>NW_026643151.1:2405000-3605000 GCF_028828155.1 Penicillium subrubescens | reverse complement strand
GGTAAGCCTTTTGGGACTCTGTTCCTATGGTTTCATACTTACCAAGAAAACGAAATAGATGAACCTGACGAGTCTGAGTTCAACGTGAGTCGCTTGTGGCGTGACACTGCAAGTAACAGTGTCTGGGAGGGCACGACGAACGTGTTAGCTAGTGAGACGGTACGACATTTGACTAAAGGCCGGAATTTGGATCTCTTCCATACATGGATCTCCAATGCGATCAGCCAAATCTCCGATGTGGCCTTTAAAACGACCCTTCAAAACGTCTGGTTGGCTCTTAGGCCAGAACTTGAGGCCGGTCAAGATGAGAGGGGCCTGGCTGGAGTGTTGGGAGTTGGTCGTCAAATAATCTTCACTTTGTCTTGGCTTGTGAGTGGCATGCTGCTATCTCTAGATGCGCAGCGAGACAAGGACAGGGTTGCCAGAGAGGTGGCTCGAAGATGGGTTTTGGACGGACAGGGTGTACCTGGAGAGTTTGCGTTCACAGATCTCATCTACCAGCAGTCTGCTTTGGCTCAGCATAGAAAGCTGACGGATCGTGAGCGTACAGAGTGGGACTGTCGAATTGTTTGGGGGTTGAGCTTCCGTCTAATGCGTCGGCAGGATACCGAGTGGCTAAGATATAGTGCAGAAGGATGGATATGTCCAGACTGAATATCAGATTTACCAGGTAGAAACTCCCTTGAATGTCTTTATAATGCTGCTCCAAATGCATCTCAGTATTTCGTTGGAAAGGATTGCATGAGTCTGTTTCTGCCGAAGAATATTCGCATTCTTTCATATACTACATAAGGGTCATTAAAATAGGTAAAGCAATAGGAAGTCGACTCCGCATAGTAGTCCTTTTGGTCTCTATCAAAGTACATATACGAACAATCGCTCAATTCTTCAAAAGGTGGAACACTTCAAGATAAAATTATTAAACCAGAGGCTCTTCAATTTGCCGTACAGTATGTCTTCAAAATCCGGGTCAACGATCACAGCTTGGAGCTCGCCTTCTGCAGTGACCGATGCCCAGATGCCCGGTTAGCCGGAAGCTCGACCCCCCAAGCAATTCTACAATCCCATTGGAGATGCTCCTCCCCATCGTCTTGAGTTACGTCTTTAGAGACTGTAACTATATCATGGAATACCTGTTCTCCAACCCCACCTTCAGCACTGATGATCCACCGCCGCGCAATCTCTACGCTGACGGGGTCCTGGTCCCGTCCAGCATCCACGGCCAGAAGGATGCCACACAGAATCCATGCAAGGGTGAACATATACCGACGCGCATCGGCAAGAATCGTAGTAGGTAGCTGGTTCTTTGTGGACAATCGTGCTTGTAGAGCAGACCACGCGACAGTAAGAGTATTCCGAAGCGTCTCGGTGCGAATCAACGACAACGTACGGTCAACCCATGCTGCGAAGATATCAAGATTATCAGCTTTGAGGAGGAAACGAACCATCTCACTAGCTAAGACATTTGTCGTTCCCTCCCAGATGGAATTGACAGAAGAATTGCGCAGGATTCGGGAGATGTTGAATTCGGGTTCATCCGCCTCGTCCATGTAGCCAACGCCACCCATAGCCTCTTGGCATTCCTGGATGCCCAGAACTGACATCTTGCTCACCACGGCCTTTGCGGTGGCTGTGAGAGTGCGGAATACGACGTTAGCTTCGCGGCCGGGACGAGGTAGGTGGGCGTGCTTCGAAGGTTGAGTAACCCTATTCTCGACCAAGCTCATGACGGCAACGGTGAAAAAGGCGAGGTTCATGCCACCACGGTGCTTAACCTCCAGATCTGCCAGAAGACGTAGGTGCATGGGAATAAGCCACAGAGGCTCGCCCACGGTAGTGCGTGCCTTTGCGAAGCTCTTCGTGATGCTCAGGGCGCGGCGCCAGCCCGAGAGGGAGCCGATAAAGGTGTGGATGCGGGTGACATTGAGGAGAGGGGCGATGGTGACAACTCCCTGATCGACTTCTCCGACTAGATGCGCTCTCATATCTTTGAGCTCCAACTCGGCGGTAGGTAGTTCCTTTGTGCCAAGCTTATTCTTCAGACGATGGATTCTCACACCGTTTGAGATCTGTCGAGATACACCATCACTTCCAATGACCGTCCTTCGCAAGGGAGCCAGAAACGTGCTCAATTTTCCGGAGGGAGTCTTAGCCAAAAGAAGGGCGACGTTAGCGTCGGTCGCAGATGAGAAAAATTTGAAGCCGTTGATCAGATAATCCCCATCACCGAGGGGATCGACGCCTGAATCCTTGGGCAAGGGGGAGTAGGTTGCCCAGGTCTCGGTGTTTTGAACATCGCTTCCTCCTGCGCGCTCCGTCATCCATTGGCCCGATGTCCAGTGGTCATCGCCCTCCGAAATCAAGCCATTATATGCCGCATGGAACGGATGAGTCGGGGGTAGCTTCGCGATTTTGGAGGAAAGAATGAAGGCGGCTCCATCAGTCATGCTAATGGGACAGGAATAGAGCCCCGAAGATGGAGAGTAGAGATAGTTCCTAGATTAACGTCAATTAATATCTTGAACATGTAGATCAGCTCAACAGCTTAGGATAGGCTTCTTACAGTGCATATTGAACTGTTCTTCGATCCAGACCCAATGCAGAATCATAACCAGCGGAAACAATTCTATGACGAGCTCCCCATTTCCCTAGTTGCTTCCAGCCCTCAGTGGTAACGAGGCGATCATAATCATATCGTTTCCCCCAAACATTATGGCTCTTGACGTATGGCTGGTTCCGTTCGGCATCTGCGCTCCACTCACGCACTTGCTCGGAGATCGCTTCAGCTCCCAGCTGTGTGAACTGCGGTTCGACTGATCGAAGTGTGGCCGCAGGAAGATACCCTATGCACTGTTAGACTCAAAACTAAACCGTAAGCATCAGAAGCAACTCACATTCCAGCACTCTTCGGAGACTCGTATCGGTCGTGTACGTGTTCTCCAACGAAGCCGGTTGAGTGATGTAGCCGCTCTCCGCAGTAGCTGGCTGAGGTGGTGATGGTGCCATGTCGGATTTCTGTGATAGCGACGGAGTGAAAATAGTAGATTACAACTCTGACAGGGTATCTGACACCAACAGAGACCGAATCCGGGGTATATTCTCCTTATGAACTCTGGTGGGGAACTGAGGAGTGCCACCAAAGTTTACTTGACACATTCTGTGGAAGGACCTCGGCCGGTCGGCTCTCTCGTGCTTCTGAGGAAGAAGGATCCACGCTTCGGCTTCGGCGCTTTCGCGGCGAAACAGGTTGTAAACATTGAATCAGCTATCCAAGTCAATGAATACTGTAATTATGTCGCTAACGACGTGCATATGGAGCATAACACGTTGTAATGTTGCTCTTGGCTTAATGGGCATAAAGATATTGCTTTTTGTTATTGTTCTTGGAATAATCGACTAATGCCACCCAATATGTTACATTTCATGAAGCGTGTTATACCCGGTTTCAATCAGGCTGCGTGGCCCTCGGGCATCAGAGCAAATATGCCAATAAAACAAGCCGCCCAGTTTCGAAGAAGTCACAAACTCCGCTTTTTGCTGTACCGTCGCGGGAATATCGTAGGTCACGAAGCCTCCATCGGGCCCAACACAAGACGCAGCGCCAGCCTCTTTGTCATAATATTCTTGAGCTTCAGGGCGTGGAAGATCGCGATAATCAAAGACGCCGTCCTCCCCGCCGTTACCAGTATACCGCTGACCAGGCCCGTTGCTGCCGAGGAATGATCGCCCATACACAGGCACACCCAGGATAATTTTTCGTGAGGGTACCCCTTGCGATAATACATAGTCAACCGCCGAGTAACCTGAGATGGGTGAACCGTAGAGCTGGGCCTGGTGGCCGGTTTCAGCCTCCCAGGGTCCAGAGAAATCATAGGCCATGAGGTTTATCATGTCGAGATATATCTGAGCCGCAGCCAGATCAATATTCCGCAAAGCCCATTGACCGGCGGGGAGACAGGAGGTCAGAACATAGCGTGGGGCAGGCAAAACTTCGCGCAGCTTGGACAGCAGACGAACGTAATCCTTGCCCTGTTTGGGGTCTGCAGGATGTTCCCAGTCCACTACATGCAGAACATCAGCATTCGTCTTGCTCTTGTGGTAAGTTCATCAGAGGGTAGGTCCTCAGCAACGTACCGTCAATACCATCCAGCCCAAACTCATCCACCAATGCTCGTGCACTTCGAAGGAACGTTTCCACACAAGAACGATTGTGAGCAACAGCTGCGAAATTCTCACTCCCTTTGCCACCACCACCAACAGAGAGGATGACCCGCATCTTAGAGTATTGCTGTTTCAACTGGACAAAAGCGCGGAGGCAGCCCTCCGTGCCGTCCACGGGCATTTGGGTATCTGCCCACTCATCACTGAGCTGTTCAGGGTCGTCCGATTAGAGAAAACTAGATCTACCAGATTGGGAAAATATGGAGCAGTGATATCAGACTTACATAAATTGTGCCATCATCTTTGACCCTGCAAGGATTCCAGATCGAGATTAGCGCGCCTATCTATACGATTCCTCAGAGATGATTGGCTGCGTACCAAGCAAAGGCGTAGAATACGTGAGAGATAAACCCCAGACGGAGCGATGAAGGAGGCTGTTTCTTGTAAACCCGCCAGTTAGGGTAGTAGGCTGCGTTGGTGTACAAGGGCACTTCGTATGAACCGGGCGACTCGGCGGCAGCGGGGTCAACGGCCTGCCGCCTGCGGAACATGCCAGAGAACATGCTTCTTCGATTCTTAAAAGAAAAAGCCCCCTTGTCCCTTGGAAAGAAAAGACCGATCTGAGAAAATAAATAAAAAGACCGCTTGGTAATCAAGTGGGTTGGCCAAAAAGAAACTGTGAGGCACGCGAGCAGAAGAGTAGAATCAATTGAAGAAATACCAAAAGCAACCGCGTGAACTCTCCGGTGTGTTTCCTAATCAGGAATGCGTCACGTGGGCTGCCTGCTGAGTCGTGAGTTGTGAATCTTTTTGGGTTTTCCTCTGTGTCAACCAAATTGCCATCCGCACGATTGGATGGTCTCTGCTAAAATTGAGATTCACATCGCACATCTGGGGCTGTGACCTTTGTGGGGGGTTAACCCATCGGGGATTCGGGTCTAACCCCCCGCCCTCCTCCAATATGATCCGCCATCAACTGGATACGATCGCACGGTGCGAAGTGTGCGGGGCTCTCGACCTAGCGCGAGGCATGCCAGAATTCAGAATTTTTCTCTCACCTGCAAACATGGGGGCATGATGGGACCAGACACAAACAAGAGACGGGGCTGGGAGACTGTCTTCGTATTGCCGCCAATCACCACTGCAGCCTAGAGTGGCAACTCCTCTCTAGGGATGTAGTCTACCAGGCCGCTCCTGGAGATCTCGGGTCATCGGGCCAGCAATTGACAACGCGGGCGTCGCG
This sequence comes from Penicillium subrubescens, assembly GCF_028828155.1. Lineage (NCBI taxonomy): Eukaryota > Fungi > Ascomycota > Eurotiomycetes > Eurotiales > Aspergillaceae > Penicillium > Penicillium subrubescens. The sequence continues at coordinate 3,599,596 of NW_026643151.1, read as the reverse complement.
AGACAGCCCGTTGAAGGGCCACCGCATACCAGGGGCAGCGCCTCACAAGTTACAACCCCAGATGACGTGCGGTGAAAATTCGACTAAAGGCTGCAGTCAGCCCGATTAGGCGGCAGCCCATTCGCTTGTGATGGACATGCATGTGGGGGATGCACAGAGGCGCAAACCCAGTTCCTCAACTTCTCGACTTAGCCTGGACTTGGCCTGGACTTGTACCTCGATCTTGCGCGGACGCGCCAAATGCGCGCAGGCAACCTCCGACCTCCCGGGGCAAACTACGTACTTCGCAACCTTTATTTCTCACAACCTGCGTTATTTCGTGGAGATGACCTCGTGGGAATTTCCCGCCTCCCGTGGCGGAGACATCGACCAGCCCAGACCTTAAGCGTCACGCAGGCCGAGCTGTTATATTTGCTTTTTCTTGCTATGCTCGGATCGCCCGACACGTCCAATCAATTGGCCCATACTTTGCAAGGCGAAGCAGTGCGACAGGGTTTTCTGTCAACCCCTTACTCTTCCCCGCGATGTGTCCAGTACCGGGCAGGTTATCCGAGACATTAAAAATGCACGCCCAGCAGATGAAATCGAAAGTGTTGGGGCATCTACATAACAGAGCCCCTTTCTTTCAAATATTGCGATACAAAAGTCCGAAATTCTGGGTCGTCTACACTGATCGATCACAATCTAGGATTTTGCTAATGCAGGAGTGAAGTAGCAGGATTCAACGCAGCCATCCTCCTCCCAGTCCTTACATTGAACTAATTTCTAGTACTTCACAGCCCTGTTGACTCGCACCCATTCTTTCTCGCCCTCAGAACCAGCTGGCGGGGGTACAAGGCCATTTATTTTCCACAGATCCCTCGGCGCCTCCGTGATGAAGTACTCCCAATCCATGCCTTTAGGTTCGAACACAGGGTTGAGGACCTGGTCAACCCGCGAGAGGAAACGCTGCTTAGATTCATCGCTCTGGAATGCACGTGCAAGATGATAAATCGTTATGCCCGCAAATTTGGCATGGGTTTCGCCGCCGATGAATGAAGAGCTAGGGTCGTACTCTGTGAAATGGACTTGAACGTAGAAGGTGGGTAGGCCGTGGGAGGCGTAGATGTTCGTGATTGATTTGGCGAGCTGCGCTTTCTCAGCTGCTGAGAATATATTGGGACTATGGTTGATGTACCAGGAAGGCATATTGAAGATTACGTGTAGCGTAGAATAAGACGACTGTCCGTCTTTAGAGAAGTTGAGTAATCTGACAGGAAGCCTCCCGTCTTCTATTAATACTTGTGCATCGTATGCTTCTTACATTAACTCGCTTTATTCCTCTCGAAAAGATATTTCATCATTTTCATTCTTATTGGAACCTCAATGTCATCTTTAATACGTGGGATAGAATGATCAGTAATCACACGGGGAGATAGCGTAATATCAAAATCGCCAACCGCCAATCATCGGCCTCGCCCATTCCCTGATCACCTTATCAGATATGGTTTGCCTCGGCATACCGATGGACCAGGATTCTTCATACTAGCGATAACCTTAATGTAAGTGCCAATATTGATTACCAGAGCTCGGCCTTGAATGATGCAATAGCGACCGAGAATTTCGGTGGCACCGTCAGACCTTCTAGGCCATGCAATGGCGAAGTAGGGAACTAACTATTTGGAAATGATCCTTGTCTGTGAAACGCAGGGCATTTTTCGTTATTATCATCAAATCCTGGATTGGTAATTTTATGATTGGTAAGGCTATGAAGAAGCATAGAGAATTCTATAACAGAGATGTATATATGTTCTCTGTTTGAATCGCAACTATCCAGATATCCATTATTCTCGCATACATTCCAACCAACAACGATCATGACAGGGCAACTTATTTTCATCACCGGTGCAACCGGCTTTATCGGCAGTGCTACGGCTCTTGCTGCTCTGAAAGCAGGTTACCGACTACGAGTAGCCGTTCGAAAGCCATCAGAGAAGCTCCAGGCCTTGGTGTCTGAGTACGGCCAGCAGGTTGAATACGTCACCGTACCCGATTTAACAGACGAAGCAGCGTTCCACGGAAAGCTGGATGGAGTGGACTACGTTCTGCACCTTGCCTCCCCTCTCCCTGGAGGCACAGACAAGAAGGATTACTTCGTTCCCGCTGTCAAAGGGACAACAGCCTTGCTGAAGGAGGCGGATCGGGTTGCAAGTATCAGGAAGGTGGTGGTCACATCGTCCGTGGTCTCTTTCATTCCGATCAATGGACTCCCGGAAGGGGGTGTCATCAAAGGTAAATAGGACCTGGCTTCTGCATGAACCAGCATCAACTAACATGTTACCTGCTTCATTCTTTAGAGGACAATGACTGGGATTTCAGCGTGGACGAAGATGCAAGCTTCGAGGATCCCAAAAACCCAGGCCGCACACCTTTCACGCTCTACCACGCATCAAAGCTGCTCTCCAACAACGCCACCTGGAGCTTCTGGGAGAAGGCAAAGCCGCACTACTCACTGGTGTCGATTCACCCAACCTACGTGATTGGGCATAACCTAGTGCAATCGTCTTCGAAGGATTTTGGTTCCAACGGTATCCTTTGGGGTCCTATCATGACTGGCACGCTTAGTGGGCCGAGTTTTGGAGTTCATATCGAGGATGTCGCCGAGGCACACATCAAGGCTCTGGATCCGAGAATTCCTGATGGTTCAAAGTACCTAGTGGACGGTGACAGAATCACTTGGAAGGAGGTGGCTCAAATCGTGCACAGAGATTATCCAAATGTTGGCGCCAAAATTAGTCTGGAGGCTGAGGGGGGAGCTCCACCAGTCGACACCAGCAAAGCAGAGAAAGAACTTGGGATGAAATGGCGCTCTTGGGAGCAGATGATTCATGAGTTGATGGATCAGCAGCTCAGCTTTGTCAATAAGCCGGCTGTCTGATCATCCAGGTTATTTTGGTGAATACCAGGTAGTGATGCGGGCCGCTAGGTAGAGCTTTAAAGCAGTCAGATACATAGCGCGATTGGTGAGACATTCCAGATATGAGCATAGTCCATAGAATTTTAATTTGATGAGCACACAGTCTGTTAATTGAAACACAAAATAATCCTCATTAGATTCAAAATTGTTAACACGGATTTCACCTTGTGGCTGTTAATATGCGGACCATTTCGTAAGCAAACGAGTGCAAACAGTGTAAACACCTGATTTCTAAGGCCGCCAGAACCTTCCACCTCGGATCTCGATTATCTTTAGAACTGCTCCTGTGTACGCGGTTTCACGATCTCACCTCTAGGCCGCCCAGTTATTCCTGGCGAGCTATTCATCTCAAAGCTCAAGTTCTGCTACAACTCGTCCTCTCAAAAAGAAGTCAGGTAGCTTTTGACTTCCTGTCTCTACGATCGCCCTCACCTCGCAGCTAGCTTCAAAAGCCAACATGGCCGCCGATGTGCACAGCGCGGCTTCTCGCGTCCTCTCCGCAGAGCCCACGCGCGACCCCAGCTATAACGATTTCTCCTTCACGCCCTTCCTCCGCAAGAGCTTCGGCTTCGGCCTCGCCAGCGATGTCCCCGTCTGCAAGGCCTACGGCGAAGGCCACTGCCCATTGGGACCTGCTTGCCCAGACCGACATCCCACACCTTCCCGAGTCACCACATCTACCACCACTGCCTCAGGGATGGCGCCATCTACTACACACGGCTCACTCGTCTGCAAACATTTCCTCAAGGGCCTGTGCAAGAAGGGAGTGAAGTGCGAGTACCTACACGAATACAACCTGCGTCGCATGCCCGAATGCCAATCCTTCTCCCGGTCCGGATACTGTCCCAACGGTGATGACTGCCTATATCAGCACGTTCGCGAAGAGGCCCGACTCCCGCCTTGTGAACACTACGACCGGGGGTTCTGTGAATTGGGACCCCTCTGCGCCAAGCGACACGTTCGCCGAAAGCTTTGCTTGTTTTACCTTGCCGGGTTCTGCCCCGACGGCAAAGGCTGCACCAATGCTCACCCTCGGTGGACGGAGAATCTTCCGCGCCCGACAATGCGGACCGAGAAGACTGAGGAAGAGCTGGAACGTGAGCGCGCTCTTATTCGCGAAGAGCAAGAGCGCGAGAAGGAGCGGGAGCGCGAGTGGCGGAGTGAACGAGGCCGGGGTGGTGGTTTCATGCGCGGACGGTATCGTGGCCGAGGAAGAGGTTAGGTTATTTACCAAAAGCGCCACATTTTCTGCGGTCTTGCATTATCATTTCACGGCGGAGGCGTTTCGGGGGCCATTTTCTTATTTCGGACTGATTACTGGCGGTTGTTGAGGACTGTCATCAAGATACCCATTCAAAATTCACATAGCGGGATATAGTTTAAAACCATGATCAGCAAAAAAACGGATTGATAAACACATACAATGCCACGGGAGGCCATGATAGTCTGCCAGCGGCTTGTTTCCGCGGATTCTAGGTCTCTGAATAATAATCATTGTCGTCTTGCCTTGCCAGTTCAACAGTTCAAGGTCCACTGATCAGCCACGGAACTTAATTGGCCAGTGCCTGTAATACTTGGCCGTTTCGAGGTCGCATTATTGGACAACCCTGTGATATGATATGATGATTAATGGCTGTTAGTTGCTAACTAACTACTGTATGATAGTTACAGTATGAGTTTACCCGAGGGGTCGAAAGAATGCCTTAAAAGTCAATGACTTCATCAAGATCAACTAAGCTTCCACTTTGTACTCCATCATTATCAAGGGGAGACTGTTTCCTCTCTAAGATCAAGGGGCTTCAAGCGATTCTAAATTAATCTCCATCACGATAATCCAACTTGCAGATCTGGCCAAAGGAAAATTGATTAGAATCCTCACTTGTCCCTGCCTGAGGGCTTGGCTTGGCAGTGGTATGTATCCATTTGTCAGACATCGGTCAGACTCGACAAAACATAGCTAAATCCGTGTAGACCCGGGTGGAGCCTACCGAGCCAATCATCACCCCGAATTGCTCTGTCATCGATGACTGATGCGCGTGCGTGAAGCTTTGCTATGCTTTGATAATCGAATCATACCGTAGCTAGCACCCAGGTAGCACCGATGGCGCGAGAGCCATTGGCGGGCAAGAGGCCCTCGTTGCTGGTGGGGTCAATGTCCAGAGTGCAATCGGCCAGAAATACTTAAGCTCCCTTCCCCCGCTCACCAATTCCCTGGATCCTCTCTCTCTAAGCTTCATTCTACCTCTCTATCTACCTCCTACGACTCTCCAGTCAAACTAATTCACCATGGCTCCCAAGGTTGCTATTGTCTACGTACGTCAATTCCTCCATTGCAAATATCTTGCACTTTTCCTATGACTTCCGCGACTAACTTCTGGTTCATCAGTACTCGATGTACGGCCACATCCAGAAGCTGGCCGAGGCTGAGAAGAAGGGTATTGAGGCCGCCGGTGGTGAGGCCACTATCTACCAGTGCGACAATTCTTTTCATTCCAATCTGCAATTCTTGGCTGCGGTGCTAATTACCTAATGTAGGATTGCTGAGACTCTCCCTGAGGAGGTCCTCACCAAGATGCACGCTCCTGCCAAGTCCGCCTACCCCATTGCTGAGCCTACCGACCTTCTGGAGTACGATGCCGTTCTCTTCGGTGTCCCCACCCGTTACGGTAACTTCCCTGCTCAGTGGAAGACCTTCTGGGACAAGACCGGCTCCATCTGGGCCTCCGGCGGCTACTGGGGCAAGTATGCTGGTGTCTTCGTTTCCACCGGTACCCCCGGTGGTGGCCAGGAGTCCACTGTCATTGCCTCCATGAGCACTCTCGCTCACCACGGCTTCATCTACGTTCCTCTGGGTTACAAGACCGCCTTCCCTCTCCTTGCCAACCTCGAGGAGGTCCACGGTGGTTCCCCCTGGGGTGCCGGTACCTTCGCTGTAAGTCTACTATGAAGACCATTCTATTAAGCTAGAGAGCCCCAAGCTAATTGATCATCCTAGGGTGCCGACGGTTCCCGCCAGCCCACCGCTCTCGAGCTTCAGATCGCCGAGACACAGGGCAAGTCCTTCTACGAGGCTGTTGCCAAGGTCAACCACCAGTGACTACATGGCAGTGCCGAGTCGAAGCCCGAGACTCCGGCCCCCGCTGCCGGTGCAGCTGCTCAGAAGTCTGCGCAGCCTGCCCAGCAGCAGCAGGGCAGCCGGGAAGCAGCACAGGATAAGGACAGTGAAGGAGGACCATGTGGCTTGCCCAAGAAGTGTACTATCATGTAAACTGATTGGGTTCTAGCTTCTCCTCTTTGTGCTTGTTTTTACTTCCTTTGTGACTTCCCTGGCGGCGTTCTCATAGGCGTTTCGATTTTCTTGATGACGATATGGATATATATATGACCACATCCGACCATAGAGGCTTCTCCTAGATAAAAGCTAATTCACCCTGAATGGAAAGTTCTCGTCACATTGTGCTATCAAAGCTTTGCCAATCAATTGCTCTATAGGCGTCTTCTACCTAACTGTTAGTCGCCTAGACGTAGCTATACATTTCGTAGCCAGCTTTTGGTCACTGGTCCAAATTGCTCCTCTTGAAGTAGAATTCACTGGCAAAGAATTCCAACTTGTATGCCTCGGTCATACTGTACACAAATAATAATAAGTGAATAAGCTTCATTGTCTGGAATATTCCACGAGCCTGTGTCCACAGTTATGGTATTACAAATATTACGTGTCTTATCCCCGTATATCACGTGCATATGTGGTTAATGGGTAACGTCACAACCCTGACCGCCCGCATGTTGTGACGTGACCTGCTGGAGCTCCAAAGGCAGCTCAACGCCTTCATCATCGCCTTACACCATGCACCTTCTCCTCTGAGTCGAAACCATCCAGCAAGCCCCTTCGTGTCCTGCCTAGACCCAGGTTCGACCGACCGTCCTCTCACAAAAATGGCGTCGCGCCCAATCCTCTTGCGATTTGAGAGCAGGAACGGCCAATTTCGGTTGACTGTCAACCCGCAAGACCAGTTTCCTTCTCTCCAAGAAAAGGTGATTGCGAGCCCAGTTGACCTGGTGGTCTCTATTGGTGGAACTGAGGCTAATCTTATTCAAAATCAGATCATCGAACACCTCCCCTCAGAGGTCGACCCATCATCCATTACCTTATCTAATAAACCGATCGGCACAGGCGGGGAAGAGCGAGAACTGGAAGCCTTGAGTGGAGTTGCTATCGCACAAGTCGGACTTAAGTGAGTAACAGGCTAGTGCTTCTGGGCTACTCAAGCATCAAGTACTGATCTGTTAAATCTTTTAGGCACGGTGATAAGCTCTTTATCGGGTATCAAGAACGAGCTGCTAAACAGAACGGCGCCACCAATGGCCACATACCGGTCCCCTCCGAACGCCGATTGAATGGAGCTCCAGTTCCTCAAAAACAGACCGTCCCGATCCGCGTCCAGCCTACCTCACCAACACTCAATATTCCAAATCCGTGGGACGTGGTCCAACAGTCCCCACTGGACGATCTCCTCGACAAGAAGGATGGCAAGATCAAGCGCACCAAGGACCAGCGGATGTGCAAGCATGGCCCACGGGGAATGTGTGACTACTGCATGCCTTTAGAGCCGTACGATGCCAAGTACCTCGCGGATAAGAAGATCAAGCACCTCTCATTCCACTCATACCTTCGCAAAATCAACGCTGCAACCAACAAACCGGAGATGAAGAGTTCATATATGCCGCCACTCAGAGAGCCATACTATCGTGTACAGCGCGACTGTCCATCCGGCCATCCCCAATGGCCAGAGGGCATTTGCACAAAGTGCCAGCCCAGTGCCATTAGTTTGCAGCCCCAAGAATTCCGCATGGTCGACCACGTGGAATTCTCGTCTCCTGACCTCATCAACTCTCTGCTGGACTTTTGGCGGAAGTCAGGTGCCCAACGACTGGGATTCCTCTATGGAACATACGAAGAATACGCTGAGGTGCCTCTTGGCGTGAAGGCTGTCGTCCAGGCAATTTACGAGCCTCCGCAGAACGGCGAGATTGACGGCGTTACGCTTCGTGATTGGCATAATGAGAAGGAGGTTGATGAAGTCGCTCAGCTATGTGGCCTGCAAAAGGTAGGAGTCATTTTCACAGATCTCCTCGACGCGGGCCGTGGGGATGGCTCTGTGGTATGCAAACGACACATTGATTCATACTATCTGTCATCTCTCGAGATCGCATTCGCATCACGTCTTCAGGCTCAGAACCCCAAAGCCACGAAATGGAGTCGGACGGGTCACTTTGGCTCGGACTTCGTCACATGTGTACTGAGTGGAGACGAGGCTGGTGCCATTGCCGTGAGTTCGTATCAGGCAACGGTATCAGCCGTGGAGATGGTTCGAGCCGACATCGTCGAGCCTTCCGCAGAGCCCTCTGTGATGCTGGTCCAGTCTGAAGATGACGATGACATGGGCAGCAAGACGCGATACATCCCTGAGGTTTTCTTCCGGAAAATCAATGAATATGGGGCAAGCGTTCAAGAGAATGCCAAGCCAAGCTTCCCCGTCGATTACCTGCTGGTCACACTGACACACGGTTTCCCCACCGAATCAACACCCCTCTTCACCAACAGCAAATTTCCCATCGAGAACCGCGAGGTTATCGGCGAGAGCCAGGAATTGCGACATGTAGCTCAAAAGTTGATGACGCACGGAGATCCCGACAAGGCAATCCAGGGCGTATCCGACTTCCATCTCCTTTGCTTTTTGCATGGGTTGTCTACATTCAACAAGGTCAGTATTTGTGCCTTTGGTAGAGACTTCAAGGCACTGGCAGTCGGGTATATCTCTCAGGTACTAATTTGATTCGGATCACAGGATGAGGAAGCGCTCCTCGGCCGAGTCGCGACGACCCATGCCCCCGCCGATGGAATGCAATTGTTGAATACCCCCGGATGGGCAACCTTGATGACAATCCTTCAGGAGAGTGGTGAGCGCCCCCCTAAGCGCCCCTGGCCCACCGAGGCCGAGGCATCCCACCCGGCATCATCCCATCCTGGAAAAAGGCGGGTGAAAGCACCCGCCGTCCATCTCCCCCCGATCCGTGTCTCCCAAGTCCGACGGTGAACAGCTTGCTAAGAGGTTCAAGGGAACTAGTCTAGAGTGATTAGTTCTATTTCTCCGACGTTCGATCTTCGTCCCATCTTTCTTCTAGATTCGGTCCGGCTCGTATCGTGCTCGCCTTAGAGATTTAGGATGTTAACGGCAGTTTTCCAGACGGCGTCACCCGATTGTCGCCAGAAAACATCTCTTTTCATGTTTCGAAGTGCATCATCGGCGGGGGGTTCCGGTTAGTAGGGTATAGGCGGGTGTAGGAGAAAGGGAGGAATAGAGTATCGGCGATCCTGGCGTTTAGCTGGGTCTTTAACACGATTATTATTCATACTTCAACATTCATCACCTATCACGGTGGCCTGCGGATTTCTGGATTTTAGAATTCCATACACAAAATGAAACGTGTGCATCTTCATCTTCATATTGCCGTAAGAGTAGTATCAGTTAACATAAATCGAAAACACAGCCCATTTGCGCTGAACAACAATCCTCGTATACTCGTCGCATAAATCCTGTTCACAACGTCAAATAATCTTATTCACAATCTTGCCCATTCATATCTCTATAACCTAGAAGGAAACCAGATGCAGATACCACAGCCAAGAAGAACATAACTATTATTCAAAAAAAGACAATCATCAATCTAAGACTTGTGTTGGCGACTCGCCCGAACAATTTTCTTCAACTGACTTTCCAAAACCTGCCTCCCTTCCCCATCAGTCCACACTTCATGAGGAGCATCATGAACAACTTCCCAGGATAGTAACTTGTTCGTAATATGCGAAAGATCTTCCTGTCTTTTCGCCCACTCGGAGTCTGCTCGCATCTCACGACCGGAACTTACAACGATAAGAGGCGTCTCGCCCATCTGGATATGACGAGCAGACTGAACTTCAGCCGATGTCATCGTAACCGCCACGAGATTTTCCTGCAACTTGGCCTTGATGAACTTTCCAGTCTGATAGGCGGAGCCTCCGATGACTCTGTCTTCGCGAGTTCGTCCTCGGAAAAGAGCACCGGCTAGACGATCTAATCCCAAAGGGGATAGAATACCGCGTAGCCAAAGGATAAATCCTCGGTTTGGTTGACCGATATCAGCGAGGTATGCCTCGTGAAGCGGGTCAATGAGGAAGATGCCGCTGACTTCTAGTAGATGGCGGCTAGCGAAAAGTCGAGAATAGAGGCTGCCGACACCAGCAGAGACCACGACCCAAGGTCCAGATTCGCCAGCCAGGGCTAATGCCTCGGAAAGAACGTCTGCGGACATTCCTGCCGAGTGTGGTGAGGGTGCATTATCAGACCATCCGAATCCAGGTCTGTCCCAGTAGCAGTATCTACTGATAGCGCCGTATTGATACGCATCGTCGATGAAAGGTTGCAATGTATGTTCGACGGGGCCATAGTCACCCTCAAGAAGAATGGTAGGCTCATCAGGATCCGCGGTCCGATTCCCAACACAGGCGAGATGCACCCGATATGTGTCCCCATGAACAGAGTATTGTTTCCCAACAGGCTCAAGCGAAGCATCCCTCGCACGCAGGATAAGCGTTGCCGTAAACAAAAGCGTCGCAACAGTCATCACCGTCAGGATAATTATCTCAAGAAGCACAGCAAGCCACTCTCGAAGAGAGCGGCGAGTCTCCTCACGACCAGTCAATCGCTCCTCCTCCTCCCGTTTACCCCGTGTCACGACCTGATTCTGGAGAATCTGGTAGGCGGAAATGACAAGCGCCCAGACGACAGAAGCAATGCCGACCCAGCCTTCTTCGAAACGAATCTGCGGCACGCCGACGATGATACTCATATCGATTAGGAGAAGGATGACGAGAATGATGCCGCAGATTGTCATTGGTTTCGAGGGGACGGCGAAGAATAGAAGACCGAGGGCAAGGTAGCCTGTTGTGAGGGTGATGTATGCGAATGCGAAGAACCCAGATCCGCGGGAGTGCATCAGCGGTGGACTCACGAATATCGATACTAATAGGAACGTCCACCACACGAAGCTAGCAGCTAGTGCAAGAAGAGAAAGCCCTCGCATCGCGCGTACGCTCCATAGATTGTAGGGGGAGACCTGGACGAGATTAGTATCCTTCAAGGACATTGTCGCAAAACCAGAACCACTCACGGCTGGATCATCAGGACTCAGATAGCCTTGATCATTATTTTGTGGAAGCAATCTCGAGCGCTCAGTCGGCTCTTCATGCTCTGATGCGGGTATATTCCTATCATAGACGTCGTCCCGAACCCGAGAGGATCCAGGCCTGTCGGGGTCATCCTTCTTTTGGTTCCAAAAAGAGACCATCGTGATAGATTTCACGATAAAGCCGAGCTTAGGGAAAGTTCAATCAAATCTTGACAAGAACGGTGGGGCTTATTGAAGAAGATCATAGTTCGTGGAAGATCAGGTTTGATAAGATAACCATGAGGTATGACGTCATTCATTATCCTTACCTAGTGGGGGGTTCTTGATCGAAAGGAACCATTGATGGGGTTCTATGAGAATAAACAAATAAGCATACCGGGAGAATTACTCCAGTCGTCGAAAACAAGGGAGTGTTATCGCTACATTGCACTTCAAGAAGATGACTTCTTCTCATTCAAGCGTGGGAAATACATGTCGTACGTCATCCTGGTAGAATACCAAGTTGCATGCAGGGTGAACTACGTATTTAGCTTACCTGTATAATCAACTTGGAAAATTATTACTCTACCGATGGTTTGAGTTGAGTCTGGAGTTTTAAACTCAATATCCTCTGGGCATTGGTTTCTATGAGGCAATCTATGGCTACTCTTGCACCCACTCCATAGCCTAGCCCAGCAACCTGCCAATCGCCTTAGTCAGCGAAGCTGGTGAGCATCCTGCCTGCCTAAGGTGTCTAAGTCTTGCTCTCTCAGAATGCCATAGCGCGCGGGGTGCAATGGTATGATCTCAAGCAACCTTCCAAGCTACCACCAGGTACCTCATACGTAGCAAAGTGCTTTTTTTGATGCATTGCTGTCCGGATTGAGCAACAAAGGATCTTGATACTACTTTTAGTGCTCACTAAACACAACCTCAGGTCAAAGACCACACACCGTTTACACCTCACGTGTACCATATCTCATGAGTGATCTCCAAAAGTCCTTTGCTAAGGCTAAACTGGGCAAGCTTCCCTCGGAAGCACCCATGTACCACTCAGTGAACATCCCAGAAGAACATCACGACGAGGATGGCTCTTCCGCTTCCTCGGTGTCTTCGACGGGGACTTTAATGCCCTCGCCTACGAGGAATCTATTTGCCCGAAGAGGCGGTGGGTATGTGCTCTTTTCCGTTGGAATTCCTGACTCCTGTTAGATGAAAGTGATACCGAACATTATGCCTGTTGTCAATTCTGCTTATCTTGCAATTGAGCTAATACCAACCTCTAGGCAAACAACCCAATCACTATCTTGGACAGACTTCTTCAGCCAGGAACTATTCCTACCCGAAGAAATCAACGGAATCCAAATCATCCATCATGTATACTTGACACCACCGTCCGAATCAGGCCCATTATTCGTGATGCATCACGGCGCAGGCTCATCAGGCCTCTCATTCGCAACCTGTGCAGACGAGCTGCGGAAACTCCTTCCGAAAGCAGGTGTACTGTCTATCGATGCAAGAAGTCATGGCCGCACCGCTATGACTCCAAAATCAAAGCCTTTCAAGCAAGATAATCCTTCCACTGGACTCGCTGCTCAGGCCGAGGCTGATGCAAAGATTGAACTCGATCTCAGTCTGGATACTCTCAGCCGAGACCTTGTCTTTGTAATTCGTGAGACACAGGCAAAAATGGGCTGGGAGAATCTCCCGGATATGGTGCTCGTCGGTCACAGTCTTGGTGGTGCAGTCATTACTGATGTAGCCAAGAAAGGCGAACTCGGCTCGAAGCTACTGGCGTATGCAGTGCTAGATGTCGTTGAAGGTAATTCCTCTGAATTTTTAACCATTGGGATGATGGGTTCTGAACAGCTTCGATAGGATCCGCTATGGACGCCCTCCAAAGTATGGAGAACTATCTCTCCACCCGACCAACCCGATTTCCTTCACTAACATCAGGAATCGAGTGGCAGTAAGTCTCTCTCACCCTTGCCTGTTCTGCTTTTCTCTGTGCTACGCATCTAAACAAACCCAGCACTCGTTCCCGAACAATTCGAAACCATACATCAGCCCGAGTATCCGTCCCGTCCCTCATCTACGAGGAGACCGAGCCAACCGACCCCTCACGCCCCTGGGTATGGCGCACGAATCTCTCCGCCACCAAGCCATTCTGGGAGAATTGGTTCATAGGTTTGAGTCGCAAGTTTCTTGATGCGCGGGGTGGCAAGCTATTACTGCTGGCGGGGACGGATCGATTGGATAAAGAATTGATGATTGGACAGATGCAAGGTATTAAATGGTTTCATATTACGCGCGGACGAATGCTAACGGTTATTCTAATATAGGAAAATACCAACTTCAAGTCTTTCCAGAAGCGGGTCATTTCATCCAGGAAGATCAACCGAGCAAGACGGCGCAGGTGTTGGCTGATTTTTACAGGCGGAACGATCGTAGTGCGTTGGTACTGCCGCCCAAGGTGGGCGATTTGCAGGCAGCTGCTGCGATGAAGAAAGGCGCTGGCGTCTTTGAGAAATGACCTACCAATTAAATCCAAGATAGAATATCGTGAACGAGTTCTGGTTCTTAAGTAGATGATACAAGCATCGCGTCAGGTTTACTACACGGGAGGTCTACGGCTAGAGGAAGGCTCGAAGTCATTATCAATGTATGTGTATTTTGATTAGAAGAAAAGCCATAGATATCCTAACGGTTCCATCCCCAGCATAGGTCCGTAGAAGCTGCATCAGCAGCCGCCGCAGTCCACGAGTCCTCCCATCCAGAAAGGCAAGATAACTCATAGATGGCAGCCGCAACGCTGTATCCACAGACCGAGCAGGACGGTACCATCAGGGGGATAACAATAAAGGCTGTTTCTCCAGTAAAGCAAAGAACCTTGATGGTTAATCAAACAAAATAAGACGGATTTCCGCGCCGCCACCATGCCATAACACCAGAGAAGATTGAATTCCATTTTGAAAACGCCATCAGATCCCAGGAAAAATGGCGGCGAGATGATTCTGGAGACAATCATGACCAGAGAGAAAAGAAAATGGTATCCGAAGAAACCGGGGGTATTTGCGCCGAGAGGAAATAGAAATGGTCGACATGGTGAGGACCGAGGAAATTGAATATGGCCATCTAGGGAAGATAGGCACCACCCGCAATAATCAAGTTCATGTTGGTGAACTTGACCTTGTAAACGGGACTCTTCTTGGTTGGGAAAGCGCTGATCTGGTCAGGCGTGACAACGACATCCTTGCCCTTCTTTTTCTTGCTCGAGGCTGTAGCACTTGCAGGAGCATTTCCGCCGTCAATCTTGGTACCGGCACCGCCTTCACCAACCACCCGGCCTTGAGAAGCATCCTGGGGACCGCTGACATCCCAGACGCGGACAGTACCATCGGCACCACCAGAGACAAGGACTGTCGATTCAACACTCCAGCTAAGGGACCAGATACCGCCATTGCCGTGGCCCCGCATGCGCTTCAGAAGCCGACCGGGTGCGAGATCCCAAAGGAAGATAGAGCCAGCATCATCTGCGGATGCCAGGATCTTGCCATCACGACTGCACTCCATGGCAGTCACGTTGCCCGTGTGACCACTAAACATACGGACTGCATTTCCGGTAGTGATAGCCCACATCCGTACGGTCTTGTCAGAGCTAGCTGTGAAGACGTAGGCGGAGTTCGGATGGAAGCAGACACAGTCCACATCTTGGTCATGTCCAGCGAAGATGCGCTGCTGGCGGATGTGGCTAGTGAGCCAAAGACGGCCAGTGCGGTCAGAACCGCCAGAGACGAAGTAATGGCCGAATGGACCCCATCGCACGTCCCAGACAGGGCGATCGTGGCCCTTGTAGACAACGAGGCATTGCCAGGTGTCCAGCGACCACAGGCGAATTGTCTTGTCCCCCGAGGAGGAGAGGAGCAACCGAGCATTGGTCGGAACGGAGTCCTCGCTAGAGACGTTTTCGAACTTGGTCGCACAAGGTGGGAAGGCAACCGCGTAGACTGGGGCAGAGTGACCGATGAGGCGCCGAGAGTTGGCTGGAGGAAGATCATCAAGATCCGGGAATGCTGCTTCGATGTTCTTCCCGTCAAGACTCCAAACTCGGATGTAAGACCCGGCGAACCCTGCAGCAACAAGCTTGTTGTCATCAGAGAAGTCGAGGCAGTTGATACTAACAATCGTCAGTAAGTCCTTTGATATATAAAAGCGCAATAAGCAGGGGAAATGAAACTTACCTGTCGAAGGTGTTGTGGAAGGTAAACATGCACACGCTCACTGCAGGACCCACGCCACCAGTGCGACCTTGAATTCTGAACCGATCCCGGTTCTCCCGCACCTTCATGCACTCAATCGCGACGTCACGAGCGGTGGATTCAGGGAAGGGAATGTCGGCACGAGTGGGAGCCTCCTCATCTTCTTCCTTCTTGATCATCTGCTCGAATTCCTGGACGAGTGTGTTACGACCAGGACCAGGGGGATCTCTCGCATCTTCGGCGGCCAATTCTGCACGAACATCCTCTTCCAGGTTCTGCTCCATTGGCAGCTTGCCGAGCCGAAGTCTCGGCAGGGTTCCAGCCATGGCAGGATTATCTCCCGTGTACGCAGAGCCGGCATGGTGACCAGGAATGCCCTCGTCCTCGGAGGGGAATGACTGACCCGCTCCGATCTGGCCAAGCATGGCAGCAAAGCTGAACCGATCGTCGGCGGCGCGGTCCATTGTCTTGATGGTGCAGTAGCTGCTCAAGATGGCGTTCATGACGGAACCACCCTCCTTTTCCTTGCTTTCCAGGAATTGAAGAAGATTGGTGTAAGCAGGGTTGCTCAGAACGATGCGGTATTTGTTGGTTCGATAGAGCTTGGCGGTATCGTTGGCCTGCACATGTTCCGGCAGGCTGATGGGCTCCAGCTTGCGAACATCGTCCGTGTGCTCGGGAAGGAACATGTTCTTGTTGGCATCGAAGAACTGCTTGGCATCTTGGGGGTAGAACGCCGTAACCATGTTGAGGAACGAGTAGACAAACAGTGGCCACAGCACACGGCGAAGCTCGGGCTTGTAGAGATCGAGATTCTCCTCAACCCATGCCTTGAGCAGGTCTAAAAGGTTTGGTCAGTATGTATATTGGACGAGGATAATGTGAAGAGACTACTTACCGAAGCCCTTACGGAACTTAGGCCGGGCATCCTCTCCAAGAGGGGGAAGCGGGCGTCCATCGATCTCCTGGTTGGCGGACTCCATGCGAAGCATAGCTTCGGTCCGGCTGTAGCCCTTCTTGGCTAGGTAGTCGATGACCTGTATGTAGAATGATGAATTAGCTTTTGGCCGTCAACAATAATCAACAACGAATGAAAACGGACTGCATCCGGTCTCGAGGCCTGCTCTAGCAGGGTCTCAAGAGTATGTGGGACCTGCGCTGGCGCTGCAGGTTCCTCCACAGGGGCAGGTAGTGCGTTGGGGTCAGACTCGCGACGGCCTTCGGTCTTGTCGGAGGGCTCGACATTTCCGCCCTTCGGGGTGGTCGTAGTCTTCCTGGGATGGCCAGACTTCCCCAAAGAGACAGGAAAACGAAGCACCAGCGACGGCCCAGGCGTCTCGGGCACAACCTCAGCCGATGTGGCTTCCTCGGCTGGCACAGACTTCCTGGCACGGGCTGGCCGTTTGGCGGGAGTGGTTCTCTGGACGGAAGAAGGCCCAGCCGCCTCTGGTGCCTTCCTTGCAGTTGGGGTCCGCGGGGTCTCGGTTGACGGTCCCGAGGGCTGGTTCCCGGGGCTCCTCTTGGCTGCGGCAGCAGCAGATTTCCTGGCTGCTTCCGAGGGATGATAGTCCTCATCCCCTTTGGGAGGCTTTCGTCCCTTCTTGCGTGAAGGCATCTTGATGGAGATCGAGAAAGCGAGATGGAATAGAGATAATGGTAAGAGGTGGGCGAAGTGAGGTTGTAAGAGAGTTGTGCAAAGAAGAAAGCGTTCCGATGGAAGAAAAGAGGCGCAAATATGGCCGGAGATGAGAGCTTCTGCCTATTCAGGAAAGAAGGCAGACCTTTCCGCCTTGGAGGTCGCGACTGCTTGCTGATTGCTGGAGAGACTGATTGCTGATTGCTGGCGACGAGTGGCACATGCGTAGATATAACGAGAATATTCCGATGGAAGGTAGAATAGGCGGTCTCTCGTAGGCTCCTCGTCGTAATCTTCATCATCGTGGCCAACTCTGTGATGCACCGTATATCACGTTGTCCCATCTCGACTGAACAAGTCCCGCTCAAGGCAGGCCCCAGTAGAAACCCCGAGAACATGGACCCAGCTGAAACTCATTCCAGGCTTCAAGACCCCCCAAAAAGACCAAGTTGCAAGTCGCAAGACCACGAGAAGAGCATGCCAACTCCTCAAGACCGGATACCATAGGGATGCACACAGGAAACAGAAAGAAAAGATGAACAACTTACAATTTGATTTAAGTTCTGTTGCGACATAGCACCGCTCTGTGGAGGAGGCGGACCAGGAGGAGGAGCAGAGTGAATAGGTGTTCCAGACATCGGTTGTTGCGACGACATGGGCATATTGCCTCCATTTGCGCCAGGTCCCATGCTGCCGCCTCGCGGCGCAGGGCTGGGAGCGCCACCTGGCGCAGACATAGCGATTGGACCGGCGTGGGAGGTTCCAGAAGACGTCTAGTGAAGATGCCGATGATTGTACAAGATGAAAGACGACAAGCGAGGGGCGCGAAACAGATATTGAAGGATGTCGTCCGGGTTGAAATTGATATTCGGCTGGCTGTCGCCGCGTTACGCTGAATAAGCTCCCCGGATTCCACACACGTGACGTAGGTCAAGCTATGTGGGAGCCACCAGCTTTCCAGCGGCCAAGTTTCTTCTTCACTCTTCCACTGCGCAAGATCCGGTGCGAAAGAGACGAGCGCCAAACGAGCACCGAGATACCGTTTGGTACGAGGTTTCTAGCATCTACAATCTCGCAAGATGAGTGAAGAAGTACCACCCGCGCAAACTTTCACTGCTGCGGATCGCATCCGGCAGCTGAATGAGATTGACCACGTACGAGTCATGTAAAGCAATCGATCGATTGCTCACTAGACTTGGCTAACAGACATTTTCCGCAGGATGTAGCGAAATTGCTTCAATCCGCCGGTCTCGCCATCCAAGCTCTCACCAATACGAAGCCAGACTCCGACACACCATTCGACGGCTCCCTTGAATCGCACAAGGCTCTGTTTAAAGAGGCTACTGCAAAATACTTCTCACTTCTATCCTCCATCGATGTCCGGCTCCGTCGACAAGTCTACGCCCTTGAAGAAGCTTCTCTTACTACACCTGATATGGCCACTAAGGGTGACACTACTGGCGCAGGCGCCGGTGCTGTTGGGGCCGCGGGGGCGGGTGCTGGTGCTACAAACCCTCTGGATATCAGTTGGCTGAATAGCCGGAAGGACACAGTGGGGAAAGACAAGGAGGCAGAGCTGTGGGCTGCCGCGAGGGGTTTCGTGGAGCAACTGGACAAAGCGCCGGACGGACTAAATGGCTCGATCAAGCAAGAGGCGGGTGAGTCCGAAAAGATGCAAGTCGATTAGGAGAGGCTTGACACTTTCCGGGAAAAGGGCGGCGTCGACGTTTCTGCTTCACATGATACCCTAGTTCTCAGAGCCAAGAGCGAAGAGAAACCAGCAATTTGAACAATTTATCCTTAGAAGGGTCTCATATTGATATCAACTGTATATGGTTGGATACCCACGACTGTTCACAGAACGAAGCTATGCAAAGAAGAAACGCAGTAACAGGTTGTCTAAATTGGGCTCCCGGAGCCTCTTTCAACCTAACCAGACTAGCAACATCCAAAACCCAGGTCAAGATCACTTCTGCATGCCCTTGATCATCTCGAGTTGTGTAGCCCGATCCCGGTTAGTCTCCGAGAGCGATCCCAGACCTAAATACCACCAAGTCAGTCCTGTATTCTACATTGACGAAGGGATAGTAACTTACTCCGCAGCTCACCGACAACATCTTTGGCCTTGCCGAAGTAAACTTCCTCTAGAAGACGCAGCACATATCAGCAAATAATTTCCAGAGTACTTCTCAAGTGTTCTCGAGCTGATGTATGATTTCGAATTGTCCGGGAACGAGTACTGGGAAGATTGTTAGGGAAACACATACGCAACAAGTTCCGCATCTTCAATTCCATATCCTCAACCAACCGCCCAACATTAGCAATGTGGCTCGCATCCGACTCAACGGGCAAATCGGCCTCAACCTGGCGGGTCATGTTACCGCTCAGATCCATCTCACCAAGGGCATCGGTCTCGTTAGCCAGGTGCAGGATCACAGTGCTGGTAAGCTTGTAGTGGGACATGCGCGCGCGGTCGGTAGCCTCGAAGACGTGAATGCTGTCCCATTCGCCGGAACTCTGGGAACCGGCGGTCACCCCTGGAGAAAGAGAGTAGAGTCAAGTCAGCCACGATCATAGCCCAAACACCCCAAGTATATCAGTCAAGAGGGGAGAAAATGGATGTTCCATACCCTTCTTAAGCAGAATAACACCCGCAAATCCATCATCCAAGTCCCAGAAGTACACGCTCCCAACACCGCCCTCATAATACAGCTCCCGGTAAACATCAAACGCCTCGTTGGCCGCAACCTCAAGCTTGCGCACACGCTCACTAGGAACCGTTCCATCCTCAAGAGGAGGATCAAACTCGTTGCTCCATGGTGACCGGTAGCTATCACCGTCGCGGTTGTAGTCACAGAGCAGGTAGTCCCGGCTGGTCTGCGGGCAGCGGCGAATCTCCAGGGGCTGGTCGACGGAGGAGAGAAGGTCTTCGGTCAGATCGGGGACGATGGTGGTAATGGCTTGGAGGTTGGCCTTGGTGTCGCGCGGGTTTAGACGCCGGAGCAGGTCGCTGAGAGTGAGGATGGTCAGTCAGTCAGCTTGCGGGCTCTTGCGGTGCAAGTTGGGGCGGGGTTAAGGAAGGGGCTTGCATTGCCCGGGTTGGGAATGTTATGCCTGATGAGGGTAGAAGTGATGGGTAGGAGAAGGTTCATGGACTCAGTACTTACAGCGCGCTATCGAATTGTGCGTCAGCCATTGTGTGGGATGGGGGTTGTGCTTGTGTATACTCCGTGCTGGTCACTAGTCGGCGGTGTTGACGGGTGGAGGTGCGTGGGTGTATTGGCGGGCCCTTGTGGCACTAGTATAGTCCGTGACATGCGGCGAAAACTACAATTTGGAATAGAACCCATTTGAAAAGATTGTCCGTAAATTTTGATTCTTGTTGATCTATGTACATATGTGTAATTTACTGGGGGGACGTCCAAGATGCCAGCCCCGATGCTAGAATCCAATGGTTGTTGTTCGTCACTCGTCACTATCAGAGAAGATAGTCCTATTTGCCCTCCATGGTTTTGGTCGGGGCTCGGGTTGGGGCTTTGCCTTCGGCTGGAAGAGAACACTTGCATCCGGAAGGTCAAAGTCAGAGTCATCGTCGTCGAAGTCGCTTTCGACAGCTTTGGGGGGCGATGGCAGTAGTTGAGACTCAGGCTCTGAATGATTGGGCGACATCAATGCGGAAATTCCATCGTCAAAAAAGTCTAGAGCCTCACTGGTGGCGGATCGAGAAGGCCCAGAGCGCCGAGACGGTTTATTTGTTTCATGTCGGCGTGACTGCTTCGCCGTAGCATCAGAGGATGATCGACGAGGAGCTTTGGCAGCCTTCTCCGTCTCCTTTGCTATGATCTGCTTATATCGATCTTCACAGTCAGGGCCTGACTTGTCCATCTTTTGCAAGGTTGTGATCATTCGACGGGTCAAAGAGCCATGTGTCACCATCTTCGTCGGTCTGGCAACGAGTTGTAGTTGTGGGAAAGCATCGGTCCTCGGGTAGCGAATGAATTGGGGTGAAGTATCGCCAATATTCTGATAGTGACGTTCCAGCTCCTGTTGTTCGCTTGCAGAGAGGACAACCTCCTCCAAAAGTGGCACCTCTACCGGCTCTGGCGTTGGTGTGCGTGGTCGCTTCTTGGGTGTCGTCTTCTTTTTCGTCGACTTGGCAAAGCTCTCCTCGAGCGTTGAGGCTCGGGTGAACCCAGTCTCAACATCATCAGGCATATGGAATTTCTTCGGGGGCCGCTTGGGCACCTTGCCCTTGCGCTTTGGTTCGGGAAGCTCTCGCTGAGAATTCTCTGGGGGTATCTCGATTTGTCGTTTGTCGGCGACGGGACGGATCCCTGGAGGCAGAATGCGAGCAGATCGGTCGTCGTGGAAGGTAAACCGGGTTCCACTGGCGATCATTTGTTGCATCTTCTCGTAATTGTCTTTGGCCTTGGTAAAGTTATCCTCCTCCTTGCCCTTCATCAACAGCAAAGTGATTTTACCCGCTCTCTTGCGACCCGTTCGACCCATTCGTTGCAGCATGCGAATAGGTGATGCAGAGGAATCGTAACACACAATGAGATCGACCTCGCCAATATCCAGACCTTCTTCACCAATTGACGTGGCGACGATCGTGTTGTAGGTTCCTCCTTTGAATTTCTCGATTATCGACAACTGGGTCTTTTGGTCCATTCCCTCGGAGCCCTTGGCCGAGCTCTGTCCCACAAAGACATGTGGTCGAATCATGGGCGCGTACCGTTGCAGCACTCTTGTCACCTCTTCGGCGCTGTCACGGAAATGCACGAAAATCATAACTCTCGTTGCAGGCCTGCCATTGCTTTCCATATTATCCTGCCCCTCTCCAGCATCCATGAAATGGTTCAAGATCACGGACTTGAGATACTCCAATTTAGGATGTCCGATAAATTCCGGGTTCTTTGTCCAAGGTTCAAGGTGGCTCATAAGTTTCTTAAAACTCTCATCTTGTACAACTTGCTTCTGCCATTTGCCTCCCTTCTGGCCATCGGTGTTGGATTTGAAATGCAAAATGTGACGGTAAAACGGTACAATTCCGTGATATTTCAACAAGTCAATAGCATGCGCTAAACTTGCAAGCACAGTGAAAATGGCATTAACCTTGCCCTTCAGCCCGAAATTGGCATTGCGGCCTGCATCAGATCCCATCCATTGCTGTCTTGCTTTGGTGAGACCGAAGGCTGTGAGACCCATGGGATCGTTGCCCCAATAAGCATTCATAGTCCGAAGCTGGCTGACAAGTGGTCTCAGTGTGGTGGATAACAAGTCCATGCAAAAGATCATCTCATCCGAGTTCTCAAAGATTTCAATTTCGATATCACGGCTATGCACGTAATCTCGAATGTCAATAGAGGTTTCTGTACGAATTTCAACTCGTGATATGTCCAAACCATCGATGACTGCTTGCACCGATTCGACTGTTGATCCGGGAGTAGCGGTCAATGCCAGGACGCGGAAACTCTGGTTGAAGCGTCGAAGGAATTTGACCACTTCCACATATGCATAACCACCAGTAGCGCGGTGGGCCTCGTCAACGACCAACAGGACAATTCTCTTTGGGTCGGCGATTCCAGTCTTCAAGTCGTTGATCAAGGTCTGCGGAGTCATGAAGAACACACGCTTCGACTGCCACTCTTTCGCACGAAGACCAGGCGGAGCACCTCCCGTGAGCATGGTCGTCTGCGATCGTGGGATGCCAGCAATATCCAAACATGCCGAGACTTGTTGTGATACCAAGGGTTTGGTAGGGGCAACAAAGACCATTTGCGCATCCTTCGTCCATCGGAACCAGTTGAGCATGACTGTTGCTGCGATGAAGGTCTTTCCCAGACCGGTAGGTAAGGCAACGAGTAGATTATGGAAAAGGCCCTTTTGGGTAATGTTGAATTGGTAATCTCGAGTGGTTCCCAGGTTGGTCGGATACCACCAGGTATTCAATGAATCCTGGTTCAATTTGTGGTGGGTCGGACGCTCGTTTTTCTCCGGTGGTGCCCAATCTTTCTCTTGTGGTGTTTGATCCTGATTCTGTGCAGCCATTCCATAAAGCGTCATTTGTCGCATATATTGAGGCCGGTTCGTAGGTCGCTGAAAGCTGGACTGGGGCATCGCAGGTTGGGCAGGTCGTGATACTGGCGACAATGATGGAGATGAATCGAACGCGTCATCTGGGATATCATCGAGCTCGAACGAAGCATCCATCAAAGCGCTGCTTGTACCGTGATTCTGAGCAGGTTGGGGTTGTTGCAAAGTCGAATTAGCCATTCCGCGCATGTTATTCTCCTCCTCGAATGCATCCAGCGAAGTGGCCAGAGCTGCCCTGAGGGCTTCCTCCTCGTCATAATAATTGTTTCCAGCCTGTTGAGCATTTCGACTCGCCTCATTGACTTTGGGGGTACTGATCATATCTGGAGACGGCGATTTGGGATCTGGTTTCTGCCACCTAGGACCGCGGATTCGTTCGGGGCTTGAGTCGGGCTGCGTAAGTTGGGTAACGAAGATGTTCTCTTGGAAATTGCTCTGTTTGGGCACGAAGCTACGAGACTTGGATCGCGCCTGCCGGTCGTAGTCCGTTGATGAGTCTCGCCTTCGTGAGAATACCTCATCATCTATGTCGGAGAACGAGTCCGTCTCGGATGCGGCATCGCGATCGCCCTGTTTCCCGCGCGTCGGCGATTGTACGCGACGGCGTTTGGTCGGACGTGGTGAAGCGACGTCACCGCCAGGGGAATCAGGTACGACAAAGTCATCGTCAAAATAGTCCGACTCGGAGTCAGTTGCGGACATGGCGCCGATCAAGCGCTGCCCAGCGCCTGTTGCACCATATCGAGCACATCCCCCACGCGTCGAAGTGTCGCGCGGTCAGGTGATCCAAAGAGGCTGTTTGCATAGTTTGCTGCCTAGGCTGAGCTACAGACCCAATGCTGGTGGGTGGACAATAGTACAGTACTGCATAGCAGATATCTTTAGACAATATTTTAAATCTATTTAGCCACCTTGCCATTGCCATGAGATAACGAGCTTCCGGTGTATAATGTGCTATTCTCATAATCATGGATTTATGAGAGAGGAATACAAAAATGTGTGTAGCAACAAGGCATCGAATGTTCTATTATTACCATTGCAACTAACCTCACCTAACTCAATTGCTTGATTACTTGCAATTTCAAACCACCATAGTTTAATTGATCATATCGATTATATCGGAGTTCCATTGTCCCAGCGAAACCGTTACCATTCCTGCTGGGGATGATCGGCCCGATCGGCTCTATACGAACAACACCCCAAGATGAAGACACTGAAACACAAGGTCCCTTACTGCCGGGGGAGGGACTAGTGGCGGGGATGTGGAGAAATCAATAATCATAAAGCCTCGATAAAAAAAAGGGAAAGAAAAAGCAAAATGTAATTATAAGGCAGTGAAAGTGGCACGGACGTAGAGAGTAACAGACCTAGTAAGTTAGTTAAGTTCCTATGCAGTACATAGTCACACCCCAGATTTGACAGATCCACTGGGGCGTCAGGGTCCTGCGGCAGGATGGTCTAGCGTTGTTAGCGCAGCCCTTTCCCTGGCTCCTCTCCAAGGGACTCCCAAGAAAGGGAGATGTAGGTACCCTTGTTATCAGAGGAAGTAAGGTAAAAAAGCATCCTGCAGACTGCAGGTCCTGGTCAATAGGGCCGATTAAAGGAAATTGGACTATGGAGCCCAATTGAACTGGAAGCTGGTGGAAAAAAAGTCCTGATATTTTCTCTCGCACTCAAGAGTCAATCTGAGACAGGACGAATGAGAGCTAGCGCCACTCCTTGGAGTCCTTGGGCTGTTAGCTGATTTCCAGGCTTGAGGGATTGGGGAAGGTCAAGGATCATGATTTGACTGGATCGTTTGGGGGTTAGAGTCCAGGTCCAACATGCCAATGCCCCTGCTGCATCGGCTCGATCCCCGTGATTGTGCCTGTGTCTGAGTGCCTTGTGTTTGACCCGTATTTAACTCGTCTTCCTTCTTCTCCTCCTTCTTTCTCTCTTCCTCTCCATACTCTTCCTTCGTTGCTTTCTTGCTCCGTCACTCGTTAGCTTCCCAGTCTCTACCTAATTTCACTCGATCCCATTCTCTCTTCCTCAATCCACTCCCTCCATCTCCAAAATGAAGTTCAACCTGATCGCCCTCTCCACCCTGCTGGCCCTGGCTGCCGCCGCGGACTCCACCACCTCCACGGTGGCTCCGGCCACCACTCTTAGCGCTGAGGCTCAGTGCGCTACCAAGTGTAAGTTGCTACTCCCCAAGTCCAGCCTCACTCCCATCTATCAGCTCTAACGCGTCTTTACAACAGGCAATGCCAACGACGTCTGCTGCATTGCTCAGTGTTACCACGTCCCCTGTCCCAGCGACGACCAGGCCAACGACACCAACAGCTGTGTCGCTGCCTGCCCCCAGGGCACTGGCTCGCCCGCCGACACCCAGAAGTACGCCGACTGTGAGCAGAAGTGCTACAGCTCGCACTTCTTCCCTGCCACCGGCGCTGTTGCCGAGGCCACCAACTCTGCCTCCTCTGGTTCCTCGGGCACCACTGCCTCTGGTAGCTCGGCCACCCAGACTGGCTCCAGCTCTAACTGTATGTACCATTCTCTCCACAAGACTCAAGTCTGGGAGCTTTTCCACTAACTCTTTCTCCTCCCTACAGCCAACAAGGGCGCCAGCAGCACCAGCGGCTCTGCCACCGGTACCTCCAGTGGTGCCGTTCAGTCCACCGGTGCCGCTGCCAACATCCAGCTGGGTGCCTCTGGCGCTGGCCTCTTCGGTCTCGTCCTGGCTGCCTTCGCTCTATAAGCGCGCAACCACGCAGATTTTGTGGGATCGATCAATATTGATCCGTCGCGGACTACAACGCAACATGTTTTCGGGAGAAACTTCGCAAGCAATTGCCCATGGTCCGCATGCTTTCTTTTCATTTGTGTGATAGTATCCAAGATACCTAGTTCTGGCTCTAGATTTAGGGCCTTTTGTGAATGACATATGAATAGTAATACTGGAGGGAAAATAACCAACCCTACCATCATCAACCTTGCGCTCTTTCCGTTCGTACTTTATTTCCCGCATCCTCAGTTGCGAAGTTTGTAGACATAGCATTCCTCGGTGCTTCAAAAGAAAGGTAAAAGCCGACGCGCCGATCGAAACGAGTCTTTAATTGTCGCATTCCGCTGATCAACGCCCCACACGGCGGACTTCTTCCCCGCATAGAGACGATCCGAAGGATGGTCGTTCTCTAAAGCAATTTAGATATGCACTGACCAGGGGAGAGGTGATGCAGTGTGGAATCCAAGTACTCTAAGACACTAATCCTCGGATAGTATCCATAGGTAATTAATGGTTTCGAGTGCGACTTGTCTCAACGGGCATAGAGAGTGCATACACTACTACTTGAGTGAGTCAGATATAGATCTGTTCAGGTTCACCGCCAACGCCAATCGACGCGTTGTTTACTGCGGGGAAGGGAAGTTTCTGCCGATGCTACGCTGGAGCCTCGACTGCACAATATATCTCTTCTTGAACTTCAAGTCTGACACACATCCGCACTCCAATACATCCATACCTACCCAGAGAAACCTCTCCTGCACATATCATACCTGTTTTCCACCCTATACCTATACCCAACACTATCCACCACCAACTATCAAAAATGGACGTAACCAGCTCCGAATTCCAAACCCTCTACGAGGCCATGACAACCTTCGTGAACACCTGCATGTCCGGCCACGACCCCTCCCACAACCCAGCACACGTCCACCGCGTCGCCAACCTTGCCAACACAATCCTCCAAGCCGAACAAACCGCCAATCCCACCAAACCCCTTTCCGCAGCCGTAGTCAAGCTCGCCGCTCTGCTCCACGACATCGGCGATAGGAAGTACCTACCCACCCTCGCCTCAACCACCTCCGATGGCACAACAGATATCGATCCCAAGACAATGGTCCAAATCGCCCTCCTAAACGCCGGCGCGCCCTCCGACCTAGCCACAAAAGTCCAAACAGTCGTCTCCCACGTCTCCTACACAACCGAATGCAAGGACCCCGCTTTGATCCGACGCCTCATCGAACAAGACGGATATCCCGAGCTCGCAATCGTGCAAGATGCAGATCGACTCGATGCCATCGGGGCGATTGGGATTGGGCGGACGTTTACGTTTCTCGGCGCACAGGGGAAGAAATTTGCCAAGGAGGGAGAGTGGGAGATGGGGAATTGTATTGAGCATTTTGTAGAGAAGTTGGAGAGGCTTGAGGGGATGATGAAGACTGAGACTGGGAGGGGGATGGCGAGGGTAAGGACGGAGAGGTTGGGGGTTTTCAGGGGGTGGTGGGAGGAGGAGATGGGGGTTGCTACTGCTTCTGTCTAAAGATGGTCCAAGGTATAAAAAGAACAATGGTATAGATGTCTACAGGGCAGTGCAGTGATTTCTATGTTGAATACCATGGGGTGTTGTAGCCCCACTGGTTCGATTCATTGATTCATGTTCAAAGTAATAGTAATAGCCGTTCTGGGGCTTCCAGCGAGAGTAGAGTAAAAGCTCGACGCGCGGATAGCATCAAGAAGGTCAAAAACGAAAAAAGAGGAAAAGATCATTCTGATCAGAATCCCAACGCCAAAGGTAAAAAGAAGAGTCGTCGGTAAAGACGGTCATCTCGAGAACCAGAGATGGCATAGAAAAAAAAATCGAAAAGCATGAGATATCCTCCAGTCTATCAAAAAATGCAAAGAAAAGCAACGAGCAGGTAGTTTGGGTATTTGGGTATTTGAGTTTCTGTGAGCAAAGAGAAAAAATAACGAGGAAAACATGATAGCAGAGCAACCGGAGCCGAAAAAGCAGAAAATGGGACAAGCAAGTATGTATGTGATGTGATGCAATTTCATAGATACGGTTCCATCAAGGAAAGTATCAAGAAGGGGGGGCTGTAATGGGACGAAACGCCGGGTGCAATTCTTCAACGCCGCGCGAGCACAAAATCTAAACCACTGGGGGAAAAATCATCAAAAAAAGGAGAGGGGAGGTAAAAAAAAAGAACCTGTTCCCACGTATTGAAAATGATACGAGAAGAGAATATGAAATCAAGTCAAACTCGGTCCCGCGCAAAATCCAAAACTTCGCAGTCATCCTCGAAAAACCCATCATCCGCCTTGAGGGGAGTGGAGTTTCTCTTCTTCCGGCGAGTGGTGATGACCACTTCCTCGACATTGCCGGTGCTGTTCCCAAGGGTGATGAGATTCTCCATTTCCCCGCCGGCCCCGAAGGAGTCGCCGCGGATGCCAGCGTCCGCATCAGCTTCGCCATCCTGGTCATCACCGCTGGTGTTGTATGATCTCACAAGTACTTTGGTAGTGGGGATGTCATCACCAAAGACCCACTGACCGCTAGGCACATGTGCTTTGCTGTCAGCGGGATACACGTGAAGGCTCACACGCTGGTCGGTGTGGAACGGTTGGTAGGGCGTGTTGGTCTCGATCTCCACCTGAGAAAGCGGTTGGCAAAAGGTCTTGCCCACGTTGCCAGGCTGGGAACTGGCAGAAGGCAAGAGAAGAGACGCCTGAATGACCTTCTCCGAATCGTAAGGCACAAGAGGTGCCGGTCCACAAATGCTCTGCATATTGGCAGGCAATTTGAACTGGACCTCCTTCGCTCCAATAACGGAGTATGACTGACGATTCTTGTTGGTGGAGGTGCTTCGCTTGAGACGGTACAGCTTGAACTGCCCCTCGTCCACCGAGCCCATGAAGATGTGTCCCTTATTCACAACCCATATCACTCGTGACGGAGCGGGATCCCGTGCAAGCCCTGACAAGTGAAGTCGATTTTCGCCGACATGCCGGAGCGTCTGCACAGTGCCGGTGGCTGCTGCTCCCATCGACTTACTAAGTCCTGCTGCAACAACCTTGCCACCTTTGATGCTCGCCGCGGTGGGCAGAGCGAAGCCACTCACATGCTGGAAACCGCTGCCAGTTGACTGAACCCGACCTCGGACCGCAGAGAGGAATGGCTGCGTCTTGCCACCCATGAAAGTCATCGCTGCGGAGAGCGGGTTTCCAGCCGCCACTGGACTCGACAGCTCGTCACCCGTGTGGTCGACACTTTGAGATTTCTTCGCGGATGGGCGAGCACGACGGAACGGGGGCCACTGGAATGCACTTCGAGGTAAATCGAAGACGTGCACAGTTCCCTTTCGCGTGATGACAGCCAGTCGATCACCAACCGGGGCCGTCCAAATCACATCCACAATACTCGACGTGGTCAACCGCGCGTATCGGGCAATCTGTCGAACATTGGGGCCATGACCACCTTGATCGTCAGCCATGAACGCCATGGCACGGCAGTGCTTGAGCTGCATCAGATCCCAGACATACTGCACATCTCCTTTCTTGCTTGCAGTGAAGAGCATCAATCCATTGGGTGAGAGTGAGAGGTAACTACAGCCATTGGGGACCTGGAACGTTGCCACTGGATTGAGGGATGCCGCTTTGGCGTCCACCCCATCATCGAATCGCTTGAGATCGATAATAGAGACCGCATCGGGTTCAGGCGACGAGGTTACCTGAGTATCTAGGGCATGTGTCGGTGGGAACAGCCCATAACCATGTCCAGGGGAGTCTGGGGCCCGGACTGGTCGCAATGGTGGGGTACTCGGCGAAGAGGATTGCCCGCTGTTCCAATAATTGTTCCATGCCTGAAGTCCTTGGTCACCCATCCACCGGGCACCTTTGACCAGCTCCTGTGTGACACCTCGGGCAACCTTGTCCAGGAAGCTCTCTCCTTCACCTGCGTCTGTCGCACAATTCACGGATGGCACGGTTGGCGGACTGCGGGTCTCCATTCCTTGGGCTCTGCCATGCATCAAATGAGCGGGGACCGTTCCCTGGATGGTTGCTCTATGAGAGGAGGGAGGCACGATTGCCAAGAATCTTCCTTGAATAGTCAAGACTGGTCGCTCCGTGACAAAAGTGCGGGGGATATCATGGTGCGACCCTTCCGCATCGGTGGAACTGGACGAAGTAGAGTATCGCCGAGCTTCTCCAGTCTGAACGTTGGTCCAGGTCTTTCCCAGACACTGATAGCCATCCGAAGGGGTATTCTTGAAGACATAAACCTCACCACTGATTCCGGAAGCGACAACGACATGGTTGCCACTGTGGAAAAGTCTCAAACCACCCACAGGGGCCGGTGCCAAGGATAGGAGGCCCGGAATATTCTCTGGCGAGGGCACTGGCTTGCTGGCAAACAGTGTTCCCATATGTTCGCCAGATCGGAGGGAATACACCTCTACTCTGGTCTGGTAGAATGGAGCCTCGGCCCTCACAGATCGCTTGTCCCCTGAATGGCCCTTAACCATAGAAGGGGAAACCTCGTTCACATCCGAGCCAGTGGCAGACACCGGACCTTCCTCTTCGCTGGGGGGAAGAGGCCCATGAACGACGACAGCAATGTGTGGCTGAGATGAAGCACCTGCATCAGTAGAGAGATGTCCAGACAGGATCTTCGCCTCAAGTACCCGACCATTCAACCCACTGATCTGCCCCACCAATCGAGCTCGACGATCTTCCACAGCGTGAACCTCGACTGCGCCATCGGTACCGATCACGAGCACATTCATCGGCGTGCGCGGAGTCTTGGCCGTCATGCTCGGCAGGGTGTCAAAGCTGCAGAAGGAGTATCCACCGTCACCTGGACGGCTCTGAGTGGGAAGATCAATGTCCGGGGCGCCGTAGAAATGGGCCTGCGGCAGATGCGGAGGCGGAGCTATATTGCTCATTGGACTTCCGTAGGAGTGGCTCTTTCGCCGGTCAACGGACTGCTGGCGTGAGTGCATATTGCTTCGGTACCCGCTCCCGTAACTGAACGGGCGAATGCGAGTCGGCGGAGATGCAGAGGAGGGATGATCAAAGCCGCCGCGTTCCTGAATGGTTGGAAAGTTCAGGGGAGATTCGTTGGGAAGGTCTCCATCCATTAAATCTGCCGGCGGGCTCTTGCCATACGGTACTGCCTGTGCCCAGGTATCGGTCCGCGAGGTGAGGTCGTTGTCTGGCGATTGCTCGATAGAGGCAATCGCATCGAGAACCGGCGAGGCTACGGCGAGAGGTACATCGTGATCCAGTGAAGGATCCGGATCTGCATCTGGATACGAGAGCGGCTCCTCCGGGGCAGGCACCGCCGGTATCCTATGCCATGCATCAGTCATGATCGGTCTATGTCTAGGGAACGGACAGAGGCCTACATATCCACTTGGGGTGCTTCGGCCGCTGCCTTGCCCCCCTTGGCCTTTTTACCATTCTTCTTCTTTTTGCTTTTTCCACTTGGCTCATGCTCCTGAATACTGTTGGTGGGGGCTGACAGGGTGGGCGCTACGGAGGGATCGTCTTCTAAAGACCGGCTGTGCTGGCGGATCAAATCGTCAGGGGCTGCCGGGGGCATTCAACAAGCCGTTTGCCTCAGGAAAGGAGGCCACAGGTGAGTTCTTGAGCAGGGGATAACCGCCCTCAAGACCTATGGTGAGGTCTGAGAACGGATAGGTTTAACGCCGTCTGCGGATCACGGAGGCGGGGGATGCAGCTGAAGTACGCGAAGAGGGGTACGATCTGTAGTGCGCTGTTCATCAGTTTTGAGTTCATTTAGAATGCATAGTTGACAAACTACAAGCAAGCGCTTGATCCCGACATACTTATACAGGTCTCGCTATGTGATTCGGTCGCGGATCGATAGGTTGTTTTGAGGGGTTGTTGGGATACGTATCTGGAGCGGAGACGCTCTGGATACGCGGGGAAGCTTTGATAAGGCCGATAGGCAACAGCACCGACTGGATGGCAGATCCAGCAAGTGCCCAGGGCAGGATAGTGTAATAGCTTTGGAAGATGGGTCGACCAGAGGTCAAGTAATAAGTGAAGCAGGAGAGAGAGAGAAGGAAAGAAGGAGAAGGGAACGCGATAAGAAGAGGGGGGAATAAGTCGGGAACACGGTACCTGACTCAGAGGCCCCGAACTCAGCCAGACGCAGGCAAACTCGGGTGGGGGGGAAGAAGAGGGGGACAGACGGGGCCAAGTTGCGCCAACTACAGAGAGTTCTGGCTAGTCTGTTGGTATGTTCGACTGTTAGTACATAGCTACAGGCAATATTAGCCATAATTGATTATTGTTATAGCCGCCACTGCCAAACTGCCACTGCCATGCTGACCCCGTCATTCCCCGCTGGTCACATCCCCCAGAATAATCATGGAACACTACCAGTACTACTATTTACAGATTACCCACTATAACCTGATGAACTGATGAACACTCCACGAGATCTCCAGGGGACTTGCATCATAATCCACCATGTCATTTCTCGATCTGGAGATCACTTCCAGTTTCTAGTTCCCGTGGTACGTGATGACTTGCCAATATCCCAGTTATCCCAGTATTTCCAGAACCAGCCCGCCACCAGAACGGAGACAAAGGGATTATCTAAGCCCTGACAGCATGGCCACCCACTGACCATGGATCAACTGTACGAATCCGTTTAGAGTCATCCATCCCTTTGTCTGTCTCTGACTATCATCGTTGGATTTGGATCTCCGTGGATCATCAGTGGAGGGGGTCACGGGGTACCTGCAAAGAACGTGATGACCACGCGGCCTATCATCGTGCAGTCGGAGTCCAGTCTGAGTAACTCAGGAAACAAGGAGTAATACCGCGAATCAGCTCCGTCATAGGCTGATGTAGGCTACGCTGCATCTTCCGATACGCGCATTCCAAGGTCTCGAGCCCTCCATATACTAGTCTGCGCAAACACCAGACCTCGGGCCTGTTCGTAGTTCCGTCATAAAGGGCTCATGCGCGGGGAACATCCTGGAGCAACATTCTTTTCAATTTTCTAGTAAAAAAGGCCGATCGGCTCTCTTCTCCATCGTGAACAAGATGAAATGGAAAAAAAAGAGATCGGGTATACACAAAGAGGTGGTGGTACATGGCTCCCTCCTCCTGGAAGCCGTGGCATGCGATCGCAAGTCATGTCCTTTTCCCCGTTTCCCCCCTTTTTGAATCCAGCGTGTCCGCTTTAGGTCTTCTTCTTTGCGGCAGCCTTGGCTTTGGCAGCCTTCTTCTTGTTGCTGTTGATCATCACAATGCCTATGAAGGTGCCCACCACGGCCGAGCCCAGGAGAGTCAGGATGACGGGGATGCGGATGGCCCAGACACGTGGAGGGAAGAGATCGTGGAGAGGGTGACCAGGGTCGACGAAGGGCTAAATAAAGAATAACCGTGAGAAGAAGATCCAGAAGCAGAGCCGGTAGAGATGTAAACACGTACCATCAACAACGTCCACGCGGTGTAGTAGAGAAAGATAGCGGTTGCGGCCAAGAGCATGGCGGAACCGACGAGTTGGCCCAGCTAATGGAACATTGTTAGACAAAGATATCATGGTTGAAATCAATCGGTGAGTAGCATACCATTCTGTTAAGGAGCGGTCGCGATCAAACGCAATGAAAAGGGGAGATCCAGAAGAGAGCCCTGGTCGCGGAATGAATGGCCAACGGTGCTGCTGTCAGGAGCTCATCCCGTGTATTGATCTAACGGACACTCGACACACCGCTTTCCATCTGCCGCATACAGTACTACTCCTACAATAAGAGAGTAAACCATAGAGATGTTCGTCAAGATGACGATTTCAGGAGTATTTAAAAAGGGGATAGTACTTAGTAAATTACTGATTAGAGCAAGGCTTAATTTGAACTCAGTTCATGTGTAGTCTTGGTTGATAGATTATTCTGCTGGCAAATTGCCATATTCGTTGGAGCTGGCCTTCTTCCTCCCTCACGTGACCCATACCAGAGCTTTCTTTCGCGACTCCGTCCAGTTGGAGAACCTCACCACCGCGCCTCCGGTGTTTCTTCCCCACACCACGCCCTCTCATCTGCCTCCTCCGGTGTCTCTGAGATCTCACCATGTCAGACCCGGTTGTTCTGCAGTCTGCGGTGCGAGTGCCCACTCCGCCCCCGGGGACCTTCTCACCTACCGCTGGTGCTCGAAAGCGCTCGCCTCCTTCTCGATCACCCTCACCCAACCGCCGTCGTTCGCCCCCGGGTGATTCCCACCGAGACGATGCCGAAGTACCTCGTATGGATGAGCGACGCGCAATCGAGCGCGAACGCCAGCTCGCCGAGCGCGTTCGTGAGCACGAGAAGCAGGAAGCCACTCGCAAGCCCATGACCGAGGAGGAGAAACAAGCAGCGGCCAAGGCCGAGTACGAGAAGCTGTTGAACATGCGGTCTGGTGGTACTTACATTCCCCCGGCACGACTTCGCGCGCTCCAGGCGCAAATCACGGATAAGACCAGCAAGGAGTACCAGCGGATGGCATGGGAGGCGTTGAAGAAGTCGATCAACGGTCTGATCAACAAGGTCAATGTCTCCAATATCAAGTATATCGTGCCAGAGCTTTTTGGTGAGAATTTGGTTCGCGGCCGTGGGTTGTTCTGCCGATCTATCATGAAGGCGCAGGCCGCCAGTTTGCCGTTTACCCCCATCTACGCTGCGATGACCGCCATCGTGAACACAAAGTTGCCGCAGGTTGGAGAGCTTCTAGTCTCTCGGTTGGTTATTCAATTCCGCAAGGCATTCAAACGAAATGACAAAGCTGTCTGCATCTCGTCCACGACCTTCATTGCACACCTGGTCAACAATCAAGTCGCCAACGAGATGCTTGTCGCACAGATCTTGCTGCTGCTGCTTCACAAGCCCACCGACGATAGCGTGGAAATCGCCGTCGGTCTGACCAGGGAAGTTGGACAGCACTTGGAGGAAATGAACCCTCAGATTGCGAATGCCGTTTTCGACCAATTTCGAAACATCCTCCACGAAGCCGATATCGACAAGCGCGTGCAGTACATGATTGAAGTCCTGTTCCAAGTGCGCAAGGACCGGTATAAGGATAATCCAGCGATCAAGGAGGAGCTCGATTTGGTGGAAGAAGAGGACCAAATTACACATCAAATTGGGTTGGATGATGAAGTCGAAACTATGGACACTCTGAATATCTTCAAGTTCGATGCAAACTGGGAGCAGAACGAGGAGAAATACAAGAAGTTAAAGGCCGAGATTCTCGGTGAGGACAGCGATGAGGATGAAGACGATGAGGACGGGGATGAGAGCTCCGAGGATGAATCTGATGCCGAGGAACAGAAGATGGATATTAAGGATCAGACCAACACTGACCTGGGCAATCTTCGGCGAACAATCTACCTCACAATCATGTCTAGTATTGACTTTGAAGAATGCTGTCACAAGCTGATGAAGATCAATCTCCCGGCCGGCATGGAGCCTGAACTGCCTTCCATGATTATCGAGTGTTGCTCCCAAGAACGGACATACTCCAAGTTCTACGGCTTGATTGGAGAACGGTTTGCCAAGATTAACCGTCTCTGGTCTGACCTGTTTGAGGCCGCATTCGCCAAGTACTACGACACTATCCACCGCTACGAGACGAATCGCCTGCGGAACATCGCACGGTTTTTCGGACACATGCTCAGCAATGACGCCGTTGGTTGGCACGTTCTGTCCGTAATCCATATGAACGAGGAAGAGACCACGTCCAGTAGCCGTATCTTCGTCAAGATTCTGTTCCAGGATCTCGCCGAGAACCTTGGTCTTCCTGGCCTGCAGACCCGTTTCCGAGACGAGATTCTGCGGCCCAGCTTCGAGGGTCTGTTCCCGACAGAGAACCCGCGTCACACCCGTTTCTCGATCAATTACTTCACCAGTATTGGTATGGGTGTGTTGACGGAAGACATGCGCGAGCACCTCAAGAACGCTCCTCGACCCGCCGTGCCCGCTCTACCTGCACGCACTTCCCGCTCGCCATCAGACCGCTCATACTCACGGTCATCATCTTACACTCGCTCCTCTCGCTCACGATCCCGTTCCTATTCCCACTCTCGTTCCCGCTCTCGCTCTTACTCACGTACTCGATCTCCTTCAAGGGACCGTGGGCGTTCCTACTCTCGCTCCGTCACGCCCGCTTCCCGCGGCAGAAGTTACACACCATCGCGGTCTCGCTCGCGCTCGCGCTCGCGATCTCCTGTCCGTCGCAGCCGACGAGGTGCGTCATACAGTCGGTCCCGATCCCGGTCTAGAACTGTATCGCGCACTCCACCACGACGCAGCCGGCCCCGCTCCTACTCGCGTAGCCCTAGCCGCAGTCCAGTCCGCCGAGCAGCCTCTCGCTCAGTCTCCCCTCCACGCCGAGGGCCGCCAACCGCTAGTCGTCGAGACCGTAGCTACTCGAGATCACCTTCTCGATCAGCCTCCCCTCCTCGTCGGGAGCCGGCAGCCAAAAACGCAAGACGGTACTCTTCAGCATCAGCATCTCCGCCACCTCGCGGCGGTGCTGCTCGTGAAAAGTCCCTTTCTCGATCTCGCTCGCGCTCTGCTAGACCTCGCGACGACTCCCGGGGTCGAAGTTACTCGCGGACTCCCCCTCCTCGTCGCCGATAAGCGGATGTACCATTGCCAGCGTTTCTCTTCTTTTCGTCCCACGGCATGAGATTGTCGATCTTTGGGGGACTTTGTATGGGGGTATATCTTGGGCTTTCGGACAGGTGCTAGGAAACATAAACAAGCCAATGAATTTATTTCCAAAATACTGTGTACCTAAAACCCTGCTGTCTTATAACTTTTCTAGTTCACTAGTTAAGAGTCAACATAGATATCTTGCATATGCCATTTATTGACAAGCCAAACCAAGTCTATTGGGTATCTTATCAACACCAACCAAACCCATTCTATACAACTATCCCCATTGGAATGCAGAATACAATCTAATCTAATCCTCCATAGCCTCCCAAACACACCTATCACACCTACAATTCCCCCCCCAAAGCCCCACAAGCCCACTCCCTCCTCTCCCTAACCCCCAACCCAATATCACAATAATGATTCAAAATCTCCTCATCCCTCCTAATCCCCCCCGCCTTGGGATCTTTCATCTCAATCCTCCCATCATCCAGCGTCCGCGACCAAACAGCCGTCTCCTCATTATTCCGTGCGCGGAACGTAATCTCCCCGCCCCATTCCCAGCGCACGTTCGGATCACACGAGTGATTCGCCAGACACCAGAGTGGATGGACGGCGCAGAGCTCCGGCCCGCCATCCCAGGTGGACAGACGGCCGGAGGCGGTGCCGCGGAATTTGGCGTAGAGGGTGTTCAGGATCCAGGTGTCGTAGAGGGGGAGGGTGGTGTAGGGGTTTAGTTCCATTTCTTCGAGGATGCGGGTTGGTTGGAGGATGTTTAGGTGGAAGGAGAAGGGGAGGGTGGCGGATTCGTCTTTTGTGGATGTGGATGAGGAGGTGAGGTCGAATTCGTGGAAATCGCCCCAGATATATTTCACCTCGGGGAGGTCGAGCGCGTGAACGTCTTGTGTAGCGGACATAGCCAGGGCACGGCCTAGTAGGAGCAGGTATAGATAATCGGCTTTATCCTTTGGATCAGGGATATCCTTCCCGATAGACTCGAGCCCATCCAGACCACAGATAGCACCGTGGTAAACCTTTTGCGCGGTATCGTGACAAGCCTGGCTACAGAAGATTGTATCGGCGCAACCACCCTCACATCCAACGGGTGGATTCTCAGCCGAAAGATCAGGAAGAGGTGCATTGCACGCATCACAGAGATCATCGTGAAGACGGTTCGTAGCCGTCAACAGCGATGTTTCCCGGAGGATAATCTCATCCGGAGCAATATCCTCTTTTGCGAAGAGTCCCAATTGCACCGAGACTTCGTCTTCGTCGGGTGTGTCGCCATGCAGAGCTGGCAATGCAACTGCGCGAACTTCGCACTTTGGCGCGACGTCCTTCAGTCTCTCGTTCAGGAGGACGAGCTCCTCCGGCGCACGACGATCAGGCTCATGTTCATTCCAGGGATACAAGATGCGACGCGCGAAGCCCTGGGCTGGCAGGACGGCGGGGTCAATTGCATCCAACTCGATATCACCCCTAGTGCCAGTACGCGACTGGTAAATCTTCTTGATAGAGTCGAATTGCTCGTTGAGAACAGTGACGGAATCCTCGTTCTTCTCCGCACCCAATTCGCAAAGAAGTCCAATTCCACGCATGCCGAATTCAAACGCATCGCGATAGCAGCCACACCGGACGAGACTGCGCACCAACACGACATAAACCTCGCCGATAATCGCATCATATTCCTCCTGCGTCACGGGGATTCCCTCTTCTTCGTCCTCGTCTTCATCCTCCTCATCCTCATCCCCATTATCACGACCATTCTCCTTCCCAATCACAGCAGTATCAACCTTCCTAGCATGAAACTCACACCCATCCGGATCAACAACACTCTCCAACAGCGAAAGTGCCCGATACGCATCTGCCGCCGCAAGATCAGGAAATCCTAGTTGCTCATAGAGGCGGGCGCGGTTGAGGTAGAGGTGTGGATTGTGCGGGTCGGCGTAGAGCTCGGCGGTTTTGGAGGCGCGAGCCTGGAGGAGATCTGTTGCCATGATCTGCCAGACGGTATTTGGTGTGTGTCAGGCAATTGGGGGAATAGGGAATGTGAAATGTTCACGTCTTGAGATTCTGGTGGCGGATGTGGATTTTCTTGCATGTGGGGCATTTCCGATGGATTTGGTGGGGTTATAGAGGGGTACATACTTAGCAGTACTGTATAATAGCTATAGAATTCAGAGATAGCTAGCTATCTAGTAACTAGAAGCCTAGGATTGTTGTTTTATCTTTTCTATTAACAATATGTTCTACGATGATGGCTAGTGTAATCCCTGCCATGATATATTTCATGCCTCATAATGCATTCTCAATGCTGATTCAAATTACATCCAGTCCAAAAATTAAAAATAGAAACACCCGCTTTTCCCTTAATGCAATAACCATTCTGGATATCAGGGATAGTAATAATAACAAGAAAGAAAGAAAAGAAAGAAAAGAAAAGAAAAAAAAAAGGTCCATATGAAGTGGGGAGCTGCTCTCCCAAGGTCACTGTCGCGAGGTATGTATCACATCACCTGTTTCATCCGTTAGCTTCTCATCCACAGATTCTCCATGGTGCTGGAAGGAGAAACAAACAAGGCAATTATCATCGAGGACAACAGTAGCCCCCTCGCCCGGAGCCATACCCGCAGCGAGGCCACCAGTTCCAGCCTGTCCACCACGGAGCGTAGCAGCAAGACGCGCCAGCATACTTCTCTATTTTCGAGAAGTCAGTCACGGGGGAATGGAATGGAGATATTGAAGGAGAGAGCGCACTGTTATGTAGGCTTCACTCATGCCGCCGCGACGATCGACATCGTTCTGGCTCATGATGCGGTAGCTGTCGTGAATGCGCTTGCGGCTCTCGAGTCCGCCCAGATTACGCACAGCAGGTCCAGCAAGGTTGACTGGATTGTCGGGATCCAGGATATTGATGCCACGGTGGGCGAGATCTTGGGCGTGACGATCGGGGGAGAAGATCTTGATAGTGTTGTCAATTCCAGAGGCGGCGATAGTGGGTTCGTAAGGATGACCTGAAAAGAGAGATTAGCTGTGATGTTTCATGCTTGGTATGGAAGCAAATTTGATACAGACCTTGGACAACGTTGACGACCTCACTATCACCCTCCAGAATATTCACCAGGTTCGTCGTTTTGCGATCCCATATGAAAAGATGCCCCGAATCACTCCCGCTGACAACGTATTCATCGTTTAGGCCGAAGAAATTGACATCTTTGACGGTCTTGATATTACAATGTCCACGGTAGACCCTCGTGTGAGCAGAGACGGGCGTATTGGACTCGATACCTCCCCGGTGGGACTTGCG
Organism: Penicillium subrubescens; assembly: GCF_028828155.1. Classification (NCBI taxonomy): domain Eukaryota; kingdom Fungi; phylum Ascomycota; class Eurotiomycetes; order Eurotiales; family Aspergillaceae; genus Penicillium; species Penicillium subrubescens. The sequence continues at coordinate 3,559,700 of NW_026643151.1, read as the reverse complement.
CGTTGTACCACGGATAAACAGCGGCTCTTCGCCGTCCTCATCCCAAGATTCGCCATCGCCTTCGTCCTCCGAGGAGTCTCCTAGGCCCAAATGCCAGCCATCTGCTTCCTCTTCGCCTTCGTCGCTTTCTGCGTCCTCAACGTCACTCTCATCAGAGTCTTCTGCTTCGGAAGCTTCAGAGTCCGGTGCCCTAACAGGGGTCGCCGCGGTTCCTTCAGGTGGGGGAATCGGACCAGAACGACCAGTCCTGACGACTTCGATCGCCTTCACCTGCTCTTCCTCCACAGTAGGATCAATATCATCCTGGACTCTCTCCAGGTCCTCGTCGCTAGCCGATTCATCGATAGTCGTATAGATTCCGCCAAAGGCCCGATTAACGAAGGAATAGTTGACTCCACTCCCGGCTTCCATGAGAATGCCCCGACCCACCCGCAAGACCCAGAACCGAGTAGCAGATGCTCGATCCAACGACCGAACTTGCGAAGACGGATTAGAAACGCGGCGGCGATCAATCCGAGCAGCTGTAGTTCCCAAGTCCTCCAGTGGCAACCGCACTGCATTTCCAAACGCAGTCACCGCTGCGACTTGAGTCTGGAACAGGATTCGCGTGGAATCATGCTCGAAGCGAGAGGCGTCCACGTTGATGATTGGTTTGTCTTTGGCAAGGCCCTGAAGGTAAGGGATAAGGATAGTATTAATTGCATCATCGGTGGCTTCGGCAGGGATGGGGAACCGTCCTTCAACACGTCTTGAATGGTTACCACGCTTGAAGCCATTAAGTAATTCTTGCCTGCCACCCTGAATCCAAAGCAGGATTGCCTTGAGAAAGTCATATCCAAATTGAGATTCAGAATCGATAGAGTCGTCCTCGTTCGGCGCGGGGATAATTTGTACAAAATCAATGACCGCATTGGACGCAGATTCCTCTGAGGCATCATCATGCAAAGCACGGGCAAGGGTGCCAGCAGCCTGAACGAATCGCCACGACGCCTGGCGGTTGTGACGAAGTGCTTGTTGGAAAGTCACAGTATCACTCGATGGGTTCATCGGATAATGCCACTCGCGCATGACTTCATCCATCTGGGGTAGCCATATCGACGCCAGCGACAAGACAGAGGCAAAGGCTCCCGAGTAGGGCGTGAGACTCGATTGCTCGGCCTCGGTAACTTCTCGTGCAGTTACTTCCAGTGAGAACAGCGCCTGGCGAAGCTTGACCAGACCCTTTGCGATCCGCATGCTCAATCGCTGAACCTCATTCAGCACAGAATACCTCGCGCGCTGAACCATGCCCAGCTCATCACTATCGGTCATCGTCGGGAAGAGAACGTCCTCAGATTCACCATTCTCATAGGTGACTCTGAAAGCATCTGGTTCTCCGGAGCGCTGTTGAGGTTGATGTCGGTCACCACTTTCCTGGGACGACATCGAAGCAGGCTTAGGACGCTTGCGCTTTCGGCTCTGGGCGTCAGTTTTATGACGATTTGCTTTCTTCGATGCAGAAGGCAATTCAGGTGAAACATCCCGTGCATCTGGGCTTCGGATCAGATCAAAGCTGTAGATGTGATCGCCAGACCAACTGACGACCATCTCATCCGGATTTGCATCACTGATTTTGCAGGCGGTGATGTGGCCGTCATCAAGGTGCTTCAGGCGACGTTTACCCCGGGGAGCAAAACGCCGAACGCATCGGGTCGCTTTGCCCATCAGCTCATCGTCGAAACTGGCAGCACTTGATGTTGATAAACCCGGGCTACCGCTTTCGGCCATAAGATCTCGGCCAAGCATACGTCGGTCATGCAAGAAGCAGTGCATGTGAGCGCCACCTAGGGCGATATAGTGCGGTTGACTGGGAGAGCAGGATATCGTGTTGAGATCGAGGCGGAACTTCTTGTAGGATATGAGCGGAGGCGGGACATTCGAATCGTCATGCTCTAATCCGGGTCGATATGCCATGAAGCCCTGACCCCCCCGGGGTGGAGGATAAGCCTCCGAGGGCTGACGAAGATCCCACTGTCGGACTTCTCCATCTTCAGAGCAAGTTAGGAACAGATGTGGCGATGACTCAGTGACGATGCGCTTTACGCGATCGGCATGACTGCGGTAAACCCTGGCATTGGTATTGCCCTCACTTAGATATCGCGTGCCTTCAAAAAAGTTATTAAAGCGCCGACTTCGAGCCGAGGCTGCAAATGCCGAAGTGGAAGCGATATTGCCGTTGGCGCTGGAGTATTCGATGTCGAAGACACGCACTTGCGAATCGCCCGCGCAGGTTATCAGGGTGCGGTCATTCGAGTGTGGCATGAACTTGACGGAGAAGATGTTGGCTTTGTGGCCAGTGGCGATGGTGGTGTTCAACGAGAACTGAGCATCCGAGGAGTCGGGTTGGTATGAATAGATATTCAGGTGCTGGTCATCCGAGCCAGAAGCCAAGAGACGTCCGGACTTGGACCAACTGCGACAGAATTAGCACAGTCTGACAACGCATCTTCCTCCATTAACGCCGAACGACAGCTGGAAATTAGGACCGCGATAAGAGGTAACCAGAGCGATTAGACATACCTAAGAGCATTCACGCAGCCCGTGTGACCGCCCAATTCGTTAACGATGTCAAGATCGTCGATCCATTCCTTGGAGCCGTAAATGCCGCGGAGCGAGGCAAAAGGCGACAGGTCCCCGCATTCTCGGCGCCAGAGACGGTCGTACAGCGAGTCTTTCATGATCGCGAGTGACCAAGGGGAATCGCCAAAATTGAAGCCTTGACTAGGGAGGATCGCCAACCATCATGGACCCACGGTAAGTTTGGCGGTGTTGCAGGAACGGTCTTTTGTTTCTTGCTGAGTCTTCGTGTCTGTCGAATGGCAGGTGGGAACCAGGTGGAACTGTAGATGACGTCAGGCACGTAACGGTCGGGGATCGAGGATAGAACTGGTTGAGCGTATCCAAATGAGAGCTGAAGATGATGAGAAATGAGATGTCAAAGTCAACGAAAATCTGTTTGAAAGTGGCAAGCACCAGGGTTGGAGTGAGGGGAACAGAAAACTGGGCAGAAAGAGTCAAAGCAGAACAGGTTCACGACGGCGCGACCAGGAAAGCACTGGGTCTGACTGGGACTGACTGGGGCTCGACCGGACGGGATCCAGACCCAGCAGAACGCAACAGAACGACAAGGGGGGTTAATCAATCGTCAATCGTCAATCATGGCAGGGCATTAGTCCTAGTGTGGTTTAGTGGCCATCATGACTAGCTGTATGTAGTTTAGCGTAACTATAGCCTACGGGATCTACTCCGTACAGTATGGCGATGGCAGGTCCCCCGGCCGGATAGATCGGGCTGAGTCAGCCCAACTGTCCAGATTGGGGTAACTACATCAATGTACGGAGTACTATTGTATGTATTACTTTCTGCTACGGCATTGAAACAGATGGAAGAATCTAAGAAGCTAGTCGATTGAGCCACTAGAGATGAGTCAGTAGACCTTAATTATGGAAGTTCTGTCACTCTACCGGGAGATACAGTAGGCATTGATGAGGTCGTTACTCACATTGAATACATCACGCAAGCTTATACACGAAAAAGTGTTAATAATGGAGAAACAACTCGCTTCACTCATGACAAGCATGTCATAACTCAAGCCCTCCAAACACCCACTCTCGGCGCACTCATCTCCCGCCTTGACCCCGTCACCTCACTCGCAATCCGACGAACATACTCTCGCTCCGAACGAACAACCTCCGCCTCCAAAGTCCGCATAGCCCGAATTTCCTGCAACATAAGCTGAATCGATTCCGCCAGCCCCTGCGCTACACGAGTAAGTGCAGACTGCGGTAACTGTTCCACCTCTCCAAAGCCTAGGATATCCAGGCTTTGGAGATGTCGCGCACACAACTCCAGCTTTGCATGCAGCACGTGTACCTCTTCTTTCCAGGTTGTATCGAGCGGGTCGATGAAAACTATCCCATCGAATGTTCCTGTAGACTCACGCTGATGCCGGATATAATCTACCTGCTGGAACCAGTCTTCAAAGATGGACACGGCTTTGGTATACCGCCCGCTCATTCCGGTTATCACTAGATCGGATATTTCCTGTAGGACCTGCGAGAAGATCTGGATTTGTTCAGAGAATCCATGCGGGCCTTGGTGCTCGCGACAATTCTGGAGCCAGCAGGCCAGAGATTGCATATTCAGCTGGTGCTGGCGGCTCTTCTCATCCACCAATATAGATCGGTATTGATCAGCGACGGCATCATATTTCTCGCGCAAGCGGGATTCTGACTCTGCCTTCCACTCTGCATGGTGCTGGAGCGAGCTAGAATGAAAAAGACTCAACTGAAGGAGCTCTGTCTGTAATGCGGCGATGTCGGGCCAGGACGTAGGAATGAGAAGATTATCGGTGTCGGACGTAGACCCCGGAGTCGGGGTCGGAGGCTTATTCGGCTTCCTGGGAGAGTAGTGTTGCTGATAGGTAGAGAATTGCGCGCGAGGCTTCTGAGCGGTGGGTGATGGGTCGGGTTGAGTTGGTTTCACGCTCGCCGGGACCATCTGGCTGCGGTGTCGGGCGTGGCCCCGGACAGTGGCTGCGGGTCCCGATGTTGCATCTCGAGGTTGTCTCAAAGAGGCAGATCGCATGGGCCGAGGGGGAGGTAGCATCTCCGTCTTTTTGGGCGAGGGTGGTCGCGCCGCCGCCGAGGATTGTGTGGGCGATCGGAACGTGGATGCTTTCCGCGGCGACGGCGGCGTGAATGTAGGCGCCGTGGCCTTTGTAGGGGCTGGAACATTGCCTCTGGTTGATGTTGTTTTCAAAGCACTCGGTCGAATCAAGCTCTGGCGACGTGTTGGCACCGTACTGCTGGGAAGGGCCGTCAATGGCGCTCTCTGTCTCTCCTCCCCCGTATTTGCCAGCGGCAGCCTCTTTGGCGATGTTTCCCCACGTTGTGGAAGCCTTGTCTCTGAAGGCTGAAACCGGACCTGTGCCGACCCAGTTCCATCGTCTCGTGTTAGGTTGCTGCGCTGCGGGAGGAGAGTTCGTCCGCGATTGGATACCGCATTATCTTTGAGGGAGAGACCCTCGACCGGCGAGGGGTTGTCTGAGAATCGGGTCTTGTCATTTGTCGAGCGGGTAGGTGCTTTACTCGAACCGGTGGCCGGGGTTGTAGCGTTGGTCGTGGGTCGTGCTATATTAGAGGACTGCAATTTAAATTAGCGAGGAATGCTGGGAATGGATCATGGGGGAGGTAATCTCCTAGCGACTGACTGATTTCCGGGGTTCACGTAGTGATGCGGAGCGCGTTGGGATAGGCATGGTCGCTACAGAATGTGGTTAATGAGTTGCGTGCATCCCGCGCTCGCCCCTCGCTTGAACTAAGGTCAAATTCAGTCGAGGAACCGGCCCCAAGCTCCTGGAAGAAAGCGGTTCTTCGGGTCGCGACGATCTCCCAAAACAAATCCCGAAGTGGAGTGGAGCTTGGGGCCGCACAGTCCGGGCGAAACTTTAATGACGAACCCCTCAGTCACAGTGCTTATGGAATTCTACACACAAAATGTACGCATCTTATCTACAATGTATTTTAACATTGGAATAGGAATGAGAAAGAGAAAACACACTATTGGTATAGGTTCTATATTCGTTCATTGCATTCTATATAGCCGCACCATACTAGCTCCCTCAGCTCGAAAAAAAGCCCAAGGTACAATCAAAGGGAATCTCACTTTTGAAAATTGAGAGATCGTCCAACCGTAACAAAATCATGAGCACATTGAAACCAGCCCCATTACACGCATGACAAGCCAGATCATGGCATCGAGGCATTCCACGTCGCGTCAAGTCTGCGCCTACTCAAGGCAGTCGCATTCATCAATGCTCCAATCATGTAGAAATGAGATTGAAGCCAGTTGCCCAAAGCTCATCACAGGCTTCCACGACGAGGGAAAGCAATGCCCTCCACAGCAGGGTGGTCAGTGAACCAGCTGACCTTCTCACCGGCGCCCTGGTTCACCAGAGCCGAGGGCAAGCTGTGGCCCTCCTCATTATCGAAGATGGCCTTCAAGATTTCCTTCTTACCCCCACCGGTCGCCACAAAAGCAATGTTCAAAGCAGAGGTGACCACAGGGAGGGTCAGGGTGATACGCTTGGGCGGGGGCTTGGGAGACTCAGTCTCGGCAGCCACCCAGGCATCCTTTTCGCGCAGGAGCTCGTGACCCGGGAACAGACTGCAGGTGTGGCCATCAGGACCACAGCCCAGCAGAATGAGGTCGAAGACGGGTAGCTTGACGCTTTCCTTAGCAGCAAAAGAGCGCATCAGGTCCTCCTGGTAAACGTCGGCCAATGCCTGGGTGTCACCGTCGCGGACGTGCTTCTCGTCGATGGGGTGGATGGTCGGAGCACCGAGCTCCGCGGGGATTTTGCTGAGCAGCTCGTCCTTCAGGAGGAGGTAGTTGCTGTCCTTGTCGTCGAGGGGCACGGCGCGCTCGTCGGCGAAGAAGATATTCCATTTGCTGAACTGGGGTGTATCTTCGGGGGAGCCATTGCTGTCGGCTAAGAGGGCCTTGGCTAGGACGACGGGCAGGGAGCCGCCGGAGACGGCGACGCGGAAGGTATTGTGGCGGGCGAGGGCGGCATTTTGACAGCGCAAGACGTACGGCCGCAATTGCTTGGCCAGGGTCTCGGTGTCGGGGAAGCTGTAAAGATGGGGTTGGGAGGTGACCATGGTTGCAGGGTGATTAAAGGTGGTGTGAGGGGAGAAGGAGGAAGAAGGGAGGGGGCCGAGAGCCTAAGATTAGGACCAGAGAGGCTAGACTGTGGAGACTTGAAGAGTTGGGATTTTAGAGGCTTGGAAGGCTTGGAGAGGACTCGATATCAGAGGCCTGAGATTAGTAGATAGTTGACACGAGGGTAGGTACTAGGAAGAGGTTTCTGCAGAGCTGGCTGGGTTTGGCGGGGCGAATTGATGCGAGTTGCGATGGGCGGAGAGGCGGAGATGACGTCGATGTTCAGTGAAGTCGACATGTGAGTCCTCTTTACAGTATCAAGATCCCAACACCCAGTCCGGTCTTCCTATCTCTACAAATTCAGTGAGCCAACATTTCCTTCTCATTATCCTGCTAAGGATGATAGGATGATGTAGGAATCATGTCACTCTTAATCCGCAAGGTCCGTCACCCTGGATTGATAACGATGGAGCCCATCGACGGATAAGATCAGCACTCACGTTGCGTCCTCGCCACACTTTAAACCACATAAAACCACATAGGGCATTTGAATCGCGTCTGATATGGTCTGATCTCGTCTTACTTGGCTTGGTTCGGTCTCTCGGCAGCAGTCGGGTCTCCCCTTGTCAGCCAGTCTGCAATTCTGCACCCGTTCCCCCTCCTGTTTGGGCCACCTGCATCGCCAGTATCCTGGCATGACGGCGTCATGCAGACGGCCTAGATGACACCCGACCGGGTGTATCGGCCCCGTCGAAGACATCGATCGAGATCGAAGGAAATGGAAAAAGGGAGGCCCTCCAATGACAGGCGATGATCAGAAAAAGGTCAGACCTACAGGGGGGAGGATGACTGCCAATACTGCTAGGCTGCCCGTAGTTACTGTATCCGCAAGACGGCTCGATGTTTCTGTTTCGAGTCTAGCTGAAAGATGAAGAGATAAGCCCGATGTGATTTGCATTCTTACTATGAAACCCCCATGTGTTGGGGGTCAGCATAGACAGTGGTGGATCCACCACCAGCGAATAGTGAGGACTACTACGGAGTAGTTTAAACACTATTCACGATGAATGAATGACCTGACTACCAAACTCCAGTTGGGCGATAGTTTTGGCAAGTCCACTTTGAGGATCCCCTTGTGGATATGGAAATCAACTGTGAAGAGAATTTTCCCCCTAAAGCCGGGTTTGGGAATCTGATGAAAATTTTGGAGTCTAGCTTTATCGGGGAGAAATGTCAGAATGTGGTCGTAGGGTCGTGACTTTTTACATGGTGACCTGGTCATGGTACAGAATTCACTTGCTAAATTCCGGATCCCTTGGAAGGCTCCGAGGCCAGTCATTGGCGTCATGACAAGCCGAGACAGGCTGCCCAGAACCCTTTTGTTAAAAGTTTCCGGTATTCAGGTTACGCGAATTAAACTACTGGGGAGTCCCAAAAGAAGACGCTATCGGGGCCTGCTAATCCGCTAATCCGCACATAGGCAGTGACGCTGAACGAGTCACGACTCGAGTACATTGTGGAAAACTGGAATTCGTGGGCTCTATTATTCTTATTTATCAGGCTCGAGTATTAAATATTTTTATAGTTTCTTGATTTGTGTCCTGCCTAAACGAACTCCAAATATTTGAGTCTACTCCGCCCCCCCCTCGGGCGCAGGCTCCTACTTTCCTATTCTTCTTCTATCATTATTATAACTTCCTTACCTTCTCATCCTCCATACTTCTTCGGACATCCTCGGTCGCATCTACCCAACTCCCAATTCTTCTGCCCGTGAGGCGACCCTAACGCCCGGCATGAATTCACCCATGGTCCAAATCTCGCCGCAACCTACCTTGCCCCCTCCATCCGAGGCATCTTCTACACATGGTCTGACCTTTGACATTGTCCGCTGCTCGCGGTGTCAACAATCCCTCAGTCTGGCCAGTCACTCCACTGCCTCCGGGGTAGTTCAGTTTGGCATGAATTCTTATTATTGCCATCGCTGCGCGTCCAAGGTCGGCTTTGTCCGTTGAAAGCGCGTGGTCGGCAACCAAACACAACAATACCTACAATGTTCCACCACCACATACAGGCTGGGGGCCTGTAGCTCGAAATCAGCAACCAAGAAGCTCTCCACTCGATCAACGATATCACCGATAAAGTACATTCAAACGTGATTTCCTATCATCCATTCGACTTTTGGACTCTTTCCTTTGGATTCTCCGACTCATCTTCAATCGGCGTCTCTTCTACGCGGTCCTATCGTGTTCCATCGCACAGATGACACACCGGATGTTTTTATTACTCCCTTTATGTCGGATTCGGGGCCCATCAATTCCCCGGAAAGGTTGGCCAGACACTCCTAATAGACAAGATGGTTGTGTCTTGGGCCAAATCTCGCGGGTTGGAAAAGGTTCGGATAAAGTGCTTTCTTTGGCGAACCTGGAGTTGACGGATGACGAATGTCTTTACATTCGCGGTTTTTCCCATATCAACAATACTTTTCTTGATATAGCAGACCCTTTATAGGTTCTGCCCGGCTGAGGCCTTTTGGGGGTTGCATTGCATGATCAGACTATACACGGTTGTCTGATCGGGTTGATTTTAGCGATGTTCTTGCGTATAACGTTGCAATTTACTGTAATGCAGTATCGCATTGAAACCATCTTATATTCAATATTGCATATTTGAATGTATCTCGGCCAGTTGAGAGTTCCCAAGACCTCTCTATTGTTAAAATTTAGTGTACGGAGTACAATACATCACCAAATAATAGGGAAAATGAGTCCAGAAATGACCACTCTTAACGCCACTTTACGCCTTCTATTTACTAGAATCCTGATTATTGAACTCTCGCGTGATTTGCTTTTGCCTCACTTTTCTTTTTCCACTCTCTAGTCCAAGCCACCGTTCTGCCCGCGCAACCTTAACCAAGACACTGTTTTTGGACAAGATCAGTCCAATCAGCGTATCAACAATAAGAAAAGCTTCATATTGGAAGCCGAAACCCCTTTGCCAATTTCAAGGATAGAACAACCAGGGCGCAAGCCTCACCATCTACGCGGTGGCTACATTCCTTGAGCTTAATGATATTATTCAATCTGTACAAAGCGCATCGCACCTCTCGACGAGATAAAATTCTGATTCCTAGTATTAAAGAAACACGCTCAAGACTTCTTTGAAGCGCCAGGGGTTGGGGGGCTTGATTGGCCACTCTCATGATGGTTTCCCAGATGATGGGTATCGATAATGTGACCACTATCATATCCTGTCGCGTGGAGACTGATGTGACTCCTTTCACCCTCGAAAAACAACGCGTAAGCCTCTTCACCATGAACCGCATCATCGCCAACCATAAGCTTTTGCTCGTTCAGTCGCAATGGAATGCGCAAGACAAACTTGATGAACACGCAAATAAGCGAGGTCATGAATAAGTTCAGGCCGATGATGAACAATGCGCCCACGATCTGCAACCAGACTTGCTTTCCATTACCTTCAATTGCACCTCCGGGATTTTTGAGACCGAATGCAGCGCAGCCATCGATTGTGGCGAAAATACCTGTGAGAAAGCCTCCGAGGAAACCGGCAACCATATGAGTATGAACCACGCCCACTAAGAAGGAAATGTTAGAATGACTCGAGGACGGGTAGGCTGGAGCTGGATGCCACACTTACTGACGTCGTCAACTTTCTTCATCCATTCCATCCGGCCGAGAACATTCATCGATATCCACGGGATCGAGCCTGAGCAGGCTCCAATGATGATAGCACCCCAGCCAGTGACGAAGCCGGCAGCAGGTGTAATTGCAACAAGGCCCGTGATCTCTCCTTGAACGGCACCAATAACGGACGGCTTTTTGAAAAAGACAAAGTCAAGAGTCGTCCACACAAGGAGACTCATGGCTGTACAGATATTTGTGTTTAGAACGGCAACGCCTGCATCAGGGCTTGCAGCATATGGGTCACCTCCGTTGAACCCATTCCAGCAGACCCAAAGAATACCCGCGCCAACCAACATGAGAAGAACATTGTTTGGATAGAAGGAGTCCCTGTCGCGTTTCAAGCGAGGACCGAGCCAATACGCCGCTGTAAATCCTGTCATGTAAGGCCCGTGAGTTAGTACAATTCAAGTACGAAGAAGGTAGGTATATTTGGCTCACCTGCAGTGCCCGAACTAAGATGAATAACATATCCACCAGAATAATCTAGGACACCCATTTGAGAGAGAAAACCTCCTCCCCAGAGACTGTAGGAAACGTCAGCAACTGATCCCACAAGATATTCTCCGATCTAAAAAGCAAACCTGAATGCCCCAACGGTATAACTAAACGTGATCCACAAAGGCACAAACGCCATCCAAGCCAGAAGATTGATCCGACCGAGCAGGGATCCACCTAAGATAATAACCGTAATCGCGGCAAAAACGAACTGGAAATAAATCATCGTCGATAGATTGTAATTGGTAGTGATACCAGCAGCGGGTAAAGTCGCTTGGGCCAGGTTTTGTTCCATGGTCAAAACGGGCCCAGGCGTTCCAAGCAAGGGAAAACTTCCCCACTGCTCACCAAACGCCATTTTATACGCCCATATCACCCAGCATACAAGCGTGGCGGAGAATGCATAGAATACCTATCTTTCGGTCAGCTTGATTGGAAACGGTTTCAAGAATCAAATCTTCTTCAGTCATACCATAAAGGCAGAGTTGATGGCCCATTTTCTATGCAATGTTAGCTTTGTATTAGAAGAGATCGGAAGGTCGATCCTTGGACATACTTCTTCACGAAGCCAGCATAGAGAATGGCAAGTCCCGGGATGGATTGGAGTGCAACCAATGTACCCGCTGTCAACTGCCATGCTTGATCACCCTTATTAAGCCAACTGTTTAATTCGCCCTTAGAATTCTTTCATAGCCTGAAATACCACACAGCTCTGGGATGACTTACTCCGGGGCTGGGTCGGTCAAGGCTGTGACATTTGCCATGTTGGACCCAAGCTAATGCAGCTATAATGGAAGCAAGATTTGGAGGGCCACACTACTGTGGTACTTCAGACAAAATCGACAATCTACGCGCGAAGGAAGGTAGAGAACATATATGTAGGGCGGGCTGTTCACAAGCTTAGAATCTAACAACCTTCGCCTTAGGTCTCAATTTCTCAAATGACCATGGACGCTCTTCTTCTGATTGAATCCCTGCCTATCATTCTGCTTATTCCTTTGCTTCTTCTCCGGTTCCAACTTAACAGCTTCTTCAACAGGAAGTCAAGTCAGCTTTAGATAAAGCATCGCCTAGCTGATGGCGCTGAAAGATAAGATGAAAGTAAATCTCCCAAGCCAATAGGAATTCCTTGTCTACCATGCCCTCCAAATCTAGGTTCTTCAATAGAATTTATGACACATAAAAATAAGGATAAGAGCACTGAATCGCGAGGCTATCTCGGCCAAAGAAGGGTTCGTGTCGAACGTCCTTTCTATGTTTTTGACAGACAGCCCTTCCGGCCCCACTATGGCTTGTATCCCCAGACAAAGAAGCTTGTCTAAAGCTTAACTTCCAAAATGTGGAGATAAGCCCACCCATCTCTTCTATGATTGGGTTTTGATGAGCCACATGCTACAACAACGGCTGAACAGTGACGTTGGTCATATCAAGTAGAGGTCCGTATCGCTTGCAGCCTATTCGCTACATCTGCACCATTTAAGCCCGCTCAGCAACAGAGCAATCAAAACGCATCAGCTTATCTTGAGAATGTTTTGGTCGGACATTTCTCCTCACGTATGACCTTACTTAGATGGACATCAGGGAGCTTGTCCCAGTCTATTCGATCGTGTGCATGCGATCTAAGCCCAGCAAGTAATTATTCAATTCCCAAGTCGTTATTAATGCCTCAGATTATTGAGGCTACTACTGTTGGCGAAGTAGTAGAAGTCTGATCATGCGCGATATACATAAAGGGTAGAATCATGGCTCGCGTAGGGTGCGTGCGAGGGTTTATGGAAATTGCTGCTATATTCCGATCATGCCTACTTGGCTTCATTCTACCCGAAAAGCCAAGACTCAAGAACAGTGAGTAGAACCTAGCACGGAATCGACCAGAACGACATAACTTATCCCAATTGAGAGTCAATAGATCCTGAGCCAAGACAAATCTTTTTGGTTTGCCACCTAACTACCGAATAAAGGCAGAAGATGGTTGGACTTTGGAAGGGTTACCCCCTTTTCAGATCGCTATGTGCAGATTCCGAAGGACAAAAAGAGAATGAAGAAAGCCATGCGCTGCTTCAAAATTGTCAAATTGAAAAGGAGATCTTGCCTCAGCCTTCACACTTCACTATATCAACATCACACCCGGCTGACACTACACAGCCGTCGGTTCGATATATGAGCTTCGGCATTGGCGGTGCGGGTAACGTTAGGAGGTGGGTTTAGAGGCTTGTTTCCCTAATATTTTTATCGTCGCTAGTCATTTTGCATAGCGTCAAGGTTGTCGTTTACTGATTTTTGTCAGGGTCTCGATTTGTAACGGAATATACGTCGAAGTTGCTAAGTCTTCTCATAAGGAAAGATAATTGACTGTGGACACTGCTTGGCAATATGTGTGATGAACCTTTATCTATGATCTTAATTCAGGACTGAATATATTACTTAATTGAACTTGCTACATACGACAATCGCGCGTAAATGGCCGAAGCCGACTTCGATCAAATCAAGTAGGCTGCGGGTACAAAAGGCCAGAGAGAAAAGGAGAGGGGAAGAAGACAAAAATGAATCTATTACAGGGAAGAAACTTCAACCTTGCAAGCTTAATGCCCTCTAAGAGACAATGATCATATAGTTGGTACTATTTCCAACTAGTGCCCGGAAACCATGATGAAGGCAAGCTACGTAGAGATTGTCAGCGATGACACGCCTTGGCTATCAATTGGAGTTGGTATATTGCTCGCTCATGATGTTCATCAGGTTGTATGTGTTAAAGTATAATAGGACTGGAAACCCGTTTAGTATTCATTCAATTCACCATGCGACCGGACAGACCTGTTGGCTTTCTACTTCGGCCTCTTGCGTGATGAGACCCTGAGATACCACTCTCTCCCTCCCCATAAAGTTCCAACTTTCTACATCTTCAGACTTCCCGATATCCATATATCCCTGCTTGGGGTTTCTTGACCACCCTTTCATCCTCGCATCCTTTCGGTCGAGGGTCGTGTGTTGCACTTGTTTAAACCCGTCGGGTTTCGTGCCACCTCGCTTGCCCTTCATACCATGCGAATCTGAGTTAGAAAGGCAGATCATGTAGTATGCCTTAAGGCGGGGTCACACATGCCCTAGGCACAATCCATCACGCATCCTTCCAAATTTAGCCCCGGCAGTTGAACTGTGAGACATTTGAATAAGCGCCTTGGTGATGGGCGAGGAAACACGGAGGCTGATCTTTCGAGTCCAGGATGTCGGTCCCCGAGAACCTGCAGATTCTGGAGTCCTACTTACTATCTCCCCCGAAATCGTGCACTCTGTGAGGGGTAAAGCTGCCTTTGACTTGTCTGAATGGCGCCAGAGCTAGTAAAGCTCATGTTGATTGAGACCTGCCGTGTCACCTTGAGACTTTGGACCCTTTGCCACTCTGAATACTCGCTAGCTTGTCTCTGACAGCATCAACTGGCTTGAACGGGCAATGTCCATGAAAGATGAACAGTACGGAGGATGGCGTAGAAAGGTACCTCCATACACAGTACCCATCTCCCACGTCCGTGCGGGCCATGACGCCCTACAGATTAATTGCGTGCATCACTGACAATCCTCGAACTTGACCAGTTCCCTTCCAGCGACCTCAATGTGGAGACCCGTTCGATCCTTTTCATTCACTCTCAACGCAACGCACTCGCAGCCAGCCACGATTTCTGTCTACTGTATCTGTCACTGCAGGTACTCCCAGCTAGGCTCGCATCAGAATCAATAAACGCAGCAGATCCAAAAGTGAATCCACTGGCTGTTCGGCATTGGCTGGGGCTCTCATCTGATTGCTCAAGTCACAGGGACCCTGAATGTTACTGGTCTAGTGGTTGGATTTACTGGATTAAATCTACTAGTGAACCCTCGGCGATCGCTGATCGCTGCTGATCCTCCCACTGTAAGCTGTTCGATCGTTTCTTTTCTTTTTCCTGAGTGGGAACTATTTGATCCGATCTGGCTGACGACACCACAAATTCACTATTTAACAGGCGCTCTGCAACGCTAAGGGGATCATGCAGCCCACAAAGCCAATGTGATCGATATGGGTCGCTCCGCGCGCGCATCGAGCTCCACTCTTTTACACCCACTACTGAGCCACTAGCCCCTCTTTCTCTGCTCCCCAAGCCCCAAGGGCGTCTGTCCCCCGAAGCACCTTATGGGGAGCGAACAAGGCCGATCCGGATCTGGCGGTGTAACATGAAGCATGCTCAATGCTGCTTTTCACCCTCGAAGATCTTGCTTTGTGTTCTGTGCCTATCCTAACCCCCCCACAATGCCCCCGCTTCCCCTACGATCCGTGAAACGGGACGACCCGGACATGAAGGCGATCTAATGGCAACACCATTCGTGAATCGGGATAAGATTTCCCCTTGAGGCCTATGGATTATTGCGACGAGGACAGAGCGGCTCAGAGGGGAAAGGATTAAAAAAGCAATGAACAGATGACAGAAGTGCAGGTCTCTAAGTGGAACTATCCATGTATTCCACCAGTGGGGTGGTACGGGGAGGTGATTTATTGCCTTTGGCATTGGCTAGAAGGAGCTGAGCTCGGGCTTCGTCGCCGACGAAAATGACATATCTCAGCATTGCAGACAGGAGGAGTCAATGTATCTCCATCCTCACTGGCTGGCTGCTCACTCTCGGCACTATTCGATTCGTCGGTTTCTGCAGCTTTCTGGGTCTCGCCTCCGAACTCGTCGGCTGTTGTCTGCTGTCTGCTGCTGCTGCTGCTCCTGCTGTTACTGTTACTGCGGCTTTTGCACAAGCCATAAGGTGTCTCCGAATTCATTTACTTTGCTCAGTACTGACCACGATGCAAATGTCTTTTATGAAACGCCTACAAAAATCTTCTGGTTGAATTTCTTTCCTCCATCTTCATTACCGTGATCGTGGCCCTTATAATAAGATACTCCCTCGACGTTGGGTTCGAAGCGAGCTTGGAAGTTTTTCTTTTCTTCAAAGTCCGCATGTGTCGGTCTGACCAATTTGTTGACCTGCATTGAATGTCCCTGCAACAAGGTAAGCCGGCTGTGCTGTTGTTCTTGTGATCTTGTGAACCCTTAGACGAGGGGGAAATACATTACATCTCATGCTTGGTGATGTCGATGGTTATGCGATAGAGTCCGACCTACCATGCTTGTCTCACCTTCCAATCTGTTTAAGCTCCTCTACTCTCTCCAATGCTCAGCGCTGACTCGTGCTTGCGAAAGGAAAGCCAAGAAAGAACCACGCTTTCTGGATTTACAAAGTGATTGTTCCAGTTCAAGATCCAACCGAACACAACCCTGGTTAGACGGGTTCGACCTCCGACTGTTTCGCAACGCCGGCCTGCTCATCAGGATACTTGCACCACGGAAAAGTTCGCCGACTAACAACCGGACAACTACCTGCATTTCCGATCGAGGTGCGCCTGTGTCAGGAAGCAGCATCAGTAGTGAAAATCGGAGATCTCGATTGGTGATAAGAGGGTGATTCGCAGACATGCCGCTGTTTGGTCGAGAGAAGGGCCGCAGCCCGAGATCCCGAAGATCAGATGATGAATTTGTCGTGTTTCTTCAGGGGGTAAGCTCTATTTTTGAGGCAACTCACATTCTCCACCCCATTCGCTTACATACATCGTTCGTTTACAGATTCCAGCCCATTGTCGCTGGCAAGAATTGAAGGATTTGGTGCGCCAGACGGCTCTCCATATTCGCCAGGCCGTAGTCTATGATGACAGCCACGGCTTCCCGACAGGTTTAGGCCAGATCATTGTCAAGAACGAGGATGAAGCTTGGCGGACTTATCGTGAGTTCTTGCTTCTATATCGCGATACACATTGTAGGATTTTCTGGGTTTAACACTTAACACAGATCGGCTATCAACGAATGGGTGGGAGGGCCAGAGCCTAGTTGTGACATTGGCACGTACCAGCTCTCCTACAAAGCCTGTTGCCGGACCTACTAGAAGTCCACCCGCAATGATTCATGGCTACATGTCGGGCCATTCCACACCACCCCGATCTCAGGGAAACATGACCATGCCTCCGTCACCGGTTTCGCCCGAGTAAGACATCCATCTGATATTCATGGGATTCGCCATCTAACATGTCCAGATCCGTCCACTCTGCTAGCCCAACCTACCCATACCCAGAATTTGTGCCAATGATAGGCCCTTTGGCGATGGCACCACAGCCTTACATGCCCATGATGCCAGAGCCTATGCAATGCGTCCCGCCATCTCCTATGATGCACTGCTCGATGTACGACGCCCCAGGCTGGAACATGTTGCCCATGTACCCGATCTCGCCCGTTCAGCCTCTACACGATAACCCAGGAGACCCCTTTCCACGATTCCACCCGCGCAAACCATGGGCCAACCACCCACCCACCTCTAGCTCTCCCGTTCCCGACCTCGCCCAGCGAGTAGTCTACTTCCAGAATTTGAACTCAGCAACTACAACAGCAGACCTGAAGGCCCTCCTCCAGAACGTCGGAACTGTGGAGCAGTGCAACGTCACAGGACCCTCCAAAATCCACGATCTCCCCCAACCTCACGCTTCTGCCATCATGCACAGCGTTGATGAAGCGAGGCGTGCCATGGACATGTTAAATGGAATGACGTTCATGGGTTCTCGAATTCGCGTCCGAATGGATCAGTTTCCCGATAATTCACGAAAGGGGAGCTGGGATGGCAAGGTGGCGCAAGACGAGCCCGATCTGATGGAGCAGACAGCTAGTGAGAAGAGCTCTGAGTGCAGTGGATGTGAGCAGGATGTTTCCTTCCAGGAGCCAAAGCGGATGGACCCACATAAACCGCTTGTGGTTGATGGTAGTGGGGTGCAGAAGAGGTCTTTAGAGTTGTTGTCGACATCTGCGCCAACTTAGGCACCGATATATTTGGCTTTGGAATGGTAATATTGTCTACTTGGTGGGTTGAATGGAGTACTGCTTGGATAATAGGGCTGGGTTGGGGATGGTAATGTATTATATTAGTGTAGTTCCTGTTGAATGAGATAATGAGTGATGCAAATGGTCACTATCCACACCCATGTTCCTTCTTAACAATTCCTTGACTTCTAGTCTCCAATCCAAGATTATCGCATAACGCTCAGCCTAGGCTGATGGATCTCGATTTAAGAGGCATCAAAGTGTTGTGATCACTATATTTCCAATCAAGAAAGGTCACTGACTTCTAATCCACTTGCTAAAGCTAGAAGTCTAAGTGCAACACACCATCTCCCCAGTCCTCTCATATCAACGAGTTCCCACCAACATCAGATCATCATAGGTATTTCTCTCCAGGCTCAATCTACCCTTAGCTTCCAACGATGTCATGACCTTCGGATCGCGACACTCGAGTCTCCGGGTCATCTTAGACGAGCCATCCTCACCCTGAAGACCAACCAGCAAAGCCCCGACCACAAGGCCAACCATCCTAGCCTCATATTCCTCGGCGGCGAGACAAGTATCTGGACGAAAACCAAAAGTCAAAAGGCTCTCTATCTTGCCTAGGGTAAATTTACACCAGCGCGACGGGTCAAATCGATGCGTCTCTTTACCGCAAACATTACGGTCGAGGATACAACTTTCGAGATCGGCGGCGAGAATCCGGCAATATGGTGATTTGAATGCCTCGTCCATATCTTGTATTTCTGGGAAGGATTCTTTGGAAGTTGAGAGGCTGGAATTGATGTCGTCCACATTATGCTCTGCTTCTTGGGGAGGACCAAAACCACTGGCTCTGTAAATCCGCCGCATTGGCGGGTATAACCTGAGACCCTCTTGGACGATCTGGGGGGCAGAGAGTTTGACGAAAGGGTCCCGCCAGTAATGTTCATCATCGTCATTATTATCCACGGTGCCTGCGTCTGAATTATTGGGTGTGCAAAATTGCTCGTCTGTTGCATTCTTGACATATTGCTTCAGGATGTACCCCCACCATTCTGGATCTTTCGCGCTAGAAACAAATTGAACTTCTAGAAACAAGCGCAGTACAACGCGCCACATCATTTCAAACCCGTGTACAACCATATTGAGAGCGTTGTCTGGACCATAGCCATGGATTTTGAAAATGGTCTTCAGACATTTCTGGAGTTCCCGGTTATTTTCGTATCGACAGGATCTCGGGATATTGTCATTGAAACAAGGTTCATCATCTTGTTTCGAAGCTATCCAGATTTTAGAGATAAGCCGGCACAACTTGAGTATATCTTCGTCGCGCATATCAGGATTTATCTCTTTCTTGCACATCGACTTTAGCACGACATGTATCGCCAGGGCTTGCACGAGGTTGGTAAGGTTGATCCGAATCGAAGTACAGTTTTCAGGAGTAGACTGTCCATCGAAACCAGCATAAATCCAGCTCTGCGACTTTTCCATGAGCTGGCCAGCCCGTAGGTACCATTTGTAAAACCTCATATTCATCCGTCTCTCGACTCGCTTGCTGAATTCCCTCCTAAATCGGCGGTTCGTTGAGGTAAAAGCGTCTTCGATTCCGAACGCCGCCCGAAGCCGTTGGTACACCATAGCTCTTGATAGTTCTGAAGACAGCCGATTCTGGGGCTTTCGAAATGTAGGCCAGTATGCAAGGATGCTATAAAATTGCCGCATATCTGGGACTACTTCCTACTTCAATCGGGAGGCTGGTGGGCTTTTATTTCCGAATGTGAAAGAAGTAGAAGGTTGAGGTGATGATCGAGACTAGTATAATGGCCACAGATAGCATGATGTATTGCTGTCGGTATATATGTCGATAATTCAAGCATAGGCTAAATATTCCGTGGATTGAAACCAAGAGATCTTGACAGTCTATATAATCGTGAGCAGTGTAAGTCAAACTAGGTGGATGACACAACATCTGCATTGTTTGCGTTTGTCTTCACACTCACTGGTCGGGTAACAAAGCCATCTAGAACCATGATGAATCAGTATAGCACGGCATTCAATGTTTAAAGTGGTGGGCTTTTAGCAATAACTTCAGTGTTCAAGCAACGGAAGACTGCCAAAGATTTCTGTATAACAAGCCCCTATCTTTGGTTGTTCCAGCCGATGTGACGAGGGAATCAACATGGTTGTGTATGATTGGATATAGAAACAAGTGCCCTAGTAGAAGAATCATCAATTCATTTCATAAGACTATCATTTATCTCTGAATGGTCGTTTCCAATGCAATTTTCATATGCCAAGACCCAGCCGCGCATTCCAACCAAACAATGAATATATGCCCAAAGCGCCATGCCCGTAAAAAGTTGAAACAAAAGCAATTGATAAGAAAGACATTAACATGAACAGACGTATCTCAGGTCACTTTGCGTGATTGACCATCTCTGCGTAGAGATCATCGGGGATTCTTTGCACCAAAAGAACCGTCAAGGCGATAATACCCTTGGCGTCAAGAGGGGGCAACGACCGAAGGATCTTGTTGGGACTAGTGGAATGTCAGAGATATAAAGCGGTAATAGGTCAGAGATCGGGTTACTCACCTCGGACTCTCAAAGAGGGTGTCCCGCATGCGAATCAACTGAGCGACAATGCATAGAATGTTGAGATGCGGGCCATAAGCAAAGAGAAAGTCCCACAAATGCAACACTTCTGGCAATGGTGGTGTACATGCACATAACGTCAAGACCGATGGGAAAGCATAGAGTTCAGCATACATCCCCTTGGAGAAGAGGTAAGCTGCAAGCTTGGGCTCCACAATTTCCAAGCACCGATCAACTAGTCGAAGACCTCTGTGCACTCCATCCATAGCCCCTCGAATATAACCCGGGCACTCCTTAGTGACAAAGTAGTGGAAGAGAGCGAAAGCCTCTACCTCACTGCGAGCGGAATACAAGAAAGGTGCGCAGAGGACGTTCATGCCTTGCACATAAATCGCCGAGTCGTTAACGGTGTTGCTGGGGCCAGAGCCGGGATCCTCCAATTCTGGTTCTTCTTTAATGCTGGGTGGTGTGTTCACCAGCATCTCCATTTCGAGTCGCCTGGACGAAGAAGGTCGGGATCGAGGCTTGATTTTGGAGTCATGAAGTTTCCATGCCACAGCATTGAGTAGCCGGATGAGACTGGCTTCGGTTACACGGCGCTTGAAGAGCGGGTCTGTTGCGAGGGTGCGGAAAGTGTCATTGCGAATCTTCGCGTATGCGGGTGAACCACCACGGTGGACAAGGGCAAGGTAGTCGTCGGTGGGGACCGGTTCAACATTCAGGAGGATAAGCCATAGGTAGACTCGATATGGGGACTGTAATTTCACTGAAGTTAGCCATATCCATGTCTGGTATCTCCCCAAGCCCCAGTTTCAACACTAACCATGCCATCTCCATCCGCGTCGACTCCAGTTGACAGAACAAGGTATTTCAGTTCCTGCAAAGCTTCCTTGGTGTTCCCATTTTGCGGTCCATCGCGCACGAGATTCTCCAGGAGGGACCTCTTAATTCCCACGCCTGATCCCGTTTTCCGAGCAGGGCGCCTTTGTGTTGGGATTGGCGCTACCAGTGATGCTTCAAGAGCAGCCGCGTCACTGTTTGATCGAGGTCGACGGGCTGGGGTACGTATCGTAGAGCCCGATGTTGCGGACAATCCAGTATCAGTGCCACGAGTGGCTGAGAGGTGAGAGGACTGGGTTTGGGCAATGAGGGCGCTGGAGGTTGTCAGGACCTGATGAGATTGGATCTTGCGCAGCGTGCGCATCGTTCGCGGCGAAGACGGCACCTCGGGGCCACCGAGGCCCCAAGACGGCTGAGGCATGGCCATTTGAGCAATTAACAAGGCATCAAATGACCACTATCGCGCATCCTCTGTCTTGGAGCGGAGTAATCAGGGAGGTTGTAAAGGTTAAACTATGAGGGCTCCGGTGGCTGGAAGCTGTCGGTTTTCTGCCGTTGGAGAAATGCGGAGCACGCGCTTAGTTTGGTCTGGCCCCAACTTCCACTATCGTACACCTTCGAACTGCTGTCCTTAAAATTAAATACATTGGATGAAAACCCCATGTTCACTGGTCAATTTGTCATATTTCTACGTTATCGCAAGTATTGAATCATCCGCCGCTATGTACTGACAGCCGACTAGAATGGTGGACAGCCGGCAAAACAGAGACCCAAAACAAACATCCCCTAGCGCCAACTCCGTCGGAATCCCAATTATCCCAATTATCATAGTGACGACCCTCAAGCCTGAGCTGCACCTGCCTCGCGACGTCCATTGTTGCCATTTTCACTTCCACCTACAACAGTTCGAACGAAGTCGTGGTACTGGAAAACCTCGCCCCTCTTCACTCCTCCGGCCTTCGCGCCTCGTCCCCCGAAAGCCCGCCGCCCGGTAAACCCGCTAAAGACCTCGTCAATTTGTTGTTCTGTCAAGGGTGCGCCTCCGTCTTCAGGTAGAGTGTGCAAGAGGGCATCGCGTAGTTCGGCCACGTCGATTTGACCATTGTCATCATCATCAAATGCAGCCAAGGCGTTGAGAAGCTCTTGAGAAGAAGACATGGGCGACATTAGTTGAGAGAGGGTGTTTAGGAAGGTCGGGAAGTTGATTGTTTGGGATGCGCCAGGTGGGAAGAAGCTCGAGAGCGCAGAGGGAGATGCGTCTTGTCCTACAGTGGTCTCTTCGTTAATTTCCAAGCTCGCTTGTTTTGGAGAGAAAACAACGGTTCCGCTTACCTAGGTTCAACAAGACATCTGCGACGTCATCCTTGTTGACTAGCCCGTCGTTGTCCCGGTCTAGGACTTGAAATGCTTCCCGGATTTCTCTGACTTGATTGGCAGGGAGTTTGGAAGACGCATCAGCGTTCGCAATTGTTGTTCCACGCGATCTGTTGCCAATTATGGGTGATTGGTATCCAGGTGACTGCGCTCCTTTGGTCGGTGAGGGAGGAAGCTCTCGAGTAAACTTGGGCTGCGGGATAGGATCATTTCTCGTGGAGGCTGTATCGTCTTCTTCGACTGTGAATGTCTGGTTCAATTTACTCGGGGACTGCATAGGTGTATAACCCCGACTTGGTGAGCTTCCTGGTGTGCCAGCCGTACGAGCTGAGCCCGGCGGGGAGTTTGGCGTAGACGGGCGCCGGAAGGGCGAGGCCCTTGGACTCCCAAAGGACAGCGGGGAGGGTTTGAAGGTTGGATTATTTGACTGCATAATGTGTCACATTGTCAGATATCAATTTTGGCTCAAGCAAGGTGAAATTCATACCATGATTGTGCAAGTTCGAGTGTTGCCAGCGTGCGGAGTATATCTGATTGAGTGATGAAGATAGTAAACAATGCCCCGGCAACACAGTCGGCCCGATGAGGCACGTGCGGAGCCGCCAAACAAGTAGTTTAGGAGCTGTCAAATGGCGGCGCTGCGAGGAAACTGGATGAGAGAAGTCAGTTGAAAGACTTGATAGATCAATTTGGAGGTGTCATGCTGCATGAATACCAACTACAGTTTTTATAGGATCTTATCATGACTGTCCATGGTCATGGTTGAATGTCCCGCCCGCTCACACTTGTGCACACTGCAGTTGTTATCGCCTATCGCCCCCGCTGTGGAGATCGCCCTTTTTCTGATCCCGACCCCTGAACCATTGAACTCCCGGCCTGCGGTGTTTGGCAGCATTGAATATCATTCGGGTCGTAATTCTTTCGCTCTCGAAGCCTACAGACAAGGCATGTCCCTGGTTTCCTTCGCCTGACCCCGGCCCATCTCGACTCTCCCCCAATCCCTCCGAAGATGGCGTCGACACTGCCCTATCGACCGTCGAACGACTCCCTGTCCACCTCCAACCCCAAGACTAATGGACTTCCTCGTCTCTCTCCTGCAGCCTCCTTTATTGGAAGGTCTCCGAGTGGCTCGCACGCCTCATTCCGACGTACATCTACCGAGAATGCGGTAGGCTACAGGCCACGGCGGTGTAAGGCACAGTACCCGTTGGATTCGCCTGAGCGCCATGTGGAATACATTCTAGTAGCGTCCTTCCATATCGACCGGGGTCCGATCATGGAGCATCAGTATCCGGCGGCGATCAGCGGCGACGAGAGCATGCTTGCGGAACTGATGCTCCCGGATCAGACCCATGTGCGAAGTCAGGATTGGACCATTTTCTTCTTGCACAAAGACACGAGCGGCGATGAAGAGGACGAGTCAGAGGGCGGGAAGAAGAAGAAAAAGCGAAAGTCAAGATATCGCGCCAATGAGGAGACTGCGGGTATGTCTGAGGAGGATCCAGATGAACCCTCTGAGGGTGACAGCAGTGACGACGACGAGGGCGGGGAAGGGCCGCCCTTGATGTATGTGCTGAACTTGGTGAACACGAAGCAGGATAATACTGTCCGACGGTATGGTTAACTCATCATATTGCCTGTAAAACTTGTCAACTAACGAGACAAATAGTGGTGCTGTTGTCAAGGCCATGGCAATCTGTACAAGGCATTCATTCCTTCATATCTACAAAGTGAGTCCGTTTTTCTATAATACATGAACTGAATCTAACAAAATCGTAGCCACTATTGCTGTTAGCCCTGGAAGACTATTTCAAATCACCTTACCCCGAAACGCTTGCATCTCTTTATGACGCGGTGAATAACATGGACCTCTCATTGATGCCGAAAATGTCCATCTTGGAGCGGCACATTTTGCAATCCAGTAACACCAAGGACATGTTCATCGAGAAGTTCGAGCAAATGGTTCGCCAACGAGAGGAAGAAGAGGCGGAAGATGGGGAGTGTCCTCCATCGCCCAAGAAGTCGGGCCGATATGTTCTCCCTCGGGACACGCACGAATTTGAGTCCAAAGTGGTCTATAACGATATTCCCATCCCTGTCAAAATTCCTACAGTCATTTGGCCCGAGACTGTTGGTGACTTCTCTCTCGTCAAACTCATTCAGACTTTCGCTGGGCCTCACGCTACATCACCGCAGCCCTTCCCAAGTCACCCTCACTTGACGACAAGCGGCCCCTTCACACACCCCATCATTGTACTTATCAACGCCATCCTCACGCAGAAGCGAGTGATTTTCCTAGGACATAACCGGCCATCAGGCGAGGTGGCCGAAGCTGTTCTCGCAGCTTGTGCACTTGCATCTGGTGGAATTCTACGCGGCTTTACTCGACACGCCTTCCCCTATACTGATCTGACCAAGATCGATGATCTCCTCAAAGTTCCCGGTTTCATTGCCGGTGTAACAAACCCGACTTTTGCCAATCATCCCGAATGGTGGGATGTTCTGTGCGATCTACCGACAGGTCGTATGAAGATCTCAAGCCATGTCGAGTCTGCCCCGGTAACGGAAGGGCTTCTTTTCTTCCAGCAGCAAAATGCGTTGTTGCCGCCTCCTTCCAGCACCCATCCTGATCCCACGGGGGACCATTTGTTTATGGATGATATCCTTCGTAGCATCAGCCAGCGCCACGGTGAGAACGCTATCCGCGCGAAATGGCGCGCGTATATTGTCAAGTTCACTCGAGTCTCCGCAGCATTCGAGGAGGCTGTATATGGCGCTTCCAACCTTTATATAATTGGACCGGGTGAAGAGTTGTCACCCGACAGTCCGACAGGTCATCAAACAGACCCTACAGATCCAACATCCCTTAGGGGTCATGGATACGTTTGGCCCGATGAGGCTTCTAAACAGCGCGAGCTAACCGCCTCTGTCTCACGAATCGAAGGGTGGCGGAATACCCGTTCATACTACTCGTATATTCAAGACATTGCAGCGATGTATTATCCGGCGCGGCCAATCCAGCGACCTGATATACACCATCACCATGACCGGCTTCGGTCCCTCAAGCTCTCCCATGCCGAAGCAGGTGCCATCTACCTCGCGCTATCTCACGCCGTCAAAGACTACGCCGGTATCTGTCAACTGCTGACGGTTGCTCCCGAGAATCAGGCCGGGCTCTTCTACATCAGTATGGGTCTTTTCCATCCAGACCAGGTCGTGCGGGAAGCAACTGTCGATCTACTTGACCGTATTATGGTACACCCAGTCGGGCGACATTTCTGGACTCACCTTAGCCGCTTCGCCAAGCTGGGCTACTTCCGGGTGAAACGAGAGCGTGATGCGGCCCAGAGTCCTATCTCAGGTGCTGGTTCCCCGACAGCCACGAATCCTGGCACCAGCTTCGGCGGCGAGCCGCAGAGCCTGGTGGGAGTTGCGCTTGGAGACAGCTTCAAGAGGAGAAGTTAATTCGACTTACAAGAAGAAATCCCCCATTTTGTTCTGCTTTGTGAGCGCTTTTGTCCTATATATCCTGCTTTTCGCGCACATATTCTCTGATCTACTTTGCTCATTTGTGACGAACGTTAAGAGCCATGTTTTTCCTTCTTATCATGACATCTGTGATGCATATTTGGCTATTTATATCTTGTCTTCTGGTTAAATCTTACCAAGGATACCTTGAAACTTTGTTCCGACATTTTGGCATTTAGTCGAATCAAGTGGCTTTCATTACTACATGTCAAACATGTTCTCAATTACCTTTGCACTATGTATATGTCTGAAACTCGAAGTGGCGCTACGTTCTCGTGGCCTTCGGCATGAAGTACTCGGTTCAGGGGCTTTTGATGGATGATATGTACGCGATCTCTTTCCATAATTTCACCCTTCTAGATTCTTTAATCAGGGCAGGAAGCTCATATATAAGGGGGGAGTTTGTTTTCATTGAAGTTTCAGAGAGGTGGTGATACACGAAGTCAAAAAGCACAACACTTATTCCTTCTCAGTTCGTCCACTGATATTCTGGCAACTTATATCCATCAGAATGGGCAGAGGCAGTCCCAAAGACCTTGTCAAATAGCCAAGGAAGCCGACTCCAACAAAGGAATGCAAAGATCATATTTCTCAGCCAAATCCCCCAAGCGGTCTGAGGTGCAAACGCTCCAGGAACGAGAGGTGGAATTTTCTGCATCCTGTCAATGAGCGGCCGAATCTGCTCTTCATATCCCTTCAACCCGGCTGCCAGATCACCTCGATGTTTCCCCACCTCTCCAGCTAGCAGATAGGCTCCGGTCAGAGCCAAACTGGTACCGGTACCCGTTGGACCAGGGGCGTAGCCGGCATCACCGACCATCACGAAGCGTCCTTTGTGTAAGGTTGGCGTTTTGACTTGAACCCACTCACTACCGTAGAAGTCATCGGCTTCGATCATGCCCTGCACGATCTCGTCGCATTTCCAACCCGCTCCCTGAAATTGTTGAGTGACGAAGTCTTTCAGTGCGTCGGTGCCGAGCTTGTTCGCCTCGCGGAACTTCGCCATTGAACTGTGGTCGTTGCGTGGTTTGATACCCATCAGTGTAACGCGATTGCCACCAGAGGGGTCGGGCCCAATGCCGACGGCACGACCGTTCACAGCACTGTATGCTTGGCCTATCTGGCTCCCGCCGAGAAGGTCCTTCTTGACGGAGAAGTACGTTGCCCAAGCGTTTATGGGCTGGATGTAATCGCGCATGGCACATCCGAGACCAATTGCCCGAGTCCTTGATGTCGCCCCGTCGCAGGCGACGACGAGATCGTATTCCGAGGATGGAGTTCCATTCATAAACTCAACTTGAACAGGTCCGTCGCTCGTCTCAGGTTGCTGCATGGAGGCGACTTGTTCTCCAAAGATGTAGTTGACAGACTCGTGATCCTTGGTCAAGTCATACAGAATTCGTGACAAGTCGCCGCGAAGAATCTCATACTCGGAAATCAATGACTGGCGATCGGGATCTCCGGTGGAAGTCATGGTGCCGTACGGACGGCCATCCTTGCCTACGAGACTGATGCCATCGATTGACTGCAGGTTGGCTCGCACGGCTTCCTCCATACCAGGTATCTTCCGCATTACCGAGACCCCTGTTGTGCGGATGTCGATATTCTGGCCATTGGTCCGGAGCTGGGGGAATCGCTCGATGATTGTGACTTTGGCACCAGTTTTGGCGAGCCAGTATGCTGTCGCTGGGCCTGCAATGGAGGCACCCACGACTAGGACCCTTAGATTTGACATAGTTGCATGAAGAGCTTGATATAATGGTTTCTTGTCTTTAGATCATACCAAGAATTCCGAGAGAAACAAATCCGCTGAGTATTTTATATAGACATGGTGATGGGAATCCCATCTGTACCTCGGGCACTTTTGAGGCCGAGCGTGTGCGATAGCTGATTGGCTCACATCGGGTTTGGGAGACTCGAAGCTCGGGGGAGACAGTGCCCGAGCATTCAACCAATCACAGTCACGAATGGCTCTCTGCATGAATTGTTTATCTTCGTGGGTTCATTGTTGATTCCCTAGTTGCGATTGATCTTTTAACAATTGATCCCAGGATATCCAATTATCAACATCAAATTCAAGCCCCTCGAGAACATCGAAGTCATCAGCACCCGGCACTCCAGTGGAAGACGATAGACCATTTGATGACGCTGCCTCGGGGGTTATCAGCATATCACCTTGTTGTTGTCGTTTGTCTTGGTTCTTCTTCAAAGATCGTAGGGTACTGATGAACTCTGGTTCGGGGGCACTACTACTCGATTCCCAGGAATCCCAAGCCTTCAAAGCAAGACATCTCATTGCCATACTGAGGGCCTGTCGGCTGTCGAAAAGCTCATCATGGTTCTGGTAGAGTTCGGCGACACTTTTCCAAGCTGCCTCGATTTGATCATGGGAGAGCAGGTCTCTTTGTTTCAAGAGAGTCGTCAGCATAAAGATGAATGAGTCTCGAGTTCCCCATAGAAAGAACGGTTTGATGTGCCATTGGAACCTGCTGGTCCCACCATGAGAGTGGACTGCCGCATCGGTGTCCAAGGTTTTCTGCGCAAGTTGGAATATTTCTTTTCTTTGCAGATCGGTGGCGATCTGGTCCCTTACTTTGGGAAGACGAAGTTTAAGCCTCAAGGCCGTCATACCGGACCTTGCAAGCCCGATAGTAAGGAAGTGCAAGGGATTCACAATGTCACAGTAACGAATGAACTTTTCCTCCACTTCGCTTTCTGCAGCAGATATGACTTCTTCAGCCTCACGATAATCAGAGGAGCTCCAAGGTCCTGCCTTGTTGATCGACTTCCCCGATTCAACCAGTCGCTTCCCCACGTATGCGCGGGACAGACAGAACATCATGTCTGTTGCACCACTTTGCTCGACTGGTTTCTCTGTCATTCCAGGCCAAATTTGGTCATCATTGATGTTGAGTGGAGGTCTTGTATCCCAGGCTTCCGGCAAGCTGATATAGTCAATTCCAGCAGACTGGCTTGCTCGAGAATCATGTGGAAAAACCTGATAAAACAATCGACGTCTCATCTCTACCTCAAATGGTGGCAGGCCCAAGTTCTCTCCATCTCGATGGAGGCCGATTCGTTGTCCAATGCGGGTGGATATCCCAGTCATGATCCAGTATGTGTGCGGATCATAGGCGTAACGGCAAGAAAGGAGGTAAAGATAGAGTGCCTGCAGTACAGCGATTTCCGTTGTCTTAAGAAACGACGTATTCACTAGAGCCTGACGTGCGGCAGCATGAAACCGTTTCATCATTGTTGATCGGTCTTGTTTGAACATCTTCATGCACTCTTCTTCCGAAATCGAAAAGACAGCACAGTGATAGATTGAAAACAGTAAACACTCCTCTGCCTTAGAAGCACTTTCAGGCCGTTGTGAAACAGATTCGACCATTCTGGCAGTCGATGGGATATGTAAAACCTTGCAGATGGGTTCCACATTCTCGGTGTGCATCTTCCACAGCTGCATGGCATCTGCATGACTTGGGTGACAGTGCAGGGCACTTTGCTGGCAACCCAAGAACGCACCCGTCAACGGATCCGGTGGGATGGCGTTGGTAGAAACAGAATCAGAGGTGATTGTATCGTCGTCCTCGTCCGTGGACAGGTGTCGAATCTCATCATCTCCGAGGTTGAACCACATATGACTGTCGATATACCTGGACCTGCCTTGGCCGGTAAGTAGCCTGCCCGTTTTTGACGAGACTGGCTTGACGAGACTGGCCTCTGACTTTTGATTGAGAGGGACTTCTTCAAAATCCACTGTATCAGTATTTAGCAGACCGTTCTTCTTTAAAATGCACTCATATCGAGCCAGTTTTTCCATCACATCGTCCAGTTTTCGTTTTTGAGGTCTTGGCTGCGGTGCTTGAAAAACACACTCGAACCCTCCTTTGCGGCATCGAGAACAAACCGGGGCAGTTTTGTCACATTTGACCTTTCGTTTCGCACAGGTTTGACATGTGTAGGGCATGGTAGACTGTGGTGAATTTGTTTGACTGCCCACGCTGAGGCCTGCTCTGATGGGGGCTGGGGCAATGGGTACCAGCCCACTACTCGAATTTAAGTCGCTTGCCATTTCAACTCCAGTGGGCGTAACATTCCATTAACTGTCATGTTCTAGTCCCAACTCTTAAGCATCCCGCGTTGGATATTGCTCTTGAATTAAGGAGAGTTGGGGGCTTCTTGTCTGGCATGGAATGCAGCAATTATCCATCATCCTTCACCGCTCAGCGACCAAGCCTCATCGGACTGACCAATTAAATTTGAATCCCACTCTTTGTTGCTCCAATGAATCCGAATTCGGAATACGATTTAAACTATCAAAGTACGGAGTAATTAGGTCCACTGGAAGTTGTGAGAAGAAGAATTTCTATAGAATATATCAATCCGCCCTTAGTGACAATATACCACAACAACCAATCCAAAGGCCTTAGGATCTAGAACCGGCACCTGAACATATCAGTCAGGGTGCTTCAATGCCCTTTTATCAACAACTTCACGTACCAAGGCGAGATCGATGGTATAGGCCATCTCTGCCACGATTTAGAATACAACCATGGCCAGTCTTCCCGTCATGACCGCCAGAATACTCGACGAGAGGCCAAATAGGAGAAATCGCGCCATGAGGGTATTTGTCGTAGAATGAACCAGGCTATGCAAAACGCGGGCGCCAACGTAGGTCCATGCAAGAATCGAATCCAGTTGGTCAATCTTTCCTCCACGAGCAACTGCCAGCGCCAAAGCGATCGCGTAGAACTGGGTTGGCTGCTCAAAGAGATGGTTATAGTTATCTCTCTTCCAGCGCGCAGAGGCAGGCATCTGCGCGTCCATTTGGCTCTTGGTGATCTGACTCGTAATTTTGATTTTGTTGTAAACCGGAATGCAGACAGCGTACATCCATACTTCCATGACCAGGGTCCAACCACTTAGGGCGGCGACAGGGCCCAGAAGACCAGAAGCAGTGATGCTTGTCATATTGAATGAACTCATGAAGGTATTCCAAAAGGTAGGGCCTATGATTCCAGTATGGATTGATTGTCGGAAAAGGGGGAAATTAATACGACGAGTGCTAAGGGGTTATATACGAGGCCCATGACTCAGGCAACTGGATTTCAGCCCCTCGATAGCATAGCCGGACTTCGGGCGTAACGGGATCCACAAGGAGCGAGCCTTGCGTGCTCCAGCACTAAAATGGGGGTGGGGAAGCCACGCTACCGTTAGTAGGGGCGGAAATAATGTCGACCCGAGGCCCATAGACTGCCAAGGCGCCAGAGTTTCCATTGTAGAGTGCCCATTGAGGCATTGATCTTCCCGAGATTCGTTGATTGGATATTTCGAAGTGTCGCTGGCTGGTGAGTAGAGGTCTTACTATCCGGCCATCAACCGCCCTCGCTGCAGCAAATCCCTAATGAAAAGTTCTATTCTATTTATATACTATGGAACAATGTTGCTACAGGCGTAGTATAGGCAAAACAAGTTTAGAGTATGGGTATCGACGAAGTAATAAAAGAAGAAAGCATCCAAATGGAGGAACGCAGTGGTTGTGTGGCCTGCGAAAATAGATCATGATACCAATGAAAATAGCCCTGAAATTCCTCTTCTCCTGACTGCATGCATTGTATTGTTCGATATAAAGATCACCCCTTGCTTAGATCATTTGTTCCAACATCAGGTGCTGAATGTCATTGTCCGCTAGGACCGAAATTATTCAACGGAGTTTCATTGTTTCCTTTCGACGAATAGAAAGAAACCTCGAGGGTAGAAATATGTAGATAATGCGCACTCAAATTCTCATCAATAGCAGAATTCGGCTTCTTTTGTGAAACTGATATCTATTCCCTGCTTGGCGATTCACCACGTTTTTCATTGTCCTACCAGAGCCACGTCTGGTTTTTCTCTGGCCGACTCTGACTCACGAAGTCGGTTGGTGATCAAGCTCATATTGATGGTAAAAGTCTCGTCGCTCAAGTAGCAAACACAACCATACGATGTCGAGCATAACACTGTGGGTAGTCCGGTACAGTTCCCCCATTTGGATTACTTCCACTGAGCCTTGTATGTTGACGATACTAACAATCCTCTTACCTTCCAGGTAGTCGGTGGACATCCCTTTGCTCCGGCTTGCCATCCCCAGGTTGCCCACCTGGCATGATCTTCAAAGGGGGTAGCTG
This sequence comes from Penicillium subrubescens, assembly GCF_028828155.1. NCBI lineage: Eukaryota > Fungi > Ascomycota > Eurotiomycetes > Eurotiales > Aspergillaceae > Penicillium > Penicillium subrubescens. Next base: position 3,527,415 of record NW_026643151.1, on the reverse strand, counting down.
TATTGTTAATCGTCCCTATTGGTTAATTGATGTTCTTGATCCATTAGATTACCGTTTGGTCTTGATACTGTTTTACTGAAAAGGGGAAATAAGATTTTTGGAATTTGGGACTTTACCATTATTCATGTAATTAGCTTCAATCCCATTCTTTTTTACCTGGAGACCCAAGATCCGAGGTGACTTATACATGGCCGTGATATCCGAGTAAGCAGTCTCAGTAGCTCAAAACTCCATTTTTGTCACATCTCGTGCGCTTCGAGACATTCTTGCAACGCATCCCGCTGAGCATGTACATACATACACACTGACTGTGTGAAGACGAGGGATAGAATAAGTGGGTAAGGTATGATTAGCGAAGCTGGAATTTCGATGAAATCTACTTTATGCCTGAGATAGTAGTTCTGATAACAAGATTGGAATAATGGAAGATGAGGAAGCTCAGGTGAAACATTGTGAACACTGTGACCACCTCTGAATTATACCTAGTCAGGTCGATGTTTGGGGGGTATTTGTACCCTACCACCCAGTAAACTATTAGAGGATAATTCACTACCCGACTTCTAGCGGGGCTTAGCGTCCAAAGGTAGAAATTTCTATACTGGATGAGGGCAGTGAAGCCGGAGATAGGCGGCAGTTCCCGTTGCGGGTTAGCGCAGGAAGCCATCCCTAAAATCCCTAACCGGAATGACACTAAACCACTTCAGGCTCCAGTCAGACGGGCGCTTAACCGAACCGCGGGGGAAGGGGCCAAAAACAACGGCGTTCTGCTAAATACGAATTGTCCGTACTATAAAATACAGGGTACCACCCTTGAATTCGCTACTCTAGAACTAAAGAATAATCGCAAAGTTCGAGGGTAAGACGCCTACCGAAGATTCTGCTCTACTTACGTGCAACTATCTGTTACGCGGTGCCTGCTGGTACTGTGAGTAGATGTAAGGCGGGGGAATAATACCTTACTGTAACCGAGTTATATTAGATATAAATTCGTATGTATTAGTAGGATTTAAGGTACCTTGTAGGTTAATAAGAACGCCTATAGCCTCTCTAGTCGCACCTTTAACTAATCTAGTAGGGTTACGTATATTTGCTAAAACTATTGTCGGTATTCAAAGAATAGAATTAACCCTGGAAAAGTGATCCTTACACCTTAGTTAGGAAGATTTGTGGTTGAGATAGCGGCGGGGTAAAGGCTTCTGAATTATACAATTAAAACCAAAGCTTTGCGGGCCAGAAAGCTACTCGGTTGGTCACCTATGCAATATATGCTCTAGGATAAGATCCCCGAAATTGTAAAAGAGGAGGCACATACACATGATCTGTCTTGAGAGGTATACTTGAAATGATTTCTCACAAAAGACGCAAGCGAGGTATTGTTTTTCATTTTTAGTGTAACAATATTCGACAATATCGGGTCCAGCGGAGTGGTCATAGCGTCCGCAAGGTTACGGAAGACAGCAACCGAAGCTGATTGGGTCTATTCGAACCATAAATAGACCGAACTATTGGGCTCAACAGTAGGGTTAAGTAATTACAACCGAAGTCCCGACAGCGCTTAGTGCTCTTACATGTTAATGAAGTCTTGTGGACCAGTGAAGGTCAAGCCAGTGATTCCACAAGCCAGCGAACTAGCGAACCAGCGAAGCCAGGCGGGAAAGTTAAGATCAACGTTTTAAGAAAGCCAATGAAAAGTCAGAATGAGCCAGTCACAGAAGGGAAGCGTAGAGTGAATTACGGATAAAACCCTACAAACCTAAGAGCTAGGATAGATTGAGAAGTCAACGAGCAATCAGATAAGTGGTTCCGATAAACTCGAGTGAACCACAACACGTCTTGGCGGCGAAAACCCACGAATCAGCGTCGCGAATGGGTGACGGTTTCGCAGTACGAACCCAACCAAAACTTTGCGGGCAGCTCGCGCGCGGTAGTAACCCCTTCTCTCGTTCCTCGTTTCAGGGCAAATGGCTTAGCGTGTTTTAGAATAGAGTTCGAAAAAGAATCGAAGAGAATGAATAGGTGAAACTGATTTCGAGCGGGCCGGTAAAACGACTTGGTAAGTAGCTAATTCTACTCAATAGTAATGTATGAATTCTGAGGCGAATTTGTTAGATTGACAATCACACTTTTGATTTTCGCAATTTTTGGATCGTTCGCTTATATTTATTAGCAGGCACCCCGCAACAGCAGAATTTTATAAAGTTCCTCCCGCTACTTCTGGGTCTAACAAGTAGCTATTAGCACTAATGTTCTCGAACGTAATGATAGTCTCGCCTCGTTAATATCCGTCAGGAAGGCACGCGAAAAAAGATATGGATCGGTTGAAAGGCATCCTTGAATTCTGCCTGGAATTGGCTCGAAAGAAGGCAGGTTGAGAAGCAGCACTAGCTAGTTTGAAACGAACCCGGTATGAAAGATGTCTATGCAATATTAGACAATGTTCAAGTAGAGGCGTTCTTAACATGGTTCCTCAATCTCCACTTTGCTACACAAAGCAAGCATACCCCATGAAAGTAGAGGGTAGGATAAGCTTTCACCGGATGTTAAATATTGGATCAAAAGGGTGCTTTTTTAAAGCTGATTACCGAGTGAGAACTGCATTCCCAGGTACTTAATAAGGGAAATATATTGCACATCTAATATAAAATCGCACTGTCTATCAAGAACAAGCAGAACAAGAAGTATACTACTACGTCCCTCAAAAACTTCGCAATCCCTTTTATTTGGATTTGGATAGGGAAAAGGCATTGCCAACCCTTTTTCTAATTGCCAATGCCTAAACCATAGTAACTAACATCTTCAACACACTAGCATCCTTCTTCTTAGAGCCCTTTTGCCTGGATATACCTGCCTGTAATCCTGCCTCAATGCCTGTAATCAACCTCACCTTTTCCCTTCCCACAAAATCCGCCGGCCGAAAGCAGATGGGGCACTCATAAACCCCCCCTTGGTAAGTCTCAAAGGCGAGACAAGTTTGACAAACCCGGTGTCCGCATTTTGTCAGCAAAATCTCAACGCCACCGAATTCACTACCCACGATGCAAGTGTGGCAGAAGTGAGTCGGAAAGGCGATAGAAGAGTTTTGCATGCGGCGTTCAATTTCGGAGATAAGCTCCTTGCCTTTCTCGACGCGGTCGCGGAGTAGACGCACTTTTGTTTCTAGAAATTGAAGGGTGTTTTGAATGTCGGTGGCGATAAGGGTGGGCGGTTTAGATAAAGTTGGGACAGGTTCAAGGAGGAGGATTGTCCGGAATCGCCGGGGGGCGGGGAGATCTCGCATGACCTTTTGTTCGAGTTGCAAGCGTCGGCGTAGTTGGCGGTTCACGAGGACGGTGAAGTAGACTTGTAAAACTTGTAATGCGCGGTATTCGGAGGTGTAGTCGAGGCCCCGAATCGAGAGTTGGGTCGTGTCCATCGTGGTTTATCCAAGACAGGATATGTTTGTAGATTATACGTTAGATATTAACGCTTATGTGTTGAGGGGAAATGAAGTTCCCTGTGGAAGTGAATGTAGAAGAAGATATGTCTCGTGTGCGTCGTATACCTCTCTTTCCACACCCTCAGACTCAATTGGAACTGAAAAATAAGTTATATCATATTCCAATTGTCAAAGCTACACGAAGCCTCTTAAATAGACGATTGAAGTGAACTACTCTGATCCTAAACAAGATTTGCTCGGTATAATTTCGGCTGCGAGTAGCCCTTGGCATAGCCGTACTGAGAGGGCAGACAGAGATTCACATGTCAACAAAATCTTCTAATATGGTAAACTCAGGCCAGGATCTCTTTTCTTCCAGTTGAGTTGTCTTGGCAATGTGCTGAGCTCGCGATAAAAGAGTGCAACATCAACCATGTCTGGAACAAGAATCTCACTTTTTCTTGCTCTCTTCTAAGAAACATGCTAGTTAGTATTTCCGGTAAGTCAACCGTGGATTGAATGTGATGTTGCCTGTACTACTTGGATGAGACCCACGGAAATGCCGTCGTAGATTACTTGAAGAGATCTATTAATGGCCTTCCTATTGTCTAAGTGGGCCCGGGGAGGAGTCTGGATAACGGGGTATAACTGCGATAGTTAAAGATATTAAGAAGTCATTCGTATTCAAACCGCGGATCATAGGCAGATATGTTCCGAATATTGCCATAAAAATTTTAGGGCATGTCCGTACGTTGATGTTAAGGTTTAATACCGAGCAATGTAAGCGACCTTCCAAATAGAGAAAGTATGATCTCAAACCGCTATCAAGAAACAAAGCCGTGGTGCGATTGTAGGAATAGTCTATATCTTATTACGTAGTCAATTTTCCGGTATCCAGCCCAGAAAATCTATTCGGCGATTTCTGGACCCAGTGATACTACCACTATTGTCTCCCTGTCGTAGTCTGGTAAACTAATTTCGTCGCCGAGTTAGCAGGCTTGGTGCTAAGCGCTTATATTGTCCTCTATATCGTGATCCACTAATCCAATGTGTTCCCATTCGATGATCGAAAACGAAAGGTATAGTTAATCTTATGCGTTGTTACTGAAATACCTACTATGAGATCCCGCCTTACTTTGTGTTTGCTTTGTCTATTCACTGCAGTAGAAAAGGTAATTTTCGTAAGCTGTATGTCAATCGACCTACTTCTCGTTCATATCCGGAATCATACTAAATATTTGGATCCGAAAGTTTGACCATCTGATACTCGTAACAAACGTAAAAATGTCACTTGGATTAACGAGGCTCATCTTGCTACCGATGGTATGTAGTTCGATATGCTCCTTGGATATACGAAGTTACAGGATAGCGCAGGATAAACGCCACCCTGTTCAACTCTGCTCGTCTAGCCCGTACCTGGTGGATCTGAAAAGAGGTAACACGAATGCCAACTAGCAACGCCGTACCTCGGCAATGGTTTTTTTGGAGTATATCTGGTAAGTATACTCGGCGTACTCCGGCTCTTGGCACATAAAACCTGTCAGCCCTATGCCTCGGCCCCCGGCAACGTCACCATCAATTCTGCATAGTCACCTGTCGGATACCATACGCGGCGGTCCCCCACGTTAGGCTGTCTTGAATACGACCAATCTCTCAAGAGTCCTCGCCATCGGACTCGGTCTAGAAATTGTTATTCGGTCTATAATTTGTTACAATGCCCCTAGGGCAATAATCTTCTCAGGAGCTTCGCTTTTGTTCCCATGAGGTTCCAGTGGGGACCGTGATAAACCCAATATATCTTATATCTAGTATTATAAGCCATTCATGAAGGCGGTGGTTTTACCCCAAAAAAAAAAAAAAAAAAAAACTCTTCGGTCATAATCTCGGGGAGTAAATTTGATATCATTTTTGGACCCACTTCCCGAACAGTAAATATGATTCAAAGACTGATGACAACCTATCACTGCGTAGGAAACGCCTCTGTTGCTTGTTCATTCCCATACCAATGCACCTGTCAGTCACGCCACCTCAGGAAAATTATTTAAGGTCCTTGTAAAAGGTCGTATTATTGATCAAACGGAAATATTTTCCGCTGATGCTGCGGCTCTCTTGTTTTCGTGAATATCCCTAGTAACCACTGAAGAATCGTCATGTTCTGCAACCGGTGAGTTAGGATTGTTACTGGGAAGCAATTATTATGTGAATGTACAGGAAGCTAAACTGAAATATTGGCGTATTAGTCCAGTCTCCAAACGGCCGAGTAGTGCGTTTATTGAGCACTTCCAAAGTCTTTGCGGCTCTTCTTTCTTTAATCAAACAGTGCAGCCAGGGCCAGCCATTGGTGCCATATCCTCAAGCAGAGAAATAGAATCACAACTATCAACGAGGTATGCACTTGCCCAAGCGCAGATAGGTATCAATAATCACAAATTTACACTGTTTTTAGGAATATTTCAGGGTTAGAGGTCAAAGATCACGGATCATTTGATGATTGTGCAATATCAGCCCCAAATGATTTCTGCCGGGATGGCAGCCAGTCATTCGAAAGTCGGAGCCCGGGGCATCACGACTCACGATTCATCCATTCTGCAAAATTGCCATGTTCTCCTCTTCATATCGATCGAGAAGAAGCTTCAACCGTTATGTTCAAGACCGGAAATCGTCAATCTTCCCTGCATCCTATCCTGGACACCATTTGGAGCGGTCATCCTGGTCTTTCCAACTGGTCAACATCTTTCGAGCAACAGATGCAGCCAGGGCTATCTTCAAACAATTTCTGGGAACAAAAGCTGGTGTCTCCTTTTAGCTCTGGCCACAAAAACTGGAATGAACGGACGAGGTCTTTATCTCAGAGTGGACCGTGCCAAAGCTCAGAAAACTTAGAGACCCCTTGGACGCAAACTTTCTCCTTGAATAGCACAAAGAAGTGTCATGATGAAAACGAGATGTAAGTATTCTCTACGCAGGGTAGGCTGATGATAATCTAATTATGTTCTTAAGGCTCCGATTCCATATTTGTCTTGGGGCCCCCACTGCGATGGTGAGCGACCAGGGCGAAAAACCCGAGACATACCTCAACAAGGGGCAAATATACTATATACGAATTGTTGATACGGCTCCGCCTCCGTCTGATAGCGAGAAAACGACATACCGGACCTTTGTTGGTGTTTCGTTCAAAGAGCAAGATCAGGAAATGAGTGCAGAGGCCTACTGGCGGTTATGGGCAGTTCGGCGTGCCGTAAGTAACCTCGATGAAACAGACCATGAACATCGGGCCGTTGAGTTCGCAGATGAGCAGAGACCTTGGGTAGAGCTTACGGAAGAGTTCACCAATGGCTTTTCTGTGACCTGGACTATTGATTCATTGACTAGTCTCAATGAATGTCATATCCCAGTGCGGTTCAATTTTCTATCGACCGATTTCACTTTAGTGAAAGGTGTGAAGGGTCTTTCAGCACGACTGTGCGTGAAAACCGACCAGGTCAACACAACAGAGCTGCCGTACAAGCCGGAAGTCTGTTTTTGCAAAATCAGGGTATTCCGGGATCACGGTGCTGAGCGAAAACAGTCTAACGATGTCACTCATGTGAAGAGAAGGATCAAAAAATTAACAGAAAAAGCTACGACGCTAGTACCCCACGAGGCACTAAGGAGGCGTAGGCGAGGTAATCCTGTTGCTGGAAAGATGAAGAAATTAGAGGCCGCCTTTTCGTCTTTGACCGATGAATATGCCTGTTCAACTGAACCGGACGAGCTAAAGGCATATATATTACCGAATGAGCCAGAGCTACAAAAGAAGCTGGTCAAGCTCCGGAAGATGTTGTTGTCGGGCTGCCCTGAAAGTGTGCTGAGTCTTCAGGGCGGAAGAGATGACGATCCTGAGACACAAACCATACGATTACAGTCCGGATGCAATTCAACGCCAAAGCAGCGTGCTACCACTTCTGAGGGTTCATTACGGGGTGTCAGTTGTCACTTCAGCAGTCCAGACCATATCCAGAACAACTGGCTAACCAGGACTCGGATGTCTACTAGCCTACGAAAGTCGCCCACACCAAGTGAGTTTTATTATCTGTGCTCTCATTGCAGTTTCGGTTAATCATCTTTTAATTTAGCCTCCTGCTTCTATATAAGTAAATACACCAGCGAGTCGCCTTCGGAGAGATACTATCGCGCAATCTACTTGAGGCAACGAACTGTCCTGGAGCTCACCCAAAGGATTTGTCAAAAACTCGATGTCGAGACATCAAAAATTTCTCGCATATTACGCACCGACGGTAATAAATCGGGCTTTAAGATCCTGGTCGACGACGACTTCGTTCAGCGGATGACGGACTATCAGGATATGATTGTGAAAATTGAAAATCTTCCAAGGAAAGAGGACAGCTCCGGCTTGACTACTGAGGTATCTTTGGAAATTCAGTTAGAGTTTAGTTAAAAGACTGCAGTGGCTGCAAGATCATCTACAGTATTACATAAGGAGGCCAAAGAAAAAGATTTAGCGCCGCCCTCGCAAAGTTTCGACACAAGCCACAGACCTTACCAGATAGATCCACCACATCACAATACGAGGTATACTCTTAGAATAGTTTCGATAAGATCCTAAAAGAAATCTCAACACTACACATTTAAGTGAATTCTTTAGACCCTATGAGCTCGCGTTCCCATACGAGTATCCCCCGCACTCCATTCAGTTACCCTATTAACCTTTGGTACAGCAGATTCGACGCTGTTTCCTGCTGCTAGCTAAACATCCAGACGTATAATGGATTTTTCGAGTTTTACAGTGTACTTTTCGTGCAATAAAAGCTGTGTACACTGAAATTGTAGTCTCGGCGCGGGTAAAAGGGTGGCCGTTTCTGGCTCCCACCCTGAATGTCTGCTCCTTCTGGGCATGCCCAAGTATACCGCGGCGCAGGTGACAACGCTAACCCTTATCGTCCGTAGAATGATTGGTTCATGGTTGCTCCTCAAGTCTCTAGGAGTGTTTATGTTGCACCTGTTTCGCAACGTACTGCATTTCCTGCAACTTGCTATCTTGCTCTCCTCGTCAAACCATTTGCACATCTGTTGCATGTAGTGCCCGCCGATGGCAAATGTTCGGTAATTCTACATCACGGACACAAAATCAATCATGGTGACCTTACTCTCCCCTTCTTTCGATCATTTTTCACCATCACGTTCATGCATTGGATGTCATGAATACACTATCCTGTCTTTCCTCCTCTGGATTCTAGCGTGTCCACCACACTCCTCAACCGCCTCCTATAGTCGTAGTCAACTAGTTTGTCGATAGTTACCCTCCTTCTTTCCTAAGCGTCTTTAACTTATCTATCCTGTGGTAATTCTTGAATGCGTTAATAACAGCTTCGTAGTACGATTTGACGGCCTTTTTCTCTAATAACGTCTTCAGGACTTAAAGAGTTGCTGGTGCTTTAGCAACATTCGCTTGAATAGCCGTATGCTTAATATCCTCTGGTTCTATGTTACTTATATCCTGGAACTCATCGATTCTCCTGAGTTTGCTATCTAATGTCTTAAAGAACCTGAAGACTTTAGCTTCTAATTCGGCCCGACCGTATTCGTGGCAGCTAATTACTTCCTCGCGCTTAGTTAATACTAGAGAATTAAAGATCTCGAGAGTCCCGCCGTTGTCATTATAGAATTTAATAAACACCTTTAAGGGCTCAGTAGGTATGCCAGCGGCAGGCTTCGATCGCTCTACAGGACAGTGGGCGTTAGTAAACGACGCATAGTATAACACGGTTAAGGTCTCTAGATCCACAGATAGCTATTCTTCCGTTAGGAATGTGCTAATAATGTCCCTGTCGTTCTCTTTAGTCGGTATCTTGTCTTCAAGAAGCGTTACACAAACGGGAGTCAAGGTGGCTATCTTGCTTTGATGTGGATGGGGTGCCTTGGGCGACTAGAAGAGATGCGAGGGGGCAGACTAAATGGGACATGTGCTAGCAGTGCGATATAAAAGAACTGCGCAATTCTTTGGATGTCAGTGTCACGGCTCAATCGCAAGAAGTATTGGTGCAGCCTGATATTCTCATTTGTGGTGCACAAATCGGTTTCGGGGTCACGAAGTAGTTTAACGCCAAATTGATGCCCAGTCTAGGGAGCCGGATAATCAGCGGCTAGCCTAACTCAGTGCCCAGTAATTATCTTTCGGCCGCCAGGATTCCGACGTACCGTGATCCTAATAATACCGAAAATCGTCCCACCCTCCGCTTCTCCAGAGGACAGGTGTGGCCACGGCATAAAACAGATCTTTGTAGAAATAGTTGAGGGTTCTGCTCTTTGGCTTTGCGTTGTGCTTCCTCTTTTATCCAGCCAGCCCACGAAAGAGCGCGTCTAATGCTACATGCCGACGGTAATATGTTGGACTCATCCTATAGGAAGATAGCTATCTCTTCGACGTATAGGTCAGGCTTTTGGACGAGACGGTCATAGAGGGCGTCAAGCATGATATGGGTGGTGGTACTTGGTTGTTGGCCGACCGAGACTGGGGGGGGTTCAGTTTTACCGAACAATCTCAATTTTTAGCAAGTATTAGAAAGAACGCTTCTATATGGCACTATCTTTGCTATTTAAAATGCTATGAGTATGAAGACCCTGTATATAATCCGGATATTCATCTGATGTTAATCGGAATTAACCTTTCTTGCTATTTAGTTCGCGGTTTGGGTAACTGTAATTGTTAGGTCAGGAAGACTGAGAGCGAACGCCAATAAGGTGCGCGTAGTTGAACTTGATATGTAAAAGTAAAAGTACATGACTATACAGTGCTGTAATTTCTTCCTTGTGACTCTTGATGCAGTAGTTTTCTTACATGTCTAAGACTGTATATTTTCTCGCCAAAGGACCTTTGCATCACCGAAAACTTGCCGCTCCCCAAGTCGTTATTGCCAGATTGTTCCTAGTTAACCGGCACTATGGAAAATTTGCTGCACAAGACATCGCCCCCCTAAGAGTGGGCCAACTGCAAAACGCCGCAGGGTATGTCAGTTCCTATGCGATCCGATCAACCGACGCACCGCCATTTTCGCCCCTTTCACACCGTAATCCGTCGTTGCAACCATCTCATCCGGTATATATACAAAATTCCCAATCAGAGCTAGATTCATCGTTTCGTCAGGGATGATCTGCGGTTTATCAGATGTCAACCGCGGCAACAGTGGCGCTGTCATTCGTGGCACGACACAAGGAACAGTGACAGAATCATTGATCATCTCCGGGTCGAATTTCAGATGATGTAGGAGTTCTGCCATAATCTCCCTTCCTGCACAGGCAAACATCGGCTTCTTAATGAAGTCCCCCGTTTTATCAGCGCGCATCGCATAGCCCCAGAACACCTGTACCTCCGGTGGCTGACCCGGGAAGAGCGGTTGCTGAGGCACCCTGATGCTCAACAGCCAACTACTGTCTTTTAGAGTCAATAATGACATGGAACCCAGGGGGCCACCCGTCAGCGCGGTTAGTCGGCTAAAGAATTCCGCGGATCTCAAGGTCACAGTGAATGTTTCGAGACGGGATTCTAGCGTGCGAGTGCAGAAGTTATATGCGTTTCCGAATTTGGGGTGTTTAGTGCATAATTCCAGCCATAACAGCCAGTTCTCGTCAAATTCGTTCTCAATATTCAGGGACTCTAGCGATGGAGCAGCGGTATTCGATCCGGTTGCCAAGCCAGACATGATAGAGCCAAGGGAAATGATGGCTATGTCGTTGGAGCGGAGTTTGACTGTTGTCTCCTGCTCGCTGTCTTTCAGGCATTGGATGGCAGAAACCATGTGAAATCCATTGCGATGGTCCAGGACGATATCTGTGACCTTCGTTCGGAATTGGAAGTCAACGCCGCGTGACTCAAGAAATTGTGCGATCGGCACGGTAATGTTCTCATGGTGGTTAATGCAGCCGTGGACCGGGGGGTGTGCATCTTCCAAACCGTCTGTACTATGCATGAAGCGACGGATATAGCGGCGGAATTCGGATGCGCTATGCCACGGTTGGAAGCCGAACCTATAAATGTTTTGTTATGGCAGCTCAATTGACGAATGACAGATAGTCGAAGGTCCCGGGCGATTTGTTGTTACTTACGTGGTGGCTAGCACCAGCCAGTATGTACTCCTGAAGAAGCTCCCACCGAAGTGGTCACAGACTCGCGATCGACCCAGTGACTTCTCAGATTTCACAGACAGTACAAGCAAGTCCAAACGATGTCGTAGCCCTGCTTTGATTTTTTTGGTATTGATGCAAGAGATTCCGCGCGACTTCTCCATCAAAAAATGCGCGTGCGGCATTGCGTCAAGGGCTGCTCCTTGGTTAAACTTCCGAATATCATCAAGCGCCGTCTTACCTGCGCCCGATCTAGATGGAACTATCGAAAGAAGCTCCTGAAAGCAGAGTAAATCGCACATCGGCGTTACTTCCGCCCGATATTCATAGCCATTTATCGGGTCGCCAGCATGGGCGGTACTGCCACCGGCTTTGCTAAAGTCTTCGAGAATATGAACCCGGGTAGGCGGTATTTTGGCTTCCTCGATCAAGTAAACTGCGGCCGCGAGTGACGGTAAGCCGCTCCCTAGGATCCAGGCATCCAGATCGGGTAGGGAAGGGTTCACTGGGAGGCTATTCGGCGATGACATGGCGAGGACGCGTTGTGAAATGAGTTCATATTGAAATGAGGGATCTGATACTTATTTGACATACTACGCGACGGGCCGGAAAAGTGGCATTAGGACCTGGTGATGTCAGTTGCATTTTCAATTACAGCTGGACAGCATGCTTTTGTGTTCCGTTCGCGCCGCAACTCTGGTGCGGCCCCACGCTGACGTAAGGTTGAGCCTCAACTAATCTTCTCCGGACATGGTTGTATTCCAGTGGGAAGACTGTAGACCATAATTGACAACCTCCCGCCCGTTTCGCAAACTTTTTGTTGAAAACTAAAGCATAGTAACATAACAGGGAATAATTTGGAATCAGCTGTCTCAGCATATATTGTTTTTGTACCGCATAACTACTAAGGTAAGTACTGCGCTCTTAGTATCTATTCACAGTGGATAGCAGGCGCCGCGTGATACTAGGCTTCTATAAAGTATGTCTAGCTACATTTGAAAGCAAGGAGCAGGTATGTTACCTAACTGGTAGCACTAATATAGTTAACCATAGTGGTAGTCTCCCATCGTTTTTACCCGTCAAGAAAGGACAAAAAAGATATGGATTCTGTTGAAAGGCATCCTTATATTCTGCCGGAAAATTTGGTTTAAAAATGGACAGTCTTAGGAGCGTCACTAGCCGGTTTGAAACTGTGTAGTATAAAAGATGTCTATGAAATTTCAGATAACCGCTAAGTATAAGCTTACTTGACACGCTTTCCCAATGTCCCTTTTGCTGTATAAAGCGAGCGTACTTCAGGGAGGCAGAAGGCAAGAGAAGTCCTCAGAGTTACAATGCCCGTCAAGGAAGCCTCGGTGGTAATGGATGTATTTTGGGTTGTGGCGAAATACCATATACCATATATTTTGCTGCGTCAATAATTTACGGAAGTCAAATATTGGATAACATATAGTGAGACTTTTAAAGGTATTACTAAAGGCACCTAGGGAGATATAATGCATATGTCATGGTAACTATTGAACAGACGGAAAATTGTCACTTAGATTGATAAGGCTCGGCTTGCTACCGATGGTATTTGAATATTCTCGGAGAGTTTTCGGAGTCGAAGGATATAGCGGGATAAACGCCACCCTGTCCGACTCTGCTCGTCTAGTCTGTACCCTGCGGACCTGAAAGAGGTAACCTGAACGCTAACTGGTAACGCCGTACCTCGGCAATAGTCTTTTTAGAGATATATCTGGTAGGTGCAATCGGCCCGGTTCTTGGTACTTAAAACCTTGCGAGTCCCATGCTTAGCTCCTTGGCAACGTCACTAATAATTATGCGTACTCATCGGTCGTAAACTAGAGACAGCGTTAGGCTGTCTCTGACTCGACGAATCTCTTCCTAGCTTTCCTCGTCTTACTCGACCTGGAACGGTAAATTTCATAGCATCCATGGTTGAGGTCATATATCGCAAATTTTGAAATTCCTCTTCCGTCACTGTCTTGACTACCCGGTCGTGGACGTGGAATTCGATATCAATTTCGGACCCACCTCCCAAACAGTAAATGTGATGTAAAGACTAATGACTTAAGGAACAGAAGCAACCTGCGAAATGCGAAGAAAATGCGATTGCCTCTGGCTGAGCCCACCAGGTAGCAAGAAGAACTAATCGCAGGAGAGCCAAGATTCTAGCAACCTAAGGCAATGGCATTTCGGATCCGACGAGATAGCGACCTGTCGCCTAGGTTACAGCTCAAGATAATGGAAATAAGGTCAGAGTTCAAAGGGCTAGTTAACACGGAGGCAGCTCAGAACTGAGGTGTTTGTCTTTATCTTCCATCGTTTGTTTCCTTTTGCTTATAGGACAGTAACATGTGGTTGGTTTACGCTGGTCCGTAGTGAGGCTACGGAGAATGTGTGTACCTTCCTTCATTTAGGGTTGCTAGCAGTGGGACCCTGCTTTTAATCCACAATGCGCTAACCCTAATTAGGACAGCCGCTTTATTAGTTGGGGAGAACTACGGTAAGTTGGTAATGACGGTCACCCATCGACGTATTGTAACCATTCTGTAATGATACATCGAGACCCGAGAACCCTCGCCGACTGACCACCCAAAAGGAACATAGCACGTACTTTTGATAAAAGCCCGCTTGAATCCCGTGCCAGTAAGGTTCAAGAGCGGAGCTCTAGTGGACTGGAAGGCCGTTTTGTTATAGAATCAAGTATGTTCTAGATTTCAAAGACTGAGGTATCCGTCCATTTCTTGGAATGAAGTTTCAAGACCCTTGGCTTTGTGTAGCAAATTATCCGAAATCAAGCAGCCTCGTCCCTAACGTACCTTGGCAATGAATGATAAACGTCATACACCGAGATGGTGCTCTCCGATTTCCGCGTGACATGTCTCGTCGTGGATTGTTGAGATAGATAACAAGTATAAAAAGTATACGTTCCAGAATTCCACCCTATTTTTCTGAATTTTTGTTTCTATAGCTTCAACATAAACAGAACATATACCTCTCTCAGCTATCATCCAACAATGGCAAATTACTCTATCCTCCCAAGTCCGTGATTGCCTTGGATGGTTCAGTCGACTGTTCCTCTATACATTCAATACAATCATTACAGCCATCTACACTGAGTATAACAGGATTACCATGGCTGTCACCGTTTCTTCTTTCACAAAGTGAGAAACATTTTCCTCTGGAAAAACTATACCAGAAGCATGTTTCGAAGGCCTTCAATATGCCATCTATGACCTTTCAATCCGATCCCCCGGAACAACCAGGTCCACGGACTCGTCGGTCTTCGAAAATGTCAGAAACAAGCAATGAGGTCAGACCCTGGAGAGCCAAGAATCTTGAGCGCAATCGCATTTTTGCCAACAAGTGCCGAATGAAGAAGAAGAAGAATCACAAGAGTATGCAGGCTCTGTTGAATACCGAAACATCCAAGCGCGACTCCTTGCTGTCAGAATTGGGGCGGTTGAAGGACGAACTTTGGTACCTCAAAAACATGATCTTCGAACACGCCAATTGCGAACATCAAGGTATTAATAGTGAGCTAGCTAAGATGACGCAAAGAATCCTTGAAAGCAGCTCAGGGCAGTTGAAATGTCCCTCTCTAGCCTTCTCAACAAGTACGTGCTCCGACGGGTCGATACGTGGGGAACCAAGCGGCCGAGAGCACGTCACACTTCCAATAGGGGTTGTCAGCTATGGGGCCAGCCCCGAAGCGATTTTTGAAGATAGTCTTGGTCTGGCGACACTATAGTTGGTCTTAGAGCCATAGCGCTGTACATTATATAATATTCAGACGTGGGGGAGAGGCGTGGGGTGTTAGGACTTTTGCTAAGTCCCTGTAGCATGAAGTTCCCCACCGTAAAGTATACCGTAGACGTTTTTAACGTCGCCTGTCTGGCTATGAACATTATTGATTCTCAAATTGAACGCGCTATAAATTTTTCTTTTTGACTCCACTTCCGTCGGGGTAGGGAATTGTGTTTTTTCTTCCCAGACTTTGATAAATTCTGATTGTGTCAGCCTACGGCGAGGTCTGTCGTCGATCATCACACCGCTATCGGCATGTCGGAGATACGAGCCGATCACCTTTCGCCCGCCTTTCGCCCGCCTTTCGTCGAATTTTTGCAAAACTTTTGCTCAACTTTTGCTCACTATCAAAAAATCAGAAGTAACGTGCCGAATTACCTGCTATTCAAGTCTATTTTGAGCACACCTTGAGCAAATTTAACCATTTTTGATATAATTTGCTTAACTTTTGCTTAATTTTTAGGACTTTACTTTTTTTCCTATTTTACGAAGACGTTTTGGGCTATCTCTGCGCCTGCTTTACTTAGCTTAGCCTTAGTTTACTTGACTCCGGTTAGACTTCGTATTTATTCTATCTACACTACCTTTGGCGAGGGGTTAGTGTAAATGATACTGTATCTCCCATATGAATGGTCACAGCAGGTTCGATGCCAGAGAGGGAAGTGCTGATGGTTGTTCTCGTTACACAAGATTCAAGGTGAGATTCTGCGACGGTAAACTTGAATAGGGACCCGGAATTGACCTTCATGGTACAAGAGGTTCCCAGTCCGTTGATAACATAGGAAGCCTGGTCATGAATCAAGAGTTGATGAGCCGTGGTCGCTTGCAAAGTAGTGCAGAAGGTAGCTTAGCTTCAGCACATGCTGCGGGACTATATGTAGGCTTCAGCCTCCGAAAGTCTGGATAATTACCTGCCACAAATTCCAAAGAAGAATTTACGACGGTCAGAAAAATGCGTTCCATTCCCTCTGGTGTGGTTAAAGAAATTGAAAACCCGACCCTTGCGGGCCAAGCCGTTCATTGGCCACTCATATATCACGTGATCTGATAGCAATACAACCTTGACCACTGGGCTTACTACTATTGGGCGGAAACTAGCTCCGAAACGAAAACCGCAAATTATTCGACACAGACCTGACGTCAATAGCCCTAAACAGCTTGGCTCGCTTTAGCCGCGGGATGTCGCCTTATATAGCCTGCCTTCAGCGCGTTCTGTCCCTTTGAGTCTTCTAATCCGCAATAGCCCCGGTTAAGTCAATTCAATAACTATATCATAAACGATGCCCAAGCCAGACAATGATCTTATTAGTCGGTTTCGGGAAAAGTTCGGCGACCTCTTACTTACTTGCGATGAGAGAAAACGTGGAGGAGGTATTATTGATACGCTTCATTCAAATCCGCCAGCCAGCCGTATCAAGGGCATTGAGTCTCTAGATGCTATGCAATTTGATACAATCAAACCGGAATTGACGTTGGGGTTAGCGAACGGTTCGCCAATTTCATGGAGCGCCGATGCTCCCGGGTTGTTGTGCCCCACAGTTGTTGGCGGAAAAGATATACCTCTCGATCGCGGTATACCAGGGTCAGGCGCCGTTTTCCACAATGGAGCAGGTGACTTGCATTCTCCTATGATACAATGGGAAGCAACCACTGCGGCTGTTCTTGATGCTCCAATTCGACATGCACCGACGAATCCTTGGGCCGACACTAGCCCCTTCGTCCCGTTATCTCTGACTCGGCATTGGCCATACGAGGATACGCCCTACTCTCTAGGACCGGATTACAACGTGGAGTTCCTGACAGATCATGATGCTGGTTATACCTCGCTAGGTAATCTCGATCATGCACCTTCGACTAACTATTTGAGTCAACAACCCAACTCCCAATTTGATCCGATAATATCCGAAACGAAGTGTATGGAAGATTCACAGTATGGCGGCGAGACAAAGTACGCTGGTAATCCACGGTCTTTCTGATTCGAATACTCATACTCATTCTCTTAGCAGGTTTTATTACAACGCTGTACTAGAAGCCCCAACAGCAATGCTTTGGCATGACAAGGAACGTCCTGTGACATATCTCAATAAGGGCCAAACCTATACTCTCAGGGTATCGCTTTCTAAGCCACCTGTAAAGAGTGCCGGATCTATTCAATATAGAACATTTGTGCGAGTGTCCTTTGAAGAGGAAGGCCAACGATCTGATCCGGCTGCGGCATGGCAGCTTTGGAAAGAAGGCCGAGGTCTCAAAGAAGCCTACCAGCGCCAAAGGGAGCTATTAGCCGTTGAATACGTTGAATTTCTTCAAGATTCTGCTATTTGTCAGTCGCACCCTCAAGTCCGGCTCGAAAAGACCTCCGTGGATGGGTTCTGTGTGATATGGACAGCCGATCCAAGTACAAAATCATACGAGGGTGTTTTTGCGCTAAAATTCAATTTCTTATCAACCGACTTCACCCTCTCCAAAGGCGTGAAAGGAGTACCAGTCAGGCTGTGTGTTAAAACATCAGTCTTACGACCTGAAGACAGGAAAGAATCCACAGAGCACGACTCGGAAATTTGCTATTGTGCAGTGAAGCTTTTCCGGGATCATGGCGCGGAACGAAAGCTAGCTAATGACGAGGCCCTTGTCAAGAAAAAGGTTGCAAAACTCAACAAACAGATTGCCGAACAATATCAACGCTCGGGCTCTATCGGCCTTCGTCACGCTTACAATCCAGACGGCAGTCATCAGATGAACAGTCAACATCGAGGTCGCAAGTGGAACGTAAGACGACGAGAGAGCCAGACAATCGACGATCTTCGCCTAAAAATTGCTCGGATGAATAGAGCCTTAACTTCGGTTCGTCCACTGACGGTTCTCGAATCCCGAGGTACCGAGCAGGATGATCCCGACTTGCATCCTGTTATTTTGCCGCGCAGAACAAGTAACTCTATGGAAATTGAATACCTGAACAATCAGCATACTAAGAACATATCGGTGACTTTGGCTTCCCAAGGTTCAGTCGAGTGTTCGGAGAGCTCCTGCTTGCAACGAAGTCGCCTCAAAAGCAATCCACAATGTCCGCTTAAAACAAAGAGTGTCTCTGTCGAAGCTTCGCAAAGTTCGTCGGATCTTTCGGTGTTATCATCTAAAGCTGGTGCGTACCACTTCATAACAACTTTTCGCACTTTACTAACTTCCTCACAGTCGCATGCTTTTATGTTCAGGTCAATCACGACAAAGAGGAGTCCCAAAAATGCCTTTATGCAATCTACTTGGTGGAACGAACAGTTCTTGATCTCAAAGAGAAGCTTGCGGAAAGGGTCCGGACTGATCCAACACTCATTGCTCGTATTATTTGGCAGAACAGTAACGGACTGAAGATCCTGGTTGATGACGACGTGGTCCAGCATATTCCTGAGGGGCAGTTCATAACTGCAGAAGTCTGTCACATGTCTGACACAGACACGGTTTCCTCAAGTGTCAAATCTTCAGTGATGGAAGTCAAACTTGTATTCTAAAGGTCTCTCACTAAGTTCATAAGATCGTGAGTGATTTGTCAACACGCGGCAGAATTACTGAAAAACGAATGATTGATGTAAGTTCGAAGTCAGAGCTTTACTTGACCGAATATTATTATAATTCGAAAAGATTGATACGTAAGAGCACATGCAAGGAACCCGTATCTTGGGACTTCACCTGGTTGATAGCAATCTTTCCTGGAGACATGTAGGATAGGGCCAGCGCCCCATTCAATCTGATCCTGAATATTGGAAGGCCCATATCTATCGGAATAGTCTAAAAATTGGAAACTATCTGTCTGTGAATAAATTCTAAAAAGGTTTGCGAAATTTGTATGTCTGATGCAATGCTGAATGGTACAGTATGGTTGGTTTGTTGGTTGATGTCATTTACCCTGACCCCTCGCAACAAGCAAGATGCAGGCTACAACTACTTTTAGATACTCGCTGATTATCCTTGAGATTGCTCCAAACTTCCTGAGCGGTGAAATTTGAGCCTCACCTAGTAAAGCCTGTCGTGGCCTTGTTGCCATTTGCGGTATTAGGCTGCCCTTATGGTGCGACTATAATGAGTTTCCATATAAGGCGGTTAATAGTTGTCCGCGGTTGGCTGCATCTCCACTAGAAATCGTGAGAATGCTGGCAGTGCTGAATTTAAGAACCTAGTTAATGACTGCGCGGCGGATGCGGTTCTTAGGCGTTTCTTTTTGATTTTCTCAAGCTTGAATGGCGACAGTTTGTTGTGAAAACGGCGGCGAAGATCTTCGATTACAAGTGTGGGGATAGGAGGTATGGTTTGAGGACTAGTAGTCGGGCGCGGTGAACATATTTTAGGTTGCTGGAGGATAGAAGCGTAGGTCTTCGGGTAGCATTGGGGGAGACAGATAGCTGTTATCGAGATCGTGGATTTAACCGCTAATACAGCGAATTAATGCTCCTAATGACGTACCCGTTTGCACATTTCATACTGCACACCCGTGGCAAGCGAATGTATTAAGTAAGGACCCAGAGTCTCGGAATTGTCAAAGTTATTTCACTCCAAATTGCGCACTTTTCTGCATACCACCCCAAGCAGTCAAACCGATAAAAAGCCGAAGTAATGAATCTCCAGATCGACGCTACCAATAAATCATGCTGATTAACCACTTCAACTTGTTACTCGCAATCTCGGGAATGAGAATGCCCGATTGGACACATTTGTGCTTAATTCGTGGGCCCACTCCGTTTTGACCAACTTTTGCTCGTTTTTACCCTTGAACACTTATTATTTTGCGCACCTTTTGCTTAATCTTTTGCACCTATTTTGCACTATGTCCTAGTCTCTGATTACTATTTTGATCACTCCCGTCTCCCTATTCTCTTTTGCCCACCTCTAATTGCGCGTCCCTGCCTTGATCACCAGAATCCCGGGCTTCCCTAATTGCACATCCATAGAGAGCAATGCAAATACTCTAAATCTCACACTTTTTTTGCCTCGGCCTTAAAGGTCCTAACGCAACACATACTTGTGAGAGTTCGTTACCTTAAGGATCCTGAAAGAAGCGATAATACGTCTGGGAGATTTCCAATATATAAGTGAAAATGTGAACTTCGGTGGGTCGGCTCTCTTTATTTAGGCTCTTTAAAGCAACTGTATTACAGGAAGCTTTTTCTAGCTAATCTTGCAATTATTCCCACATTCGAAGGTCATCGATATAGACCTAGGGTATTGTTTGTGTAGGATAAGCCTGAGTAGTTTTAAGAAGGTAGGAATTTAGCCACCTGAAATCTTCGAGTCTTTTGTTGATTTATAGTATTTTCTAATAGAGATCGTGAAATTTTTGCGGAATTATTAAAGAAATAGCCCTTTTCTAGTGAAGCCTTTAGTGACAGCCTTTGAATTATAGACACTAATATAGAGAGCGTACGGGCAATACAATAAGCTTTTTATTATTAAAATTACTTTACATGTTTATAAGCTTACACTAAGCTTGTTAGAAAACTCTAGCGATATTTAAGACTTGAGTACCGTAGCAAATTACTGATAAGCCCTTATAATGATTACAGTAAGATTATTAGCCTATATCAAATACTTAGGTCTATATATTAATACCTTTAGTTTATTTCTTATAGTGTTTATTGTAATACCTCCCTAGGTACTCAATGTACCTGTTTTTCACTATATCCGAAAACAGAATAGTCTGTCATGCGAAAGCAAAAGTTGGCGTGCGAGTAGCCTCAGCCTAACTTAAAGTTAGGTTAGTTAGGTCACCCGTGGCTCCTATGTCATTATTGCCTTGCGTTCTTTCCTAAAACGGCTTAGGTCCAGGCTTTACACTTCCACGCTTGTCTACATGAATCATGCCTGTCTGTTACTCTTCTTGTCATCAAGGTATCCGCTGATGATCAGCCTCACTTTCAAACATGGCGGAGAGTGCCGCATCAATGAGTGTGAACACTCGGTTTCTGCTACTATCTGATACCCATGGCCTGAGCAGTCTTCCACACTCCGCCTCAATTGAATACGCAGATGTCGTTCTTCACTGCGGAGACCTCACCAAAGAATCCAAGCTTCATGAGTTTAAAGCCTCAATACAACTACTGAAGTCGGTGAACGCCCCTCTCAAGCTCGTGATAGCTGGAAACCACGATTTCTCAATGGACATTCCAGCGTTCCGGAAGAAGGTGGCAGAGGCTCCGGAGCCACTGGATTCTGGTATTTTATCGAAGTTCTATGGCTCTTATGGCGAGGCAAGACAGCTATTCAACGAGGAGACTGGCATTACATTTCTAGACGAGGGTATCCACACATTCTCACTGAAGAACGGTGCGCTTTTAAAGGTCTACTCCAGTCCATACACGCCTTCTCTTGGCGACTGGGGGTTCCAATACCACCCCCAATATGGCCATAAATTCTCCATCCACGATGCCGATGTCGTGATGACTCATGGCCCTCCAAGGGGAATCATGGATTACACTTACTCGGGTCAACGCGCAGGATGCCCAACCCTTTTTGAGGCCGTAGCTCGAGCTCGACCACAAATGCATTGCTTTGGTCACATTCATGAAGGCTGGGGTGCGAAGCTTGTAACCTGGCGCCCCAAAGCCAGCGCCAAACCTACCCACTTGACGGACATCGATAATGGCAAGTCCACTGTTATTGGAAAGCTTTCCGCCCTCAAGTACCAAGAAAATATCAAGCCAGTTTCCACCACAGCCTACTTCAGAGGTGACACTCATCAACTGAAGCGTGACGGCTCCCAGACACTTTTTGTTAACTGCGCAATTGAAGATGCGAACGCCCTACCAACACAACAACCTTGGCTTGTGGACCTTGACCTCCCTTTGGCACCCGAGTGATACTTGAGAAACCCGAAAATAATTATTAAACAAGAGAAACCATACTCCATGCCTTTGATCTCTTCCTCTCAATGTTCGTGAGTTGTACCGATTAATAAATCCGAAGTCCCCCGGAGTGCGGAGTTTGCGGGGATAAGTAGAGGATGATGGCTTCCTGTCCGTCACTGAATTTCGGCCATTTACCTATTTAGGAGCTGTTAACGATAAAATATATCTACTGAGCCACAGAATCTCAGCGGACTTTGGCAGCGGACTTTGGCAAATGGCTTTATGCCGGAGTTATATCGGACAAAGGGCTCGTATATATTGGGTCCCCGCATCCCGCCAACCTCGGATAAGCTGTTCCCCTCCAAACCCAAAATCGAAGGGATCAGACAACATTTTCCAAAATGACCAAAGTTCTCCTCCTCGGTGCTACCGGCTATCTCGGTCGCCAAATCGCCAATCTCCTCGTCCAGAGTGGACAACATACTGTCTACGGGGTAACTCGCAGCCCCGCCAAAGCGAAGCAACTGGCCAAAGAAGAGATAATCCCGATTGTCTGCCCGGACCCAGTAAATCGACCAGATGCATATCTTGATATCGTCCGCTCCAAGCACATTGATGTGGTTGTGGATGTAGCCGGCGCCGATGCTGGTTCGTACAATTTCCTCGCTGATGTGGCTTTGGTCGGCAAGGAGCGCATGGATGCGTCCAAGGCCCGAGGTGTACAAGCGTCAAAAATTGGATACATATATTGCTCTGGGTCGTGGGTTCACGGCTCATCCAATGAGCCTGTGAACGATTTCGATATCGTCGGGGATGGAGCAAACACGCCCCCTGTAGAATTAGTGGCATGGAGAGTCGGAATGGAGCAGGCTGTTCTTCAAGCAAAGGATGTGCTTGATGTCATGATTCTGCGACCAGCTCTGATATATGGCCGAGAAAGCACTATTTGGGCTCCCTATCTCCTTCCTGTGCGAGAGGCCGCAAAGAAGGGGTCTGAGACAGTGGAAATACCTCTAGTTGCTCATTCTCGACCCGGCCTGATCCATGTCGACGACACGGCGAAAGCTTTAGTTCGGGCGATCGAGAAAGTGCACATCTTCCCCGGCACAGGAGTTTACCCTGTCTTCGATTTGGTGACCAGCCAAGAGAGCATGCGGGATATCTTCGCTGCTCTGGCTTCAACCTGGGGATTCACGGGTACGGTGGAGCTGAAGGGACATGGCGGAGATCTATTTCACAAAGCGATGTGCACCAGCTTCCGAGGATCTTCTGCGAGGGCAAAGCAGTTGTTGGATTGGCAACCAACGAGGTTGAATGGCTTCGTGCAGGACATGGAAATCTATGCTGCTGCATTTGTGGCAGAGCATGTTGAGTAAATATGAAAGTAACTCTTTGACCAATGTGCAAGTCCAATATGTACATACTACATTCATCCAGTACTTGTACATCCGCCATTCTTCGAAGTCTCAGTAGTATTGGATAGGGATGGCATGGTACCCATACTGCAGAAATATGCGAGTTATCTCGCTATTCCCAAGTGAGGAGGCCAACGACAACGGCGACTGACCATACGCATCCTTTTTCAGTGGATCTGCGAGAGATTCCATCAATAAGCTGACCATATCGATCTTGCCTTGATGAACAGCCTGCCAAAGCGGAGTCTTTCGAGGGTACGACGTCTTGTCAACCGCCGCCCCCTTTTTCAACAGATGCCGCACGATTTCGACGTGGCCATGGAACGCCGCTCGCGAAAGCGCAGTATCACCACTAGTGCACAGTGCATTCGGGTCAGCACCTCGGTCTAAAAGAAGACGAGCAATGCTCTCGTGTCCACCCGCGGCTGCTTGTGAAAGTGGTGTATTCCCTAAATTCTTGCCAGCATCGGGATTTGCGCCGAACGCAAGCAGGATTCGCACGATATCTTCTCGGCCTATCAGTGTAGCTGTTCCCAAGGCCGTGTTGCCTTTATTTGACCTCCTATTAATGTCTGCGCCGTACTCGAGGAGTAGCTCGACGATATCCTTGTGACCAAAGGAAACCGCTACCATCAAGGCGGTTTCTCCCGCGTCATTGAATGTGTTCACATCAGCGCCCTTGTCCAAGGAAAGCTTGACGGAATACAGTCCACCCATTTGAATCAAGGTCACAAATTCCTCTTTACTTCCGGTGAGCTTAAACTTCATGCGCTTCACAATGCTGGGCTTCTTGCTGCGAAGAATTGACTTTGGCCGATAAGAACCGTTCATAGAAGAGCTGTTTTGTGATCTGTTTTCCTGGCTATTCTCAATGCTGGCCTCAGACTCGACGGGGACGGGAAGATTTTCCCGTGGTAGGGCTTGTTTATCGGAATCGTCGTTCCCTGAGAAGAACGGCTCCATGATCACGGGAATAGGAAATTCTTCAATTGGTAGTACTTGCTTTTGCGTATCATCCATATCTTGGATCTCCATTGCGACTGGGATTGGGAAGTCTTCCGTGGGGAGTACTTCTTTGTCGGAGAGACCCCGTTCAGAATCTTCTTGCGGCTGAAATGGTAGCGTGAGTGGCTCTCCTGTAGGCGTTGTGTTGTACATCGAATTTTTTGGAGGCAAGGGTGGTTTTTTCGACCATGGTAACCTTGCTGGGGGAACTGTCTTTTGGCCACTACCTTCCAAGAGATGCTCCTTCTCTACAGCATTCCGTAGAGTCGAAATAATATAGCCGTGGTCTTGATCCGACCACTCGGGTATAATGCCAATGTCATGAAGTTCATTTTGCAGCTTTTTCCATGCTTCATCCTTCTCCGTCTTTGGTGAAGCATCATCAAGGACATGTGAAACAAGTGCAGACCCTCGCTTCCCCGCTCGAACATCTTCAATATACCCCCGCAACAGGCGGTTGACATTGGCCTGTGATGATCTAAAAACTAAGTTAGAGCTTGTGTCTTCACTTCGGAAACTAGCCCAGAGTCAACACACATCATCATATCAGCATTCATAACGCTGAGCTCAAAGATCAGAGATGAGAAACGCTCCCGAATATCGGACAGTGGGTTCGCTGGTCCCACTTCACCTGCCTCTTGATGAAGCTGTTCCAGCTCTAGCAGAGCTCGACGACAGCCACCGAGGGTCTTTTCGAGTGCTACAACGGGGTAGTCCACACAGAGCAGCGCCAATGAGGTTCTCGTCAGATCAACCACCGATCGAAGCAGATCGAGCTCATTGCGCGCCTGGTTGATGAGAGTGGGCTCACGGATGGTGGAGTCATACAAGCAGTCTGCTAACGGTAAGATGGCTGCGATTTGCTCAGGAAGGCTGCATCGCGGAGCCTGGGGTACAGACATGATGAAGCATGGCGGGTGAGGGGAGATGAAAACAAGCAATGAGCTCCGAACCCTCCCGCCAAGCCCCCGTCATTGTAGGGCGCTTGGGGTTGGTGGGCGACTAGGGTCGTTGGGGGCTGAGTCTGAGCAGGGATCGCCGTTCCACCATCGACTTGGGGGTTAAGGTGATGTGTGCCGCTTGGACCATTGACCATATTCCCCTGATATGAGGCTGTGCTTGCTGTTGCTGCATGATGCATAAATTGGTCAAACTTGGACGGTTTCCAAGGGGATAATGGACATGATCGAAAGACAGAGGTGCCAGTCCAGAGTCAAAAATCAAAACAAGTGGGAGATGACCCGGACGCGGTCTACTGGGCGCAATTTCCCCCAAAGAAAAGCAGATATCCCAAGTACTACGGCGTATGCATTTCATATTTCATATGTAATAAGCAAAATATACAGGTTGTATTAATTAATAGACAAGAATAAAAATGTATATCACGCGAAAAAAAAAAAAAAAAAAAAAAAGGCACGCTGTTCGCTGGCATCACACATGACCGTACTCCCGAGGGAGAGAGAAGAAGAAGGGCAAAGAAGCGACCCAACTATGCATAAACAAGAAGGAAAATAAAATTACTGAATGTCCAACTTGATTAGAATACCCCCGCTATCGTGGCCCCGAGAGCGATGGCAAACAATGAAGTGATGAGCCGGAAACTCGGTGATTGCATCACCTGTCCAGCGCCAGCGGTCACTTTGGAAGAGCCAACAGTGACATTGGTATTGGCGAAGCCAGAGCCACAATATCCATTTACCACTTTGGCAGACGGTAGATAAGTGGTGTCGAGAGACTGGCCGTCGGTGCTGGCCCACTGAGCGAAGATTTTCATAGTCGCCTGCAAGCATTCGTTACAGGTGAGCTTCCCCGACGAAGTCAACGTGCTGCCAATGGGCATGAAATAAACATTATAATCATTTGGGGCCGTCGTGTTGGTAACGGCATCGACGAAGCAATAGTCCTTTGTGTCTGGATTAGTCAGGCAGGAGGCGCGGTACATGGGTTCGTATGCTATCAATTCTTGATACACACTTCGGACGACCGAGTTGTTCGCATCATAATCCTGGCCACAATTTTTGTCTTGAAGCATTTCTTTGGCCAGTGTTGTCATGGTCGATGCACACTTGGTGACCGATTGCGAGCACGCAACGTCGAGCACATGGGAGGTAGCCACGGCGGAGGTCAAGGTGTGGAAAAAGGAATTGGAGTTCCCAAGAAGGACCGAGACTGCGTGACAGTCGGTGAATGACGAGTTGGAGCGGAATTTTTCGAAGAAGGCGACGCAGGTCGCGTTGGCGAAGTTATTGGAGAGAGTATCGAATGCGGCGGGCAGGTCGCTGGAGGACGAATTATGGGCAGTCACAATGCTCCGGGGCAGTAACAGGGCACCATTCCGATCGATACCGGGTGATGTCGCCCTCTCGTCGCTATCGGCTTCATCGATCTGGAAGATTTCATGGAGCTCGAACAACTCTCGTCGCTCGGCAAGCTCACCCACGTTGATCTCTCCACTTGGCCCCAATGCCGATCGGGGGCCATCCTCATTTGGATCTGATACACCGGGTATTGTTTGTGCTAGCGTTGATATCGGCGAGAAACAAAGAATAAGCATTAGAATTAGTAGACCATGATAAAGCGGCCCAAGGAATTTTGCTGGTCGGCGAGACAGGCCGGGACGCGACCCGGAGCGCGAAGTTGAACGAGAGTAGGGAACCGTAGAGAGCGTGGGACGAGCAATTGAACTGCTGATGCAGTCCACTGAGTGGGCGATAGCATCCATGGTGATGTGAATTCGTATTTTAAGCGAGCGAAGTAGCCGTGACAGGCTTTAGAAAGGCAACGAGAGAGAGAAAACGCGACACGAGTGTCATGAATGATCTGACATGGCCTACACTATTATCGAGGCCCCCAACCGCGAAGAGGATCAGAAGTCCATTCAAGCGAAGTAAGCAGACGTAGTCGACGGAGGGCTGAACACCCTTTGTAACCTGGGGGAAGTCAGGAGTGAAAAGAATGATGATGACTGCCACGAGGAACCAACGGCCAGCCCACCGTACTAGTAATCCTCCACGAAGCCACTCGGTCGGGCACGGAGCACCAAACTGGACCAAGTTGAATTTTTAGTGCTCCATCGCGATTCGTATGGACACAGAGCAGCCAAGGCCGAGAACATGCCTGCAACACGGTGCGCTAGGCCCCGAAAGAGTAGTGCTCTCGGGGACTAGAGCGTTCTGTGGAGACGGGCGACGGGTACGGAGTAATGGTTCAGCGGTTCAGGGGCAGCTGCATGGTGCATGGGCCAAGCATCGTTGTCGCGTCCTTCTCTTGTTGATGCTCAGAAGGGAAAGGTTCGTCGCGTTGCTTGAAGGATTGTTGATGGGAGATGATCGCGAGGCCGAGACCCAGTCCATGGGACGATTAAGATGATGGGAGCCAGAACCACTCTGTACTGGCTCAAAGATCGGTTGATGATCAAATGCTGATCTCTTTCCTTTCTCAAGTACTCCGTAGACATGTAGACATGACAGAGATGGTCATTGCTTTTGATCTGTTCGACATATTCTTAGATAGTGTTTCGAGAGGAAATGAAAAGGACGCGGGAGTGCAACCCGACGTAAGGAGCCGGAGGAGTAGAACGTTGAACAGTCACGGGACAGGAAGGATGTTCAGGCAGGAACTGAGGCTCGAATAAAGCACGCGACTTCTATTCTTTTAGTATCTAATGATGCCTACTCTGTACAACTTCTCATAAAATCATGTACAACATTCACCCACACTTGCATTTTTACCTTCACCTTCATAGGGTCCTCCCGGTGAAGCCTCAATGTCCGGAGCCAATTAGGTAAGAGGAAAGTCGGCGACTCCACGAGTCCGCGGTCATCTCTCCCCCACACTCTCAAGAACTTCACCCCTCCATTCATCATGTCGGACTCGCTCGTACCAGAGACGCGAGTACTGGCTGTGGCTAGCCATGTAAGCCATACTCCAAACACCTCCGATATTGACTACATAATTAACATCTCGATAGGTTGCCTATGGGTGTGTGATCTGTGCCTCTGTGGAGTCATCCAGTCATCCGATGATAACCTTCAAGCTGACATCTTCTCCAGCCATGTGGGAAATACAATGGCGACCTTCGTCATGCAGTCTTTGGGCTGCGAGGTTGCTGCATTAAATACTGTGAATTTCAGTATGTTTCTTCCCCCGCTATGTCAAGCAATCCAAATTCAACCATTTCGAGGCAACTCCGCGGGAAAGTTCCCAGTTGGGTGAATCCCGATGATATAGCATCGGCACTCGCTAATTCAGAATATCTAGGCAATCATACCGGATATCGCCAATTCAAGGGTACTCGCGCTACTGCGCAGGAAATCTCAAACCTCTACCAAGGGTTATGCCAGAGTAACTTGACCGATTTTGATGTTATGCTCTCCGGATATGCCCCAAGTGCAGCTGCCGTTGAGGCTGTGGGTTCCATTGGTATTGATCTACAACAAAGGGCTGAGAAGAAGCCTGGATCATTCTTTTGGGGTAAGCTCTATCATTCACTTCTGGTTTATTTGATCATTTTGCTGATACACAATCCAAGTATTGGACCCTGTTATGGGCGACCAGGGCCGGTTATACGTCAACGACGACGTCGTCCCCGCTTACAAAAAAATCATCCACCACGCCGATCTAATTCTTCCCAACCAGTTCGAGGCCGAGTAAGTCAAATTGAGTAGCCCAAGCAATCTAATTCCTCTGCGGTAAAATCGAGCACCGAAAACTAACCTGCACAAATAGAGTCCTCTCCGGCATCAAAATCACATCTCTCGCCACCCTGGCCGAGGCGATTACTGCTATCCACCGTATTTACTCCGTGCCACACGTCATAATCACTTCTGTGCAGCTTTTCAAACTGTCGGCGTCCGGGTCAACCCCCAGTCCGGCCGAGAACTTCCTGACGGTGATCGGCTCCACAACAAAGTCAGACGGATCTCCGCGCCTATTCCGCGTCGACGTCCCCGCCTTAGACTGTTTCTTCAGCGGTACGGGTGACATGTTCGCCGCATTGACAGTTGCTCGTCTACGCGAGGCCGTCGACGCTGCAGGTGACGATCTCCGCAACACCCGCTCTTGGGTGTCGCCCGACAATGTCCCGTCCAGTCAGCTCCCGCTAGCTCAGTCTACGATCAAGGTTCTTTCAAGCATGCATAGCGTTCTCGAGAGGACGATGGAGGCTCGCGATGCGGAACTCGCAAAGGATGTCCCGGCACAGAACGGGGGTGTGAGTGTGGAAGAGCAGCAGAAGCTTGATCATCTACGACGAACTAAGGCCGCAGAAGTGAGGCTAGTTCGCAATACGCGATTCTTGCGGGACCCTCTCGCCCAATTTGAGGTGCAGGAATGGTGCAAGGAAGATCTCCCAGCACAGTTACAATAGAAGATATCGTTATGGATAGACGGACTGATCAGGCTCTCGCGGAAAGCAAAAAGGAAACAGTCTATAAGAGGTGGGAGATGGAAGAATACGGCTCCTCGCCGACCTATACATTTCGAACCGCAAATAGATAATTTGATATTAGATTTCAGAAAGAATGGACCGAAACATAACAATTGAAAATTTCGCCGAGTTATTAGTCGCTCACGCTGTACCATCAGTGGCATCGAGTGAACCTTCTGTGGCGAGTCTGGTGGCGTCCTATCATCATTCTGCACTACCTCCTTCTTTTAGTCACGCAGCCTCTCTGTTCAATATATATGCACCGTAAATCTTCTAGTCAACCCCATATGTCTGTTCGAGCCTTTCGAACAAATTCGGAGACCCACGATGGCGCAATTCTACTCAGAGAAGACTGGTATCACAACCTGTCTTGACATCATGACACAATTGACACGGACGTCCAACTTTTGATGTTGTTAGTCATACTCGACATGTGATTCATTAAACACGGCAAACGACCGCCAATCTAGATGTACTCCAATGCATTTTGTCCGCCTCCCCAAAACCCGATTCGTTAAATGATCATCCTCATCTCATTTCATTGAAATGTCTAAACGCCAGTGCTGCCAAAGCCACCAGCACCACGGACACTCTCCTCGAGCTCTTCGACGACTGCGACCTCGGGGGTGTAGATCTAAACAGATGTTAGTATTTGAAACCTGCTGAATGATAGAATATGAAAACTGCACTCACCCTCTCCAGAACCAGCTGGGCAACACGGTCACCCTCCTTGACTAGATATTAAACATGCGTCAGTCATTACCCGACAACAAATCAGCGTTTATCATCACGTACCAGGGAAATCAACATCAGAGTGGTTGAACAGCAGCACCTTCACCTCACCACGGTAATCAGCATCAATGACACCGGCACCAGTGTCGATGAAGTGCTTCGAGGCAAGACCACTGCGGGGAGCGACACGGCCATCTGCAACACAAAAAAGATCAGCCTCCATTCTCTCGCCAATTGCAAACCCCACATAGAATCAACATACAAGTACCCTCCGGCACAGCCATGGCAATACCAGTATCAATCAAAGCCTTGCCCTTAGCCGGCACCACCGTCTCCTTAGCAGCATACATATCATACCCCGCAGCAAAGGCCGAGCCCCGTGTAGGTGCCTTGGCCGAAGGAACGAGCTTCTTGATCAACAGCGGAGGCAGAGGCTGCTGGATAGAGGTCACGGCGGGGGCATTGGAGGCAGTCATGTCGGCGTTGTCGTTTGTTTTCGTACGCTTGGCTAGCGGAGAAGCGGGGAGAGAAGGTGGTTCGCGAGCGGCGTTGGTGGCGGGGATGGCGGTGGGCGGAGTAGTCTCTCTGGTCATTGCCGGGAGAAATGAACGATGATAGGGAGATTGAAGAGTGGAGGAATTGAGGTGAGAGACGCTTGGAGTAGTAGGAGGTCAATTGATAAATCGGTGAAGAAGTGGGGAATTGAATTGCGGTGTACGGAGTAGTTTGGTTTGATCTCCTTGCGCGCTTCACCGCTGGGACGCGGCGCGGTCGCGTCGGAGTAAATGCGTAGAGAGGGTGTTTGTGTTGTTTGCTCTAGATGTTCACGTGACCGAGTCTCAGGGATGCTAGTCATGTGATCGACTTATCCTGCCTGCTTTCACCGCTCCCCGTTAAGCCTCGCTTGGAAGAAAGAGCCGCGATCCAGTCTATGGAGTGGATACCTCCAGCTCCATACGGAGTATATGTGGTGAACACCATGTCTCATAGTAAATAGAAATGAGACTCCAGTAGGGCAATTCTTAACATCCCGTGAACGGATTATGGTGTCTTCAATCAACAATCACTTCGCAGGATTTCATAAAATTTGCCGATATCTTACCTCAATTCTCGGTCACAGACGCTATGATGTTCGAGGGTGAGACCGCAAACTACGAAGCGTAACACTGATCACGGACGCATATTACTGACTAGTCTCCAGTCCATGATTGCAAACAGATAAGCCGGGGAGCTCAATCCCTCCTCCAGATCAAAACTCGACCACAAGACGACCTATCCGACAATCATTGATTTGAACGCCATAACCGTGATCAGGTCGTCATACATCAGCGACACGAAGATGCGGATCTCCGGCCCTCCCCTATCCAATACACTAATTTGTATACAGTATCCGACAAGCCATGAATCAATCATCCACTCACAAGCCTCGTATTACTCGATGGCCTCCTATCAAGAAAACACCAAGCGAGTCTTGGAGGCTCCGTATATGCAGGCATTGCGGCCCGGTTCGCAGGATGGCGGGAACACTACAGTAGTCGCGGGTGTTGGCGACTGCAATAGCCGTTTGCTAAAGGTATGCAATGCAGATGCAGGATGGTCGTGCATTAGGAGGATTTGGATTTGAGATGGCAAAGCCAAAGCCAAGCCGCGAATATGAGGTGGTCCAGTAGTCTTGGTTTCTCTTGATGGTGGAGGGTGGATTATGGCAGGATATGGAAAGGCTAGAAGCCACGCTAAAGAGTTTCTAGGCTGGGTTTTACGAGGTTGAGGTTTTCTATTCGTTGGCTGGATGGAGTAGGCCTTGCGAGTTCGTACTCGTAGGCCGTGGATAAGTCCGTGGGCTTTTGAGTGCATTTGGACGGAGGAGGAGATTGATGATGATGATGATCATGATGATGATGAGATCCACGTTCATCGCTTGTCTTGTGCTCGTGGCTGAGAGTCTGGTTTCTGATTCCCGGGGGTGTAGTATAGTACGTACGTATGGATTCTGTAGAATGATCAGCTTATCGTCGAAGGATCTCAGGATTTTAGGTAGTAGTTCGAAGTAGTACCAGTACTTTGGAGTAAGGTCATAGTGCCTCGAACTTCTATAACTATCCGTGCTTCAGTTAATGCAGTACCCCTAATAGGCATATGTATACTCCGTACATTGTGCTGAGACCCTTGAGTAAGAATGTCTCATAGATCCTTAGATCTCCAACTATTCCTTCTTCCATATCCTGAATAATGCCACTATTCTCTGCGGCTGTGTGCGGAGTTTCTATTCTTTCTAGGTATTTTGTAGAAATCTACCAGCGGGGTCTTGTCAGCACTTGACCTTATTCGGTCCACGTTGGTCGCGAGTCAAGAAGCGCCCGTATTTTCCTGCGGCTGGCGGACATCTTATCACGTCCATGCGGTGCCACCATGCACACCGACAACCTCGTACCCTTGTCAAACGAATAGTCGTTGATTCGATGGCTTGCTGAGGGTTGAAGGAGGGGTTGGTGTTAGGGTCACGGTCACTGTGCTATGTGCTATGGATCTCATGTTAAGTGGTATGTCCACGGCTCGATTTGGTTGGCAAGTGAGAATGATGTTTACTTGTTTATGTTTTCAAGTCTACTTCGCATTCGTTCCCACTCCAAGGAACATCTTCTATGTAGAGCTGTCATGATAGGCCGACTGCTCTTATTATCTTGTGGGCCAGAAAAGAGGGGAAACCTGCGTGTAGAGACAGAAGGGGGAGGCGAAAAATGAGGCTACCTTGGCCCTGCGGCTCTACGTAAAGTGAGGCTGAGGCAAGCCAGCAGAGCAACCAGAAACGAAAAAAGAAAAGAAAAAGAAAAAGCAACAGCACCAGAGGTCGTAAAACGACAAGAGGGAGCGCCCCCATCGAAGAGGAGGCCCGTGAGTCCGTGAGGACTGTGGGTGGCCAGTGATCACTGGGCCAGAAAGCCTGAAGGGGGTGAAGAACCCACTTAGGTCGGGACTAGCACGGTGCCACTTGGAGTTACATAGGCTGGGTTAATTTAATTTAGGCCGCTGTGGTGCGCCAGAGGAGGAAAACCCATGCGTTGCGCAAATGATCTCGGCGCGGGCCGCGTATTTCCTTTCTGGAAGTAGAAGCAGGGAAGGAAGAGGGGGAGGAGGGTGACGGGGGGTTTGAAAGGTTGATAGCGAAATGCCACAGCATGAAGGTGAGCTGATGGCAGACGGAGTACATGACGGAGTGCGTGTTGAAGAACTGACCCGGCGAGTATTCTTGTTGACCAGGGTGCAAAGCAAAGACCAGCCCGGATGGATCATGGCAGACACGACCAGGCCAAGACAGGGCGGTTCGTTCGGGATCTCC
Source organism: Penicillium subrubescens (assembly GCF_028828155.1). Classification (NCBI taxonomy): domain Eukaryota; kingdom Fungi; phylum Ascomycota; class Eurotiomycetes; order Eurotiales; family Aspergillaceae; genus Penicillium; species Penicillium subrubescens. Next base: position 3,493,319 of record NW_026643151.1, on the reverse strand, counting down.
TGAAACGCGCAACGTGGATCATGTTGCGTTGGCAATCCTTCGGAGCCAGGCGGGTCGGGTAAGGCTGGTCAATGTGGTTATGGCATGGCAAGTATTGTAATACAGTAGGAGCAGTTTGTAGTTCAAAACTCGATATGAAGCAGAGAGACAGGAGAAGCACTTGTCACAGAAAGGAAAGTGTTAAGCGGAACAGAGGGTGAATATCACTAGTGAATGGTAGGTTCAAAGTCAAAAACTGCAGGGCGAGATATCATAGGATATCAAGGTCATGGGTTGAGGAGGATGGCTGAATGGCTGAAAGGTTCTTACAGTGTCAGTCATGTCAGAAGGTCCTCTAGAAAGGTTGTTCGCAGGCAAAAAGACGACGAGTGGAGAAGCACAGTCGTGCAGGTTCCCTAGCTGGGATTAAACCCAAGGTGGGGAGGCAGACCAGGTTGCGAATCAATCGAGGCTCATGGGAAGAAGGATTGGATTTACACTACTCCGTACATACTGTAGCAAATAATATGTTACGATTCTATGGGTCAAGCATCTAGAAAAACTACTGTATGAGAACTTACAGGATTGGAAAGACCACTCTCCCCCAAAAAACCCCCAAAAAAGGGGGGTTGGCATGTCATGAAAGGAAGGTGGAGAAATAAAACGGGTGTGTCCACTCATCGGCCACGATGGCCCCGGTTGATGACTCCGAAGCCCGTCCTTATTGTATCGGCCGTACGCACAAAAGCGAAAGCGAGACAAGGGCAAGAATGGTGGAGCCTAGAGGCAGCGAAGTAACAGAATGGAAGAAGAACGAAAAGGCCAAAAGGCAAGAATGATTGACGGGGAAAGGATTCGAGCGTGCGACCGAGCCTTGCTCAAATCCTCCGATGTACTTGATGGGTTGCGATCATCTGCCGTGGTCAGGAGAGAGGGTCGACGTGGTGATAGCGGTGAGTGTCTCCTGTGTGCTGGGAGCGAGGGATGGAGTGACGAGTGACGACGAGGGTGACGTGAGCTAATGATGCTACAGGAGGTAGTTTGAAAACAGTTCTCTCGGCTCAGGGCTGTGTAGGATCTATAGATATGACCAGACCTATCAGACTTCTAAGAGTAATATTTACAAGAACAAATTATAAGAGATAGGACTTGGACTACTCCATAGTCCTCCTCGAGTCCAATTCTCTTAATCTTCGAGTATAAAATTCCGGTATACTTTGTTCAACCATTCATAATGCAGTGTTCCACTATCGCCACAATCTAATGAACCCACCCAAAGTTAAGCGTGGATAAAAACCCAAAAAAGTGACAGGTTCAGCCCGTTTCGAGCTGCGGGGAATTAAAAAAAAACAGCAGACTCTCAGAGAGCCTCGGGACCCAGGCCCACATCCCAGAGCCTCATTCTTCTCTTCTTCCTCTCCTCCCCGTGCGCAATTTCGGGGCTCTTTTTTTGTTTTTTCCCCTTCACCCACCCTTCCTTGACGAACTTTCCCTTCCCCTTTAGACCATTTCGGGGGTTGATCCTCATTCAATAATTTTTGATTTTCTGATCCCCGGAATCCCCGTGGCTTCAACTGGCTCACTGGCTCACTCTGGGTTGCAGAAACCAGTGCGGCTTTGCTGGCTTAACAAGTTTACTCGCCGCATCCCTAATCGGCCCGTGCTCATTCTGCTTCTCCTCCCCTATCGCGCTTAGCTCATAATTGCCTTTCCCACCCCCCCCCCCCTCATTCATCGCACTTGGAGAGCCTCGTTTGCTGCCCTTTCGTCCTTGGGGCTCTTTTCTTTCCCTACCTCTTTTCCCTACCGTGCTCTGTCCGGTGATATCATTCGAATGGCGTGGATCTGTTGGCGGATCCGTTGAGCCTCATTCTCCCTCCTAACTCTAACCCGTTTTCCCTTCCTCGTGTCCCTTTCCCCTCTTCCAGGTCCGCCCCAAAGTTCCCCCCCAAACGGTAAGTTTTCCTCATTACTCTCATTCCCCCCCTCTCTTCCTTTCCCCCTCCCTGCCCAAATGGTCGGTGATTGCCCTTTTTGTATTCTTCTTGTTCCCCCTCCCGAGTAGATCAGATCAGATCCGATTCAGGTCCAGATCTAGATCTAGTTAGAAAAACCTTGGGTTGGTTCGCTAGTCTCGGTGGAGAGCTCTTGTTGGGGTCCGTTCTGTCGTGTCCGCCTGGGTTAGATCCCGAGCCCGCGCGCAGAGCCTCAACCTTGGTCAACTTCGGTCCAACCTCCTCGCTTACTCGAACCGTTCACAAGCTTGCATTCTTTCCCATTTCGAGTCAATGATTCTGTCTGTTTGTCGAGAATCTACAGCGCGCCCTTGAGCTAACTCTCTCAGACAGGGACTCTACCAGACTACGGCTGTCATTATAATATCTCACCGCTGATGGTGTACACCGGTCGACCTGTTCTATATCACCGCTACGAGTTCACCTCAATAGCGCCCCTCTTAGCTTCCCAGAGGCGACCGAGTCTGCTCTATGCATCTCTCGACTCGCCATGACGTCCGACATCTATGACTCGGACGACGCCATGGGGCGGTCCCCGCCGCCCAAGCCGGCCAAACCCAAGTACGGGCTGGACGAGCCTCCTCCACCCTTCGTGAACGTGAACGATGAGAACGACGCCAACTCCACAGTCAAGGACCCGAAGGGAACGCTCGACCGTTCCCGTAAGCCGCACCTGCCGGAAACGCAGACCCGAACGTGTCTTGGCGACTCGGTACTGATGAGCTATTTAGGGCCAGATTGTCCGGAGGTCGCGGCGGATGTTCGTGAATCTCCGTACTCGGACTGGTCGCACAAGCAGGATCGGTTGCCTAAGGATTGGAAAATCGCTCCTCTTTCATCAGGGACAGAGGAGGGACCCGGTGAGAAAGAGGGGATTAATATTGGAGGATGGGATAAAGCAGGAGTAGAAGGAGGAGGAGGAGGCAGTGGGAGCGATATGGATGTGGACAAAACAGAAAAAACGCCAATTCCAACGCCAGCACCAATACTAGAGCCTGCCCCCATCTTGAAACCAATCCCTGGACTGGGATCTGCCGCCGAGGATGAGGCCAAATTCAAGTCGGTGGTGGAGCAGGGAGTACCACAATTACAAGTCAACAAGAAAAAAGATCGCCTCACATCGTTATCACCACACCTCAAACCACTGCCCCCAGTGCTCCCCCCGCCTGCGCCGCCATCCGATTTCAAGAGTGAGTTTGTCTCACCGCGACAGCGACCACGCCTACAGTCTATTACGGAATTCCCTCCTGTACGGCCCTCGCCAGACCTGCTCAAACGACCACCCGAGCTAGGTCATCGTGTCTCATTGCCGTCGCTTCAATCTCTCTCTCCTCCATCCTCCACGACCGGCACATCTCCCGACTCGGCCAGCTATAACCTCAATACCAAAACCCTCCCGTCCATCCAATCCGCCCTCGGTGGGTTTTCACCCAGCGAGTTTCCTTCCACTCGACCCAATGCGCTACCTCCACCATATCCATACTCGTCCTGTCCGGGGTCCGCGACCTCGACAGATTCTCCGCATGATCGTCAACTCCCGCGACAATTCTTGCCCTCGCATATCCCTCCCAGTCCTTTTTCACATCTCTCTCCTATCAGCGCCAAGGAGCACTCCAACAATCCTTCTCCCGCATCACAACCCTCTTCTGCATTTTGGCGCGGCCCTCCTCCACCACCACCACCTCCTCCCCAGCCAGTGGCCGACACCCCGCACCACGCACCGTCACCCTACGACACGTCCCCCATGTCTACCACAAGCCCTCTCACAAGTTATCCCACACCGACAGAGCCGGTTGCTCCTACACCAGAGTCTAGCGCCGACCGGACCCCGTTGAGTTCGAATGCGGCCTTGCATGGGGCCGGAGCGACGGGCAGCTATAAATGCACGCATACTGGGTGTACGGCAGCACCGTTCCAGACTCAGTATTTGCTCAAGTAAGCAGAAGCCGATGGCTATGCGTAACGTATAGTCATCACAAATCCTAGTATCATCGCAATGGACCCCTAACTGTAACCCACAATTACCAGCTCTCATGCAAATGTGCACTCGCAAGACCGGCCTCATTTCTGTCCTGTGGATGGGTGTCCACGTGGGTTGGGTGGGAAAGGGTTCAAGCGCAAGAATGAAATGATGCGGCATGGCCTGGTGCATAACTCGCCAGGCTATGTATGTCCCTTCTGTCCTGATCAGCAGCATAAATATCCTCGGCCAGACAATCTTCAACGGTGAGTTGAACCGTCTTTCTAAATCTTGAAAGTGACACGGCTTGAAAGAGCGATGGACTAATCTTACGGCTTTGATAGACATGTCCGCGTCCACCACGTTGATAAAAGTAAAGACGATCCTATCCTCCGTCAAGTTCTCGCACAGCGCCCAATTGGGAGTACACGAGGGCGACGACGAAGGTCGAATTTCGCTTAAATATCCGACTCGACTTCAGGTTCTGAGTATTCTCTTAACGCCAGAAAGCATGGCCCTCAGCGGGGGTACATAACATGCACTAAGTGATCTAAAGACCGTTCTAACCGTCTATGCTACCTCACGTCTATCCTCTCCCACCCCCTACTTCTCTAACCCTCGGACCGGGCTGGGCCAACACACCCTACATTAACGCGTAACGAATTTCCATCCTCTGATACCTTTGTTCGAGCTCTACTATGCACTCATCTCGCCGTTCTTGTTCGACATTCGACCATTCTTCTCTTCCAGCGAAGTACAGTTCTCAGTTCAATTTCTCTGTTTCACTTTCTCTATCTCTTCATTCGATGATACCACATGTAACCCTGTTAGAAGCATGATGATACACGGGCCATTCGTTTCTATCTGTCTTATCAAATCTTGTTCTTTTCAAACTATCGCATTAGGCCGCGTGTTTGATTGAGCTTTTTTTTCTTTTAAATGGGCCACTCGTTTTTGATTATTAACATCTATCTTTTTTCCTTCATTTTTCCAATCTTTCTACTTATTCTTTATTTCTTCGCGGGTATCGCGCAGCATAGGTGCCTGCTTGAAGGGCCGTCCTCTTTTTTGGGTTTCTTCTCGTACTTGGTTGGGAGTGAACGAGGGTTGTGATAGGAAGAAGGGATAGCGGGGAGCATGGATCAGGTGTCGACCACATTCGTTTCTTGGGATGAGGAATCTTCTGACCTTCTTACTTTCGTGTTAAGTCGGGTACTTGACGCGATGTTGATAGTTCAAAATTGCATGGTAATGCTATTCTATACATATCAACAGAAATTCTAGCAGCCATGTGATTAGGTACTTTCGCTCCAGGACAGAGTTCGAACTGGTAAATATGCACGTGACATTCTATGGTTAACATGCACTTTGTCTGTGACTCTATTCTGTCTTACCGTCATTCATAATCATGATACTGATACAAGGAAGGTAAAATGTTGAACAGTGACTGTCAGATGAACCGTTCTACACTCTTTTCAAAACTACCATAAATCTTACCCAATACAACCTCAACAGGGAGATTCCCACAATCCCCGAGATACACAGATACAACCTTATGCCCCGAAAGCCAGGTCTAACCTAGTACCCGGTGCATCGCTCGTTTGGAAGTCAATCCTCATTCTTCTGTTGCACAGATGGAACACAGAATATGGAACACACGCGCGCATTTATCACAGCATCCCACCGCAAGGGATAAATTCATGAAACACGCATGACTAAGATAGTAGAGCCTTAAGCATCTTTCTCGGAATATTCTTTACGCGGTTCCAATCTGTCGGAGACTGATCCTGACATGCACTGCAGAGCCTATCTAATCTACCTTGCATCTCAAGTGCAGAACAGTGCCTCGACTCGAAAGAATAAATGTATCACATAGTCACACGGCAGGCAGCCATGGGGGTAACCAGGAATAACATAACACCTATGCGTATAGTAGTCCGTACAGTATGATGTGTTGTCGATCATGCACTGTGGTTTTATAATTAGGTCCAACAGAGCTGCAATTGTGTAACGAGGACAGACAGAAACAATAATTCAAAGCAGTTAGCAGATGGGTTGGCGTTTCACGTTTGTTGTTCTCGAATATGCGAAGAATAGAGGAAATATCCTCCGATGCGGATCTATTCTAGGGACATGTGGCGGGGATTGGAATGACGGGGGCGATAGTGATTCTGCCTTGCCAGAAATTGGGGGAAGAGGGGGGCAAATTATAGTTATAGGAATGTGCAATACTAATACTCTAAATACACCAGAAATAGAAAAGGGTCCTGGGGTTAGTAGTTAGTTAATCCAGCCCCCGCCATACCAAGTAGCTCTTTCTTCACTTTTAGCCCCTTAAAGACTAAACTTGAAGACTCGGCTTGGCAGAAACTAGAGGGGCTAACCTCCAAGCTCTGACAAGTGTCTATGTCTAGAAATAGCACAATCCATAGTTCGAACTCTCGTGACAATGGGGGCCATATGTTAATCCAGCCAAGCAATGCCTCAACCCCGTGATAATCAATCCATGCGACCCAGTGATTATTGTGATTCAGAGACATGGACGGATGTCGGGGACCGAAAGCGTCACAAAATTAAATTCCTTGTAAATACTAAGGTCTAAGGTAGTAGTAATAAAATAGAGTTGTCACGTTGTGCATCCAGGCTCCAATGCGTCGCACTCTATACCCAATCCAGTCTAGCGCCGCATGGGTAATCGTCGAATATTCCTTGGGTTTCACTATCCCAGCATCGTGGTTAAGCTGTACGGAGTTGTACTCCGTTACTCTGTCCCTCAACCTTCAACAACCCTGTTTCGGGACTATTTCTCACCGTCCACCCCAAATCAGGACAATGGGGCCAAAACCGAACCACGGTCAGTGACCGATCAGCTCGATCCTCATGACCTAGATGCACACTCAAGTAGGGACAACCTGGGAATTGTGAATCGTTAGGATCCACACTAAGCAAGGCCGGAACAGGTTATCGTTCGGGGGGCTGATATGTGCATAATCTAACTGCTGTTCACTGCTGCAGTGTACAGTGTACTGAACACTACGTGACTACAGTACATGGTTAATTCCACGCTAAGGTCCGATCGGGACATATGGTGCGCCGGCGAATGGCGCCACGCTAATAACGCCAAGGCATGGAGGCTCGGCAATGTGGCATGGCTTAGGTGCGTCGATCCATGGTGGGGGGTGGTCCTCCGTATTTCATCCGTTTCCGGAGCTGAAGCTGAAGCTGAACTTGGCGTTTGAGTGTGCGGTGTGAACAAAGCTTGGCTGGTGGGCGTTTCCATTCAACACTGTAGATAACATTGTTTTTGAAGATTTGTTGGCTAGTATTATGGGGCGTAGATTGAAGGGATGGATCATAGAGGGGCTACCCTTCTGCATGGTCAGCACTGGCCCGATTGGGAGAGTGTTGCGGCGGCAGTGGGGGAAAGCGCGTGGTACATAGCTTAATAATAGTGTCTTGGTGGGCAGTGTTTGAACTTTGACGTGGGGGATATGATTATGGGCAACTACTCCTTCAAGATTCGAAATTCCTTGCTACATCACGATGGGAGGATAGATAGCGTGGTGTGTTGGAAATTGGGCTTGGAAGGGTTGGAGTGCGGGGTGGCATTGGGTTTGGTTCGATTGCTTATTTATGACTACTATAATTATCGATTTATGCTATGATAATTCAGTAGGAATGGAAATGTTTAGCGAGTATCGTTTGTCTTAGACTGATCGACTCTAAGGTTGACAGCTCGTAAGGTTGATCGACATTCGACTAAGATAAAGTAGATGAAAAGTAGTCGGACATTGTTAGTCCGGAATAATGAAATAACATAAGCAAAAAAAACAATTCAATTCAATGCGATCCGATTTCTTGGATGATCTCGTAGCTGAGAAAAATGTCTTGTTATCAATGACAGTCGTAGAAGGCAATCCCAACCCCATCCTAATTCGCCAACTCCCATGGATGATTTTTATCCAGTCTCTTTTTTTTTGATCAGAGTTTTTCATCTTTTCAAAATCAAGTAGAAGAAAGCCAAAAAAAAAAAAAACCAACGCCCCGTCTAATCCCAGTTCCCTCACATGAAACTCAAGTTCGCCAATTCACCGAGATCCCGCTAGCCCCCATGTGTTGATACAGAATCAAAATAGAAATCCCCAAAAAAAGACACAGACCCAAATTCCAGACCCCAAATTCAAATGATTCTGCGTGGACTCCAGTATAACTTCCCAAAAAAAAAAATTCATCATCCAACATCAACATAACACATAATTCTTGTAAAGCATAATCCAGGGATGGAGATCGAGATCACCCCCATCAGCGACTGCCTCCACGTCGATGAATACGCCGCACATGATCTTTCATGTTATCCACCCGACTGAAGACCCGCCCACATCCGTCCCACTCACAGACGATGCCCGGGTTATGCTTCGCCTCATGGCGAGCACGGTCCTTCTTGCTCGAGAATCCGCCCTGCTTGGACTGCGGACATCCCTCATGTCGGCAGAACAGGTGCTTGCGGTGGCGATTAAAATGCTTGCGTAGATCACAGCCTCGTCGGAAGATGGCCTGTGAGGTACAGCCTGGGTGGGCGCATCGCCAGATTCCTTCGCCCGCGGGGATACCATAGCGGGAGAGGTCGGCTGGGTTGAAGGGAGGTGAAGATGGGTGGCGCGAAGAGGAAGATTCAAAGTCGGATAGGACGGTTGGTGCTGGAGATGTGCTCATTGCGGAGCAGGAGTCGGAAGATGGAGAGAGGAAGCTGCTGTCATGTGTGTGGGCTGTATTGGAAGATGTGGAGGACGGGCCTCTTGAGAAGCTCATGGGTGGAGGGGAGAGCCATTGCTGCTCGGGGGTGGTCATGTTCTCGCCGAATGTTGAATAGCAAGGTTGAGGGAGTTCTGATGAGGGGAAGGCGAGAGGACTGATTGCTGGGTAGGGAGGGGTTGTTTGGTAGAGACCACCGGTTAGGTCACTCTCCATGCACCATTTGTTGATCTGCTGTGGAGTGTAGCCAGAGACACTTTGAATTGGAGGGTGCATCGAGGGTTGGGAAGACCCGTATGTATAGTAGGGCTGCATGAAGGGCGAAGCGGTGGTTGAAGCGATAGCAGGGTCAATGGAGGAAGTGGACAATGGTCTCATCATTTCTGCACCGGAAGCACTTGACCAAGCGTGAAGAGAACCTATGGCATCGCTGACTGGCGAATCTCGGTCTGATAAGTAGGTCGCTGGTGCCAAGAAAGACGTCACGTCCTGGGGGGCACTCGCATAGCCCAGCGGCGGTTGGACCCCAGCTGGAGTCTCCGTTAGACCCAACGGGCCACATGCTGCACTGTCAGGCACGGGGGCATTCATGTCCTTGGCTCTCCAATGCGCGGGTCGCATCGCAGACATGTCGGGCAATGGTGAGAAATTTTCAGAGTTGAACAATAGACCTTCGGCGGAAACCATCGACGGAGCGTGAACCTCTCGGTCAAAGTCTAGCAAGGCGCTTGTGGGGGAGTACTTGGCGTGCATAATATCAACCACTACGGGGTGCGGAGAATGTAGATGAGGAGGTAAGATCCAGGCTGCTGCGTAAATGAGACCCAATAGGCCATATGCTGGAAATTTGAGGACAACAGTGAGGATGTAGAGTAGAGTTGTAGAGGCAGTGAAGTAATCGGATGTCCGGGAGCGTCAGATTTATAATGATCAGCCGTTCCGCAATCCTATGGGGACGGTGGGTAATGTGGAAGTATCGAATAGAGGTCGATATTAAAACCGTGGCTTGTAAGACTAATCTTCAAGAGGCAATGGCGTATTTAATATTTAGGCTGCGGAGAGAGTCCGGTCGAATGCGTCGATGAATGATGATTGATGACTCTCCCTCGAACGGAAAGTCCGATCTGTATATAAGAGCAAGAAGGAGAGGCAGTGCTTTGTAACAAGTCCAGCCAGGCGTTCCAGACAGCGGAATTAGGAATTTCAAAAATGATCTGCAAATAGATTTACTCAGATAGGTGAAGGTGAATAAGGAAAAGAAACAAAAAAAATAAGGGAAATGTACGAGCCGTTGAATAATCATGAGGAAAAGGCACAAACTAGGATGAAGGTGCGAGCTGTTTGTGTGGCTTATTGATGGGAAACCAACAAGAAAGTAAATTAAAATCAAAATAATAGTCCACTTTTAAAAGTCACTAGCCAACACAAGAAAGCAGGACGCAGCAAATCGACAGGACCAGTTAGGTTAGTTGGTAATGTTCCGCCCCCATGGCTTAGGGTACTTGTTTGGAACCCAGGGCCAAAACGATCGTAAAAACCCCCAATGATGATTCAGGATGATTCAGATTACATGCCGGGACCGGGAGGCATGGCGGCCATGGTTTGGCAGCAACTGATCGACAGAAGAGCTGTAAGAGCGTCAAAAAAGAAAAGAAATAAAATGCAGATTCCCCTGTGATGGTAGCACGCCTATTGGATATCCCGAGTAGGGCTGAGGCCGGGGATCGGTACTCGACCGGCTGTGGATTCACTGGAATCACTGGAATGACCCCCCTAGGCAGGCATCGTAGGGGGAGACCCGTACGCGCTCGTAGCCTCAGAGCCTACGAGCTCTGGTAGGTTCTTCGGGGGTGCCATGAGCGACTCATCAATTGCCTAAATTGGATGTGGTATCGTTGACGCTGATTGGTGTAGCGTACGAGGGTTGACCAACGGTACAGACATTATTGTATTCACTCTGCTTAACACCGAAGAGATCTCCGCCAAGGCCGAGCCGAGGAGGGTATGCTCTGCGCGTCGTTGAACCTTTTTCAGAAAGAGACGGTGAACCAGTTGATTGGAAGAGAAAAGGTATGCAGACTCCACCGGGCGGCAGCACTTTTGGGACTACTGGCGCTATGCTAAGCCACGCTGTGGGAAACACAGTTACAGTACTCCGTACTGTTGTTGGTTTACGCGGTAGGGTAAGTGCAATTCTTAGCCTTTGCATGAGTGAATAGTAGAGTATGTACGTCGTATTGATGCATGAATCTGATGATATTCATTATGCTAAACTATGCAGCCTGTTGTAGTTACCACGGCACTGGTTCGCATCGCAGCATTAAACCATTTCCTCAATCGAGGGATATGATCTTGTCACTTTGGTGGTACCACTAACTACAATGACCCAAGCCGGAAATCAGTTGCTGTCAAATTGTCAATGATACTCATGTGGAGTCCAAAAATACCAAGAGCCCCCATTATTTTTTGCCTCCCCCGCTATGAACTACGGAACCATCATCTATAGACCCAACTGATGCTACTACAATAACCTCTTCCCCAGAATAACGTGATCTTCGTACGGCGACTCCGATCTCCGACCTGAAGTTCTACAGAACCAAACAATCAACGTCCGAAATAGAACAAAAAAAAAGAAATAGGTTAAACAATCGAGACCGACTATTCTGCCTAGCATACGCAATTATTCGGTGGCCTGGACGCAACGGCAACATAAGGGTAGCATCAATCGTGCGGCCACGATTTAAGGTAGTATGGAACTCAGTCAAGCTGCCGAAATAAACAATCAAAAAGCATGGCAAGCGTATTCGAGACACTGCATGCTACGTCGTCGATCCCTCCTGAAACAAGCAGGGGGTGGGGAAGATGCGTTGAAATTCGAGCTGGGGAAGGGGAAGGGGAATAGCTTCCGGGAGAGAAAAGAAAAAGTAAGGGAAAAAACAAACCCGAAGAACAGAGTGAAACTGCAGTACTGTAGACATAAGCTACAGAAAACATTTCGCGCTCAGCTTGGACAGTGCCCGACAAGTCCGACACCGACGATTACAACCGAGACCTGATCCCTGTCAGGGCCGCTACTGCACCCATGATTGGCCCGAGCGTACTAATTTAGTGCTTAGTCCACGGTCGAGCCAGTCAGAGCGTTGTCAGACAAGCCCAGCGAGTCGGGCAGAGTGGCCTCTTCCAGACGCGAGAAGCGGTGTCGATAATTTAACGATGATATGCAGTGCCGAGCCGCACATATGGCGCCTTACAAAGCACAAAGCGACAGGGTATTGCAGGAGTCCTGCCGGGATCTCTGCTTTCCTGGGCATAGTCACATTCTGGAAAAGGAGGGGAAGAGGGGGTCAGAGAGAGGCTCGAAGGGCCGTGCCAGCTGGGCAGCATAAGGCCGGAGATAGGGCTGAGGGCTGTCGTTGGCCCTAACGCCGAGCTTGTCCCAAGCGAATACGTATGCTGGATTCCAAATCGCCATGCGCTGGCATTATGCACCTGTACTGTGCCCTATAGACTCAGGATGTCTCAACGTAGAGTTGGGTTATGGCGGAGGTGGGGAATGGGTGAAAGTAAAACCACGAATGAAGTTGATAGGGAATCGAAATGGAAGCGAGATCTCCCGAATGCCGAGTATGGAAGGAGACGTAATGAATGAGAGACGTGAATAGCAACAGGACAACCAACAGTTGGGTTCACATATACTTCTGCCCCCCTGGTTGTCTCAGAGCTATGGTCCTCTTCTGATCGACTCCGATCGTTCTATGATAGATGTGCAGCACGATGAATGCCGAAAGCCAAGTATGTACAAAAATAGTGCACATCCCCACATAATGTCTCTAATTCAGCCTTCCCGTCTATATCACCTCGCTTGGTCCTGTGTTCCATTGCTCGATCGGTCAATTTGTCAGCCAGTCAATCCTAGGGATTAGAATCGTCTAGCAAAGGTGTGGTCGAATCAGGCCCGGATTTCGCCTTGGGGTCTGAGGCACCCCGGTACAGGATGTAGTGTTGAACGATAAAAATAAGGTCGAAGAAGATGGTGATATTACTGAGCAGGAGCTTGGCGGGATTTCCGGTGATGCCACTCCAGTCACTTTGCAGACTGGAATCGAGGACTAGTTGCAGCAGAGACAGAATACCTCCGATGAGATCCAGGATAATGGTCCAAATGTTCCATCCCACCGTCGACTGCCGCCTGTAGTTCAACCAAGCCTGTGGGACGTACTTGACCGTCGTGATGACAAGTTTGTCGTATGAGAAAGTGTAGATCTAGAGAGAGTGTGGGTACATCCCCTGCATTAGACTCCAGCCCGAGATAAAAAATAGCTTTAAGGATCAGGCAACCAAGAGGCTAATATGTGTCACTTACCACATCAATCCAAGCCCACGAAAAGGGATTGTTTTTGCTATCCGGGGTTTGAGCAAAGACAACGCAGATCACCACCAACGGCGCTAATACGCAGCCACTGAATAGGCCTCTCATAGTCCAGCTCACTCGTTGGTGACGAGGAGTATGCAGACCCGAAAGACGAGGCCAAAACATCGAGTACGCAACGAGGCACATGATCACTCCGAGTGCCGCAAAGGCTAAATCATTAACACGAACGGTCGGCTCGGCGGCGGCAGGGTGTCTGGCCGCATATTGAGATCGAATCACCGGTGAGTAGAGAAAGGTTGCAGTGTAAATCGCATAGCAGGTGAACCCGAGCAGGTTGATAAAGTTGAAGTCAATGGACACCCCGGATGTTGACTTCCGCCGCCACATTGAGATGGGTAGAGGGAAAAAGGACAGAGACCAGCTCGCCATACTGTTGCCGGTGGTGAGCACAGTGATTCCCTTTTCTGCCAGCTCCCGGAAGGAATATATTAGAGTTCACGCGACTTACTATGTCCATCCCAAGACGCTGCGATGAATGATCAGCGATTATCCCCGCATCTCATTCTTACCATGGGGACCACTTACCGGGACAGCGCCCGAACAAAAACCTCCACCTGTGAACGATCCATCACTGATAGTAATTCCCACAAAGGGGTTTTCGCTTTAATGTATATTCCGACTCCTAGTCTCTCGGGGTCGTACAAGCATACGCAAGGTTTCCGGAAGCCGAGTTGCGCCGGGAGGGTAATGCGTCGATCAGATCAGGTGACCTTATCAGATGTTTCCTAAAAGGAGAAGGCGGTCAACCAGTTCTGCCCGTTGCTCTGGTTATGTGTTGGCGCCCTAAACCCAAAGCGGCAGACAGTTGACAGGGCTCACTTCGCCCAGTTGTTGTTGATCCTGTACGACTTTTGGTCATTCTCATCAATTCGGTGACTGTCGGCTGAGTTTTCAATCTTCAATCTTGCTAAAGGATACACTTTTCAATTTCTTGTCCTTGTGCGACTCCCCTTCTCCTTTCCTACTTGCCTTGACTCGCGCCGACCGTCGTTCACCGCTAGACACCATCAAGTGTTATCGTCCGGGGAAAGGCCCCATTTCCACACTTTCATCAACAAAGCCATTCATCGATCCACACATCAAGAGTCCCTGTCATACACGATTCAATTGAGTTCCCGTTCTCGTCGCATGGTGCATTCTTCGGATCGGGGGATCTGAATAGATCTCCTTCGGTAATTCTCCTTCGGTAACCCGGACATTCCAGAGCATCGCTATCGCACGGCACATTCACAATCGCCGCCACAATGTCCGACTCGGGGCTCACGGCTGCGGGGAGCAGCACATACTCATCGAATACCCTTCACGTTGGAGATGGCACTTGGGACACGCAGCGCGACACCTTTTTGCTGCCCAACCTGATGGGTTTGAATTTCGAGACAATGCGATACAATGGTCAGTCTACGTGTACCTTTGCGATGCGAAGATGGTTGTGCAGCTAACATTCCTCAGGCATGGGCAATCGATTCAAGGATATGGCCGGGTATCATTCCATCATAATTGCGCACGGTGTTATTGCAACAATCGTTTTCTTGGGCCTCGTCCCCATTTCGACCCTCATTATTCGTTACTACGGCCGATGGAACCCGTACTGGGCATTCAAGCTCCACGCCTGGTGTCAGGTACTCACACTTCTCTTGTCGACGGTGGTGTTTGTGCTGGGCTGGTTTGCGGTTGGCCCGAAGCGGAGCCTGACCAACCCGCACCATGGAATTGGCCTAGCAATCTATGTGATGGTTATTTTCCAGGTTCTATGGGGCTGGTTCATGCACAGAAAGGAGAGTAAACGGGTTCGGCATCATGTGCCGTTGAAGCTTGTGGTATGTTCCGCCCCCGGATTGTAGCATATTCAAGAGGCTAACCCTCGGACTTTTTCAGATTCACCGATGGATTGGTAGAGGATTGGCCCTTCTCGGTTTGGCGCAAATCCCGCTGGGTCTGACGCTATACGGCTCTCCCAAGGTTCTATTCATTCTCTATGCAGTTGCAGTCTTTGCGCTCCTCATGGTCTACTTTATCCTTTCATACCTTTACGACGATGAAGGATTCCATATGGCCAGTGAGCATGGTAGCAGATATACCGGTCCTTCAGTCGTGGAAGAACACCACGGAGGAGGAGGTGGCGGCCTTGGCCCAGCTTTGGCTGGCGGCGCTCTTGGCGCAGGACTCGCTTCATTGTTCAAGAAACGTGCTCGCGGCCGTACAACAAGCGTGGCCTATGAAGATTCTCGGACCTCTTACTCGGATGAGAAGTATTCTGATGAGTCCTCCCGTCATAATGGGGGTAGTGGGGGATGGGCAAAGAAGATTCTTGGAATTGGTGCATTGGCTGGTGCAGGCATGCTGGCAAAGAGCTGGTGGGACCGCCGCCGACAGCGTGAGGACGATTCTGAAGTGGGCCGCTACAGACCTGCCCACTCTCGCACTGACAGCTATACCGAAGACTCTCTGAGCAGATTGGAAGACGGTCGGCCAGAACCTGCTCACCCACCTGTTAGCGGTCGCCCCCTAGCCGCCCTCCTAGCAGGCCACAGAGCCCTGGTTCTTCATACTATTACAACAGCACATATCTGTCCGAGCAACCGGAACGCCGCCCTTCCCATGGAGTTAGAGATGCATTGCTTGGAGCGGGTGCTTTTGCAGCCGTGAAACGACTGTTTAGTCGCAATAAAGACAAGGACGACGAGGAAAAGCGCCGCCTAGAGGATATCCGCCGTCGAGACGAGGAAGATGAGGCTCTACAGAGAGCAAACAGCAAGCGACGTCGAAATGAGGCCGGTGCCGGAGCTGGTACCGGAGCTGGTGTCGGACCTTATCCTCAACGACGAAGACCAAGCCCTTACACCGAAAGTGACCTGACTCCTACTGATCTGACTCCTCGGCCACGCCCTCCTCCGCAACGTATCACGTCCGGGAGCTCCCTCCTCACCCCAGAGCCTATGGCAACGGGAGCTGCTCATGGCGCTCCTTCAGATATCCCTCCCCTTCCTCCTATTCACCAGGAGTTGTCTGGTGATTTCCCTTCAGCTGAGCGGCCACACTCACATCATTCCTACCATGCTGAAGAGATTGCTGCTGGCGCAGCTGCTGGTGCCGCGTTGGGCGCTGCCTCAAGCCGTCGCCGCAACAGCTCGAGTCGTCGCCGGGACGAGAGCCGTCGCCGAGACGACAGCCGACATCGATCTGACCACGTTGAGTCACCGCCGGTATCAGTCAAGGTGAAGATGCACAATGATGGCCGACACGTAACTCTTCGCCGCCTCACAGAAGAAGAAGCCGCAGCCCAACGCGAAGCAAGACGTCGTGAGCGCAGAAATTCGCGCCGCCGCGGCAGCAGCGCAGGCTCCCTTTCCGGCGACGAAGGTCGTGACTATGACCGTTGGCGACGTGTCGAAGAGCTAGAGCGTCAGCAGGCAGAGCAAATTCGTCGTGAACAACAAACTGCTGCCGCTGCCGCTGCGGCATCCGCTGCGCCATCAGCGAGCGTGCCTCCATCATCGTTCCACCCCTCCCAATCTCAAATTAGCCATGTACCACCACCACCTCCTCCTGTCCCACCACCAGCACCTTCAAGCATGCCCTACGGTCCGGGAAGTGTCACTTCTCCCGGAACATGGACTGGCACTGAAGCCAGCGGATCATACGCTAATAACCGCCGACGCCGGCGTGCCGAGCGAGCCCGAGCAAAGGAGAGACAGCAGCATGGCGTGGAGTTTGAGTAAACATGGGCTAGCTATTTTGTCCCTTATTCCTTTCTCCCCTTCAGCCCCCTTTACTTCCCTTTTTTCGTTTCGTTTCATGTGATGACCTGTACAAAATGAGTTTCTGGTTTTGTTGATATGACGGCCTCTTTCTCATGCCACTTTCGATGTTTTTTTTCGCCTCAATTTCACCTATGGATATGGATGGCTATGTCTGATGGCAATGGAAATGAATGACTTGAATGGGTAGGACTTTTGTTTTTACTTGATTGACGAGGCAAGCGAATCTATGTGTTTGTCTTTTACTTTTGTTTCTTTGTTTCATTTGGACATTTTGGCCGTTTTCATGGGCCATTGGCTTCAATATCATTTCACTTATTTGTTTTCAATTCCATTTTTCTTGCCAAAACTACTGGACTCTGGGAACCTTCTCTTTGCACCGACGAGGAATATTAACATTCTGTAGATCTTAGTGTCTTAATATACCCATGTTGTGTTCTACTCCACTCCACCAAAGCTTGCCCTTGCCTCAATTTTGGCCCCCGGTGCCACTTTCATGTAGCGTAGCGTGTTTCAATTGAGGGCCAGTCCTGGTAGGTTATCGATCCGAACTCAATCCCCTTTTACACTGAACCTTTTCTCTTCGTCCCCAAGGTGACCGCATCTGAGTCTTCAATCCGACGAGAATGAGGTTCCCAGAAGTCGTTCCAATCGAAAAATCGGCACCCGATCTCGAGATTGCCCGTGGGCATCTGGGAAATGACCTTCCGGTCAACAATGACGGAGACATCCTGGTGCCTTTGCAGATGCTATTAGCGACTCGCCGTGGCATGCGTACGGATTCTTCACTAGCCACCTTGGAAATTCCACTGGATCAAGCCATCGTGTTCTCCGGTCCATCTGGCGTCGAGGCCGTGAGAGGCACGCCAAGCAGTCGATCTGCTCGGCTACATGCATATTGTGTGAGTTGCACTTTGAAAATAAAGTCAGGACTATCAAGCTAATTGTCATATCAATCATCAGGCAGAGAATTCTCATTACCCTTATACTCTTCGGGTTTACCATGTCATTCATCAGAGACGTGGTCGACCGTCGTGACATGCAGAAAACAAGGGGAAATCTTCCTCTTCGGGTTGCTGGTCATATCACCGCTGCTTGGATCTCCTCCCTAATCCTCGCTCGGATATATGTGAAAAGGAACATGGCTGCTGCGACGCCCCCATCTTTCAATCCCCAGTCTTACGAGTACCGCTTGGTGCATTCCATGCAGCGCTGTGGGACATCTTACGTGAAGTAGTGGCGCATTCACAGGAGATGGATGGTATCTGGTCGAGGGATCTCAATGTGCGAGAGGTCTTTCGAATTGAAGGGCTTGTGGATCCGGAGTGGCTGGAGTGGGCTTACGATATTGTGGTCAAATCTTTTTGGTGATGGGCAGGTTGAATTGCAGTTTTCGGGGCTGGATAATCAGAAGGGGATCTTGGCCAAAGAGAAGCGTCGGATACTGTTGAAGGAGGGAAATGAGCGTTTATAATTATGACTTTGACCTATCAGTCTTTGCGGTCATTGGTTGACACCAGAAAGAGCGTCATAATAATACGAACAGATAAGATAGAGTACTATAATACAAAAAATGCTTTATTCACAAGAATAAGCGCACCATCATAAGGTCTACTACGTCAAAGCGATGAATTACCCGTAGGTTTTCCAGCCTGCGGAATCCACCGACTGCTGCCGGCGACATCTTCCCGGCGATGTTTCTCTGGATCACCATTGTCATCTCCATCTACCCTCTGGTTAGGCTCATGTGGCGGATGGTTGACTTTTTCTGCGAGTTTTCCGGACTGAGGCATGTATGGAGTGCTTGCACTGACATCAGTCCTGTCTCTGGACTGTGAATCCGTGGTGGAATCTGTATTCTTGGCGTTATTGCTGCTATGAAGTGCTGCTGTATTTCCAGACGGGTCTCTCTGGATATTTGAGGTGCCTGGAATTGTCAGTTAGAGCTGTTCATTAAACGCGAAGGTGGAAGGCGCGGAGAATCAGAAAGTGAGTGACTCCCGGAGAAAGCTTACCGTGGTGAGGGCCGCCGTTGCTTGATCGATCAGACATATTGAATTGCGAGGTAGCAGTGTTTTTTTAATTTAAGCTATTCTCATCTGTACTTCTTCTCTAACACATGAGCTGGGTTAAATGTGTCTCTTGATATAGATGCATGCTCCATCTATGACGTGGCTGTGATGTCGACAATAAAACCCAGCCACTTCCCCAATTACTCCATGTATCAAGCTTAATCATACCCAAACCAGTCTTCGAGGTAGAAATAGAACTCGCTAGATTTTACAAGACTAATGCTAGCCATAAATTATTAAAGCTGGAAACTTGATGCTACCCCGACGCCAAGACCTGACACAACTATGACAGAGGCGACAAACTCTCTCGGGGAAACCCGCAATTGGGACGGTGCCCTCCGCTTCAAAATGTCTTTGCAGTGTAATCAATTAGAGAGTAAAAGACAAGGTATTGCACTATTGTGAGTGATCTGGAGGTCTTTCATGAAATCTTTGGTTTGAATCTGAAGCGTTGTGATGCGTGAAGAAAGCCATGAGGGTAAACTCCCGGTGGCGAGAGCCAGCATAATCTTGGATATTGTAGCCCTCGATTAATACACTTTCAGCTCTGCAGGATGAATTGTAAAATTTTTGATGCGATATTATTTGTTAACCGGGGGCCTAATTATTGAGGGCAGTAGCTTGGAGATACTGCCGGTTTAGCTCCACCCGGCTTCTACCATCATGATCCAAGAGACAAAGTTATACCAATTAGCAAATGTCATTTGTGTGGTACAACTCTAGGCCACACTGATTAGACAATGTAACGAAAGGATTGATGCCAGATTCGATAGCATTTGGGCCTGTTCTCACGAACGGAAATAAGTATACAACAGCCCAAGTACCACACACCATATAAAATCCCACGGATCATCAGGCACAAACAAGAACGACAGGTGTTTAGTTAAGATGCTTGACAGACCCCGCAATCAAATCATCAAGCTAACCGTAGAACAATCGCAGTATAGTAATAACACTCGAGTCACAACAGAAAACTGGGTTCAGGAAGCCTCTCTTGGTTCCCAAGACAGGATAGGAGTCAGCGGTTCAAAGACGTGAAGCAGTTGCTTTTCTGCGGCCAACCCCGGGGCCTCCAGGGCCATAGCCAGGACCAGTTCCAGGCCGGCGGAACTTGGCCAAAAATGCAAGGAAAAATGCAATGACGATGGACCAGAACATCTTCTCCAAGTAGAGGAGGATTGTACCGATCCGCGAGTTACAGGCCCTGTTCAGGACGGAAAATACAGCAACAGGGAACTGTGCAACAAAGACTGGCAAGACCAGGTAGGTATGGAATACCAAATCATCGAGCGCAGGGCGATCCGCAGGATTTTCGGCCTTCCTTCCGTCATGGAATGAGGTGCGGAGTGGGAATGGTACCGAGGTCAATTCAACTTGAAACGCACCTCCGTTCACAGTCAAAGCCGATTGTTGTCCAGGATGCCGAACTTGACGAATGGAGAGGGAGAGTCCCACGAAATCGGAGACCGGGGAAGGTGGTGTGCCAACTTGGATTTCTGTCGCGCCAATTGCAACATCATCCCCTTTTTCGGGAATATTGTGTTCAACAGTTTCATCGCTTGGGTCGGTTTGGCTTGCCGAATCTTTGGTAACCCCCTGGAGGCCCAGCGAAGGCAAAAGATATGAGAATGGAGCATCAAGTTGTCGATTCAGAGATCGGGCCTTTGGCGGGCTACGATATGGTGAGACCCGCTGAGCATGGTTTGAACCTCTCCACTTCTTGAAATGCTTCTGGTGACAGTGCGGAGAAACGTAGTCAATCTTCCGCCCCACTGCAGGACTGGAGCGGTCCGCAGGAGGGGAGTGCGGCTTTGGAAGAGACACGGGTGGTGGAGAGGATCGCACGCCAGGCACGTGTCGAGAAACGTCTTCAATCTGCTCACTGGAGCCAATTTCGGCAGTTGGAGCGATGTCCTTTGGGGGGATGGTTGTGGAAGAGCGAGGCTCATCGTCGACTGAGAACCGACGTTTCTGAGCCTTCATTCCGCTCTCTGTATTGCCATCAAGCCATTTCAGATCTCCCTCTGATTTGCCATCGAGCCATTCGAAAGCCAAAGACTGGATTTGCGGCGCGGAGCTGGTACGGGGTCTAGCTGGTTCTCCGGGGCTCGCACAACAACTGATTGAGGCAGGAGTATTCCGTGGACTGACAGGCTCAGTGAAGTTGTCCAGCGAGTGATAATGATCCAGGTTGACGTCCAACTCCAGTCGAGGATATGGCTTGCCGATGCCTCGGCCGTGAGATCTGTCGGATGCGAATTGAACTCGATTCATTTTGCGTTCAGGGATTCCCGGAGAGTCGAGTGGCTGGGCACTACGCTGCAGCAGGTCATCAATTCTGGTGATAGACGCGAATGAAGAGGCGAGCAGGCCGTCCTCGGGAGTATCAGTCATCTTCAAGCGCGTATCGACGCTTCCCAAAGGAGCTCTCATTGATTTCATAGTCGAGAGTGTCGCTGCGGCAGAAATTGACCAGGGAGAGGAGTTGAGGGACAAAAGAAATCAAGAGGGAGGGATAGGGAAGGTCTGGCTGGCAGCCGTGGAAGGTGCCACCACCGATCATACTTCTACCAGAGAAACAAAAAGGAAGGAGCGGTCAACAAAAGAGAATTGCTGTAATTCTACAAGTTCAAGGTATGGGGGTGAACGATCAAGTGGTTATGTACATCTATTTGACATGGGCCTGCAGGGTCTCCAGAACCTATTCGAACAAAGGTTAGCGGGCGGTTCAAGTCCGGGTAAATGAAAGCATCATCGTACCTCAAGCTCAATCTTGGCCTCGGCAATGTCCTGCTCGCTGCCGCTGCCGCTGGCAATCTTCTGGGCCTCAGCGATCTGGGCGCGGATAGCCTATATCAAAAAAGTTAGATCAATATCAATCCGGGGGGTATTGTCGCAAAGGTGGATCGGAACATACGTCGGCGCTGAAGTCCTCCAGGGGGAAACCCTCGACGGCGTTGATGCTGAGCTGGGAGTCGGGCTGGACAACGGCGAAACCGCCAGACACTATCACCGAGAAACGATTGTTAGCTGCATCATTCCACTGCATCTTGATTCGGTCGGCGGAGGTAGGTCGGACATACGGAAGTACTGCTTGGTGGCACCACCCTCCTCAACAATCTCAACGAGACCGGGCTTCAGCTGCTCAATGGAGGGAACGTGGTTGGCGAGGACACCCATCTCACCGGAGGCGGCGGGGATGTTGACCTGGGTACTGTAGGCGCGCAAGGTTCGTCAGTAGGTTTTTTCAGGGAGCGGCGAGGGCGGACACGACAGGGAGGGAAACGCACACGCCGGTGGAGCGGTAGATGGTCTATGAGAGAGCACGAGAGTTAGTCCAGGAGCCATGGAGCTAAGGAGATGTTGATCCCGAAATCGGTTGAACGTACCTGGTGAGGCAGAGTCAGGGACAGCTTGATCTTGTCGTTGACGGCCTCGGCATATCCACGGCGCTGGACGGGAGCGCTGAACATGGAGGGACGGGCCCTCAGGGCAGAGCGAGCGAAGCGGAAGGAGTTCATTTTGCAATGGGTGGGTGAATGCAAAGACCGGACGTATCCCTCTTGAAGGTTGCGTTGCAAAGGTCGAAATCGGAGCGCCGGTTGTTCCCTAGCGGCTCAGATCACGTGGATGGGACCACCCGGCATCAACAGTTAAAGAGCACTTACGTTGACCAAGACGAGAGTAAAACATAAATCGCGAAGGAAATACATTTTAGAAAGTCTCGAAAGAGTCAGATGCAGACTCCAATGCCTTTGGTCTCGGTTTATTTCTCTACCTTAAGGTAGAATGATTCGAAATGTTGAACAACGTACGCCCAGTGTCAGCCAGGTTCTCGTTTGGAGGGACTGGGCTTCATTGTCTATATTGAGAAATACTGACTGAATCGTGATAGCTACATTTAATTGCTCCGAATAGTGTATATCTCCTCGTCAAGCAGTCATTAACATGGCTGTCAGTTGACACTCAGAAAGCCAGATGGATAGACCAATTCGATCACGTGATTTGCATGTTGATTTCATTGTCACGTGATGGTCAAGATCTTCAGTGTCACAATAGCACTGAATAAAAGCATGAGGTAATGATAGCATGCACCATGCAATTCGATGATCGCATTAGGGATTTTCCTGGACATATTGAGAGTAACCATTAGAGCCATAGATCCTAGGCACTACTTTTTATTCTCCATACATAGTAAAGCCAAGGTACAATATGGGGGACAATGACGTCCGTGCACTGCTCCCGCGGCGGTAAGCGAGATCCCACACAGACGGGAAAAAACCCTAGCCGAACACATCCACTTGGGCTCGACTCCGACAGAACTCCTCTCCTTTCACCATCCCGTCCACGTTAATCGACAACATCCGTCAAGATGGCCAGTACGTCCTCCGAATCGCCCGGTGCCTTTCTCAGCGGGCGTCCAACCTCTCGAAATTCTTTTCCGCCCGATCACTGACATCCTGTGCGCTTTATAGAGTCCAAGAACGCGTCCCAGCACCACCGCAGCCAGAAGGCTCACCGTAACGGGTGCGTATTCTCTGTCGCATATTCAATTCCTGCAACGTTATGGTTTTCGTCCCGAATAGACAACAACTCCGCCCGAGAAAGAGGTCTTGAAGTGGAACGGCTGAGATGGAATATGGGTGTGACAAAGTTGGACGATTTGGAACCTCTATTCGACTTCAGCCATAGCTTTCTGCTCTCTTTCTCAATCCCTTTACGCCCACGAAACACAACCACGAGAACACACAGGACCAGCGCTGACATCGGTTCCCTCATACAGTATCAAGAAGCCCAAGACCAACCGTTACCCCTCCCTCAATGGTGTTGACCCCAAGTTCCGCCGCAACCACCGTCACGCCCTGCACGGCACCGCCAAGGCCCTGGTACGTTGATATCCACCACCGATCCATTTGCAACAACCACAGGATGAACCCTCAATCAGCGACGGAAACTAACAAATGAAACAGAAGGAGCGCAAGGAGGGCAAGCGTGAGGTCGCATAAACGTGGACGGAATCGAAAAGAAAATTCATGGACGGAGGAAATCTCGAGCGTGCAAGGAGCCGGAGAACATAAATGTTATGTGCGATGAACCAAGATCAGACAGTCCCGCTGTCTTAGTCGAATAGGCCTGGTTTCTGCTTATTCCTTGCGCGATATCCATTCTGGGGTTGTTTGATACACAGAAATCAACAGGCTTAATTCGATAACCACGCAGTGGTGTCGATCCCGAGCGGGAGAGACACTTTTTTTCTCCGTTTTGTGTTTTGCTTTTGCAGTTTCGGTTGGACTTGACACCATCGCTTTGCTCTGTTTTGCTTTGCGAGTGATGGCTTTTGTGCCCGTGCAGCACCTCGAGCATGCATCTCGAGTTCCCTTTCCCCCAGATCTTTCGATCTTCTACGGCATATGTGTGTACAGCAACGTGCTCTTTTTATGCGCGCCTGCTGAAGGATTTTTTCAACGTGCCAAGAACAAACCCCATGCCCTCGTCATATATCTACTGCTTTCTCGCCTTGCAATGGTGAGAGAGTTGATCGATGGACGGCAACATCCCCGTAAGCAGTAGAGACATTTTGTGGAATCGAATTCTCAGAGACCGAGTGGTGTGAGCCAACACCGGTATCATATCATATTGCATGCATCAAACTCTATATACCAATACTCGCTGAATATTATACTTTCCAAACAATCAACCGTTTATCAAATCCACCACTGATCACCCATTCCTCCTTCGCATCATCACCATTATTAGGCACGGCCACGTATCCAGCCCAGATAGTCCGCACCTTGCTCCCCGGCTCATGGCCATCTTTCAGCAGGGCAACTACCTTCCCGGTCTTAATTTCGATACCTCTCACCACCCCGTCATCCCCATTGACCCAAACACCAGACCCATCAGGCCGCCAAGCCACTTGCGGCGTCGAGTAGGACGTTTGAGGAGCAAATGTGTTCGCCTGTATCAAGATCGCGGCATCTTCCCGATTCTGCAGGGCCAGGGCTTCGAGGGCCTGTGACGCTTGCGTCACGGCCGCATCTGGAGCAGTTGTATTGGGAGAAATGGTCGATGGGAAAAGTAGGCGAACTATGATCACCTTCATATGTGGTTCTGAAGATGTCGCCACTGCAAGTAGGCCTGGGTCGAGTGGGCTGAGTGCCATGTGAGATGGAGAGAAAGCTACCCAGGCGTTAGAGTGTGGCGCCAAATTTTGCTGTCCAAGTAGTCGACATTCGCGTGGTGAGTTTTGCGGATTGCCGCTGTCGGTCTGCTCTGTACTGTCCTGAAGGCTTGACTCTACCTGGTAATAGTAGATATAGCTCGAGTCACGACGCGAGACAAGGAGCAGTAAATCGCCAGTATCGACGTGGCGCACGAACAGCAGGGACTCTGGGTTTGTAGCCAATTTGATGCGTGCAGCGGGGTCACCGATGACAGGCGTCGAAGCCTGATCTCCAGGGATAGTCATTCGGTATAAGAAGACAGTCGCGTCCCAACCAGCGGTAGCAACCCAGAAGACCCTTGCAGAACCCGTGTCGTCCAATTCTTCATGTACAACGACCTTGACGGCGTACTTTGCATGATCGTTTCTGCTTTGCAAGACCTCCGAGCCGTGCTGGAGAAGCAGATGTCCCGACATATTGGTCATCAGGATGTATCGACCTTTGAGAATTGACACGAATGAAAGTACAGGCGAGTCTGACAGGCCGGAGAATGAAGTGATAGCTTCATTCCCGGAAATAGTTTCAAGCAGGTGCATCTGTCTATCAGCGCCTGTGGAGATGATGAACGGCCGTGTTGATGCCGCGGGGTCGGCATCAACATCATTTTCATCACGGCCAGGATTCTGCCAAAGCTCTACTGATGCAGCGAGTAGGTTTGAAGATGTTGGAGTAGAGACAATATTTGGTTTAGAAGGTGCTAGTTTGAAGTCAGCATCTATCCATACGCAGACGGTGTCATCCATGATAACAAAAGCACGGCTTTGAAGATTAAATCGAGCATCGGTCAGGCGCGACTGGTCATAGCCATCCAAGGATAGTCTTACCTGGCAGTCCCCATTCAGAAATCTCTCTACTCTGATTCCTAAGTCGCTCAAAATTGACACTGTGGTCATATGCCTTCTTTTCCTCCAGCAAGCTTTGGATCGTCAAATTGTGAGTGTCATCGCCAGAGGCCTGCCCCACGTCGGGGGCAAGACCTGCCTCGCGGATAAAAGCCTTCAGAGTCTCGGTGTAGGCATTTGTCCGTAGAAATCGAGCGACTATGGCACTTGCTAGTTCGTCTATCTGGGTGGATGGGGCCATGGTTGGTGGGTTGGGGTAGTTTGCTCAATGATGGAAGAGGTGTGTGGCGCCAAATTAAATTGTGGCACTGGTGTATGTAGGCCGGATTTCCAATGCCTTCACAGGGTCAATGCCACAACAAGATGGGTGGGGAAGTTTCGGGAGTAATTCATGCTACAACAAATTTCGAAAGGAGCCTTGAATATACAGAATAATTAATTGGGATTGTAATAGAGCTGAGTCTGTTGATATGCGATTTGCACCGAAAACATCCCTAAGAACGCCGTTCCAGCATGCTACCCGTGAATCCGTCTGCCTTGGGATGTAAAGAAGAAAAAGAAAATAAGAATAGTCAAGTTCCCGCTGCCATCAGAGCTTCTCCTCAGCCGAACAAATCCTCCGCACGCCGGCGACGACCCCCGCGTCCCTGGAGCTTTTCAGTGAACAACTCCTTTTCAGCATTGTCACCGAATTTGGTTGGGAAGAGCTCGCGAACTGATGAGCCTCGGCCTTTGATCGACATGCCGGGCCCCGAGTTCCGCATCGCAAAGCCTTGGTCTTCTGTGCGAGAGATCTCCCGAGAAGACGAGGTAGGGAAAAGCTCGACATTGCGAGTTCGTTGATCCGAGCTACCATCGACAACTGGGACGGAAATTCTTCGTCCTAGAAGATCGGGCGTCTCATCTGCGGCGTCAAAGGCATCTGAACGACGGTGGTTGCTGGGCCTGCTGGGGAACAGCTCCTTCTTCAGGTAGCTGGAGGACGGCTTGTTGGGGAACAGTTCACGAGCACCCGAGTCATTGGATGAAAAGAGCTCTTTGCCCTGGTTTCGTCCACGGCCCTTTGGTGATCGCTCACGGAACTTGCGACGAGTATCGACGTGGTCTGCATCGTCAAGTGTGTCTCGGCCAGGCGACGCACTCCGGTTGCGAAGCCGGCCGGACGAGCGCTCATCCTCCGGGAAGAGCTCTCTACCACGGCGCCGTCTCCGGTCTCCTCCACGGCCACGGCCACGTTCGGAGTCAGAGTGGCCATCAGCCTGGGCCTGGGGCTGGTCGTCATACATATTGACATCAAAGCGGTCATCGTGATCACGGTCCCTACGCCGGCGCAGTTCCCGATCGTCGAACCGACGTCGCCGATAGTCCCCATCGCTTGAGTCACTACCTCGTCGCCGGCCAGATATTTCCTGTCGCAGGCGCTCGCGGGGGTCGTGTTCAGGGTGCATGAGGTAGAAACGACTCTTTTCGTGGGCACGCGACTGTTTCTTATCCGTCTTGACGGCAGATCGCACTTGCAAGACAGAGTCGGGGTGGGTTGAGAGAAGCTTGGCCGACCGTAGGCGCAATGGTGGCAGGGTGGATGCGCCGTCGCCCTCCTCCTCGCCGACCTGTGTCAAAGCTGCGAGAGCCTGAAGGCCCACCTCGGCGGAAGAGTAGACAATATTGGCGGAGGTATCGTCGATCCATTCCACGCGGGAGGGCACCTCATTGGCATAGTGTGTACTGGCGAATTGTTTGATGTCGTCGGTGGTCATTTCATCGACCCCGCGAACGTGGACTTTTTCGTAGACGGCCTCCTCAGTGAGAGGATCCGCCACCTCTTCTTGTGTTGGCGCATCCTATGGAGAGACGGTCAAATCCACGATCAGCGATTGTGCCACTACAGAGGCCAATGTGAGGGAATTGGTCCATGACTCACGGTGATAATCGGCTGGGGTGGCTGTTCGAACTCCGGCTCCGGACCCAAATCGAGGTCCATATCCATGTCCATGATGGCGGTTGCGGAGGGGATTCTTGTCCCCGTTCGCTCTCAACGTTGCAATTTGTCTGGAAGGGTATGAAATCAGATGTCAAGTAGAGCGCGGTGTTGGTCAAAGATGAAAGATCAAGTGAGATGAGCAATGGGAGGGAGAAAAGGCCGGCGAGAGCTTCCCGCGTGTTGGCCCTTTTAGGATTAGTGCGTGTGTGCGGGACGAACCAGTTCCAACGTCCTTTAATCTGGAGGTAAGACGGTTCTCTTCTAGGCTTCACGATTGCTTGTCTGATCGCTGCCTTGGTAGGCTCCAATCCCCATCGAATTAGTCAATACTTCATGTCTCCCTTGCGAATGGCTGTTTTTAGCCCATTTACTACATTCTGATTATGAACAACTCGCTGGGGCTGAGCAAGACAAGTACTAGGCTGAGTCTACAAGCTACGGTGTCCTTGACTTGAACTTGGGGGCTCGAATCGTCTAATAATCTCAGAGCACAACTACAATATCAAGTTTCCTACCCCCTGTAGCTGTCAGATAAATAAGACCCATACGTTTGATCGAAAGAGCCTCATGTCGCGGGGAAGAGGGACTGGGCTACAATGGACCTTGACGTCATTTCAAGTGGTGGAAATCCCAATCTTCCTGGTAGTAAACAAACCTTAACTTTTCCACTATTCGTCCCCTTGCAAGATTATATCGCTATTACAATTTAGCCTAACCTGCTCTGATCTTTTCAATTGCTCGCCATTGTCGAGCATCGAAATTCAATGCAACACGGAGCGGGGCCGAAGCATTTCAGATACAAAGCCCGGTGGAGGATGGGTATCCCACTCCCCGCCGGAGCCGCCGCGAAACTGCCATCTATGGAAGGCCGTTGAAACTATCGCTTCTTCTATTCGCAGATCTTTGGACAATGTGGATCGTCCAGTCTACGATGGTCCAGGCGCCGCATCGCGGGGGAGAGGGGTTGTCAGCAAGCGTCATTGGGCTGAACCGGCTGAACCCCCAGGGATTATTGTGATTTGGGCTTGCTACGCCTCCTCGTCACCTGGAACCCCTCATCCATCTAGACTATACTCTCTTGAATATTATTAAGATTCAAGATTTCATATAGGTTGATGAAAGATTATTGAGTCAAAATGCTGTACGCCGAGAACGACAAACTAGTCTTTCGATTTGACGACCACTTGCTCTGGATCCAACCATGGGGTGAGAATGCATTCCGTGTGCGAGCGACCAAGCTCGCTGCCATGCCCACCGAGGACTGGGCTCTTGAATCCGAGCCAGATAGCCCGTCTGTCACGATCGAGACACCCGCCGGGGAAGATGCAAGCATCACCAACGGCAAGATCCGAGCGACGGTCTCCCAGCGAGGCAAGGTGATCATATACGATCGCAAGGGCAAAAAGCTCCTCGAAGAATATGCCCGAAACCGACAAGACCCTCGCGATCCCAAATGCAGTGCCCTTGATATCGAGGCTCGCGAGCTCCGACCCATTCTCGGCGGCGATTATCATCTCAAGCTCCGGTTTGAATCGCTTGATGCCAAGGAGAAAATCTTTGGAATGGGACAGTATCAGCAGCCGTATCTCAATCTCAAAGGGGCGGATTTGGAGCTAGCACAACGCAATTCGCAGGCTAGTGTGCCTTTTGCGGTATCATCGCGCGGGTACGGGTTCCTTTGGAATAACCCTGGCATTGGGCGAGCCACCCTAGGCACTAATGTAATGAGCTTTGAGGCATATTCCACCCGTGCGCTAGACTATTGGGTAGTCGCGGGTGACTCACCAGCGGAGATTGAAGAGGCCTATGCAAAGGTGACTGGATATGTTCCAATGATGCCCGAGTATGGCCTCGGTTTCTGGCAATGCAAGCTCCGGTATTGGAACCAGGAGCAGTTGCTTAATGTAGCAAGAGAGTACCGACGGCGCGAGGTTCCGCTCGATCTGATTGTTATTGATTTCTTCCATTGGAAGCACCAGGGAGAATGGAGTTTTGACCCTGAGTTCTGGCCTGATCCTGGTAAGCTATAACCTTCCGTTTCAACGCTCATGTATAGATTATCATGTCCCTTGCTCACACGCATTTTCTCTGCCTCTTAGACGCCATGATGAAAGAGCTCAAAGAGCTCAATGTAGAACTCATGGTCTCCGTCTGGCCAACGGTCGAGAATGCCTCAGAGAACTTCCCCGAAATGCTTGAGCGTGGACTCCTGATCCGACATGACCGCGGCCTGCGAGTGGCCATGCAATGCGACGGTGATATCACTCACTTCGACGCTACAAACCCCGAAGCCCGGAAGTATGTCTGGAGCAAAGCAAAGAAGAACTATTACGACCGAGGAATTAAGGTATTCTGGCTCGACGAGGCGGAACCCGAATACTCGATCTATGACTTTGATATCTTCCGCTATCACGCCGGCAGTAACCTGCAGGTAGGCAATATCTATCCAAAGGAATACGCACGTGGATTCTATGAAGGAATGCAAGCCGAGGGTCAAACGAATATCGTCAACTTGCTTCGCTGCGCATGGGCGGGTAGCCAGAAATATGGCGCACTTGTCTGGAGCGGAGATATTGCATCCTCGTGGGACTCGTTCCGGAATCAGCTCGCCGCAGGCTTGAACATGGGCCTCGCTGGTATTCCTTGGTGGACTACCGATATTGGCGGGTTCCACGGCGGTAACCCAGATGACCCAGCCTTCCGCGAGTTATTCACTCGCTGGTTCCAATGGGGAACCTTCTGTCCAGTGATGCGACTGCATGGGGATCGAGAACCAAAGCCCGAGGGCCAACCGACCGCCAGCGGCTCTAACAATGAGATTTGGTCGTATGGAGAGGAGATTTATGAGATTTGCAAGAAGTTCATTGGGATTCGGGAAGAGCTGCGTGAGTATACGCGAGGTTTGATGCGGGAAGCGCATGAGAAGGGCACGCCGGTGATGCGCACGCTGTTTTATGAGTTCCCTCACGACCCTAAGGCGTGGGATGTCGAGACAGCGTACATGTTTGGCTCTCGATATCTGGTGGCTCCTGTCTTGGAAACTGGGCAGCGCACGACTAAGGTCTATCTGCCGGATGGGGCGCTATGGACGCTCTGGAGCAAGGTGAGTCTTCCTCAAGTGGATATCCCAAGGGTCTATCAGGGTGGAAGCGAGGTAGAAGTGGACTGTCCTATTGAGACGATGCCCGTTTTCTACCGCGTGAACATCTGAGCTGCGATAAACAGAGCATGGCCAGACGCCAAGATGTATGTATTTCGATTGAACCTGGACTCCCATGTATGAGACTGTACGAGTGGTCTGGTATCAATTCACCTTGTTTACAACGGTGTCGTAATGCAGAGTAATCATCTGATACCTACAATCCCGTTACGTGACAACTAGTTCCTATCCAAATGCAGCGATATGCAGCTGCTCGGGCCCCGATTGCCCCAAAGTCTACGCATCTAGTCATCACTCTCCCGGCTTTCCAAGACACGAACAATCCAGACCCTCCACCTACCAGGGCCCGTTAGTAAATCAATACAACGGGCAGACTAGCCCCCATCAGCCAGCCGTCCAAGCCGAAACACAAGCCAAACGTTGAGATCAGAGCACATACCCGAGCTAAGACACCTCTTAACATGCAGCCATTACACACCATCGGCAGCTTCCCCCAGGCATCAAGGCCCCATCTGAGATCGGGGTCACACATCAACTAGCCCGTGCGGGATGTTAGATCGATCGACTACGTGAGGGCTGATCAGCTGGTGATCAGCCGACGGACACGATTCCGCTAGTCTGTGTGTAGTGTGCCTGGCCTGGTCGAGGAAGGTGGACACCCCATCAACGAGGCAGGGATGTGCTCTGTTTCTATCTGCCAATCTAGGGCTCATCAGCACATACATCCCGCGCCGTCAACACGATCTTATTCTGGACTGGGACTGTATGACACGAGCCGCGTCATATTGCGACCAGACGAAACCCTCGTGGCAGACAGTGTGGCAAGGGGTATTCTCTGGATAAGCCATGCCCGCACCCGAAGATCATCACAATATTATCCATCACGGTCGATGGGGCCTCGTTCTGGCTGCAGGTTTCCTTCCAAGGGCGGGCCACATGGTGGTACAGGCCGGGAAAGGGATCCAGGGACCTGGAACAAGGAAGTGAGAATCACGGCAGATAAACTCATTGTCCACTCTCGGAGGGGGATATTGTTTCCAAAAGTCGACGAACAAGTGAAGCTAACGAGTTTCTGATTTGTTATTCATGAATTGTGTCGTACGGGAGTCTTCCGGCGCAGACGATGCAAGTCACCCACAAGACTATTGTCAGGATATCAAATCGACAGGCCCAATCGGCAGATGAGATACAATTCCGCAGGTCCAGGCACGAAGCCAAATAACGGACAAAAAACAAGGAACCACCTACCAACTACCAGTCTACTGGACGCATGCACTCCGTACCCATACAGAGTTCCAATAATGTGCAAATGCCCATGAACCAGAATCCAAGCTCGCAAAAAGCAATAACGGCAAGCCATCAAACCTAAACCACCTCACGCCTTGCATCTACCGATCCACTGATTTTCTGATCTCCTGATCTCCTGATCTGCCTGATCTTCGCCCCTCCCAAGTGGTACTACTGTAAGTTCCAACCTTCCCTGTGATGCATCATCCCTTGCAGAAAGGCCCTCGTTGCTCAATTTTCAATTCCCGAGTCTCGGCTCCAAGAATTGTCCTGTTCTGCTCGTTTTGCAGCACGAGTGTGTACTCTATGAAGAAGAAAAGAAAGTACATTATTCCGCGATTCTTCAATACATGATGTCTTCGTGCATACTTCCATCAATAATAGAATTGTTTCCTACGGTATCCCATGTGCCGTGTCAGCTTGCAACGGGGTGGAGTCGATGGAGGGGCGAGGCACTCTGCCTGACACTACCCTCGGCTGTGCTGCGATTTTACTGGTGTGGCGCACCGCGACGGGCGCCACTTGGCATGATCGCTGGATTAATCGCACTGCCGATATTATAATGATGACGAGAATATAGGGGTTTTAAGAACTAGGAATGGGGGTTTTCACGGATTTACATCCGGTCTATTTGTGAGGTGGTGGTAGACTAGTGATCTACACCTAGCGCTCTTGGAGATATATATCCCGCCCATTGTACGAGGCTGAGACAGGACGGGTCGACACGAGAAGGTCGAGACTTGCAACTCACTGTGGACATTGTAAACAAGGGCCTTGCCTATAACTACTGTTCTCATGAATAACATAATTTACTATGGCCTGGCTGCATCATCATTTACATCAGCCCAATCGAAATAGACTCGATGTAAAGTTTCACAAGGCCGACATACAATCGCGACCAACCTTTATTGTTGCTAGCCCTCCAACTAAACGCTGTCAGACCATCTGCCATCACATGAATTGATTACAACCCTGTTGAGAGGACGGAGACTGGTCAGACTATCTAGCGACTCCAGACTATCGTGCCAAGTCTGCATTGGCTGAAACCAATCACCATTTCATCATTGATGTTCATCGACCAGAGCTAAATGGATGATCCGTTCTATGAAAGTCTAGCTAAGGGCCTCATGACCCACGAAGCTACCTATTTTCTAAGTTGCGAGCTCAGACACACATCCTTCCACGATGCTACCATCCCGTCCTCACTCAGCCCGTGGGCGGCGCTGGCCCATCAAAACACGAAGCATTAAATGCGTGCAAGAGGCGGCGGGGAAGCGGGAACAGGTCTCACCTATAAAAGCCTAGTTAGAAACGCCTCCAACAGCATCATCCTGGTCTTCACGGAATAGGATGCACGGAGGATTGAAGTTACTGCGTACTAGGTAAGGAGTACAGTACTCTTCCATACCCTGTACTCAATACTCCGTACAGTACTACATACTATAACTAAAGCGACACTGGACCCCGCTGAGTCCATTTTGGCGCCGCCATCGGCTCCTTCGGCTTAACGACCTACTGCATCGAGTCAAGTACGGGACTTAGAGAACGAGATGCATAGTTAAATATGGATTGAACACTCCGTATGTAGCTGTCAGCTCCGACAGTCGCCCCCCTGAAAGTGCGGCTCAAATTGCACGGACTCAAGTTTCAAGTTTCAACAGGCGAGATGGGGCGGCCCCGATTTTGTCATGGTTGTCTATTTTTTGAAAACCCTACAGAGTCATTTCTTCTCCTGTCCAGAAAATGAGTTGACTCGTATAGTAAGGAGAATCTATTGATACAGTTGGCTGAGTTCAGCTGTTATTCTGGACACTTTGTCGGGGGAAAGGAATCAAATCCAGACACAGATCCGGCTAGAGTGGAATATGGGGGCCGTTTGCCGTCTTCTCCGCACTGCACTCCACTTGGCTTTTCTCCTAAAGAGAAGGTCGCCTGCTCTAGATTCCCGCTACACTACCCCTGCCCCTATTACTCAAGTATCATATGGATAGGTCTAGTGAAGTGGAGATATGGGTTATTCAATATTATCAGATGAGTTGGTGACTTGGTGTCAGCAGTCAAACCGGCATGGAGGGATGATATTATTTACTCCTGTGCAACGTCCTTCCGTTAAGCGCAAAGTATATACAGACTCTAAGTAAACCAGCACGACCCTCTCTAACGGGGACCAGAGACAAGATCTAAATCCCGAACAAAGTCTAAGATTTGACACATGCCGTGACGGACGGAAAGAAAATCCCAGGAGTCAGAATCCTCTCCACGGTGCAGGCTTGCCGTATGGAGAATAGAGTACAGCATATACAAGGAAGTATTCCGTAGTACAGTATCATCGGAGACCAGACTCAGATCAAACACGTTAGAGTTTGGCATATCCGGAAGTTCACCGGGATGGCAGATGTCATCATGTTATGGGTACCTTTGTGCTGGGAAAAGCGTGTGTTGTGTGCGTTCATCTGGCACTCCGATTGAGTTTGGACCGGGTAGATAGGGTTGGGCCGGTTGTTGTGTAACAACGTGGTTGGTTGCGCGGGCTGTTTCTGGTGGAGGCGAGTGGAGGGCCGTGGAGGAGTGTGTCTCCATCGATTGGCGTCAAGGCGTCCAGTTGGGACGGCCGTTCTGCCGCTCGCCGAGAGCAGTCATAAGGTCCTCCTCGGTACTGAGGGGTGTGTGGAGTTGATGACGAGGAGAATGTGTTTCTAGTTATAGCGTCATAGTTGACTAAGCGAGAATTGTATCGTGAGAATGATCTGTTGAGCGCCAACAATACCCTTTTGCGTAATTTCGAATCTAGACAAACCTTTCTCCTTTCCCCTCTTTCCTCCTCCCGTTCGCCTCCTTGGCGGACGCTACGGATGTGCAAGCCTGCAAGGACAAGGGATCTTGGTCTAGCGCAAGCGAAGTGGTTCGTGGGACCGCTGTCAAACCCGTCCGTGACTACGTTTAGCTTTCGCCAGCCAGTAAGTGGCCGTTCTAAACGACGATGACGGTTGAGAGCGGGGCAGCCTGGCCCGTTCTCCATCGGCGAGAGTCCATATTTGACCAGCTGTTCCCACCAAGTCAAAAGGAGCAGTCCCTGGAAACGGGAACGGGAGATAGTTAGGGCCGTTTAACGGTAGCGCTTCCTCTTTGAGAGTGGCATACCGGTATAACCTCGGTGTTGGCTACATGGGCGTCTTATTCTCCGTGTGGAGTACAGGATACATCATATGGAGACACGGCATATTAATAGGTAAAGGAGATATTCCGATGCTTGATAGATGGGCCAGTATATTCTGTATAGGAATTTCGACATTCGATGTACAGATTTTGATACTAAGTTCTGTATAGTATGATGATTCCATGGTATTATTATGCTGCAAGTACTGTGCACTGCCGCATCTACATACCTCCGGAGTAACCCTACCGCTAGTCCAAAGGACCAGGATGCTGTCATTCTCAGACTGACACAATAAGCAAAAGAGGAAGAGGCAAAAAACGGCTTCAACGGGTGGAACCAAGCTGAAGCTGGCAGTCCATCGTCCCGTCCCTACTGTTCCTGTGTTGCTCCAGCTATGTAGCTGAGCTCGAAAGAGAGATGTATTTACCATCCTACCAGCGTGCTAGAGTTGACTTCTCGTTAGTAGTGCACCCAGCTTTAACCTTCAGTCCTCTGAGTAGCTCTTTCATCAATCCATCATCAGTGTAAGATAGTGCTGCCCGTGTTATTGATGATATGTAGGAATATCCCAAAGAAGACTAGCGTATACCAAACGGTTTCCCACCGATCGGGCACCATGGAAATGGTCCCCGAAATCTAAAGCCCGAGGATGCCGGACCAATCAGAGAGCTTACCGGGCTGAAGGTGGGTTCTCGTAAAGTATGGATATTACAGAAGTAATGCATGTTATGTATGTAATGTACTCCGTACTCTGTATAATAACTCGGGCCTCACTGTACCACCAGCGATCGGGGACCACCACGAATGGCAAATTCAAAACAACCTCTTCAATGGATCTTATATACTACAACTCCTGTTTGATCTTATTCCCTGTCTATTGTCTTTAAATTAATTCGACATCTTTACCATGATTTTGATTTTTTGATATATTATCATGACGATTTTGTACTCGTCGTTTGCCTATTGTCGTGTATGGTAATATTGAGTCTTGACCTAACGACCTTTCAACCCCATGCTCCAAACAAACACCACGTGACGGACTCTGACCTTCCACGCAGCGTGGGAGGCCCGACAGTCAGGAAACTGTGGCGGATGCGAGGCCGTTCGGTCCACTCGCGGGTTTGGCAATTTCTTTTTCCCCTTTCGGCGATTTATGTCATTGTGCACACACCACCATCCTTCATCCTCCTCCTACTTCTCCCTACTTTATATTCAAATACCACATGATCACAGTCTGTTGATTACTTTGCCCCATTCTTGCTTGCTAGTTTCTCATTTTAATATCGAGGGCAGGGATTTGACCCCAGCTTGCAGGAGTATGAGATGTGCCACCGGGTTGCCCTGGGAATTCGCTCGTACGGAGAAAAAAGAGACTGGGATCACACGGACACTATATTAGAGCATCCAAACCGTCGGTGTGTGAATGTCATGGTCATTGCGAGTGCGAGCGGGCTAGCTAGCTAGCTAGTCTATTCTCCTATACGTAACAATGGTGATCCCATAGTCGAGCCGTCGACAATTGTAGCAGGGAGGTTCGGGACCCGTCGACAGGGGACAGATTCCAGACTGGTCGTGCACGGGCACGATCAGCGGTGATCCCTGCAGCGACGACAGGGATTTATCTCAAATACTTGCCGTGCTGCTGATTGGTGGAGACCATCCACCCGGGTGACATGTCACATCTTCAAGCCCTGGCCCTATGTAATTGCTTGCCGTTGACTAACTAGTTACGGAGTACAGTAGTATAGGCTACTGGACGGATCTCCGGAGTTTACGAAGGAGTAAATTCAATAGTGTGCGGGTTGACAATACTCATGGAGTCATGGCTCGTCGTTAAGACGACTCGGTTGCTAAATGGACCTGTGCTTTGTTTTGTTTTTCGTTGTCTTCCTGGTTAATGTTGCAATGCATACCAGGAGGGCGGTT
This sequence comes from Penicillium subrubescens, assembly GCF_028828155.1. NCBI lineage: Eukaryota > Fungi > Ascomycota > Eurotiomycetes > Eurotiales > Aspergillaceae > Penicillium > Penicillium subrubescens. The sequence goes on along the minus strand of NW_026643151.1, from coordinate 3,455,774 downwards.
TCGTCTTACAACGGCTTTTTTGGCCCAGAGGTACGGAAACTCGATCGGTTCACACGAGGTGATCTTGCATGGTCCTGGTCATAGTACATACAACTAGTCTTTACTCGTGGCCTAGTCCTGGTTGATGTTTTCCCCCTTCCAGTTCTGTTTTCTACTCGATATCGTCTCGGTCTGTTCCACAGGTTTCTAATCTTCGTTTGTTGATGCTTTCCCCACAAACTACCAAACAATATCAATTAATATGGAAAAAGGGGGGAATGTTTGAGATGCTGTACGAGGGCAAAAATAGCACAGCCCTAACATTCAGCTCCACCACGTCGGGGAGGAATTTTTCATGGCTACAATAATATGCCTTCAAACACTGTGTCTATCGTGGTTCAGGTCCTCCTGGACCACAATCTACCTTTTTTAGTAAACGAAGACGACCATAGTGGAGGCTTCTAGAGTGTAGCTGGGGAAGGGCCGTCTGGAATAGATTAAATATCGTCAAGATTACCCCCCGGGAGTCTGTCGATACCCGCCCTACGATCCCTACTAAAATAGGAACAATGACAAATACCTGAGCCAATTGGGACTGGAGAAAGAGGTTCGTCACGGTGGGTCACAGTAGCTTGGGTTCTTAGAGGGGGGAGGCCATTGTATTGACAGGCCTCTTGTATCATGTATGTAGTACGGAGTTATACTCCGTACGCTGTACACTATGTATACATACAGGGTATGCTATGTACGAGTATACTGTATGCAAACTACAAGTAGAGTGCATTGAACGATTAATGGCGAGTTGACAAGTTGGAAGCAGACTGAAATGTTATCTATACTGGTTTTAGAAGATTTTGGGTATATTCGTTGGAGAAACTGTACGTACTTCAATATTATCTACAGTATTTCAGTTAAAAATTACATACATACCAAATAGGCTCTGATAAACCATTCTGTCTGTGAGCACTTAAGTTGTTTGTAAATAAAACCAAAAGCTCAAACAGTTGGAGAAAAAAAAAAAAAAAAAAAAAGGTGTGGCTTACGATTGTCTTTTTCTTGCTGTCTTTTTCAACGGTTTCCACCAGAGTGGAGAGGACCTGATGCGAGCGTCCCAAACAGGTAATCCCACAAAGGACAGTCGATCTCTCTTAGCCCCTCCCGATTCTGATTGAATTGGATCTATCGGGGGGCTCTTAGACCATCCGGGTAGTAGGTCTAGACAAATTGTGTTGGGTGCCGATGACCCTCATACAGTAGGTTAGCAAGCCATAGTGCTCCTAAAGGAGGGGAGGAGGGGACGTTAGCGTTGTGTTCTGGTTGACCAGGGCGTTAGGGTGGGAATAGTGTGGGACGAGGGACGGGATGTAATACTGTAGATTGGTTCCCAGGGGTTGTTTAGACAGCTCATTGCACGCAGCGTGCAGCTGGTCGAGAGCGACGATCACCAACCCCATCGTGATCCGTGATGGTTCTACCTTCTGGCTGGTCCGATCGTGGATAATTCTTAATTTTTCTCAGTCTATTATTTGATTCATATTTTTTTCGAATTCTTCTTTGCTTTTTCCTTCTCCTCCTCCCTCTCCCTTCTACCAACAACCTGGTTATACATCATGTCACGACCGGAGTTCGACCTAAACCGCGCGCGCCGTGACAGGTGGCAGGTGGTCCATGCACTAATAGACCTCCGACCTTTTACCTGCCCGGTTCTGTACAATAATTAAGCACAGTACTAGAAAACAGTAAGTAGATATACTATCGCGGCGTTGCTCGGACTACACAAGCGAAAGCCCCGAGTCCCTGCAGGCGTCGACTATTGCGTCCAAGATTAAAATCTTCACATAAAATTTAATAGTTGAGGGGGCAAGAAAGTGGACAACGGCAGAGATGCGTGGGACTGGGAGGGACAGGCGCTGTCACGGCAATCACGTTGCTTCCAGATTTGATTGGAGAAGAGAAGGGGGTCCAGGAGCTGCAAGGCACGACAGAATGAGAGGAGAAGGGGGTGTGGTGTGGGATGTACAATTCGTACGTACTGTAGGCTATAGCATATTGTATGTAGGTAGAAGTACTGCTACATACTGGGAAGAACCAGACAGACGTGTAACGCTCACCCGTCGATCCACATTCCCGGGAAGACATAATAATAATAAACGTCCAACTCGGACATGCTCGGGGAGGAGCCAGTGCGCAGTGACAGACTTCAATAATGCCAAAGATGGGAGAAAAATAGATTGGATCGATCTCCTATTCCTCCAGCTCCCGAGTCAGCACGGAGTTGCCGTTGATCCCAGCAAGCCAGAGCCCAGCGCTTGTGACTTGAGTGACAGCGGGTCGCCCAGTGGCACAGACAGGCTGAGCACATACAATCGAGGACAAGGAGCCTGGAGAGGGGGGGGACTTTCCCCATATTTTCCAATGGTCTTCTTCAGAAAGTCAAAGGACCCCGGTTGCAGGGAATTTGTCACGATCCGATCTCCACTTGGGGGACGATCCACCACGGTGGATTCAACCGGGCGGAACCTCGTTGAGCTCGAGAGGAGCCGCCGATGTAACCAATGAGATCTCGGAGATGGCCGATTGCAGGGGCATCGGATACGATCGGGCGGCGTGTCATGCATGGCTGGCTGAGTGACTGGGGAACATCATGACCCTCCTGGCGCCTCTCGCTTGTCACTTTCGGAAGCTAAGATCTGCCCCTGGCTCGTTTGGAGGAAGGGGGTTGGAAGTTGGCCATGTTGTAACTTGTCAGGGGTGAGAACTCCGTAGATACTGTACAGGATGGCTCTAGTCAAGTCAGGAAGCGAACTGAGCTGAGCTCTCTTACAGGTTGAATCTACCAACCTGGAGGATTGCGCTTGGACGAGGTCCTTTTTTCCCCTGATCTGCGAGAAGGCGTTCCTAGTTCCCAGTGTTTTCTTGATTCAGTATAAAGTACGAAGTACTCCGTACAGTAGTACATACTGTACTGTAGTAACTATGTACATTTTGTATGTACGACCCTATGACCATCGACCACAATCCTCCCCCCTTCTACACTCCCGTTCGGCATTCGACAATTTTGACATTGTCAATTTGAGTTAAACTTTGAGATCACCGTCCAGACCCAGACAGGTGCATTTGCATTTGCATTCTTTTTTCTGATTTCTTTCTGATTTCTTGCTCCGCGTTGCTTTTTCCTGCGTCTTGCGGTGCACCCGCATTCTGAACCGGCGCTTTGGGACTCTTTTCCATGACCAGAAGGATTGGAAGAGTCCCGCCCGACTGGCCGATGGGGAAGACATCAGTCACGACTTACGACTCATGAGGAAAAGATTATCGAGATTGGTTTAATCTCTATATTTTAGCTTGTTTATTTTTTTCTAATCTCTAAAATAATCTGCATAGATGGAGCCCGATTCAGATATATTGATCTATTTTGGAGGGATAGAATAATTAATTAATGTTGACGGGGGAGGCGCTCAGATACTTTTTTCTGCCAGTTCTGTTTTTTTCTTTAATATTTTTCTTAAAAAGAAATAATAGTTTCCTTTTTAGCGCAGGCAGTGATTTGGAATTCCCGCAACGGGGCTCAGGGTCGATCCCTCCGATCATTACGGTATTTTCCTCAGCCCGGATTCCTGGGTCGTACCGACGATCGCCGGAGCATTTTTGGTTTGGATAATGCATGGACTACAGTAAGTACTTATATTCGAGATACAGTTATACACGACTGTGCCATTACGACGTCAGATCAGAGCAATTTACCATTTAATCAATCTATAATGCTGGATCCGTGGTTGACCTTGTTGATGATTATCTCCTTTTGGGGGGACGAACCAGCGCGAGGACAAGTTTGGTTCATACGATACGGGAGGAGTATATCGTGTACCACCACGAGATCCGAGAGAGACTGGCTTCTCCAGGTTTATTCTTGTAGAGTATTGTATGGAGAAGACATAACTTACCTCTTAAATATTGATTAATCAACAGACCAAAAAGAGAAGTCTCAAATACGACGCTAGCCGTCCATACAAGCCATACCAAACAATACGAGTATTGTTCCGAACTGTCAGCTCCGAGATCGTGGATCGTGATCTTCTTCTCATAGCGTGTTGCGGGTGGAGCTAGGCATTTTATTTTTCTTTGGACCCGTCCCCCTGGGTTGCAGATATAATTGTCGCCGCTGCTGCTTTGTTGGTGGCTTGGATTCTGCCTACTCCAGTCCAACTTACTTCAACCTCAACTTTTCCCCTCTTCGACCATCTCCGACCTTCTATATCTCAACTTTCAACCTTCCAACTTTATATCCATCTTCCCCCTCGTCTCTATACGACTATCCTTGGTATAAACTCGTATACCCCTCTGGATCTCTCTACCTTCTCACTCTCCTCCCCCTCCCTCATGGCTCCCTCCCACCGCCGTGGACCTTGGGTCCCCGAAGAAGATCAACTACTCCTCCAACTCGTGCGCGAACAAGGCCCTAACAACTGGGTGCGCATCTCTCAACACATGCACTACCGCTCTCCCAAGCAATGTCGTGAACGCTTCCACCAAAACCTCAAGCCCTCGCTCAACCGTGAGCCGATCTCCGCCGACGAGGGCCTCTTGATTGAGCGTATGGTCAACGAAATGGGCAAGCGCTGGGCCGAAATCGCCCGCCGTCTGGGGAATCGCAGCGACAATGCCGTCAAGAACTGGTGGAATGGAAGCATGAACCGCAAGCGCCGTGGCTTGTCCACCCCACCGGCCTCACGTACTTTCAATGGCCGCATCGAGGCACCGTTCGCCCGTGCCTCGATCGTCAGCCCAACTCGTCCTCGCTTTGCAACTCGTCCCTGGGCCGAATCTTCTCCTATCGATTCGTCTGAGGTCTTCTCCCACTCGCGCCGCGAGTCTACCGTCTCCACTACCCGCCAGCTCTCTCCCATCTATACTCTGCCTTCTATCAACCGCCCCATCGAGACTCCCTTGACCTCGCCTGCCTTCTCCGAGGCCACATCCATCGAACCACCCTCCATGGTCTCGGATCACAACTCAGTTTGCTCTTCTTCTCCTCGCACATTGCCATCTCCACAGCTCCTCCCCATGCCCGTGGATTTGCGCGCCCAGTACGATGTCCGCCGGCAGAGTGTCGTCTCTGTCCACGTTGTGGATGATTCCCCGCCCAGCTATTCAACTCGTTCGCTGGAGTCACTCTCTGAAGTCGCCTCTAAGCGGCGGTGGATGGAACACCAGCCGGCATTGGCATCATGGCACCAACCGACAGACTCGTTCTCCAAGCCCTGGGAGACGAGGCCTGTCGAGCCTCCCCGTGATACGAGGATGGGTGTGAACAACCTCCTCAATTAAGGGGAGAAAATCCTTCACAAACAAAACGCCCATCCTCTATCATTTTTTTTCTACGGATCTCCTTTGTGTCATGATTGTACGAATTTTCTTGTCTATTATTTTCTCTTTGTTGAATACTTTCTATTCCCCTCTTCGCCGGGCTCCTCAGCCCGCGAAATTGTACATGTGCCAAAAGCTTTTCCCCCGCTCGCTCTCCTTTTTCCTATTTGTGGTCACCCTCTCCTATGTACTCTTAATGTGTATTACCATGGTTCGGATCTTCAAAATATGGTTGTTTTCGGTCATGTGGAGACCTTTAATCTGGGGGTGGTTTTCTTACTTTTGTGTTGTTTCCCGCTCTAATTCCCCGTCTTTTGTGTTTCATCGGGTTTACAGCAAGAGTGGAGGGCGAAGATTCTAAAATAGGGAATGGGTGAAAGTGATCCGCTCTATCTGGGTTTTGGGTTGTCTAGCATAATACCCCTGCTTATGAGAATTGAAATGTTTCGAGTCTATTGAAATCTCAGACACTATAGCAAGTAACGAGTAATAATTAGTAAATGATTAGCAACTCATGCTTGATGGGCACCCCTGCATATGCTGAGATTTAGACCTCAGCTACGCCGTCCACTTTTTGGTGGTACTGACTGTACTTGGGATTGCTCGCATTGTACCTCCGTTCATTGACAGTAACAGGGGCCTACCAGTGCACCATGTACCGACATACATACATCACTATGGAGATAGTTTTATGCTATGCAGCTAATCCTCGTACTGACTGCATTACTCCGTCTACTGTAGTCTTTCCGATAGGACTCCTTCCTCCAGTACCACAGGACTCAAACAAGGCACAGTATGTATCATAAGTTCATAATTCATCAATCAACCTATCAGCAGCCAAATTACAATTTCCAAATCAAGATCAGAGGGGGATAATCTCCAAGACCCACGGTTCACGAAGAATGCGCCACTAGAAGCGCTCACGAGGTCAGAATGCAAGGGGTCGCCGTCAGCATGAGGGGAAGATCATGTTGTCCGGGAGGCAAAGGTAAAGACGGGGAAGAAAGGTTCTATCGAGGATGAGGTAGTAGTGGTGGTAGGAGTGTACTCCGTAGTAGGGGAGGAGAAGAGGTCCATGCAGGTTATCTTTCATGCACGGCGCCTTATTCAAAGCGAAAAAAAGGGCGGCAAGTCACTGCATAATGACGAAGTCTAAAGAAAAAAAGTACTGATTTTACTTTACCTTACATCTGCCTCTGTCTTTACATCTCGATTTTCACACACTCTCGTTCTTCCCTCCCCAAGTATCTGCACCTAAACACCTTCTAGCCCAAGCTAAAGTTTAAACGAGAGGTTCGTCCGCGCCTGCAGCAAGGCCCATCGCTCAACGGTCCCCGTCACCAACCACGCCGCTCCAATCGCTGGCGGATGCGACTCTCTCTGCATCGGAGTGGCGCCCTTCGTGCCCCCCCCCCCGCCCGCTGGGGACCCGCCTTGTCTGACCAATCGTGGCATCCCACCATCAGACTGGTCACTTCTGACGGGATGAACGGCGGGGCGGGGTGCTCTCTCAATGCTTACCGGACCCAGTGCGTTTTAGGCATGGGTAACACGGTTTGCATCGAGCAAGCACACTTTGCACGGAGTTCGGGGGACAGTGGTTGGTAGACGCATTTTCATGGCTTTTGTTATGAGCGTTGACGCCTTCGGTAGGGAAGCCGGGGTATGCCGGGCGGTTTTATTCATTCTGAGCGACTCCGAGACGGTGGCATTCTGCATTCTGTACTCTTTGACACCACGCTCCAAACACCAGATCCCAAAACAATCGCCTGCATCCCGCTGCACAACTACAACGTCCGGACTTGATGCCCAGGCGTTACAAGACGTACAGACGTACTGTATGTACCCCTCCCCACCCAACCCAGCACAAGCGAGATCTCGGACCCCAACGACAACGTTGGGCCGTTGCCGATGCAGTGGTTCTCTCCTTTTTTTTCCCTCTCTTGTTAGGCCGATGGAACACTGGTTTGGCTTGCCCTGAGTGGGTGGCGGCACGGGTGATCTGATCCACTTTGTGGTTTGGTGGGCGGTTCTGGTCCTCTGCCGTGCGATCGAGATTGTTATTGTGGGCCACTCTGCCCGCTCTGAGCCTCTGGCATTTCTGGTCCTGGGCATGGCGTGTGATGACGCTGGATGGTGTGGGGGCGCCCGGCGGTTCGATCCTGGAGGCGATGGCTGCAGGAGAGTTGGGACAGGAATTATGATGGGTAGGTTTTGGGTTGGCGATGTGATGGTGATGCCGAGGTTCATCAAGGATTAACTATTGTACAAGGTACGTCCCGACACTAGCACAAGATGATAACGAGTGGCTTGGGATTGATCATGTAGGATTGCGACCTATCAGGATAGAAAGCCACCATCACAAGCCGATGAGATATGCTCACGACATCTAAACTGGCGGGCCGTTTGATGTGGCATAGCAGGTTGACCTGAGCATTGATACCATTTTCAGCTAGTCTTTTGCCACTGGCATCAGCCAGCCATCGTCCGCAAGAATCATACATCAGTCTTTTGTCCAAGCTAGATAACCAGGTTCAAGGACCGCCCCTCCCCGAACAATCGCGAGAAAGAAACACCAACGAATGGACCTCGATGAACGAGGTGAAATGATGTAAATAATGATATGAGATCAGACGGTCGAATCAGCATTGCCGAATCACCCTCGAGTGTGATCAGCAGAGACATCAGCACTCAATAGTCCAGAGCAGATCCTGGGCTCTCAGGTCACCACTAAAAATCAAAGCGACAACCCAGCACTGTGTCCCTAATTTTCCGTAGGGGGTTATCAACCCCCATCCCTGGTACACGCCTCATAGTGCTACCCCCCGCTGTGGGCACTGGGCAGCACAGTCTGATCTCGACCGGTCAAAACGAGGCATGACTAGTGTGCCAGCTTCACGCTAGTGACCAAAAAGGTTAAAGCTAGCTGCCGGTGATTTGGAATTTGGAATTGTGGTAATTGTCCGGTATTACGGGACGTGCACTTTTGTCTGTACCCCCATCAGTTGGGACGGGTCATCAGATAAAAAAAATTTGAAAGAGAGAAATAAAAAATAAGATATCAATATTAAGAGACCCGGTGGAACGGTGGAACCGGACGGGAAGAGGAGAGAAAGATTGGGATCATGGAAGAGGAGAACAAAGAAACCACTTTTCCAGGATCCCAAGAACCCAACAACCGGTGAAAGAAAGACGGCTCTTGGTTTTCCAGGAGACTGGTTCTGGACTATGTTGACTCCATCATGACTCCATTGAAACAAAGAACAGGAACAAAGAAGAAGAAGAAGAAGAAGAAAAAAAAAAAAGAAAAGAAAAATCAAAAAAGGATCTAGGACCTTGGGGACTTCCAACCCAAATTCCAACTTTCCAGTACCATGTTTTCAAGCCTTGCAGCCTTTCATCCTATAACGGGGGGCTTACAGAGTTATGCTCAGTAGTTGACTGTAGTTCCCACTAGAGCGGAACCATCCCCCTCCCGAACTATGGATTCAGTACGGAGGTCCATCCAAAAAGTATTGCGCAGCGCACGTACCACCATTATATTACCACTAGCGTTATACCAAGCGAATACACACAATCCCCCTGAATAGAATAGCCTTCATCGTCTGTCTACTACCTATCTACTACTACTGCTGCCTACATCTACCATTATGCCAAAACAATCAACCCTTGCTGATCGTGTGACTGTCGTCGCATTAAGGGCGTATACGACGAAAACGTCTGCTGAGATCGCGAAGATAGTAGATCTATCAATTGCTACTGTTAATCGTATCTACGCGCGCGCGATAGAGCGCGGTTTTGACCCAATCCATACAAAGATCACCGACGAATACGTTCAAGACGGTGCTCGCTCTGGTCGGCTAACTAAGCAAGATCCTCAGACGGTTAACACTATTCTGTCGAAGGTGCGCCTTGATCGATTTGGTCGAGAGAAAACATGCGCTGATCTTGCTGGAGAACTTAGCCAGGAAGGGATCGAAATTTTATCCTCTACTGTCTGGACTATCCTCAGGAAGGCCGGTTTACGCAAGACGAAACCGACGAGGAAGCCTGGACTGACGAAGAAGATGCGCGCTGAACGATTAGCTTAGTGCTTAGCTCACGAGCACTGGACTCTTGACGATTGGAAGAATGTGATCTTCTCTGATGAAACCTCGGTTATTCTTCTACATCGTCGTGGTGGTTATCGTGTTTGGCGTTCTAAGGATGAAGCATTTCTACGCTCGTGTATTCGTGAGCGTTGGAAAGGCTCTTCTGAGTTTATGTTTTGGGGCTGTTTTACCTACGATAAAAAAGGCCCTTGTCACTGTTGGTGCCCTGAAACTGCTATACAAAAACGTGAAGCAGAGCAAGAGATTGAAGCTCTTAATCAAGAGATCGAACCAATTCTACGCGAACAGTGGGAGCTAGAGACTGGCGTACGGCGTATCAATCTTCGTCGACAGCCTGCTGGTAAAAAGCCTACCTGGAGATTCAATAAGCAGAATGGAAAGCTTTCACGAGGATCTAAGGGTGGAATTGATTGGTATCGCTATCAAAAGATAATTCTTCTACCAAAGCTTATTCCTTTTGCTAAGGAATGCGCTACAACGCGGCCAAAAACGATCGTACAGGAAGATAAAGCTCCAGCGCATAATCATTATATTCAACAGCGAGTATTTGATGCAGCTCAGGTGCAGCGATTAGTGTGGTGCCCAAATTCGCCTGATCTCAATGCTATTGAGCCTGCGTGGCCTTGGATGAAACGAAAGACTACTAGAAAGGGAGCGCCTAAGTCTAGACAGGAAGCTATTGCTATATGGAATAAAACCTGGCAAGAGCTACCGCAGGAAAAGATTCAGGCTTGGATTGAGCGTATACCCACGCATATCAAGAAGATCATTGAATTAGAAGGGGGGAACGAATATAAGGAAGGCCGGTAAATTATACTATGTAGTACGTTAATGTAATTTAATGGTGGTACGTGCGCTGCGCAATACTTTTTGGATGGACCTCCGTACGGAGTGGTTAGTTAGTTGGTTGGTATGGCCAAGTCACATGAATTATCGCCCCCTCTCGTATATTCCCGGTCAAAAAAGAAAGAAATATAGACACGCATTCAAAGAAAGAAATAACAAATCCCCATTTCCTGGTTCTCGACAAGCTCCAACTGCCAACTCCTTTCCAAATTTGTCAGTATTCGTAGTAGAGTTCGGCGGCGGCCACTAGTTCCTGACCTGCCAGGACCAACTCCCGGCTCCTGCGCGCGATGACGGGCAAACGGGTGCCAAGGCGATCGGTATACAAAGTACTGTATATACTGTATTACTATCTATACCTTGTAAGTATACACATACCACAACGATCGTTCTCTTTATTGATTTCCATGGTAGAACCATCACCGTTGTAACCGCCGTTGAGTCGCTACCAAGGAACTTGGATATCGGGTAGACGAACCATGGGTATTCTACATTGGGATCAGGGGTAAAATACCCCATCTTTGAAGCCAGCAAGATCTTCATTTTCCTAATTCGTTCAATCTGTGAAGATAATCGAGATGTTCGTTGGAGATGAAATGATGTAAGAATGATGGACATGTATACCAAGTATTTGATGTATTCGTAACGGTATGTCTATACTGTATTCTGTATTCTATACTGTTTGTACTGTATTCCGTATCGTAGTATCGACCGTTGTGTTCCAAGCCACCGGATCCTGCGATCGACATCGCTGCTCACCCGACTTGGTAACCTTGACGCGCGCCCTAATTTTTGGCCATGAGGTGAGTTTTCGGCCTTCTTTTTTGTTTCGATCGTGGATTCGTGATCGCCCCGATGGTCATGGCAGAGTCGTATCCCGGATTTGATGTACAAAGTATAACTATGACTGTATATCATATACACTATGATACAGTATACAGAAGTGAGGCGGTCTTCGTAGGAAATCAAATACAAGTCCTTTTGTTTTCCCCCTACCCGTTATACAGAGAGTTGGCCTTTTGATGTACAACCTCCAAGTTGTCCAATTACCATGTCCGTATTTGAGTAGTTATACAATACTAACAAATTGATATAGTGGAACGAGAAGCTTTCGATAAAGATAGTACTATCATTTCTAAGTAAGGCTCAAGACAATATCATACAAAACACGTTTGAAATAAACAAGGAGGCAAATCGTCGATATCCGTTCATGTCTCAGGAGTCAAGACGTCCCTGCTAAGCCCTGCCTGTGCCCCAGTGACATCAACCCAGCCCCAGCTAATCCGCAATAGTATAATAGTTTAATAGTGTCAAAAGAACCATCAAGGTGCAGCTGATGCCCCCAATCACTTTCTCCCTGCCGGTCTCAGCTTCTGATTGGCCTACGGAGGATCTCGGTGCCATCTTTACACTAGTCTAGATTAGATCTAGCGCAACAGATGTTACCCGCCTGTCGGGATGAAGGTTTGGAATTGGGCATTTTTGATTTTCCATGTTTGTTTTTGAAAGTTTCTTTGAAGTTCGTGCGGAGTGCTTTTTCAGGAGGTTTGTGATCTGGGATTTTCTAGATTTCCGATTTTTTTGTGGCTTGCACTCCTTTGAGAGCAAATCATGTCAGATCTGAAAATCCTTTGCCCTGCATTTACTGTACACGATTATCCTCCGAGCCTTTTCCTTGTTCCTATCCACTTCGACCCGGTACACGGGTCCATCTAAAGCCATGACCGAGGGCAGTTCAGCTCAGCATGTCAATCAGTAAAGCACGATACACTCAAGTATCTCGCAAATTATCAATTCCATGACTCGTGAATACTAGAATTTTGAAGACTGCGGTACCTAGCCAAGCCTTTCTATCTCTAAAGCACCCTCAACCAAGGGTCCAGACGCTTCGATTCAGCCTCAGAGTTACCACTATTGACAACTATCCGTCCAAACACTCGCCACCACATCCACCTGTGGCACGCCCGAAAACTAAAAATTGAAACATGTCTACCAACTCCAAGATTCTCTACACCCACATTCAGAGCTCTTAACTAGGCCCACGCCAGGCCACCTTAGGCTCACCGTTGTATCCAACCCCCATCGTCCCACCGGCCCGGTCCCAGACCACCAAACAACGGATTTCGTTTCGATATCCGAAACCATATGAAACCGGTGAAGTTCGGTGCGTACCGTGGCTGGAATATGGGGAAGGCTTCGACGTACCGAATTCTTGGTTGTGCTATCTCTAGTTCTCTATTCGGTAGGGTAGGTATCCACATCGCGCTTACGTGTCTCTGCCCTCATCCGTTTGTCATGGCCACATCTCGTTTTTGAGGCTCGCACTCGATTACTAGAGAAGTAAGGTGCGTTTTCTGTCGAGCTATATGATCAACTATTAATGCCTACTCGAGCTCGTTATCGTATACTAGGTAGGAGGTCGAAGTTTTGCGTAGAAGGTGGTTTTGGTTGTTGATTCGATCAGTGCTGCGTCTGATGGCGAATTTATCTGCTAACTAACTCGAATGCCCGACCATATTGGACTGTGCCGAGGAAGTTTTGGTGGTGAGTATTGTGGTCGTAAGCTATGGATACGAGGAAAATTCTATGAAAACAACATGGCTCAGCGTGGAGAGGTGTGCCAACCCTGTGAGCTGGACTTGTTTTTGAGAGAACACTGAGTATTTGGGCAAGTTCAGTGTTGAGTATCCGCCTATAGAGAACTTTCAACGACGCTGAATAATGTAGCATCGTAGGGATGTCATGATGTGATCGATTTCGTCCTAGAGTAAGCCGTAGCTGGTTGATCACAGGTACCTGGGATGTTGGGTTCATCCGAGTCATGCTGCCGTCAGAGACCTTACGAGGTGCACAGTCCAATGATCATGATCCCATCTCTGGAAATGAATGCATTCCCCGGCTTCAGTGAAGCCTATCGTAAATGTATCCAAAACAAAGACATTCTATATAGCAGCTAGAAGTTAGGGAGTCACCGCATATCCCAGGTCCCGACTTCCAAGTGTACAAATCAGGCACAGACACATGAATCTCAATTTGAAGAAAAGAAGCAGAACTGCCAGTAGGCAAGTCGATGGGAAATAAGAATCAAGGAAGGAAATTGTAGCAGGTCATTCCAAAGATTGGGTAGAGGAGTATTGTGGGCAAACCACGGCCATCTCTGGTAGAAGGCAAATCCCAAATGGGAGAAAAGAAAAGGTTACGTAAAGAAAGATCATATCACAAAATCCAGTATAGATCAGAAAGTACCCAGGTAGATGCAAACAAATCTCAGACATGTCCAGATCCAGTTCCAAACCAAAAGAAGAAAAATCGCTCAAGGGGTATAATTCGCTGTGCACATCATAACCAGATATCGCCTTCTTCGCCATTTACCCATTGCGCCCATACCGCCTCGTAAGCATCTTCCAGGTCACGCACCCAGCGCGCCGTGTCAAATAGCTTGTTCTTGTATCGCTGCATAAACAGCATCTGTCGAATGTCGGCCAATCGACCGCGCGCGCGGCCCTCGCCACCAGGCATGTATTGCAGATCCATGCACAGTCGGATGGCTTTGTTCTCGTAATCGTCATCCGAAGTCGCAATGAGTTCCCCGCGGGCCCGTTGGCCCTCTTCGCCACCTGGGAGCGCGCTGCTCAGGATGCTGCTTGCCATCCGCGAGCACATCTTGTACTTGTACCGCGGGAGCGTGAGCAGCGGGGTTCCACTCCAAAGAACGTCGGTTGCTGTCGTGTGTGCATTGCACTCGGGCGTATCAAGGAAAAGATCCAAGACCTTGGCCCGCGCAATATGCGTGTTCTTCGGCGCCACGTCGGTGAAGATGATTCGGGAAGCCGTTTCTTCACCGGCCCATGCCTTGGCAGTTTCCCGAAGATTCTGTTCACCCGTTTCCGGGAACCGCAGTAGCCAGAGAACAGAGTTGGGAATACGTGCCAAAATACGCAGCCATGTTCGAAATGTAGTGGGTTCAATCTGTTCAGAAAGTTAGTCAAGTAGAAGAGGACATGATTGAAAGAAGCTTACCTTGTACAGCTGATTGAAGTTGCCCAAAATAATAGTATCATCTCTAAGTGACGGAAATAGTTCCTTACGCATCCTCCAGCGGCGCATCTGCTCTTCATCCCAAGAGAGCGGTCGCTCCCCTGCGTCTGGTGCACTCTGTCGGTGGTCGCAGCAAAAAAACGTATCGCGAGTGAAAACGATCTTCTCGCCGTAGACCCAATCCTCCATGTCCTCGCAGTTATCATCCTCGAGCATCCGATCCTCAATCCTCGTAGTGCGTCGTCCGGGGCTCAAGGTTTCCGGGGGAATGGAGAGCTGATCAGCGAGGATGTAGTCGCACCACTCTGCGCCGAGAGTGCCTGCAAACCCCATGAATGACATGTGAATAGGTGCAGGCCGAGCGGCAAAGACCTCATTGCGCGCTCCGCGCGTGTAGCCATTCAAGTTGATCAGGATGTGGATCCCATCGTCAACGATCTGCTGGACCAGTCGGTCGACCGGCCATCCGCTGGCGTCATGGAAGACAGGTGCCTCCTTCTCGATCTGTTGGCGGTGGATTGATTTATCGCTGGAAGTCGTCGCGTAGCAGTACGCTTTCACCTTGTTGGGATTGTGCAGCCCAAATACGGACTGCATCAAGTGAGCCAGAGGATGGTTGTTAAAGTCCGAGGACACATAGCCAACTCGAAGGTAAGGCTTTGGGGGTGCAGGTGGTCTGTAAACAGTCGCAGGAAGCCAGGGCAAACGCAGTGTTGAGCATGAGATGCGCAGGCCATTGCGTTGGGAGATTTGCCGGATCTGCTTGGCAGACAGAGGGCAAGTGAAGGTATGGAAGGGGAGAACTGTAGGGGCATTCGGAGCCGTGAGAGCTGTTGGCAGTTGGGGTCGACGGTACTTCGAAGCAGGATAGTCTTTGCCATAAACATAGCGATCCTGATACCACTGCCATGTAATTGACCGTATAGCACGCTCAACCAGACGGACAATTCGTGACCCCTCCCATTTCTTGCCAGCCCAAGACTGAAGAACCTTGGCCAAGGACAACAGGCGATTGGAGGCCACTGGACCAGAGTCAAGTGCAATGGCTAATTGAGCAACGAGCTGCTCGGCCGTGTTCGGGGTCAAAAGTCCCCGGCCCCAGTATTCGCCTTCACGCAATTGTCGGTCAACGATGTCGACAACTCTCTTGACCCAGCCAACTCCCGAGTCGCTACTTTGGGCATCCCGAAGCATACCCTTCTCGTCCACGTGCCAGCGATCGCGGAAGCCACGGCTATTGACAATACCTCCGCGACCGACCCAATTGCACACCGAATTCAAAGCATTGGCTAGTCCACATACCGCCTCGGCGAAGTCGGGATTCACCTTGACTGCACGCTTGTAGTAGGAGATGGCATCGTTGACACGACCAGCGTCTTTAACAGCGTTGGCCAAATTGGCCAGGGCGATATCAAAGTTACCATCGCATTGAACGGCTTGCTCGTACATCTTGATCGCGGCCTGGAGTTGACCAATATCCTTGAGTAGACTGCCCAGGTTTGTATACAGGTGAGCATGGCGAGAGTCGAGATGCAGTCCGTAGTTGTAATATGCCAATGCCAAAGAGATACCGCTGCCAGGCACAACGCCGGGTATATGAGGATGCTGGCTCTCGCCGTTAGGACGGACCAATCCCCGAGCCGGTGGATTGTTTTGAATACCAGCCAGCAAGATGCCAACATTGTTAGCAGTCGATGGGCTCGGCTGCAAGGAGAGAGAAAGGTAGTAAAGAGCGAGGATATCCCGCACGCCAGGTGTGGACTTCGGCGCTCCAGACGAAACGGTCGACATTCCATCCTGATAGATTTTGGCCAAGGAAAGGAGGGAGTTGCTGGTAGTAGAAACAGCGGCATTCCGGGAGATACCTTCAGCCACGTATTTCAACCCGGGCGGAGTTCCACCACCCTGGAAGACGAGTTTCGAAGTCTGAAGAGCTCTGTCTGGATACAACAGAACGCTCTCGTTAGACTCTGGCTCGGGCTGGTGGTATCCGTTGCTTGTTTGAGACGAGAAGGCAGCAAATATTTGCTTGATAAGGCTCTGGATACCATGCCGTCTTCTACCAGCAGCAATCAAAACGGCATCCTCGAAAGCAGACGCAGCTCCTGCATTATCACCGAGGGCATACAACATGTTTCCCTTGGCATGTATCAAAGCCAGCATTCGCCCATTGTCTGAGCCAGGTATAGCATACCCACTGGTCGCAAAGCCAGCGGGTGTAGAAGTATCGGGTGAACCCAGATTGAAGCCATGGACCTGTCCCATATCATCATCGTAGTCGAATGATGCCTTATCATACATCGCAATATCGGACACGTTGCTCTCGACATCGCTTTCCGGCTCGCTGGCATGCTCATCCGCCTTGAAGCAATCCCCATCCTTCGGATGGCGGAGGGATGTCTGCACGAAGTCGATGATGTTGACAGCTTCCCTGCCGCGGTGGCTGGTGCACAACAGGCCAATCAAATGCTCGACGGCCTCAAAGAAACTCGGTCGTAGTTTGACGGCACGCAGCCAATTCTGCAGAGCCTCTTCTCGACGATCAAGCGCCAACAGCGTTGCGGCAAGATTGGAGATAGCTTCCACGTGACTGTCACCAGGTCAGCATAAACTTAAAATTTATTTGAAGGGAGATCAGTAGGACTCACGTCGAATCACGAGCAATAATCCTCGAATACCATCGCATAGCCTTGTGGTAATCACCCAATCCGTAAGCCAAGCAGCCACCAAGAAGCATCCCATCAATCCATTCCCAATTGCTTTCCATGCAAAGATGAGATAGCATTTCCAGAGCAGATGCCGCGTTGTTGACGGGAGACCCTTCATTGAATGGAGAGCCCGAGAACCGAGATCCAGTTGCAGATACTGAGAATCGACCAGCATCTCTTATCTGCGAGTCTGAGCCCCTGTGGTGGTGTTGAGAGAATTGGCTCAATGATGGACGTCTACCGTGTGTGCTGTTTTGTGGGAGTGGGGTGGAGTGGGAATCATTTATCCTGGGATTAGCTAACAGGTCGAGTTTTTGCCGTCGTAAATCATATTGGCTGGATGGGTAGCTATTATGACGGGGGATATTGGAGGGATTCTGAGAGAAGTCGAGGCCTGGCTGGCGGGGAGGTTTTGGGTAGATGCTCGGTTTCAAAAAACGTTGGCTGTGGCCACCAGCACCGCTGTTAGAGATACTGTTTCGGCGAGCCTGATGAATTGTGGCGAGGAGATCGACATAGACACCATGGGCCCAGGAGAGTATCTTTTCCTTGAACTCAATGTTCCCAGTCACTGCTTGGCCTGGGCCCTGGAAACCGGGTCCTGCCGAAGGACGGCCATTCCAATTCATGGAATTGTTGGTAGATAGATTCGATGGAAGTCCCGAGATGGATCGACTGACTCGAGCATGATATGGTAATTGATCTGAATGTCGTGGAGGGAAGATGGGTTTCATGAGAGGGTCCTGCGTGGGCAAGCCGGGCGCAGATTGGCCCCAGGCAAAGGATGTATCTGGACGGCTGCCCAAAGGTATTTGAGATTGGATGAAAGCCGGCTGGTTCGGATCAAAGAAACCAGTCGGGTGAGGATAACCGAAACGCGAATCACGAATGGCTGCAGGGCGATATGGAATATATACGCCGTCCGGCCAGTATGGACCATACGGGCCAGTGCCGGCCGAGGCAGTTGGTCCAACACATTGCTGAAGAGTAGCTGGCAGAACAGTCGGGATGTAGGCACCGTTATGCATGACGAATCGTTGAGGTCCTTGCAAGGGCAAACTTTGATTCAAGACCGAGTCGATGCCTGGCGGATAGTTGACGGGACGCACCCAGCTAGTACCGTTGGCATCCTGAACAAACTCTCCAGAGGCCACAGGGTTGATTACATCGTTCTTGAACACGGGCGGGAAGTTCATGGGCTTGGGCCCTGACAGATCGGAGCCAGGCTGTTGCCAAACGTCTCCTAGCAGTCCTGCCTGAAGGGACAGAAATTGGTTCGAGTCCATCGGCGAGACCAAGATGTGTTTTGTAGCAGGCTGGATTGTAGTATCGCCGAGTGTTCCATCGTAGCCAGCAGCTAGAGTGCCGTTCGGAGTCTTTCTTCTCAGCGCATGCTCAGCCGTAGCATGACCGTTGGGCCCAGAGGCCGTCGCATCGGGGACATCGAGTCGTTGGACAGGTTGCGGCAGCTGGATGCGTGATCGCAAGATTGGATTATAGAAGGATTTGGAGGGGTCATTCGTTGCGGGGAAAGCGGAGTCATTCACTTCGTAGGGAGATTGATTTACAGCATCGTGAGGGGGATAGGGGTGCATATGGTGATGAGGATGCACCGAAGGAAAAGGCGCGACGGTCGGAAACATCTTAACCTCCACTAGACCACGAAGGCCCGTCTCTTCGAAAGAGGGTCCGGTCGGTCAGAGAGGGGGTTTCTGATTTCTCAACGGAAATCAACAAAAGGTCAGTTGAACTCGTAGGTAATCAACAGGCATCCTCCTTGAAACGTTTTCGACACCGCATTATGGGTACCAAGCCAGTTCTCGATGAATGTTGAGCGAGGAGGGGGTAGCAACAGGGCGCTTGTGTACGGCAGGCATTCACGATATCGTCATCGAGCAGGCGTGGTTGGGACAGAGGTCGAGTAGGTAATTGTCGCCGGCGAGCGGGTCTGATAGTGGATAATGGAGGTTGATAAGGGCGCTCAAGAGGCCAGGTGTAAGGATAAAGAATTATTTTCGATATTGAGGACGCAAGGGAGAAGGGGAGTTCAACTGGCGATCTGCTGGTGTCCGAGACGCGGTGGGCCAATAAAATGCGGGCGATCTTGGCAAGAATTGTGCGAGGGTCACAGGTGGATATTAGGAAAAAAGGAGAGTCGATGGCGTTAGAGAGAGGGAGAGGAATTCTGATGAGATCAGAGACGGTTAAAGAGGGGCCTCTTGTTCTCCAGAGGGGAGGAGAGGGAGAAGAGTGGTGAGAGAGAGAGGAGACGAGAGGAAGAGTGGAAGAAAGAGAAATGAAGGTGCTCGAGTCTCGAGGCCGAGAGTCACGACGTAGTCAAACACTACATACATTACCAGTTATGTAGTGTCCTAATTAACTAGTCCACCAAGTACTCAGTGCAAGTAATAAGAATGGAAAAAGGCTCCATAGTAGTAGTACTTAGTATTAGACGGCCCGCAATATGAAGAGAAAAGGATGTGCGGATCGCCCGCTATGCTTTTTTTCTGGCTTCTCCATTCAAATTCTCTTTCATCTCATCTATATCTCTTTACTTTCACGACCTCCTCTTTTTCCCAATCCCTCTACTCATGATTCCCCAATCCTTTTCCTCATATTTCTCTTCCATCTTCCTCTCTCCCTTGTCCTCTCTTGTCCGTCTCCTCCCCTCCTCCTTCGCGACCCAGACTCCACCTCAGACCCACTTGATCCAACGGCTGAACCCTCTTCTGGGCTGGAGTCTCCATCCAACAGCCCACGTCAGTGGACCATTGGTCCCGTCCGGGCGACTAGTCATGGATCGGTGACGCCCCGCCGTGATGATCGAGTCGAGCCCGTTCTCGTCCTGCGCTGTGTGAGGTGGATCCAGTTGCTGATGATTATGGGACTGGTCCCAACCAGCTTAGCTATGGAGTGTAGGCTGAACCTTCGCTCCAAGTTGTGATGCTCGATGGGCTCCTCTCATCACACAATATCCAGGGCAATGTTACTTACTGCGACCGCCGCTGCGGCGCCACAGCGCGCCTCCTCCCAGTCAACAGAGACTAACAACAAGCTCCGCATAGGAATTGGGAAGGCAAAATTCATGGGAAGAGTCCAATAATCTCTTGTGAACCCCTCTCTTTTTCCCCTCTCGCTCAAAGAGTCAAAGACCCCGTCGGCAGCAGGAGAAAAAAAGGAAACATCGATAACTAATAATAATAATAATAAGATGACTATTATCGACTGCGGGCAGCCTCTGACTTGCTTTCCACTTGCTACACCCCATGCAAGCCACCTCCTCCACCGACCGTCTCGGTTTCTCGTGTCCGGGTGACGGGCGCAGCAGCCCCCCTGTTTGCCTCTTTGGCCGCCTCATCAGCACTGCGATCTTTTCCTACTTGGGCCCAATTTCTGGGGTTGCTGGCCAGGATTGCCTTCATCCTTCCCCTGCACCTTGATTTTCGAGAGAGTTTTCTCATTCCGAAACCTACTCAAACTGATTGATTGCTTTGTGTATCACTTCGAGGAATAGCTTTCCATCTTGCATGTCTTTCAAGGCTTTTAATAAGTTTATCATATTGCGAATGGCTCGCAGGGCATCAACTACTGGAAAATCATGGATCTGCCCTTCTCGCGGATCCCTCGTTCCAGATGGTTGGGCATAGTGCACGGTCGTACTGGGGTATTATCGAATCTTCCATACTGGTATGCCTCCAATGCCTACGTCCTCCACCTCCTCCAGTCCTGGTCCCCAAGCAGACGTATGCATCAGCCAACAAGATGAGCTAGTTATGTTTACTATGGAGACCTCGTCGATGCTTCTGTCGCGACAGAGAAACTCCATACTTATTCACACTTCTCGGAGTTGCTTGTATGCTGTACTCTGTCTGTCCTGCAATTTGAAGTATGTAGATTAATGTGCCTCGCCCACCCCCATGTCTCCAGCCGCAGCGATCGGCAAACTCACCCTCCCCCACCACGGCATCCTTGGCCTGCACAACGTCCAAACGGCATGCGGGTCGGGTGGTACAGGGTGTCCTGGAGTCTTGGACTTCTGGTAGCTCATCCACTGTTTACATTACTATCCACACCGTTCGTTTGACAGGCCATAACACATACGTCCATACCGGTTTTGAGGTGGACTCAATCTCCATAGAATTCTCCATATTCTGCACTAACACTTAGTATATCCCTGATAGGCACAACTGTAGATACTCACCTTGAAACAAGCCATCCATCGCATTATCACAATAGACCTGACAAAAGACAAGGAATGAACTACGAATCCTCCACGGAGATGTGGACAAACCCTCTCCTCCTCATACCTCAATTAACCAATCCAATCCCCCATTCTCAAAAACATCAGACAAGTAAACAATATTCGCCTCCATATAACATCACATATATCGCATTCAATCCATGCAAAATTAAATTGATCAGCACATTTATATCTCCCGCCAAGCCCCATTCCCTCTCTGCCTCTCTCCTCATTTGCCCATCAATATTCCACGACCCCATCAAACAAGGACACCCGTGCACGACCGCTCCAGTTGCATGCAACTCCCGAACACCATTCCCCACCACCCCGACGCTCCCAGACTCCCAGTGGAGGAAGCCTACACCACCGCCTTATCAGGGGCGACCAACCAGCAGTGATCGGCGAGGGCAGTGGGTGGAGTCGGTCTTGGGCCTCTTGGGGCCAGCGCCTACGTTAGTACGGTAGCTGCATGGCCCATCGGTTTCGGTGGTCTCGGTGTGATGATGCTGACGGTGTCCACTTGAGCGACCGTGGTCAGATAGGCCGACGATGAGATGAAGGATCTAGGCATGTACTGAGTGGTCTTGTCTGCATGGACTATGAGAAAACAGTTAAATACAGCCGCAACATAGCCTGCTGGGGAGTCTGGTCAATCGTGGTGCCTACGAAGGCGCGACACGTTGCTCGAGGCTGTTTGCTGTGCGACTTGCGGGTGTCGCTGGCCGGGTCGGAGTGTGATGGAACGGCCGTTTGGATGTTTTAGAGTCGTCCTTTTTTTAGGAGGACTAAAACTCGCCGGTTTGGTCGGAAATGGTCAGTGATGGCGTAAACAAGCTCATGGCCATATGGCGGTGGGGAGCGGATTCACCGTGTGGGCTGCAAATATATACAGTGGAGGCTGACTCTACTGCATATATGTAGGAGGTCGAGTAACGAAAACGAAAAAGATATATAAATTCCCTCCACTTCCATCACGCGACGCCCAGGCATCAATTAAAGCTACATTGGAATCTGTATGTGGATGATCGCTGCCGGCTAAAAGCAAGGGGCGGTAAACTGTAAATCAAATCAAATAGACCGGCGACACCGAGATATGTAGTCTGAGATCATACTTGAAGGAAAGTGGACTGCCTATGTATATCTCACGCACGTTGCCTGCACGCAGAAATACCGGGGCTATGCGGATATCCGACAGCCTCACTTGAAACAGGGCCACCCACAGATGAGATGTATGCGTCGAGAGCCGATGATTAGGCTTCTGGCATGGGAATAGCAAAAGAAGAAGGCGTTCTAAATCATGGCCACGGTCAAGTACATATTCTAGAATCAGCGACTTCGCGGGCTTGAGACCAGGGCGATATGGATCTTGCCCCCTTTCCATGTCAAATTGGCATTGGCAGCATTCAAATGGTAGGACATGGACTGATTCTACTTTTGTACTCTGCTTTATGTTGTAAAAGGCTGACCCTGTCCGTTGACCTTGAAGCGTCAATAGAAGAAAGAAGGATAGAGTGAGATAAAAAAAAATAAGTCCATTGTCACTATATAATCTCAGGCCCAGTGGGATAGATGATCCCAAAGGCTTACGACTACGAACAAGAACAGAACAAGTTCTTGTTGCAAGGATGTAGACCACAAAAATGGACCACTGTAACCACAGCGACATAAATGCCACCAGTTACCGCGGTGAGTAGCGGGTCGTTGCTCTTCGTTACTTAAAATAAGCGTAAACCACATCGAATAAAGTCCAAACCCCGCAGGGAGAGGACGGTAAGCGCCAGAGTGTTGTAACGGTTCCCCGAAGGGAGACTGAGAGAGATGGAGATGGAAAAATCGACTGCACCGGGCAGTGATGAATATGCCTTGCTGCATCCCCATCGCCAATGGGGTTGAAACGAGGGGAAGCAGATCAAGGTTAAGTGGAAACGAAATGGAAGAGGATCTATACGAACAAGGGAGAAGAGCGCGGGCGATCGAACTGTTCATTCGGATGCTCGCAAAAGAGAGAACGAAGAAAACAAGGTATCAGGTCATAGCTCATAAAATGGTATGTTTTTTGGTTGTGGAGACCACAGTCGTATTCTGCAACTAGCTCCGCATTTTTCAGCAGGTATGCTTGTTGTTACAAGAGTAGATAGAGTCCTCCTCTTTTCCGTTCAGGAGAGTAATTTACTCCTCAGGAACTAAGTGATTATCAGCAACAATGTTCGAGTAGTTCGGGGCAGGAATCGAATTGATTCCAGGAGAAAACTCACCGTCAATCTCGCCAGCCTTGACGTCGTCAGAGACATCCTTGGGGCTGCGGCCATCGACCTGGCAGCCGACGGAGAAAGCAGTACCGAGGATCTCGAGAACAACACCCTGGAGAGACTTGGCCATGGAGCGGTGCTTCATCTGGCGGGCGATCTCAACAATGTCATCGAAGGGGATGGACTTGGTGTGCTTGATGTTCTTCTCCTTCTTGCGGTCACGAGGGGGCTCCTTGAGGGCCTTGATGACCAGGGAAGAGGCGGAGGGAACAACAGAGACCGCGGCCTGACGGTTCTGGATGGTGAGCTTGACAGTCACACGGAGACCCTTCCAGTCACCAGTGTTCTTGGCAATATCTTCACCGATCTTCTTGGGAGACAGACCAAGGGGACCGATCTTGGGGGCGAGCGCAGACTGGGCGCCGACCTCACCACCAGTCACACGCAGGTGGATGACCTTCACCTCATTGGGATCGAACTTGGGAGCTACAGGAAAATAGAAAGATTAGTCGCCATTGTAGAAATGACCCAGGTGATGATACTTACGCATGGCGAGTGCGAAAGGTAGTCAATCTGCCTTGGGTTGTCGAAAGGGTTGGATGAAGAAGGAAGGAAAAGTTCCTGTCGATTTGCAGAAAAGTTGTAGGGAGCTGCTGGGGATCCACTTTGGCGGCTAGTCTAAGCGAGTGGGCCAAACAGGAGGAAGGGCACAACCCTATCACGTGACAATACATCAGATACCTTCCCGTTTGGGTAAAATGTTACTGAATTGCGGAGAAATCGAGAACCTCGGCTTGGTTATAGGACGGCTGGTGGATTACACAATGTCATACAAATGCCTGGGCATCAATCATTCAACCTACTAGGGACTATATTGAAGAAGTGGAAAGGAAAAAGGAGCTAAATCACCGCTAAAGATACACATGACCATTGAGGTCGATGTAAGACCGCCCGTTACTTCTTATGGCTTATCGTCTCGTTTCAATTAGCTCGTACCAGACACCGCCAGCCTAAGGAAAACGGTTAGCAAATGAAAAGACCGTGTTATCTCGAAGAGAATGGAATACTCACTTCATCAGGTGGTCCATGAATGTCTGCAGTGAGACGTCATCAGTAAAGATGGTTTGCGACGACACGCCGCCACCGTATCCACCGGTGGTGTGTGTGGTCGACGGGTTCAGCTTGGACAGCAGGAAACGAGCCTGAGAGCCACCGGCATCACAGACAATGAATCGGGGCAGAGGGAAACGGTCGGAGATGAGTTCCTGGTAATAGGGTTAGCTGGAGAACAAAGGCTTGCATAACGTGAGAACAAGAGTTGAACATACCCTAGCATCCTCCTTAGGCTGCTCAAGAAGCGCCTTAAGGTTCTCGTAGCCCTCCTGCTCCTGGTAGCCGGCCTTGCGCCATTCGGCAATCGTCTCGCCGTGGAAAATAAGAATGTGGAAGAAAGTGTCGAGGAGGAGGATGTGCGCGGGCTGAATGGAGGCGGAGTCCAGGAGGACGGGCTGGCTGCCCTCCTGCTCGAGAGAGTACGAGTCCAGAGTGGGCTGGATCATGACAAGCGAGTCACCGGCATCCTCATGGTTCAGGACGTGACGGTAGAAAGCAGTCTCATCAGGGGAGTTGTTAAACACCTGCAAGAACTGGCTTCGTCGCAAGTGGAACATGAACTGTGGGTACAGAGTGAAGTTCTTCTCCAGGCGGAAGGATGTGGGATCGTCCTTGCGATAGTCGGCGAACCGAGAGCACAGTCTGATCAACATGCGGTCCACCCAGCGCAGGACATCAGGGCCATCGTCAACCTCAGCCTTGAAGACGGCAATACGGGCCATCAGCACAGCAGCAGCCTCCTGGTCGAAAGACTGAGCCAAGGTGGGATCACCAGCAGGACCACTGAGAGGTCGTGCGACGGTGGTCACACGCAGGTGGTAATGCCCTGAAGAGTGCTGGTAGTATGTCAAGAACTGCATCATACCCCGTTGAGGGCCGGCCTGCACAGCGGCGGGGCCGCCTTGGTTGGCAATCTCAAAGTAAACACCGTAGCTCGAGGACGGGTCAATACCGCACATCTTCCATGCACAAGTGTTGCCAATACCGCATTCCGTCTCGCCAACGGAGCTAGAC
The DNA here is from genome assembly GCF_028828155.1 of Penicillium subrubescens. Lineage (NCBI taxonomy): Eukaryota > Fungi > Ascomycota > Eurotiomycetes > Eurotiales > Aspergillaceae > Penicillium > Penicillium subrubescens. The sequence goes on along the minus strand of NW_026643151.1, from coordinate 3,430,108 downwards.
TTCTTGTTCAGGGAAATTGCGTGACCAATGAGACCGGTCACCTTGAGCTCCTTGGTGGTCAGGACTTCTAGAGAGGCATTGAAGCCCATCAAGAGGTTGTCGTTGGCATCCTTGTCGAACACCCTAATGAAAGATTGCTTGAATTGGGACGAAGTGAAGCTATCCGTAAGGAGCATGTGACCACCGGTGTAGTTTGAGAGGTTCTTCATCTCCAGAAGACCGACCTGGTCGAGACAGCCGGCAAAGATATCAACAATGTGACCGTTGTTTGCAGCACGCTTGGCAAGCGCATCGTAGAACTTGACGGCCTTCTTGTAGTACTTGATATTATCCCGATCAATGTCGTGGTGAGAACGGATGGGCTCCTTCAACTCGGGTGAAACAACGTGACCGGGGCCCTCTGTAGCCGCACCACTCAGGAAGGCCATGATACGTCCACCGGCATTCTGGAAGGAAGTCTCGAGCAAGCCAACGGCGACACTCAGGGCGACACCAGTGCAACGGAGGGGCCGCTTGTCATTGGCCACGGGCCATGGGTCGCGTTGCATTTGCTCGAGGACATTGGTGATCTGGAACTCGGCTTGCTGGACGGGTAGGAGGAAGCGGGCAGCGGGGCCAAGGGGAGCACGTTGCGGTTGCTGCTGAGGGGGCACGCCAGGGCGAGGGGCGCCGGCAACGAGGCCCAGCATCTCCTGAACCTGCTTGGCGGTGTAGTCCTTGTTGCCTCGGAACACGTACGACTTGGCGCACTCGGCGTAGCCAAGCTCATGCACTTGGGTCTAATATCCTGGAGTCAATCTTCAAGCGCTTTCGAATATATTGAAGGGGTGGCGCATCCTACCATAGTGCCGTAGGTAATCAGACCGACAAGCGCATTGGGCGGCAACAAAGACAAGCTCATAACGAGCGAGTCCCGAACCGCCTGCAGGCTGTCCTCCTCCTGGCAAGTATCGACAACAAAGACAAAGATCGGGGGAGCCGGGGCGGGGCGGGCCAATTGGTACTCGATGGTAGTGCTGGTCGGGTGAAGCTCTGGGGGTATCGTCTGCTCCGTGATGTCCTTATAATGCGGCGGTAGAGGGTTGCGCATCAAACAGAAAGGACAGATCCAGACTCTTGCGCGGATGTCGACGTTGCTAGCTTAGGGGTTAGCTCACCGCAAGATCCGGGGAAGGAGCCCCATCACGAAGCCGAACGTACGCAAATGGATTGAGTACAGCCCGGCAGGGTTGCTTGCAGGTAACGGGCTCATATTGAAGAATTGGAGTATCTGGCTTCTCCTTGAGAGGAGTGTAAATGGCACCGATGGGGACGACCAGCCGAGAAGCTTCCTGTATCCATGTTTAGAGAGATGATGCGACGTGGGGACCAGTAAGAGGGGTTGTCCCCGGACCAAAACACGCACCATGCGAGAGCTCGGGAAGGTGTTCCAGCTGAGTCTGAGGCCATCACGGTCCTCCACATCACTCCATTGATCCTTGAGCGCTTCGTAATCCATCGTGACGGTCGAGGTTCGAGGTGTCGGCCCGGTGTTGACAAGGGGAGGGGGGTTGCACGGGGTCGAGTCAAGTCGCAAAGGCACCACGAGATCGGACTACTCCAAGAAAGTTTTTAGACAAAGAAAGTCCACCAGAGCATAACCCAATCCCAAAGACAAAAGCTCCGGTGTCAGCTGGGGGAGATGTTCGAGCACAAGGTGGAGGAGTATGTTGTGTGAGGATGCCGGCCCAGCACTAAGGCCAGGTTGCAGCGCTACTGGTCTCTCCCGCCTGCCGGATCCAAACATATTAAATTCTCGGCCCCGTCCCGCTTTTCTTTCCTTTTCTCTTCTTCATGTTTTTATCACGCCGACAAAATATCACATTACGTCGACAGCTTCCGTCATTTAATGATGATGTCTGTTTTCGCGTCGAGCGAAGAGCGACTTGACCCGTTGCTGGGCACCTGGTCTTGAAAGGTCGTTTCGATCCTTTCGGATTTACTGGGAATCAGCTGTGGTCACAGACCTACCTTAATAATTCCAAAAATTTCAATCAAATGCAATACGTGTGCCATTATACCTATGCTTCTCTACCTAAATCCCATCTGCAATTGTACAAATATCCCTGCTCCCAACGCCAATTGGCCCTTGGAGACCGCCGCACACGTGCTGGTGATGAAGGGGCCGACATAACTTCATAAAGAGAAATTTCACATGCGAGAGGGTCAAGCCTCGCCTCGGGGCGGAGCCTTGGCCAGCGTCTTTAGCAGATAGCTGCGCTTGAAGTAAGTGTTGGGATGGACGATCGTGTCCAGATCCGCCTGGCCCCATGTCCCATCCTCCTTGACTTTCTTGATTTCGGTCTTGTGGCTCCATTCGAAGACTCGGTTGCACGCAATATGATACCGCTGCTTGCCGACGTCCTCTCGAACGCCACGGAGTACCTCCTTGTCATGAACACCGGTGGATTGGAGTAGTCCGACCAGGTTATCGACAGAGAAATGGCGGTACGGGCATCCGTGTGCCTGTCCAACTCCAACGTTGTTGTCTCCCAGGATCTTCTGGCATGAGTAAGGTGGGTAGCCACGACCACGACGGTTCACGTCACCACCAACATCGCCGTAGGCGTGACGGATGTTGTACTTGTATTGCGAATTGAACTCGTCATCTGTCTTTCCCTTGAAGGATTGACGCCAGAAGAGAATACACTCCTCGAGCGATAGGCCAATACCTTTCAAGAAAAGCGTGTATTGAAGTCGTCCGAAGTGTTTCAGGTGATTGTTCTTTCGCAAGTTGATGTGTAAGCTGCGCATGCACAGGGGGAAGTGCTGGGAGAGCGAGTCAATGGAGCTGGCGGTGATAGCTGCGCCGTCGACATGGCCCTCGCCTTCGGAGTAGACTGATTCGGCACTGCCAAAATTCTTGGACAAGTGGTTCAAGATGGGAGTCAGGCGGTCGTCTTCATCCAGGCGTGGTAGGGCTCGGCTTGTGAGCTTCGACATGTCAGTGAGGGGAGAAACCAGCTTTTCCATGCAAAACATACCTCCAATGAACGCTCCAGGCGAGCGGTGAATTCAGCCATGATCATGCTAAGCTGTTCCCTGCCCGGCACATAGGCCTTACCGCGCTTCATGAACACAGATCGTCGCTCAACCAGTTCCGCAACCTTCTCCCAATCAACTTTGTACCAGGTCTCCTCATCCACACGTCGCAGCGCGGGAGTGGCAGCGAGCAGATTTTCAGCAACCTGATTCCGTTCCTCCTCGCTCACGGGCTCCCAATCAAGATTCAAACTCTCGATAAACGCGCGCCTCTCTCTTGAATCATCCTTCTGGAAGCGGAATCTAAATAGCATTGTCTCGGCGCGTGCAAACCGTCGGCGAAGATCCTCCGTCGCGGAGAAGGCGAGGCGGAGGATAAAGTGTGAATAGTGATCCTTTTGGCGTTCATTTTTCAAACGAGGATCGGCAGCACCATTGGGAGAGGCAGTATTAGAGGAGAGGGGGGAGGAACTTTTGGAGGAGAGGTAAGATGTGGGCTTCAGTGTCCGCGGGGGTCTTGTTGCGGTAGGAGCATGCTTCGATCTCGGCCAGGACTATTTGATATTAGCAGCTAGCGGCGGGTTTGATATTTGGTTTTCTTCTGTAAGAGAACATACCCTTAAGGCGATCAATAGCCCATTGCTCAAACTCCTCGAGAGTGATTTCCGCCGTGGGCGGCGTATCGTATAAGTTCAGGCGATGCGGATAGTCCTGCTGCTTGTATGTCGGCGTAGCGAACTGTCTTTTCTTAGGATCGATAGTTGCCCGGCGTTTCGGGTCGATCCGATGCACATCTTGACGGATCATGGCGACAGCTATGCGTATTTGGGTCGATGTTGTGCCGAGTCCAATTTGGAGTGATGCTCAAGATCTCCCCGTTATCACTCGTCACTAAATTGATGGGGACGCGACGCGCGCACGCGACGGGCCATGGTCACGTGAATGTCAAGTGCCGGATTACTTGTGGCCTTAGAATTCAGGCCAAAGACGGAGCTGTCAGGCATTTACGGTATTTAGCATGTGAGCATGTGAGAGTCAATGTGCCGAGAACCCTCCGACTACTTCCTAACGGCTTGAATACATTCGTAGTGGTATATATTGGAGGATATTGGGATATCTGATTGACTTCCCATCTGCATTTGTGTCCTCCACTATACGGCGTACTTTTCGTCCTCACGTCGTTTCCCTCGGAGCTTTTCTCACCGGGGTCCGAAGAAAGAACCCGCAATACCAACCCCACAGAATCGGGGATTGGTCATATGCGCTAGACAGCTGTGGTGCTTATATCGAGCCTCTTCCGACATTCTCTCGTCCGGCATGTATCGACTATAAAGCGCATTCTGATCGTCGCGTCCTTCACCTCCGGCTTACTCCTGCCTCGCGATTCAACCTGGTCCAAAAAGGGTTCCAGGAACCGACCTCGGAGATAATTTCTGACACCGAACTTATATACCCCAACAACATCACCCATTCGACATTGCCTGAGCATGTCGCACTCAACAAAGCAGCTCAAGAAGGCTGCGCGCATCATTCTTGTTGGCGCGCCGGGGGTTGGAAAGGGTACACAATCAGAGCGCTTGTTGGCTCGGTTTCCCCAACTGGCCTCAATCAGCTCTGGAGACCTCCTTCGCGAAAATGTGCGCCGTAAGACGGCACTTGGTGAGTCGCGCCTATGAACCTACTTTGCCCAGCCTATCTCTTTGAGCGAGCAATTGGATCTAACGACAGCACCAGGTCTTCAAGCCGAGGCCGCAATGCAATCCGGCAATCTGGTCCCAGATTCGATGATTCTCAGCCTAATCTCCTCCGAACTGAAATCCAAGGGCTGGCTCCCTCCCTCGTCACCTTCTGAATCCTCCTCCTCCAACGACTCTCAAACCTCAGCTTCTCAGTCCTCCACCTCAGCCCCCACACTATCACCCTCCGCTTCATTCATCCTCGATGGCTTCCCTCGAACAGCCGTTCAAGCAACCAGCCTGGACAGCTTAGTCCCGGTGAACTTTGTGGTGAACCTCATAACGCCACCCTCGGTCATTCTCTCTCGCATTGCATCCCGCTGGGTCCACGAGCCGTCAGGTCGAGTCTATAACACGGATTTCCACGCGCCAAAGGTTCCCGGCAAGGACGACGTCACAGGCGAGCCGTTGACACAGAGACAGGATGATTCAATTGATACGTGGAAGCAACGGCTGCGGAAGTTTGAGGAAACTAGCAGGGCTCTACTTGAACATTATGACCGCCGTGGTTGTCTCTTCCGCGTGGAGGGCAATTCGAGCGATGAGATTTCTCCAAAATTGTTCGCAGAGATCGAGCGCAGGTTCTGCTGAATAGCATAATTGATGCTGACATGGCATTTGAACGCATTTTCATTCGGGCCGCATTTTACTAGGCGCGTGCTTTGCAGGCTGAGGGGTGCCTTAGCATTATTACCTCTCGTTATGACTCGGGACCAAGGGGTCTCGACTTGAGCACTTTGTACAGTTACAGCTATTACCACCTTTGGTGTACGATATACATATTTAAAACTGGATTGAACTGATCATCATGTCTCTAAACCCGTAAGACATGTGTAAATTTACAATATGGTCATGGATCGTCTTATCATGTACATATCAAAACACTTTCCTCTCAGCGGAGAGGGCGTGAGGGGCAACAACATCCTGCGGCTATGATTTGGTATTACCGCCATTATCAGAAGGGTCGCCCATTCCCATCCGATTCTTATACTCTCTCGGACTTTCGAAATTAGACCCGATGCGGTGATAATCCTTCCAAAGACCCTTGGACCGTGCTTTCGCCCACCACTCCGCACGGCGGTACTTCTGCTCCAGCTTCTCGCCTCCAAACTCGGCGCCTACCTTGGCTTCATATATCGTAGCCAGGCCGCGCTTCAGCATTTCATATGATACATCTCTCCGGCGATATGGGGGAAAATCAAAGGCGCGCCGGACAAATACACTGGCAACGACACGACTGTACTGATCCTGGCGATGGACGGAGGCCCGTACGCGGCGGTTTTGGAGGTAGGAGGTGAGCCATTGGTGGGCTTCACGGGCGAATGGTTGTTCGGGCCGGCCGAAATGTGCCAGTTCAGGGGCATCTATGCCTGCTAAACGGATGTGAATCTGCTCGTAAGTGAGGATGTGTTAGCTTGGAGAGCCAGAGAAGTTGAAGCCGGGTTGGCAACAACAGGACAGAGAGACGAACGGTATTATCTTTCAGCTCTTTCTTGGTAGTAGGAACTTTCTTCCATGGCAACCAACCCCATCCAGCAAGTCGGCCACCAGGGGTGTGAAATATCCTGAAGTTATCACCATCGCCAACACTGGTCACTTTGCCGAAGATAGTCCGGCGGCGGAGGAACGAGGGTGAAATGCTAGGCGCGTCGGGGATACGGCGCAAGTAGCTGCGATGAAAGCGCACCGCGAGCAGGATACCGCTCGTCAAAAGTACGGTAGAGATCAATGTCCTGGACTCTGCGAAGTCGCCCCAGTCCAGAACCGAGTCGGAGTTGTTTGTTGCGGGTGTGGGGTATGATGACGCGGTTGAGGAGTTGGCTTTGCGCTCCGGCAGTTCTTTATCGTCATTGCTTGACTCGGTGCTCCATTGTGGCCATCGCATGACTACCCAGAGCCCTACTAAAAGGCAGGGCGGGGAGGAAGTAGAAGGGGTGGGAGTTGTTCAGGGAAGAGTGGTGATCACCGCGGCGGAAGCTTTGAGGCGCCGCCGACGATCGTTGCCGCAGATACATACTGTGATTGTACATAGGGACAAAGTGTCTATAACTACGGAGCAACTAAACTACAGAAAGGCCTTGGTTCGATTCTGCCTTTCTAAGCTGAAGAAATACCAAAGCAGCTGGATACAGGAAAGAAGAGATTAAAGAATTCTCAATAAAGGGAAAGAGGAGCGGGCGCTTAATAATGATGATAACGTTTGCACGCGGGGCTCAAGCCTTGATTATACCTGAATTTCCGCGAATTTCAACCTTAATGAATTTCGACGGCGAGCTTTTATTCGATGAAGTTCTCCTTTTTGTGGAAGACCTAAAAAATCACTATAAACGTGACTTTGATATAATCTATCTTCCACAAGAAAGCCCCGTTAAAAGTCGCTGCCCTGCTACAGGTTATAATAAAGAGATTACGCAGTAAGCTGTCTAGCTACAGAATAATGAAACTATACTAATGTTCTCAGTCTAAAAAAACGAACACAGGAGTACCTATATTCACAACTATGTTCGACGCAAGATTGCTTTAGATCTTTAAGTCTCAGAATCAGAGTTGAATTTTGCTACGAGTGCATAAAGTAGTTTCAGTTAAGTTACTAGCGAGACCACTGCTCTTCCTACCTCTAGTTATAGGGAACTTAGTACTGTGAGGTAGTCGTATATCGTCACACTGTAATCTGCCCCGGCTACTACCCTTTTTGTTTATAGAAAAAGGATCTTACTACCTAAGACCGCTTACACTACTAGCTAACTAGTGGTAATCTAAGGTAATATATTAAAGAGCAATATATAAATAGAGATCAGAGTTATAGAGCGAAGTTAATATGCTGATATAGCCAAATTTTCGACGATAAACGTAGTCTCCGACACTATTTATACAATAGAACGTTTAGGTTTAACAAGGCAGCATACCGGGCCTGGGGCACCGCTACGTTTGGCAATATCTGCATCTCATGTCACGACTACTTTTCCCGATGCTGAGCCATTCTTACTTTCGATTGGAAAATTTATGGCTCGCATACTTCGGCATGAAGTCCCAATGACTCTATTAAACAGCGGCATACTTCCCTTTAAGGATGTCAGGGTTTATGATGATGGTCCGGAGGTTGCATCTTCAAAGGATTTTGAATGGATTGTCTGGGTACCGAAGCGAATCATTGAAGAAGGCATCAAGGGCCTTGCGGGGGAGTATTGAATATTTACCGTGAAATCATTCACCTTCCAAGCTTTCATTTAGCCATTGAGATTTAGGCCAAATATGCATCCACATCCCTGGCCTTGATAATGCCTCTTGGTCTGACTGCTTTTGTTAAATCAATGTGTTGAAGGTAATGCTAAGTAGACTCGTAGTATAATACAGCTGCCAGAATTATGATGATTGATGCGATAGAACCATTTTCGGAATATAATGCCTCTTCTTGCCCTTCGAAGTCAATAATTCCTTAGTTAAGCGCATCCCAATACCCCATGGGAGGTCTTGGATCGCAGACTTCTCCTGCAATCCCACTGGACTGCAAACAACAACAACAACAAAAATGACCACGAAGTGGATTTCCAGATATCCTGACTTCACTAATCGACTTTTCTGAACTTGGCAAACCTCTATATACTGACATAATTATGAGGTATTCTATCCAGTCATCAAATTTAGAACGCTTCAAAGTGATTGAACAGCTGATACAGAAGTAACTTCGCCGGGATCATGCGAATCCACGTAATTAACACTTTGTTCTCCCCTTTCCGCACCATCGCACTTACAGCCGAGGACCGCCTATCTGTGCAACCGCCATTCCCTCATTCTCGCTTGGTATTAGTCATCTAATAAGTTTATAGGTTCTAGCTCGTGTAAAATAGCCACTGGCTTTGACAACAAGCACTAGTGCGGGTACCCCGGAGTTTCCCGCATGGATGTGGGACTCACCCAGATCAAGATGGGAAAATGAGGGAAACTTAGGTATTTGCGGCGATATTTGCGGCAAAGTACCGAGAAAAGGCATAGTCGACTAGATCCACGTTTCTCACATATTTGCCTCTCATGAACATATAAGAGGAATGATGGTGTTCGGCCTGACAGAATATATGTGCTAGTGCATCTTCAATCCCCCCTTAGCTGAAATATTTCAATATGACTGTCGACTTCGATCTTAGATCGAACTTTGTTCAAATCATCAATGGCAAGAGCTCTCCTACGGAGTTCACTCGCCATGGATTGAACCCCGCGACCTTGGAAGTCCTGCCAGAGGTTCCAGTTGCAACACCAGAGGATCTTGACAAAGCCACTGCGGCCGGAAAAGCTGCTTTCAAGCTCTGATCTGCGACGCCATATGAGGATCGGAAGAAGGCCGTATTGGCATATGCAGATGCTATTGATGAATACAGCGATCAGTTCCGAGATCTCTTGATCACCGAACAAGGCAAGCCTGTATGTCATCACTATCTGATATTGTATATGCACTGTACTTTTAACACATATTGAACAGATTTTCCAAGCGACGCTCGAGACTAATAATGCCATTAATTGGATTCGTGGAATGGCTAGCCTTCCACTTATCGAAGACGTTATCGAAGATGATGAGACGAGGACGGTGATAACAAGACATGTTCCTCCCAGTGTCATTGGGGCTATTGTGCCGTGGAACTTCCCCTTGATGCTCGCAACCGGAAAGATTGCACCTGCTCTTTTGACTGGTAACGTCATTATTGTGAAGCCTTCGTGTGTTTCTTCATGTTATCATTACAGTGGTTTATACTAACAAATCGAATGCAGCCCATTTACACCATACGGCGGCTTGAAGCTTGTCGAACTAGCCCAGAAGTTTTTCCTTCCGGTTGTGGTGCAGTCTTTGGGTGGTGATGATAACTTGGGACCCTGGCTCACAAGTCATCCCGGCATTGACAAGATCAGTTTTACTGGCTCTACCGCTACCGGGAAGAGAGTATTACAAAGTGCTAGCGGAACACTGAAGCGCGTAACCCTTGAGCTGTATGTTGAATCCAGGCGGTATGCACGATACATTGACTGAAATAATTATTAGCGGTGGAAATGATCCTGCAATTGTGTTCCCCGATGTTGACATCGAAAAGGTGGCCGAGAAGGTGGGGATCTTTTGATATGAAACGAAACTTGTACGCCAAGCTAATCGTTACTGATTGCATTCTTCGCATTCTTGAACTCGGGTCACATTTGCCTCAATTTGAAGCGAATTTATGTGCACAGCTCCATTTTCGAAAAGTTCAGGGATGCCTTAGTTCGCCAGGTGGAGTCCTACACTGTGGGTGATGGTTTTAAGGCCGGAATCAGCCACGGACCTCTTCAAAATGATATGCGATACTCGCGTGTCAAGACTTTCTTCGATGATATAGAGAAGCAGGGCTGGAAGGTTGCTACTGGTGGTCGGATTGAGCCCTCATATGGTTACATGGTTACTCCCACAATTATTGACCGACCCCCGACAACTCCCGGATTGTAGTCGAGGAGCCATTTGGTGAGCCGAAGCGTGTCTATGGGATTTTATATATGAGAGCCTTTGCTAACTTTTAACAGGTCCGATTGTACCTCTGCTGTCGTGGGATGATGAGGCCAAGGTTATCGAACGTGCTAATAACACCTCGATGGGACTTGGCGCTTCAATTTGGACCGCTGATCTGGACCGCGTGGCCTGAGTTGCACGCCAAATTCAAGCTGGTACTATTTGGACTAATGACCATTTCAGCTTAAGCCCTTCCGCTCCCTTTGGTGGTCATAAGGAGAGTGGCGTTGGCGTTGATTGGGGTCTCACCTACCAGAGGATTTCCTCATTCGCGGTCAGTCATGGAGTCGGCTCTACTACCCACCCGGATTCTTCAAAGATGCCCCTCCGGCATTCGACAGGCCAATCTTCGAAAACCCATCGGCCGCCATCTTGAGAAAGCACCGGTGCCTCTGGTCAGGCATGCGCATAGCAACGGTTTGTAACATGATTTTTCTAGTCTTGTTTACCTCGTAATGCACGGGCAGCAGCGCTGACTATTCTGAATCGCAGTTTCGTCGGTGGATACGCCTCCTGCTTTCCTCCTTTCCTTGTTTTCCCGTGTGCCTTTTTTTACCTTCCATTTCTTAGGATTAGAGTTTTCCTAAAACATCCCATATATCACTAGTTTTATCATTATCACAATGTGCTGCAGTCGCCTCTGAGCTAAGGGCTACTGTCTACCATAGTGCTCAAAGTTACCTTATCTTCTAGGTGGTCACTAAAATTAAGCTTTTGCTTTGCTTGTTGGCTATACCGAAGCCGGTTCCTGATATTCTCCTGCAAGTAGCGCTTTGATAATGTACAAACTAACATTCATGGTTGGCATTGCCATGCGAAGATGTGTGCCAACCAGGTTGAACCAGATTCCATCATATCCCGCCTCCCGAGACGCCCTAATTTGCTTGATAGATCCTACAAGTCTTATTGCACCCATGCTCTGAGAAGCAAACAATGGCAATTTGTTCCCCAGATCTTCATCTTTGCCTTCGTCTTCGATCATGGCCATTGTTAAAGGGAAGATCATTGGAAAGGCTGTCACCTCCTTCGCGGCCGATTGAGCAAAGGACAATATATGCGAAAATATCCCATTTGCAAGCTCTCTTGCTATCTCATCTTGAACCCCAAGGGGATATCGAAGACGATGGATTGCTAATAAAGCTGCCAGACGATACACATTCGCTTGCGTTATTATCAGTAGGCGCTCATGCGGTCCATGTTCAATAAATAATTGGGGTGGCGTGGGAGGCTTCCACTCTGTGATGGTTTGCTGTATACCGGCTAGTCGATCGTGAAAACCTCTAATATCAAGAACACCGCTCTTCATATTATGGCTGCATTGGCAAAGATCATATAGAAGGGGGAGAAGTGTTGCGCAGACGCCTGCGTAGCGATCAATAATGACGTGATCTGTGCTAGGGAGTCGGATGATAGGGACCTCCCGGCGCACTAAACATTCGACTGTGTCAATCAGAACGGGGGTTATGATGAACATTTGTGTGATCGGAGAATGGATTAATCTCGGCACCCAGGATTTCGCTCGTATGAGTGCGTTTTGTACGACCGAATGAGCCTTGAAAGCATCGGACGCAGCGAGAACATGGAAAGCGTACATGGTTTGGCCTAAAGAGAGAGCACAGACAGCATCGGTGTCCTTTTTGATATTGATATCGCGGAGGTGTTGTAGTCCCTTTGCGGCTTTAGCAATATCGGGCTCAACTTGGCGCATGATAGGTGTTCTTTGGTAGCGCGTCATCAATGCGGTATATGCCAAGTATGCGTCGGCTAGAACTGGTGCCGATTGATATAACAAGGTGGAGGTGACCTTTTGAGACATAGGAACGAAGCTAGGCCCAATCAGAAATGGCATGTGTAAAGCAGAAAACTGTTCGCGGACAAGGAATGTGCGAAGGGCGTCTGAAGCTGTTTTAAGTGTGGTTGGAGATGCGAGTAGCTTTCCGGGCCCTAAGGCTATCGCGTCATTTCTATCTGGCGACCACACTGCTTCAGCAGAACTGGCGAATTCGTCGGACAAAGCTAAGTCACTTGCGGGCAACGTTGAGCTAGAGCGTCGACTTAGAGGCCCAAGGATAGAATGGCTATCGCCTGACCTAGACACGCTTCGTTGTAGGTTGGGTAGTTGCGTTGAGTCGACACTCCAGATATGCGCCTCTCCGTAAGGAAAAGCTTTCACAACAGGCAAGCGTCCAATACGTCTTCCACGCCGGGATGTAGAGCATGCGATTGCGAGGCTACAGCATCTGGTACACCGCTGGTTGCTGCCGGCGAACGCGCATTTTTCTTTTCTCGTGTGGCATCGGTCGCATGCCTTCAGAACCATGGTTTTAATAGGAGAGGCTAGCGAAAGGTGATGGTAGGTCGATCGGGATCGAGTTAGAACGTAGGATCATGTGAATACGGACTGGACGAGTAGATCGAGTGACGTGAATGGAATGAGGTAGTGCGCTTAAGAGGCTATATCAGAAGGGAAGCCCCTATTTTGCTCCCCCTTGCTTGTAGAGACCACTAACGCAGGTTTAGGGCTTCGTATGGTCCACAATCGAGATGCAAAGAGACAAATGCCGCAGTGGTCTCCTATTCAGTAGTGTGTCTGGTATGGCAAGACGCCGTGACGATACTACCGGTGAATGAATGTCGTGCTCGAGGATCCTGATATTCTGGGCTTGCTATTACTACTTAACACCTGCGAATTCGGCTTATCGCATGAATATTGCTTTTAGAGAATCGTCCTCAATTGTCCTCAATCATCCTCAATCGTCCTTAATCGTCCTTAGTCGCCCTTGAATACCGTTCTAGTACAGGCCTTCGTATTCTGGGGAAGGGGTGCCAGAGGTGCCGGAGGCCTGCCTACTCGGCCATAATATTTATGAGTTGCTTGCACCCCAGCTGTTAAAAAAAAAGGTATTCTGCGACGGTCAATGCTTAATTAGTTGACCATAGTCTTTTTTCTGCCCTCGGTTACATTGCACGCCTAGACCTAAGTGACCCAAATGACCGTTTAATTATGGCTTCAACACGGTCAACGGAAGAGAACGGCGACCAGTGAAACCATATTTTATTTTCAATAATCCAGGTATTGTAAAACAGAGCTTGCAAAATCTGGGGGAAAGCTGCTGGTTAAACATAGCCTTCACAGATTATCTGCATTCAGTTTTTGATCCTAATAGATGGGGTTTTTCAACGTAGCAGTGTTCTACTCTCGCCTTGGAGCACGGTTAGCGAAACCACGTACGGAGTACTGGTACACGTATAAAAACTGCTAATGCGCTGCAAAGTTGAGACTACTTAGCTAGTTAGCCCCCTTGTTTTATTTCCTCTCTCCTTCGCTTGCCTAAAAGTGACGCTTGAGGCATCTCTTTATTCGTGGAAGTGCTACTTAGCAATGGCTACCGCACTACACACCCGACCGGGTCGATTTGTTCCGAGCAAGAAAGCCAAGCGCCAAAAACAGTGTCGTCGTAAATCAACTCTGATGACAAAGGCCTGCGAGTAACTTAGTTAAGTTGACAAAAAACTGCTGTGTGTGTAACAATTCCCGGTTGGGTATGTGTGAACTTTTTTGGGTACGCGTGAGCTGGGTGCTCAGAGGCGTGCTCAGATCTACTCAGTGAGTAAAAGCGGCGAGGGGCTGAGCACTAAAACGGAAAAGGAAAGCCAAGACGTGTCATAGGAAATCCGGTGCGTAGGACCCACTACTTAGGTAGCTAATTTTCGTACACACCATTCATTGATCTTTACTCCAGGAGGTAATTCGCTTCGAGCATTCAAATAACTGTATGGATAAGCTCCGAGTCGATTTATGTACAATTCCAGATGAGAAACAGACGCGTTTCTATATTGCATCAGGCGTCTTCCAATGATCACACAGCCCAAAGATGTCTAGATCGTTCAAGAGTATCAAAAAGAAAGCAGAAAGACCAACACGCCATGGTCCGAAACATGTAAATGGGGTACAGAAGAAAAAAGGCATAAATGAACAGATGTTATCTACTTCAGGGTCGCGGGCAGGCTGGTCTTAGCCTTGGCCGCTGCAGAATCCACTGCCTTTTGCAACTTCTCCTTCCTGATCCGCTGGAGGTAGGCAAATAGAAGAATGAACATGAGTTCCATCCTAAGAGAATTGTTAGATCAAAGCCTATAGAATTGAGATGGAGATTGGGAACATACCGCTCCTTGGTCATCATCAGGAGACCCTGGACCAGCAGACCCTTTATGATCTGAGGGCCGATGCCCTTGAAAAGGGAGAGAACACCCTCGTGCTCGATAATATACTTCATGACCTCACCAAAGGTCTTGAAGGGCTTTCCTTGCCGGCCTGGTGGGGGACGAGACTGCAGACCGACCTTGGCGACGATAAGAGGCTGAGTCGCAATGGTGGCCAGAGCCTTGGACATGGCACCGAGGACTGCGATGGTTGTTAGTGAGTCTATTAATCAACGGCACCAAAACCCGATTGTACTCACGGAATGCCTCCCAAGGCTTAAGGTTATTCTTTCCAGGGAAAATGACCTCCTTCAGGCGCTGGTAAGCTCCATAGGTAATGGCGGGGTTGACAACCAGAATCAAACTGGCCTTCAGGCCGCGCCACAGGCCGGACCAGCCGTCCTCGCTGTCAACGACCTCCCGACCGGTCTCAATCAATCCCTTCTTCTCGCCCTTGGGCTGTGTTTGTTGCCGGGTGGTGATCACTGCCACGGGAATGGTGAAGACCTGGGCGACGGCACCAGCCACCGCACCGAGAGACAGCTCGACCGCAGTGCCGGGGTTCTGCGAGCCCTTGTTGGAAGCCATGTAGAGAGTGCGAACAACGCTGTACCAGTAGAAGTAGGCAAAGTTGGTTGAGGCAACTCCGAGCAGGGAGCCCGCAATTCCAGAGTACAGGCCAGTTAGACCCTCCTTCTCTACAATCTTCGTGATAGCGTCCACGGTTCCGTCATAGTGTTCGACCTCGTTTTGTGCTTCGGCGCCTTTCGTTTGCTTAACTTGAACCTGCAATTTAGTCTTCACACTATAAAAAGCAAGCTTGGTCAGTAAATTGTTGCGCACTGTTGAATCTTGAAGATTGTAGCTCCTCCGCTCAACCGGGGTATTTCTCACAGGTCCAATGGGTATACCATTGCGTTTGCCAGAACGGCGCCCGTTGCACCCGCAACTGCGCTTCCCCAAGGGGACAGGCGTACAGGCTTGGATTGACCAGCCATGATGTATATTGAATAGACGCGCTTGACGTCTAACAGTTGTTGTAAGGGAGGAGAAGCCCGTTAAAGCGGACGCAAAAGAGAAAGCGGAGCGGGGCCTCTAACCGACGGACGCTTGCTCCGAAGACGGAAGAAACCAAGGACAAATGACAAGTAGGAGACAAGAGATTCGATCAGGGGCTCATAGAAGAAGATCTCGGAGGTATCGCCAGGATACTCAAGATCATAGTAACCGATGTCACCCGAAAAGAAAACGACCGAACCTAGAAACCGGAATGGCACAGGCGCTGAAAAGCACCTCGGCGCGCGCTGCGGTGAAGCGCTGCGAGCCGAGGTCCCTTCGGAGGTCGGCCTGGCTTAGGTCAGCCTTCCTTGGGGGATCTCTAGAGCTACACAGCAGCATGTCCGTCGGCGCGTTCTATGTAAATGGCTCGGATTGAACCGAGCATCTACGAAATTACATATCCCGAGATTCGACCGCGTATCAGCGGTTGTTCTAGTGGTGATAGAGGGGGTTGATGGCTTACAGGCCAGTCATTCTTTGCGGGGCACGTCGGCTTCCAACCACCTTTCGGCTGCCGGCAAGATTCCCACTTGTTAGTTTGACTACTATCCAGTGCGACGATCGGCTTTCCTAGCGACCCCAGCAAAGGTGCGAGCCATGTCTAGACCCCATGGGGCTACGTTGAATTCGCATGTTTCCCAAGCGTTGGTAAGTATGGCTCCCCCCCCCCTACCTTATTTCCCCAGACTGGAGACATGGAACTGCGGAATCGCTAATCGGCAGTTAGCAAGCCGAAGGAGCGATAGCCTCCGCCACCTCTCAGAAAGCGGCTCTGGAAGCTGCCATCAATGCCGCTGAATATTACATGAAAGCTCTGCGTATCGCACCCTCTGATGATAAAGTTCAACTCGATGCTAAATGCAAGGAACTCATCACCCGTGCGGAGCGGATCAAGGCGGCCGCGGACTGGCAATCGGCGGCCCGCCAGAAACCTGTCTCCAAGTTGCAGCCACCCACGTCCAAGCGCAAGCTCACGACTCGTGAAGAGATTATCGTGCTAGAGGGGGCAAAGCTTAATGGATTTATCTTTCCACCATGGGAGCGCGCACCGACCCCGGTCGAATTCGAACAGCCATTCACGTATGTGCAGAATGAATGTTTTTCAGATATTTCCCATTGTCCGCCTTGTCTGACATTTTCTAAAGAGATTCTCCTGATCTGCAAATATCTGGTTGCCAAACAAAGATCTTCGCTGGGTGGAAACGACCCTTCGAGTTACTACATGCCAAAAATGTTGCAACCCAGACACAAGATGTGGAGAAACCCGTAATGTCTGTCAAAGGGACTTCTGATCTAGTGCAAGATGTCCTCACCGATTGCTCTGTAGTTGCTAGTCTATGTGCGACTACGTCAAGATCAGAGCGGGGGCTGGGAGAGGTATGTATCCAGTTCCTGAAAGCATTCGAGTGTTATACTGATTGAAATTAGCATGCTTCGCCAGCTATGTATCCCCGTGAGCGTGGCTCGGATGAACCTGCTCTCTCACCCTCAGGGAAATACATCTTTTGTTTTTACTTTAATGGAGCATTTCGAAAAGTCGTCATAGATGACCGGTTACCATCGTCAAATACACAACGATCACTTCATGTGATTGACCGCAATCACTCAAATTTCTTATGGCCTGCGTTGGTTGAAAAAGCATACCTGAAAGTCCGTGGGGGCTATGATTTCCCAGGGAGTAACTCCGGGACTGATCTCTGGGTGTTGACTGGATGGATCCCTGAGCAAGTCTTCCTCCATAATGAGGATGCCACGTCAGAGGAGATCTGGGGCCGATTGTACCAGGCATTCTCTTATGGCGATGTTGTGCTGACTATTGGAACCGGCAAACTGACCGAGAGGGAACAACAAGGCCTGGGCTTGGTCAGCGAGCATGACTACGCGATTCTCAACATGAAGGAGAACAACGGACGGCGCCAGTTCCTACTCAAGAACCCATGGGCAGGCGCAGAGCCTAGCATTATACAGAACGGCAGACTCGACCCGATACACTCTGAAAACCAACCATCCCCTCTGTCTCCTGGCACCTTCTGGATGGATTGCGAGCAGGTCTTTCAAAACTTTGAAAATCTCTATCTCAACTGGAACCCTGGCTTATTCAAGTATCGTGAAGACATACATTTTACATGGGACCTTACACAAGGGCGGGCTCTTTCAGGTTGCTTTGTCAGGAACCCTCAGTTTTCTGTCTACAGTGAAGGGGGAGGGACTGTTTGGTTGCTGCTGGGCAAGCATTTCAAGACGGACGACCATAATTACCTAAAGCACAAAGGCGGTGCTCTTGGTTTTATCAGCATCTACATTTTCCAAGCTGGTGGAAAAAGAGTGTCCCTGAATGATGGGGCTTTGCATCGTGGGCCCTACGTTGATTCCCCCAACACTCTCATGAGACTCGAAATGCCTCCACGGACTACCTACACTGTCGTGATATCGGAGCAGTCCTTACCATCATCCAGTCAGAACTTTACACTCTCAGCGTTCTCGACATCTCCAGTTTTACTGGCCCCTTCCAGAGACAAACACATGTGTCTAAAGAAAGCGAGCGGCTCTTGGACAATATTGACAGCCGGCGGCAACGCAGAGTCTGCGCGATACTCCTCCAACCCACAATTCAGTCTCGAGGTTTCTGAAAAGACCGACGTATCAATTCTCCTGGAAACTGAGGCCGAGCTAGCAACGCACGTGAAACTCTTCTGGTCCAACGGCCAGCGCATCGCGAGAGTCCGAAGCCGCGACATCATTGCAGACAGTGGCGACTATCGCCGCGGGTGCGCTCTGGCCGAAACTAAATCCCTCGACAAGGGTCTATACACCATAGTATGCTCCACCTTCGCACCGGATCAACTTGGCCGGTTTGAACTTTGGATCTCATCCTCGATTCCATGCGTGGTGCGACCACTCGCATCTGAATCCGCCGGTCGTCGAAGAACTGTATCTAGTATTGGTATTCTGACCCCAGGACAAGACCGCATGCTGGCACCACTACGAGTGTCTCGAATGACCCGAATCAAATTGATTGCGAAGAGCAAATCATCCACGATAGAGTCTCGTTCTGTTGCCCCATCGCCTGTCTTGATGACCGTGGAACTGGGCCAGGGTCCATACAAGAAGACACTGGCTGTGTCTGAGGATGGCAGCCATTGTGATGCTCCCTCGGGGGTGCGTGTGGATGACTTTGATCTCTCGCCGAGTCCGGACTCCCGGGGGAAGATTTGGATTGTCATTGAGCGCATTGGAGGGCCTGGGGGACAAGTGGAGGATCATTTCGAGGTTGAAGCTCTGGCTGAAGAGCGAGTGGAAATTGGCGAGTGGATTGTCGAAGATGCTTGAATCTAAATGACAGGTAGAGATTAATCGAACCAGAGATGTTCACTACCTAGAGATCGCAATGAAAACCAAATCTTCCACCTCTACCATGGCATCTTTAGTGCCTCGAAAGTTATGGTATGATGGGCTGCGCCGCATGGCGGACAATTCTTCTGCCTATTGAAACATGTATTGGTAGCTATTAGTATGCGGCATCTCTAACTAGTAATCAGCACCACAGCCATCAGGAATGGCCAAAGTTTGCTTTTAGAGATCCTCTTCTGGATCAAGTTATTTGGAGTACAATAATAGCAGGCAGCATCAAAAAAAACACCAATCAAACAATCGCCTAACACTGTACATCCCTGGGCCCGCAGCTTCCCAAAGGAGATAAGGTTGTCTTTTATCGCATCTCCGCACGGGCGGTGGGATTCAACACTGCAAAACGTCATCTGGCCCCGAGCTCCTTTCCACCAACCTTGCTGCGACAACCTCAACCATGGCTAGCAGTATTCCGGCAGCGTTACGATCCGCTGATATTGGGCGCTTTGCCATCAGGGCAGCGCAAATTGAGAAGGCAAAGCCCGTGGTCGCCTACTGGTGTGAGTGGTGCCGCTTTCCCCGCGATGTGACCCCCCACTGATCAGTTCGCCCCATACGATAGGCAATTATCATATTGTGAACCAGATAATCGAGAGAGGGCTTCACAACTCCGACGAGGAAATCAAAGCCTACACGATCAATCTCGTTGATAAGCTTGAGCAAGTTAGTCGTACCGGTCCCTCATTCCAACCCCAGCATCACCTTTGGCCTCTGCGCGAGCTTGGCCGCTAATCATATTCCCCTGGAACCAGTTCAAAAGCGAGAACTCTGAGAATGAGGCAGTTACAGATAATGATGCGGCAAGTGCTTATGTGGAGCAATTTGGACTGGAGGTTTTCAATCGCGCCGAGGCTGCTATGACTGCCAATAAAGTCACAAAGTGAGCTTCCGAGCGCAACCAGACAACTAAACACCTACTTATCTGTAGATAGGCAAACCGCCGATACGTTCCAAGCAGCAGCTATCTTCCTCGAACTATGTCAAATTTGGGGGGAGCTGGACTCGGAGATTGCAGGGAGGATCAAGTTTGCGAAATACCATGCGATTCGAATCGTGAAGGCCTTCAAGGCGGGAGAGGATCCCAATGCAACCAACCCTGCGCCAAAGGAAGAGGAAGAAGTCGTAGCACCAACCGATCCAGAAGTGCAAGCTTTTGATGAGTCAGTGGCAGAACAGGCCTCGAAGCCACGACAAGCGTCCGTCGAAGAAGTCCCAGACGAAGCTGATCGTCTCGGCCGCCAATTGGCCCATCAATCTACCTTGGACGAGTCGCTGCATCCATCCCGGACGTCTTCAATGCCGCCACGAGCTCCTGCTGCCCCGGAATTTGAGATCCCCTCTGTACCCAGCAACCCACCCGGTACCCCGGGAAGAGCAAGAGATATTGACTTGCCGAACGCTGGTGGTGGACTGGACCTCCCATCCACACCTGGAACCATTGGTGGCAGAACTGGCGGCCCGGCTCCCATCATAGATCTCCCGGATACGCCAGGATCTTCGGATCTGCATTCTTCTCACGCACCGCATCACCCTAACACCTTCCAGTCCTTCCCTCCCCCATCTGCGACAAGCCCAACAATCGAGGCCCCAAATCCAGCTTCATTCTACGATCCATCAACTGCCAGTGCCCATATTCCTCCCCCAGCAGCATCTTCTTCGGTACCAGCTCCAGCTGCCCGTATTCCTGTTGCGCCAGCTCCTGCAGCCCCAAGTCAGCCATCGCACTCGGTGGATGATCATAATATCTCACTAGCACAGAAGCATGCTCGCTGGGCAGTCTCAGCTTTGACATTTGACGATGTGGATACGGCGATCAAAGAGCTGAAGAACGCATTAAGGCTCTTAGGTTCAGAATGAGGTTGTGCACTGTACGATTGAACAGTCTAATAATTTGTGGCGGTGTTGAAATATCTTTCATAGCATGCCTATATTCCGCGTTCTTTCTTATTCTCCACATATCGACTAGTCAAAGCACAGCCTTGCTCCTTGATTCACCATTAGAAAACTATCTGAGAAGCCAGTTTAAAGTAGAAAGTAGTTGACGTCTTTGCTCGTCTTTTTGATATTTAGTCATTAGTTTCTTAAGGCATACCTGTAGGTATTGCATTGGATATTTTGTACGGAATTAAACCCCAAGCATATTATGTTTGCTGTTCAGCTTAATCACCTACCCCAACTCCTTGAGTTCTGGTCATTCTAGCAGTCCCTTCACAAATCCACAATCCCTCAACATCTTGCGATTTCCCACGTTCAAACACATCCATCACACAACCCAAAACCCCAACACCAACACAATGCTCAACCCACCTCGTTCAACTCGAAACAAAAACCCATCCACCTTCCCAGAAGCAATGGATGCGCTCCCAACCTTCACCAACCAGCGACTCACTCCAAAGTGTAAGCTGGAAGACTTCCGCGAGTTCTTCGACTTCAAAGTCGGACCCTGGAAGACTTTCCACAGACAATTCAAGGAATATGTCTTGCTCTCCTCGACTTGGGCAGAGGTCTGGGAGAGTACGGCAACGCGTGAAGCTGTTGCAACAACATTCCTTGAGCAAGTTGGGTCTGAGTACTGGGGGAAAGAAAATCAGGAGAAGTACCTGATTCAAGCGCATGTCAGAAATGGGGATGTTTGTGTTTTTCCGCGAGATAAGAAAATGTGAGTGATGCTTTATTGCCGCGGGTGGAAGTGATGGCTCTTGGGCTGAGCTGACATTGACTAGACTGATCAAAGCTCTTGCGCTCTTGCTGGAGAAGGATTCTAAGAATCGACGGGAGTCGGCCTCGCAGGACGTAAGTCTCTCTTTCTTGAAGATCTTTCTTTTCTTTCACCTCGTCAGCTGGATTGCGTGATACTGAACAAGATGCAGATTTCCGAGACTCAAAGCAGCCCTCTGTCTGACCCGCCTGCCTCGGACTTTGAGATGGCTGCACCAATGAAGCAAAGCAGCAGTCGAGCTTCGACTCCTACTGGGTTGTTTAGAATACCTCAGTCTCTTCAGACTCCTATGACCCCGCAAAACCCTCAGATCACACCAAGCGCGAGAGGCACGAGTCTAATGGGAGCAGAGAGGACAACCATGCGTCCAGCCTCTACCACTCCGACCCCAATGAGCCGAGCGCCCCTCGACACAGTGGAGAGTATGGACACAGTCGAGAGTACTGCAATGGTGTCATCAGCCCTTGCAACTCAAGGCACTCCCAACCAGGAGGTTACTCAGCATTGTTGTCAAGGTAAGTCAAGTCACCTTGATACCAGAAATCCCCGGAAAGTCAGTATCGCTAACATCTTAAGGAGGGTACCTGGGCATCTCTGAGACGTTCTACACTCAATTTTCAGACATTGCCCCCAACACCCTAGCGACCTACTTCCTCGTCCAAGAGTACGGTAGTCAGAATGCGCCAGTCTACGTGCCCTTCCGCAACTTCGAGGATTACAGGACCACCGACGATTTCCTGGATGAAATGGAGAAGAGATGCTGTTGTGAACATGATCCACCCCTGCTGCAGCTTTTCGAGGGTGTGAGGCAGTTTTCGCAGGCTGTGGTCTTGCTCCAATGGTCGGGAGTGTCTTTTGTGATGCGCCGGGGGACGGATGATCTTCGATCGTTGGCGAACCGTATTGGGTGTGCGTGGCGGGCGAAAGAGGAAGGGGAATTGCGGACTTTTGAGTTTGTGATTCGGGTGACGTTGAAGAAGGGTTGAACTACATCAGGGAGCAAGAGGAACGAGTGATGAGCATGAGGCTAATGGATTCCACAGGATATTGAACATTTTTTCGCAGAAATGGTACTCCATATCTGGTACTGTATGAGATGAAGTCGATGTAGAGTAACCCCAGGTCCCAGTAAACTTAAGGATTATCCTTGGTACCAATGTTTGGGTCCGGGCAGATCCCAATGCTTTTAGTTCCCTCTGTTCTCCGACCGTACCATGGTGCTGTGAGTGCTCCGTACATCGTGCTGCAAGAGCTACACGTTGGAGGAAGTTTCGACGTCACTGGGGGCGACCGGTGCTTCAACCTTCGATTGTTTCGAATCAGCGGCTCGCACGATGATACGGGGACTCCACCATAGCCCACTTAGCGCGGCGACTATAGATCAACGGCGTCGTTAGAGCGGTTGAAGCGGAGGCGCTTGGCAGGGGAGTGGCTCACTCCGTTTGGGAAACTCTGGAACACTGGAACACTGTGTGGAAGTTGGGATCTTCCCGAATTTTCTAGCGATGCATTAGCGGGCCTTGAGTTTGGGGTTCCTTGGGTCTTGGTATCTTGGTGGATTATGATTATTTTGGGGGGTGAAGGTGGTGATAAAAGTGGAGGGATGAAAAGATGGAGTATCTAAAGAATAATAACTAAGACTGGAAATTAAAGAGAAAAAGGGAGAGTTTTGAAAATACTCCAGGTCTCCATACAGACAAGTCCCCAAACGCACACGATGGCGATTTAGTCGATTTAGTCTTTGGCGCTTTTCCCTTTTTCCTCTCTCGTCTGTTCTCTTTCCTCTCCCCTCACTTTCCATTCATCTCATCTATTCACAACTCGCTTTCTCTCCCTCTCTCACACACACACCCCCCGCCTCCCCTTTCAGTCGCTCCCCCTCTCTCCCCCCCTTTTTTTCTTTGTTACCCCCCCCTCCTCTTCCGTCTGGAAACTTTGGCTGCGGGCCGTTGCGATTGTACCACAATCTGTCCCTTCATCATGGCCGACGCCAAAAAGCCTGCCGTGTTGATCATCGGTGGTCTCGGTATGTATTAATTCCTCATCCTCCTAGCCCATTTCGAAAGGAAAATCATGTCAATACTAATCCTGGTCATCCATAGGTTTCATCGGTCGCCATCTCGCCCTTCACATCCATGAGAACAACCTGGCCTCCGAGGTCCGCATTGTCGACAAGGTTCTGCCGCAATTAGCCTGGTTGGCGCCCGAGTTCGAAGAGGCGTGCTCCAAGGAAAAGTTTGTACAGGCAGATGCCAGCCGTGAACGTAAGTGGAGATTTGCAAATAACCCGTTTACTTTGCATGGTCGGAACCAACAGAATATATACTTACACCGTTCCTCCTCGCTATAGAACATCTCCCCCGCATCTTCGACCGCGCCAATGGCGAACAATTCGACTACGTAATCAACTGTGGTGGCGAGACTCGCCATTCCCAGCCCGACGATGTCTACGAAGCCCGCAGCTGCAACCTCAGCGTGACCCTGGGCAAGGAGTGTGCCAAGCGTGGTATCCCCGCCTTGGTCGAGTGTTCGACCGCGCATGTCTACAAGAGCGGATCTTCCCCGCGCAAGGAGGCTGACAAGGTGCAGCCATGGCACAAGTTGGCCAAGTGGAAGCTTAAGGCTGCCGATGAGCTTCTGAAGATCCCTGGATTGCAATACTGCGCTCTCCGTCTGCCGCATGTTTACGGCGCCTATAACCCGGGCTACTTCGCCATGGCCATCTGCTTGGCCCGTGTGCACAAGGAGATGGACCAGGATCTCGAGTTCTTGTATACCAAGGATGTCAAGGTGAACACACTTCATGTCAAGGATGCTGCTAGTGCCCTGTGGATGGCCGCGCAGTGGCGCGCCAGCAAAGGCAAGCTTGACCGCACCAACGGCTCAATGCCGGCGATGTTCAAGGACCCCGCGATGCCCATTGCGTTCAACGTCGTTGACCACAACGATACTTGCCAGCAGCACGTCGCGAACGCGATGGCTGAGGTGTTCGACCTCAAGGTCTCATTCCTCGGCTCTTTGGCCTCGCAGCTGGCCAAATTGAACCTGGATGATGTGGTGGACGACATGAACGAGGTCAGTCTGCAGGAGTGGGCCGACCTAGTTTCCAAGAGCAAGATCGAGCGGCCCGGGCCTATCGGCCCGTTCTTGGAGCTCGATGTGCTCAAGGACCAGGACATGTCCATTGATGGATCGCTATTCGAGTCAACAACCGGCTGGAAGCCCAAGTATGAGCACTTTGGCGCCGACAGCGTTCGCGAGATGGTTGAGAGTTACAAGCGGATGAACTGGTGGCCATAAACAGGCTCGTCTGTCTGTCCCCTTCTCATCTCGCCACGGTCTCTTGCATTCTCTCCTCTTCTCGTATGATTGTGTTCACGGTCTCCTTCCATCGTCGAGAGAGACCCCCTGATCTCCACCGCATCGCATCGCATCGCATTGTGTCTGCAAACAAAACATTTTCCTCGCCTTGACACGACACGACACACCCTTGATGACTGATTCCTTCTCCATAACTTCCTCTGGCTTCGGCCTCTTGCATTTTTCTCTCGGATCCCCAGATTCCCTTATATATCGGCGCGCAGTCCAGTCCCGCATATACCTGATTCTGTACTAATAATCCTGATTCCATTGGGCGGGATTCTTTTTTTCGATCTCCATTTCTTGCATATATCCTCTTTCCATTCTCATTCTCATCTTTTTTTCTGATTTCTCTTCTTGACCGAGCCTGCATTTTGCATATTGAGCCCATTCTTCTTTTCTCTGGCCGGTTCATCCCTTCTTCATCTTGCTTTTTTGGCATGGCATCGTGCCTGCATTGGCACTTTTTTTATTTTTGGATCTGTATGTTACTTTAGAATTTGATTTGAATACTGTCAGTCTCCAACTGCTTCCTTGGCTGCTGTAGTAACACCAGCGGATCATTCTTTGAATTTTTGAGTCCGTGGTTCAACTTTGGTACGACATGTATGCAGCATGCGTTGCGTGCAAAACCAACTGCAGACATGTGCAATCTTTTGTAGAATAGTCACAGTATCCGATCTATCTAGGGAAGACCTGAGCTAGCAACACTGAAAACAGGCAGATCTCTATCGACCGCCGAACAAGAACGGGAACCTCCCTCGTTAGTGGAAGGAAACGGTAGGAAGTCTAGAGAAGCAGCCAGGAATCTGCAAGGCCAAACATAAAGAGACCAGACGGATCATCTCATAGACGGAGAAATATCCATTGAAAACTATGTGCTTACCGGGGGGTCCGCTCCCCAATGTCCTGATCTACTTGTATTCTACGAAAAATGCCATAAAAGATATGGTAGAATACATTGTGATCTTCCATCCGAGCTGTGTTAGGCTACTATGGACTGATCGAAAAAAGACAGGGCTGAATGCAAAGGCAACGTCGCAATCAAAAACAACCGAGTTCAATGCAATGCGACTGAAGTCTTTTTTTTGCAGATTTTTTTATGTTTGCTGTGGTTGGAGTCTCCGTGGAGAGCCATGAACGGCATCTGGCGCCTGTATTGTGGTAAACTCCTGGGATTGTTCTTCAAGGGTGTTACCAACGAGGTGGGCAAGCATTGAAATGCGGCGAGAACCAGCATCTTGCTTCGTGGGAAACAAATGCCATGGAAGAAAAGACAGACAAGGATGAGGGAGCAAAAGTCAGCTGTCCACTGTCCAGGGCCCGAAGAGGCAAAAAGACGATAATGTACGGACAATCACGACCGCGATGTGCAGTCATGATTGTAGATGGGAAAAGCTCAGAACTCCCAATCCTCCTCAACGGACTTAATGGCCCATTCGAACTTCTCACGAAGAGCCTTGGAGAAGAACTTCTCAATGGGCACATTGAACTTCTTGCTGAAGACAACGGTGAGACGAGGGTCGATGTAGTTCTTTAAAACGCGTGTTAGCCAAGTGCAACGTATTCTCTTTGAGCAACAGTTCAACACTCACAATCTTTGAGGTACCCAAGGCAACCTCCTTGTTATCTTCCTTGTCCTGGGCCTGGAGCAACATGGCATCAATGCGCTGCTCCATCTTCTTGATGCTGCCCTCGATCTTTTCAATAGTAGGGCCACGACCCTCGGCCTCTACCTTGCCAGTCTTGTTCTCCTTGGTATACTTCTTCTCGAGGTCTTTGACGACGCTCAACCGCTCGGTGAGCTCGGATGCCTTCATTGGCTTCTCGCCATCCGCTACGCGCTTTTCGTTCTCCTTTTCGAACTTCTTCGTGGCCTTCTGGGTGTGCTCCTCAATCTTGAAAGCTTGATATTCCTTGACCCACTCGGGGGTCAAGTCCTCATCCAGCTCGAAGAAGGAAGCACCTCTCTTCTTCTTGAGCGAAGGCTCGAGATCAAGCATCTGCATCTTCAGGCGCCACTTTTCATAGCGAAGTCCCTTGATCTAAAAGAAAAAAGCCGGTTAGTTTGTCAACATAACCACTCTGGTTTCAGTGGAACATACCCGTTCGCTCATCTTCTCCATCTGATTGGCGTGAGCAGCTCCGACCGTTCGCTTATGGTTACACAGAATGGCGACCCGGCGGTTGGCGTCGTTGTAGGCCTTGATCTTCTCGGGAATCGTGCCAGCAGCCTTCAAATCCTTGAGCAACTCACTCATGGTGAAGGAAGCATTGTAGGTACGGAACACCTTGGCTGTCAGGCCAGGCATGTAATTCTGCAAGTGCTTGTTGAGTGCGGAGGTCTATGATTTGTTAGCCGGATCCATGACAACAACGGGGGCAAGGAAGAGGAGTTCTTACAGTCAGACGGTCGAAAATCTCATCTCCGTTCTTCTTGGGCGCCTTCTTGAAGATCTTCAAGTTCTTAAAAACTTGTGGGTCTACCGTAACCTCATCGTAGAACCGAATACTATCTTTACCCAAGAAGTCGAAGACGACGGTTTGTGGTGGCTTCAGAGTGATGTTCTCGTACTTCAACGAGCAGCAGCCGACAGTCTCCGCCTCGTCTTCGCCTTTCTCGTTGCCAGCACGCAGAGCAAACTTGTCAATCAAGTAGACCGCAGTCGCCTTTTGACGCTCCACCATCAAGTCGTTCTTCATGTTCTTGGTGTAATCCTTGCGGATCTTGTCGATGTGCTTCTTGAGCTCGCGGGCTTTCTCGAATTTCTTATAGTCGCTTTGGCCCTTGACATCGGAGTTGGCAGCCAGCATGACATACTTGTAGTTACCGTTGATGTTCTCCTGCCACATAGCAAGCCACGTGCCCTCCTGGTCATGCTTCACCTCCTTCCAGTTGTGACCGGGGGGTGGCGGGGGAACCTTGGCCTCCTTGCCGATGTTGATGGTGACTTGCTCGGGCTGTACGCGGGTCTTGACGCGTCCAGTCTTGGGGTGTTCACCTCGGCCACGGAATAGCGAGGGCGGTTCAACACGGAAATTGCCGACCTTTTGCTGACGACCATCCCAGGTGCATGTCATGTAGGGAGCTTCTTGCTCATCCTTCTCGGCCTTTAGACGCTTCTTCTCGGCTGCAGGGAGATTTCGCTTCTCCTCACGCTGCGCATCGTAGTACTCGAAGATAGGCTTGAAGTCGCACTTGACAAACTCCTTGATATCAACCTTGTTGCCCTTGGAATCCTTGGCACCGCCGGTTTTCTTCAGGATGTCCTTGAAATCCGAAAAGAAGTTCTTTTGGAAGACAGGGTTCTCCACGTTATGCGTCGAGTTGAGCATGGTTCCGAAGAAGCCAGCAACCTCCTCGGCCTCGGGATGAAGAGTCACAGGAATGCCGTCGTACTTCAACTTGACATTCTTGGGCAAGGGCTCGTAGGGCGGAGGGAACACCACACCGTTGTGCTCAAGGGTGGTCCACTTCTTGGTCCCATCGCCCTTGGTAGGATCTTCCCACCAACGATATTCTTCCTCCCCGTCTTCGACATCCTCACTCTCCGCCTTCACCTTGGCTTTGCCCTTCTTCGGAGAAACCGGTTCGGCCTTGACCTTCTTCACAGAAGACTTATCATCCGCAGTTTCCTTCTTGACGCCATTGGTGGCCTTCTTGGGCATAGCTGCAGGCTTGGATTTGGAGGCCGAGGGTTTGCGTGCGATACTAGCGACTTTCTCCGCCCGCTTCTCAATCTTCTTCTTCTGTGCGGTGAGTTTGCGCTCAATTGGGACGTCAGAGTCGGATTCTTCGCCAATAGCAGTCTCAGAAGCCTTTGGGAGCTTTCGTCCGTTGAGGGCGAGAGGGACATCATCATCCGACTCGGGGTCCTCGTGCTTGACAGAGGTTCGCCGGCGCTTGCTCTGAGAATGGTCAGTCGCTGAAACCAAGAGACATCAAAGTCGCGAATAAATGCTGTTTCGGGCCAAAGTATAGCGTACCAAGGGCTGGTCATCTTCGCTGCTCTCGGGCTCAGCATATGACATTTTGTTGTCAATGCTGGCCCGAGACTTGCGCTTGCTCAGGGCAGGCGCATCCGCGTCCTTCATTGCCACGTCTTTATCTCGCACGGGGCCAAAGCGAACCGACATGCCGGGGTCGAGATCACCGTTTGTCGTGGGAGACTTGTTGGAGGAGGGAGTGGCTAGAGAGGTAGAGGATCGCAAAAGGTTAGTTTAGCTCAAGATCATTGTAAGCGGGGATATGTAAGATCAATGAGAAGGCTAAGAAACCTAGCCAAGGGAAGGTGAAGATGCAGAGATATGTGAGTTGATGCGATGGAAAGGTGTCCTCGAAGGAGAATAAGAGCCGAAGGATGTACATGCTGCGGCGTCACACCGGGAAAGCTTACCCTTGGCGCGGCCGTTCGCGCGCGCGAGAGGGATGTCATCCTCAGATGAGCTCATGGTGGTGATTCGAAAGCCTTGAAGGCGCACAGGAGGATTGGTATGAAATGAGCGAGCCCTGAGGCTGGGAAAGAGTCCTCGTGCGCCGAGTCGGGCAAACCTAGCCGCCTGATAGAAGGAACTACTCAGGGAGATTCTGACCAATGAAGACCAGAATCGACTTCAGCAGAAGTGACGACGCATCAATGAGACGCAGAGAGATTGGTGTGGGGGTGATATTCAAGGAGAAAGAGGAAGGGACGGGCGCCGAGTCAAGCAGAGACGAGAGGAGAGGAAAAGAAGGTTGGGAAGATTGGGGGGGAGGAGGAATGGAGGGAATGGAATGGAAAACGAGGCCTTGACCTCATTCTGCCTGAGGCCCCGAAACACAGTCCCAGCCCGGAACCTCAGGCATGATGTACACAAAAACTTTCTGAGAGGGTAAGGCACACAGGCACCCAGGCATCAAGGCGCTAAGGCCACAAAATACGCCGGAAGTCGGGACAGCACACCGTAGACCCTCCCCCTTTTGGGTTTAGCGCAGGAGCGGCTGCCAGGAGTTCGACTTCGCACTTCCCGACAGTCCCAGCAACGACAGCAAAGCGAGGCCTCTGCAACTCTGCCCTGCTCCCCCTCCTCCGTCTCCGCAGTTCTCTTCTGCTCTCTACCACCTCAAAAACTTCTTCGCAATGTTCTCCCGTACCGTCCGCCCGGCCGTCCGGGCTGGTAGCGCTGCTGTCGCTCGGTAAGTCTTCTTCCGATGCCCGCCTCGTGGGCAGGTCCTTTCACCCGACGTACTCGACACCACCACCTCGATACCGTCTGCATTGAATCGATCGTCCTATTCAGCAAAGGAAAGCTCAATTGATTACTAACCCCTATACAAGCACTGCTCCGACCAATGCCGCCAACTTCGCGACTCTGCGTGAGATTGAGGGCCGTCTCAAGTCCATCCGCAACATCGAAAAGATCACCAACACCATGAAGATCGTTGCCTCCACCCGTCTCACTCGCGCCCAGAAGGCTATGGATGAGTCTCGCAACTACGGTCAGACTTCCAACACCGTCTTCGAGCAGGCCGAGACCAAGCCTTTGGAGGACAAGAAGACTCTGTACGTCGTGGCTAGCTCCGACAAGGGTCTCTGCGGTGGTATCCACTCCGGTCTCTCCAAGGCGACTCGCCGCCTGCTGGCTGGGAACCCCGAGGCCGACATTGTCATCCTCGGTGAGAAGGCCAAGGCCCAGCTGTCCCGTGTCGCTCCCGAGAAGATCCTCCTGAGCTTCGCCAATGTCTGCAAGGATATCCCCACTTTCGCCGACGCCCAGGCTATCGCCGACCAGATCTCCCTGCTGCCCACCGACTACGCCAGCATCAAGATCGTCTACAACAAGTTCATCAACGCTCAGAGCTACGAGGCTACCACCATTGAGGCTTTCTCCGAGGAGGCTATTACCCAGTCCGGTAGGTTCTTTTTACACTTTAGGAAAGCTATTCAGCTTCAATAACTGACATTTGGCCTTTCTAGCCAACATCTCCGCCTACGAGATTGATGACGAGGCTCTTGCTGGTCTCCGCGAGTACGCTCTTGCCAACAACCTCTTCTGGGCTATGGCTGAGGGCCACGCCTGCGAGATCTCGGTATGCTTTCTAATCTTTTACTTGTAATCAAACTAAGTCTAACCAACTACTAGGCCCGTCGCAACGCCATGGAGAACGCCTCCAAGAACGCTGGTGAGATGATCAACAAGTTCCAGATTCTCTACAACCGTCAGCGTCAAGCCGCCATTACCGGTGAGCTGGTTGAGATTATCACCGGTGCCACCGCCTCTGCCGACATGTAGAAGCCTTGATCTGCTTCTCCGGGATGAAGTCACATTTTTAGTGTAGACTTGTTGATAATTAGATCGACCCGCCGTTTTTGTAAAATCAGTGTCAATCCATTCCAATTTCTTTTGTGCTTTTCGGCCGACTGAGTAGGCTGATGGCCATGATCTTATTCACAGATTGGCTAATTGTTTTACTCGTAGCCTGCCTTTTCCTGGTAAAACTGATACGATCAAATGTTTGCTATTTTCTCCAGTCTTCTACGGCTTCCGGCCATTTCTACTCCTTGCTATTCCTCTTGTCTTT
Organism: Penicillium subrubescens; assembly: GCF_028828155.1. NCBI lineage: Eukaryota > Fungi > Ascomycota > Eurotiomycetes > Eurotiales > Aspergillaceae > Penicillium > Penicillium subrubescens. The sequence goes on along the minus strand of NW_026643151.1, from coordinate 3,398,516 downwards.
TCTACTCTCGCGATCTTCTCTCTTCCCTAGTTTCTTGCCTCGCGATCTTCTCCTCTCACTATTTGTACTCTTCCCACTCTTCGCCTTTTCCCTTCCAGCTATCTTTACCTCTCGTCTTGACCTCTCGTCTTGACCTCTCCTCTGTACCTCCCCTCGTCTTCTCCCCTCACTGCACCTTTATCGTCCCAGCTTTCTGCGCTTGGGTCATCTGTAAATCGGATGCTACTCTCACCTTCCAGACTCTCACGAATTTTCCTCTCTCATTCTCCTTCAGTTTGCTCCGATCTTTTGAACACATTCTTATCTCGTGGCCATATTCAGACTCGAGAGCGAGAACCACCCACGCCGCCAACACCGCGGTCACTATCGCTACCAGTCTCTTAGCTCATTCGTCGTCAAGAAATCTTCACTGAACGGTTCTCCCTAAAACTCTTCCAACCGCCAAGATGTCGACAACCATGTTCACCAATCACTATGATGTCTTAGGCGTATCACGCCATGCGTCTATCGAGGAGATCAAGGTCTCCTGGAGAAAATTTGCCCTCAAGTATCATCCTGACAAGACCAGGGGCGCCAAGACTTATACCGAAATGTTTCAAAAGGTGAGCTACCCTTGACTCTACAAAAAATGTCACCCACGGCCCTTTGGATACTCTCGACGGATACCAGGGGCTGACAAATTGTACATCACAGGGGCAGGAAGCCATCGAGATCCTCCGGGATCCTAGTCGACGTTACAAGTACGACAAAGAGCTTGAAGCACATTCTTCTCACCCTTGGGTCAGCAGCACAGGGGATCATCCTCCTCCTCAAACCTCTTCAGTTGACTCCCAGTCGATGAATTCGCACTATCATCACAGAAACTGGACGGGGCATCAGAACCGTCAAAACGGAGCCAAGTATGGTGGTAGATCTGAGATTTCATCGGGCAGATACAGAAGTGAAGCAGAGATGGAAATGATCTTCGAGACCGTTAGAAGACACGAAAGAGCGCGCACCGAGGCTCTGAGACAGCGACATGCAGAAAGGCTCAAGCTGAGCCAGAAACCTTCCGACAAGATGCCGAGCCGGACATTCACTGATGGGGAAATGATCCTTACCCATACGCTGATTTCGAAAGTCAAAAGCCGCAAAATGAGCCATACAAGGAGGAGATCCGAGCTCAAGCCAGCCGTGACGTGCGGAATTCGGCGGCCAGCTTTAACAAAGCAGGCAAAGGGAGTTCGCTAGAGCAGAACTTGGCTACCTATCCCAACGATAAAGGTGTTATGGGTGACACGAGCACCCTCCATTACAAGTCGACTGATCACGCGAGTGGGGAGATCTATTGCTACTTGCTAGATAAATCTTGAAATATATAGCGAACCATCCATAATAGTTTCTTTTTATACTTGCGGCCTCCGTGGCGACAGCGACATCAATCACCAAGTCTGTACTGCTGCTTCCTCGTGCAGTAGCAATGGCACCTCGTCCGAGTTGGGCGGAGTGCTTCTCGCTGACTTCGAGACCCCAAATGATGACGAAAAGACATACACTCCTGACACTCTCCGTTCCTCTCCCCCTGTCCCAAAATGTGACCTGGCAATTCCCAGCTCCAGCTTCAACTCGGTGAACCCAGATCAGTTTGCCGGAGGGAGCCACAATCCTGTCATCAACAACGAAACGCAATGGCCACTACGCGCATTCATCCCGTACGACAAGGCCAAACTAGACGACCCCAGAGGTCGTTACACGGTCGACGACATGTATGATGAGCTGCATGGCCTCGTTATGGAGTCTGTGTATTCGTGGTTAAAAACCACTGACCTAGCTGGTTCCAATACCAGCCTAAACACCGCCGCCGATGCTGGCTCTACTTGTCCCCATCTCGGCCTCTGGCACAAAGAAATCGGTCACTCTAATGTGACAATTGCCATCTCTGGCAGCCCTTTTCATCTTGACTTGCCAGGGTTGCGGTCTGAAGAAATGTTTACGAAGCAAGTCCGGGGCTTGCTATTGAGATGAGAGAAGTGGCCTTGTCTGTTTGAAGATTTGTGTGTCATGTATCACTATCCTCTGTCTTGAGAAGACTCAACCCTTTGGTTGGACAAGTAGCTCTGCTCAAGGACTGGCCTATCATGAATGAGAGAGTCACCGAATCAACATTCCCTTCATCGATCAAATCTGTAGATCACCAGTTCACGGTTATCCGTCTCGCCTATGATGTATTTATCACAACCACAAAGTTTGGCGCGGCCAGCAAAATCCGAAACTTCCCTTGTGACCCGGGTCTTCTCCGTCTCAACAGTCAAATATATCGACTCATCTAGGTAATCATTTACTTCGTCACTGCTGAAATGGATACGGAGGGCCACGCCGGATCCACGATCGGTCACCTGTGCGATGATATTGTACCAAGACTCGTGCAAATGGCTCATGTTGAAGAGGAGGAGGGGCAATTCATGGGCATTGTCGTTGCTTCGATACGCTGTCAGGATGAAATCGGGAGTGAATCGGTTATGAGGACCAATTCCAGTTGTCGGGATTCCGGTCACGACGGTGTCAGGCACACCAAGCGGTGTAGGCAGTTCAGTGGCATCAAAGAAGCGAAAATTCTCGGTGATGTACACAGTCTGCCCATCATCCGAGACTTCTAGCTGCTGGATACGTGGGAAGCCCCTCTGTCGAATGCGGAAGTGCTCAAGATCTTGGAATCCGAATCGAGCCACAATAGACGGGGACTGGTCTACCTCGGGGCCTGTTTGTGCCCCTGAGGGGTCGAGGGATGGGCGATAGTCTGATTTCTTTGAAATATCCCACACGAACAAGGACTCGATGGGCGCATCCTCATCTGCCGTGTACAAACTGCGGTTCGGTTGCCAGATGTAGATGACATAGTGTGTGTCGCTGTGTGCAGAGAAGAACCGATCGCGCTCACTGAGTGGATGGCCCAGAAACATGATTTTCCACTCATTGCGCGGAATAATATGCCATCTACCATCGTGGTCATATTTGTCACTCGGGACCACATTAAAGGATGTGGCGAAATGACGATGCACGCCATCGCTTTCATTGAGCCAGTGGAAGGCTTTTGGTTCGGCCCATTCTACAACGAGCACGCGCTTCTGCAGTCGTACTCTTCGAATGATCCTGCCATCAAGGACAAATGGCACTAGGAATTGTTTGTCGCTGCTCAGATCTACGAGCATGAGCATCCAACGGTCTGCTGAAGGGAAGACCAACAGTCCATCTTCATATGTCCACATTGCTTCCGTAAACTGGCGGTCGACCTCACCCATGTAGTGACTGGCATGCCCCTCCCACGGCTGCACTGGGTAGAACTGTCGCTCCCATGACCAGCCCATCTCACTGCATAGACTGTGTCTCTGCACGGAGCGGGGTGTTCCCCGTTCTAGGTGATTATATCGGGCGACCGCTTGGTCGAAGGCATGGCGGATGGATTCTGCCGTAACAGAGGAGCCATCATATTTGGAAGATCCAGGTTGGAGGTTCTTGAATTCTTGCGTCCATGGAAAATGTCTCTTGAAGAGTGGAAGCACGATGTCCGGGTTGCTGAAGGCCTCGTTCCACGCTCGTGAGACGCGGCGACACCATACCAGATCCTTGGGCTCCAACAACTCGAGGATGATCAAGAAAAGGTCCCTCGGTAGGAATGCAAGGTCATGGCAAGTGGCCTGGCCACTGGAAAGAGGGACAGTCATTGTGGTTCAGCATTGTAAGCGATCGTCATAAGAGTCAAGGGACTTCACCGTTTCACAGGGGTTCCAGACGATCAACAAACGGGCGGCGCTTGGTAAGTTTGATCCCATTGGAGAAAGCTCAACTCTCCGCATGCCAAGAGCTTCAGGACACCTTGCGTAATACAGTAACACGCCGGTTTTTTCTTATTGATCGATCTGGCTTTTTCCCTCTGAACTTGCGATGCTCGTCGAGGCGACCGCATAGCTTTTGCGACAATCTTTATCTACATCAATCCCAACTTCACTCACATGATGTTGCCACAAACCTCGTTGTTGTTGGTCGCTTCGTTGCTGGCCGCACTGCCCGCCAACGCCGATGGACTCTACACCAAAAAGTCGCCGGTGCTGCAACTCAACCAGAAGACCTACGGGTCGCTGATTGCGAACTCGAACTATACTTCAGTAAGAAATACCCGTCACCTGATATCTGCCCGAGGGAACTAAGCCAGGAGCTAAACGCTAATCTCCAATTCCTATAGATCGTCGAGTGAGCTCTCCCCGCACGGCCGAACGATTCTATTGTCCGAAGATTTCTTCCATACTAACTGACCTGCGCTCTCGCTAGATTCTATGCACCCTGGTGCGGACACTGCAAGAACCTCAAGCCCGCCTATGAGAAAGCCGCCCAAAACCTGAACGGCCTGGCCAAGGTCGCCGCCGTGAACTGCGATGAAGACGAAAACAAAGCCTTCTGCGGCCAGATGGGCGTCCAGGGATTCCCCACCCTGAAGATCGTGACTCCATCCAAGAAGCCCGGAAAGCCGCGCGTGGAGGACTACCAGGGTGCGCGTACCGCGAAAGGTATCGTCGATGCGGTGGTCGACCGCATCCCCAACCATGTGAAGCGCGCAACGGACAAGGACTTGGATAAGTGGCTGGGACAGAATGAGGAACGGCCCAAGGCCATCCTGTTCACGGAGAAGGGCACTACAACCCCCCTGATCCGCGCGCTGGCCATTGACTTCTTGGGCGCCATTGATATCGCTCAGGTGCGGAACAAGGAGTCCGCGTCGGTGGAGAAATTCGGCGTTTCTGAGTTCCCATCCTTGGTCGTTGTCTCTGGCGACGAGGAGCCCAAGGTGTACGAGGGCGAACTGAAGAAGCAGCCTATCACCGACTTCCTGAAGCAATTCGCCTCGCCCAACCCAGACGCTACCGGAGAAGCTGCGTCGTCCGCGGCCAAATCCAAGAAGTCCAAGCCTTCCAAGCCCGCGAAGCCCGTCGCCCCCAAGGTTCCAATCCCCGATGACGAGGACGAATCAGCAACCGCAGAGGAGACTCCTGAGGCTAAGCCCGTTCATGTCCCTATTGTCCCTCCTGTCCCTACCCTCGCAACCCCCGAATCCCTCGAGTCCGCCTGTCTGAGCGCAAAGTCCACCACCTGTGTGCTGGCCCTCCTCCCAGCAACAAGTGAGCCGGACGCCGGGCTTCCATCCGCAGCTACTGATGCACTTGCCAGTCTGGCTGAGATCGCGCACAAGCACGCCCAGCGTGGCACGCATCTCTTCCCCATCTACGGGATCCCTGAAGTCAACTCTGCTTCCCAGACTCTGCGTAATTCGCTCGGCTTGGGTACCAGTGAAACATTGGAGATCATTGCTGTCAATGCCCGCCGCGGGTGGTACCGTCGGTATGGCCAGACTGAGGACTTTGGTCTTGCCGCTGTTGAGGGGTGGGTTGATGCGATCCGCCTCGGAGAGGGTGCTAAGGAGAAGCTGCCGGAGGGTATCATCGCTGAACCGGAGGCTGAGCCTGAAGCTGCAGCTGAACCCGAAGCTGAGCCGGAAGCTGAGCCGGAGCAGGCCAAGGAGGAGCCGGAACACGATGAGCTTTGAGATGTGACACAGTTGAATGATCTGGTACGGCTAATTTGTCCCATCTTGTATCTCCTAGTTTGATAGCCAGTCGCTCTACTTTATGTACTAAGGTGACTCCCAATTGTCAGAATATACTTGTTTTACTTCTACAGTAAATCACCACCGTTTTGGAAAGACATGTCAAGTCATTCATATATATATACAAGAGTCGATTATCCAGCACAACATGGAAACAATGGAACATCACTCTCTTCAAAGAGTTACATATGGGTAGCAAAGCCGTACAAACACCGTCAGAAAATGCAGAGCAACGCCGTCAAAACACTGGAAATCTCACAAGAACAATTTACTTTTTCCGACCCTCAGTACCCTTCTTGATCATCTTTTGACGCTTAGCGTCGACCTCCTTGTCGTAGATATCCCGCGCAGTCTCGCCCTTCTTGCGCTTCGACTGCTTCGTCTTCACGCTAACGGTGGCAGCACCGCCAGCACGAATCTGCTTCTCAGCATCTCCCCAAGACGCGGCACCGTTATCAATTTCGTATCTGGAGACTGAGAATCAGTTATTGTTCATTCACAAGTTCGATTACAGAAGCTTGCAGCGAAGGGCCAGACTTACTTGTCGAGCGGAAGAGCGTCGATCAGAGCACGCTGCTTCTCGCGCATCTCCTGGTCGATTTCCTCGGCACCGTCACGGAGCTCATCTTCCAGACCAGTCTCCAGAGGCTTGAATCGGTCCTCGACCACGGCGTCGTCGTGGGCAGCAGAGGGGGCGGGGACAGAGTTCCTCTCTGCGGGCATGGTGTCCGCAACAGCACCCTCGACCAGACCACGGAAGTGGGTCGACATCTTGCGCATGATCTTGAGGAACATGGCAAGAAGCTGGGAGGACGGGAGACTCAGTTCCTTCTCCAGATCATCCATGCTCTTACGCTGCAGGCCAATAGCCAGGAGAATGGACTGCTGAACGCCCGAAAGGCTGACCTTACCGCCAAGGCGGTTGGCAAAGTAGTACTCGGCGATTGCGGGAACCATGTCCAGAATGACATGGTAGTCAAGGAGGTTGTTCGCATAGCTGTCCAGACGCTTCAAGTCGAAAGGCGAGAAGGCGGCATCGAGGTCGCCCTTCTTGAGAGTGCGCACGATGGCAGAGGAATCGAGCTTGGCGCCAGAGTTGGCTGACTCGCAGATGCTCAGAGACAGAACCGAGGGGAATTCGCGGAATTGGTAAGAAAGCAGGGCAAGGAAACGGCGGTGGAAGTCACGAGAGAAGGCGCCCAACCAGCCGGCATCGTTGGCACCGGTGGTCAGAGTGCGCAACATGACGCAGGAGTGCTCGCCAGTCAGCTCGTTGGGGGTCTGGCGCAGATATACCGGGTGGAAATCAGAGCGCTTCCAGAACTTGTGCAGAGTAGGGGTCAGGCCGTAACTGACGCCGAGGTAATCCAGAGAATCAGGGCGGCGCTCGCTAAGCTTGCCGAACAAGGGCGGCATGGCGCGAATATCACGGACATGGACATTGTCATCGAGCAGGCTCGAGTTGGCGAGCTCCTCGTCGGTGACACGAACCATCTCCTCCTGGGGACCAGCCATATCCTCGTCGAGACTGGTGAACTTGCCCTCGTAGAAATCCGTGAGAAGCTCCAGGGCTCGAGAACCGTAACCCATGCCAACATACTCGGGGTTCGTAGCGATACGAACAACGCGAGCTCCTGAAAGACCCGCAAAGTCCTCGTCCTGGAACTGCTGGGACACCAGCCAAGGGATCAGATCACCGCCAGCACGCTGGCCACGGCTCAGGCTGTTAAGGACGCTTTGCCTGCTGATTCGGCCTTCGAGAGCAACCTGAATCACGCAAAGCGGCTCTGGAAGCTTGGTGGCCTCTTCGTCAATGGGGGGAACAAGCACATAGAGTTGATGGGCGGGGGCATCGCTCATTAGCTGAAGATCATTAGGCGTGTTCTTGTAGTGACTGGCAACGTACAAAGCCATCATCTGCTGTAAGAACTTCTCAGAAACAGGGTGAAAAGAGAAAAGAGTGTCGCGGTTGACCTGAAGCAGCTGGCACTTCGACGGGTGAGGGCAACCTTGCGTGTTCATACGAGACTTGGGCAGAGTAGCGTCAAGACACAAGACCTTGTTCAACCACTTCTCAACAGAGTCACCAGGGGCGTAACGAATAGGCTCGGAGAGAGTGATCTCACGCAGTGACCGACCGCCAAGGTTCTTGTCTGTGTTCTTGGAGATCTTGCCAGTGCTACGGTCGGCAACGTCAGCGTCGGCAGTCTTGATACCACCGCGGGCCTGCTCTCGAAGCTGCTGGATCAGCTTCAAAGAGAGGGATCGACCAGTTCCCTCATAGCCATTGATGGTGGAGGCCATGAAGACGAGGTAAGGACCCATCAGCTTGCGCACAAGAGGGAGCGGAATGGCAGCCGCCTCATCAATGACCAAGAGTTCTGCCTGGCCCAGGACATGCGCATCCTGGGGTTGAATGTACTGAATAGTTTGACGGTGATTGCGGTGAATGTTGACGCGCACGATAGCCTTGTTGAAGTCCGGGTTGGTTGATTGCAGGATAGTGTAATCGACGTGGTCCAGATAGCCCAGAGCATCGAAGCCCTTGAACACGAATTCAAACAGAGTCTTCAAGTTCTCGGGGCTAGGAGAGGTAATGAAGATGTTGCTATAGCCATGGGCAATGGCCGCGGCGATGGCAACACCAAGGGCAGCAGACTTTCCTCGTCCACGGCCAGCAGTAAGAGCAACCGTGCTTCTCAGAGTCTTTTCAGCAATGGCGTCCACAAAGGTGAGGAGAGCCTTGGCCTGGTCAACAGTACGAGCCAAGCTGAGCAGTGGCCCAACGGGCTGCGACTCTGCCAAGCTGTCCTTGATTTCCTTCAGTTCCTTCTTGGTACCGGAGCTCGATTCGTCCGTAGATTCGGGAGGAGGGAGGGGCTTGACATTCTTGCCGCCGGAGATGGGCAGCACGTTCAACTCGTCGTCCACGACCAAGCAAGAGTCGCAGCTGCCCAGGGACAGAATAAAGCGCTCATTGAAACGTGCAACCACATCATCGTGGGCCTCTGTGCGGTAACGGGAATGGATATCCATGGACAAGGTGTACAGTTGCTTCAAGCTGTTCATGCTCTTCAACAACAGCAAAACAATACCACCACCCTCGACAGTCTCGACAGTGCGCGCGAGCAAGTTGGGGGTCATTGCCTCAAAGTCCTGCAAGATACACATGCCGTAGGTGTTACCCAGAATCTTTTCCGTTTCCTTGTAGTACACATAGCGAATCTGGTTCAGGGTGATGAACAGCTCAAAAGGATCCTCCTGGTTAGGCTCACGGATGCCATGCTTGACCTCCCTCTTGATCTTGTTTTCACGCTTCTTCCGATGACTTGTGAAACCCAGCAGATCCTTCTTGTATGCCCACAGAACAGACTTGTTTTGCTTCACATCCACGCTGGACATGATGTAGTGGAGATGCACAATCACGTCTTTCGCCCGGTCTCCAACGACCACGAAGAAGCTGCGCTTCTTCTCCTGCACACCATTTCGGATGAGGGCCGGGATACGCGAGTCAATCGCTTTGCGCGGCATATTGGGGATGCGGAGCTGGCCGCGAGTGTCGTCAGGCCTTAAACGCTCACTATCGGATTGCCTGTCGAGCGGAAGGGTAGGATGGCCGAGGGCGATTGGAGAATTACTGACGAGTTCAAGCTTCGATATGTCTCGGCAAAATCGAAGTCGTTGATCAGAAGATAAGATCTCGCCCGGTTTCCTGCGTCCCAAATTGGTCCAAACGAAAAAAAATCATATTGCTGTTGTACACCGCCTACCATTTCCATAAGATGCACCTCACCGCCTCCATAGGCTTATGTCATGTCAACTCCAAGTCACGTGTTTGCCAAGGGTCCCGTCCTGGCGATGATTTCCTCATCGGGTAATTCAGTCTCCATTCCGCATTCGACCTCCTCACAGGTCCACAATTCCTTTGAATGATGCATGCGTCAATGGCAACAACAGTGCTCAAGTGATTCGATTGGTCTAGTCGGGAGACGTCGATGGGATTGGAGATGCTTTCACAGGGGACAATGTACGGAGTACATGGTTAACTCGTGTCATTACGATTAGCGTGCGCTCTGACACTCCCAGTGCGCCAAGTGGAGCGGCGGGAAGCCAAGTCTTGATTCTGGCCGCCGATCGCCACAGCATATCTTGCTTTCCTGGACGCATTCCCAGGCGTGGAAATTCAAGGGCTTCAGAGCGGACTCCAGTTTGCTTGGATCGTCGCTTATTTCATTGGCTGGGAACTGCCAACATGGAGAGCAAAGGCCCATGGTTTCGTGCTCAACCACAATCAAGCCATTTCCCGCTGACGCAACTGGAGCGCCAGTCAGCATTGGAGGCGCACATCGTCTACTACTCTGTGATTAGCTTCTGGCATGTCACAGGCCGATGTCTTGGTCAAAGTCTCCGGCTGGTCCATGAACCCTGTTAACCCAGCATGTCAATCCCCTGGAAATCCCCACCGGGCCAAAGTCCCACGTCCTGTTCCTTTTTCTCCATGCACTCCAGCTTTTCTTCTTTGCGCCTTCACACGTGTGACATACAGCTCTTCTTCCTGGCTTCCAAATCGATCGCAATGTGGCGCGATGGCTTCTGAGATAGTTCGTATGGAACGATAAGTAATTGGGCGCATAATGGTCCTATTCTCCGCCGACACGGGGCTTAAGGTCTGTGTGGGGTAAGTAGGCTTTTAAGCAGATGCCATTTTCAAGCTTGAATGCCAGAGGAAAGAGAAGAAACTCATACTGATGATCGCATTCCCTTCAGGATCTTCTTTTTGAGCTCCTTCTTCCTGGTGTCGTCTTACAATGCCACATATGCCTTTGGTAAGTTGGTCTCATCTTCAGCGATTCGGCGAAGCAGCCGCAAACTAACTTCAATGACCATTTAAGACCGCCCGGTCAGTACGGCTGTTCTGGTATGTTTCCTTCTGGGAACACACTTGTTGGTACTAGGTCGGTTTGTTCCAGTGGTGTCCCAACCTTCATCGCCGATAGGGAAACGATTCAACATTCCTGCAGACCAATTCGAACTCTCACCACGGACCTCATCTCCATCTCCAATTCTGGGTTCCCTTGGGCCTTCACCATCATCATACCGCTTCTGGTTGAAAGTTGGCCTGCTTCTATGGATTTTTGGTTTGCGTATCGAATTATTTCGTCGAGTCACCCTTCACAATGAGTGTGCTCCTGCCGGATATGCTGTAAGTTTTAGTGGTTTGTGTCCATCTTTATATGGTGTAGTTGCTAATCTTCTTTTGATGCATTTAGTATGCGATCCCGTTCGTCATTTCATTATACGACTACTGGCGACATCAAGGACCACGTTCGAAAGCTGGCTATTCTCCACTACAGCCGTCCCACACCCTATCTTCCAATATAGCCTACTCGATTTGCCGACGGGGCTTGCATAATCTTACCCAGAGTCGATTTAGGGGGATTTTCGCTGCGGCTCTCATCTCAATCGGCGGATATGCGGCTTCATCGCTCCTGGCAGGCAGCCAGTCCACGTACATCTGCCCGATCGTCCTCAATGGTTCGGCACGTCTTCAAGCCATGAAGGCCGCCAACGTGGTGATAGACTCAATTCTCCTCATTGGAATCACCGAACTCTGCCGAAGTGGGACCGACGGTGAAGAGTCTCGAACAAACCGAACAGCTTTCTCTCTTGGAGCCGGTCTTCTGGTAAGCCACAACGCCGGCAAGTTTGATAAGCAATATCTCTGACGGTATCCGATAGCTTGTTGCCTTGATTTGGACTATCATTGGACATTTCGTTCGGAACAGTCGCCCTGAACACAGCGGTCAGCCCTTTTTAGATGCAAAGTACTCGCGCAGTGCTTTCGGTGAAGCGCTGTTGGTTGTCATGTTTGTTCTATCAAGCTTGCCAATGGTTGGTCCTCCATCAACCCCCATGATTTATCGTATTAGTACTGATTTAATATTCAGCTATCGCATTTCGGGATTCTCGGGGTATCCATCCTGAGCGGATTTGTGTTCGTCTTCTTCCCGGCAATGTCGACTCTTATCTTTGAGCAGATGCCATTCCCATACATCTCCCAGATTCATGCCGCAATCCCCGTCATTGCGTCTTCAACGGGTGTAATCCTGTTTCTTCTCTCCAGAATATTATCGGAGGAGGAGTCAAAACCTCTCTATCGCACCAACATTGTGCTACAGATCCTATTCCTTCTCGTTGGTGGGGTCGGCCTAGCCTTTTCCATGACCAAACATCATTTCCCTCACACTCATCCGATTGATCTCCTGGTTCACAAGGCCACTCTCAACTACGACAACTACCTTCTGCAAGCGAGTGCCAGCAAAAACCTAGAAGACGCCGTTCGGGAATATCGGAAGAGGCATCGTCAGCATCCACCGCCTGGATTTGATAAGTGGTTTGAGTATGCAACGAACCGGTCTTCGGTGATCATCGACGATTTCGACCAGATTCACGAGAATATTCTTCCATTCAGAGCAATTAGCCCTGCGGAGATCCGGGATATGACACAAAAATTAGCGACAAATCCTTTCAACGACCTTGGAGCAATCAGCATTCGCATGGGCCAGGTAAAAGTCCAAGAAGGGATCAAACCAACACATGCATGGATGGTGAAAGGAGCCGCCGAAATGATTGAAAATTTCGCCCAGCACCTACCAGATATGGACCTTGTGTTCAATCTCAATGACGAGCCGCGAGTTGCGGTACCGTGGGAGAAGATGTTGCTGTTGAAACAGGCGGCACAGGCACGCCCACCTATCCCCCAAGAAGATTTATTAGACCGGTGGTCGGGAGACCGACATCTTGGCTGGGCGCCAGTTGAACCCGCTGATCAAACAAACCAGACAATATTTACAGACGGTGCTTGGAGGGGGGTTTTTGATCCCTATGTCAGTGCAGTCTGTCCACCCTCATCCCGAGTCCGCACACGACGTGTATGGAACCGGCACGACATTTGCCTGAGCTGCGCGGCACCCCATACAATGGGCCAATTCCCGTTGGATTTCAATCTCGCCACAGAAATCTGTCATCAACCTGATCTCGCCTTTCTTCACGGCCTCTTGATATCGCCTGCGTCATTCAAGGTGTCCCAAGAACTGATCCCGGTGTTCAGCCAAAGTGCACTTGCTGGGTTCAGCGACATCCTCTTTCCCAGTCCTTGGAATTACATGGACAAGATTGAGTACAAGCCTTCAAAGGAGCATCCAGACCCTGAGTTTGCGCAAAAGGACAATTCTCTGTACTGGGTCGGTAGCACGTCCGAAGGCTACAGTCGCTTCAACGAGTGGAAGGGCATGCCGCGACAGCGATTCTCACACCTGATCAATAACAACACTCACAGCCAAGTCTCCGTGCTCTTACCCGCCGGTAAAGACCAATACCAATACAAAATCATGGATGGATCTGCTCCAGGCAAAGAGCTAAACCTGCGCACCGACGTTCACATCGCCGACCCAATTACTCGCTGCGGTGACTGCGATACTCAGCGTGATGAGCTGGGAACCCGCTCCTGGGTTAACTTCCAGGCACACTGGTCCCATCGGTTCCTATTTGATCTTGACGGAGCAGGATTCAGTGGCCGTTTTCTGCCTTTCCTGCAGAGTCACAGCCTTCCATTGAGGACTGGTCTTTTCCGACAATGGTTTGACTCTCGAGTAATCTCTTGGCTGCACTTCGTCCCCGTCGACATTCGTCTTCATGGACTCTGGAGTACGTTGGCGTATTTCGCTGGTGTACCCAGTCCCAATGCTGGTGAACATAATACAAAGGAACCCAAAATGCTCATGGATGCACATGTGAATGAAGGCTGGTGGATCGCCGAGCAGGGCCGCAAGTGGACAGAGATTGCACTTCGCAAGGAGGATATGGAGATCTATTTCTTCCGGCTGTTACTTGAATGGGGTCGTATTACGGATGATCAGAGAGATGTGCTTGGGTTCAAGCTGTGATGGCAATGACATTTCGAAATGTATCTTACTTAGAATTAGAGTTTAGTAAATATGGGCTTTATGATTTACACGAGATTAGCGTCACCCAACGCGCACAGTACTCCCGATATAGATATCCTCTTCATGGCTATTTACAGGGTCATCTAATCTTACGATTCCAAGGGTGTAGTTGTCGCTTTGGCATCTGAGGATTCGACTAAAAATGCGCAATACTTTTCTATTTCAATGCACACGCAATCGCCATGCAAATGAATGCTTTGTGAACGAGTGTCAGGGGGTATTTAAAAACATCAAAAACACATCATCGCCCAAATCCGCCATAAATCAATCAGCAAAAAATCGCAGATAGCCTGTAAACAGACACCATGCAGAATTTCAATAAAAAGTCCAGCTGAAGAAGAGAAGAAGAAGAATCAGAGAAAAAAGAATCACAAAGGCCTCAAAAAACATGTGAACAGACCTTTCCGAAGTCATATCATCACATCAATCAATTCCAGTCAGACGAAAACCAGTTCATCTACTGAGCATGACCATGCTGATATTGACCACGGCGGTGCTTCCAGGCCGGCCGGGGCGCGGGCCGCACATACGGCGCAGTACGACGCGACTTGACATCACCGACAGCCTGGTTATCGCGGGCATGCACAGCGGCATGGGAATGCGTATCACGCTTGGAGCTGCTACTCTCCTGGTACACCTTGAGCGAGTTGATGCGCCAGTAGGTCTCGGTGAAAGCGGAGGGGTTGTTCTGGACGTAGGAGTTGCATGTGCTAGCCTTGGAGGCACAGCTACTAGAGGACCAGACGTTGCCGGCCCAGTCTCCGCAGAAAGTAATGTCGAAGACCTTAATGTGATGTTAGTCGATTAATTTTTTTAAAAAGATTTGATGCAAGGAAGAATAGGACATACGATTTGCAGATTGTTAAAGTGCGAGTCAATATCGCAGCTTCCGGAGAACGCGGCAGTGGGAGTACCCCAGCCTGAAGGGTTGGGGTTGCCACTGGTAATGTCCGAGGGAATACTGGACTTGGGGAAGAACCAGATGTTGATGCCAGAGGATGTCCATTCGGTGGCGTAGACGCCGCCGTTGGCTTGGTTGAAGCCGTCACCGTAGGACTGGGAGCTGGAGCTGAGGATGGCACAGCCAGAGTTGGGAGATTGGCCCGAGGCCTCGACGTAGCAGTTGCTTGTTTCGAGGGAGCCGCTGAAGCCGGAGTTGGTGATTGAGCAGCCATCGCTTGTGTGGAGGGTCATCTGGTTGTTGGATTGGGTGTTGACGCCTTCGATGATGTCGATTTCACCGTTGTTGGGCCAGTTTGAACCGAGCATCCAGCTAGGAATCGTTAGTATCACCGACAAAGGGTGGTATAGATGTGGAGTTGACTGACAAGGCAGGCCAAGTGCCGCAAACACTGCCAGGCATGTGTTCCAGATCTAGAATCACCAATCCATGGGTGTAGGTGTTGGTGCTCTCCAGGCGAACACTCTGACGACCCGGGCTACTAGCAGTGTTTTTAGTGTCAACACCAATGTACACCGAGTTACCAGAGGTGCTGATGAGACCACCACTGCTAGCAGTCGAACGATCGACGTAGCTCACGTAACCGTTAGTGGGGTCCGAGCTCTATCAGATTGTCGAGTCAGTATTGGTGAATCACTTCAGATTAATACAACAATGGTCAAACATACTGTGTAGAAGTTGAACTTGTCAAAGAACGAGTCGGTGGTGCCATAGTCGTCCCGCAACGTATAGGCAGCGGCACTGAGATGGGCAAAAAGGCCCAGGCTCGGAATGAGTGTGGAGAGGACGTGCATTGTTCCCGTGTGCTATATAGATCGCGATGGAAGGGAAAGGATTGGACGCAGTCTATCAAAGACGAGCTGTCCTATGTAGATCGGATACTTGCACAAGGCAAGTAGTCTCAAAAAAGGAATGTAAAGACCAAAAAGAAGGCGATATACTACCCTTGAGAGATTGCAGGGACAGTGTATACCAAAAAGAAGCAAGGAATGAAAGGCGATGTATACAGCACAGGGTATGCGAGACAAAGGAAGGACTAAGCGCCGATGCAGAAACAAAATCTCCGACAGGGACGGGAGGGCGACCTTCTATTCTTTTATACAGGACAAAGCACAAAGAACAAGGGCACAAAGGACACAAGGCCAAGGAAAGCCACCGCGTGGCGGCAGCGCAACGTAGGCCCTGAGCCCTGGGTTCCTGAGTTACACCCACCCGACCCGATCTTGAGACTGGATGTGGGACATGCATGACAGGACCACACTCTAGGACAAGATCCATGTGAGAGATTGAAACGCGGAGGAGTCTTCCCTCTACGGTAAGAGGGGAGCCAGGAAAAATTGCAATATTATTGCAAATATTTCCAGAAATCGAGGAATCCCTGCACCGAACGACGGGTCCCGAGGATTGAAACGCTTCGGATAGGATGAGTCCTTATCCACACGACCAAACAGAAGGCCAGCCGTAGGCCGCGTTATCAGGACTCGTAGTTTGGGGTCAAGGGCCGTGGAAATGATAGCCACTGGTTGGATCTCCAAGGGTCTGCGTGGAGCCCGGAACCGAACATCAGAGAAATCCATGATGGGGAAGAGAGGGCCTAGTCTCGAGTCTCTTTGAGTCTCTCTGGACAAACCGACCGACGGAACCTCTCTTCTTTGTCCATTACTGCTGCCAGTTTTCTCTCTTCGAGTCTGATTCGATCCAACCCAGCTGGAGGGTGTTGATGAATGTGGACTGCGGATCATCTGCGCGGCATTGACAATCCACGCACGAATTTATGCATCAGATGGCAGGGACACGCCACCTCCTGTATGGGCTGGGGAGGGTATAGACATGGCCTTCCGTTTGGCTGGCAGACTCGTGGAGAGAGAGCCGTTAATTTGCGGCATTCCGGTCTCTCCATAAGGTCTAGCTCTTGCATTTCTGTGCATTTCTACTATAGATTCTGAATGTAGTTAATCCAGAGTACACTATTCTCAAGAAAAGACTTTCCCCAGTGCCTCATATAGTTGCCTCGAAACCCACTAAGCAAGCTTAACTCCATCCCCCAGCCCCTCCCTAGTTTCAGATTCAAGCGCTGAGAGTTTGCACTTGCTGGCCTGGGTGTTTCGGAAGTGCAGGGCGATCACTGCTCTGCGACTGCTGACTCGTTCGTGCCATAACGACGGAAATGGAAGAGCTGGTGCCGAGTGCATGAAGATTCTTGCCAGCCTTCTCACTGGCTGAAGGGTGATGCAGCCACCTGCTTTTTGTCTGGCTCCATGAGTGCTTCGGGCCTCTCGGGAGCTCATCTGGCTCGGTCTGCCGCTGAGAACTCGTCGATCCCTGGCTGGTTTGAGCCGTTGCAGGCTTGTCACTGGTTGTGCTCAGCTGCGCGGCCGATCCAATCATGTCCGTCTACTCTGGTGGCAAGGCGTAGATCCGCCAATCGTTCGTCCAGGTTGCGATCCCATTTAAGCTTTTTTTTTGATTTTCGAATTTCTGACCTCATATTTGTTCAGATCATTCAGAAATTTAAGGGGGAACGTCGAATTTTCCATGGTTCTTTCGCTTAGGCTCGTCGGCAGATGAGCAGATGAGCGAGATGAAAGTGGAAAAGCTGATCGGAACGGGGCCGATTTGCCCGTTTGGACAACAGACAATCTAGGCTACAGATGCTTGGTCAGTCTCGGCTTGAAAGAAACAAATTTTACAGAGAACCAAGTATTGGCAGTCTTTCGGTTTGAGAATCTATCAATCTGTGGCTCTGTGCCCTGTCAGCTCTGTGGTGCTACAGTGTTACGCGCTCCCCCTAGATCTATAGACTATCCCGCATCCGCTACGGACTACCACCCTACTCGCCCACCGACACCAAGCACGATGATCGCAATATCCCGGCACGCGGCGAGACCTGCCGAAGTATCAGGAGTAGATAAAGGTCACATTTGACCGTCCCGCCGATATATCCGGTGGTCTTCAACATCCATATGCCGTTCGGACAATTCTCTAAATTGACCCCATTCGGCATGGGGGCGGGCCGACAGACGATCTAAGATCCTGCGATGTGACCCCACACGGACAAACAGCACGCTCGTTGCAGATAAAGGCCAGACGATCTCGGGACGCACTTACTCTGGGTTGATATCCGCCATTCCGCGGGGGATGGTGGACAGGGTGTATACACTACAGTAATATCCCACCCCAGACGGGGTAATTATGGACAGGGATCCTGGTCCATGTAGCATGCATGCTTGGCATTTCGGGCATGAGACTAGGTCAGGAGGGGCTTATTTGAACGACTGTTCACGGTATGTGACTACGAGAACGAGGGTCTTAAACGGATAACGGGATGGCGGTGATGGACCAGTCCAAGAACGGAGTATATCCCCGACACTAGAAGGAAGTAATTACGGAGAAAGGATGACGAGACGGATAATAGTCGGTCTTGATTCAATTCGCTCGAAGAGATGATGTGATTGTGATTCGATTCCAGGGGAAGTGATATATATGACACATCCATCCTACTTGTCGCGCAAAATGCTACCTATAGAGATCTTAGACAAGGAGAAAAGAAAAATGGAACAAGTAGAGTCACATAAAAAAAGGAAAGAGTAGAGAAAAAAGAATGCGCTATCGTCGCTATGTACAAGCCGGACAGAACAGTTCAGCTACCGGCCAGTCGGGATGCTCACGTCGTGAGACCGAGCCGTGCGCACCAGTGGGTCGATGAAGCCCACTAATCGCATCAAGAACGCATTGTCGATGATAGAGATGTCTGCAGGAAAACACCACCACCGGTTCAGTAGGATGACCCTCCCCATCTACCGCAGTCCCCGACCCAGTCAAGGCATCATTGCCTTGGCCAACCGAATGGGGCAGGGCAGCAGCTTTGCCCTTTCCCCGCTCAGAAGCAGGGTCATGACTCTCCTCGAGACGCCTGGAGATGCGACGCTGGTGCTCGCCAGCCTGCCTTTCCTCCCATGACGTCCACTGCGAGGAGCCCACACCGGGGCCCCAGATGCGCCGCCGGCAAATCTCGCAGACCTGCCCACGGGGGCGCCACCCGTGCTGCCGCAGCCGAGTGACCTCGTCCACATGTACGAACAGGTCGCGATCCAGCATGCCGTTGGCCAGCGTCAGGAGAGACTTCTCATAGGAATATGCAGAGAACACTGAAGCGAGAACGGCGCGCAACTCGCGCAGGGATGGGGACCAGCTGGCGGCACGGGTGAGGAAGGCTCGCAGGATGCGGAGGAAGGACAGGTCGGTGCGTTCGCTGGTTGATGGACTGCCACCTTTCACGGTGCTGGCGAGCAGCGAGGTGAATACCTGCTGGACGAGAGTGCGGAAGGAGACTGTCAAGCGGCCGGTATCTTCACTTAGTGAGACAGTGGGCGATGTTGCTTCAAGGTCCTTGATATGATGAGTCCGCATCAGGGCAAATATGTTACTTGCAATGCGAACCACAGCCTCGATGAGGTCTAGCCAGAGCGTCTCATCAAAGGCTAGAGGCTGCTCAAGCGGCGATACCCCCCTTTGGCCATTGCTGGCCGGCCGTGATTGCTTCGCTGTCTTGGTCTGGCCCTGGCAGAGCCAGGTTCCAACTCCGGCGTACTTGTTTAGAGATTCGAGAAGGTCATCGATCGCCTCAGTCGTGCTAGCAGCATCCGGGGCCTCGCCAACGCTGTGAAGAATACCGACGAGGCCTGACTCGAGCGTACTCAAGTGTGCTACGAGACGATCCAAGGCAGCCCGCACTTGACCCTGTCGGGCTAGCAAGATAACGGCGGCATCAATGGCCCCGCTCTCCTCAATGGATGGAAGCAGCTCTTCGAGATGGATGTCTCCTACCCGTAGGCCATCGACAAAGTCTGCGACGTGGGATGGGTTATATTTGCACAAAAGCTGCACGTACCGTTCGATCATCCGGTTCTCGACCGAAGGAGCGGATCGGTTCTCGCCAGCTTGTCCATGAGGATCGACCAAGACCTGAAGATACTGATATTGGTTGAATGGATCATCTTCCAATACATGGAGGAATGTGGAGTGAGTCTCGGGAGCCAAATCCTGCATGGCTTGGGCCGCTCGCTTCACGTCTATGGCGGCGATTGCTTGAGCATGCTGCTTGACCACCTCGATGACATCCCGCCTCTGCTTTTTACCAAGTCCGGAGCCCGAGCGAAGACAATCATACAGAGCTGTAAAGATAGCATCCTTGTCGTGCGGATCATCCAGGTAGGTCATGATCCACTGCGGATACTGTTTCTCAGAGCGATAAGTTGACTTCAGGATGCGGAAAAATCGAGCCTCCTTGAAGAGTGGCATCATGCTCTGGACATCCGGTGGGTGATAGAAAGAAAGCAGGTACTCCGCACTCAACTCGCAGTCATCGGCCATATCCTCCTCCGGATACTGGCACAGCCGGACAAGCACCTGATGCAGAGTCGTGCCTGAAAGAAGAATATACTGCGGGTATTTGGGAAGATTGCGTGCAACAAACATGTCCAAGTAAATGGTATCGGAAGGGGCGAAGAACGGTGTACCCATCACTTGAAGCAAGATGCTGATCAAGTACTGCCGATTGATCGATACCCCAGAAGTAGGAGCCTCTTCGGACTCGGGCTCGTTCAAGAAGCTGTCCTCAAAAGCCTCGTTAAGCATACTCATGAAGCTGGATGCATCAAATTTGAGCATAGCCTGCAGCTGGGCAAATGAGCCAGTCTCATTAGTGGCATTCATAGACCCCGTGCCAGACAGGTGGCCTGAGAAGAGGTATTGATACAATGCGGTTTTAGCACGCAAAGCTTCCGCTTCATCCATCTCATCACCGGTAGGGTAGATGCGGCCGGTAAAGACAAAGGAGAGGTAGGGGAACATTTTCATTGCGTTCGTGTGGCGCCTCATCTCAACAGCATAGTCTCCGTTGACCAGTGGCTCCTCTGTTTGAGCGGGGATTAGACGTAGGAGATCCTCCAATGGCCCCACATAGTCCATCAGACAGCGATTCCAGACGTATATATATGCATCGTATAGGTTGTGCTGCTTGCATAGGGTGGTGACTTGGTCAATGTCCATCGTCGTGGTGTCGAGGAGGCAGATGATCTCTTCCAGTCGGCCAGCGGAATGGGTAACGATGAAATGGTTGATGAGAGCTTTGACTGCAATTGGAGGCAGGGATCGAATGGTTCCATCGACGATGTGTGGTTCCAGGACATCCAAGAAGATCCCTGCGGAGTCGTGCTCCTCGTACCAATTGAACACTTCCTCCCACAGGAACTCCTCATCCGCCATTTGGAGACTAGCAGTCACAGATACCTCGGCAAGTTCCTCGAGCTGCTGAGTTTCCAGCTGATCATTTCTTGCTTCAGCATTGCGACCGAAAGCATACTTCAAAGATGCCGAAATCATCTCGAGAAGCTTTTCTTGAACGATCGGTTGCCTCAAAGCATCCTCATCGGGAAGCCCAACGGTAAGCCTCTCTGCGCTGCCCGTGTAGTATGAAGTCGCCAAACGTATAGCGCTGATGAAATCACCTGCCTCCATCAGTGCCAAGAGCCGATCCGCCCAATTTGAAAGGCTGCCGACCTGGGCTTCGGTATAACCAAGTAGGAACAGACGTCCTTTATAGGAACGGAAACTCATATAGAAGGCATCGGCCACCACGCCATGCATGGATGTGTCTTCTTCGTCGAGCTGCTCGACCAAGTTGTGGAGTTGTGATGAAAAGAGGTCGGTATGGTAGATATGTCGGTTTGCGAGGTCAATTGAATCCGTTACGTGCATGGAATAGTCTTCCAGGATAATCAGGCGCTGGGTGATTGTGAGCACTGCTAACACAGAGCGGCTGAGCCACTGGACAGCCACGATAGCCTCATCTGCCTTCCATCTGCTGCGAGCTCGGAAAACGAGGCTTGGGGGGCGATCCCTATCCACGGGCTCGTCCGTCTCTGCTTCAGTCACTTCCAGCACGGTCAAGACATTCGACCAGCAATAGACAAGCTTCGTGTTAGAGGTTTGACTATCTTTGCCCTTCAGCCGGATTGCAGGGAACCAGGCCAGAGCACCAGTCATAGCACTATGTGCAGGAACTTCCTTCGGGCGCGGCGATTTATGCTGAGTTCGAGCGACAGGGGTAGTCGATACGATGACAAGAAGGTATGGAGTCAGCATAGCAACAAGGCCTAATGAATCAGACGGTTGCTCTACATTCCCGAGGGGAAGAGGAGAAAAGGCTAGAACAGAGCTGGGCTTCCGTTTGCGCATCTCCTCTGCCGCAAGTTGTGGATATCTACCCAAGATCCGAGTTGTCTTGACCGTTCGTCCAAGCGAGCCCGTGCCTCGTGTTGCCAAATGCGAAAAGGCCATTCCTCTCGTATCTGCCGACACGACCGCCGTGCGCCGTGTGCCAAGGAACCCCACATGGATCACTGCAGAGCCAGCAATGTGGCCATCGGATGTTCGGGTCTCGACTTGGTTTGCGGGGATTGGAGGCATATGCAGGAATGGCCGTGCAGACCGTGAGATTTCCCAGGTAAAGATATCGCCGGATTCATGGCCGCCGGCTATAGTGGAATGGTCTGCAGATAGTGCCAAAGATGTTATCGGTCCGCATTCGACAGCTGTAGTATGTCAGCATTACATGACTTCCAAAAAAATCCCCGATAGGGGAGCCCTAAACAAACCCTTTGTGCCTGTTCCAATAATCGTCTTCAAGCTCTGCTGATAATCAAAGACCAAGATAATTCCCTTGGAAGTACCAATCACAATTGACGTTGAAACCGCCAGACAAGTTGGTCGCCCAAAGTTGCGCTTGCCAATCTCCGAGAAAGCTTGCCCAGTGATCTTCCGCAACTTTGTCCATCGCACGACATCCCACGGGCTTGGTGGAACTTCGTTGTCTGCTTCCGGGGTCGGTGAAACTTGGCTCGTAATTGATGATTGGCGGGAGTGTAAATGTGCTAGAAATGGAGAGCCTGATCTCGGCGCGCTCAGTGGGGACGAAGATAACCGGGACTGGAAGCGAAGGTCGAATGGACGATGGGCTGGGCTGGGGCTAATGCGTGGTGAGCTTCGAAAAGCCAATGCACTGCTGCTCTGGGAGGACAATATAGAACCCTAGAATCATCAATTAGATACTTGTCCGGTTGGAGCAATACCCGAAACCCGCGAGTCGCAGCTACTCACATGTAGAGAGGGGGTATCGTCGGGGGTTGAAGCTGTCTCATCTACACTGCCCGGGGTCGCATTCACCGGCGCTTGCCTAAGCGGCGGCGTTTGTGGTAACTGGGGGCCGTCTGCTTCCAGCGTCTTCTCAGATCCCTGGTCTTGCGCATTGTCTATTGTGTCCAACTCCTCCACCTCCGCTCCGACCGGCTCTAGCTTCTGCGGGGAAGGCCCGGGGTATTCGTGGTCGAGGGCGGCATCATAACCGGGGGATTGGGAGTCGTGCTCATCCTGACCCAGATCAAGCTCATCCTCTCGTTCCCAGCCCTCACTGCCCTCAGCCATCGAGCTCATGAGCAAGGTCTCCGAGTGATCATTGCTGAAGGCGGGTTAGGGAGTGAGGCGTGGCCGGACCAGCAGGGTGCTCCGATAATCTAGGCGATTCGGTTCGGAGCAAGAGAGGCGAGCAGATCCGGCAGAGTGAGGATGATATGTGGATAGGTGTGAACGGAGGAGGGGAGTCGAGCTCGGACGTAAACATGTGGAGTCGCCAGAGTCGAGCGACTAGAGAGAAGCTCCGGTTGCCTGGTTCGGCCCGTCGGACGCTTTGGGGGCGGAGAACAGAGCCCCAGCCACTTGTGGCTTTGACATTGTTGATGGAGATGATCTACTTCTATTTCACTGGATTTCAAGAGGAGATTCAATGAGTTGTAGAAGTGTCATACTATTATAGTATGGATCTAACCATGCTAGAGGCTAGAAGTACCAAATTTCTAGGTCCAACAATGATCAAAACAATGCACTGCCAAGTACTCCGTACAACGGTAGTTCAAAAGTCCGAGTCTAGAGACCAGGGAAAACGTCTAACAAATATGCTTCCATCTCATGTTTTCTGGAAGTCTTTCTGAATAATCATCTTTATTGATAGCTTAGGTATCATTTTTGGTCTACTATTTATCTTGTGACTGGTAAGATGACTCTGAACATTGGTCATAGTTTCAAACTTATGAAACCTCACTGTAGTACAATCGTCCTCCTATCGTAGTAGTCCGAACCATGTAACTGCTCTAAACCACATGTATGGAAGATGGTTCCTGCAAACCGATATGAACTCGTCGGGCGGAGTATATCAACGATCCTTCCCTCTCAGTAGCCTCCGAGTACATTTCCTATTCCAGAATGTGCCCCGATGCGCATCACATCTCCCAAGCATCGCACTCCCGCCCCTGCAAGTGCTCCTGCACGCATCTCACGCCCTCATTGGCGGAGTCCTCCAGCCCAAGTGCGACCGCAGCGAAAAGCCCATCGCTCGATCTGTCGCTGAAGCCCGCGACTAAGATCGGTATCATTTTGAAAGTTCGACCCCTCCGCTAAGCTTCCCCAGTCGATCCCTGCCGACCGAGTTGGTGTCTCTAGTCATCCCGCGGGACATGCGGTTACATCGAGTCACAAGGGTGTTCGCGCTCCCGTGTCCTATCATTATGGTGGGAGCGACCATGAGGTCGTGATCTTGACTACTTCGTGTGTTTTCCTTTCTGGCTAGGGATCGTCGGCATGTGGAATGCTGGGGACTTTCGGCCTCTGGTCATCTCTCCCCGTCGGAGGGGAGGGGGGCTGCATGACCTCCGGCCTCGCCGATATATCAGTCACGATGTTCTATTGGAGTTAGGATGGTATCGAGTGGGCGCTTAACCCTGTGAAAGACTTGAAAAGAAACCTGAAGCGCCTTCGGCGACTGTTGTTTCACTCCAGATTGTCAAGACCTCGTTGCTCCTTGCTGATGCATCTGATAGACCACACACAATGAGCTCTATTACCAAGATGACGCGAGCTCTGCTCAGCATCATGATGCTTCTTCAGCCAGTGCTTGGAGTCCCGGCGGCAGAAATGCTCCCTGGAGCTGATGCAGCGACCTGCAACGGGCGATCAGAGTACTGCTCGCGGTCCTACTCGAATATCACCTTCGTGGCCTCTCACGACTCAGCATTCGTGGGAGAACTCCCCCAGCAGAACCAGAACATCGATATCACGGCGCAGTTGAATATGGGCATTCGGTATCTACAGGCACAGACACATCACTCGCTTCTAGATAAAAATGTCTTGGAGCTGTGCCATACTTCCTGTCTATTGGAAGATGCGGGGACCTTGGAGTCTTACCTCGGTACTGTGAAGAAATTCCTAGATGCCAACACGAACGAGGTCGTCACAATCCTGCTCACAAATGGGGACTCGGTCGATATTACTGAGTTTGGGAAGACCTTCGCGAGCAGCGGGATCGATAGCTATGCTTTTGTGCCATCGTCGAACCCGCTGCCGATTGGCAAGTGGCCAACTATGAGTGAACTAATCTCGAGTGAGAAGAGATTAGTCGTTTTCCTAGGTATTTTCTCCCTCTCGGATTCCTTCTAAAAGAAAAGATATTGGTCAATCCCTTGTATCGTTTCCTCTTGCCCGTGAAGCTTCAATATCCTAACATCACCCGCACACCATAGACTACGGCGCCGACACAAGCAAAGTAAACTACATCCTTGACGAATTCGCCTACTACTTCGAAACCCCCTACGACGTCACCGACTCGAGCTTCTCCAGCTGCAGCATCGACAGACCCTCTGGAGCCTCCGCCTCCGGTCGTATGTACATTGTCAACCACTTCCTCGATGTTGACATCCTGGGAGTGAAGATCCCAGACCGTGGGGCGGCGGGCACAACGAACGCGGCGACTGGTAAGGGCAGTATTGGGGCGCAGGCTGCAGTGTGCGAGGGGCTGTATAGTAGGGCACCGAATGCCGTGTTGTTGGATTTTGTGGATAAGGGAAATGCTATTCAGGCTCAGAATCAGTTGAATGGGTTTTAAAGAGAGTTGGGAGGACGATCGCAGACAAATTCTATATCTTCGAATTTCTTTGAATCTGATGTTCATAATGGGGATATCTATGCAAGTGCCAATGCTCTTCATGTTCTTTGATGCTATGCTCATGGTTTTCCGTGTATCGATGCCAAATATCCAAGTGTTCCCAATGAGTATAGTACCATCATTCCTCTAATTCAACATGCATCTCGCGCTCTGCAATCACTGTCAGTAATCGTCCACTCGGGTACGATAATCTTGAAGCATACTCCATATCTTGTTCGCAGACGCAACAATAATTTCCGCCTTCACCAAGAGCTTCGCAGCATATCGCTCTGCTTCAGTAGGATAAAGCTGATTCTTCTGGGTCTTGCGCGGATTAACCTGATAGTTTGCGCGATTAGCAGGCTGTCCTCGACGCTCAAAGGCCAATCACAAGTACATACCATCATGAGCACTGGCACCAAATCCTTAGGGTCCGCCTCCGCCAAAGCCCTCAGATTCCGGAACCCATTCTCTCTCAGACACCGCGCTGTCCAGCTTTTGACGAAGGTCACCTGCGCCATTTCCAGTAGATCTGCACGTGCACCAGCTTCCAGCCGGTCGCGCATATGGTCCAGCACAGCTGCCATCATGCCCCAGTTCATGCGCTGGCAGAACTTGACGATACCAGCAGCGAAGCCATGGCACTGCTGGGCAAGGGTCTGGACCGTGCCACGGGGGATGTGGTAGCGCGCTGCAATTGTGGAAAGGGGCACTTCATTGCTCAAGTCGCGAAGTTGAAAGGCTGTGTAGGCGCGGCGGTATATGCGGGCTTGTTTTTGTTGGGCTGGGGTATTTTCTTTAAGAGAAGCTCCCGATTGGACCCTACAGGTTCGGTGAGCTTTGCTCTGTTCATCAGTTGGGGAGGTTGAGGCATCTTACATTGTGTTGACGAATCCTGGCTGAACGCCAACGAATTGCAGTGCCCGGAGGCCGCTCTCGTCCAGCCGGTCCAGCTGATCACGGAAAATTTGCCAGTCGATCGGTGTTTGCATAGCAACTTGGAATGGAGTAAACATATAGAATATGTGCATATCGCCATCCATGACGAATGCCTGTAGGGCACGTTTGAGTTCCTCGTACACGAAAAGCCCATCTTCGGGGGAGAACGCTGAGGCGACGACTGCCTGGCCCAGCAGGCTTGCTTCGTAAGACTCGTCTTCTTTGAAGACAATGAGCGACTCATTGATCAGCTCCTGCAAAGCTGAATTCATGATGTTATACACAAGCTTTTTATCCAGGGTGCGGTAGAGCAATGTACAGCGCACATAGTCTTTGATAGCTTCACCGCCAGATACCAAGCCCGTTGCTATGGCTTCGAGGAGGGCCCTGCAATGTGTGAGTGAAAGAAAATGGGGTCCTGGAGCGAGTACCATACCTTTTCAGCCCTCTTTTCTCGGGTGCCAAGCAGCTCTCGATAGCGGGCATGTCAGCATCTAGTAAATTACACACGGCTTCCAAATCAGCCTTGATGCATATCAAGTACGTCTCGCCCGCATCGTCCTTGCCTTTGCGACCAGCGCGTCCGCACATCTGCCGTCTGTTTCTGTCAGTTCAAAACCCTCATGACATTAGACCAATTAGCACATACAGCATTGCAGGCCCAACCAACTCCCGGCCCATCCTTGCTCCATTGATGATAACCCGTCGAGCGGGAAGATTGACACCAGCAGCAAGACTACACGTAGCGACCAATACTCTCAGCACGCCTTGATCATAAGCTTGGGCAATCAGTTCCCGCTCTTCGGTAGTCATGCCAGCATCTATGAATTGTCAGATTCATGCATCAGCCGGTGTACCCAGGAGAGAGAAAAAACTCACGATGAAAACCGCCTCCCTTTATGATTGTCTTCTCGAGGACTGGGTCCAACCCACACGCGAGACTTCGCAGCTCTGCAAGTAGATCCAACCGCTTGCTCAACTCTTCCGTCTCATCGGGTGATAGGCTAGGCATTGCCTCGCTGATTGTAGCAACATGGATCTGACACGCCCCGCGACTGCTGCAAAACACCAGCGCACCGTAGCCCGCGGATGCAGTTTCAACGGCCAGCGCTACCATGGAATTAGTAGCAGCGTTACTAAGCTCTTTGTACTCCGAGACATCGATGAGTCTCTGGGGAGGAATTGAGTCATGTAGTGATGCCGAATTTGCAGCTGTCAATTTGGATGCCGTCTGGAATAATTGTCTCGAAGTCGCTGCTGGATAGATAGCATTCTCATAAACGAGATATTCATCGATAGGAACTGGACGGTAGGTAGAAATGAAAAACTTCGCGTTCATCCACTGTGCAAGCATCTCCGTATTCTATTCTCTGTCAGTGGTCAATCATTGACTGAACATTCGAGTACAATCTCACAGATAACGTTGCACTCATGCTAACAATCTGGATATCCTGTTGGAGCAAGAGCAGTTTCGTAACCATCAGCTCCAAAAGGTACCCGCGATGCTCATCATCCAGCATGTGCAGCTCATCGAGCACCACCACACCCAGTTCCCCGATACTACACTCCTCGATAGTAGCGTTTATTAGAGAGTTGGCCTAAGACACACATCAGAACACATATCAGCAAATCCAAGCATCTTCAAGAAGCACACCTTCTCTATTGTACAGACGGCAACATCGGTATCCGCCCAAGTCGCCGTCGTCCGACTTCCACCGAAGAAGCCAGTAACCCGAATCTGTTTCTGCAGCTTCTTCCACCGCTTGCGCGGGAAAGGCGCATCATGGTCCTCAGGCTCATCGGGCACATTCCTTTCCACGCCCTGAACAATCCGACGCATCCATTTCAGCTTCTCCTGTACCAGGGCCACATATGGCAGGACCAGGAGCGCCTTGCGGGTAGGATTCTCAATAATCCGTTTCAGTAGAAGTACATCAGCGACTAGGGACTTGCCCCCGCCGGTAGGGGCCGTGTAGACCAGGTGCCGCTCACCCGACAGCAGCCCACGCGCAAGCAGACATGAAGCTTGCCACGGATAGATAGTTTTGACACCGAGGGCGGCGAAATTGCCGGTCAGCGACGGCGGCAACCCGTACTTTGGGTTGGCGAGGGATAATAGTGGGTTTTGGCTGGCGCCCCGGGCAGAGGCACTCTTTTGGCCATCCTTGGAGTCTTCAGGATCTGTTGCGCCCGCACCGGGGCCTGGACGGATCCTGCTGGGATGGAAACGGTTTAGAGAGCCGAGCGAGGCTCGAGAGGACTCTAGAGATCTTGATTCCTGGATGTCATCAACGAGGTTTCTCGTTTTGTGCTGAAACCCATCCTTGACGGAATGTCCTGCCTCTGGGATGAGAGGCTCGGGGGACCTCGTCGCCGACGTCCTTTTGATTCCTGCGACTGGCGCCACTTGATAGGCCTGGCGGCGGGCGATATCAATCGAGGTCTCGAACCCGCGCGACTGGAACACCGGCTGGCCCGATGTCGACATGCCGGGGACTTGTGCCACTCATGTAGGCTTGTTTGAATGGGCGTTATTCCTCCCTGTGATAATTACAGTCATGAGATATCATCCAACTTTTTGGGTCATTATTGTTTTCATTTGGAGTCTACGCGACCATCGCGTTCGTTCGTCGGGCAGGTGTGCCTCAGGCATGAAAGACGCACGGGACTGTGCCCGGCGGGCTGGACCTCAGGCAGCATGCTTAGATAATCGGTTCCCGGGTCCATGGATCCATACCTAAGGTTCGACGTGGCCCAACGATGAAATATTGCTAAAAGAACCCCGCGTGGAAATTGTGAAGAGGACACTCTTCCCCCCTATATACAGTTTAGAATTTTACATGTTTAAGATACCGACTAGTCACTACACAGGGTAAATTTAAACCTAAGACAAGCCTTCGAACTCACGTGCTCTTTGAGGAGTTAATGGACCAACTAAGCGAACATGCGTCTGCTATCTAGAGAGATGATTGAGTGTTGATTCAAAAGACCTTCCGAAATAAGTGGAGCAAAAGCTACATCGCCAGACATTCCTCTGCTCCTGAATCATTCAAAGCTTTGAGCTTCACTGTAACTATATCAGGTTCCTTATCTGTTCACATCCAGAATTACATATGCTGCACTAGGCTGAAAATGGGAGTGGGGTGTCCTATTAGTAATTTAGGGGCATGCCTCGGGCAATAACTACTCCTGAACTACGACGATTGAATAATAGTCCATGCCTAATAGTAAGGCAAGGTTCTCGCCGAGAATCTAACGCGCGATGGGTTTTGGCCAAAAGCATTCAAGTCTTGGTTTTCCTGGCTATGATTATTGACCCCTTACACGACATAATTTGATACCTAATGTGCGGAGTACTAGTCCGTGGAGGGCAGATTCTTTATATGCCTTGGCTTGATGACCATCATGCTATGTTGCATGTGGATTGGATTGTCTGCAGGACTATTCGTCCGAAACCCCACCCGGCCCCACGGCTGTCTGCTACTGTGTTACCGTGCTATTGTCTCAACATCGATGAGAGAACTTTGCATTTTGCACTGACTCGAATGTCTTGATATGTTTACATGTTTATATGGATATATGGATGAGCCAGACATTGGTGTATGTAGTTGTTGTCTGTCCATATAGTCGATTGCATTTTAATTCTAGCTTTTTATGTCTGGTAGATCAAGATATGGTGGGCTTGCGCATTCATCCCCGAGACCCGGTCGCGTCGGGTGGACCGCGGGTCTGGAAAAGTTCCTACTTAAAATGGAGCTGGTGGCGTGTATGTGGATGAAAATTTCTTCCAAGCACGGTAGAATTTACCGGATCAAAAGAGTAGAGACACTATACGGATCGACAGTCTGGAATTCTAGCCGTGACACACATTGAGGTGGAATGTGGGTGGTGGTTGACGAACAGGCGAGGTATATATATCTCCTGCTGAGCGGGCAGATCAGAAGAACTTCAATGGGAAGTACGTCGGGTATGAACCAATAAGCCTTCCCCAGAGCAGTAAATCAAGTAAAAGACACTAAGTTAGTTGATCGGAGCACCAGACCGTATATTCCTTTAGAACAACGTGGTCGAATCACACTACAGTTACTGGTGACCCTCTTTGGAGTGTCGTGTGCGTCCAAAGTGCGACGGATTAAGCGGCTGGCGGAGAGCGTCCCGTATGTAATCCATACTAATTATTACCTCACCCAGAGAGGTCTGATCACCCTACATCACAAGATAGCGTCCGGCAACCCCAGGAACCAAATACGATTGCGGCTTTTCAGCTTACAGTATGGAGTATATGCTTCTGATCATATTACTAAATCTGACAAGGTACATATCTCGAATACCCGGCGCAGCTTAGGCTGAGCTACCCTTACCCAGCCCTATCCTCCGATTTAAGTCCGATGGAGAATATTACTGTCTCTGGTAAGACCCCATCCACCCTTTCCCTTTCCCTCTCCCCCCCTCTAAGCCTCAGTGCCCAGCACGTTCTGGAGCTTTGGCCTACCCAGAAGTAAGGTGGCGACACGCAACAGCCGCCGGGAGCAAATCATCCTCGGCCATTAGCGGACCGTTCTATTCGGCGCCTTCGATCGTCATTGGACCGAGTGAGCGGTAGAAGTTTAAATTAGGGGAGGGAAAAAGGACAGACAGGTTCTCATTTATCAGGCCGTCCTTAAGATTAGAAGTGTGAATACATATTGAATAATACGGAGTGCACTTGATCTACAATATGTATTGAATGATGAAAGGGAGGTACTTTCCCTGCCTCCTTCTTTACGGTAGCTCCTTTTGCTGCCCTACGTATCATTTGGTGCGATCCGACTGGATGAAATCTTCCTTCGCCGTTCGTCCTGTTGGTCGGTATTTCGATGGTGACCGGCACGAACCATCCGTTTCCCTTGCTTCCATCTTTCTTTTCTTTTTTCCTTCTTCTTCTCTTTCGTCTTTTGCTTCTTGCTTATTTCGTGTTTCGTCTTGGTTGTTAAACGATCCCATCGACTTTGGTCAGTCAAGAAATATCATGTTGGGTATTGTATGTATTCTGGATTATAATATTGTCTCTATCTACCTCTATGCCCATTCCCTAGCAAACCTCGTCACACCTGGACAATCATGGGAGTCATGTACCACTACGAAATGATGATGTCTAGTTTGTCGCCAATGTAGCTATAGATCAGGGAATCCTGGGGTATTTTCGTCGAATATGAAACTCTCTTGTATACCGTTCGAGCGACCGACCATGTCTATAAATTACCCATTATAGTCAAGGTTGGATATGGTTTGATATGGTTCATTTGCTCTGTCTAAGGGGGGAAAGAGGGGGACATGGAAAACCCGTGCTCGCTTGCGGTGAAGGAGACGAAGTGGTGGTACAGGACAAATCATGGCTGGGTATGGGCGGCCCCATCCAAACCCTCAGTGCGGGAGAGCCCAGCGCGGTAAATATCGTAATATTCCCAGTGTACGGAGCTGTAATTTTTCTTTTTCCCACAGGGATCGTGGATAGAGAAAGAGGGTGGAGTCTTAGTGTCTAGCCTAGCGCCTAGTGCATTTGTGCCTTAGTGCACCTGCCCACCACGCTATGTACTCTTCTTTACCACAACCTGCGTCCAATAATCTGGCATGGGCGTTTCTCTTCGGCTCGCTTCGTATTGCACTCCCTGATAACATATTTTAACCTGCAATTCCATATCTGAATCGCTTTTTAAAACTATATCATCCGTCAATATTTATATAAGGGTCGCCATCGCCATCGGCACATGTTGATCGGGTCCTGCTTTGGTCGATCGGTATGTAACTTATATCACCCCCCCGGAAAACCCACCACGGGATGGGCCTGCAAGTCGTCGAGCTCAAACCAGACCTCACACAACATGGTCTCCTAAATATGGCTTGGGGTCATGGAGAGATGGGAAGGCGCTGGGGAGGAATTTATACGGAGGATTTATAATGGATGAAAGTCTGGAGAGAGAGATGGTAAAATATGGAGTATGGAATAGGGATACTGATGATCCCATCCAATGAGCCGGACCCAATTCCAACTCGGGCCATACGCGCCTCCTACGTGACGGCATTCCTCATCCTTGACGGGCTGGGGCCATCCACTCATCCTCACTGGCGCGATTCCCGACCCGTTTTCTACGACTTTCTGTTGAACGGTGTGGAGGATGATTAACCTATTTAAATAGAGTAATGAACTAAATAGTCGCTGGAGTTCATGACCAGTTAGTCTTTGCATCTGAGTATTATCATATGCTTCTAAGAAGTTGAATAAGTACTCGTCGGGACTGATGCCTTGTCCCAAATACCGCTGGATATTGTGTGTATGGCCTTATGATTTTCTCTCTAACGGTCCTCGACAAAGAGATCTGGTCGGCCGTTAGACCCTCCAATCTGCTTGGTATTTTTAGTCTGGTAGTTTGTTCCGATAGAGTATCTCCCCCCTTCTTTAGAGGCGAATCTACCTCTTTCCCCCCAGAGGAGTCATAGTGTACCGGCCCGAAAGCTATTGCTGTCTGGTCCAGACCCCGTGAAGAGTCTATCGTGTCTGGATCTTGGGGGAACTAAAAAAGGGCGACGAATGAATCCCAGGCCCGTCAAAGAGTCGAGGGTCCTTGGGTCGAGGGTGGTGAGGATCCGTCATATTAACATATCGGGACTAGGGGCACGCTCGGGATCCTCGACGCTTTTTTCCATCATCAACCCTTCTCTTCCTTTCCCTTTCTATTCTCCCATAACTCCCTCCCCCATATTCACATATCCCCAATCTTCCAGATTCCCAGATTCCCATACTTTTCCCTCCTCCACGCTTCTCCAGAATACTCCCATATTTCTCCCACATCATCCCACCTTTTTGCCTCCTTCCCATCTTTCCTCTTCATACAATCCCGTTACATCTCCTTCTCCCGACTCTCTCTGATCCATCCAACCGTCCATTCAGTCTCCAATTTGTTTTGGATCGGCGCTTCTCTTCACCCTCGACCATTTCGCGTCTCTACTTTTCTCTTCTAACTGGCCCCTTCGTTCCACCGATCTATTGGTAGGTGCATCGTTCTCTCTCTTGCAACTCTTTCTACTTTCCTTACTCGTCTTTGTGGGGTTACCGATACCGATTACCTTGATCTGCTCTATGGTCTTGGTATCGGCATGAGACCCATGTCTCGATCTCCCTGTTACTATATTGCCCTTGACAAGTGATCTTCATATCCTGCTGCCCTCTCATATATCGCTATTATTTTCCATCCCCTGCGCGATCATTGATCCTCGTGTATAATGATCACTTTACCCCAAATATCGTCCCATCTTGTTCCTTTCATTCCATCTGCCCGTTTCGCCTCCAGTATCTCTCTGCCTATCTCTGCGTATCTGCCTTGGGGCCGCCCTACCACTGCGATCACCGACCACCAGCATCCCACGAAGGCAGAAACCCCTGCAGTGAATCAGATCTGACACGGTCCACTCTTTGTGCCCGCCATGCCTTCCTTCTTTTCTTTTTTCCCTTCTCATCTCTCCCAAACTCTCCAATCTTCCCATTCTCTTTTCTTTCCTCATCCCCAGTCTTCATTCTCTCTCCCGTTCGTGTTTCCCCTTTGTGATATTCCCCCATTCATCCACCCGCCAATTTCGAGATTTTCGCCCCCCGGTCCTTTTAGTGTTCCCACATTTCCACATTTCCACATACCACCCGCACCATCCACGTCCATGCATCCGCGCCACGTCTGATAGCGTGTTTGTCCCTTCTTACCTTTCCTTCCCACCGTCTCTTTTTCCACCATCCCTCCATTCTCATCTCTTCCATCCCCCAAATATCCACCATCCACCATCCAGGCTCAAGACTGACCAATCACTACAGCCTGTCGCTTGCTGGTCAAGCTTCTCAATCTCTCACCCAGGGTCTCTCGTCTATGTCCTGCCGTGGATGACTAAGACTCGTACTCAATGACCACGAGCAACTCTCCGGAGGCTGTGGCCGACCCGGCCAACGGCTCCGCCGTGGCCCCTTATGGGACTCGATCCAGAGGCCGCAACGCTCCTCGGCCGAATTACGCTGAGGACCGTGACATCGAAATGGATATTGATGTCGCGCCCGCGGCCAAGCAGGCAGGCAACAAGCGCAATAGTGGCGTCGGCCTGACTAGTAACATCGTCAATGGCTCCAAATCCGACAGCGAAAAGTCCTCGCCAGTGCAACCACGGAAGACCGTGACTAACGGCACTGCTAACTCCACGCCCAAAGAATCTATCCCCGGTACTTCGTCTTTCTCGGCGCGTCCCGAGGACGTAAACGGAACGAGCTCGGCACGGAAGCGCAAGCAACCTGCGAGCAGTACCCCGACTTCCAGTTCCACCACCGGCGGTAATCCCGCCAAAAGGGTCTTCACGGCTGCGCCGGGGGATTCCGACGGCGGTTATTTCACTAATATGATGAGTTTCGAGGCCTCGGGCCCACACCTGAAAGACGGTCAAATCAAAGCAGACGATGGCACCACACTTGCCGTGAATGGTGAGCTCCAAAAGTTTTGCCGTGGTATCATGGCGCCTGTGCCCCCAATCCACCAAGCTGACCTCATATGATAGATCATGTGTATCTGATTTGTGAACCTCCCGGCGAGCCATACTATCTGGCTCGAATTATGGAGTTTCTACCATCTAAAGACAAAGAGTCGGGTGTGATTGAAGCGTTGCGGGTAAACTGGTACTACCGTCCTCGCGACATTCAGCGACACAGTGCCGACACCCGACTTGTGTATGCGTCGATGCATTCTGATACATGTCCCCTCTCATCATTACGTGGGAAGTGTCAGATTCGTCACATGTCCGAGATTGACGACCTAACCGCGTACAAAAAGACGCGAGATGCTTTCTGGTACGACAAGATGTTCGATCGTTACATTCACCGCATGTACGATGTGATTCCGACGAATGATGTGGTTAATGTGCCGCCCAATGTGAAGCGCGTCTTGGATGATCGATGGAAGTTTATCCTGGTGGAAATGGGCAAAGGCAAGGAATTGACTGGCGCCGTGAAGACCTGCAAACGATGCCATCTGTTCGCCGCAAATGCCGAATCTGTGGATTGCGCAGTTTGCCACTCGACGTACCACATGTCTTGTGTCCGACCTGCCCTCACCAAGAAGCCCGCCCGCGGATTTGCCTGGGCCTGTGCACCCTGTAGTCGTGCTCAGGAGCGCAAGCTGGAAGCACGCAATACGCCGATTATTGGCGCGGCCAAGGGTGAAGGCGAGGACGAGGTCATGGAGGAGGAAGAGGAAGAGCACCACACGAGTGGTGTTGCAAACGGAACCTCAGTTAGTACTCCAGCTG
Source organism: Penicillium subrubescens (assembly GCF_028828155.1). Lineage (NCBI taxonomy): Eukaryota > Fungi > Ascomycota > Eurotiomycetes > Eurotiales > Aspergillaceae > Penicillium > Penicillium subrubescens. The sequence continues at coordinate 3,362,631 of NW_026643151.1, read as the reverse complement.
CTGAGGACTCCATGCCTCAGCCAGAAACCGCAGAGCAGATGGCACAGGCCAGGATGTGGCCGTACCGCTACCTGGGCATGCATTGCCGCGTGGAGGATGCTCTCGACTACGATGATCGGATTTACCCTCGTGCCAGTTCTCGACTTGGACCGCGACACCAAGCGATCGTCAATCCCTGGCCTGGACGCCCAGTTGAATACGTGAAGCCGCTGGAGCTCAAGAAGAAATACTCAAGACAGTCGGGCGGTGCCAAGATGGCTCCTAAGGCTGCAATGGAGGCCATGAAACAAGAAAAGGCCACGCGACCTAAATGGGTGCAGGATTCACCGCCAGGCTATATTCAACGTGGAGAGGACGAACCTGTCACCATCACAAACACAAAGCAGGCACGCACTGCTGAAATCATGTTCAAGATGCCGACTGCCGAGCAACTCCCCGCTCGAGGTGAAGACGACGCTCCCGGCTCTGATCTAAGCCCCGCAGACAGGGAGGCTTTTATTGACGATTACATGCGACGCGCCAAGGATTTGGCACCGGATGTCGGAGTTGAGAAGTACTCCACCAACTTCTTGGACAAGGCGCTTGAGCTGCTATATTCCGAAGGCTTCAATACCGACGCCGCTCTCGCCAAGTTGAAGAAAGTTCACAAACACAAGGATCTGAAGGAGCCCAACCTTAAACCAGAGGAGCTCAAATTGTTCGAACAAGGCGTGGCCAAGTTTGGATCAGAATGGCGCAATATCACCAAGCATGTCAAGACGGTTCCACACTACCAGATTGTGCGATTCTACTACATGTGGAAGAAGACTCCCAGTGGCCGAAAAATCTGGGGCAGTTACGAAGGTCGACGAGGCAAGAAGGAGGTCCGCCGGCAGAGTGTTGCGACCTCCAAGCTACTCGACGATGTCGCCGATGATCACGACGATTCTGCCTTTGACAATGACAAGGCGGTTACTCTGAAACGTGGATTCCAATGCAAGTTCTGTTTAACTCGCAGCTCTCGACAGTGGCGACGTGCTCCTTTGGTCCCACCGGGCACCACTGTACCTTCAGACCCTTCGGCAAAGAAAGACAAGGGGCCTTTGCTCACTGTTTGCCTCTGCCTTCGTTGTGCCTTACTGTGGCGGAAATACGCTATTCAGTACGAGGATATCGATGAGGTTGGCAAGAGAATTGCAGCCAGTGGCAACAAGTCTTGGAGGCGGCGCATTGACGAGGAGTTACTAGCTCAGATGATTGTGGCCACCGAAACACCCTTTACTATCAACAGCCTCACAGCCACCACAGCAACCTCGATTGGAATTCCAGTCGACATCAACCCTCACTTGCAGCAGGAAAGCAAGGACAAGAAGAAGCCGCGCACAGAAGTTCCGAGCACAACAACTTCCACCGCGACCTCAGTTGAGCCCATGCCTAAGAAGAAGGAGAAGGCCGTGGTCGTCGACAAGATCGCTGCTGATGCTGGACCACCCGTCATTCCTGATCCACCTAGGGCGAAGACACTTCCATGTGCGATTTGCGACAAGGTTGAGCCATCTGGTGACGAGCATCTCTCTTGCCGAGACTGTCGACTAACCGTTCATCGCAACTGTTACGGAGTCCCCTCATACCGGGCTGGTAGCAAATGGCTCTGCGATATGTGCTCTAACGACCGCAGCCCGTCGATTTCTACCACATATGAATGCGTTCTTTGCCCGGTAACATACACTGAGCACGATCTAATGGAAACCACAAAGAACACGAGCCGGAAAAAGTCCGATCGTGACAAGGAGAAGGAGCGATTGGAGAAAGAGATGGTCACCGAAGCGATCAAGCTCTATCGCCAACGCCAAGAAGCTGTCGGCAAGCCTGTCGGTCCTCGGGAGCCTCTGAAGCGCACCGCCGGGAACAACTGGGCTCACGTCATGTGTTCCATTTGGACGCCTGAGATCAAATTCGGAGATGCGACGGAGTTGGAGCCCGCCGAAGGCTTTGGTTCCATCCCCAAGGATCGATGGCGCGAGGAGTGCAGTATTTGCAAATCCTCCAAGGGTGCCTGCGTGCCCTGCCATTTCACAGGTTGCAATACTCGCTTCCATGTTGGTTGTGCCTTCCAAGCCGGGCACCGCTTGGGATTCGATGTGACTCCTGTCAAAAGTACTCGCAAAGACAACGTGCAGACCATTCGTCTGGGAACGGAGCTTGGTGTTGCCACGCCTGTTATCTATTGCCCCAGCCACAGCGTGTCAGCTACCGTTCATGATGTTGGTGAATCTGTAGGCCCAGATGGTCTCAATGCGCTCCAGCTGTTCGCTCGGACATACAAGCAGGCTGATCTCACCCTGACCGGAACTTCTCGAAAGGCGGCGTACGTGCAGCAATCCGTCGCAGCTCCCGTCCATCACGGCAACGGTGCGGCTCACCGACGCACTTCGACAAGCACTGGCATAGTGGCTGTTACCAAAGACACCCACAAGCCTCAGCCTGCTCCCGAGGATGGTGCAGATGAGATGGACATTGACACGGAGGAACACGCACCTGCGCCCAAGCCGGTGACCGGCGGTGTATCGATCAACCGAAAGTGTGTACGATGCGCGACCGATTACAGTCCCAGATGGTGGCCCAGCCAACGACGTAGCGACCCTCGAACTGCCTTTGCGCCTAACGGGGTCGGCATCAATTCTAACAGCTCGTCCTTCCCCCCTCGGCGTCCGTCATTCGCGCACTCCAACGGGGACAACCTTGGGGAGCTCACCTATGAATGCCACAAGTGCCACTTGAAGCACCCACCCGTGCCCGAGCCTGCCCCCGAGCCCAGACCCTCGCCTTATTCGGCTCCGCGCCCGACTATGTTCCCAACTCCACGCATGGCTCCTGGTCACAACGGCCACGGTCCGAGCAATGGTCACGGACCTAGTCTCGGCCATACTTTCGTGCCGCATACGCATTCACACCCTCCTCCAACGGGCGTGCTGGGACGGCCACTACCTCCTGCTCATTCACACAATCCTCTTCCAGGCTACCCTGGGTATGACCAGCGAGCTGGTCGCAGCCCCGACGTGCGCAATGGCATGTCACCCTCTCCGTATGCTGGGGGGCCGCCGCCTCCTCCCCATCATTTAGGTGGCTACCCTTCCGCTCATCCACAAGGGCATGCTCCGTCACCGTTCGGCACTGGACCTCCTCCGCCGCCCCCGGCGCAGGCGTACCCGGCTCACCAGAGTCCTTATGCTCCCATGCCGGCTCGATCGCCACATCTCTCTCAGCCTCCGCGTGCGTACCCTGCATCTGCATCTCCGCCGATCGTGCAGGCGACCGTCAATCGGTCTCCACAGACCGCTCTCAGTGCGCTGAATGGAGGCCCACCTCCGCGCATGTACTCAGGTGAGCGTGATATGGGGGCTCCTTCCCACTCACCCCCATCCGCTCAAGCACGTCTCGATCCGCGTGGGCCTACTCCCCCGACTCGAGTAGAGTCGTCGCAATCCTTGGCCAGCATCCTGGGCGGAACCCCCAATGCCCGACGGCACTCGGGGATAAATGGCACGAGCGGCGGGTCTGGGGCGAGTGCGAGCCCCTCGCTCAAAAACCTCCTCTCGTGATCTGAGTCCTTTCCACCTTGACGTTTCTCTGAGCGTAGCATCGATTTGTATGATAGCTAATTTCATGTCTTTTCCTTTTCTGTTCTGCACCTTCACGACTGGTATCTTAACACCAAAAGTACCCAGGGATCGTTTTGTTTATCTCAAGTTGAAGTGTGGCGTTTGCGTTGTTTCAACCTCCACCTCTCATATTGACCTGAATGTGTTTTGTCTGTTTGGTCCCCTTCTGTCACTTTTATTTTCTTCACATTTCTCTTACTTTTCTCCCATCTTTCCCTTTGTCTGACATCTTCTCGGCGTCTTTCGGTTACGGCTGGAAAAAATCAAACGTGGAGTCTTGGACTACACTGGATGGGAAGGGCCGGATAGGATCGTGGGTTGCATGGAGTACCTTGAGGCTGGTTACATTTTTTTCTTATCCTTAACAATCATGATGATCGAGTTATTACCATTGGCCGTCTTGACGGCTAGAAGAATTGAAATGCACTTTTTAACAACTCCGACGGACTTGGCTTTCAATTTCTAGTTTCCAGTTTCCCTTTTCCACCAGTTAGAACTCACAATCGATTCCTTTGATCTTGTAATTGGTCTCTTTAAGCTTATACTTGTCGGTACCTCGGCAGAAATATACATAGTTGGTGCCGATTAACCGTGACGCGCAACTTGGTAGGACTGTCCTGATTTTGCGGATATCCACCTGCGGGTGGACTGTTGAGGTGCTGACAAATTCGCGCTTCATCCGCTGCAGAAACTCCAGCTTTCTAAGCTTTCCTTGAGCTTCCCAAGTACAACACTACTGAGATTCGCGGTATTATAAAAGAGAGATAAGATCCTGCAGCTAGGTCTTTCGCACATCTCAAATCAACTCATTATTCATACATACTGCAAAATGACCACCACAATGCGCGCGATTGGTACGTCATCTCTAATTCAGTAACCCCTCCATGATAACCCCGCGAGCTTGTGTCGTGAGATATCAACGCGTATCAACTCCAATGGCTTCTCACACTCGTGCCTCTTTGACATATTACATTCTACCCGATTACCTTCACTTCCACGAATTCATGCATACATAACTAACACTCTCGATAGCCATCGAAGGCGGCAAGGGCCCCGCCACGGCCATGCACGTCACCGACATCCCCAAGCCCGTCCCCGCACCAGGCCAAGCCCTCGTCAAGATCCGTGCCTTCGGTCTGAACCGCATGGATCTGCTCCAGCGTGAGGGTCTGTACCCGCTGCCCCCGCAGGCACCGGAGACCATGGGTGTGGAATTTAGCGGTGTCATTGAGGGATTGGGTGACGAGGCTGCTGCTGCGGGGTGTGGGTTTAAGCTTGAGGATGAGGTGTTTGGGTTGGCGTATGGTGGTATGTTTTGCTTATTATGTTGATTGTGAGAATGATGAAGAGGGATGTGCGGCGAGGCTTACAGTGGGATAGGTGCTTATGCCGAGTATATCGTCGTCGCGACGAAGATGCTTGTTCACAAACCGAAGCAGCTGTCATGGGAAGAAGCTGCCGGTGTACCTGAGGTAAGCTTTTCATCAATTCTACAGTCTACACTTTCGATATCAAGATACCTGTCTGATACTAATATACTGATCCTTACAGACCTGGATCACAGCCTCCCAAGCCCTCTTCCTAATCGGTGACTTCAAACCCTCCCAATCCGTCCTCTGGCACGCCGGCGCCTCCTCAGTCTCCATCTCCGGCATCCAACTCGCCAAAGCCTCCGGCGCCTCCGCAATCTACGCAACAGCAGGCTCCCAAGAAAAAATCGACTTCCTCGAAAAAGAGCTCGGCGTCACAAAAGCCTTCAACTACAAAACCGACGACTGGGCCACCGAAATTTCCAAGCACACCAACGGCGCCGGCGTCAATCTCACCGTCGACTTTATCGGCGCGCCCTATTTCCAGGGTGACCTGGACGTTGCGGCGCGGGATGGACGCGTCGTGCTTTTGGGGTTGATGGGTGGCGGTAAGTTGCCGGATGGAGTGAATATTGCGCCGTTGTTGTTTAAGAGGGTAAGGGTGGAGGGGAGTACGTTGCGCAGTCGGGATGTGGAGTATCAGGGGAAGTTGAGGGATACGTTGGTTGAGCATGCTTTGCCGAAGTTTTGTGATGGGACGTTTAAGGTGTTTGTTGAGAAGGTTTTTAGGTTTGAGGATATTGTGGAGGCGCATCAGTTGTTGGAGAGTAATCAGACTAAGGGGAAGATTATTTGTGTTGTGGGTGGTCAGGAAGAGTAAGTGAAGGTTGTGGTTTGATGGGATGAGACGGAGGAGGGAGGCCTTGGCAATTGTCTTTCTGGCTGGGCGATTATGCTTGGTATCACATAAGTCTTGGTCGAAAAATATTATGAACTGACTATTCCCTTCTTGCTGATGGTGGCGTTTCTATCACAGAGTGTTCTTTCTTAAAGTTGCAGATATAAAGGGATCAGCTTATCCATAAATAGGACTGTTTTTGTTAGTTGTATGGATGCCCAGTATAGACTATGCTTATTATGGTCATCGGAGGGGGATGGATCGGACAATAATCGGCAAAACGAATTTCGATTAACTTTTTGGAGATGCGCCTTACTGTCTCCATGCAGATGCATTAGATTATTGGTAGTAAGTGTGTACTCCGTGCATAACAAAGTCTAGAGGACTGGAAACTGGAGTACATTTAGGCTCTACGTGGGGCTTGCATCGCCTGGTCTAGGTGGCGAACGGCATCGTATGAAGGACACTACAGTATGTACTTCCCCTTCGTGTCGGGACTGTCGGGCGAGGGAACGATCCCGGTGATAGGAATGCCTACCTGATAATACGGGGTAATCCCAGATGAACCCCGGACTAGATAAGTTGGGGGACCCTGGCCGATAAACCCTGCTCGATAGCATGCAGACTAAGCAATCCCCAAACAAGCCGACACCAATCAGCAATAGCAGCGCCCAAGCTCAACCGGACTGCACAACTCTTTCTGGCGTTCTTCGCTGCTGCTTCCGCGGGTTCAGCGTCGAAGTGTAGGAGGTCGGATTAGTGCTGGCTCGAGCAAGTGCCCAATGGGCCGGTCACCCACCCGTACGATAGGATCGCCCTTCAACCACGGACGATCACGTCGCAACAGTGGGTGGATATTATTATTCATCAGAATGATGTCGACTGGAGAAGAGTGCTGAGAGGCTGAGACAGCCATTTGCCATAGGGTGTGGATTTTGGCAGAGGGAGTTTAATTTTATTTTCTTTTGGGGGGCGTGACAACTTACAAGCGATGAGCGATGAATCGTTAGTTATGAGGACACACGCAACATTCAGCAACACACCGTCCAGGAACGGTGGCGTTTCTGCCCGGCGGAGGAGACTGAAAGGGACCCGAAAAAGTGACGCATCCAGTCGATGAGATCATCGCGGAAAGTCAAGCAGCAAAGCGGGGACCCGAAGGATAAGGGAATTCTGGAAGCGAGGATCCAGCCGAAGAAGGCAGTGACTAGTGTGTGTGATCTGGAGAAGAAGAATAATAATAATACTGGAGATAGGGGAGTTGAGGGTACAGTTCCCGTCTGCATAGCACTATGCAGGAAGGTACACAATTAAAACCGCCCCCAAAGAATCATCTCCGATATGCGCCCGTTGTCCAACCCCGTCGCATGCTTCAGTTTTAGACTGGATTAGTGCGGTCGGCCTGTGCAGCAATTGGATGTCTTCGTTGAGTGCTTTTGCCCGGCGGACTCCCCGGAGCCTCGACGGGATCCTGCAGATTTGAACCAATCAGGAGAAGAGAAACACTGGTGGAGGAATCCGCAGGGGGCGCGCCATGGAACTTTGACTGGGCTTACCTAAGACCGTGGGCCTTCTAGAAAAAAAAATCAAGCACAAATAAGAGAGAGGCGTCATGGTCCACTGGTGGACTGGTGGGATCGAGGCTCTGCAGGAATATTGGGGGGAAAGAAGAGAAAAAGAAATGACAAAGGGGCGAATAGGAGGGTAAAAGTAAGAAGAAAATATTAAGGAAAAGAAGAAAAGAGTTACCAAGTATGTAGAGACCAAGTCGAGTCACGAGATCGGAGAATAAAGTGTTACACTCCAGCGAAGAAGAAGAACCCAAGGGCCCAGACAAGCAGCGAGAGGGAAAAAGGTGAAGGTGCAGAGACGATCATCCCGTCCCGCCCCCCCCTCTTCTTCGTTCTGCTCCTCTCAGGCCTTCTGGAAGGAGGAAAGAAGCCCCCTTCCCCGTGTACTCTACCCAGTCTGGTCTCTCTCACTCCCTCCTCTCACTCTATTCCTCCCCCTCCCTCCCTTCCTCCACTTCTGGACTTTCTATTCCCTTTTTCTCTCCCTTTCCCCTCTCAATCTTCCTATTTCTCATGTTCTAGACATCTCATCCATTTTCCTATCTATCTCTTATTCCGTCCTCGACTACACCTCACCCCTGCTGATCCAACCTGTTCGACCATGTCGCCCTGACGACTTCCTCTTGGAATCCGACCGGCCTACCGAAAGCATCGTCTCTTTTCTTCGCCCCCTTCCCTATTTATCAACTCTCCGACCGTTCAAAAACCACCGTCCTCACGTGTCGGGAATCATTATCGCCTTCTATTCACGACCATCACCGGTCGGGTTGCGCGCAAACCACTCCTCACCCATCCCCCCCCCAGTGCGCGAGTGCCCGTTGCACTTGTCTCGGATCCTCTCAGTCCGCAACGCGACTCGGGCTGCCTGCAGGGAAACAACTGCATTGTTTGATTTTGTCCATTAAAGGGTTGTGGCCGACTCTAGTCGTTCCTTCGCTCGGGATTCTTTGTGGACATCTTCCTTTTTTGCACCGTTGATTCGGGTTCGCTTCATTTCCGACTCGCCGCTCGTTATCTTCCCTTTTTTTCTACCCTCTATTCTTTGATCCGGTCCCGAAACGGTCATCCACCACGACGCACTTTTCTGGGCATCGACCATTCCGCCTTTCATCTTATTTGTCTCAATCCCATTCCCTTTACGCCTGCGTGTCCAGATTTCCCGACCGTCGCTTCTTTACCCTCCTCTACGTCCCGACGCCACATCCCGGTCCTTGGAACCATATGCGAAGCAGGACAGATCTGATCGCCTCGTTTTCCTTTTCTCTTCTATACTCTAGGGCGCAGCCTTGTGATTCTGGCGGCAGAGCCTGAATCGGCGCGACCGCCCTAAAACCTCCCGTGAGTAACATGATGGGAGACCGCGTGGAATGTATAGGCGTCTACGTCGACGACCGCGTCCGATCGGAAAGATGGGTGCGCCGAAATTCAATCGATACAACGACATCGACTCTGTCGTCTGTCAGTTCTTTACTATCCCCCGACGAGCCAGACGCTTTGCGGGCGGATGTGGAGCAACTGTTGGAAGTGTGTAAAAAAGGTAGGTTCTTGACCCCAGAGTTGCGCGATTGCGGAGCTCCTGTGAGATCATTTACCCTGCTAACCATTCCCCCTCAGTTTACCTCTGTCACACTGGAGCATCCTTTGCGACCAAGCTGGCCGAGCTCAGCGACCACTCCGGCAGTGACTGCACCCCGATCTTTGCTTTCTGTGGCATTGACTTCAACATCGACGAATCCAATCTGGCCCGACGGAAAGCCGGTCGCATTTCATGGGGAGATACGGCTCCCCCGTCTCCCGGGTCGGTTCAGCGTACTTTTACATTCTCCACACATTCGGACGAAGCGCCAGGCCTGTCGCTCCTTTCGGGTGTGTCCACTGATATTCAAGTGCAAGACGGCCCCAGCCTCGTCGTTCCGATCGCCCTTTTGCGCGCCTCTGGTTCGGATGCGCTCAGTGACGCCGCGTTGGGCCCTACCAGCGAACCGCAAAGTCGGAGTCCAGTCACTTTGGAGCACAAGCAGATTGCTCGATGCCTCGATGCGGGCGCAATGGATGTCTTGCTTACTCCACTCGATCGCGCCCGCATCCAGGGTCTGGTGGTCCATGCGTACCGGACGCGCCGAAATGCTCAGAAGGAGATGTCTCGCTTTCTCGCACGGAAGAAGCTGCGCAAGCTGTCGTGGGTGGGGATGCACGAAGAAGAGCCATATTCGTATTTGAGAGAGGTCATGGTGTCGAAGCTGATGAACGGCATTTGCAACCCCGAGGAAATCATTGACGAGTTCCAAGAACGGGATCTCAATGTGACCGCGGATCGCAAAGCACTGATTAAGGAGCAGGTTGGAACCTGGAATTTCTCCGCCCACGATTTCTCGGAAGATGAGCTGGTTTTTGGTGCCTGCCAGATGATCACTCATGCGTTCAGCCTACCCGGACTGGAACATTGGCGGCTGACTCCCGGTGAACTGCAAACATTCCTTCTCGCCTGTCGGGCGGCCTACAACTCCTTCGTCCTCTATCACAACTTCCGCCATGCCATCGACGTCTTGCAATCTGTGTTTTGTTTCTTGCTTCGTATCGGCGCTTTACCCCCGTACGACCCGATTGGTCAGACCCCTGTTACGAAATCCTCCATCGCCTCTCTGATCTCACCCTTTGACGCCCTCACTCTTCTGATCTCGGCGATCGGCCACGACGTCGGTCATCCTGGTGTCAACAACTTCTTCCTTGTGAAGCTCAACGCTCCCTTGGCACAGCTGTACAATGACAACTCTGTCCTCGAAGCCTTCCACTGTGCTGCTTTCTCTCAGATCCTTCGCCGTCACTGGCCCGCCGCGTTCAAGGACAAGCAACTCCGAAAGCTCCTCATCAGCTCGATTCTGGCGACCGACATGGGTGTGCATCAGAAGTTCATGGAACGGATGGGGTCGCTGCAGGAGAAGTTCTACGCAAACAATAAATCGGTCGATGGCTGGAAACCCCAGGATATCGAGATGTACAAGACCCTGTTGTGCGGTCTGCTGATCAAGGGCGCTGACATCAGTAACGTGGCACGGCCGTGGCCAGTGGCAGAGAAATGGACTCAGATCCTGCAGGAGGAATTTGCCAATCAAGGCGAGATGGAGAAGGAAGTGGGCATGGAGACTGCGCTCTTTGGTGGACCTCCCGAGCTGGGCAACATTTATAAGCTGGCCACCAGTCAGATTGGGTTCATGTCCATCTTTGCCCTTCCCCTCTTCGAGGGTATTTCCGACCTTCTGCCACAGTTGCAATTCACGGGCGACCATATTTGTCGTAACCAGGCACAGTGGCAGCAATATGCAAACCGCGAACTGCGCAAACAAGGCTTGCCCATTCAAGAACGGGCGGAGATTGCGGTTTCGCCTCGCTCCCGTAGCCCCGCCGTTCCGGTCGTCGAGTCCAGCGAGAGCACGCCCAGAGCTACTCCTGCGGAGGACTCAGTTCCTCCTGATGATTCTGATTCGCCTGCATCATCGGACCGCACGGAATCACAGTCTCGTGGCTACAATGAGAACAACATCGAGCCAGTGGTGTCACCGGACACTCCAGGCCCACAAATTGAGATCACCGGAACTCCCATGGCGCCGGATATCACATCGTCTCGCAAGTCCTCCAGCGCTATGCCCGACCTCTCCTATTTCTCCATCCCGGCGGCACCGCAATCAGCACGAGAATCGAATGCAACGCAATATCAAAATCCTATCACCGACACAACACGTCCTTCTGGGGACCCGGCCGTCTTAGCTGCTGCTTTGTACGCAAACTCGGCTACAAACGGGACCGCATCAACAAACACCGAAGGACGCGATTATGCAAACGACCCATCATCGAACGACCGGCCGAGTAGCTCTCGCCAGGGGCAGCAGCCGGGATCGACGCGTCACCATGCACACCATAGCTCGTCCGTCCGTACATCTGGCCCGTCAAGTTCCAACCGTAACAGCTGCACTCGTACCCAGAGTGTCAGCACTTACAGCAACAACATGACACCGATTTCGCCTGCGACTAACGCGACGAGTTTCCTGCAGGTGGACAGCGGGGATGAGAAGCGTGTCTCGGATGAGAGCGCCCCTCAGAGTGACCTCGGAGCTCCTGATGACAGCAGTACGCGCCCCAGCACGTCGTATGCTTCCCATGCGGGAGATCAGGAAAGCACCTACAGCCGAAGCCCCAGCTTCTCTAAAGACATCAGTCATCCGCGGTCCGAGAATGGAAACCACCTCCTTGATTTCTCTCATCCCGCACTGAACGGTTCACGCAGTCCGACCCAGCAGTCCAACACTACCGGTGAGAGCATCAAAAATGAATCTCCGCAGGGATCCCCTGAGGATTCTCACAACGGTCTCTTACGGCGTCTTCCTAAGCGACGTAGTCGGCTGCGGCTTGCGTTTTGGAAACGTCGCAATCACCACCAGCAGGAGGTTCATGGTGAATCTTGATTCATTTATCTTTTATATCCCATCCACCCCCTGCTGTTTGATGTTTTTCCCGCTGGTTGGGTGGCTGTATTATGCGATCATGGTCTCACGAACGGTGCATTCTGTTTTTGTCGGTGCTTTGATGAATGTCGAGGAATCGACGCTGCGGCATGATTTTCACGATCTTGGATTTCTTTGCCTTCTTCCTGCCAATATCTTTTCTGCCCTCTTGGGCCTGAGCTTTCTTTGGTCCGACGATCTCGATGAATATCCTATCTTTGCGATATAATTGAGGCATTTTGGTAAAAAGCAATCGCAATGATCTGGTCGTGCTTTGCATAACCAGAAACAAATTTCTTGTCTATCTTATGCTCCTACGTTCCCATCCTCTTGAAAAGGTGGGATCCTCACTGGGTCATGCCACGCATGCCTCGGTATAGTATGTATGAGCATACCCAGGCTCCGGCACCGGTGAACTTTTCTTTCCTACTTTTCTTCTCGAGTCGGATTTTGCGCGACTCTTATAGCATCGGGTTTCGCACCCGCTTCTGCTTTTTTTTTTTTTTTTTTTTTTTTTTGATGATCCATGGATATATGCTCGACGTTTTCCACCACTGTTTTCTTGTTAATCTTTGTTCTATCTGTTCTATTTGCACGTGCGTTGTGCTCTTGGATGCTGCATTTGATACGGATTTGGGTCGGTTATCTTTTAGAATTTGGACCAGGGGGCTGGTGGCGTAGGTTTCAACCCTCTTTTTTACTCATTCGTTGTGTTTTTCATCTTGGACTCACTTGGGTCGGATCTTGTGCCTTTTCATCTTCTGTGGACGTGAGGCTGATCAGCCCTGTTTACGGTTTATATTTCTCGAGACATATATTGAATTTTTGATGTCCACAATTATCGATTCGTAGTTTAGAGATATGCCAACACTGGTTATCAGTCAGTGCCCGCCCAGCAGTGGGTTATACTGACTGTATGTGCAATGTTGGCTATAATAAACATCGTCTGAAGGATCGCAGTCCACCAATACATATCACGTGCTTCATAGTGGGGTAAATCAGCTGCTTATTGTTCTTGCTTCTTGATCTCCTTCGCTTTCCCTTCTAAAATCACGGATTATCTTGAAGTATTGTGTCACAAGACCGGTAAGAAGGCCTTACTTACTGATATGCGATCCTATCTAGCTACTGAAACTCACAGAAGTGAGCACCATATGGCCATAGAGAGTGATTACGGGCATCAAGAGTTTCCATTTCTACGTTTACCTCCTGAAATTATCCACCATATCGCAAGCTATCTCGAAATATATGAGCAAGCATGCCTTATACCATCATGTTGTTTCCTGTACAGGTGTATGGGAACAAAAAGCTGGGAGCAGCTATCAAAACAACACTGCTCTTCTTCTACATTTGAACAGCAGATCCTCTTCCTACATTTAGTAAAGAGGGACCTTCACCCATCACATTCATGGCTATGCTTTGAGTGCAACTCTCTTCATCTCACCCTCCCGGAAATACATTCTCTACGAAAGGTGGACAACCCTTTTTCATCTCTAATAGTGGAAAAGGGACTTTATTATTCACCACATGGGTTCATCTCTGCTGTACTGGACCAGCACAAGCAATTAAGTAATATGCTTGCCCTGGAACCACTCATACGTGATGTAGAGTGGAAGGTACCGTCAGGGTCAGGGTCTGACGGCCTCGCCAGTGCTAGATAGAGTACAATATCGCCCGTTAGATATCACTCGCTTCGGGGGTGGACAGATCCGCAACTCACGGTACTATTCGCATTCCGGTCTTTAAGAATATCTACAATGCGATATGACATTTGTCGACATTTTTGTTATGTCCGACAGAAGAATTCGATCATTGTTTGCTTGATACCCTTGTGGAGAGCACATCGGGGATCAGGAACATGAAGTCAGCCATCGGCCAAATATAAATACCTCTCATGGCGCCATAGATCCTCGATCACTGATGAACGGTCATAGTTATAAGTGCTCGCATGTTCAAACTGGTTAGTACCGACTATAGTGGGAGTCAGGTTAGCGTTTTTCATAGATTTCGTATGTCGGGGGGAACGGCGTGGGAGCAATTACGAAATCTTTTTACTAGGCGTAGTCAGGTAGATATTTAGTGATTCCTTTCCTTCTGGTAGATATTAGTACTATCTTGTCTGTTGACTACATATATACATATGTATGATGATAGGTAGCTCCAGCTCAATACATCATCATTAAATTACAACATTCGTATCCTCATCCAAACTCCTCGTCAACTCCTCCAAGGTCCCAAAGATCCGCATCGCTTCTTCCAAGATATCATTCTGTTCTCGCGCACTCAACAACGACTCCACATCAGTCATGCGAGCACGATACTTGGCCTTAACCTCCCCATCATTATCGATATGCCAAAAAGACAAAGGGCACGGTATTCTCTGAGAAGTAATTTCCACCACCGACAGACCCCAGAAATCAGAACCAGCCTTGAGAAGAAGGGTGCGGATATCCCGGCCCCCGTAAAGAAGGGCTGAATACATGATCCATACATAGGCGACTAGGATATGTGGTTTATCTTGAATCCGGTGGCGGATTTCCTGTCCGACGCGCCGTCCGGTATCTTTATCCTGGTCATTGTCCGAGTGAAGAAGGACCGGGGAACTGGTACTTGGTGGGTGCAAGGATGTCAGGAATCGGATATCATTCTGGAGTGCCTTTGTGCGTAGAAGTTCGGGGATGTAGAGCATTCGCAGCACGGTTTGGATGCGCTTTTTCGTATTTGATTGTGGAGAGGGATCATCGTGTTCTTCGGGATTGGAGACATGGACATCGGCATTGGTATTGGCGTCGGCGTCGGTATCGTGGGATATCCAGTCCACGGGGTCCCCGATTATTGAGAGCCAAGCATCTTCGATTACGTAAAAAAGCTCTGCGTATCGTGATAGACCAAATAAGTAGAGGGCTGGTCTGTCTGTGTGTGGTGGTAGACAGAGTGGGATGCGAGAGAGATTTAGTCTGTGAATGGATGTATGTGGTTCTCTGTTTTCTGAGTTAGAAAGGAAAAAGAAAGAAAGGTAGAGCAAGGTTTAGGTGGGCTGTTTTGGCTTCTGGGTGAGAAGCATAACTGAGTAAAGAGAGTACAGTATGATAGAAAGATGCTAAATGACGTACTTAATGGCATAGCGTAACTTGGCGAGTAAATCACCAGTTGTCATGGCGGGATGTGTGTGGCACCGCGCTGTAAGGAACTGTGGGGGCAACTGTGGCCCTGCATATGTGGATGATCTCCTTGAGTTCTTTCTCCGTCTAGGCTGATGATTTGGGTATGTAGTGTTGGAAGAAAGAAGAAAGGTAAAAAAAAGCAAGGTTGGAAGCCATGATATTAAATCTTGAAATTGTGGGAGAGTCCACAATTTGGAGTCTGGGCCGTCGGAGGTCGGCGTTTACGCCACAGTTCAGGTAAAGAGATAACCAAGGCCTATGTTCATTTCGTTATGGAGTATAGAGAGGAATTTTGAGTATTTTGAGGGAATTCAGAAGTATAGTTTATAGTTTAAATTAACCTATTCTAAACAGCAGTAGTTCTCATTATTCTAATGCATTTTATTATCGCATGAACGGTCGGGGAATTCAGTCGAGACAAGCAGAGGCAGTGACGGGACGGGCTAGACGGACGAAAAACTGGTTTGGGGCCTGTTCTATTCAATGGATGACATCCAGTAGCGAACACTGGACACTACTAGTCACTTATTGCTCTACCTAAGCTAGCCTAGTCTAGGGTTAAAGCACTAGCTCAACTTAGTTCACCATAGTGACCATGCTACTACAGTAATAGCTCACCATTTCCATCCTCGCGGCATCACATTCTCTAGTCGTCATAAAACCAAAGATTCCAAGTTTCCCAACCTCGACGCAATAGCAATCAGCAATTAGCAACAATCTAGATCCCTGCTTTTTCGACATTTCCATTCAAGGAGCCTCGGGTGTTCATTTGTCGTCAACGTAACGTAACCAGGGGGCCCGGATACAGAGAGCAATGACGAACGATGAGATATGATCATCCCGATCTTAATGGACCCCTTTAGATCGAAGATCAAACCCTCTCTCCGATAAAGTTTTGGAGCTAGATCGGATTTTTGCGGGGCTGAGGAACTTGTTTCTTGTCGATCGCGTTCGTCGCTGGATGGGTGATGGGATGAACTGGTATGACGTTCAAGGATGGAGATGAATGTATAAATAGGAGGTCGTTTCTCGACTCACTACAGAGAATCATCGATTGCGATTGCCAACAATACAAGCACTGCTTTGCTCAACTTCTTTCTCCAAATTATCTGAAGAAATCACCTCGATAATATCATAATGGCCGACGACTACGTGACCAACGACCAGGACATCCCCGTTCAGGACGATATCCAAGACGTCGAGGATCCCATTGATGAGGGCATGGCCAACTCGGATCAGCAGCTTGGTTCGTCAGTCACACTCTTTCACTTAAATATTTGCTAACATGGATATTACTATGGTTTAGCCAACGATGAAAAGGAGGCCATCGATCGCTCCAACATTATCAATGAGCGGACTCGTCACGCAAAGCCTCAGACCGACAACGGATATAACGAGGGTCCTTCTGAGGAGGAGTTGCCCTAGATGTTCTCAATATAGGGGTGAGAACCAGAAACTTGTATGAATATCGTGTACAATAACCGGTGGATAAATGAAGACATGGATACTATATCGCTACACTTTCATATTGCTTTCAATCCCATCAATAGTAGTCCCCTTTAAGAAACCATCCTAGCCCAAAGGATATTAAGTACAATCCTCGCACTCTTTCTTCGGCTCTCCTTGGTCTTGAAGATTTTCTTCCTTCTGGCCCTTCTCTTCTCTCCTTTTCTCTTCTTCCTTCTTCAGAGCCCGATCTGTATGGCCCAGGTCCCTATTTGGAGCGATGATATTTCGAACAAGAGATTTGAGAGCTTTGACCTCTGTATGCGTATATGGATCAATGAAATAGTTCTATCCAAAAAAAAAAAAAAAAAAGAAAAAGGGATAAATAGTAGTGAAAAAGGGAAGGGAAGAGAAAGGATTCAACTTTCATGATCGTACCTGGAAATCCGCCATCTCGCTTCCGGTCCCAAAGGAGAATCTCTTGCGTCGTGACTTCTCCCTCTGAGGAGGCTGTCGCTGTCGCATGCCAAATGGTAACCGTGAAAACACCACCGGTCACAGGAACCAGGGCAACCTCGCCCAAGTCCGTGCTAAATGTGGAAAGGAGTTCTTGGGCGAACTGGACTGTGTTAGCATTGATTGGGTTACATGAAGCGCATATTCTTCCTAGATGATACTGCAAAAAGGGATCAAATACGGGAAAACAGGAAGTAGGAGGCTAAAAGAGATGACCATACATATGCAGCACGGAGCATCCATCGGCATTGAGTACAGAACTTAATCGCAATGCGGGGTAGATGGACACGCTCGAGTGCAGTCTTCTCAACCTCCGAGGACGGAGGAGCTGTAGTAGACGAGGACGCTGCTGTTCCTGATGCGAGAGTATTCTCGATTGGAGCCGTTGGTTCGGTCATGGTGAGTCTAGAAGCTTGAATAGCCCAGGTATGTAGGAAGATCTGGAGATCCGAGAAATCCTACGGGGAAATTCCGGTAAATGCCCAAAAAAAGTTGATGGGAATTGGGAAGTGTCGGCAAGCGTGAGGAGTTCTAACAGATTCGTTCCTCGGTGAGCTGTAGTTGATGGTGAAGAACCTCAGTTCGCAAGGATGAGTTTAGCAGCCGTTGGTGGGATGATGTCAGCGGGGGGTGTTGCCTGATTCGGCAAGGTTCGTCTACAGGAACTAATCACTTCTACAATCGTTACGGGGCCTGCATGGCCTGTCTGCATCTTCCCGGGGACGGATACCAGGGGCTATCCTATGGGACATACCAGTGGCTTGAGGCTGAAACACATTCCCAAGTGAGGGGGAAGTTTGGGACAAGACAAGCCAAAGGAATGGCCCGAGAATTAGAATTATATCGGTTATTGTATTTAGTCATTGGATGCAAATCGAATCTATGATACACGAATGGCAACCCGACTCTCGTGCAGTGCAGAGAGGCTTTTGGAGGAACCCAGAAGAACAAAGGAAAATTTGGCTTCAAAACACACACAAGGACGACAAAGGGGGTAATGGTGCTATAGGAAGATAGGACGAAGAAGAAAGTAGAAGTAGACGACAAGGAAATTAACAAGGAAAAAGGCGAAACAATAGAAGAGACAAGGTAAGCAGGGTCGATCATATCGTCCAGTGTATGATCTACCGGAGCTACCATCCGGGGAGGTGGTGGGTGGATTGGACCTAGGAACGATCAATCTACTCGCGTGATCCCGATTAAGGCGTAGGAAGGAGGTTTCGTGCAGAGCCAGCAGACGATTTCTTCGGCGCATGTCTTTTCGCTTGTCCGCGCCCGGCAGGTGAGCGATCGGCGTGGTTGTTCGTCTCCCAATGGGAGGGGAGGTTATCGAGAAGGGTCGAAGACGATCATCAGGGGTGGTGGAGGTGGAGGAGGAGAAGTAAAAAAGGATCCAGAAGAATTAGATGAAGAGGACGGGAGGGAAATAAAAGAAATCGTGTCGTGGCGATGGAGAGAAGCTGTTCGTCATGAGGACCATTACATGACGGTGCAGCAGCCACCCTGCTGCTGGGGAGCGTAAGGGTCCTCCCGCTTGTCGACCTGGGCGAATTGAGTTAGCGGGATTTGCGCGCATGCGCCCACCTATTGAACGGTCGCATACCTGTCCCCATACGGAGGGCACCATGAAATCGCGAGTGTTGTTGCAGTAATTGATGAGCCTATCAATGGAGAAACCTTTAGGTCAGCTCTGTCCGATTGTGGGTGGTAAAAGTGGTCCACAATTCCGAGGTGGTCATAGTGACCACTTGGGGGGCCAAACTTACGAGAGAGCCGCTTCGGACACCTTGACCCGGGGACGGTCGAGATCCTCCTTCAAACGGGCATTGAGCTCGGTCAATCGGCGATACTTGAGGTCGGCGACACTCTGCTTCTTGTTCTTAACATCACCCCCAGAGCGAAGTTCGTAGGCAGGCATGGTGACGGTCGGCGAGTCGAGGTATGTGGGTGAGTGTGCGTGGATAGAGGCGCGCGATCGAGAGAAAGGGGGGTGGCCGGGGAGGGGGCTGTTTGTGTGGACAACTGGGGGGAAATGGCCGGGGGGATACGATTCCAAGAGAGAGGAAGGTTCTGGAGGGCTTGGAAGCTCGCGCGCACTTCTTTGAAGTGAGTCGACTCGACGGAACAAAGAACAAAAAAACGAGAGAAAGTGAGCGGCAGGGTCAAAGGAAGGGACGTGATGGATGATTCGGGGGGAAGGGATTATTGGAGAGGGATTTTCCCCGTTGGCTGTTTTGCCTGTTTGACTGGTTTGTTACGCCTGGGGGTTTTGGGTGATACGGGGTGACAATACAGGGGGTGACAAGAAATACGGGGTGGTCCGTGGGTCATTTCTAGTCTGGCACTATGGGGTGGTATGTTATTTAGTATCAGATATGTAATGGAGCTACCATAATCCTTCCTCCAGCGTACTGTATGTATGCACATCTTTAATACTGTACACTCGACTCATCAATAGTGCGACAATAGGTCCAGCCCGCCGAGGTACCCGAGTCGACTCGCAGATCTGACCCGTCTGAAAGAATCATCGTCCAGATGCAAATCGGACGACTTGAGCTGAGTAGTCATATTTCAAGGATTACTATTTACAAATCCAACCAGCTGACATCAGGCCCGACATACATAAGTTACTAACTTATCTAGATTCTAGAGCAGTGTTCATTGTATTAGATCCACTAGTGTATGTATGGTATTGCTGTAATCTAGATACACACTGTATTGTAGTCAGCTTTGTTCTCTTTTCCAAACCTCAGGCAGCCAGATTACACGTGACTGCCCCATCGCTTAGCCCGAAGTGGGAACGCCGGGCAATTTTCGCTGGCTCGCGCACAACAGGCACTTCTCCCCCTCAAGGTTAAGGGACTTCGCGTGGCAGCATTTTCAACGTCGGTCTAAGACCACTGCCCGTGTGTGTGGCGCCTGCAACTCGTTGCCCTCCAATATTCGACTTTTTCGAACCTCCAAAAAAATCTATCGCCCCGAAGGGCTGCGTTGCCCAACATGCCTCCACCACCTCACATCAAGCCTGAGAATGTCCTCAAGGTGCGTTCAAGATCATCAACAACCGCCCAAAATATCAAAGAAAATTGCATCTAGGAGGATTCGGGTTACTAACATTCACGATCATTTCTATAGAGGGCCCAGGAACTTATCGCTGTCGGTCAGGCTCCCGCCGCCTTGACCGTCCTTCACGAACATGTCACCTCCAAGCGCACCCGCAGCAGCCCGATCGCTTCGCTCGAGCCGGTGATGCTGCTCTTCGTTGAGCTGTGTGTCGATTTGCGCAAGGGAAAGTCTGCCAAGGATGGCCTGTACCAGTACAAGAACATCGCCCAGAACACCAACGTCGGCACCATCGAAGTCGTCCTCAAGAAGTTTATCGAGCTTGCCGAACAAAAGGTCACCGAGGCCCAGGCCAAGGCCGACGAGATCCAGTCTTCCCTCGAGTCCGGCCCTTCCTCCTCCACCAACGTCGAGGACCTGGAGGCTATCGAGACCCCCGAGACCATCCTGCTGGCCACTGTTTCCGGTGAGCAGTCCCGTGACCGTACTGACCGCGCCGTCGTCACTCCCTGGCTCAAGTTCCTGTGGGAGACCTACCGTACCGTCCTCGAGATCCTGAAGAACAATGCCCGTCTCGAGATTATGTACCAGGCCACCGCCCTGCAGGCCTTCCAGTTCTGTCTGAAGTACACCCGCAAGACCGAGTTCCGCCGTCTTTGCGAGCTGCTCCGCAACCACGTTCAGAATGCCGCCAAGTATTCTACCCAGATGCATGCCATTAATCTGAGCGACGCGGATACCCTGCAGCGCCACTTGGACACCCGTTTCCAGCAGTTGAACGTTGCCGTTGAGCTGGAGCTGTGGCAGGAGGCTTTCCGCAGCATTGAGGACATCCACACCCTGCTGAACCTGAGTAAGCGCCCTGCCAAGAACGTCATGATGGCCAACTACTACGAGAAGCTGGCCCGTATCTTCCTTGTTAGCGAGAACTATCTCTTCCACGCTGCTGCCTGGAACCGCTACTACAACCTGCTCCGTCTCTCCACCATTGCCCTGGCTACCGGCTCGAGCACCAAGAAGGAGAACCCCTCTGTCACCGAGGCCGACATGACCAAGGCCGCTTCTTTCGTCCTTCTCTCCGCTCTGTCCATCCCCGTTATCAGCACCACTCGTTCCCGCGGTGCTCTGGTCGACGTTGATGAGGCCCGCAAGAACAAGAACACCCGCCTCACCAACCTGTTGGGCATGGCCCAGCCTCCTTCCCGCCAGGTCCTGTTCCGCGATGCCCTCAACAAGGGTCTGCTCAAGCGTGTTCGCCCCGAGATCCGTGATCTGTACAACATCCTCGAAGTCGACTTCCACCCGCTCTCCATTTGCAAGAAGATCACTCCAATCTTGACCAAGATCGGTGCCGATCCCGAGATGGAGAAGTACGTTGTCCCTCTGCAGCAGGTCATCCTTACCCGCCTGTTCCAGCAGCTGTCGCAGGTCTACGAGTCCGTCGAGCTCAAGTTCGTCTACGAGCTTGCCCAGTTCCCCGATCCCTTCCAGATCACTCCCGCCATGATCGAGAAGTTCATCATGAACGGCTGCAAGAAGGGCGATCTGGCCATCCGTGTGGACCACATCTCTGGTGTCCTGACCTTCGACTCGGATGTCTTCTCTTCCTCTAAGGCCATGCACGCCGGCAGCGCTGCCGGCTCTGCCGAAAGCGAGATTGGCGTCCAGCGTCTCCAGCACACTCCTGCCGAGATTGCTCGCTTCCAGCTCGCCCGCCTGGCCAAGACTCTCCACGTTACTTGCATGTACGTGGATCCCTCCTACAACGAGGTCCGCCAGCAGGCCAAGCAGACCGCCCAGGCCCGTGCTCTGGCTGGTGCCGCTCAGGAGCACGAGGAGACTCTGGCTCGTCGTGTCATCATCGACAAAAAGAAGGAGGCTGCTACTGATGCCCTCAACCGCAAGCAGCGGGAGGAGGAGACTCGCAAGCGTATCCGCACTCAGCAGCTCCAAGAGGCTGAGAAGCAGCGTCTTGCTGATGAACAGCGCGAACGTGAGCTCAAGCGTGTTAAGGACGAGCAGGACCGCATCCGTGCTGAGGAGCTCAAGAAGCAGCTTGAGGAGCTCAAGACCGGTGTCAAGGGTCTTGATATCAGCGAGTTCGACCCTGAGGAGCTGGATGCCAACCGCCTGCGTGCCATTAAGCTGGCCCACCTTGAGAAGGAGAAGAACGAGCTGAACGACCGCGTGCGCACCACTGCCAAGCGCATTGACCACTTGGAGCGTGCCCTCCGTCGCGAGGAGGCTAAGCACGTCCCCGCCGATTACGAGGCTCAGAAGAAGCACGACTTGGAGCTCTACGAGGCCCAGAAGGCCGAGACTCTCAAGGAGGCCAAGCAGAAGCACGCCGAGGCTGTTGCCCTCAAGCACCGTCTGGGTCGTCTCGTGCCCCAGTTCTCCAGCTTCCGCAAGGAGCTGTCCGAGAAGCGCCACGAGGAGTTCGAGAAGCGCCGCAAGGCTGCCGAGCGGGAGTTCGAGGCCAAGAAGAAGCAGCGTGTCAAGGAGGTGCAGGAGCGCCGCCGGCGCGAGAAGCAAGAGCGCGAGGAGGAGGAGCGCCGTCTCAAGGAGGAGGAAGAGCGTGCCGCCCGCGAGGAAGAGGAGCGTGTGGCTCGCGAGGAGGAGCGTCGTCGTGCTTTGGCCGAGGAGAAGTCCAAGCGCGAGGAAGAGCGAGCGTGAGTTTATCCCCACTCCTATTTCGTCTTATATACACTTCAGACTAACATTGATGATATAGCAAACTCGACGAGATTGCTCAAAAGCAGAAGCAGCGCGAGGAAGAGGCCGAGGCCCGACGCAGTGCCCGCAAGACGGGTGGTGGTTTCGTCCCCGAACCTACTGCGGAGCGTACCGCGCCCCGTCTCAGTCTCGCCTCTCGCCCAGCGGTTGCTGCCGCCGGTGGTGGTGGTGGTGGCTGGAGAGAACGTTTGGCCGCCAAGGAAGCCAGCGGTGGTGCTGCCCCCGAGCCTGCTGCTGCGCGCGAGGAGCCTGCTCCTCTCCGCAAGGGCGGATACGTGCCCCCTCACCTCCGTGGCGCTGCCTCTGGCTCCGCCCCGCCAGCTCGTGAGGACGGCCCCGCTGAGCGTTCCGACCGTTTCGAGCGCCCAGAGCGTACTGAGCGCTTCGAACGCCCCGAGCGTGCTGAGCGTTCAGACCGATTTGAGCGTCCCGAGCGTACTGAGCGCTTCGAACGCCCCGAGCGTGCTGAGCGTACTGACCGTTTCGTTCCCCGCCACCTGCGCGATCCAACCTCTGCCACCCCCGAGGCTCCCCCAGCTGATAAGCCCGAGGAGTCCAAGCCCAGCACTGGCGGCAAGTGGGTGCCCCGCTGGAAGCAGCAGCAGTCTTAAGCTGATGCACGGGTGGATCTCTATGTTTTCTTCTTTTCACCTTCACTTATAGGGAGCGAACTAAAAAAGTGACTCGGACAGCCTTTTTTTTCTATCCGGCGCATGTTTCTTTTTCATGACCCATCTTGCAATGACCCTGTATCATCGGCCAGGACTCCTTGCCGCTCTCTTTACACACGGTCGCCAATTCTGGCCCATCGTTCCTATTTGATGTGTGTGTGTCTTCTTGCGTGTTTCATGTTCTTTAATTTCCCCATCTTCTTGTTTTCCTCCGGATAGGTCTATATTTTGTCATCCGTGATGCCAATATCATGCCCTGTTTCGGTGCGTCGTTGGTCCCGAATTGGAATTGGGATTTCAGTGAATGAGATCAATATTAGACGAATCAATGCCTTTTTTAGGACAATTCTTTCTTCCATTGTAGCTTGGTCCTCTGATCGGAGTTTAACGGTCCTATGTTGGTAGGTATGCGGATTTAACGGATTTAGCCCTAACTTCTGTGTTCAGAACGTCGAATAAGATGATCACCAGGCGGTTTTTCTAGCTTTCATAAATTGATCCTTTTATTGCACGGTCTTCTATGTATCGTTGATTCTTCGTCCTGTTCGGGAAGAAAGTAATCCGAGTTGCCAGCACAAAATAAGCGTTTTTTACCTCTAATATAAAGCTATATAAGATCCTATATTCTCGTGTCCATACCATCATATCAACCCAAAACACATCTTTACTTCAATTTTTATAAACCGATTCATCCACCTCACCTCTCAACCCCCAAAATGCCTTCAAATCGCGCAGCATGGCAAGACGCCGTCGGCATCCCCCTCTCCATCCGACAAACCCCCTACCAAACCAACCTAACCCCAACCCAAATCCTCATCAAAACCCAAGCATGGGCCATAAACCCCGCCGACCACATCCTCCAGGACATATCCCTCCCCTTCGTCAAATACCCCGTAATCCTCGGCGAAGACATCGCCGGAACAATCGAAGCCCTCGGCAGCGAAGCCAGTGCCCATTTCCAGATCCATGATCGTGTGCTTGCTTTCGCGCAGGGCGCAACACGGGGATCAGATATGGGCGGGTTCCAGGAGTATGTCGTCGTGGATATGGCGTTTACATGTGGTATACCGGGGGGCATGAGTTTCGCTGAAGCGAGTGTTTTCCCGTTGGGGTTTACGACCGCAGCTCATGCGTTGTTTAATAGTAAGACTCTTGCTTTGCCGGGGCCGGAAGTTGATGTCGTGCCTGGGAGCATGGGGAAACGAGTGCTTGTATGGGGTGGTGCGTCTTCTGTTGGTGGGAATGCGATTCAATTAGCCCGTGCGGCGGGATTGGAAGTTCTTACCACGGCGTCGAAGAAGAATTTTGAATTTGTGGGGAAGCTGGGTGCGAGTATGGTCTTTGATTATACTAGTGAGACTGTCGTGGCGGGTATCGTTTCTGAACTGGATAATAGCGGCGTTCCTTGTGTGGGAATCTTTCAGGCTGCTGGGCACACTGATTCTCTCGGGCCTTGTTTTGAGATTGCACAGCGGGTGAAGGGGGATATTTTTGTTATTACGACTTCCCCATTGCAGGAGGGTGTTGTTCCTGAGGGGGTGAGGGCGAAGATGTTGCTTGGGGATAGTCATGATGATATCCTGGTTATGTGGAAGGAGTTCTTGCCAAAGGCATTGAAGGAGGGTAAGTATATTGTTGCTCCTGAGCCGCTTGTTGTTGGAACGAGGGGGTTGGAGGGGATTCAATTGGGATATGATATTCTGAGGAAGGGTGTTTCGGCGAGGAAGGTCGTTGTTCTAGCAAAGTAGGGTAGTTGGTTTTCCTGCCTTTTACACACTGGCGTGCTAGTTGAGCTTGAAAGATAGTCATTGGGGGACGAAATGAAGAGACCAAGGGTTTCAAAGCAAAATACATGATATTTCATAGCCTTAGTGCCACCTCTAATAGTATATGTTGTAGGGATATAGCGATCTAAGCTTCAAGGTAAGGGGAATGTGGTATGAACAAAAAACACCACCTGGGTGGGATGGGGATGTATCACAGGGCCAGTGTAAACACAAAGAAAGATAATCATGAATAAGGGATATCAGACAAGAAAAATGACCCAAGCAAAGAGCATGAGGGTCAAGGTGCACATCGGGAGGTAATGATCTCCTCCCAAAGTTCAACCTTAAAAGCAATTAGAATAATTTGGCATGGAAAGGATGTTAAGCGGCTGCCACTTCGGCACCAGGCCCGAATAATTTCTCGCGCCATTCGCCGCAGACAGTCTCAAAGCCGCTGACGACGTCTCTGCACTCCTGGCCTGCCTCGCGACCCTTGAGCCGACGGTCCCAATCACCACGCTCAATCCATCGCGAGCCCTCCTCGCGGCTTTCTTCCTCGCGCCGGAGATCTGCAACGAGTTCACGCGCAGATCGGAGACGTCGAGATGCCGTGGATGTTAGTTGGCGGGACTCATAGAGGGTGTCGCCTAGACTACGGAGGGAAGCGGTGATGTCCGCAGTTTGTGTGACGAGAGCTTGCAAAGAGACAAGGGGGTTCTGGGTATTTTGCTGCGAGGGTGTTGAGGGCCGAGAGCTTCTGCGGGGCTGCTCGGGGAATGGATATGGGAGGTTTGGCAGGAGGCCTTCATCGATGAGGGGCATGAGGGAGTCAATGGCGTCTTCTGAAAGGAGAGGAAAGGGTGAGAAGAGTAGTGGGTGGATTAGAGATTGGAGGGTGCGTGTTTGGTGAGTGAGGTGGGATGTGATGGAAGAATGGGCGGTGATCAGTCTATAAAGGACCATTAGTTCTTAACTGAGCACGAGGGCACCCTGCTTTGTGTACTCACCGCATGGCGCTATTCTCAATGCCACTTTGTCCACCAAGATCTCGGAGTGCTTCAACCGTTCGTTGAATGACATGGTCACTCTCACTCCCATTATTCTCAATGCCTCGGCGCGCCAGGCTCTCGATATCGGCCATTTGCATCTCCAAGGAGGGGGAGATATCTGCCTCGTCGAGATCCGAGTCATTCCCATAATCCGATCCATCGTAGTGAGATTCTTGTCGCCGGTGCTGCCGAAGCTGAGTGGCACGAAGCCGATTCCTGCGATCTGGTGAGTCCACTGTTGGAGACGGAGCGCGCATATCGCGAGCGGATTGTATGTACCCATCCTCTTCATCGCTGTGGTCCATCTGCTGTGACCCCGCAGCTCCCATTTCTTGCCCCGATGCATAATCATAGCCTTCTTCCTCCTGTTCCCACGCGTCGGCCAGTTCATCAGCCAGGTTCCCTAAACCACCGCCGTTCGTTTCGGCAGAGAAATCCACGGACTCTCGGTGCGACCCGTTCATGGCAGTTGTGCCCGGGCGGGAGGTGACGGGTGATGGCGGGGCGGACAAGCGAGGGGTTCGAGGCGAGAGAGGGCTATGAAGACCAAAGCCATTGACTCCTCCTGTTCCAGGAGAGATTTGCGAGTCGTCCAGGTCCGAGGGGCGGCGGTGAGAGAGTTTCAGGGGAGATGGTGGGAGGGGCGGCATTGTGGCGGACAGGAAGGGTGCGCTGAGTCTGTTGTGTATGATAGAGAGTGTATAGAGATCGAGGTCTGTGAGGTACGAGATTTGAAGTCAAGAGAGCATGAAACGAAAGAAAGAGACCATGGACACGCAGTGTTGATGGTCTTCCGCAAGCAGGAAGTGTGGGACAGTGTAATAATGGTATCTCGAGCCGGCTATCGCAGCATAACCCGGGAAAGGGGAGAAAAGGAGAGATTAAACCCCGTTTGAAGGAGAGACAATAATCCAAGGACCGAACTCATAAATATATCAACACAAGCTGGTTGCGCATCGTTAGTGAGTCGCTTCGGACGATAATCGATCATCGTATTCCCCGGTAGACAATAGAGGACACCGCGGGATGAATCGCATAATTAATAAGCACAGTTATGCTGCTTTTATGACTACGCTCAACCACGCGCCTGGCTGACTGAAGCTATGCTCTTGTGCCTAGATAGAATGCCGAATAGCCTCCTACTGCGAAGGAAGTATGTCCATCAGATCATGTTTAATTTTCCGACAATAGGTAGTTGGGCGAGACGACCAAACAAATTATCTATTGGTCCATAATTGGTTCTCCGAAATCATATTCAGGTGGGGTACAGAGTACTTAATCCAGGATTCCTCAGATATTTTATATAATGGCAAGGTGCCCGAGTGGTGAAGGGGTTCGCCTGCTAAGCGGATGGCTTCGGCCGCGCGTGTTCGAATCACGTCCTTGTCGGTTTTTTTACCTTTTGGTTTTTGGATGGAGGCCTTTTTGGATATCCCGTTGAAGTCATTAACCATCCTCATATACAACCAGATGGCCGTCACCGGCCGTGATCATTGAGCTCAGATATGGTGTATGGTGGACTATTGCGAGGAATCAAAATGCCGATCGTACCAACTGACCACTGTCCTGGTACGTCTGTGTCACTGTTGGCTTGGGGCACCAACAACACTGTCATCAAGTAAGAATTAGCCGCAGTGGGTAAAGACAGGAGTTTGAAATACACAAGCCTGTTATTTGAGGAAACCTCGAAGCTATTGCCAGTGTCGCTATGCTCGAAAGTATGGGTTATGCGGTGTTTATGACCCGTTCATGTAGAATAACTTTGTAGGTTATAGTTTTTAAAATACCCCAGATTTTCAACAAATAGTCACTTTGGCCGAGTGGTGAAGGCGCGCCCCTGCTATTGCAGCGACTGGATTCTGTCGCAGAGTCCAGGGAACTAGCTCAGGGCGTTCATTCGTGAGCGTAGGTTCGAATCCTGCAGGTGACGTTTGTTTTTTTGGTTATTATCTTTGGACACAACTTTTTTTCCACGCCATTCTAATTAGCCATGTCCGAGTTTGCTGATTCCCTAAGGTGCCGTGAGTATCAAGGCCTCGTAGTAGCCTCGTTTATGTACGAGTACCCAACCGCGGTGCTACCTGAACCACCCCATTTGTTATTGCTGTATATGGAACTCGAACCATATTTGAATTCACACCATACTAATTTTAGATATATATCTCTCATGAGAACCTTGAACGTGAACCTCTCCAACACTCGTGGTAATGCTTAACGGATGATGTCGAAATGATGGAGTTGCTACTTGGACTGCGATATGTCTCCATGGCTCACGTCAATAATAGGAAACATAGACGGAACCCCCCGCTAAATTACCAAGACACGCTCTTACTACCTATAAACCTTCCTAGATATTCTCTAGCATATTTAAGTATATAATTTGAACTTGTGAGTGACAAACTCATTATTCCATGCCTATCTATCGGATATCACCCGATAATCAATCACCACCTCACATAACGATATATCATTTGGAACAAGTTCACTTTCCCTATGTCCTGTCAACTCGCGCATACCGAATTGATAGGCATCACTGGATAAATTACTAGGTCTAGATGGAGACCGAAGTGAGCGGCACACTGCTGGTGGTCCCTGTATTTGCTGAGGACCCCGGGGAGTTCTCGCAATCGAAGCAGGGAGGACCTCGAGGGCAGATTAGGATGGTGTGAACATTTAAAAGACTCTTTCTGCCCTGTGAGAATTGTGTCCTTCTCGCCGGTCGTTCAATCTGAAGATCCATTCATTATCAGGTCATGTCGAATGGAACCGTTTTCGACATTTCGATATCACGAGGAGATCATATACCTCCACCATATGGCTCGTACCTTATCCTGCCGGCAGTCTACAATCGACTTGAACCAATCCTAGCAAGATTAGGCTAATCAGGCTAATGAAATAGCATCCGACAGAAACCGAGACTATTCCCAAGATGACTCGCACGCCGATTGTATGGGATGTGGTACATACCACAGACATTTACATCAGGCTACGACTTCGACTACAAGGACAAAACTACTTAATCAGAATTGGAAGCAAAAATCATGCCGTGAATAATGCATTAAGCCAAATCAACGCAATGTCTATTCCGAGTCGTCATCAGTGCATGCTAGGAAAGAAAAAGAGAAGGAGAAAAAGCACAAGAAAGACGAAAGAAACATCCAGCATGGCCACTTTCGCATGTTTCGACGCAAGCTTTTTGGCCTGCAATCGTGCTCCCATCCAGGTTCGTGTTGAGTCACCATCACTGCCACGGGCCAAACCATGCCCTCCACCCGTATGAGTGCGCCTGCTCCGCACCTTCTGCTGACATCCGAAGGATATCGAAGATGGACAAAGGAAAGAGAAACAGAGCAGACGAGACGAAGGTCATGTTGTGGCCTGGTGCGAGGAATAAGGAGATTACGAGATCGAAAATAGGAGATACACAACGGTGCGAAGGAAAAAAAACCATCGGATCTTCCAGTCTCTTCACAGCGAACGCCATTGCAAAGCAGAAAGGGTGGATTGGCGTGGTGGGTTATATTGTCCCATCCACATCATGAGGGGATACGAAAGAAAAAGAAAAAAAGAAATCACGGCTCCGGACACATCTCTATCTCATCGATCTAGGATGGAGAGGGACGGCCAGTGCCCCTTCACATGGTATCATAAGCGAAGTTTCGTCAAGTCGGCCCAAAGAATTGAGCTTTTGATTTTCAGCTTCCCCGAATCATTCACACGGCCTGATCGTGTTGGACCATCGCGCGTTTACTGCGAGGCGCACTGCACGCGCTCGGCGCCGGGGGGAACGTCGTCATCGTCCTCGTCCATGGCGCCAGCGGCACCGTGGGCGCGGGCCTGCGAGTTCTCGTTGCCATCAATGTCCTCGAGCTCGAAGTCCTCGACCATCGCGTCGGCCGGGGGCTGGTTTTTCTGGGGGCGAGGGGGCAGAACCTGCTCAAGGAGCTCGAGGTTCTGCAGCTGGTCCTTCTCGGGGAACTTGACGTCGAACTTGATGTAGAGGTTGCCGAAGTCGTGGTGGCGGAAGGAGGGCATACCCTGACCGGGGATGACCTTGATGGCATCTGATAGCGGATGGCGGTTAGCGGGAGTTAAAAAAGAGGCACCCGGTGATTTTGGACGAGTCCTAGGATCAAAGGGGAAAAAAAGACCAAACATACCAGGAACGATAACCTCGCCAGGGGCGATGTTGACGGTCAACCACCGCTCGTCGAGGTGCTCAATGTGAATGGTGCCGCCAGCAAGAGCGGTCAGAAGGTCGATCTCGGCTTGGTAGAACAGATCGTCGTTCTTGCGCTGGAAGCGGGCGTGGGGCTTCTGCTCAATCTCGAAGACAACATCACCGGGCATGACACCGGGCATCTGGTCACCCTCGCCGCGGAACTCAATCTTGTGGCCGTCGCGCACACCCTTGTCGACGTGGACATGCAGCACCTTGCGCTCCACAATGGTCTTCTTGCCGTTACACTTCTTGCAGCGGTCCTTCTCGCGGATGATCTCACCCTCGCCATTGCAGTCGGGGCAAACAGTCTGGAAGCGCTGGATCATAGGACCCATCTGGCGCATCATGGTCTTCATACCGCTACCATTGCAGCCTGTGCACTCCTTGACGGCGCCGTCCTTGCCACCGCGGCCCTCACAGCCAGAACAGATGACAGACTTCTGGAGGGCGAGCTTGGAGACCTTGCCGCGGTAAATATCCTCCAGGTTGACCTTGTGCACATGGTGGATGGTGCGAGCCTTCTTGGGGCCGGTGTCGCGCATGCCACCGCCGAACATCCCGCCGAACGCACCGCCACCGCCGAAGAACTGGGAGAACAGATCCTCAGCGTTCATACCACCGCCGGCACCGCCGCCTTCCAGACCCTCCTCACCATATTGGTCATAGATTTGACGCTTCTGGGGGTCGGAAAGAATCTCGTAGGCGTGCGACAACTCCTTGAACTTCTCCGCGGCATCGGGGTTGTTCTTGTTCTTGTCTGTATGAAAGCGAAGGCATTTCGTGTCAGCCAGGAGGGTTCCAGGCGATGAAGGGTTGTAGATGGGAGGGATTCATATTCCCAGGGCATTCACGTACCAGGGTGGAACTTCAGGGCACCCTTCTTGTAGGCGCTCTTCAGCTGGGCTTCAGTAGCCGAGGGATCAACCTATAATGTGAGAAAAAGTGATCGGTCAGTCTCCATGCACATATGAGGAAAGGTAACTAGTGTTTGAACATACTCCCAGGCACTCGTAGTACTTGGTGTCTTTGACCATGATGTCGGACTCGGGCGAAAGAATGTGGAGGAGGGGAAGAGATGAGGAAAGGAATCACGATGAGAGACAGGGTAGTCGAGGAGGTGAAAAAGGAATCGCTGGCACCTAAGAGCAACAGGAGAAGAAGGCGACACCCGGAAGATCAAAGAAACCAGGAATGAAAGGAGGGGGAGGAGGGGAGATGGAGATAGAAGGAAGACGAATCTCTTTTTTGGATAAGAATCGAGACTGGAGAATAATAGGGAGCCCACCACCCGATGGCTGAGTAACTTTTTTTCCAGGTACTGTACGGGGCGTGTAATCCGACCAGAATAGATAGATTACCAGGGCCGATTCGGCAGAATGTGAAGTGAACAAGAGACAACCGACACAGTAGCCGATCTCTTAAGGAAATGCACGATACTAACCAGCCACAACCAAGAGTGATTTTTTTAATTACTATTCTAACTGTAAACTAGGAACACAAGTCTTTTCTACTTTTCATTCACAATGTCGTCCTCGGCTGCCTGCTTTCTGGTGGCTTCTTTCACACTGGGCTGTGGAAGTTGATTTGGCCCGAGCGCCGGTTCGACGGGATTCCGCGGACTTCGATGACTTTCGCTGGAATTCGCCGCTCTTCCATGGGCCACTGGTATTCCAATTTCACCATGTACTGTAATATTCATATCATCTCATCCCATCTCATCTACTGTGAATACATTGAATAAAGGATCGCTCAGAAAGAGGCAAATACTTACAGGTACTCAGTGAGATATTGAGACGACGGAAATTCGGAAATCGGTGGTGATCACTGACATCCAATGGTAGTGGCGACTGGTGCAGGATCTGATATAGTTCCAAGGTTCCTCTGTTGAGGAGGCAAAACCCCATTGTCTGTATGACTGGTACCGTAACCAAATTACTGTACACAAAAGTGAAGGACATGACCTACAGAATAGTCTGATGAGAAAGCATTTGGACTGATGACACAAAGAAGCCTATGGTTATTTCAAATGTCTCTCTTATTTACAATATTACCAATCCATGTAGATATTGGTATTGCTGATCGAGTATAATAGTCTATACTATTATGTACATTACTGTGCTTAGGTGCTGCCCGATGAGGCTGAAGGGATCTAACCCAGCCACACCTTCCGCCACAGCACTTATCGATAAGTCGAGGGGAAAGGTTCTTCGGAGCTGCTCCACTCGTCGACTCTCGCGTCAAATCGTCATCGGTCCTCTCCGAAATTTAGCTGGAAAACTGTCTGACTGTAGATAAGCCCGTAGAGTCATCCTTTCCCCGCTCACACCCGCCGCACTCTCACTTCCATATATCACCCACCACACCACTCAATTGCATCAATTAAATCACAATCACTATGGAGCAGGACCCCGGTTTCATCGCAGCTGTGGAGGAAGCGAGGCAAGGTGCTGCCGAGGGCGGCGTCCCCATCGGAGCTTGCTTGGTCTCCAAGGACGGCAAGATCCTGGGTCGTGGCCACAACATGCGCGTGCAAAAGGGTAGCCCCGTCCTGCATGTTAGTATACTATTTCTAATCCATTCTTGACGCCGAGGGACTAGGAAGATCGGAGAACACGCCGAGCTAACAGCACACTTAGGCCGAGATGTCTGCCCTCGAGAACTCCGGCCGCCTCCCCGCCTCGGCTTACGAGGGCGCTACCATGTACACGACCCTATCCCCTTGCGACATGTGCACTGGTGCGTGCATTCTTTACAAGGTCAAGCGGGTGGTCATTGGCGAGAACCAGAGCTTTATGGGCGGGGAGGAGCTTCTGCTCAACCGCGGCAAGGAAGTTGTTGTAGTGGACAACCAAGAGTGCAAGGACTTGATGGCCAAGTTTATGAAGGAAAAGCCAGAGCTGTGGTAGGTCATGCCGTTTGTCGTTTACGGTTCAGTCGTTGGGCCGCGGGGGTTGTAGATCTTATAGAAACTTTGCTAACAGCAGTGCGCGTCGTATAGGAACGAGGATATTGCCGTTTGAAGACCATAGATATTGTTTAAAAAGTCCAAACAATGCGCTCTGGGGGGATCCCTAACGGATTGCCTCAATTCATAACTTATATTTCAAGGATTGGTAAACGGCTGTTCTAGTATGTCGTGAAACTTTTTTAGGCTTCTCCGCCTAGGAGGAGGGGTTGAGAAGCCCCGATTTCATTAAACGAGAAGGTAAACGATCTATTTTGTCAGACGGTGGACTTCCTCAAAGAAGAACTTGAGGTGCTCCGGGTCGACGAAGGGGGTGACACCTGTTAGGAGATTAGTATCACAGCGTCCGTCTCGAAGAGTCCTGTCAAACATACCGTGTCCGAGGTTGCAAATCCAGCCCTGCTTTCCTTTCTGGAATCCCTCAACCATCTTCTCCACGGTAGCAGTGATGGCGGGACGACCTCCATAGAGCATACCGGGATCAGCATTACCCTGAATGACCGCCCGGCCGTTGGCGACACGGAAAGCCTCGGCAGGATCGTGCAGCCAGTCCAGACCGACGACATTGTACCCAGACTCACACAAGTCGTCCAGGGCGTACCACGCACCCTTGGCGAAAACAGTCATGGGAACAGGCTCCAGACCCATCTCCTTCAGACGCTTGGGCAGGTTGGCCGAGATGTGACGTAGGTAAGGCAGGGAGAAAGAAGCAAAGGAAGCGGGTGACAGCTCGCCAGCCCACGAGTCAAACACCTGCACCAGCTGTGCACCAGCCGCAACCTGGAGTGCCAGGTACTCGACACAGATCTCGGCAATCTTCTGCAGCAGTGCTTGCGACTCCTTCGGGTACTTGTAGACCCAAGTCTTAGACTGGACAAACATCTTGCTACCACCGCCCTCGACCATGTAGCACAGCAATGTCCACGGCGCACCACAGAAACCGATAAGCGGCACGCGACCCTTCAACTTGAAGCGGGTGAGCGAAATCGCCTTATAGACGTAATCAAGCTCCGACTTCACGTCCACCTTCTTGGCCATCACCTTCTCGTACTGTCCGTCCGTCGGAGACTGGAGAGGCTCGGGGAAGTGCGGGCCCTTCTTGTCCAGCATTTCCACCACCATACCCATGGCCTGGGGGATGACCAGGATATCGGAGAAGATAATGGCAGCATCGATCAGGCCCTCATAGCGGTCAACCGGCTGGATGGTCAAGGTCGAGGCGATTTCCGGCGAGCGGCAGCATTCGAAGAAGTCACGGCCGCCCTTTGCCTCATGGTACTCAGGGAGGTAGCGGCCAGCTAGAGACGAAATAGGAAGAATAAAACGGTCAGATTGGAATGGCTCAGAGGAGTTGATTGGAAAAATTGTAGTGGCTTGAGAACGCGGGGTCAGACTCACCTTGTCGCATAACCCAGATGGGCGGACGCTCCACCTTCTCGCCTGCGACTGTCAGCGGTCATGTATGAATTAGACATCGACGAGAGAAGTACCTCGTGCAGCCCTCAGCAGCAGATCATTCTTCAGTGGCTCGAATTGCTCTTGCATGGTGGGCGATTGGTATATTTGGAGAGGGAGGGGAGGTGGTGGAATTCTCGGGGAAGAGCGGGCCAACCGAGGAATGTGACCTTCCAAGCTGTGGACAGTGACAGAACCAACGACATATCTAATCAAAATTATCAATTACTTAAAAAACAATTAATACAGGCAACTTTACACTG
This sequence comes from Penicillium subrubescens, assembly GCF_028828155.1. Taxonomy (NCBI): domain Eukaryota; kingdom Fungi; phylum Ascomycota; class Eurotiomycetes; order Eurotiales; family Aspergillaceae; genus Penicillium; species Penicillium subrubescens. The sequence goes on along the minus strand of NW_026643151.1, from coordinate 3,327,396 downwards.
GCCTTTTTAAATTTCGATAGAAATATATTTTCTAAAATCCCTCTTCAAACCGAGTCCACCAATTTGTTGATCTAGTTAGGGCGGCCTGTATCGTTCACTGTCGAAGCGAAAGCGCAGAGCGTTAGTATAAACCTTATTTGTTAGCCAGGGACCAGCGCGGTTTAGAAGTTATAGAGCAGCCTAGCAATTTTAAGAATGGAGGGAGGCTGAATTATTTGATTGGGGTCAAAAACGGAGCGAGCAGTAGAGGGTGAAGAAAAAAAGGAAACCGAAAACCAAAAAAGAAACGTCACCTGCAGGATTCGAACCTACGCTCACGAATGAACGCCCTGAGCTAGTTCCCTGGACTCTGCGTCAGAATCCAGTCGCTGCAATAGCAGGGGCGCGCCTTCACCACTCGGCCAAAGTGACTATTTGTTGAAAATCTGGGGTATTTTAAAAACTATAACCTACAAAGTTATTCTAATGAAAGGGTCATAAACACCACATAATCTGGTTTCCTGGAAGGTATTCACCTATTTTTTTTCCCTATCTACATCAAGCTGTACTCCTTCTGAATCGAAATTCAGTTCCTCATTATAATCTTCGACTGTAGTGATATGGATTACTGGGGTGGAAAGATCTGCAACGAGAGATGTCCACTTATGTTACCGATAGCGACGATTTAGGATGATCCAAACAACCTCTCGGTAGACGTCGCATTTCGATACGTTTGGGAAATCAGAGGACCTATTCAAGTGATGTCGGAATCTCTTCAACTATCTGTAGTGCAAATTCCGAGCTTCAAAGGGTGGTTATAGAATCGAGCATAACGAGCACCTCCATGTGCAAGATATATTCCAGAAAGACCAAGTTGCCCAAAGAAGAGAGAAGCACTGAAAAACGGTTATGAAACCCGTGTAGCTTGTATCAAGCTCAAACAACCTTTACGAGACGGAAAAAAAGGTTGTCACTTCGAGTATCATGTACATGCTTTCAATGGATCGCGTCTTCCAGTCGAAGAGCTAGCATGCCTAGTCGGACTTCCAACGGATCTTCGACCGTGAACACCAGTCCATGGACACGATTCAGGTAGTCGACCATTACCTGGTTTGTCTTCAGCTTCCCCCTCTCGCTGATCCACTCATTGAAGGTCTTGCCATCTTGAGGCTGGGTGGTCGTCTTGTCTTTGATCTTAACGGGGCTCGTTTTGTCCCCCCAGTCGACATGCTTGTATTGAGAAAAGCATGAACCGCATAGGATTCTGCCCAATTCCATGCTAGCGATCGGATCATGATCCATGATCGCCCAACGATTTGCCCGCAAACGGCCACAAGCTTCGCAAGGGACTTTCAGATCTCGCAGGTGCCCAGCGGTGATTCGATGACAGTGATGTGTTGCGATGCATCTGTTGCAAGCGTTGCAGTACCACTGTTTAAGTGTGGGATTCCAGCATTTTCTGGGTTTCCCTGTGAAAGCTACACCACAATTATGACAGTCTGATCGATCCCGACTCAGCTTTAGACCAGCGTCTGCTTTTCCCTTATCATGGCAATCCTGACAAGTTCGTGGTGTTGGCCATCCAGAGGATTCGGTACAGTGACACACATGGCATCGATACCACCCCCACAGTCGGATAAGACGGCCTACCTGCCTGACTCGCTCTTTGTTACAAGAAGGACACCGGTAATCACCAGTTGGGTTACCAAAGGCGTCTCGTACTGGTGACCATTTCTTGTTCTGTGCATCGGATTCGGATTTCCAACAGCTAATGCAACACTTCTCTTGTTGCATCCTAACCCAAACATGCATGGGACGATCCTTTTTGAACTTCCAAAGCCACATATAGCACGGGCAGCAGAGAACGCTATCAGCCAGATTCAAATGCCATCTCCATCGAGTTGTGGTGGTGATATTGCAATTAGAACAGGGTCCATGCTGTGGAGGGTTTCTCTTTCCGAGCAGGAATGAGGGCCTATCCACACCCGTCCTCCATCTGTATCTGTAGCAAGTACGACACAAGTAAATAGTCGCTACTTCGAAATTGCCAATGTCATAGTACCAGCCGAGAGACTGAGTGGTCTTGCAATTTCTGCATTTCCGTGTCCCTGTAGCATCATTAACGGCTTGCTTGGTTGGAAGTGCCTTGTTGAGGGGCATGAATAGGCTCCGCGGAATCCCACATTGGTCCAGAGCGCTGTAATACATTTCAGAGGTGACACCCCATCGAATTCGATGTGTCATTTCAGTGCAGGGCAAATACGAGTCAAGTATTAGCATCATCACCGTCTCAAGCAGACGAACAAGCCAGCCCGCATTGGCGCAAGCTATTCCAGCTTCGGAAATATCCTCGGGAAATAACGCAATGCGTCGAAAGCATGGCTTCAGATCATGTCGTTGCACTATTTCTCGGTGATAGTAACGCCCGTTCTGAGAATCATGATTTGCCAAATCCGCCTCCTGGTGGTCCACACGGGCTTTCAGGTCGTCAGTGCTTGAGCCTGTGTAGAGTGCTGTCATGAGAGGAACGTTGGCTGCTGCACCTGCTGGCCGAGAACTATCACATTGAGCAGCGCAGTCAATGTACACTCCAACTTTTCCACTGCACTCGGCGTCGACTCGAGGGAGAGACAGCAGATGAGTGTTTGTGATCTGGTCATGACCCAGTATGGCCATGGTGGACTCCGGAATAGCCGCCGCGAAGATTTGGAAGATCGCATGGGGTTTTGAGCGGCGCAAGGGTAGCCAAAATGCCAGATTGATCCACGTGTTTTCGTGAAGTAATTGCTCAAGGGTGGTTCTCTGGGCTTCTTGCTGTAAGAACTCAATGACCCGAAATATCCTGTTTCGGAAATTTCGGATTCTTTGTGTCCTGTCAGGATCCAACGAAGCCGGTGAATATTTCAACGAAGCAGGTCGTGTACGTAGCTCAGAGTTTCTGGGACCATGATCTGTCTGACGCTCACTATGGCTTGCAGCTGCATCTTGAGACGAATGTGCAGGTTCGGCCGAAGCCAAGGTGTCACCACGAGACGTTTCCTGGCAGCGGCCTCCGACCTCGTCAACAGTCAATTTTGAGGACTGGAAGCGCACAATCAACTCCAAAATCTCTGTTTCCCAGCATTCCTCCATATCATCTTCACTGTCGTCAAGTGGCAAGTTGTTGGGAGTCTCGAATACGCGGTCTAATGTGAGCGGAAGGAAATCGTCTTGCTCAAAATCGTCAAGCAGTTGGTTCGCAGGGCTGCAGGTATGTGGAGCCTGAGGTGTCTCACAGTCACCGTTATTGTCAGGCTTGGTCTTCTCAAAGATACTCTCACGGGGGTCCTTTACGTAAAGCTTATTACGCGGAGAGGCTTCCTCGTCGTCTGGACCACTCTCCTGACTGTCGGAGCCATGGGGGCCTCTCATCGTGTCAAGCTTTCGTCGAGCCATCCTGGCTAGGTGTAATGGAGAGTGTCAACGAGGCAGTTGTATGAGTGTTCTGTGCAGCTCACGGTAGCTGGTGGAATCAAGATTAGAAACCAAGATCATAGAGATTTGGGTGAAAGATGGAAAAATGTTTGCTTTGTCCCATGATCTCACAGGGTTCACTCATATAGTAGATATGATCATGTTTGTCTGTTTTGATAACGTGCTCTGTGGTTGTCATAGCAAACTTCAGCTCTGTCGGGATCAGATTCTGCCAGTTGAAGAAATCGGTACTAATATCATTTGTCGAGACACGAGCGAGGGGAAAGGCAATATATCATGTGTCTCAGTAGGTTTTATATCTCACCATGAGGGCCATTTCTTCGGGAATTTATTTCGGTCACGACGCTTGATTACATTGAGCTGCTATTTCCGATTGAAAGTGCATGTGCTTAGGATATGTCATTTAAGTCCCTCTTTTACGTTGAGTCATCAGCCAATACGGCTTTAGAAATGAATATTCTCTGAAGCAGGATTGGACGGTAAGCAAGGCCATCTACCTTGACACCGAGAAATTCATCGTTTTAGCTCCACGATAAATTTCAGGCACATATAGTTGAACGGCCTCGCAGTACTCTTGCTATACGGCGGACGCGGGTAGTTGCTACGAGAGCTCAGCCCATGCAAACCAACTGGGCCTTGTGCTATATTGCAGTAAAGACAGCGAAGAATGAAAAGTTGATCGTAGTAGCACTGGAATTGGTTATGGTACTCCGGGAGTACTCATTATCATTATTACCAAGAAAAGGAATCGTCATTAACATATTTGAGTATCCTATCTCTCGAGAAAGATACATTGGCTGGACGAGGCGGATGACATTGTGACTCGTCGACAAATAATACGTATGTGCATACAGAAATTCCCAATTTCAGTCATCAAAAGTTCTCTTCCGAAGATTGCCCAAATTGTACAGGGTGTCGTCAATTGCTTTCTTTTGCTTGGCATCCAGCGTAGCAGAAAGACCCGAAGTAACACCTGCATTGATGCAAGCCGTTCTTGAGTCTTCACACACGGCCCACTTCAGGCCTCCGTCGGTAATACTGATCTGGAGACATTCAGTGAGAATCTGGGCAGATGCCGGGCTCTCCTTCCACGTATCGGTAGAGCCAGGCGCTCGAACGGCATCTACTGAGACGACAATAGAGCCATTTGAATCGAGGGTAGTTAGGTCTAGCACGTTTCCGGATAGCTGAATAACGCCTTGGGACTTGAGTGTGTTGTCACTCTCAAGGGTATAGCAGAGGAGCTGAGGGGAGCTATTTCAACAATTAGCAAGGGTTTTTTCATTTGTTCACAATTTGATACATACCCCTCCAGACCAATTAAGACTATGTTGATAGATCCAGGGGTGCCAGCAGACTGGTCAAAAGAGACGTCCCAAATTCCACTGATAATGGCATCCTGGAACGAATCACCCAACGGGACACTTTGGTGTACTTGGCCTTCGCTCCAGTTCCACACAAGCAGATGGCCATCACCACCGCCGGAAATCAGAACATTCGGTGCCCACGAAGGAATGCAGAGCTTGCTAATAAGTGAAGTGTGGCCGAAGCATTGTTGCTCAATAACATGGGCCTGAGGAATACCGCGAGAAACACGAATATGCTCATCCCGATCCGCAGTCAGGATATAATTGCGAGGGCGGCTTCCCGGAGCCCCAGGTAGTGACACGGCGATGACATCAGTCAGCATAGAGACGTGGCCAAGGATAAGCTGGTGCTCAAAGTTGAGCACACCCTTCTCTTCGCTCTCCTCTTGAACCTTCTCGGCCTTCTCAGCCCGCTCGGCATGGAGGTGCTGTTGCTCCAATGAACGAAGGTTACGCTTCGAGTGTACAGTGAGCGTGGTCGCAACCGGCTTAGGCTTTTTAGCTTGGGTCTTCGGCTTCACGTACTCCCCAGGGATCAAGGGCAGAGAGTAGACATCGCCAAATTTGTCTGCACATAGGATAGTCTGGTCATCGGGAGTCAGATCCAATGCGCATGGCTTCTTAGCCATATTCCTTCATTTAGATTCAGCAACTGCTACAAACTGTATAGTTCAGGGACACTTACCGAGAGCTAAGCTCCTTGAACTTTCCATCCTCACTCAAGCTGAACACTCGAATGCATTTGTCCTCGGCGGTCAAGACTACTACATGCCTGCCATCAGATGTTGCCAAGACCATGGGGATATTGGTCCAGGTAAGAGCATTGTTTGCGCTAGGCTTTCCTTCGGACTCGGTCTCTGGTGATGAGAGCTTGATCCTCTTCTCAGGTGGAGCCTGGTCCTCCGAGGTGGACGTTGGTCCAGAAGCAGCTGCGCGGCTGGTCTCTACATGCTGGGGCCATACATCCAGGCGCTGGCCGCTCTCGGCTGCGTAGGAGTAGATATGTGGCCCCGCGGATGCCACCAACACATTAGAAAGACCCTGTGACTGCCGCTTGACAAGTTCCAAGCTTTGAATGGGGTGCTGAAAGCTGGCCATCGTGAATGCCGGTTTGATTCGACTCGGCAAAATTTGATCGGCGCAGACGGCCGTGTTGAGATTTTGAGGGAGATGATCTGGAGACAATTGGTGAAATAATTGGCGAAAAGGAATTTCCAAGGTACACAACGCAATCAAAGATATCGATTGGGAATTTGAGTCAATCAAAAGATCTTCGAATTCTCTCCGCAATCCTCCATCCTTCCTCAACTTCTCCAAGCGACAGCTGCTTGACCATATGTCACGTGACCCACACTAGCCGAAGCCGCACCAAAAAAAGTCCACAAAACCCGCAACCGCAACTCCTCCTTCCTTTCTCCAACCACACAAATTCAATACCCTTGTCCTTAAACAACCTCTCTTCAGGTCAAATAAGAAGAAATGGGGGGCAAGTCCGCAACCAAGGCCGCTTACTTCGATAAGCTGAAGGCCCTGCTCGATGAGTACCGCACCGTCTTCATTGTCGGTGTCGACAATGTCAGCTCCCAGCAGATGCACGAGATCCGTATCGCTCTCCGTGGCCAGGGTGTTGTCCTGATGGGAAAGAACACCATGGTCCGCCGTGCCCTCAAGGGGTTCGTTGTCGAGAACCCTGAGTTCGCCTCTCTGATGCCTCACGTTAAGGGTGAGTTCCGCACCGCCATGAATTATTTGCTCCCCAGAAATCCATTGACTAACTAACTCATGCGTGTTCTACAGGCAACGTTGGTTTCATCTTCACCAACTCTGACATGAAGGACGTCAAGGCCAAGATCTTGGCTAACCGTGTCGCTGCTCCCGCCCGTGCCGGTGCCATCGCTCCCGATGATGTCTGGGTCCCCGCCGGTAACACCGGTATGGAGCCCGGTAAGACCTCGTTCTTCCAGGCTCTCGGTGTCCCCACCAAGATTGCTCGTGGTACCATCGAAATTGTGTCTGACCTCAAGCTCATTGAGGCCGGTAACAAGGTCGGTGCTTCCGAGGCTGCTCTGCTCAACCTGCTGAACATCTCTCCCTTCACCTACGGTATGACCATTGCCCAGGTCTACGACCAGGGTCAGTGCTTCAGCGCCGATGTCCTCGAGATCGACGATGAGCAGCTCCTCAAGGCCTTCAGCCAGGCTATTGCCACCATCACTGCTCTGTCTCTGGCTACCAACATCCCCACCCTGCCCGCTGCCATCCACTCCCTCATCAACACCTACAAGAAGGTTCTTGCCGTTGCTGTTGAGACTGAGATCAGCTGGCCCGAGATTGAGGCCCTCAAGGACCGCATCGCTAACCCCGATGCCTACGCCGCCGCTGCCCCCGCCGCTGCTGCTGCCACCTCCGGTGGTGATGCTCCCGCCGCTGCCGCCGCCCCCGCTGAGGAGGAGGAGGAGTCCGACGACGACATGGGCTTCGGTCTCTTCGACTAAGCGCATCTTAATTGATGTGTTATGTCGGCCATGTACTAGATACTTTTATTTGACTCAGCTCTGAAAGGGGCTGGGGAATGACAAAAACGACTATGACTTGGCAACGAAACTTGCTTGTTTCTCACTTTTGACATGATTTCTGGAACGTAGAAACACGCTCCAGATTACCTGTCTTGACCTAAATGGTGAGTTCTACAACCTGTTCTCTGCTTGCTTGCCTTTTCTTTTTCTTTTCCAACCCACTCGGTTATACCTCGCACTCAATCCGGCGGATGATGAAACATTTTTAACCCCGAGCATGCGTCTCCCGTGAGACCGCGCTGACGATTAAAAACGCAACAACAACACTCTAATTTTTTGCTGACGCCTTGCCTTGTTTTGCTCTTGCTTTGCATCATATACTTTGACATGATTTTGAGAAGCAATTGCTAACTTACGCTCAGCTTGACAGGTTTTTCTTCTCATGAGTCACGGTACTCTCGTAGCGCTTCTGGTATTCACCACGTAGCTGTTCGTAGAGCGCTTTGACGTTCGGAATGGTGGCACTGGGCAAGGTTTACATGTGCTGGGTCGGGTTATGTTTTATGATATCAAATGAAATGTCTTATGTCCATGAAACTATTCGTCTATGAACTAGACAATCCTTTCCTTTAGCTATGCTGGTAACCCATTGAACGTAGTGTGAGTTTAAACACAACTTGACCAAAATCCGGGAGCAACTAAAATCCACATATTCTATTCGTGGTATCAGTGGCTTAATCACAAAATATAATTAACAACCCCCATCTTCAGTGAGATGAAGAAACAAGAAGGTATCTTAGTACACAAACCCCTTGATCATCAAGCTCACGCAGCATCATCGGCGCCTCGTCCAAACCGACCCCCAAAGCCACCCAGATCACGACGGAAGAACTTTCCAATATTCTTCAGGTTCTCGTTCAAATTAGCGGCAGCAGTCGATTCCGATGGAGTATGCGCATGGCCAGATTGTTGAGCAGAGGTCATTGGCGCAGGAGAAGGCGTGCCGGATGTACCAGCAAAACCAGACGGGGGCGTGCCCGTGATGCCAGGAACACCCGAAGCACCAAGGGTGCTGAGACTGGGGTTTCCGAAACGGTCGACACCGTCCTTGGCGGCGGACATGATGGCAGAGCCGAGCATGGAGGCATCGAAACGCGAAGGCATCGATCCAGCGGCACTAAGACCTAGTCCTTGGGAGACTGATCCGGTTGTGGTAGCGGCGGGTGCTTGGAGAGCTGTGAGAATCGGATTGCTTGGTTGGAGATTGGATGCGTAGCGGTCAGATGCACGATGTAGCTGGAAGAGCTCAACGAGATGGTTTTGCTCTTGCCGGCTGCGTATGCCCTTGAGGTCGAGGATCTTGCGGAAGTTATTGTTGTTTCGGTCCGCGATGTGGATGAGGTATGCCTGCACTAAGGCCTCTGGCGGTGATGGCCGGACTTGTAGTGTTTTGAGGAGAGTTTCGATCTTGAAGAAGCTGCTGTTGACACGCTTCACGAAGCCAGCTGGAGCAGGGGCAGGGAGAAGGGATGAGAGGCCACTCTTGAGTGTATATGAGTCAAGAAGCATCTAAATAGAATAGTCAGTTTCACAAGCTCGTAGACCAGGTAAACATAACTGATAGGGAGACATACTTGTTCGGCGCCTGTCTCGGAAACAGGCCTGCACTGGAAGACATTGCTGATGAACAAACTTGACATCAGTTCGACCAGGTGATCAGAGAAGGCACGGGCATACTGTTGCTTATGCAGCAGTTGCAAGATCTCCGATGCCTTCGCTTTAGTGCGCGATAGTAGCTCGCTCACATACGAGCTTTGGTCACTGACAGCCTCAATTTTGCTCCAGGGTGTGTTGCGCATTTCACGCCAGCTTGGTTCCGATTCGACCTCAACTTGCCGCACAAGTCCTCGCACGGCCGCGGACGCAATGCCCATGAAAGAATCTGCCTGACTCTGGAGATCCACTGATTGCTTGAGGGACTCATCCAATCGACCCTTGATCTTCTCTTCCAACTGAGTACACGTGGTGTAGCAGTAATCAGCGGTATTGAGAACGGATACCAAATCCTCAATGGTTGGCACCTTTGAAGGGGTGTGCCCGCTAGGCCGTTCACTGATATAGTTGAGGAGCACCTGCTGTGCGTACTGGTCCAAGTATTTTGCAAACACCTTGGCCAATTCGGCCAGACTTCCACCCGTTGAAAGCTTGGCGCATTGTTGTAGAGAGTGACGGTAGAATGCGAAGAGCTCGGTCGAGGAAGAGATCACTATGTGAGAGTTGAATTCCTCGTCAGGGGGTCGCAAAGGCTGTTGGCGGTACTTGGGCAACAGCGCGGCGAGCTGCTTGTCCTGTGCATCCACCCAGACACTCAGATAAGGCTCGAAAGCCTCAGAGATAGACTGGCCGAACACCGGGTTTTCATTCGAAGAGGTGAACGTGTCCGTGGATGGGCGCGAAGGCGCGAACCGGCTTTCGAGCGAATGTTCAAACTCAAGGGTTTCTTGTAGGCAAGAAAGCAGTAGATTGACGTCAATTGTCTGTCCACTGCGCACTGACCGGGACAAAATGCCCTTGAAATCATCCCGAGTGCCCTCACAAAAGACATTGGCCAGGATTTCATTCACCCTCCAAGCAGCCGGGAAGATGGCTGCGATCTCCTCATCGTAGATCTTCAGTATGCGCCGGAACCAGGAATATCTGCGGGAAATATTGTCCAACGATCCTGCTTCTTCATTGTTGCGGAAGACCTGACGGTACTCGCGAAGCTGCGTGTTGCAATACCAAGTCACAAGTCGGGATCGAGCGTGCTCGCCCAGCGCATCCACAACATGACATGCCTCCGAAAGAACCGCGCGCTTCTGAGCGACCTCGCTCTTGGCAAAGGCAATCTCAAAGTCCTCGCAGACTTGTTCTAGAAGATCTCTTTGTATGTCCGCCACATTCCTGCTGAGGATCGCGATTTGGTCGATCGATCGGTATGACTTGAAGTGGGCCATTAACTGGATCACCGCCTGGAGGAGCTGCGCGCAGTCTCGGTATTGTCGGGTCCGGCTCAGCGCTTGAAGCTGGTCATAGGCTGTGGTAAGCATCTGAAGCCGTTTCAGCGCCGTCATGGACAGCGTGAGGTTCTTTTTCGCGTTGTCTAATTGCTTGATGTCGGCCGTCATGTCTGTGATGGCCTGTTCGGTCTTCATCGCGCGCTCTCGTACGTCGTCGATCTTCTTGAACAGCTCTGACAGATCAGCCTTGGCTGTCTGGATGCGTTCCACGCTGCCCGCATTGGATGTGACTTGTTCTTCGACCAGGGCGCTGATGTTATTGTCCAATTCATCTTCGTAGTCGTGGAGGGTGCCGGTGACCTGGGAGACGGAGGAAAGGGGTGGACGGATGGGAGAAGATAGCATTCAAATGCTCGACTGGATCATAGTCCACTATAATCACACCAAGCCAAGTCAGTCATTTTCATGCATAAAGCAGTGGGTGTTGATCTGTCTGTACCTGCATCCAAGGCGTCCGGGGTGGTCTCCTCGTTTGGCGGCATGCCGGTGGTCGAGACGGTAATCGCAGTCATCCCATGAGCACTTCAAGATAAACTCATCCTGCTCATGCCCGGGAGACGAGTTCGGTGTCAAGCCAATGCGAATTGTGTGAGGACCGAGACCGTGGGAATTGGAGATGTCCAACGCGGGTCGCATGTCTTCGCGGGCCAGGTGGCTCGGGGGGTCGGGGGCAGCTTGGCATCTTACGCAACCAAACAGCGGTAGTTTGGGGAAGTATAACCCCCCACCACAGGACTGTATCTATCTTCGACCATGTTGTTTATCTACTATCTTACAGTTTAAATTAGTCTGGAACTATGGGTTTGAGATTGATATTTCTCATTGTCATTGACCACGTGTGGCATATGTTAAGATTCTAAAGTACATGTTCATGAAATCCTTGCCCTTTCGCCTGAGCAATGCAAAATTCAGAAAGCCACCAACACTACCATCGTTCCTTGTAGCATGCAAACTCCCCCGGTGACTCTGGCATTGATCCATAGTCACATTTCAGTCCATTCCATCACGGAATAGAAGCGAATTAGAGATATGGCCTCGCGATCGGGTGAGAGAGACCGCCTAGGCCGGAGAGAGGAAAGCGGTGGCAGGAAGCGACCCCGATGCCTGATAGTAAATGAGTTAGTCTTGGTATTTCAGTATATCAGTTCAAGTAAGGGTGCATACCTTGAGCTCTTCGAAATTCTTCCAAGCAGCATCCAGGTTCCAGCCATTGCCAGACAGGGCCATCTCCGAAAACTGGAGAGTCATGCCCGACTTGGCACTCATCTGTGCCACCAACAGCTCCTGTTGGACCTGGGCGTCCGTTTTTCCAGGAGCAGGGGCACCGTATCCTTGCGGGATACCAGGCTGGGCGACGGGCGCGGGCACCGCGGCTGCAGGTGCAGGGACAGCGACGGGTGCAGCACCGGCAACGGGAGCGACAGGAGCCGTGGCGTAAGGAATAGCCTGGTTCTCCGGGCTCCAAGCCTCATGGCCGCCGTAGGCTCGAAGGCACAAAATGTCATTGATGACTCGGATGCCGCCCATGCCACCACCGGGGCCAATGATGAAGGTTCGATCGAAACTGCGTGTCTCGACCTTGCCGCCGACGCTTTCTTCGAACTTTCCGTGGACCATGATCATGAGACCACCTACACCAGTAGGGCTTTGTCCAGTGGGGTCGGGGAGTCCGGGGACTGGATGGCACTCAACCAAATACTCCTCTGGGTGTGCGGACATATCAGGGTGCCGGGTTTGCGGGAGACTCTTCCATAGTTCGAGAATCTTATCCGCACCAGTGTAGGCACGCGACATGCGCGCAGGAAGGTGGTTGATTTTGAGGAGATTTCGGCTCTTCTTGATGTATGGGTCCCAGCCTGCAGATTCAGTCTGCTGAGCCTTGGGAGCGGAGGTGTTGACGTTCAGGGTGAATTCTGATTGAGAGTCGTAGACGCTCTTGACGAGTTCGTCCCGACTGTTGTCGTAGCGAGTGAAGAAGGCACGAATGAAGTTCTCCGCGATCTGGCCATCGTCCTGGAAGTGGGGTGCTTGGACAGGAATGGGCGTCTTCTTTTGAGCCGCAATCTCCTCTGCAGTGCGAACAATAACATTGTTCAAGGTCTGTAACTTTGGATACCACTTCATCATTGTTTCTTTGAAGTTTGGCTCAGCACTGAACGGGTTTTCGGTCAGATCAAGGAATTCGAGGTTGCGGAATTTCCAGCGCCATGCGTTTATCGACCGGTAATCCTTGAGATTGTTGTGGGATAGGTCCAGGTTCTTGATATCCGGGAAGGTCTGGGAGAGAGTGGTCACCGCCGTGACGTTTGTGAGGGAATTGTGAGCCAGACTGACGCTCTCCACGGCCTCTCGTCGCTGAGCTGCGTTGGTGAATCCCATTTCCCAAACCTTCATCAAAGCAGGGAAGAACTTGGACTCGGTCGAAGTCTGGTTGAAAATGCCCATGGCCACCAGATCTGGGTCGGCTGAGAGTTTGGAGAGGTCGAGGAGTTTGGTATCCGGATAGTAACGCTTGGACAGGATCAACGTCATCTTGGACTTGGTGTCCGCGGTAGAAGGGGAGGTGCCGGTGGCAGTGCCCAATTCGCGATCAAGAACGGCACTTGAAGAGGGGTCGTAGGGCTCCACGACGAGGTGAACACCCGCGAAAAGACTGTCATGAAGCCGAAGCATCCTGTCCGACAAGTCGGGGCGGACGAACACCACGAGAGAGTCGCCTTCGACGCGCGACTATTATCGAATGTTAGCAAGGCACGAAAGACCTTGTGAAGCGCAGTGGGTTGAAGAACAAGAAAAAGCCAGGAAGGCTGAGGAAAGTCGGCCGTCGGTTTGCCATCATTTGAAAACACATGAAACGCCGGTTCGGGTAGTGTCGAGGTTGGTGATTGATGCGATCGCTCCTTCGCATGTTGAACATACCTTTGTGATTCTAGCGCGGGGTCCAGATTTGGAATGGGCGTTCATCCGTCTCTCGAGAAATGCGATAAGGTTTTCGACGCCCCCATCGCGATGGGATGAGACCTTGCTCTCCTTCCAGCCAAGAACGCTGAACAGCTCCAGGTTGCTTGGCGCGGCGTTCTTTCCCTGGCGGATGCTGACTTGGGAATCCCGAGTATTCGAGATTGCTTTCTGGATCGCCTCCAGAGTCTTGTCGCGTGCCTGGGGACGATCACCGCCAGAGCGAGCGGGACGACCAACTCCAGCGCCAGAGCCTGAACCAGACCCAGTCGGACGACCAGGGCCACCACGACCACCCCTCTTGCCTCCCCGACCGCCGGGGGCATCCATGTCCATGTCACCATCTCGGTCGGTGCGAATCGGGCCCCGCTTGCGAATGCCCCCGCGGTCACCACCTGAGCGGCGGGACTTCATGGTCTTCATGTTGGCCCGGGGGAACAAGAGACGGGAGAGTGAGAGATGCCGGTGTGGGAAGAGAAAGGAGGAAAGAAAGAAAGAAAGAAAGAAAGAAAGAAAGAAAGAAAGAAAGAAAGAAAGAAAGAAAGAAAGAAAGAAAGAATGGACGTTGGCCTTTCAGGCCGATTCGTCAGGTGGACTGCGCGTTGCGCGCCTCAAATCGAGTAGGAAGGCTCGATTCTTCTGCAGGAGAATCGGAAGAGTTGTTGGAGGGAAGAAGGTGAAAAGAGGAAAAGAGGAATCGCAGGGATGAGGAGATGAGGTTTACAAGGAAGTAGAGGCGATTCAGGCAGCGGAGGGTGCCTCCAGCTTTCTCAAGGCAGTCGCGGAGTGAATCGTGAAGCCCAAAAAAAAGTGACGCACGGGGTCACGTGGTTGATCGATGTGCGGATAGGCAGCCGTCAGGTGACTTGTGGAGATGACTCAGCCGGGCTGCCTTGGCCCGGGATCAGGCAGCCAATGAGCGATTGTCTTCTGTCCTTTCACTGCTGTTCAGATTAATACGGTAATTCCCATACAATCGGGCTTGCCCTTGGTTCCGAGTATACGGCGGAGATCAATCTAGCCAGCTTGCAGTATCTCAGTCGGGCTCGAGGACGAACGGGGCTAAAGAGGCAATTGAGTTGACTCTTGCTAGGTATGTGCATCTATGGGAGTTCTGAAACAATATCTCGATATTATACTTGTGAAATACTTCCCCCCGTTCACTCACGGAGCTTGCGCGTTTCATGAGGCCCTAGCTAACTTCTCCCCACGCTATCTTCTAGAAATCCCACGAGTCACTGCACCACTCCCCTTCGTTCATTCCCTGGATCTTCGGATCACTCTATGCTCGCCAATTGCCCCGCAAGATGCCCGCAAAGTCGCGATTCACGAGGCTAGACGCCTTCGCCAAAACCGTCGAGGATGCGCGCATTCGCACCAACTCCGGCGGCATCATCACTATAGCTTCGTTGTTGGTAGTGTTGTGGCTGGTCTGGGGAGAATGGGCTGACTATCGCCGAGTGGTTGTTCAGCCCGAGCTCATTGTGGACAAGTCGAGAGGTACGCATTGGAGAACTTGAATCAAGGATGCTCGAGGCGAGTCGATGTGCATTCGCAACAAAGCTGACGTGGAGGGGTTCGCCTTGATATAGGAGAAAGGATGGAGATCCATTTGAACATGACCTTCCCGCGACTGCCTTGTGAGCTATTGACCCTGGACGTCATGGATGTGTCTGGCGAGATGCAGGTCGGTGTGGCACATGGCGTGAACAAAGTCCGCCTGGCTCCAGCTGCGGAAGGAGGTCGAGTGATTGATGTCCAGGCCCTTGACTTGTAAGTTTAATTTCCCGAAAGAAGATGCCTCCAATTGCACCAACAACCCGCGCAACATGTTGATCACAAGCTCACCTGGGTCTTCCATTGATTTGCAGGCACTCCCCAGCCGATGCCGCCGCGCATCTGGCCCCAGACTACTGTGGTGAGTGCTATGGAGCAGATGCGCCACCAAATGCGATCAAAGCAGGCTGCTGTAGCACCTGCGACGAAGTGCGCGAGGCATACGCAAACAAGCAATGGGCATTCGGCATTGGCGACAACGTTGAGCAGTGTACTCGTGAGGGGTACGGCGAGAAGCTTCTGGCCCAACGGCGCGAGGGCTGCCGCATTGAAGGCGTTCTCCGAGTCAACAAGGTGGTGGGCAACTTCCATATCGCTCCTGGTCGCAGCTACACAACTGGAAACATGCATGCCCACGATATGGACAACTACTTCATGCGCGATGCGCCCTCGCCCGAGCAACACACCATGACCCACGAGATCCACGAGCTTCGATTCGGTCCTCAACTCCCTGCTGAACTTGCGGATCGTTGGCAATGGACTGACCACCACCACACTAACCCGCTGGACGACACTAAGCAGGTCACCGAGGAGCCCGCCTTTAACTTTATGTACTTCATCAAGGTTGTCTCGACCTCCTATCTGCCCCTGGGCTGGGACCCGACATTCTCGTCTGCGATCCACAGCGCTTATGATAAGGCTCCTCTTGGCGCGCACGGTCTCGCCTACGGCTCCCAGGGTAGCATTGAAGCACACCAGTACTCTGTGACCTCGCACAAGCGCCCTCTCGTGGGCGGCGACGATGCTGCCGAGGGCCACAAGGAGCGCATGCACGCCTCTGGCGGTATTCCCGGCGTCTTTTTCAACTACGATATTTCCCCTATGAAGGTCATCAACCGCGAAACCCGTCCCAAGACGTTCACCGGTTTCTTGACTGGTGTTTGTGCCATCATCGGTGGTACCCTGACGGTGGCCGCGGCCTTGGATCGTGGTCTCTACGAGGGTGGTATGCGTATCAAGAAGCTGCACTCCAACTAAATTCTGCCCCCTTGGCTCAGAAATGAGAGACATGGAGTGCATCGCATACCCACTGTAACCTCCGCCCCAGAAAAGTCAGGAGACGGGAGGAAGGTGGGCATTCGTGGCGTTATTTTGGGATACCTTTATACATTGATTTTTGACTTTTTGTGTCTTTTGGTTTCGGTGTATGTACGTATCGATTTATCAGGAAGTACTGGTTGCCTTGTTGAGCAGCTACTCGTTTTATGTTCCTTCGAACCCTATATTCATTCTCCCAATAGGTATCGTGTACAGAAATCGACATACTACCTCCCCGCGGGCCCGACGAGCACCTCGGTCACGCAGGGTAAGAAATGATCGCATCACAACATGCTGTGCTCGAAGACTGCGCATGTATACTCAGCGAGAGAGTTCTGCTTTTTTGCATGCAATGAAAGTAGTCAGGCCTACGACTCTTTAACAATGTAGAAAGTACTTATAAACACTTAGCATATATGACCCCCGGATCTACACTACCAATCTACGAAGAGGAGACAAAAATAGCCTGTATCAAGAATTCCATTCTGTACAACTCTAATCAAAGTTACAGACAAAAAAAAAGGGATGATAACCACCCAAAGAAAGAAAATGTAGCACTCGGTGAGGTAGAAGCGGCAGCATAAAAACCTAAGAGATAAACAATGACAATGAGAGGAGTAACAGAACCGCATGCAACAAGAAAAGAAGAGAAGCAGACCCCCAATGCGCCAAACCAAATCTGCAACTCCATTTCTGATGCGCAATGCAAAGATGATGATAAACACGATATGACTGTAGTAAAGAAAAGAAAAGAAAATGATAGTGCGGGGAATGAATGCAAGTTTCAACAGGACAGGAAAGGAACAAAAGTGAAGACGAGGGATCGAGGACCGTAGAAGTGTGCAGAAAGTCTAGATCTAAGTTGGGAGGGTATGCAGTTTCAAGTATGAACAGGAAATAGAAAGGAAAGGGGCTGGAAGGACAGTAGCGTAAAGTAGAGTTGAGTTTAAGTTGGGCGCGATTCATCAAAACAGGTAGGAGATCGTAATGTTTTATGAATGCGTGGTATTGTAGTTGGCAGGGTAGCCACCTTGCTGAGTAAAGTGCTGGCTCTGCTGGTAACTTGGCGGTACTTGCGAGGAAGCCTGGGCGAGCTGGCCATACCAAGACCGCCGGCGGGGTTCATCTGAACGGTTCATCTGGTGGAGGGCGTCCCAGGTTTGGCTGGCGCCGGGGAGATTGTACATCCCATCCCGAGTCGGGGGTGGGTACACCGAGGGGGCATACTGGGATGCATATTGCTGTGGGTGCTGCATCATCTGGTGGTGCTGTTGCTGCTGCTGTTGTTGTTGCTGGTATTGCTGATGCTGCTGGCGCTGTGCAATAGCATGCTGTACCATCTGGTTCGACATTCCCTCTTTCATTTCACGCCTCTCACGCTCACGGGCATCAATCGTTGACACGAGACCCATGGGATTCACTTGAGGCTGAGGCTTGTTGGTGTTGGTCGACATATCGAAGAACGACGAGCCAGTCATGCGGGCGACATGCTCTTGCTCACGAGCAGAAAGGTGGTTCCCCACATCATTGTAGCCGGTGATCATCGTGTTGGCACCACGAGAGGAGGGGCGGTAATTGGCATCCGGATAGGAAGTCATGCGGGAGTGAGGTCGAGTCCAATCTCCCGATACCGGACGTGCTGGAGGTGGGCTGTTGTTTGACGGGACACGCTGGTGCATGTGCACCGGAGGACTAGGTGCGGCTCGCTGCTGCACGAACTGCTCTGGGGTAAGACCGCCTCCGGGGGTCGTGGGACGACCGCTGGCCATGCCGGGCTGCCAGAGAACACTACGTCGACGTTCTTCCTGGCTTGGAGAGCGAACGTGACCGCGCTCCATGGGGCTCGTTGGAACATATAGTTTGAAGTCAGACTCGTTCCGTTGATGCGAAGCCTTTTTCAAAGTGTCGCCAGTGGTCGGACGTCCGGTGGTGGGCATATAGGTCAGTGTTGGACCGAAGTCAACGGTGGGAATATCTGGGTTGGGCTCTGCTGGCTTGTCGGTCGCGTAGCGAGCATCGCCGATGACAAGATCCTGCTTGGCTGGCTCACCAACAGTCTTCTTAACACCCATGCGCTTGGCAGACTTTTTACTGTAGACAGACTCATGGGTGCTCGCATAGTCAGGAGAGACCGTAGACGCATCATCATACACGCTCTCCTCCTCATTGGGGGTCGGGGACATTGGAGATGGAAGATGAGGGGCGATTCGGTTCAAGGCATCTTCATCCAGGGTATGGCGCAGGTCATCAAAGCTAGGCTCTCCTCCATCGGGTGACAAGGGTGGCCCACCAAAGAGCTGTCTTTGCGGGAGAGGCTTACGCTTGACAGCCTTGCTAGTGTCGATTTGTAGGTTTCGTTGAGGCGAGGGAGTGCCTGTGCTGGGAGTAACTGGACGCTGCTCTGAAGTAGGTACTTGACGCGAAGGGAAAGCAAGACCCTCGTCACTAGACTGGTTCTTAAGTGGAGACCCTCTTGCTGCAACGGGTTGCGGGGCGTAGACATGGTAATGGGCCTGGTCGCGGATCTGCTGGAGCCGCTGATCCATGGTGGTATCAGGGTGCTGTTGCTGGTAGTAATGGTGGGGATCCTGGTATGCGAGTGCAGCACCGTCCATTTCCATACCCGTTTTCCCAACCTGATGGAATTGCATTAGAGTCGTATGAGACATACGGTTATTAGCCAGTCTCTGCTCATTGCTTGTTTTCGGGCGGTTGGTAGGCATTTCTCGTGGCCCATGTGCGAAAGTCGGCGGCTTGGTGACGGGGGACGGCGGCGTGCGGGGAGGAAGCTGTTCTTCAAGTTCGAATGGACGTTCAAGCAGTCCCGAATTGCGATCACTCTCAGAGCTGATCCGTTCAGCGATAGGGCCAGCCAAAGCTTGCGCCCGGTCACGCTGCACCAGATCCTGGGCTGATGAATCAGGGGAGCTTTCAATCAACGAGCCGTAGCCATGTCTGGGCCCTGTCTGCAGACCTGTGGTATCCGACATTCCCCTAGAATGATAGCCCACAGGATCGTTCCGAGGAACTTCGTGAATAATCGCCTCTGCAGAATGATTGAATTCGGGTTTAGAGTCTGGAGCAGGAAGGTGTTGACGGGATCCATTCAACGAGCTTTCACCCGGGCGACTAGAGATGCTAGCACGATAGCGAGGTCGACTGCTGTTCACACTATTGGTCCGACTTCGGCCAGTGCTCATCCGCTTCTGCGTGGCATCCTTCAATTGTTTCCTCCACTCGGCTTCGCTCCACTCCTGGCTTCCGGGAATCTGGAGAAGATTGGTGATATCCAAGACTTCCAAGTATCCGTAGCGGCGCTGCTTAGGGAAGGCGAACATGATACTCTTGATATGGTTCACGTCGGCCACCAGGCGAGTCGGACGGCCGTAGAGGTTGAAGGTATCGAAAGTTGGGAATAGGAAACGAAGCATCATCTCGAAGCCGGAGACCGCAGCGTGCAGCTCGGGCATGACAAAGACAAAGCCTTCCGCCGACGTCTGAGGCCCTGAATGCAGGGTGATCCGACCTTCCAACTTCACCAACGTAGATTGATCAATGAGCGCTTTGGACTGCGGGTAGATCGCATATGCCGAGTAAACATGCGTCACTGTCGCAATTGGCTGCACCTTTTTCGTCTTTTTCGTCTCGTAGAACTTGATACTGCCGGTGACCGGCATCGTTAAGCGATCGTATGCAGACCTCTTCATCAACTTCCGGGCCTTCTGGAGCTCCTTCTCATCTGGTGGGTTAATGACATACCAGCATCGCCTCCAGGGCGTGCCAGCGCCGAATCGCACTCGCGCCCAATCCTCATGCTTGAACTTGGTGGGTGCCAGAATGGACTGGATTCCATTGAGAGTTTTACCTTTAGCGGCAATGAGGGAGCCAGTATACGCTTCATAGAGAGAAGTATGTTCGTACATGGCAAGACGAATGGCTGCAGTCCATTGGGTCATCGAGTGGAAGGAGCTAAAATGCAGCAAATATCGGTTCTTCCCCGCGGAGGATAGACTGAGGACGTTCTTCAATGGTTGCACGGCTCCGTTTCTAATGGGTAGCGTTTCGATCTAGCCAGAGTTATGGTATTAGCGTATAATTATGGGACCGCAAGCTTGACTAAGAGCATACCATCTTAATCGACGCATCCGCCAGATTGATATAAGTCGCGGGAACTTCTTCTCCGCCTGCTGCGTCCAGCGCAGCAGCCTCCCAGAGGGAAAGGACGGTGCCGACAAGCTGGGCGTAGCATTCTACCCACTGTCGATCGCCGCAAGGTCGTCCATCTGCGCATCTTAATCAGCTTACTATTTCCCCGCACACAGAGAGGGGGAATGATAAATGCATGTTTGAGCATTCCATCGCATAATTTCAACATACGAGAATCCTGATCATTCAGTTTCAAGAAATACCCTTCATGATAGACCTTGTTGGTGTGGATATTCAGAAAGGAGAAGATCGGCGAGAGCTCCGGTGGAGTATCATGCTCATGGGTCATGAGCGGCGGGTTGCGCGAGAAGATCATCGACGCCGGGCGCGAACTAATTCCCTCGCCGCGAGGGTTGGAGCCACCGACAGGCGACAGTTCCGACGGCGGAGATGGGGTATCAGGCGAAGGCGTCTGCCACCTCGGAGGTGTTTCGGCGGGAGTAATGTTGCGCGAGGATCGCTTACTCTCCTTTCCGGAGTCATTGTTCTTGGATCCTCCCCAGGTTGACATAAACGAAAGGACTAAAGCGAGGACGCAAGGGCGAGTCAGTAATGCCGTTATGCCGAAAGCTTGCGATCCAGCGGAAGCAGGTCAACGGTTCACTTACCACGCGAGCGACCCATGACGTCGGGTGGGTGAATAGATCACCAGCCAAATCCTCAATCTGGCCTTTCGCCAGCGCTGAAGGAGCTGCGCAACGTCTCTAAAAGAGAGAAGGGCGAAGATCCGAGAAGATACAGGGGGCAACGAGAGGACAATTGGAGAAGGAGACAGTAGCGCACGGTCTAGGTCGGAGGAGGGAGAGTGGTGGAGCTAAGAAGCCCGCTAGAACCGAAACACGGAGGAGCAAATTAATCCATGGAGGGGGACATGTGAACAAAAGGGGTCTCCTTGGATAGATTGAGGGGGGGAAGGGTTCACTGGCGTGGAGGATAATAAGAATAAGGAGCCAGTACTAAAAAAGACCAAGAGAACCTGGACGTGGACCAAGAAAGTCGGCAGGAAGTTTTGCTGGACAGGCGCCGCCAAGCGGGTGTGATGACGTTGCGGTCTTGGGAAAGTCAGTCGCCGGGACTGGGTTTAGGCAGCGGGTTCAGCAAGTGGTCACTTCCAGTAGTGGGAGAGGGGGTAAAAGGGAAAGGGTAAACGAGAGGAGGTTGGGAAAGAGAAAGTAAGAACCAGAGAAGAGAGAGAAAGGAAAGATAGCATGACCCGACGGAGAATAATGTGATCACGACGTGTACTCCGTCCGGAGACTGGAGACGGGAGATACTACGGAGTAATCCTATAATACCATAATGCCATAATGCCATCGAGGAGGCAAATGGCCGCATGGCCGTGGGTCTTGCTAATCAGCCATAACCATAATTACCACGCCCAGGAACCAGGCCAGAGTTTAGTTTCTTTCAAGAACTCCAGAGATTCTTCCCTCCTTGATTATAGACCACTAGAGAGTTTCGTCACTAGGCAATGACTATTGGCAGCTGGTGGGACGGCCTTAGCGACTAAGTTTACGGAGATACTAGTAGTAGTGATGGAGTTCAGTTACGGCTGTTAATATGGGGTCGCTAGTTCATTATTAGGAGGTGAGTAGTTACTCCATTTCTAGTCATAACACTTTACAGAATACCATTATCTCTTAAAAGCGACCATTTTGTTGAAACTCTATCATGACAAGTCGAAAGCAAAAAAAAAAAAAAGACATACAGTAATGCTGCGTCATGCTGGACCCCTCGGGTGGGGGACAACCTGTCTTAGACTTTTAGTCCCAAATTTAGCACTGTCTTAGCCAAGCTCAAACTATACGATTCACTCTGATTCTTCCTCATAGTACGGAGTACACAGCTGGAATGTTACAATAGAGTACATAATGGTAATGTACGATGGTCACACAGTCGTAGCCTTATTTCCCCCTTTTCTGCTGCGATGCCTATTTTAGGCTCTCTGGTACTCCATACATAGTCCACATACTCCATACTGGCAGGCCTAAATTCCTCATGGAACATTCGATTTAATCCGCCACCACCGGCCACTGGCCATCTCTCGGCACCGCCTCCCCTTTTCCCTCGCCACTTTCCGTTTCCAAACCACAACTTTAACATTATTAACATTAACATTTTGTACTGTACTACACCTACACACCACCACAAGGCCAAAGTTTGCAAACCCAGTTTTCCCGGCTTTCCCCTGTGATCCAATGAAAATCAAATCATCCAACAAAGTCCAATGAAATCGAATTCAAGCGGGTCAGCGCGGCCCAAGACCACCCCAAAGGCCCATTCACGATTCATTTAAATTCTTTCCCTTTTCGTTCTGCCGGGACGCGCAACGCCTGTGCGGCGAGGCACTTTACATTGGCCAAGACGCACACACCGCCGGGTCTGTCACGGCCCAAGTTGCCTGTCCTCGCGAGTTGATTTCAAGCTTACCCGCTTGCTGGGCCTGCATACCTGCAGGTAGATCCAGAAGGCTCGGCGATCCAGCTGCAGTCGCACCCCCTCGTACCTGTCATGGCCGCTGCCTGCCCGGCAAGTTGTTCTTTGTTCCAGGCTTTCTCCTCTAAGCCGGTGGGCCCCCAGCCTCACCGAACCCGAGATCATCCAAGATCCCGCTGGTCGCCTCAGCTTGAGATGCGAGGATCCGAAAACTCATCACGAACATGCAGGTCTTTTTCTCATTATTTCTCCTACTGTACCTCGAGGCTTGCCTCGCACGCACTCCTGCATTAGACCTCTGACCAACAGCCACAATTTGGCACTTACTACTTTTTAGGCCCTAACCGATGCTCTTTTTGGGCTGGTTACTTACTGGTTAGTTGGTCTTGGGGTCACAGGTGGAGACTTGGCATTGGCACACTTGGTCCGAGTCGATGTCCTCCCGGCACTTCATGTCCAGGTGGTCCTCCCCAGTTATCGTGATTCATCCTGATTTGCTGGTGATTGGCCTGGGGGATCGAGATTGGCTCCATTGTTTGCTATCCCCCAGAAAGAAGGATCCCTGACCCCTCCATGTCCAGATCAGTGCGTAGATGCCCACATTCTTGACTCGAGATTCTTAGGGTATGTGTGGCCAAAGCTCCGATCCGATGCACTGTCGCGCGCCAACAAGTAGCTCTCTCATAGGGCTAATGGGGTCTGTCTGACATTGCCCGCGAGTTGCGACCCCTATAAGCAACGCGTAAGTCAACCCCGTGGCGCCGGGTAAATCCCATTCGAGTTTGGTGTCCGATACCTACAAAATCGCATTCACGATTTCTCTTTGTTGATGGGCTGTTTCAACCTGAATATTTTGTGAGGTTTCTCGTTCATTGAATTCAAAGGAGTACTGTACTGTAGTCATGGTTATTTTTACAATTTGCGTAGATGTCTCAGGTGAGACACGGAGACTTCCGGGGATACACCATTCCAGACGTTGGTGGATCTCGTGGTTAATTTCAAATAGGGCTCTGTCATGAGGTTCTTGCCCCTTCAATGTTCACCCAGTGACACCCACCCCTCCCCTGTCCTGGTCCATTTGTAGGGCGCAAGACCCTGGCACATGGTCCAAGGGGTCATGATTGATCGCACAACGTGGTATTTGATTTTAGATACTATAGACGAATCAGGGTGAGACAGCGGGGAGGTTAGTTTTTACAAACATTATGGATTCAATCTTCCTGATTATACGTGCAGGTCTAGTCGGCGTTCACTCGGTATTACAATATGTACACCTCGTGCAAAATTTTGGCAAACTGGAAGAATCAGCTTGCTGTATCCTCGCAGCTCGCTCAGTGAAGAATACTCCGCTAGGGTCATACAAGCATAGCACCTGCATAAATACTATGTTTTGCTTTATCTCAAAGCATAGAGCGTATTTGATCCATCGCATCTTAACTGAATGATCTGTATGGCAATAATCTATATGAATGCACCTAATAAAGCAAATCATTCATTGGAAAATCTCGCGCGATTCTCATTTTTCAAACATGGTCATTAAATCTCCTCAAAGGCCCGAACAATAAAAGACTTTCCTTGAATAACCACCTTCTCCCCAGGAACCCTCCAAGAACCCTGGCCCTCTCCTTCAAACCCATTCTTCATCGAGGGCAGAGTAGCTCCATCAGGACCAACAACATACTTCTCCTCCCACCCAGAACTCCATTCCTCCCTTCTCGCACTAACTTCAGCACCGGTCCTCTTCAGAGACAAGCTACCCTCCGCATCCTTCTCTTGAGAATGAATCTGGACCTGCTGGAAGGCTAGATATGTGCCCCAAATCCGACCGAAAAAGATCTTGGTCACGGTGACCTCTTCTCCATTCTCGGATACGTTGACGTTGCTATCATCCGATTCGAGGATCCACGAGAGACCTTTCTTGGCACCCTCGGGGCCCTCTCTGAAGGGCAGTTCCCGCCAAACCTCCTCGAAGGCCGTCATGGGGGCGCCGGGTAGATCGGTGCGGGGCATCTCTCCAGTTTCGAGATCATCGCCGTTGGGCAGAGGACTGAAGTTGGCAGGGTCGACCATGCCGATTTCATTAAGAGAGTCCAGTTCGCGGGTGAAGCGCACATTAACTGCGCGCACTGTTAGCATTGATTCATCGAATCATGGAATTCGTGCCTAGATCTTGGGGGGTAACATACGCGGTACTTCACCCGGATTCTCAACAATCCGTGTACCAGCCATAGCCCAGTCAATTGCGCCAGATGCCTTATCCATCCGCAAATCTATGAAATACTCTCCCACAGAGAGAACAATTGTATCGGTCGTCTCTGCTGGGGGCTCGGGGACCCATCGGAGAGAGATACGAGTTGAAAAGCTGCTCGTTGAACCCAGCATAGCACCGGTAGCCGCCATGATGTCGCACAGAGGTATAGATTGAAGGCTGGTTAAATGCAAGAATTGAAACTCTCCTCACGGACAGGCGGGGTAATATCCAGTTTCTTATATTTGAACTGTGGAGGGCGTGGGAGAACTACTCTGAATCGGGGGAATCGACGAATCGGGAAGCTGCAAGAGATGGCGTGCAGCCCTTATCGCTTATCGCTTATCGAGTGGCCTGGTGCCCCGCGAAGGTAGGATTACGACCGATTTGGAGGGAAAGTCCACATTAAATCTTGGTTTCTCTCTGGAATAGTGTTGATTGGAGAACCTGATAATTTCAATTGGCCCAATTCAATGAGAATATACTTGGCTAAATCATTGCCAAGAGGTCAACTGGGAGCCTCAAGACTATGCATTCAATATCACCCCACAGCGGGCCCTCCACTGAACTCGAGGGAAGGCCGATTATGTCAGGCTCTGCCCTATCAATGAATTGCATGATTTGAGAGTCCCTCGATTTCTGATATCTGTCATGATTTTTGAATGCACGATACTCCGTTTAGACAAGGCTTCCATATCAATACTTGTAATGATTTCATAGAGCGCAAGGAATTGGGAGATCCAATCTGATAAATGTAAAACCAGGATCATCACCCATTAAGAGGTCTCAGAAGATTTACATTATCTACTGGATTTGCATGCTGGAAGAAAAAAATGAGTTTATCTCACAGCTATGAATTATTTTGCGATTTTGGACCCTGTGTACATCCTTCAACTAAGTAGGTTAACTGGCGTTGATGATGCGCGAAGGTTGTAACTGAATGTTAGGAAGCACCGATCAAATCGGGTGGGTTTGAATGTATTTCGGCCCAGAAAAAATTGAATTGAACATTATACACTGCTTGATATTGATGAAAGAGCTCAATCGCTAGGTTTGTGTTGGAGTTGTCTTTGTACTTCTCAATACAGTGGCACCTATCAATAAGGAGATGGAAGGCCTTGGCTCAAAGTTAACGCTTGAGATTGGGAATCTTAATTGTTGGGTTATGCCCAGATCAATACTTGAGTGAGCTCAAAGATAAAGATTGAGTTATAAAACTTGCCAGGCTCGATGCAGCTTTTGGTAGTCGTGTCGGTCCTCAACTGGAGCATGCCAATCAAGATCGATGCGGGTCTAGCTCGTCAGCTGGAAATCATCCGTATGGACTTAAGACAGGTGTAATACTGCATTAATATTTGTGAGTTCACCCCGCAAATTACTCCATGCAATTGTGATTCAATCCACCATCCCCGCATCTGCATCGAGAGACCATGTTCATACGACGCCAGCCGAGGTCCCCGGCTTAACCAGTTTGAGCTCCTCGCCCCACTGCGAGTCCCCACCGAAGCATCCCCCCAGACTTTATACTTCATACTACAAGCAATACAGCTCCAACCCCTAGACATTGTGTGTTCCTCGAGAAACCTCGCATTACTCTTGCCCACCATGTCGTTCCAAACTCCACCTCCGAAAACAACCATCTTCGAGATATCCTTCCCCAGTCCAGGAGTCCTGCTCGCGACGATCAATCGTGAGAAGCGCATGAACTCGATCCCTTTGAGAGGTCACCACGAGGGAACAGCACTATGGAACTGGCTTGACAGCGAGCCGTCTATGAGAGTAGGTATCATTACCGGCAAGGGGGCCAAGGCTTTCTGTGCGGGCGCCGACCTTATAGAACAGCGTGATATCAGCCGCGGTGACGAGGCCAGACCTGAAAAGGGCGCCGAAGGCGGCTTTGCAGGGTTAAGTCAACGACGAGGAAAGAAGCCAGTTATTGCTGCGGTCAATGGGCTGGCACTGGGAGGCGGATTTGAAATTTGTCTGAACTGGTTCGTGCATAAGTTTGATTATTGCAGCCTCGGCTGAATTGATGGTTCATTGGCTAATTGAGGTTCTCGTTTTATGCTTAGTGACCTGATCGTTGCATCCCCTAAGGCTTATTTTGGCTTACCTGAAGTTCTTCGCGGCCTGTACGCTGGAGCTGGTGGGCTGTCGCGTATTGTCCGTGATTGCGGAATGCGCATTGGCAGTGAGCTGGCACTGACCGGGCGTCGGGTACCTGCAGAAGAGGCGCTGCAGCTGAGGTTGATCAACCGTATTGCGAGCTCCCCGGAGTCCGTTTTGGATGAAGCCCTGGCGCTGGCCAAGGATATTGCTAGCAAGTCTCCTGATGCGATCATTGTCTCTCGGTCGGGTCTTCGTGAATCATGGGAAACCGCGAGTACGATCGAAGCGGACAAGATCACAGCAGAGAGATACGGCAAGGGGCTGCTGAGCTCGGAAAATCTGAGAATTGGACTGGAGGCCTTTGCAGCTAAGAAGCAACCGCAGTGGGTGGCTTCCAAGCTTTAGACCTTGGGATTGATCTACAACATTCAATGCCATCTACTGTATAGGTAATTTGATTAGTAGTATAGAATCCAGAAAGACAATATACTGGTCAGCATATACGATTGTCTACAACGCTATTTACACATGCGTCTTCACATCTACCACCCTATATCTTAGAGCCCAGAATCTTGAAAGTGTTTCTCCCAGTCTCCTGATCCGAGCCCACCCAAATCGATTTTCCAATTTGCTCACTTGCCGAACCAAGGTCCTTCAAAGTAGAACCATCAGTCGTGATAGCAATGAATCGAGAGCCGTTCTCGTCCAGGCGACCCAGGACAAAGCCCGCCAGAGGTGAACCATCACGATCGTATTGAACTGTGTATGTCTTTCCATTTTGTTAGTCACCAGTGATTTTATCTTGATGAATCAAACACTACTCACCTCGATCCTCGCGCTGCCATTTGCTCTTTCCGCAATAGCTGGTTGGGCATCGCTCACATGCCGCGGAAGGGGATTTCGGTTCGGATAAGGAGCACCGTCGCCTCGTGGCCGTCGAGACAGACACACTGCATGGTGATGTGACAAGACGCCGCCGTTGGCAAGTACGAGACCGATACGGCCATTCCCCCTTCGAAGCTGGCGCACCATCTCTGTAATTGCCTGTTTGAATGGTAAATGAGTGTTTGAAGTGTGGCAGAGGATCGAAATCAACATACATGCATTGAGTAGTTGTTACCCGCCCCGCCAAATGAAGTGAGGCCTCCTAGCAGAGTCGTCGGTCTTTTGCCGCCGTAAATAGGAATACCCAAGTGCAGAGAAGCTAACTTAGGAACAACTGGGAAGCATCTACATGCATTCAGCAAAGTGTTTCTTAGGCACAGAAATATACAGTACTCACGAATAGAAATCGTATAGATCAATGTCCTCTGTCTTCACGTTCGAGACGGCCAAGGTCGCATCGAGACAGGAGGATAAACTTCGACTGGAGTGGAACGAGCTGCGTTCCCAGACTGTTATTCCGTCAGAAAGATTTCATCAATGCATTGCTCATATTAGGGATTCCTCACAATGCTCATAGTCATGAGTTCCCGCACCTCCTAGGGGGAAGATCAATTGAGACTCGGGAACGCCCAGTTGGCGCGCATGCTGGAGGGAGGTAATAATACATGCTGCCGACATGTTCACGGTGTTGAACGCGTTCATCACCAGAGGATCTGCTTCTAGTCAACAAAATAGGGACCGACGCATCTCAGGCTTCCTCTTCTCTTACAAGGTAAACAGATCATTCGGTTTCTTTTTGTAACCTTGCCAATAGTGTCCCCTGTGTCGGGCTCTTTTCCGTGGGTCCAAGCAATGGGATTCTGTGCTGCTACGCGCGCATATTCTGCGTAAAGTTCACTCGATTCTCGGTGGTTATCGGCCAGGCTCTGTCCACGATGTGCACGAAGGGCAGCCTCGTACAACGGATAAACCTGCATCGGTAGGCCGAGTCCGTAATTACTGGCCAGATCTAGAGATGATCAGCCTTTATTAGTGTTGCATTGGATGCCCAATGGCAATATCACATACTACTCTTGTGTCTCCGCTCCCAAATAGAGGTTGTATCATCCACATGTGTCCAACCCGGGGAGGGAACTTTTTCGCAGCTTGAAATGCACCCACTGAGTTTCATGTGTTAGTCAACTTGTCGATACATTTGAGGCCAGCGAGTGTATTGGGAAACTTTACATGATGCAAGGGCCTCTCCACCAGTGATAATGGCCACTTTGCTCTCTCCACTAGCGATGCGCCGGGCAGCTTCATCAAACAACTCGGCTGGCGCATTACCACCATGTTCGCTCTCACGAAGATAAGTAGCTCGGCAGCCTAGTCTGTTGGCCAGAAGCTCTGGGGTATTAGGATACGGCCATGTCCAATTGGCCACGACGGAGATGCTATCGATGCTCTTTTGGAGAGCCTTCCCATCTTGAGTGGAAATCCCAGTATCCTTCAAAGCCACCGTGATGGCTTTTAGCATGAGCTCCAAAGGCTCGAATGCATCCTCCAAGCGATTTGAACGATTCTTGAGGTCTCCAACGCCAATCACGACGGGAATTGTGGCTGACATCATCAATATTGTATACGTGGATTGGGGTTTACAGCGACTTCACAATTGAGCGGACCCGAGGAAAAGGGACAGAAAATGAAAATATAACTTGGTTTACTCTCTCCTGCCTTCGGCTGCTATTATAATTTGTAGTGATGTTGCTGGGTCCTTGTGGGGAAGCGATCGTCAATATGTGCTAATGAATTCCCGTCGGCTTGCACGACGCAATATACCGAGGGTAAACGGCTCCCCCTCAGTAGGTTTCTAATTGCCCCCAACCTTACCATGGAAGGCTCTCGGACTTCACATGACTAATTCATAATATTTATGAAAGTAGGTAAGATGAAAACCTGCTATGATTTAGCTGCTGTTCAGATTGTGGGGCTCTTGGGCTAGCTATAAACCTTTATCATAAAGCCTTTATGGCATCCCTGGTCTTTTCCTGTTCGGCGACAATGGGCATGGTCAGAAGGATCCAACCTGCCACAGTGAAATTAATCAACATTCTCGCTTTCCCGCTGCTCCTAAGCGAGTTGTAGAAGACGCAACTATGTATAGCTCATCGGCTGAGGGCGTGCGAGGCGACGCCGAACCTAAAGCCATCGAGGCTGAAAGTAGTATATAACTGCAAGACAAGCTGTCTAGGATCATTCGTATCCTTCGAACTCGAATTAACGGTCAATACGTTATCTCAAATGGCTGCTTCAGCGATATTCAAACAGCAAATTGAGCTGGTTCATGGAGACTCGACTCGTGGATAGTTCGTACATCGGTTCAAGTCTAACAAGGATTAGTATGCAAGAAAGCCGTTGAACACCCCTGTCAGCAGATAAGAAGCGAAACCCAGCCTCATGCTGCATCTCCGTCCCTCGAGACTCAAGAGAAACCCTGGGCCCCTTCCAAGTTATCAGCTAGACTCTTGACGAAGGGTTGTAATAAGGTCGATTTTGTATGCTCGGCTGTGGATAAGAATGTCGCTAAATCATGGAATAAAGATTGATATCGAGCTGAATCCATGTTTACTGAGGCTGAAGTAGAGTGACCTTCAGTTCAGCTCCCAGGCATTTCCCCACGCAATCACATGATCGCCATTCAGATCAGGTGGGGGCCAACCCACTCCTGACTGACAGTCCCAGCTATCGTTAACCTCAGAAGGCAGGGGTACCAAAGAAGCAATCTCCAAAATGCCACGCATCCGGCTTTCGGCTCTGCTCAAATTTTCCAATTCTTAAAAGTTATCCCCAAGCGAGACAACTCAATTCATGAGCACGTGGACCCAGATTCTTCGTGATAATGGGTGGTAAACCATGGACATCGAGTGGCTGCAAGACATGCAAAAAGCGCAAACTTAAGGTTAGTGATGTTGAAGACCCAAATACATGGATTTTATCTGATTTTGGTTTTTAGTGTGATGAACAAAAACCCAAGTGTGCTCGATGCATCAAGCGTGGTATTGAATGCCTTGGATACGTCGAAAGACGGATCTTCGTGCATCAGGCATCCGCACAACCAGAACTTCTAGACAACGATACGCAGCGGTCTACACATTCACTTCAATATTCTCGTCGGGCACGAGAATTTGTATTACCTGGAGCGCCAAGTACCAGTCCGGTCATGCGTGTCCAGCTCTCTTCGTCATTTCTCGACACATATTTCCCCAGCCACATGGAGAAGATTGCTGGTATCGACTCTTGGTACTTTTTGTTCAGCAGTTGGGTGATGCTTCCGAGCAAAAACGAGCTTCTTGACCGAGCTCTGTCCGCTCTCTCTTGCATCTGTTTAGGCAGGACGAATGATGATCGAGGACTGTATCATCACGGGCTCTTACAGTATAATAAAGCGATACGTCTCCAGTCTAACATGATCAATCGAGGCTTGTGTACCGAGGAGATGTTGTATTCTGCACTTGTGTTCATTGAAGTTGAGGTGAGATCAAGTTGAATTTTTGAAAGCCACGTTGAGACTCATACCAACTAAACAAGAGTTACTCCTGTCCCGAGGGCATGGAAGCATGGTACACCCATGCTGTAGGGGCCTACGCACTTATCAAAAGGTACCGTAGTACAGCGGAAACATCAAAAAGTCCTGCAATGACTTGCCTGTTGAATAGATTTGCGAAGCTTCTCATGGCAAGTTATTCTCCCCACGCCTATTTTCAACTAACTATCTAACCTTTGACACCAGATACTCATTATCTCATCACTCAACGTTTCTGGAGAGGAATATAAGCAGATCGTGCAGTCAAGCCACGAAACCCCTTTTGATGGATTGGTCAAGTTATACGCAGACTCTGCAATCATTGCGCAGGCGGCCAACTCTATAAACCCACGCGACTATAAAGCTTGTCAATTGCTGTTCCATCACAGCCTTGCACATGAACATAATATAATAGCATGGTATCAGCAGATCCAAGAAGAAATAGGCGGAGCTCCTTGGGAATGCGCTGAAGGAGAATCATTATGCGGCAAACTTGCTCATAAAGATGATTTGTTCGGAACATCATATCGATTTACCTCTCTTGAGAATGCCAGGATGCATATCCTGATTTGGAACCTACTACGAGATCTCCAGCAATACATCTCCAAAGCTCGAAGCCTCGTGGGCGCCTTTGCACACGACAGCCTCTCCAAGGACCAAATCAATCGCGAGAGCCAGCTACTCGCAGGCTACTACGCAGAT
Source organism: Penicillium subrubescens (assembly GCF_028828155.1). NCBI lineage: Eukaryota > Fungi > Ascomycota > Eurotiomycetes > Eurotiales > Aspergillaceae > Penicillium > Penicillium subrubescens. The sequence continues at coordinate 3,295,021 of NW_026643151.1, read as the reverse complement.
CAAATGGCACGCAGTGTTCTTTACTGCGTGCAAGACGACTTCAAATCATGTGGCATCCAATGTTTAATATTTTGTGTTTGCCAAGCCGCCAAGACATGGATCGATGTCAGAAGAGCAGACAAAATTGCCTGGTCCCAAGAAATTTTTGACTTTGTAGCGAGCTTAGGCTTCGACTATGCCAATCGATTGAAGGAGACCATGATGTCCCAATGGATCCAAGGAGAAAGGTCCACTCTTGGGGGCCTGACTCCTATCAAAGACGAGTTTGAGCGCGTTCGCGAAGTTCGTGATATGGCAGGCGTGGGGCTGTCAGCACGTCCGGGGATGCTAGGGAAACCTTCCATGTTAGACGTGCCCGAGCTTTCCAGTATGTCATCAAAACTGCCAGATGCCAGGTTGAATGTGAGGATACCCATGCGAGAAAGGGGAAGTACGTTATGAATATAATGACTGCGACAGCATGATCGCTGGTGAATCACAACATGCTAGTAGCAGGTTCCTGTACAAAGACAATGTATAGGACTATTGGGTTAATGCTGATGTACCCTGGAATCGACAGGCCACTCGACCGGTAAATCTAGATTGTAGATGCCAATAGACGAGGCTGGGGGTAATTTGACGGCGGGATCTATCTTCGAAGCCAGGCCGAGTCTGCACACAGGCCGTAAGCTGTAGTGCCCGATCAGGAAGCCCAATTATACATTTAGTAAGTTAAAATCAGGCTTGCAAGTGATTCAATTTCAGAAAGTCAAAGCTCAATTTTAAGAAACCAACACCAATAAGACATATGTGGTATTCAGGGCATATCATGAGGTCGTAAATGTGGTGCTCAAACAAAAACTCCATGTAAGATACAAGTGCCGACGAAATATGAGCACTAAAGCTGAAAAGGCTATCAAAAAAGCCGTAGATGAACCGTCTTGGTCTTATTCATTCCTCCATCGGATGATATGAGTGAGCCGGGTCCATCAAAGCCAGCTCATCATGGCTGGGTATCATAGAATCAATGTCTGCGTCCGTCTTGATCGAAAAATCGGAGTGCATCAACATTTCAGAGTCCAGCGCAGTATGTGTTTGCGCTGGAAGAGATACGTTCGTCGCACTAGCAAAGCTTTGGTCGAATTCAAGACCGTAAATGCCGAGCGAGTTTCCTCCGAGGGCAGTCTGATCAGACAAAAGAGCACGCTGCATGAAAAGAGCTTGTACCTGATCCTCGGAACAGCCGTGCTTGGCATTCATGTGCACCCAAAGGTCGTAGTCGCGGTGGAATCGATGCTCACAGGATTCATCGAAACAAGCGATATGGCGGCCTGTTTCTTCGACATAGCCTTGGCCTGTGAGGGCAGCCAATGTCGAGATCTGGTGGGAATTGCTTGGCTTGTTGGTCAGGCCAAGTCGTTCTCGTCGCTCCGCCTTTGAGTTCTTGAATCCCATATGTGATGTGCGAACATGTTCCTCGAGAGCAAGCTTGGTACCATAACGCTTGCCACAGCCATGACCATCCCATCCCGTCACCTTCTTCGAGGCAGACAGATCTGTTTCGCCACAGGCAAAGCGCTTTTCACCTTCGTGAAATGTTCGAATGTGTACAGCCAGGTTCCCCTTTTTGGTAAAACTACGGTCGCAACCGTCAACAGTGCAGTTGAAGATCTTCCTATCTTCAAGGCTTACGTCACCGTGTGCGACTTCAAGATGGCGACGTAGTTCACGAGATGTGGAACAAGTGATTGGACACTTCGGGCATTTGGGAGGGTGTACCGTCCGGATATGAGCTTGTAAGAGAGCATAGGTAGGAAATGTGAAAGACTCATCGGAGACATTCTCAACGGCATCAATGGTTGAGGATTGCTCCTGAAGGTGCTCAATACATTCCGTACAGCTGAAACGCTTCTCGGTGTGTACTCTACTCTTGTGGGCTCGGAGATTGCCAGCGGTGTCAAATGCCATTTGACATTGCTGTCCAGTGCGCTCATTGACATGAGTGCATGGGAATGGTTTCTGGTGCAAGTGGACCGTTATAATGTGTTTTTGGAGGGTAGAATGCTTTCGGAAAGTCTCGTCGCATGGCGGGTACTCGGTACAGCGGTATTTATCTCGACCATCATGTGCAGCGAGATGACGACGAAGACGGGATCCAGTGACGAAACTCTTTCCACAGCCTGGGCGATCGCAGACATAGTCACGGATTCCAGTATGGGCGCTCTTCACGTGATGTTGGAGATGAGAGGCACGCAGAAAAGTCTTGTCGCAACCTTCAACTGCACATTGGAAGACTCGCTCATTGTTATGCGACCGAATGTGTTCTTGTAGTCGAGCAGGGCGGTTGAATGCTTTGTCGCACCCTTCGAACGGACAGCGGTGGGTCTTCAGCTCGGACGGGTATCGTGAGGATGTCGTAGAGATTGGCGTCGCAGGGGTATCGTTCATGTCATCACTGATGAGGCTGGGAGTCTCCGATCCCGAGTATTCAGCGTCGGAATGCACTTCCTCGTAAATTGGGTCTGTTGCGGATTGTTAGTTACTCGATGGGTCTTATCGCATGTGGATATTGTCGTTTACCATCATGGTCCAAAAGATGCTGTTGTCGCCGTTTAGATGGAGAAACCTCTTCTGTAGAGGCCTTTCGTTTCAAGGCCATGACTGAATGTCCCTCGGAACGACAAAGCCATTCACCATCAAAGTCAAGGATGGATGATGTCGTGGTGTTGGTGCACAAATAAAATTATTTTGCCGGTGTGAGAAGGCGGTGGGGCTGAGAACGGACTAGTGCGGTGGAAGATTTTCCGCCTTTTTTGCATCGCGAACCCTGACTTTCGATTGCGCCTAAGGGTTTCTCTCTCATTGATCCCCTCCGACTTCATTCATTGCCATTCAACATGTCGGACTACGGCGGCGACAACGATGCTGAGGAGAAGTATGATATTCTGCCGATTCAAGCTTCTGGAGACTCCGAAGGAGACCCTTCTAAATATGGGTCACTCTTGAGTTCCTGACAGCTTCGAAAAAGAGGAAAGCGCGATTGCTAACCCGGTTCTTCCTGCAGCTACGACTTCGAGCCTCAAGAGGAAGTCTTCGACGAAAACGAACCCGAGGATTTCATCGACCACGAGGGTCTCGAGGGTGACGATGGTGTCGAAGGCGAGTCATACGAGCCAGCCGTGAACGGCGAGAATGTGGTAGTTTCTGGTGACCCCAATGCCGGCTACTCGGGCAAGGTCATGGAACAATCGCGCGAGAAGAAGGTCCCGAACGACAAGCGCACAACTACCCCATACTTGACCAAGTACGAGCGCGCGCGTGTGCTCGGCACTCGCGCTCTGCAGATCAGGTGTGTTCACTCGGCAGCATGGCCAATTCGTTGCTATGCGACGAGGTAGATTCATATGAACTGGGCATAGCTAATATTTCTGCGGTACAGTATGAATGCGCCTGTACTCGTCGACCTCGAGGGTGAAACCGACCCCCTGCAGATTGCCATGAAGGAGTTGAACCAGAAGAAGATTCCCCTGATTGTGCGTCGGTATCTGCCCGATGGATGGTAAGAACAGCCTGGACTCTTGATGACGACGCAAAGCTCCGACTAATATTTTCTAGGTACGAGGACTGGTCTTGCGAGGAGCTTCTTTAGACTGATACCACCCTTCCTTCTGGGAAATTTGGGATTCTTTTTGCTTTTGGGTGGGTTCAGCATAGCGTTCGGAGTTTTGGGAGTCTAGAAACCGAGGCTCAGAGCAAAAAAACAGGCGCATTCGCCGTGGACATGGGCACGAATTGTACATGAGATCTACAAATGCCAAAAAATAGTAATGATGGTTTCTACAATATCTGCGGTGTCGAGCTGTAGTCTGTAGTGGTAGATAAGAGTGGTAGATAAGAGTGCTTCCTTCATCCACATTAGATACCACTCCTGCAAGCACGGAGTATGTCTATCCTGGCATGTTTGTTAATTCATATACTCTGCATATGATACTATACTAGTATATGTACTTCCGTCCATAACCATATCGCCCATTTCTCAACCACGTGAGCCGCGCATTTATCTCCGGGGAGGAACCTTCAGAAGCCGAAGTCCCACTTTTCTCCTTTGGCTCGTCCTCTCGCGCCCTTTCGCCCCCTCGTTCCCTGCAAATTCACGGCACTAATTGTTATCATGATTCGACCTACTGAAAGCTACTTGCGCCAGGCATCGCACAGATCGGCCCTGGGCCCCCTCTCGCCTGGGTAACCGGCACATCTCCCGGGGACTGTCATTGGTTACGCCCTCTACTTGACATCCCACCGCTGGCCTCGGGCTCGGGGCCAAGCAACATGACTTGCCCTCATCCTACCCCATGGTCAAGGCAAGTGGATGCCAGTGGGCCATTCTTGCCAAAATGCTGCTACTTTTCGGTCTCTCCCGCCCCTAGAGCTGCTGCTTTCCCTCTGAAGCCCCGCTTGCTGGCGACTCGGCGTTAGCCTTGAATTTATAATCCGCTCGTAGATTTTTCTCCTTATAATGCAGGACTCCTTCCTGCGGGTCACTCAATCGGCCTGCTTCTCTCTTTTGGGGCTTCGTTGACAGGCCCTCCGTACCATCTGTTCTTGAGGGACTCTTTTCCTCGAGCGATAGCCAGTGTCTGTCCGATACGCCAAAACGGGAAAGATGGGTACGACTAATCTGGATACAGAGAAGAAGGTCGTTGCAGACACTTCAATCATCAACGATGAGGAAAATCAGAATTCCTCGGGGATCAACTCCCCTGTTGAGAAGGCCCTCGAGGAGGTCACGTTCGACACGGGTTTCTTCTCATGGCTGCAGGTCTTGGGTTCGTTCTTCCTTTTTTTCAATTCATGGTAAGTTGCTCCGCAGTGGAAGAGGAAACTCCGTGAATACGAAGCAAAAGCTGACATATGACTCACCAGGGGTGTGATCAACACTTGGGGTGCATATCAAACATACTACGAGCAAAATCTATTAGCCGGCACTTCGTCATCCACCATCGCATGGATTGGATCGCTGCAGTCGTTCCTTCTCATGATGATTGGTGTCATTACGGGCCCTCTCTTCGATGCGGGTTATTTCCGCGGGCTACTCTGCTTCGCCAATTTCATGCTGCCCTTCGGTCTCATGATGACCAGCCTCGCGACCAAGTACTGGCACCTGATCCTCACCCAAGGTATCTGTGTGGGACTAGCGGCCGGATGTATGTTCGTCCCATCGGTTGCCATTCTACCCCAGTACTTCCGTCAAAAGAGAGGACTTGCCAATGGTCTTGCTGCCAGTGGTAGCAGCATCGGTGGTGTAGTTTACCCCATCATGTTCAACCAGCTACAGAATAAGGTTGGATTTGCCTGGGCGACTCGTGCACTTGGATTTCTCTGCTTCGGAACCACTTTGATCTCTGTGAGCATCATGCGCATTCGGTTTCCGCCAAAGGAGAAGCGCAAGCTTTATCAACTCTCTGCCTTCAAGGAGCCTGCATACTGCCTGTTTACCGGAGCAATGTTCCTGGGATTCCTGGGATTCTACAACTTCCTTTTCTACGTGCAGTCCTACGCTATCGATACGGGTATTGTCGATGGCAATCTAGGCTTCTACCTACTTTCCATGCTGAACGCGGCCTCGACCTTTGGCCGTATTGGGCCTAACTTCCTCGCTGACCACGTTGGCCCGCTCAATATGCTCACACCCGCTGTGACCATTACGTCCGTCTTAGCCTTTGCGTGGATTGGAGTGCACACTTTGGGCGGTATCATCGTTCTTACTGTCCTCTATGGGTTCTTCTCTGGCGGATTTGTCTCCCTCCCTCCAGTGGTTATGGCCAGTATGACACCCGACGTGCGCGATCTTGGAACTCGCCTTGGAATGGTCTTCGCCGTCACATCCATTGGTCTATTGATTGGTACCCCAATTGGCGGTGCCATCTTGGCTGACACGAACAAGTATCTCGGTGTTCAGCTGTTTACTTCTTGCTGCCTTATCGCATCTGCGGGCCTCATGGCTACCTTGAGGTTCGTGCGATCTGGTCCTAAGCTTCTCTGCAAGACCTGAGATCGGTCTTCTTGGATCAATATGTGAAGAGTGTGTTGCGGATTCCTTTGCGACAACGAAGCATATTCACTATCAGGGCCTCGATCAAAACCCTCGTCCTGCCCGCTGTAGCCAGGCTGAGACGAGTCCATCTCGCCATCAACCACAAAATACTCGGCCCTCCGTCTGTCGGGGGATTTCAAGTAAGATCTCCACTATTCAAGGCTTATATCTCGACCTACAGGATCACTTTCCTTGTGCGAGCATTGTGCGATCTCGCATTGTTCATGGAAGCATCCCACACCAGGACATTCTACTTTTAGTCCCCACTAGGACAGATTACCGGCATACGGTTCTATGAAGGATTACAGCTGTTGTGAGCTATGCCATCGCATAGCGCCTACGACCTTCTCAATAATAACATAAATCAATACATTGTAATATGCTGTCGCTCTATCAATAAGTTGTAGTGACCCGAACAACCCTGTACAAGTCCCTGATAATAGACAAGAAAAAACCCGTTCCTTTTGTTATACCGTAAATGCGTTGTTCTTCCGCGCTCGCCCTGTCATCCAGGATCATGAGACGTCCTCGGGGTGCACGAGGAAATCTTCGCCTTTGTCGCGCACATGCTCCAACTTTTTGTCCCGACTACAAGGCTTGCGCATATCGAACGCATCCTCGCCATTTTCTGACATGCCTGATGGGTCGTCGCTATAGTAACTCACGACTCGTCGGAAGACCGAATATCTGCAAGAGTTGTCGTTAGCTGGTGAGTTCCTTCCATCGATTACCTCACTTAAGTCTTAACTCACCCCATGCCCTTATACATATCCACCGCTACCTTGTTCCCTGCTCGGACATATAGATCCACAAACCAGGCATTATTGATATCAGACCCTTGCTCCAGCTGCTCGGTCAATCGACTGGCGTATCCGAGTCTGCGCCAGGCCGGTGCGACAGTCAAAACGGTGATGTGGCCGTGCCATGGGGTGTAGTGTTCAGAGTGTTTCATGGAGGGGTGTTGTTCTTCGAGTTTACCCATAACTGCGACATTGTTAGTCCGAGGTCTCCCACGTGTTTTGGAGGTCAATGGGGATCCATACTGTAGCCCACGACGCCCGCATCGCGATCCTTCACTGTGCTGAACAGTGACGGCCATTTTGTCAGGTAGTTGAGGTAGAAACCCAGGTCATAGTTCTCGGTCAATGGATCCAGATTCGTCAGGTTCAGGTCCAGCAGGTCCAGCGGGGACATGCGCGTAATGGAGCTCATCTTGTCGCTGGTGAGAGCTTGGAGGAATGTGGGGTTGAAAGAAAGATGCCTTTTCTACCGGGCGGTGTGGAACTACTTATCGGCTGATAGCGGCCACCAAGGAAATGCTTGGAGTCTGGATATACTACTAACCTAAGTTTAAATCGGTGACAAAGAAAATGAGATAGGCTGATGGAAGATCCATTTACGTGCGCCTCCTAATTCCACAGGGGGCATGAATCTTGTTTGTTAGATCTCATGGAATGCCTGGGTCTAAATGTAAACAAAATGTTCAAAAAAACATGTACATCTGATAAGCCTGACTGCCAGATATATATATATATTTACCAAGTAAATGAGCCTAACCACGCCCGATCATAGCCCGGCCAGGTATCTCTTGCACTCTAAAATAGAGATCATCTGAATTCCATAGGGGTAATGAGGAAAATAATGTCTCCGTTTTATAATCATCTATCGAGTTCCGAGTCTTCTTCACCAGAGCGGGAAAGACCAGTGAAGCCGTGGTGAGGTAAATAAGGAGGATGAAATGCATTTAGCAAAGCCAATATACATTGAGAACTTGGTTCATACTTTACTGATGAATTAGGTATTCCATTTCTCGGTGTTGCTATCATCCACCGCTGTATGGGGCACCAATCCACATTTCCGTAGATTATCAACCTAGTAGTTGTGAGGTGCTGACTGCAAGGTCCCTGTAACTCTGTCTAGAGATGGATTGTTGTGCATAATAAGCACAAAATCAAGATCAAGAGCCGAGAAGTGGCATATGAAGTTCGCAACTCAGCTAGAACTCTAGAAGAACATATACTTGAGATAGACATAGATCATATGCATGGTCGCATTGTAGGTAAGTTCTGGTTGAGGTTACGGTGATAGGTAGTTCGAAGTTTTGAAGACGTGGACGAGCCTTAACTTTTGATATCCCAGCAGTTTTCTCTACTTGTAACCTTTTAGATGGAATCCTGCCTAACCCCATCTTTCTACTTTGGCTGGGCATAGTCTTGCCGAGAAATGAGTGAATATTTCGAAGTTTTGTCGACCTCCCTAAAGTATCGCTTACCCCAGGATCACAAGGTGCGTCTCATCATCTCGCATATCCACTCTTAAAACCCCAGACAAAGCACAGCTGTCCAGTCTTAAGTGTAGCTTGAACCATAGCCACGAGGGCATTAGCATGACGGTAACACGCGCCCAGGGATCCCCCGCAAAGCACCGTTGTACTACAACACCCTGCATATGCACGATGCGGACATCCCGATCCAGTCCCAAGGAACCCCGAGCCACAGGGCTCAGGCTCCATCTACTACCAACCTGACATCATCTTACAGAAACCCACAACCGCAACTGACCGAGCTTCCCTCGAACGCCCCGAAACTTATACAGAAAGCAAAAAGAGCAGTCTATGCCGAGTATCGGGTCAGCCCGTAGATACCGGCGGATGGCGCGGTCTTGGGTCACGATGGCATCAGTCGGCCAGGCCCAGAACGACCAAAGTACGCGACCCAGGGTGAGGATGGTGTGCATAGCTGAAGCTGAACACCGGCGTTGACCGTGCGCGGGGGCCAAGAGGAAATGTGAGCTTGATTCGGTGTGGTGATCAAGGTCGCATGACGAGTAACCTCTTCGTATTATTGCGGAGTCATGGAGGAGAAGAAAAAAACAAAAACAAAGAAGATGAGAAGTTTGGAAAGGGGGCAAGTATAGACTCGCGTGGTATGGAAGTGTTATTGGTCGAGGCGGTTCAGGCGGCCGAATAGTATAGAGAAGCGAGAGAGAATGGATGATCGTTAGCTTCCTCCTCCATACCGAGGGAGTCCAGCCGAATCGAATCGTAGCCTAATCATTATTGTCCTGTAGCTTATAGCTCATATTCGGGGCGTAGTTAGTATAAGCCACCACGACCACATTGACACGATTTCGTCCAGCCACTCGCTAACCATCGGGATATAGCGAGGATATTGCTGGATGGACCATGGACCATGGGTTAAGAGTCAAAGCTCTCGGCGCGAATGCACCTCAAATATAACTTTTTAAAGTAAAAGGTAAATAATATTGATAATTCCAATCCCTAAGACCCATTGCCCCGGGTCACCATGAGCTAAATCTAATTTCAGATACATCATTTCATCGAGAAATCACCTCATCACGGCACCAGTCAACGCGACGGGGCCATCATCAACTAAGCTCCGCACTACAGTCCCGACTAATCGAAATAGGGCACTTAGCGACCACCAATTAAAATTAAAATTCTTAGTATTATTCTTGCCCAGCTTCCATTTTTTTTTAAAGTTGTGGACTGCAGCCGCGATAAGCTGTATGTCGTGATTTGGATCTGGATGGCGACTTTGTTGCAGCATCGATGAACCCGTCGAACGACTCAGCTGCAGATATCGTGCATATGTACTCCGTAGTACAGGTCGTAGTCCGACACAGCTACAACGCCCGTGGTGTGTGATGTCTCCGAGGCCCCACCGTTCCATGTGCGCGCCCCATGCTTGGATGTTGGCTGATATTTCTTGTTTGGAATATGCTGCGGGTTTCAAGACTGGGAAACGGTGCTGCAGATGGGTGTCGATCAGGAATTTCCAAGACAATACGGAGTACATAATGGGGCTATGTGTGGGAACTATAGTAATCTAAGGTAGGGAGATCATGAACTGGTATACAAACTCTTGTTGTTATGATTTCTATACTATGTACTGTATGTATGTGTTCAACTGTATACTAATTGCTACTTTGGGGCTGAGCACAATGGAATGAGATCAGGTGACCTCGGGGATCATTACGGGAATCAGAACCAACCAGTTAAACTCCTGCTCCTCGACCTAACAAATAGAGTAGGGACTACTTTCGAGAGTTCACAGTTTACTGAGTCTAGGGACCTACCCAAGTGTCCACCCCTGCCAAGGGCGGACCGAAAGTGGTCGAAAGCTGTTACTTTGGCCTGTTGCCCGTGCGTTTACTTTGTCATTCGGGCGCGTCAACGGGCCACTAGGGCCAGGGCCCCGAGTGGGTCGCCGTGCGTACTGTCAAGATTCTCTTCATAAGAGGACAGAGATACGAGAGGCAGATCAAGATGAACATTGGGGCTCCACGTCAGTTCGAACTATCCAGATGGAAGAGGATAGTGGACGGGAATGTCACTCCTGAATGTATGTGGGTGCTGACCTTGTTTGGGTTACAAAATGGATTCCTGATTAATTAACGTTATATTAAGCGATCTTGGAAAGGAAAAAAAAATCAGATTCATCAAATCAGCACGCATCCGTAGCTTGAGGCGAATTTCGACTTCCACGTTGGATCTTTCACCATCGGCGCGGGAGATTTCACCATCAGGGAGGGAGCTGATTGGTTCCGGGGCCCCGTTGTCGATCGGCGGCGTGCGTCTGCGTGAGATGATTCGTCATGAGAGTCGACTTGGCAGGGCTTATGTCATCCTTCGGGGTTCCCACGTTGTAGTTAGAGTTTGAGTTTGATGGTGGGAGATGGACATTCAAGATCAGATGAGAAACAAGACTGTATACTTTCCTGGTGATACTCGTAGAGAAAATATCAGAAAAAATATGAAAAAATTTTCTTTTATGAATCACAGAAACTGTAGATAGTATATACAATTAAACTGTTCGTTTAATACTATGTATTCTCCAGTGGAAACTCTGCTCCACGCTCCGTCGTCATCCAAACCCATCGCTTCCACTCTTCCAGTCCGCTTCCAGACCGTCCGCCTGGTTCCACCCCGACACTTCCTGGCTGTGCACTGCGATCTTCGGTCTATCGGTGGACCACCCCAAAGCCAAAAGGACAGTTAATTATTTCATTCTTATGGTGGTTCTCCTCGAAGTTCTTTTTGACTTCTTCCCATCATCTTGGTCCTGCCAAAAGCAAAAATCAAACAAGACCAGAAAACTTGCGGGCTTGTGCAGTACTGTACCCGCTACAGTACATCCACTAAATTCCGTTTAGAGTGAGAAATCTGGGGAGCTTCGATATTACGCCATCGGCTCCCGAATCACGCACAACGCCTCCACCCAATCTTGGTCGTCTTGGTGTGCCCCCTTTTGTTCTACGGTCGTGTCGCCTTGCATTCTAGCTCTTTTCTTTTTTTTCCCATTCGTTTTCGTTGGCCTGGTCGCCATGCGCAGTGCGTGATTGTCAACTTTCAAAAAATACCCGCCTTTTATATTCTGGATCCTCGCCACGTTTTGGAGAATCCTGTCAACAGAGATCTTCGACTACTATCCCGGTCAATCACCACCTTCTCTCCTATCGACCTTTGGTGGGCCTAGACCTGACTGATCCTGGACCCCGAAATTGGATCGAATCTCAATCCAGTGCAAATTGATCTCTCCTCTGGTTGAGATACTCGACCTGCGACTCCCTCGTCGGCGGACATCTTCATCATCCTCAACAACATGGCGGGTGGTGAACGTGCCACCAAGCTGGGCCATGCCCTCGCTAAGGGTCTCGGCATCAAAGTCGCCTATCGTGATCCCCTGGGTCCTGCGACGGACCCGGTCACTCGCGGCGAGTCGACTTTCTCAGTCGGCACTGTCGACACTTATTCTTACACTGAGCCTGAGCCTACTAGCATCGAGTGGATTCGCGAGATTACGCCCACGGGCCAGCAAGTGCTCAACTATCTGATCAGCCTGTTCCCTTTCCTCAGATGGATCAGCCGATACAACGTTCAGTGGCTGATTGGTGACCTGGTTGCTGGTAAGTGGGCGACCGCAGCTCCGAAACTCACACCATTTCTCTAAGAATCCCAAGCTGATGATGATTGAACAGGTATCACTGTGGGAGCGGTTGTCGTGCCTCAGGGTATGGCATACGCTAAACTGGCTGACTTGCCCGTGCAATTCGGTCTATACTCTTCGTTCATGGGTGTCTTGATCTACTGGTTCTTTGCTACTTCCAAGGATATCACTATCGGAGTAAGTTTGTATCAGGACGAAGATCGTCCACCCTCCTGAGAAACACTGTCGCTAACCGATGCGTTACTCAAACACAGCCTGTGGCCGTCATGTCTACTCTGACCGGCACAATTGTGCTCGACGTCGCAGATAAGTTGCCCCACGTTCCAGGCCACGAGGTCGCCTCTTGCTTGGCGGTGATCCTGGGTGGTATCGTTTGTCTGCTGGGTCTGCTCCGACTTGGTTTCATTGTGGACTTTATCCCCCTCCCGGCCATTTCTGCCTTCATGACAGGCTCTGCGATCAACATCTGCGCGGGTCAAGTCACGACCTTGCTCGGCCAAACCAAGACGGTCAACACCCGCGGTCCAACCTACTTGACCATCATCAATACCCTCAAAGCTCTCCCCAGCTCAACCCTCGGTGCTGCCATGGGTGTCACGGCCTGTGCGATGTTGTACATGATTCGTGCAGGCTGCACTTACGCCGCGAAGAAGCAGCCACACCGCGCGAAGACTTGGTTCTTCATCTCAACCCTGCGTACCGTGTTTGTCATCCTGTTCTATACCATGATCAGTGCTGCCGTGAACATCCACCGCCGGGACAAGCCAGCTTTTAAGCTGCTGGGAAAAGTGCCTCGTGGTTTCCAGAACGCTGCTGTGCCGAAGATGGACACCGAGGTCATCAAGGCCTTTTTGAATCAGCTTCCCGCCGCCGTGATCGTCCTCTTGATCGAGCACATTGCTATTTCCAAGTCCTTCGGCCGTGTCAACAACTACACCATCGACCCCTCCCAGGAATTTGTCGCTATTGGTGTCACTAACCTGCTGGGTCCTTTCCTGGGTGCTTACCCGGCTACCGGTTCGTTCTCTCGTACTGCGATCAAGTCCAAGGCTGGTGTTCGCACTCCTCTCGCTGGTGTCATTACCGCTGTCGTCGTGCTGCTTGCTATCTATGCTCTTCCCGCCCTCTTCTTCTACATTCCCAATGCCTCGCTCGCCGGTGTCATCATCCACGCCGTGGGTGATCTGGTGACTCCCCCAACACCGTCTACCAATTCTGGCGGGTTGCTCCTCTCGACGTCATCATCTTCTTCGTCGGTGTCTTCGTTACTATCTTCACGTCCATTGAGAACGGTATCTACTGCACCATCTGTGTGTCCTTGGCTGTTCTGCTCTTCCGCATGGCCAAGGCCCGCGGCCAGTTCCTCGGTAAAGTCAAGGTGCACTCCGTGGTCGGCGACCACTTGTTGGATGGCGATGGCAAGTATGGTTCCTTCGGTGCCTCCCGTGCTGTATCTGGGGACGAAGACCCCACTCATCGGTCCATCTTCCTGCCCGTCAACCACGCCGACGGCTCCAACCCCGACATCGAGATTGAGCAGCCTCACCCGGGTATCTTCATTTACCGCTTTTCCGAGGGCTTCAACTACCCCAACGCGAACCACTACACCGACTACCTGGTGCAGACCATCTTCAAGCACACCCGTCGCACGAACTCCAACGCCTACCGCAACCGCGGTGACCGCCCCTGGAACGACCCCGGCCCCCGCCCTGGCAAGAAAGACGCCGATGAAGACGACCAGCGCCCTCTTTTGCAAGCCGTTATCCTGGACTTCTCCTCTGTCAACAACGTGGACGTCACCTCGATTCAGAACCTGATCGACGTGCGCAACCAGCTCGACCTGTACGCCTCCCCTCGCTCCGTGCAATGGCACTTTGCCCACATCAACAACCGCTGGACCAAGCGTGGTCTCGCCGCCGCCGGCTTCGGTTACCCCACCCCGACTTCTAGCGAGGGCTTCCACCGCTGGAAGCCAATCTTCAGCGTTGCCGAGATCGAGGGCAGCTCTTCCGCCGCTGCGCACGCTGAGATGGTCAACAACAAGCGCGAGCACAACCTGCACCACGTTAAGGATGTGGAGGCAGGTCTGAAGGATCACTCTGCCACAACCGAGACCGAGACTCATGGTATCGAGACTGCTTCCGAGGACAGCCAGCCTGTTCACGACGACAAGCTATCCCGCGATCTGACCTCCAGCCACGCCTACAACCAACGGCGCAAGGTCGCCATCGTGCAAGGCATGAACCGTCCATTCTTCCACATCGACTTGACCAGTGCTCTGCAGAGTGCCGTTGCGAACTCGTCCAACGAGATCCCCCACGTCTAAAAACAAGAAAGAAACGAAATCTCGTTTCCTTTTTTATCGCATTTCCTCTTATCACACACACTCTTCATTCAATTTCGGGCTCTTTGCATTGCATATTACCTGCATCGTTCCATGGACAACTCCCTGGTTTGGAAATCCATTTGATATGCCCCCAGATATGACCTGTTAATATCTTTGCTCATCATCACTTTTTGTTTCTTCTCTTCTTTTGGTGTGGGGATGATCATGCTCACACTTCCTTCTCCCTTCTGTTTGCTTCCGGCGCAATACACACATTGTTTTACTTGTTGATGGAAATCTCTGTTTTGGGCTTGGATGGATTTTGGACTTTCAATTTGGCTGGATGTTCGGGAAATTAATCGGGTATCTGATCTGATCTGATCTGTCTGATTTTGTTGTTTTTGCTGTTTCGGATACATGGTTGATCTTTCGATACCTCTTGCCTATCATCATATCTGTCTTGCTTGGGCTTGAGCCCGCTTGGATTACTTGCTAGGGATACCCTCGAATCTATAGAACGCTTTTTGACTCTCTATTCTTTCCTCCATCGTATCATCTCATAATATACTATAGAGTGTAGTTCGTTCAGAACAGAGAACTGCAGTAAAAATGTACAGCGAAGATTACGATTTGATATCATAATGCGAATCACCTGTTGAAGACTGCATTGAAAGATTATGCCTGATATGTACCGATATGTACCTGGGGACATGATTGGAAGTACTAAGAAAGACATCCTTTCAGAAAGAGGAGGCTGAATCACATACAGACCCTTTATACGTCTCTAGATTCCCTGGTCTGTGCTCCTACTGTACTTGGAGACATAGCTATGCCAGCCCTCGGACCATATGATCTTCGTTCCAGCTTTCAAGAGATACTCGATATTGAATTGGTGATTCTGACTTCCTGCATTTCCTTTGCTCAAGCGTGATCATAACCGGCATTCGTTAGCATCAACGCTTGTTATTTGACCCATCATTATGCATTTAGCACTACTTGAAGCTTGACAAGGCAACGAATCTATTCCAGACCATCGCAAAAGGCCAATTATCTGAATAATTCAATCCTCACTCCCAGTACCAAGCAATAACAGGCTAGAAGAAATGACACCTAATAGATACTGTATTCACACAATTCCCCCCTTTTCAATCCTCATCACCACTCAACCATCACACAAAATACCCATAAAACCCCCTATCTCAAGACACCACCCACACCAGCCCACCCAAGCACAAACCCACTCAAAGCCTCACTAACCACACCCCCACCAAACCAAACATCCCTCCACCCACCGCTCCGCAACACATACCCCCCACGCTTCCCGGCCTTCTCCATGCGCACCGCGCCGCCCTCCATATTAATACGACCCTCGATCTCGCCGCCACTGCTGCCGGGGAAGAACGCGCCGGCGCCGGCGCCGGCGGAGCGCTTTAGGATGACGACGTGGAAGAGGGCGGAGACGAGGACTGTGCCGGTGAAGTAGAAGGCGAAGCCGGCGGTGGATTGGAGGGCGAGGATGCCGGCTGAGATGCCGAGGAGGAAAGCTGTCAGGGAGTGGAGGGATGATAGGACCTGTATGGATTTGGGAGTTAGATGGTTGAATTGAGTTGATTGAACTGGAGGAGGAGTGGTTTTTGTAGAGTGTAAAGAGGAGAGGAGGAGGAAGTGAGGTGTGGTTGCAGATTAGATTGGCCGATGGTGTTGGTAAGGTTGGTTAGACGTACCCGGTTGTTATGCTGAACAGCCTCGGGAACGAGGGGGATTAATGAGCAGGGAGAGCTCCTGCTTTGTTGGTGCCATTTTGAAAGATTCTTTTATGATCTAGCTCGAGGCTTTTAGATGGTGGATTCGCAGCAATTCACGCTCTGAGCTGCTAGCTGGCGGGATGAAGCAGCGGGCGGGCTTGCGTGATTTGCTTCAGGGGGTTATAGATTCCGAGCCAATTTGCAATCTGAAAAGAGATTGTTGGGTATTGATCGATGGATCGATGGATTGGATTCCGTACCCAGCCACCAAGTCGTAGTGGATGAGATTCATCAGCGGGGAGAGGAGAGGCGATGTTGCGCAGAGGTTCGGAGGTTCGGGCACGGGTTTCTAGAAGTGCACGGGCCATGTGGATTTGCTGCTTCGTGGAGTTACAGTATCCGGAGGCTTAACATAGTACAGCCATAGTCTACTTTAAAGAAACATACAGAATACAGAAACAAGTCACAAAAATAAAAATCATGTTCATATCTACGATTAGCCCAGCCATTTTCAATGTTCAGTAGCCCGAAGTGTCCCCTCATCATGAAGCCGTTTCTTGAAGACATCACTGCGTTTGATACATGTCGAATCTCACATCCATCGTATTAAGGTGAACAAAAGATCACAGAACGAATGAAGCAGAGGAAATGAAAAAAAATGGAAGAAGGAAAAAAAGAAGGAGGAAGAAGAAAAGAACCGGGGAGGTGCGATCAAGAGAAGAGATGAAACATCCACACATGATGGGATGCAAATGACAATCAGATGTGATCGCTGGGCAGAAAGATCGGAGCCGTGCAAGGGAATTCCCCAGCCAGGCCCCATGCCATACTCTGAATCAAAAATCAGAATCATATTTAGGAAAGATTTTCGAGCTTGCCCTCTGCGCGGGCTTCTCGGACCTGATCGAAGACCTAGATTGGAAGTGAATTAGTTGTCTGAAATTGACCCCGACGAAACATCGTACGAATGGAAAGGAAAATTACCTTCAGCATCTTGTTTCTCGCACCCAGTGCGTTGACACCACGGTCCTCCAGGGCCTTGTCATCGAGCTCGACCAGCTCCGTCCACTTGAGATCCTTCAGATTGTCGGTGTACTTGTGCAGCCGAAGGGATCGCAGCCAGCTGGGGATGTCCTTCAGAAGAGCCGGGTCTGTGGGGTCCTCTGGCGGCTTCGAGCTGCCACGACGACCGCGCGGCGATCGCCCACGGGTGACCTCCGAGTGGTCGGACAGGTAGCCCTCACCACCCAGACCGAATTGTCCGATGCCCAATGAGCCTAGTCCGTTGCCCATCAGCGGATTGTTCGGGTCATAGGCAGCAAGGAAGCCGTTGTTCTGCGGCGAGGTGAAGCTCATCGCACCGAGAGCACCACCCTGCATGGCAATGCCGGGAGAGGTAGGGCGAGATCGTCGTCCTGCCATGGCGGCTTGCTGCTGAGCCTGCAGTGCCGCCAATTGCTGGGCGTTGAGTAGCTGACTGGCCATCGAACCGTGCAGACCGGGGCTGTGCAAGCCCTGGGCGATAGTCGGGTTGGCCGCGGAGTTCTTGCCCTGGCCATCGTTGGAGCGGGCCCGTCGGTATTTGCGAGCATCATCCAGCGCAATACGATTGTTCACAGTGGACAAAGCAGCCAGCTTCATCGCGGTGGCGTTAGCCACCATGTCAGCCTGGGAGTTTGGTCCATTGCTCTGCCCGAAGGTCGCGGTCATTGGGGTGTTGGTCATCGATGCCCAGCTGTGGTTTCCAACGTTGTAAGGCGAAAGCAATGGCGGGTCGATCTCGGGCGCGGGGATCGTGGCAGTCTGGGGCAGAGGAGAACGCATGCCAGACTGGCTGAACTGGCCCATGGGTTGATGTCCGGAAGAAGACTTCGGCCGGGCAATCGGGGGCTGAGTATCCGAGAGACCACCACGCTGACCCCATGGGGAAGCAGGAGGCTGGCCTAAATTGTCCGAGCTATTGTCCGGAGCGGAAATGGTGGGTGCGACAAACGAGGTACGGTCTCCAAAGACCGCACTGTTTCGGTTTGATGGAGGGGCATTGCCGGTCTGCTGTGTAAACTCGGCTTTCTTCTTCGCGATAGCAGCCGCGGCATCCGGGAACATGGCATTAATAGTAGAGGAGTCGAGACCCGAGTTGCGCTTCGCACCCGGGGATGGCGGGGGCCGGCCCAGGGAATTCCGAGAGGTGTCCATATTGAGTTTGGACATTGCATCGCTTAAGCGGCTTGACATGGCATCTGATAAGAAAAAGAGGGTGTTAGTTGTATGCTATTTAAGATGAATAGAGATGCCAGATAAATCTGATTGCGTTCATATTACCTTTCTCACCAAAGTTGGCCGGAGAAAGAAGGCCAGACATAGGATGACTCTGGGACATTTGCTGCAGTACCTGGATGAAGAAACGAATCTGCACCTGGGTGGTCTGCTGCAGCAACGCATACAAAGCTGCTGTCCGCTCCGCCTCGCTCAGAACACGGAACCATTGCTCAATAGCGCTGAGTTCATCCTTGAAGTCCTGATCAAGAGTGGCAGCGGCCATTTCTTCCAGGGTTGTCTCATACTGATCGATATCCGCCAACCACTGTTGAGCAGCCCGGTCCAAGGCATCCTCCGTTGAGTTTTGACCTTGAGATTGTTGGTTGAAGAAAACCTCCGAGGACGGACGCATGCTGCGGGAGGACAGCGGCGAAGGGAACCCAGACATATCGGCGGATGCCCGCAGCTGGTGCGATCCGAGGTTGCGGGCAGATGACGGGGGACGCAGGGAAGAATTCGGAGCGGCCTCCGGAGTGCTGTTGCGGTTGCCGATGATATGGTTGGCCATGGCTCACCGGGGTGGGACAAGCGAGGAGTTGCAAGTGTGAATAGTAGATACAGTGGGAGTTTGGGGGTTGGAAAAGATTACTGCAAAACACCTGCAGCACCTGCTGAGTTTGCGTAACAAGATTAGAATCAAAGAACTTGATGGACCCAGACGTGAAGATTCACGATGATGTCAAAAAAGGACTGCGATGCCTAAAATCTCCAGTCTAGGCGACCACAGTTGGGCGGGCACAGACCAGGCCAGTGGGCTGCACCTCGAGTTTTGGGAGACGTTGTGGATTGGGGGGAATCCGAAATATTAGGCGGGAGAGGGGACTTGGAACGAAGGAAAGTCAGGGACCAGGAAGGCAATAGTGTGTCAAACACAGCAAGCCAGGCCTAGTACCCAAAAGAAAGGAAAAACAGGAGGGGAGGGAGGAAGAGGGGGAGAAGAGAGAAGGAGAGAGAGAGAGTGAGAGAGAGTTGTAAGTTGGGGATGGTGGAAAAAGGACGGAGGAAGAAGTGCGGCCGCCGAAGAGGGCTTTTCTGTTTCAGGGTCACGGGGTTCTGCAACGCAAACTCCGGGAATGAGGGAATGAAGAAAACGTTAACTCGGCATTCCTTGTCCACCGTCCTTAAATGACTTTTGATCAAGACTACTGCTTGTCAACTCGACGCTTTCCTTTCTGATTCATCCAGTGTATCGCCCCTGGTGGAGCTGTTTCTATGAATAAGCAGGGCTGCTGCATCTGAAACGCCTGGAGAGACTCGGTGCCGCGCCTTGACTATACGGTCTGGCCCGGTCCCAGCGCGTTGGTTCTTCACGCACGTCGCCTATCAGTGACATTCTGGAGACTTGCCAGACGATAAAATCATTACAGTCGCTGTCACTCACTACAGCTTAGTGAAGGTTTATTATTCCTGTGCCACCTTTCAAAATCTCTGCGCGGATGGT
This sequence comes from Penicillium subrubescens, assembly GCF_028828155.1. Classification (NCBI taxonomy): domain Eukaryota; kingdom Fungi; phylum Ascomycota; class Eurotiomycetes; order Eurotiales; family Aspergillaceae; genus Penicillium; species Penicillium subrubescens. The sequence goes on along the minus strand of NW_026643151.1, from coordinate 3,275,148 downwards.
CCACTAGACCCCGTGAATCGTCATCGCCATGGCAGATCCTGATTATCCCATGGACTATGTCTCCCCTCCCGGAGAGCCATATACGTACCCAGATATCGACGAGACCATTCAGTACCCGTGGCGGGAGAATGATGCTGTTGCCGCTCAGGGCAATCCTGCTGACCCGGTGATCGACCCGCGTTTGTATCAAGATCTTTTTCTCTCAGAACGCGCCTGGGAACCCAGTCCAAGAAGATGGGGATCTGTCCGAGGATAGTCAAGACTCCCCGGGTCAAGGCCAGGGATTTGCTGACGGTATGGACGATGATGAGTCCGACTATGAGTTTTCGCAGCAGGGAAGCGGAAGGTATGCGTTGCTCCATATATCCTTCAAGTCCATTCTTGGATTGACAACCATCATAGTGAGGAGGGAGAAGACGACGACGAGTCTTTTGAAGATGATGATTCTGATGACTCCGCCGTGGCACGACGCCGTCGTCGAGGTGGAGGGCGTTTTTCCGGCCGTTATGGTGCCCGAGGTGGAAAGGGTATCAAACGAGGACCACGCAAAGCGCTGGATCCTGGACCAGAGTTCAAAATGTTCCATTCAGAAGCCACCTCCGCTTTCATCGATGGTGATTACGACCGCGCTCATGAGTTCGTGAACCAAGCAATTCAGATCAACCCCGAAATGTTCCCGGCTCATTCGCTATTGTCGGAAATTTGGCTGGCAAAAGGGGATAATGCCCGAGCCTTGCAAGCGCTTTGGAATGGTGCTCATACCCGACCAAAGGACCCTACCGTTTGGATGAAGGTTGCACGCCTTCTTCTGGAGCGCGCTGGTGAAAGTCGTGCGAGTGCATTGAACGACGTTATCTATTGCTACAGCCGTATCGTTGACATCCAACCTGGAAACTACAATGTCCGATTCCAGAGAGCAGCACTCTATCGGGAACTCGGACACAATGGTAAGGCTGCTAGTGAGTACGAGCGTATTTTGAACGACAAACCATACAGCACTCGAGCTCTTCGACACATAGCAGAGATCTTCATTGATCTCAACGATGTTGACCGGGCTATCACCCATTGGTCAAAAAGTGTCAACCATTTCCTATCGCTTGACCCAGACCGAGTTCGAGATTTCTCCTGGTCCGATATCAACATCTATGCCGAGCTCTTTGGATACGTGAGCCGGCCCAGGGAAGGGCTCTATCACCTCAAAACGCTCTCTAGATGGATTTTGGGTCGCAAGGATGACATTATGTGGGCGGATTTTGAGGACGATGACCGAGAATGGGACTCTCAGGATTCACCCCGCCGAATCAAGACCGACGGTTACATTCCTGGTCACTGGCCACGAGATAGCTATGGACTTGGGCTCCCTCTCGAGCTTCGTGTCAAAATGGGGATGTTCCGATTGAGGATGGGTGACAAGCATCATGGAGAGGCTATGGTGAGTTCAAAGCAGTACCATCCATGAATGATATTGGAAATCTACGAAACTAACACCGGAGCGCTCTAGCATCATTTGGAATACCTAAATCCGGACGATACCTCCGAGGGGGCTCGTATCTTTGACTATGGTGATCTTTTCCGAGAAGTTGCAGATGCCTTGAAAGATGTTGGGTTGCTTGAAGAAGCGCTTCGCTTCTATGAACCCATTCAGCAGACCGCGGAATATGCAGACGTCGGCTTCTTCCTGGCCATGGCCGATTGTTGCATGCAACTGGGCAAGATCGAGGATGCTGAAAGCTGCTACCTCACTGTTGCCGACCATGACTCAAGTAACATAGAGTCTCGCGCGCAGCTAGCAAAGCTCTACGACAGCCTCGGAATGCCTGATCAGGCATACAAGTATGTAAATGAGGCTGTCTTGCTCAGCCGACAGGAAACAAGGACTCGTCGGAGAAGAAAAGATGCTCGGCTGGAGCAGCTTGCTGCCGAATTTAGGAGGTCTGAACCTGTGGCTCTCAGGCCTATTGCGCCTAAACCTGGCCCAGTGGAGCCATGGCCTGCGACTGTTTCTGGGGAACAAGAGCCTGCTGTACGGCGAGGTGAAGCTGCCCGTACAGAAGATATCAAGTTCCTTTATGCAATGATGCAGCAACTGGAGCCCAAAGTTAAGGACGGAAATGCCGAAGCTACCGAGGACTGGCTCGATATTGCTGATGCCTTGCTACGCGAGTTCCGATCAAATCGGATATTTTACCCCATGGCACGCACGACCGAATTCCAGGGTTATTCCAGCCAAGCACAACGGAGGGCCAACGGGTCTAAGAACAGTGTCTTTTTGAATGAAATGGAGGAAATCGCGGGGCGCTTGCAGAAGTCGAGAGGTGAGCCCCCTCCTTCGGTACTGGAGATTAGAATTGGACTAACGGCAAAGTGCAGGTGGCGAAGACGAAGAGGAACCACTACAAGGTGCTATTCCAACGGAATATCACGGCATCTCATTTGACATGTGGTTGGACCTATTCCTCCAATATTCCCTCACTATCACCGATCAGGGTGAGCCAATTGAAGCCTACGAAGCCCTCGAAGGTGCCGCGACAGCTAGCGTTTGGTTTCACGATAAGCGCAAATCTCGCATGATCCATGTTTGTTGGTTCAGTAAGTTGTTCTCCACGTGCAATATTTCGTGCTTCCAAAGCTAATACAATCATAGCGTGTGCGCTTCGAGCCCAGGATGAGGACGCGCTCACGACCGAGGCTCGTTGGTTCGTGAAGGAGTATCAATTTGTCACAGACACCTATCGCCTCTTCTCGATGCTGAGTCACCTAGCTGGGAATCCTCGGAAGTCCCTCTTCAACTCCTCTCCGAGCATGAAATTTATGCTCCGCCAGATCAAGGCTATGGACTTCACCCTTCCAGATGCGGATGACAAGCCCAAGCCGCCGCGGCAATCAGTTTGGCGGGAACGTGCCGCTCTCTCCACCAAAGACGAGCATGGGAAGGACATTCCAGCGTCAGAGCTTGATATCGCTCTGCTTGTGCTTTACGGACACATTCTCTATTCGGGAAATAGTTTCTACCCAGCATTGAACTACTTTTTCCGCGCCTACGCTCTCGATGATCAGAACCCAGTTGTTCTTCTCTCCATTGCACTCTGCTTCATTCACCATTCCCATAAACGACAGTGTGATAACCGACATTATCTCATCATGCAGGGTCTGTCATTCATGCATGACTACCGCCGTGTCCGCGGGAAGCGCGGAGCTACACTGCAAGAGCGTCAAGAAGTGGAGTTCAATTTTGCTCGTGTATGGCACGGCCTCAACCTGTCTCACTTGGCTGTTGAGGGGTATGAACGAGTCCTCCAAATTGGCGAAGAGATCCATCAGCAGGCCATGAAACAATCCAAAGACTCAACGGACGACGCCGATGTGGATATGAATGGGGCTAGCGGTATTGCGGTGACTTCAGGCCAGAACTTTGTGGAGGACTTCTCGCGCGAGGCTGCATTTGCTTTGCAATGCCTGCATGTACTCGGTGGCGATGCGGGTACTGCTAAGGATGTCACGGAAAAGTGGCTTGTCATTTAATGGAGATGGATTTACGCTTGTTCATTTATTCAGCGGGTGGGGAGTTCTACTTGGGATAGCATAGAAGACGGCGTTTTTCGAAAGCTCATTGCTAATGAGCAATACTTCGGACATAATTCGGGCATGTCCTGCCAGATACGGAAATACTACTTGACTTGGAAGCAACATCAACTTCACTACAGCGATTCAGGAAGCAATTCTCCTCACGGGGATGGGTTGGCTTTCAAAAGTAATTTGCGCGACATGAATCTCCTTGCCTTTTCACATGCCTGGTCTTCCTGCGTTCCACCTCTGTCTTCTACCCTGTTAGTATCTCCAAAAACGGGAATTGTGTCTACCAATCAATTCAATTGTAACCGCGGAATCTCATACCGCTCTTTCCATAGCCCCTTGACCAGCGCCAAATGGTTCCACGCAATCAATCGAGATTATTAGTAGCACTCTAAACTGGGTCAATCCAGAAGTCGGCTCCAGCTTCGGCATCCATAGACTTTCTGAAACTCGGACCAAATAGGCTTCTCTGCGAAATGAGGTGCCGAGTTGTGCTCCGATCTCCACAAGATAACTCTAATTCATGCGTACCCCAAAATGAATCGTCCAATCCGGGGTTTCCCCGCATCATCTTAAAGCTTGAAGGAGATCTGCCAGCCACAAGATTTGCAGATCTTAGCTTGCCAATTTCTCGGGCGGGGGGAAGGGTATTCAAGGAATGTTATGTAGGGGACTCGTGTGCGGACCGACGGACCGATGGAGCTTTGGTTTCACGCGAAACTCTGCTTTTCAATTATTAGGGCCTACTTCACTCTACTCACCATTTTCTAGACTTTTATTGGTCAAAGTCTTTCTCGGGGGAGTTCCCGACAATAACTGCCGCTTGGCATTGAATCGTCATAGATTGCACAGGTTGAGCTCAGAATGTTGTTTATATAAGGAGGACGCGGAGTCGACTTTACTGTAAGATAGCTTCTTTGGAATAGTTTCCAGACGTTCTTCTAGGGGTGATCCTCCTATTCTTTTTATCTCAATTCCAATTTTCTCTCCAACTTTGCTAGACACCCGAATTCAATCATGACTTACGACAACAATCCCAACACCAAGGTTGGAAACAACATGTCTTCCTCTGATTCCAACACCGATGACATTGAAGTCGGCCGCTATGGCCCATTAGCCCATATAAACACTGCTGAAAGCCGCCTGCCCGCTTTCGGGGGTGAATTCCAACCCGGTCTGTACAGACCAGTGAAAGACAGGAAGATCGCCAATCCTGCGCCACTTGGGTTGTGCGGTTTTGCTTTGACGACCTTCATGCTGGGATGTATTCAAATGAATGTCAAGGGCCTCAATAAGCCAAATTTCATTGTTGGGCCGGCCTTGGCTTACGGTGGACTGGTCCAGCTACTTTCTGGAATGTGGTATGTCATGTAGGACCATGGACTTGGTGATACGAAGGCTAATATTCTCCGATAGGGAAATGGCTGCCGGAAACACTTTTGGTGCGACTGTACTATCCTCTTACGGTGGTTTCTGGATATCAATCGCAATCACTTTTATCCCTGGCGGATTTGGAATCATTGGTGCTCTTGAAGAAGCTGATAGTGGTTCACCTATCATGTTTTACAATGCCTTCGGCTTATATCTCATGGTATGTACTTGTACTCTCTCTCCTACTAGAGTTGACCAGCTAACAAAGATAGGCGTGGTTTATCTTCACGTTCATGATCATGCTTTGCACAGTCAAATCCACTGTGGCATTCTTCTCTCTCTTCTTCGTGGTCGACATTGCTATTCTTCTCATCGCCTTATCCTACTTTTTCCCGACTGCGCAAGAACTGCCAAATGAAGGTCTCATGAAGGCAGGTGGGCTTCTAGCTTTCCTAGGGGCTTTCCTGGCTTGGTACAATGCCTTTGCAGGTATTGCTGATAATAGCAATAGCTTCTTTGTTGTTCCCGTCGTTCATTTCCCGTGGTCTGAGAAGGGGCGGAGCGCGAGACTGAGAAAGACCGCAAGTGGGGCTGCTTGAGAGATTTCTCCAGGTTGAGTGCATATTCTTTCTTTCCTTACCCCAGAAACAAATTGATAGCTAGGGTATCTGAATGGCAATTACATCCGGAATGAGAGATTGGTATTCATTTGAATAGGCATAGTTTTCACCCATCTAAGTTGAAACAAGAGTATATCCATCCTAAGAGATTTCATATTATCACTCTATATAGAACATTAAGATTGCAAACCACTTCCTGACTTATACTTCGACCAGGGTGTTCCTTGTAAGACATGGGCTAGTCCCAACCCGAGCGACTCAAGGGAAGCAAAGACTTCTTGACACCACAGGTAGCGATCGTGAATATCATTGCGATAGAAGAATTGAGCGGCCATAGACACGGGGAAGAGCAGATTATGCCCACCTAGAATATGCATGTGTGGTTGAACAAAGTACCCCACGCCACGGCAGATCTGGTCGGTATAGAGTTCGGCCTGCTTCTTGTATGAACCAGGCTCGCTTTGGTCGAAGATAGGGATGAGATGTGAACTTTGGGATTCAACGAAGACGGCATTAGAAGATTCCTCTCGACGCTCGATCTCTTGGAAGAGGGTATAGATGACAAGTGAGGCAGCCCAATATAGCATATGTGCTTCTGCTATTTCAATAGAAGCAAAATGATATGTTTCGGGGAAGAGTGACTTTGTCACAGGGGATCTCGGAATGTCGGCTTTGTTAGGGATGGCCCTATACAATGGACTCGGCGATGTGGATTTTAGCCTTGTGTACCATGACTCGGTTTGCCGTTTTAATTGATTGCACAGTTTCATCAACTGCCTTGTGTCATAGTCAGAGCGTGTGTTGTCAATATATTCGAAGAACAGGGTACAGCTCATGAGGATGTCGATAATTTCATCGACTGGATCGGCCCAGCCACGGCTGTCGGTACATGATGTTAAAGATTGCCACATCGGGCAGAAGTAGAGTGCAGATCGTGATTTTCCGATGGCGTGAAAGATCTAGATATAAAGTGAGCAAATGGTGGCAAAAAGATAGGGCGGTAGGCTGCCAACATTTGATAGTTTTAGTTGACGGAATAACATGATGGATACCTGATCCCTCTCTAATGATTTTTCATGTTGAGCGACGACGGCATTGGCGCCTTGCATATGTGCCATCCACCCAGAGAAGCCTGATGTGGAGTTTATCACCTGTTTATGTTAGAAGACAAGGCGGAATCCAAGAGTAGTAGGCTTGAACCAACCTCGAAATACTGGAAAATAACATTAGCACAAAGAACCTCTCGAACAGGTAGTCCCTGGTGTGAGATTAAACGGGAGAAGGAATGTATTGCCTGGCTGTACAGTTCGACACCATGATGAATCATCTGGTTATTCTCAAACTTCTTGCCGACAAAGACAGACGCAAGTGCTGATGTCGCCCTGTCCAGTAACTGGCTATTCTTGCCGTTCAACATAGACGGGAAGGCTTCGAGCAAATTCGACGCATCCCTGAATCTATATGAGACTTGACCCGTTGGTGAAGATGGATAGTACGAGTCAATGAACAATGAGAAAAGTTGGCAGCGGATCTGAGCATTCACGTTGATAACGGCAATACTTGGCGTCTTTGTTGGCTGGGGAGGATTGTTTGAAGTTGGTGTAGATTGAAACCGCATGAACATGCTTTTCGATTCCTGGTCTTCGTCGGCAAATGTGTGGACTATGAATTTCGGAGGTCGAGAGTACCCCTCGCATTTATGGCCTCCGCGGAGGCATCTTGCACACAAAGGGTGTTGTAGATCGCACTGCTCAAATCAGGGTCCCGCTATTGCTTGCCTGAAGGTCGCAATCGTCATACCTTGACTTTCCTCCTTCTGCAAGTATTGCAACCATTTGATCTCCAGGGCGCCCCACCCATTATGAGTGTATGTGTCTGTGATGACAACACAAGAGAGCAGCTAGGCTACAATGCCTCATGAGCGATGTTTTCAGCTTTCAACAGTTTGGTTTGTTTCACAGTCCAAATGCGCGCTGCATGTCGTGACTCGCGGTTTAGGGGCCCAGTTAATAAGCTTGCGTATTTTACTGTATTTTACCGTATCACACGTGCTTTGTCTGCCCCAAAATTGGGCTTTTACAGCCTCGTAATACAGGCATCAGTTATCTTCCAGCTCATTCATGATCACTATGCAGCAGCTACTTTGAGATCCAGGATCAATAAGAGTGAGGAGTAAGTAGACCTTACGAGACGAAAAATGCAAAATTTTGGAAAACTTCATTACCATGGATTCTGAGCTAAGACAAGGCAATCAACTATGTGCTCCATGGCCCCGTTCGAATGAGCGTTCACATAGTCTCTACCTCACATCTGGTTAATTCCAGTCATAAATTTCCTCTGAGCATCCTGGCTATCATCCATCATTGTCTCTACAAAGTCCTCCAGCTCATCGCATAGCTGCTTCTCGCCTTGGCCGTTCATTCTGACCTGGCCTGTCTGGAAGTTCTCCGCCGTGGTATCACCGCCATTTCTGAGGTCCCAAAAACCGGTCTGGAAAATGGGCGCCTTGAAGAAGTCGGGTGACGATGCCCGCATATGGTGCTTATAGAAGAGAATAGAAGATGTCATGACTATGAGCCGTAAGCAAAGTTCCGGGAGGAAACCGAAGATAATATCGGGTAGGGATAATCCTGCACCGTCACATACCAAAGAAAGATGCCAGCTTTTGGGTTCGCTCCGCATCGTAGACCTCCATCATCATCCTTTTGAGGGGGCGATCTGTTTTGGCAACCACAATGACATTATGGAATGGGTCTCCGGGAGCTTTGGATCCCTCCCAGAACTCGAGCTTGTTGACTTTCCTGCATGGTAATGCATTAGAGGTGTGGTTCAGACGGTTCAAGATCATGCTAAAGGCCTCTTACCATTCCTTCTTGACCTCATATTCGCCAATTTTCTTCGTGCTCAACACGGTCCACTCCCGCACGATATCCTGAAGGCGGTTGTACATCTGCAGAACCTCTGTGACGAAGTCAGTAACTCCGACGAAGTGTATCGACATGCAATTCATACCATTCAGGGATCCAAAAGTCATCGAGATTGTCCGGACTTTGTTTCCATCTGGGGCATTACACACGATGGTCTCGCTTCCTACTATTTGAATATCGAGGCTCGGTACTGGACTGTGTCAGCTCTCATGTCCAATCTGGACCAAGGAAGCCAGACCCGCCACTTACAATCCTCATGAAAGATCCCTACCTCATCGATTGGCTTTGTTTTGCATGTGAGTCGGGGAGCTCGATCTTCCAGACTGTATTCGACCGAAAGACAAGGGTAAATGTAGGACTTTTCCGTGCCATCTGCATATCCTACTTGAACATGCTGGTTTCTGTCTCGGGCTGTCAGTGCCTTGATCATCTTTCGCCGCATTGAGTATCTTCACTATACATTACCTTTTTCCAGTCTTCGAGTCATGGTAAAGCTTATTGGGTATCCCAAATGCAAGCTCCATGCGCTGCAAGTATCGAGCAGCGTACATATGTCCCAAAAATTCCTCGCGATCTGTTATCGTGAGCATATTACCAAGTTTAGAAACCAGGCGATTAGGCATACCGCGAGAGTTTTCAAAATTCACCAGCACCTGTTCAGCTTTCGCGGTTGACCTGAGAGCATACGTTCCCAGTGCAAGGTGATAATCTTCCGGGGACTCTTGTGCCGAGAGATCATCGAGAGAACACGGGATGTCTTTCATATCACATCGCGCTATTATGAGACTCGATCTTCCTACCGGGACGAAAAAGCGATTCAGAGTGATCATCGCCAATGCTAAGGCATATTAGTCTTTATCCTTCAAAAGATATCAGCTCACTCACAATCTGTCAACTGCATGAAATACAGATCTCCCGCCGTTGGTCCCTTGAATAAGAGATGTACATGCATTGGCCTGACTGATTGATTGGCCTTGGATGGCTCGTCCCAGCCGCAAACCAGACTGATTTTCTGTTTCCCAATTTTTCTACAGTGGAACTGTTAGTATGAACTATGAATTCTAACAGCATAGCTATGTTAGAACTTACATTTCACAGACAGAAGTCAAATCCGGGCTATTGAGATCAGGAGCTAGTTGGCCTTCGTCTCGACTAATACCGTAAAATCCGGGTTCTTCCCAGCCAGCCGTCTTCGGACCGGGGATTATATGAGACGTGTCAGAGTCAGTGCCCAGAGTCACAGAGCTGGCACTGCTCCCAAGTGTAGGAGAGACGGCCCCGGAATCATCTGTCTTTTTCTCATCTACCGGACCTGAGTCGAATCCTGCTAGCTTCTTTCGCCACGAGAGAGGCGTTTTCACAGCAGCAGTTTCTGCGGGTTTCAGCGACAGCTTCTTCTGAACCTGGACGAGTATCTCCTCAATATTCGTCGTAGTCGTGCTAGAACACAGTGAGCATAGATCAGCCTAACCACCCGCAGAGACATACCTGGTCTGCACAGAAAGCAGTAGATCTAAGGAAAGCTTGTAGCTTTCCAGACTTCTCAACCTATCCTGGATATCATTCTCTTTTAGTGTCCACTTCACTTTCATCTTCAGTGAATCAAGCTTCGAGGTTGATTGCAGCCCCTGCAATTCCTTTTGCAGTGTGAGATATGTGTCCCCGCAATTGTCCAGTGTGGTATTGAGCGATTCCAACCATTCTGCACTCTTCGTTGGCTTTGTGGATTGGAACTGAATAATTTGCTGAATCTGACAAAGAATTCCACGGACAGCTACAACTTCGCGTGAAAGAGATTCCAGCCCTTTGTTGTTTTTGGACTTGATCGCACCGACGAGGCTTAGGATTTGGGTCGATATTGTGATGAGGCCAGCCACCGAGGCCGAGATGGAAAGGGGATCCATTACACTGTTTGTGAGACCTGGCGATGCCTATGGACTATGGTGGATGAGAAATTAAGAGACGACAAATTGCGTCTAAAATTTTGAGTCTACCTAAGGAAGTTTGATTAGCCCCTCAGGTTGTCACAAGTGACCTCGTATTCGCGGCTCGTTGGAGGGGTAAATTTAGCGTCGTGGGATTCCACTCGGGTCGTATACAGCTAAATTTGGCATTTAGCATCTTTGGCTGACTGTTAGCAACTTTTAAGATGTCTGATGAAGTGCTGGAAATAAAACATTGTTGTCTTCGACCAAGTACTCAATATTCGAGCCTCAAGCCCTACACTAAAGGATGCCCAGTAAATAGACTTGTATGTAAAGGAAGCTGAAAAACTTGACTGGTTGATAGCTTGGTTCAACTTTCTCGTTAACCCAGCGTGGTCTATAAAATAAAAACAAAGATCTGATGAAGCATAGCCTTTGCTAACCTCTTGCTTGTAGGCAATAAATCATGTAGATCATATTAGTGTATCACTTTCGAGTAGAGAGCCTGAGTTATATGACTCTTTATCAACTTTCATAATGTCCAGGTTCAGACATGGCCAAAAGAGGCAAAGGCCCGCTAGGCAAAATTGAGCTGTATTTCCAAGGTTCAAAGAATCCATTGAGAGCCAATCTATGCAGAAGAGCAAATATGGGAATCAAAACCTGGGGCTGAGACTCCCTGTAACTGCGTCGACAAGAGGCCAAGGCTGCCTTTTCAGGTCACTGTTACTGGAAATCATGGACAAGCAGCTAATGTGAATCATATCCCTGCCCAAAATTCGAAAAGGCTAGGAGCCGATTATTAGAAAGGGGCAGCATGAGTGTCATGACTGCGTGAACGTTTTACGATTGGTGAATACTTATTATTTCAAGAGCCTTTTTACAGGTTCTGAAAAGCTTGAGATAACATAAGTGAAGGCAGTGTATGTAGCCGTGGCTATAAACATACGTTACAGACTTCTATCCACAGTGAGCAGCTTCAGTTGGAAGGGAGCAAAACCTGGGCTTCAATTTACCGTCTCAAGGTTTTACGGCAGTAGAGTGTACTTTGTAACTGTAAGGTAGCGGGCCGCTATAATGAGCCTTGTTTATCCTTCCTACTGCCTCCAAATGTCTACTTGGCTTTTTGGGCGCAAGGCGCAGCAACATCTCAATCTCAGCATGCGGTAGGTCAAGTGTTGGATCTATACCGTAGCACCTCAGAATATACTTGCAGGAATTTTCGTCAAACCATTCCTTTTCTGCAAACTCGACATCCGAGGCGGCCGAGCAGAAACATCTGCACGAGCACTGCACTAAGTGCACTCAACTCAGTTACTCCCGACTCACCGAGTTATGAACCAACCCCCGATCGGCCCGACCGAACACTCATTGTGCATGGCCAAGCCCTGTAGCCGGTCGATCCCGGGGCGTTCATCTCGGGCTGGACAAAGTATCATTCTCGACACTGCCACTGTAAGTTGTAACAAACTGGACCAGCAGTATTTATCACGCCGTGCGACGGCTTGGCATTGGCAAAAACAATAGTTCGTCGCCCAGAGAGACCGCCAAGCCCTCCCTTTCATGCACACTTGGGAATCAGCAGGATCGCCGTGATCGCCCTTGGCGCAGGCCATTGCCAAATGACAACTTGTCAGGCTCCAGACGGCCAAGTTGTTGCTCCCTTTTTGAGATCAGATGCAGGCATTGCAGAGGCAGCGTATGTCTTGGCGCCCAGCGGACGGTGTTCCCCTGCAATGAAACTATACGAAGGTCAGTCGTCAGCAGGGACAGGTGCGAGGGAGATCTCTATCTTCTGAACCTTCTCTTGCAGAAACATTGCCAAGACCTAGGTCAGCAACATTGAGAAAGGGGGGATGAGGAGTCCGCCTGTTCGTGTGAGTCCACTCCACTGCCCCCAGATTTAGATCTGTGGGGTCTTTGTTATTGCTTCTTCAGGGGAGATTGGCGTTCAGCCGTCCACCCCCCTGACTTGGTCTTGGCTGCGATTGTGTTCCTCCGTCGTGAATACATTGTTGTTCTGCTTGTCTCGAAGGCTCGTCGGAGTCCGCGTAACACCGGTCGCATTCTGAAGATGCGCGAGGGCCTTGCCCAGGTCTTGGCGGGCTGGAATTTCAATTATTGTCGCCAAGCATTCCCGTGGAAAGCGTACGGGCTGGAGGTCGCGTCGAGTGAATGACCGAAGGTCTCACTGAGTCGGGGTGTCGGAGATGCTTTGCTGGCATCCAAGACTGATCTGTGCATGGATGAGGTGTGATGTTTCGTAGACATTCTTGGCGATTTCAAGTGTTATTGAGTTCGATAGTCTCTGTGGTGTTGATCTCTCATTGATGAGGCGTGTTTTGGGCACGTTCCTGGCCCTGAGCCACAGGGCAGTCGTATGATCATACTTGACTGTACAGTACATACGGTATACCCCGTACAAGGTGGATTGAGGAGGGCATTGAGGAGAAATTCTGTCAGGACGGCCATTAGATGCCCGAGGATGACATTCCCTAGGCATAAGCAAGTGGAAGTCAGGACTTGAGGTGCTTCGGGCATCGAGAAGGAGATCCAGGACTATTCATGCAATCCTTCCATGCAATGCACCTGCTAGGGACGTTGTCAGAGTTGTCTTTTGCAGAAGAAGAAAAACTTTATGCCCTGGTCTTTCAGGTTAGTTTCCACGATAGTCAGACATTAGGCCAGACATGGCAGGGATAGAGCATGGGCATCTACACCCAACCTGAATATACTGGCGGGATTTCTGGTCGTATACCGAAATGGCAGGTTCATCCAGGTGTCTGTCTGGCCCCCCGGCACTTGTGCTGGCATTGTCGAAGACAAAAGGCAATTCGGCATGCACGAGAGGGATTGACCACTCGGGGAATAAATTTCACTGCCAACATGCTCAATTGAGGTGTTGATGACCCCGCGTAGCAAACAAACATTTTCTCACGAGAGGAGAAAAAAATAGAGACAAGCTTAGCCCTGCAAAAGAAACGTCAAAAGAGGGGTTCAATGAAGCACCAAAATCGCCAAAGCCAAGCCAAGCGGGACAGCCGCTGTCAAAAGACTCTCCCCCTCATTTTGAGCCGTCGTGGCTTAACTATTTCCGGTTCACGTCGTAGATGGTCGGTGGAGAGCGGACCAAAATGCCTCATACAATGCAGTATTTTTGCTACGACGCCAGCCATCTCCTGCGTACTAATGTAGGAGATCCTTCGGGATAGTAAAGTAATTTAGCTGAATGAAATAAACATCGTGAAGTTAGTTAAACTGTGTACCACTTCCAACATCCGCAAGACTCGCTTTCCCCAGGATATTAACTGGTTAGCCTCGTCAAGCCAGTCTACCCCAGCTGTGGTTCGCATTGTTTGTTTTTCTGACTCGTTTCGCGCCCATACTCTTCTTCCACTTCTCCGAGCGTTGCGAGGGTTGCTGGCATGCAATTCGATATACTACGATGTCTCCACTTCCCCCGATTGTGCTCCGGTCAACAAGTGCTTCATGTCGAGTGTATGCACATTATTGTACAACACATCCTTCGCCCGGCTCCATCACCTAGGGCTCGAAGGGTTAGTTCTCTTGCCTGGTGCGGTGCTTTTGCGCTATTATCGTCCACGCTCGTGCCAGCTCTTGGCCTTAGTTCGGACTCCACCTGCACAGTTCACACCTTATTGCCCGTCCAGTAGTACAGTACAATAGATCTTGAATCAAATACCAATACCCGACGGAGAATCTCCTGAATGAGATGGGAGATCGGCTGGGAGAAAGGTAGTGTAATCCATAGATTGTGTAGCATAAGGAAGACAGGATCAAATCAGATCGCAGGAATGTCTCAATCTTCAGTCTTTCATCAAATGTCCGGTTTCATTCTTCACGGGCTCCAACCAAACACCCGTCTCGTCTGGTGCCACGAGCGCAACGCTGTCCCGCTATGAACGGGATAATTATCTTGGCCCCTCCGGACTATTGTGGATTAGGTCGCCGCTTGGATTGGTGACTTGGATCGTGAGTCTTGAAGTGTTTTGTAATTAGTACTGGGTATTGTGAGGGGGGCGGTTACAGAGAATTGGGGCCCTCTGTTCTGTTCAATTTCAATCTCACAGGCGTCGATTGCATCGAATGATTGGACTGGGATGTTGTTCTCCTAGTCTTGGGTGGGGGCACAGGATTGCATCTCTGTTTCTAAGTACGATTAAACCGCCGCGTACAGCGGAGAAAAGTCCTCTGTGGCTGGCACTCCACGTATACTCAAAGTATACTTGCATGTGTACATTGCCACTTTAGTTCTTCCCCAGTACGCGCCGAGGAAGGATTAGCTTGCGAATTGAAAGATTGATTATTAGCCAAACAGAAGGCAAGTGCATCTTTCTCGAAATATCATACGGAGTACATCGTACATAATACGAGACAACAACAAAAAGGCAGGATGGCCGATCAAACCGATCTCGTGCCCCAAAAAAACATCTGTAACCAGCCAGTAACGAGCCCCAGCAGCGTCCCATCAAGACCTTCCCACCCTCCCTCGCCAAACTTTCTCGCCGATCGGAGAAAATCTCCCTTTAACAAGTCGACTCCTGCACCTCTAACTTTACCGAGTCCCCACCACCCACCGGACGATCTTAACAGTATGTACATAGAAGTCCCTGCACCGCCGTTTCGTTGGCAACAAGCTTCGCCCGGTATTCCAAACACGACTGAGAAACTCAGAAACTCACGCTGACTACTGACCGGTTCGTGGGCAAATCTGCGCGGTCCACTGAGGACTCGCGAGAGCGACAGGGATCACGCCTGCTCGTCCAGGTGCAATGTGGGGGTGATCTCCTCGGATTCGAGAAGCTTGTCAAGATCTGAACGCCAGTTTCATCTGGGGATTACATGTTACTTGTCAGCTTCATCTTCACTAGTTGGTTTCCCTGCACGTACATGGTAGGAGAGACGCATCAAAGCGTAAGGTATTTTGTGCGCATCTACGTTGCTCGGGGACATTGCCGAACTACCGATCCATGTACTTTTACGGTATCTATGTCGCTACCTAAGTCCGGTGTACACTACTGTAGAGTCCTTGGGTATACATCCATATGTTTAGGTACCTATGGAGATGCTGACTGAGATGGCAAGATTGTAATTATTATTAATTCTCCAGTACGGACGCCGCCGGGGCTGATTCTGATTGCAATTGCGATTGCGGCTGACCGCTCCTCCTGCTCCAAGGTGGGTTGCCCTCGTCAACCCGTTGCTCTGCTTGGCGATTGGTGCCTATTGAGGTCATTTCTTTTACGAGAAGCGCCAATGATGTCGATATATTCAATCCAGTCATCTGTAATAGATGGCTGACAGATCCCATAACATATAGTACGTCGGTAGATTGAGCCGAGGGCACAACGCACTGATCCACCTTTCCTAGTTGCTCCTCCTATACGAAGTACATTACTGTAGTACAGCGGTGCATACACTGGATATTCCACTGCAGATCGGACACCGACAGTACGTGGAAGACCGATCATCATCCACGCGACGCGACCGAAGAGTAAATCAATCATGAATCTGTCTACCTAGAGAGGAGTATACCTGCACGATGTGAGGTTTGCCTAAAGCATCGCCTCGTCCGATGACGACTATCCCGAAGATCCTTCGAGAATCATATCACTATGGATACTTTAGGTACATACTAGGTACTAAGTAAAGAATCAGAAACAGAAACAGAAACAGCCTATTATTATTTTATTTGGCTCGCTGGGCAGGCGCAGGTTGCAGACAGGATAGCTCTTGGCGCCATACCGACGCTACCTTTGGACTTGGCATGCTTTGGAATGACATGCACGGAGGATCATGACGGTGGGGGTGGTTTTTTGGCTGACGCTGAGACGTATGTATACCAAGCCCGATCGCCCGGCACGGAGCAGGGCCAAGACAGTGTGTCCTGGGGGATGTGTACACTGCTATACAGTGGGGACCAATTTACATGTCAGAGTACAGTACAGGATACGAAACTCCTTTGATTAGCATTTGATACTTTTATATTGGAAGTATTTTTCTCATGATTGTTCCATGGAATCATCTTGTTTCATAATAATCATAGGACTGTCAATGTCAACAGAAATAATATAATGTTGAACCATAATGCACGTACTACTCGTCGGCTAATTTCTGTCGGAAGAGGTCCGAACTCCCCCCTTCCGATCGATCAACAATACTCCGTAGTGTTCTCCGTAACCCTCACGAGTCACAGTCAGGTCAATGTAAGTTACGTCAGAGGTGTCCGCATCGAGGAGCAAGGGCCAGGTGAAAATGATAATGGGTGGTAATTGATATGAACCAATTCAACCCCGCCAAGAACTGCGAGACCAGTAGACCGAAACCGCAGCATGAAGCGCGCAGAGCGCGTTTATAGTTTTAGTTTGGAGAAACAGGCAGACTAGTTAAGTTGGAGATCCCGTAGGTTTTATTGACTAAGTTCAGCATCGGGTGGACTAGGGATATACATACAGTAGTATAGTCCGTACGTAGGTGTGGACTCAGTTAGTTTGTGGGCTAGGGTTTGGTGGTCATTTTACTGGAGCCGAACTCTTGACGAGAGGGTTCAGGCACAGGCACACGGCCGCTTTTGGGGGGTTAGGGAGGGTAATTACCGAGTTGGGTTGGCTTGATTACGAAACAATACCGCCGATCGGCACCAGAATTAGCGCCAGTGACGTCGGATGACGGTACGGGTACGGCCGCGCCTCGTGGCCGCTGAATTCAGTAAATTCTCCTTGCGCCCATTGCTTTTCTGGTGATTCGAGATGCTTGAAGCAACATTCCTGGAGCAGGGCGAGACCGCATCGAGCAACGTGTTCTAGTTGGAATGATGGAGATAGAGGAGACTGAAGAATATCAATTATATGAACGGCAACTACATATTGAGAATTTTCTCTAGAAGTAGTTCTTCATTTCTTACGATACGCAATATAGACAGTAGGGTGGTAGTAATAGGATTACTACATTGTATTACTATCGCTCTGTCATCTGTGGACTTGAGCCCTGTTTCGGTCGGATCTACTAGCGTGGATGCCCTGAAGAGGATTAGCCGGCACAAAATGCCTCATAGTACTAAGAACAGCGGCAACCACCAGCGGACCAACAACCAGACAACCAGCAACTCACCACACCAGAATACGGGAGTAGTCATTACACTCCACCCGGTTTCATGGAGAGCAACGAATGAAACCCTACCAGTATGGCACTGACAGCGAGACGAGCATGGAAAAATGAAATTGAAATATTACCATAAAGAAAATACATACAAAGAGAATAAAGGACCCCCAAACTCACAAAGCATTTGCTATTATTAAAATAGAAAAATGATCCTCGTTGGGGGCTGTACGGAGTAGTTTCTGGAGAGTATCAGGGCGCAGGAACCATCATCCCCGTACTGTAAGCTGCATCCCTGTGCTGTGCAGCATTGAAGCCAGTTGACAAGTAGAAGTGGGGCCTTTGGAAACAGCGTGGAAGGGCTTGTACTACTGTATGTGAAGTTGTGGCGAGGGGGAAAAAAGAAATTGAAGAGAAAAAAAAGAGAGAAAGAAACTGATTTTTTTGAGACGCTAAGCCTAAAACGACCATGCCGGCCTGCCGTGTATTGTCACAGTATGGTCAGAGTATAGTGGTCATGATGAGAGGGGAACTTCCTCGGAGTGTGAGTGGCTGCTACTTAGAGAAAGTAGCTGGGGGCGGCACACTGAGGTCCATACCGTCATGACGGTTTGGTCAGGACGGTACCAAGTTTACCAGCTGCCTTTCCCACCAAAAGCCTCTGCCCCCCTCTACCTTGACCTTCCCTGAACTACGAACGACTACTACTACTTCCCGACTCACTGCCTTTCTATACCCTCTTTTCTCGTTTCTTTCCTTTTATCACTCTCCACTCTCCTCTCCTCCTCTCCTCTTTCCTTTTCCTCCTCCACTTCGAATTTCATCAGCATTCTTCTCTTTTTTGATTTGTGATCTGGACGCCCTTTCCTGCTCAGAGGCTTGGCGCTAAGACTAGAGGTATTCGTGCCCCGGTGCTCTATTGAGTGGCCATTCTTGAGAAACAATAATTCTTCTTGGCGAATCCTCTCATCGTCACACTCCCGACTTGACCTCCTGGATCTTTTTCCCAGCTATGCGTTACATATCATAGCCGCTGTCCTTCACGGGACTTTTGCTCTGCCCTCTGGGTTGATCGATTGCGATTTCTAATCGATATCGACTGAGCATCGCCGCTGCGAGTCACGAAATTATTCTACCTGGATACACTCGTGAACCTCGCAACTACTTTTGACCTTTCTTCAAGGATCTTCCTGGAAGACTTGCTTTGCTCGAACAAGAACAAAATGGCACAACCCCGTGGAGAACGACCATTCTCATTTCACAGCCTCCTCAAGATGCTCATCGCGCCAAACGCCTCCATGAGGGCGGCTCACGACGAGGCCGACCTGGCCGAGGACTTGGATGAACCCCCTGATCAACAGCATATTATGCACGCGACTTCTTTACACCACCACGACGAGACCGTCTTTGCACGACCCGCCATCGCCCACCACAAAGAACCCGAATCCCTGCTCACCCGCGCCCTCAAGAGCAGCCCGGAGATGTCCCCCACCGAACGTCACCCCGCTCTTCACGACTCTACCTACTCCTACCGTTCCTACCCTCACAGCAACATCAGTGGCCTCTCCCCCGCAGAGCTGACCAGCGATGGCGGCCTGACTAGCCCGTCTCTATCCAATACCCCGAGCCCACCTTTGCCACCACAGATGATGGGCAAGGCGGCTCAGATGAACGGCAAGAAGGACACTACCCCCAAGGTGAAAATCGCCGCCACCAACGAGACCACCGTCGAGGCCAACCTGGGACGTAAGCGGTGCATCAGCTTTGCCTGCGGCCGTCAGACCGAGGCCACCACTTCTCAAAAACCATCCGTGCCGCCTACCTCTCGACCCGGACCACCTAACGATACACTCGAACCCCCCAAGCGCAAAACCGCTCTCACCTTTGCCTGCCCCGGACGCGTGTCCGCCATCGCACGAGAGCGCTCGCCAGGCCGCAAGTGCGCTTTCCGAAGCCGCTCTCGTGGCTCTCCGGCTCCCGTTGCTCGCAAGCCCTCCCAGGACCGCGTAATTGGCATTCAGATTGAGAAGAAGCCCGCGAATGGTGTCCCTCAAGGAGTTCCGACTAGCGGACTGGGCAAGTTTGAGGAATCCGAGGCTACTCGCTTCCACGAGTTTGCCAGTTCTATGGATGAGGATGATGAGTGGGTGACCAAATCGACCGATTACGCCCAGAAGATCACCTTGAATGATTGCATGAAGAAGGAGATTGCAATTCGACGACTGGGTGAAGAGGCCGAGAAGGAAGCCCAGGATGAAGAAGATGAAGAGGACAACGAAGATGACGATGCTGAGGATCTCGCCGACGATGACTCCACTGTCCACCTCTCCGACGATGAGGGCAACGAGTCCGACAACGAGGCTGGCTTTGCGGAGTCTGACGAGAGCGATGACGATGGTTCAGACTACGAATTTTGGGCCCCATCGGCTATTGTGCCTGAAATCAGTACTCAGCCCCTCGACGCCTTCGCGCCAACCATGGAGCGCCGTGCTTCCAACACTTCCTTCGACTCGATGACTGATGACCACCCGAAATGGTTGCCAGCTCCCGTTCGAAAGATTAACAGGCGTCGCCCTTCCAAGGGGTGCAAGATCATGCGCCCTGGTACTCCCAACCTTCCGGATAGCACGGACTTTGTCTGCGGCACACTCGATGAGGATCGTCCGATGGAGGCTGCGTACAAGTCCTGCATGGAACAACGGCGCCTGTCGAAGCACATTCTCATCCCGCAAGACATTGACCCTAGCTTCCCGACTAGCGACCCGGAGGATGACGATGACGATTTGGAGGATATCTCCCACGGTGATTTTGACGACTTCGTCTTCGAGCCAGCTCGAGGCCGTACTGAGGATCCTATTCGCAAGCCCTCGCCTCGTCACTCCCCCAAGCGCATGGTGTCTCCCCCACCCCGTCGGGCTGGTCGGATTTCGCCCAAGCGTCTGAAGTCCCCTCCTCCCCGGTCTCGAGCCTGCCGGGCCAAGTCGCCCTCGCCTTCTAAGCGCTCGGCTTTCCCGGAGGACCTGCCTGCCGTTGAGTCTTCGTCGCCCCAGGGCCTGAACATCAGCCATCTGGTTCAGCGCCCGCATCTGACCCGTACCAAGTCGCTGCCGCGCACTCCCAACCCTTTCTTCACAAGCTTGGACAAGTCGCACCGCTGGCACGGTATCCCACCTCTGACGGAGTCGCCGGAGCGTGAGCACTCTCGCACCCGCGAGATGCATACCCGTGGACCCATTGACATCGTTGAGGGTCTTGAAAAGAAGCGCCAGAAACGCAAAGAGAAGTTCTGGCGTCAACATTGCCGCAAAGCTGCCAAAGAGCAGATGGTTCGGCGGCCGATTCCCGGCAAGGGAGCTGAACGGATGAAGGAGCTTGGCCTCGAAGTTGCTGAGAGGTGCAGGGCTTACGGTGTCGCTCAAGACACCCAGCTCGTCCTATCCGTTTAGGCTCCCCAAGGACTGGACTGCATTTTTTGCATGTCTGCCTTGTCTTCCCCCTTTCCCCCAATACCCCATTTACCCTTCACTTCTGTACATACAGTACCCTTTTTACCTCTTTCCCTTCACATACTATTTTCACCACCCAGTTAGCGATCTGGGTGCCTTTCGCTGATACATACTTATCCAACTTCATGTCATCCACTTGACTGGTTTTCCTTTTACTTTTTGTGAGGTGATCCATTTCTTGATCCTTCTCACCTACTATCTACCTACCTACGATACCCTCTTCTAATCCTTCCGGGGGAAACAAATTGTCCTTGCATATCCATGATCTTATTCTTGGTTCTTCTTTTCCCAGTACATACCTGTATCTGTCTTTCCAGCGCTTGTCCGAGGCGGCCACTTTCTTTTTACTACCTTGCATGGTTGTGGTGCGTATACCCCTTAAGTTGAATTTGCTGCATTATGAAAGGAACTTGTGTCGTTAGTCTTAGTGTCAGCCTTAGAGCTGGTGACCACGAATGAATTTGAAAAATATTCTTATCATATCCACATATTTGATCCCGTAAACTTACCACAGCTTCGTCTACAATATTGCCCCGATGTTATTAGAGTCCGGTCATAATTTGGTAGAAGGCTTGGTGACTCTCAATTTCGTCAAGTCCGCCACCGTTGATCCCTTGCTGCCTCAGGCACCCAAGCCACTGGCCGATCCCGAAAACAACATCAACCTGTCCTGACTTTCTTGCCTCTCTCCCCCTCTCCATCCACGTCAACGCCTACCTCTTCGTCTGCGATCTCGTTGCACTCGGTTTCCTTGTCCGACCTCTCCACAGTCACATTTCGTGTTCTTCTCCTCGCCATGTGGATCGTCAACTGGTGTAAGTTCGCCCTCCCGAACCCCCATGACCTGACCAAGTTCAAGTCCACCATCCCGCGCCCAAGACACAACACAGTACACCAGAAAGGTGGACTCGGCTTTTCGGATCTGCGAACTGGTCTCTTTGGTGTATTTGGGGACTATTATCGGCGATCAGGACCGAGTCCAATCTGGGTTATCCTAATGCCGCGGCTTCTGCGCCTGTGATTCCGGGCCCGACCTTTGCAAAACTGCGTTTACTGATGGATGTCTTTGTTCCGCTATAGTCTACGATGTTCTGGCCTCGCTTGGTCTCCTGAACAAGCACGCTAAGCTGCTGTTCCTCGGTCTCGACAATGCAGGCAAGACGACTCTGCTGCACATGTTGAAGGTGAGTTCGATGTGAATGTAGATGGTTGCGCGGATGGCGGGATACGAGATGGGGCCGATGTCGAGTCCCGAGACTATGTTGTTCTGGACATGGCTGCGGGATATGTCCGCTAGATGGGGTTATATACTTGCGCGGTTCTACGTGGTAGATGGAGGATTGGCTGGTTGATTGAGGCATGAGCTAACGATAGCATGGCACTATCTAGAATGACCGTGTCGCCGTTCTCTCGCCCACCGCTCACCCTACCTCGGAGGAGCTCGCTATCGGTAACAACCGCTTCACGACCTTCGATCTGGGTGGTCACCGACAGGGTGAGTTTACTGGGAGCGGTTGATTCGTTTGGAAGGAAAGAAACAACATAGCTAACCTAGCTTCTTCCCCGCTGTTTAGCCCGCCGCCTGTGGAAGGACTACTTCCCTGAGGTCAACGGTATCGTCTTCCTGGTCGATGCCAAGGACTACGAGCGCTTCCCTGAGTCCAAGGCCGAGCTGGACGCCCTGCTCGCCATGGAGGACCTGGCCAAGGTGCCCTTCCTCGTGCTCGGCAACAAGATCGATCACCCCGACGCCGTCTCCGAGGATGAGCTCCGTCACCAGCTCGGTCTGTACCAAACTACCGGCAAGGGCAAGGTCCCTCTCGAGGGTATCCGGCCTATTGAGCTGTTCATGTGCAGTGTTGTCATGCGTCAAGGTGAGTTGTTCCCTTTAACCCACAAAGCGGGACTATTGAGGGAAGACCGGTAGCTAACATTAACATACAGGATACGGCGAGGGTATCCGCTGGCTGTCTCAATATGTCTAAACATCGTCAATAATACGATGTTTAGCTTGAAACCCCCACCCCTCGCTCCCTCCCAATCGAACCCATAGCTCACCAACCCCAATACCGGCGCGAGCGACTCCCTCCCCACCCCACCCCGCGTCCCACACCTTCAACACGCAAATACCTACATCTTGACATGTCACCGCACTTTGAACACCCCCCAAGTCAATTGGAAGCCAAGCCAAGCCCGAGCCTGAGCCCGGTCTATTCCAGACTCATGCTCATGCCCATGCCCATGCTCAGGCTTATGTCTAGCACCTAAATTACCCAACCCTCTGTAACTCCCCCACCCCCAATACATGTCTCTATCTTCTCTTGCCTATGCTTTTGCTTTACTTTGCTTTGCCTTTGCGCCTTTTTGTTCCCTACACTATAGCCAATTAGCCGGTGAAGTTCTTTTGGGTCTTGCTGAATACAATGGTTTACATTACACGTTGGAATGGGTAAAATGTAATAAGGAAGTGATGTAGCTTCGAATATTCTGTTGAACTTGGTAAATTCAATCACTAAAAGCAGATCCCAGCGCAGAAGTACAGGCGAGTAGGTAGGTAGACTTAGGATTACTGTGCTGGATATCATGAGATTCGCACCATGGTCTCTTTCCAACTTAGTGCTCCAGAGTGGACTCGCTGCCTCGTCTACTACTAGAGGTATCAGTCACGAGCAAAAGCCTACAGACGCGAACTAGGCTATGATAGAAGAAGCATGACCTACCCAGGAACTACCAGAGAACGAACCGAACACCTTCAAGCTACGATCATACCCTACATGCAAGCCAATTTTTGAAAAGAAAAGCTCAGGCAAACAGACGCGATCCATTTAAACTCAAAACAACTCGACCAATAAGACAGAACGAATCAGGAAGGAAAATAAGAAAAGAAAAAAGGATAAGATAAACCAGGTTTCCCCGCCCTTCCAGGATGCCGAGAGTAATCATTCCGTCCAGATGATAAAGTGCGAAAAACGGCAGTAACAGTAGATGAGAAGGACTAGGAAAAGGGCAAAGGAAAAAGAGAACAAAGGGTACGAAAGATGAAAAATAGTCAAAAAGAAGAAGAATTGGGTTAATGGAGAGAGAAAAAACGGGGAAAAGCGAAATCATTCATCCGTCCCAAGAGGGGAGTGTACATGTATGTTGGTCGCGTGATCCGGAACCGGCCAGAAGAAATGAGGAGTGGAGGGGAGAAAGACAGACGAGAAATGGTCAAATGGCGCGCCGGGTCAGCCCGAAACGTAGATATCGGGAGAAAGAGAGGAAAGGTGGATTATCGGGTTTGGTGTAGTGGCGGCGATTGTGGTGAGAACGGGGGGAATTGTGGTCGTTGGGGCTAGACCCGGGCGTACATAAAGATCCTCGGTCGTTCATCGCTTCGTGGGGGGTGGTTGAGAGCGGGGGAATAAAAACCGCGAGGGAGGCTGGAGGAATGGGCGTGGGATATGGCTTGGACATGGACGGTGGATTTGGCGGGTGGTTATGGTGTTCCTTGTATGTGTCGATAGGCGATAGTTGAAACATGGTGTTGTTGCAAAAATGGCTTATCTCCGCCCGAACCTGCTGCACATGGGAAAGCTCGTATTGATTCTTCTTCTTTTGTTTTACTTCTTCTTTTGCTTGCGCGGAGGAGTGATGGGCCCGGGCCCGGCGCCGGAGCTGTAGACGTACTTTTGTTTCTTTTCGGCTGGTTTTAGGATCTGCAGATGGAAAGAGAAAATGGTTAGAAATGATGGACTTGAATGTTGCGAAAGCCAGATAGAGAAATTCTAGGATACGAGATCCACTCACCTGGAAGGAGCAGAGCAGAGACTCGTCAACGCTCATCATTGCACCCGCATTATCGAATTCACCACAGTAGTTGGGTGCGCTGAATAGCGTGACCAGCTGCCGCTTCGAGAAGAACTCGTATCCGTCCTCCACAACCTGATGCGCGCGGCATATCAAGTCCATATCGTGTTTCTGGAGGAAGCGTGAAACTACGTCGGGGCCGAATGTGAATGAGACACCACGGTCGTTCTCGCTCCAGCCCGTGATATCCTTGTCAGGGTCGGACCACAGAAGATCGCAAAGAAGGCCGCAGTCGGGGATCTGTTGGAATGAATGTCAGTGAACTTGGCCTTCAAGCCGCGGGAGACTCCACAGTCTATTGGGTAAAAGGTGTCTGCCAAATCTCGAGTCCACGCGTGTCTCGAGTCTGTGGGTGAAACAACAACACATCTGCCGTGGGATCCAATTCCAAAGGGATTTCGAAGATAGTCGGGGAAAACTTACATCAGTAGGACGCATAACACGACGAATCTGCTCCATCGAGTTAAGGTCCGGGCTCAAACCACCGTGCATGGTGAAGATCTTCTCGTCAATGATGGCGGCAATAGGCAGGCAGTTGAAGCAGTCGGTGAAAGTCTTCCACAGCTTGATGTTGTATCGTCGCTTGCACTCGTCGTAGAAGCCATAGATACGGTTGATGGAGGCGCACTCGTGGTTGCCACGCAGAATGAAGAAGTTCTCGGGGTACTTGATCTTGTATGCGAGGAGCAGGCAGATGGTCTCGAGAGACTGCTTACCACGGTCGACGTAGTCACCGAGGAAAAGGTAATTGGCCTCTGGGGGGAATCCGCCGTATTCAAATAGACGGAGGAGATCGTAGTATTGACCGTGGATATCACCGCAGATCTGTCATCAAAACAAGAGAGACACGTTAGACACGTGAGTTCGTGGTAGCCGGAAAGGCGGGAGACAAAAAAAAACTCGTCATCGGGGGAAGATGGACGCAGAATACGTACCTTGATAGGGGCTTCGAGCTCCAGAAGGATAGGCTGAGAAATGAAGATTTCACGAGCCTTGGTGCAGAGGAAACGGATCTCCGACTCCAAGAGCTGCACCTGCTTGCCAGGACGGCTGCCCCTCACCTCCAAAAGGCGATCGATGATTGAATCCAAATCCACTTCCTGGTCGGCCATGACGGGCGGCCTCTAACGAAAAAGAGGGGAAAGAAACTGAGGAAAAAAGAAAAGGGAAACGAAAAAAAGCACGCGCGAAGGGAAGAGATGACTTCCGGGGCGGGTGAAGAATTGATGACACGGCGGCTATGTTTCTGCAACGACACCAAGAATCACGGTCAGTTAGCGATGTGTTCACAAGTGACGGAGAAGCCAGTCCGATTCTCAAATTGTCAATTCGGCATCAAAGGGGTGGTCCAGGCGCGTTGTTCTCCGATGGAATTTTTTTTCTGCCTTGACCGGGAAGGGTCCAGACTTTTGCTACCCAGTAGTGGCTCCCCCTTGAGCGAGACGTGTAGAAAAAGAGACGAGTACGAGTAAGGTGAGGACATACCGACGTGGAATTCAGTGAGACCAAAGAGTCTATGATGAGGCCTTACGGCCGCGACGTGTTGTTGGGGGAAAAAGCTCTGGCAGGGATGCCAGACGGGAGGCGTTGACAGAGCAGAGCCTCTTGAAAATAACGAAAAACCACGTCAGAGAGGTAGCCTGAGATGAGCAGACTCCTGAACACCTCGAAAGGATTGAGAGCGCAAAGTGGTTCCGATCGCGAGTCGGTGGTTGATTCGAGCGGGATGAAGGGAGGGGGTGTGTCTGAGAGCGATCGAAGTTTTCCGGCAGGCTAGCAATAAACTGCGAAAGGGGTTGGATGATGACAATCAAGGGAGAAGAAAGTTTTCTACGGGCACAGTGGCACAAAGAACAATCTGAAATAACAAGAGCGCTGGTTGATGCGTTTGGGGGTGAGAGCCTCGACGGGAGGAAGAGAGGGAGAATCTTGCAGGGAGAAGAGGAAGCGGGAATGGGAAGTTCGGGTTTGGTGTTTGGGATGTTTGGCTTGCCGCGCGGTATACTTCGCCCTACAAAGTTGCCCTTCACCTCTACTTTTTGTATGAAAGTCGACTTGAAAGAGTTAGATAAAATGCGACCAGATTTCGTAGATTTCTAAACTTCTTCTCTATTTTCCTTCCCTTCTCCTCTTATTATCATCCCCCCATTACCACCGTGTCGGCGTCACCGTGGAGGGGCTTCCTGCAGTCGCTGTCGGTCGAGACCCTCTCCTCACCAGGCAGTCGCAGAGGTCCAAGCACCAGCCAGCATAAAACCCCCGCTAGTATCCATATCGAAAGTATACTTCATGACACTTTGCAACCGACTACACCATGGCAAATATCTTTGTGCGGTCTACGAAGGATCAAGCCGACCAGTTCTACCAACCCGCCGATCCAAACCCAGGCCTTCCATTGGGTACCCAACACCTGGAGTTGGTGAACCTGGAGCTTTTGCCGGGCGTAAATGGCTTGATAGTGGGGACTAGTTGCATCTACTGGGGGCCCCAGGGTCTGCAGGCTTATACGGGTTCATTGGCTAACTGGCCTACTAGTGACATAGACGCTTAGCAAGTGAGGCTAAACCTATGTTGGCTACGCGCTGAAGAAGAAATTTGAATCGAGACAGATATTATTTCCGAACTGGCTTATCACGCATGATAGCCATTGGTCTTTGCAAGAGGACATTGACAAAAAAAAAAGAAGACACCCGCCGAAATAGACACACGCAAGACAAGAGAAGAACAAAGACAAGAGGGGAATAAGGAATCATGCCACCAACGCCAGCATACCCAAACAGAAGAACGCAGGGTAAACACAGTAAGTACAGTCAGTGCGCTCTAGAAATCGAATCGTCTTTCACGGTGCCGTCCAAAAAAGATGACGAGCAGGAAGAGAAGCCGCAGGATGATGCGTTTTAATGCGGGCAATGAATGCAGCACAAAAAGCTGCAAAAACCGAGTCGAAAAGCACGAAAATCGAGACCGAAAGAGAAAACGACGACAAAGGGGGGAAAGCCCCAAAAACAAGACAAAAAGCAAACGCAAGGCCGTAAATTGTTCATACATCCAACCCCACCGTATTTCGTGAGTCATCCAACGCCGGAAAAATGCAAGTGAGGAGCAGCGCGAAGCTTGCTCAGAGTGACAAAATAGTCGGAAAGGGGAGAGTGTTTTGATGACTGCCTTGCCGGTGAGAACTCGGAAGCAGAGAGAATGAATGGCCTGGCCGAGGGAATAGAGTGTGAGGAGGCCAGGGCAGCAAGATAAGGATAATGTATGCAATATGCAATGTGCAAAAGGGTGAGGGTGGGTGAAGGGAGAACGAGGATGGGAGTAACCAGCAGGACGATATGATACTTTCTAACCCCCCAGCGCATGGCCTCCGCTCAGGATGGCATGGCTATTGGCACGGACGAGAGGTGCCGTCGGAATGACTGGATGGTCTAGCCCGGCCCCTGCCAGGTGATGTGCTGCAAAGCCCTTCTGTGCATTGTCCCAGGGATGGTCTCCCAGGACGCTGATCCAGCTATGTCCCACTTCCTGTCGCAAGGCCTCCAACTGTTGCCGGCACAGTTCTTCGTCCAAGGCCCAGTCTTTACTTGGGGTAGGCTGCACCACTGCATGGGGACTCGAGGATTGCACATGCTTGATCGGGCTCTGGATGCTGGAAGACCCGGAGGGAGTCCCGCTGTCGAGCCGCAATTGATGTTCATATGGGAGCACAACGGGGGTATTGGTCGGGCTGTGCAGCTGCTGAACGGGCAGTACTGCCGGCATGCTGGGCCCAGGAGTTCCTAGGCCATCGGTGGTGAACGGATTGTCTGTGGAGAGGTCGACAATGCGACGGCGCTGAATCTTCTTCCGACGATTAGTCCCGCTTTCAGTCTCTAGCTGTGGGACACTCTTTGGATGAAAGTCCACATCATCCTTTGGGGGAACAGGTGGGGGAGTCTCTTGGACAACGACAGCACTGATGGGCTTGTGGACTACGACCGACTGATCTGCCGCACTCGAGCGCACGACTGGGGCGCCCTCGGGCTCGGCAACACGGTCCACCAGTTGTTTTCGCTCGGTATAGCCAGGTCCACGACCATCAATAATAATGTCCTCGGAGTAGCCAGGAGTGCGACGGAAGAGATTCATGATGATGACACGATAGTTGGAGTGAGTCTTTACGAACGGGTTTCCAGACACCCAAATCTCCCGTATTTCAGGGAGACTGGTGAGTCGTGCCATTTCCGTCGGGTCCATGATGTTGTTGTCGCGGAGATCCAGGCGCTCCAGGGAGAGAAGGCGTTCGATGCCGGCAAGTGAGCGAAGTCGGTTGCCACGAAGATTGAGAGCAGTGATCGCGGGGAGTGGGTTGCGCGTCAGGGAGTGCAGGGATTCGATCATGCAGTGAGACAGGTTGAGCGCACGCAGAGCCATGAGGGATGCCAGACTGTCGGGAATCTCAGTCAAGAGGTTTGACGACAGGTCGAGGGAGTTGAGCGTGTTGGCCACGGGAGCAAGGCTGGCAGCCGAGATGGAGGTCAAGGAGTTCTCGGGAAGACCCAGGTGTCGCAGGAACCGCCATTTCGAAGGAGGAAGAACGCCAGGGAGAAGAGTCGCCGATCCACCAGTTCGATAGCCACCGGATGTATCGCTCGAGTTTGAGCTGCCAGAGCCAGTGCGACGAATCCGTGCGGATTGTCCACGGCTGTGGCGGTGACTGTGCTTGGTAGAAGGCCGAGTAGGGGAGATGCTCTCAGCCCGGGTGCGGGTCTTCGTCCCCTCGGAGCCGGCTCGCATCATGGGGACAGACTTGGGACTGGTGCTACTAGCAAGCGCAGTCTCAGCAACGGGAGAACCAGGCGCCGAGATTGAATGGTCGGGGGTGTGAACTGGCTGTGTACCCGTCGTGCTACTGGTCCAACCCAGCGGCGGCGACTGTTGAGACTTGGCCGAGCGACGGCGGCGCTTGTCAATATCGTCTAGCACGATCCTCGTCAATAGATCAGCTGGGTCATCCAAATGAGCCCGTTTGACAGTCAAGGTGCGCAGCTGCTCCGACAGGCGGTCCCAACCATAGAAGGAGCGGTAGTCTATGTCAATGATCTCCAGAGCGCCCAAATTTTTGAAGGAATGCAGCGGCACAGCCGTATCGAACGGGAACTCTTCATATCCTCGAATCAGGCGGGCGCGGTGGTCCGGGGCCAGGCGCAGGCAGGGGATCTTGGTAAAGGCCGAGTACAAGTACTTCAAGTCGGCTTCCAAGGCGACCTTGGCCTTGTCAGACTTGGAAATCGAGTCCTTGGAACCGAGGCCGAATGAGGACCACAGACCACTCATGCCGGACATGACACTACGGACGCTGGAGACGGAGTGGATCGACGCTCCATCGCCCTTGGATCGCTGGGGCTTGTTCAAAAAGGACACATAGGACTGAGAGACTTCGGTGTGGATATTCTCGAGTCGGACATTCATCGGGCCCACCGCAATAGACAAATCCTCGAAGCGCGATAGGAGGTAAAAGAGGTGGTGAGGGGTGAGGGTGAGTTTAGCGGGCTTGATGTTCTGCGAAGTGAATTTCAATGCGCCAAAGGACAATGCCGCAGCCAGGGTTAGGGAGGTGGAGGAAAAGGAGGCACCGGCGCTCGAGGAGCTGGTCGGCGCTTGAGGGGTTACGACATTCTTGGATTGGCGGCGGAGCTGCAAAGCGTTTGCAAGCGCCTTTTCGTGAGTGCGGACGAAGCTGGCAAGGTTCTAGGAGAGACAAACATTTTAGCAAATCCCGTCCACATCGAAGGACAAGGACAGCGCCCCGAGTATTCGTCGTAGCTTTTTCAGTCGAAACACACCTTGATGAAGAGTTGTCCATCCTCAGTGTTTAGCTTCTCCATGGCGGATAAGGGATCCAATGAGGCAGAGAAGAGCCCGGAGAACTCTGAAGATGGATGGCTCAATAGAGGGTATCAGAGAGAGTCGACATTTTGCTGGTACGACCAGATGCGATTGAAAGGAACGTGTTTCGTCGGTGTCGCCTAGGCGATGTGAGGAGTCAGCGTGATTTGGTCTTTTTTTTTATGGTCGCAGTTGAGCCTCTGGCTGTTTGCGGAACGGTGAGAGATAGGGAGGCAGAACGCAAGTACCTCTGAAAAGGAGCGCGGCGAGTCGACGATAAGAAGGAGTCCCTAGGATCGAGATCGAACTTCGACGTCGAAAGAGGTGTCAGGGGAGGATGGAGTGGGAGAAGGCTGAAGGGGGGGAGAGAGGGAGAGGAAATTGGTGGCACGGGTAACCGCTAAATACATACGATGTCTGATGATCGATGGGGAGGGGGGGGAAGGTATTTACGAGAGATACGCTGTTTACCACAGAAATTACGATATTTACTTTACGAATATGGGCGGAACTAAAGTTTCATCGGGTTTAGGGTGGAGGGTTTTAATGGATTTATTTTGGGATTATTATTAGGGAGAGATTAGACAGATTGTACACTAATAATCTACGCTTCCCATTGGCATTCTTATTGCCTTTCAGATACATAATTAAGATTGCTTTCTCTATCTTCTCCTCTCTGAATCCCAAGAAGTACAGTAAATTAAACCATGTCTTCCCCCCTACGGTCTGATCGCATCTGCTCATTTCCCTGATGATTTTTGAGACGTCTCTCCCCTCACGTCGGGGTTATCATCTCACGTCAACAAACATGACACCCGGGTCCAACCCCCCTCCCCCCTTCTTTCAGCGTCTACCCCTCCAGTAGATGAACAATGCTAATTTATTGGAAGTCTATGAAACGGGTGAAGAAACGGGATGGTTCCGTGGGTAGGAAGTCAACTTGTAACAGTCTTCTCCCGACCACGCAGCGAATCTGAATTAACGTGACTAGTTCGATCATGATTATAGGCTACTAATTATCGTGCAGCAACGCCGAGTGGTCAGTGGCGAGCCTATGGAGGGGTCGCATTAGGGCGACTCGCGTCTATCAGACCCTTCGGTTGGATCGACCGAACAAATGCTCCATCCTTGAAGTCGTGGGATAAGAAGAAAGACTGGAGACAAAAAAACTAAGTTCTTGGGATGGATCATGGCTGAACTTGGGAATGCCCCGCCGAATGGGTTGATGATCTTTGATCCTCTTGGTGACCCTCATGGCCCTCGATGATCCTCGCCCTGCGTGGCTCTGGTGGGATGGCCGCATTCTGAGGCGATCCCCCTCGAGTAAGGAAGCGTCTGTCTATCACGCTACGCAGTGGGTCTCTGTAGTCCACTGCTGCAGCTCCTCTCTTAGTCTCCTTAGTCGCTTTAGTCTTTTTAGTTTCTTTTCTCCCTGACCCGTTCCCCTCCTCCCCGATCGACCGAGAGAAAAAAAATAATCCAGTTGTTATACTTCATGTATACATATACGTATACTTCAATAGTCATACGCAGATATAATTCCATATCTGGTCATCCTATCTCTTGACCGCTTCTATGAATTGTAGTTCAGCTCGCCTTGAATCACAATTCCCAATCCCAAATCCTCAGCCACCAACCGCACAGCCCAGGTGGGAATGCCGCAGTTGCCCCGTGCTCCTTGGCCCGCTTTTTCTTTTTCCCTTTGGCTTTAGTGCCGCAATCAAAGCCCGCGTACGCCGTACAGCACCGGCGTAGCGTCCTGTAGGCTGGTCGGTAGCGCCGTGTTCCCGAGTCGGTCCTTACCGGATACTGTTGGGGGTCATCTGCAGAGTACACAGCTCTTCTGCTCGGGGCCAATCATACGGTCGCGATGCAGATGCAAAGGATATCTGCGTAGCAGGGTTTTGATGGTCGCCAACAACGGTACAGAAGAAAGCAAACTTGTGTCTTTCTGCATGCGTTCATAAAGTCCCGAGTTGATGGAGATTAGAGAGAATAGAAAGTTGGTCGAGGGAAGAAACAGACGGGCCGTTTGGCGCTTCAAAGAGGGGTCAATGAGCCCGGCATAGGCCGTCCGCTATCTACAGTGGCAGTTCGAATTTCCCAAGTCAGATACGTAAAAAGAGTGTCTATGAACGGTGGTCATCCGGGTTCGGCCTCTTCTTTTCTCGGGATATTCTCATAAATTCATATTCCGATCATCCTTCTAGATGGCTCAAGCATGATTCTTCTGTATGTATACTACTTCTCTCAATGTATAAATAACCAGATTGAAGATGCTATCAAAAAGTATGGTCGGGCTTTCAAACTTAGGAGACGCCACCGTACTGGAGAAACCAACTCTGCATAGGCCACTAGCAAATGGGACTTCGTGTCTATGGGGCGTTTCTCGGGCTCGTGGATTTTCCCTGGGACCCAGTCATCTCGCACTGACATCTGACATTCCACCGGGGCCACCAGTGGGCCCCTGATTAGTGGAGGTCGTCGGGAAGTCGTCCATCAGCACAGTCCGAATGACATATGGTGACAGAGAATGGGGACGAACGATGGAGAACGAACAAGAACGAGACTAAGACACATTCCATCAACATCCTCGTGATGGGTTGTTTTTTCTGTCTTCACGATATACTCCGTACTTCAGCACACCATACATCATCATCACTTTTGCTTATCGTCCCCCGCCAACAGTCACACCGCTCCCACACTTCCGGCCCGAGGGGAACCAAAAGGCAACGAAACAACGGGCATTCGAGCCATGGTACTCATTCGACCTTTCATCTCAATTTTGCATGAATAATTTATGAATGTCTTTATTACCAATGTTACACACTTCATACATATGGAAAAAGAGGGGCTGGTTATACGAATCAATCAATAACTAACAAGGTGATAGATCGACTCTACCTTGAATTACGCAGTCCATGGCTGGCGTCGTGTTTCAGGAGTCGAGTTTGTTTGATAGGGGGCACCATGGATAGGGGGACAAGATTTAGGATTCGGCATAACTTGGTACACAATTTCATTCGTAGCTCAGAGTCAAGGATCCAGCATCGTACAGGAAGTAGAGTGGTCAAAAGTATTCAAGTATCCAAGTATCCGAGTATCGACAATGTACCTCCATGTGTAGCCGTGATCGCATTGAGGGTGAAACTGTCAAAGTTGATCCCTGGAGTCGATCCCTGGCTGAGCGCGGGGTATGGAAATTAGACCTTTCCTCGGTATTTGACCTGGTTTGATTAGCGAGATGGATACGCTACTTGTCCTTGATATTTAATATAGATTCCCAGCATGATTAAGAGCAGGGAACCATCGCTTGTCGGCTTGTTTTTCTCCAACATTCCTGGGCTCCTGCGCCGCAAAGGGCGCTCGGTCCAACCTCTGGTCTTAACCTCGCTGCAGGCTAACCTCCCCTCTGCACTGGCCAGGAGTAGTTCGCATGCAGTCTGTCCTTGCAGCAGCCCCAGGTCCCGTGTGTACTACTCTTAGTACGGACAGAATCTACCAAGGAAGTATGGAGTAGGTAGTTATACTTGGCAGTATATGTAAGCAACACAGATATCGGAAGTATACTTCCATAGTCTATGTAAGTACGTGGTACGTACTCTGTATGTCGACCAAATGACATACATGGAGCTATCTGCATCGGTGAGCCTCTGCTGGACACCCCGATGCAAAAATCTTACGACTCCAGCACACTGGAGCTGTACAAATCCTCTCAGCCCCCGATGTTGCGTGACTGTGATAGAATTGACATGACCTTGGCCATGAGAACTGTTTTCTGATCAGGACCCCACCCCCAGCCCCTCCCTTCCAGCTGAAAGAATGCTCAGCGCACATGGGAATGGCCAATACCCCAAAGGGGGGTTGGGGCCTCTTGCCCTGTAGGATACACATGATATCTCGATCTGATCAGCCCTCTACCACCAGATCAAGCAGGAGAGTCAGCATCCCGAGAGGTTAACATTGTACATACGGTGGACGTTATAAGCATCCAATAGCCTCCAATAGATCAACGCGAGAAATTAGACGCCCTCGAGCGTTGACCGGTTCTTTGCCTCTCCCCACCGTGGGCGATCCATACAGCACGAGGATTCGAAAGGGAGATATCGCGGGGGGGCAGCTTATTGGGTGAGACATGGCACGGTCATTTGCGAGACGCAATCAGCCAAGCCCCTCGTGTGGCTCGCTGAGCCTGCATATTTCCCATGTTTTCTTTTTTCTTGTTGTTATGTTTTTTGCTTCTTGCCTTTCGCGGTGTGGCCATTTATCGATAATCGGGGGGTTACCATATACAGTATTGGGGTACAACCTACAAACTACGTTAGGGAAATTGATCGCTGCGAGCGGGGTGGAACCGTGGAAGGGGGTGATTCCCTGGCGCCACAGCAGTCAACTTGTGCGAAAGAAGTTTAACGATCTGCATCGAA
Source organism: Penicillium subrubescens (assembly GCF_028828155.1). Classification (NCBI taxonomy): domain Eukaryota; kingdom Fungi; phylum Ascomycota; class Eurotiomycetes; order Eurotiales; family Aspergillaceae; genus Penicillium; species Penicillium subrubescens. Next base: position 3,239,966 of record NW_026643151.1, on the reverse strand, counting down.
CCAAATGAGGAAGCGACCATTGGAGTTGAGCCGTTTGGATGCCGAGGTGCTTGAACGTGAGAGGCTGACGGAGGGGAAGATGTAGCCACAAAATGTTCGGGATATACCTTTCGAGTCTAGTTATCTAGTTAGTACGGGGTTGAAGGAGTAAAAAGGGTAGAAGATTGGATTCACCTCAGCCATTCATACTACTATACTATTTTTCATACTTTCCCCCTCCATGATTCATGAACTTTTTAGCCCGCTACTACACTCTACCATCGCCTCCCCCCCACCCCCTGTTCACATCCCGGTTTGCGAGTCATACTAGTGAGCTAAAAGGTAACCTAAAATGACGGGCGGCTACCGCGCAACCGAAACAATAAAATTGACGATGGAACTAATTTCCATTCCGAAGCCGTTGCGTAACGACCACAAAGTTGTCAGATCTATCATTCTGACCAAGAGATTCGGAATCTTCTACCAAGGATTAAGATCTGAACGAGCCACTTGAGACGCAGCCACCATATGTAAGTTTGCTTTTTTGCTGCTTTCTGTTTGAGGATTCACAGGACTTGAGTGGATCAGCATGATCAGCGCCAAGGGACCATAGAGGACTGGGAACTGAGTCGGTCCTAATTAGCAACCAATATGGATCCCGCCCGCCTGGGTGGTGCACGTCTGCATGTCTGCACATCATTTGGGGGTTAACTCCGATGGGGTAATCCTTATGGGCCATTATTAGAACATCAAGTACGGAATACATATGTAGTAATAGCTGCTATCTATACATGGAGACTATATACTAACTCGGTTGTAAAGTAGTTGATGTCCCACCTTCAACCTTAGTCGGGTGAGGAACTCCCTAATGGTTGGACGAGCTACCCGTGTACCGAGGAAACATATATCTGCTAGAGGTCCATCACCATTGGAATAACAACCACCAAATATAGATCACTAATGATTATTTTCACTTGGCTAGTACCTACCCACGATCTACACCGTATATCCCAAGTATCTTCCCGCCGATGCATAGGTACTCTACCAATATTACCTTCTAATCTCTCCGATATCGCCAACCCGGCCGCGGGCGGGTAAAACGATATGGTACCCCACCCCACCTCAGCCCATAGGGTGATTTCCTGTCCCTCCACAATGGATTGCACCACCAACCCAAATAAGAACAAAAAGGTGCAAAGCTTACCGGCCCCACCAATCACAGTGGCTACCACCCATCTACAAATGAGATCGGAATGAGACAGCATCTAGCGGTGAAGCTGTGCCGTGCTGCTCCGGAGCATTTGTTTTTCTTGCTTGTACGTCACTGTCATAATATAGAAATTTGATCGTCGCGTGAGCAAGATAGACTTTTCGCCACTGAGATTTTTTTGGAGGGTTGGTGGAGGGGTAAAGAGGGGAATGAAGTTGATTGTTGTTATCGTGACCCGGGCGACGAGAAAGGGATGCCCGGTAATAGCCCGTCCAACGAGCATTCCGCTGCCGCTACAGTACATACTACACACTCGGGCCAAGGTTGTGCCACGAGATTGACTTCCTGACGAGCATGCGCGAATTGCAAGCTGCGAATGCAAATGCAAGTGCATATGCGAGTGCCAAACTCTGCGTAGCATGGTGAGGTGGGATGGTGAATTGCAGATTTGCCCGGTATGCCTTCTCGTGCTGCCCCTCGCCCTCGGTTAGAGGATGAGAATTGTCAAATCGAATGACCCAATTGACTTGTATACTTGATAATTGGGTCATTGTGTGCGTCTGTACTTGACTTCGTATTCTTGACAGAGGTAGATAGCGGTCTGGAGTGATAAGAACCTAAAATGAACCAATTGTGCCGGTACCAACACCATGGACAATTCCAACCATGGTTCAAGTGTCTTATCTTTTGTTTGAAGAGATAACAACAATCGCGGGGTGCCGATTATCGAAGCCCGCACCAGCCACATGCACCAGCCACTGCCCCACTGTGGAGTGGCTCGGTGGGGTTACACGTGACGCTGACGTCGCCAGGAACTTGGAGCTCTGCCTACCCCAACCGGATTCGTTCATCAAGCTACCCCCAGATGCCCTTTCGTTCCTCACGATCTACTGCACAATGCGTTGAGCCATGTCACAACAAATCGCGGAGAAAGCAGTGCTACAGGACCCATACGACCCGGTTGGCCTGCCGGACTACGATCGAGAATTCATCACACCGGAAGAGTTGCACACCTTCGAGAAAGCACTGAATGTTCCAGAGGCGTTTGTGGCCATAAACGACTGGCGCCCGATCAACCAACGAGTACGCAAGACCCGTGGCCGTCGCAAGAATCCGAAAAGAAGCCGAGATGAAACGAGAGAAGGCGTCCTGTATACCCTTTTGAAATGGCCCTTGTTGGCTTTTGTTCTTGCGTGGATCGCCGTGCTTAGCTGCGGCTACGTCCTCGTCCGCGTCTACATCGTCTTGTATGAGCAATGGGTTTCTTGGCGTGGAAAGAGACAGCAGCTTAGGCGAGCACTCTGGGATCAGAAAGATTACCCGAGCTGGCTGAGTGCTGCCAAGGCGTTGGACGCCTATCTGGGAAATGACAAGTGGAAGGAGACGGACGAGTACGCTTACTATGATCATCTCACCATAACGAAGGTGTTGGGTCAGCTGAAGAGAGCGAGATACGAGACCGAGCGGGAGTTGAACAGTGGCACGCGTGCCGAGGAGGTACCGGCAATTGAGGAGATTCGTGCTTTGCTGGAAGCCTGTGTCAAGAACAATTTTGCCGGCGTGGAGAATCCTCGACTGTACAGTGAGGCCTACTCTGGGACGAAAGACTTGGTACAGGAATATATCGACGAGGTACATACGTGCATCCAGCTGGTCCGGGACTGCCGCGAAATCGACAAAGAAGTCAAGTACCAGCACTTCAAGCACCTCGATACCAACTTTGGACGCACCGCGCTCTGTCTGTCGGGTGGAGCGACCTTTGCATATTATCATTTCGGGGTTGTCAAAGCTCTTCTGGACGAGGGTGCTTTACCAGAGATCGTGACAGGAACCAGCGGAGGTAGTCTTATCGCAGGTCTGGTCGCAACCCGAAGCGATGAAGAGTTGAAGCAGTTGCTAGTCCCGGCTCTAGCTCACCGAATAAGGGCATGCAGTGAAGGACTAACAACTTGGGTCCCCCGTTGGTATCGGACCGGTGCTCGGTTCGATACCCTCGATTGGGCTCGGCAATGTAGCTGGTTCTGCCGGGGATCAACGACGTTTCGAGAAGCCTATGAACGGACTGGCCGCATCTTGAATGTGTCTTGCGTACCCTCGGACCCCCATTCACCAACGATCCTCGCAAATTATCTGACTTGCCCGGATTGCGTCATCTGGAGTGCGGTACTGGCATCAGCTGCAGTCCCCGGCATACTGAATCCGGTCGTTTTGATGGTCAAGCGGGATGGGAAGTTACAGCCTTTTTCTTTTGGCCACAAGTGGAAAGATGGCAGTCTGCGAACGGATATTCCAATTCGAGCTTTGAACCTCCACTTCAATGTCAACTTCACTATTGTCTCGCAGGTCTGATCGCCCCCATTACATTTATTTGAGGATCTTACTAACATTATGCTGGCTCTAGGTCAACCCCCACGTTAATCTGTTCTTCTTCAGCTCCCGGGGAACCGTAGGGCGCCCAGTCACGCACCGCAAGGGCCGTGGCTGGCGCGGTGGATTCCTCGGCACCGCGATCGAACAATACATCAAACTGGACCTGAATAAATGGCTTCGAGTCTTACGGCATCTTGAGCTGCTCCCACGACCCCTCGGCCAAGACTGGAGTGAGATCTGGCTGCAGAAATTCAGTGGCACTGTTACTATCTGGCCCAAGAGCATCCCCAGCGATTTCTTTTACCTTCTGTCAGATCCCAGTCCCGAGAGACTTGCCCGAATGATAAATGCTGGCAAGCAAAGTACATTCCCCAAAATTCAGTTTATCAAGAATCGCCTCAAGATTGAGAACGCTATCATGAGGGGCCTCCAGCAGTATTCCTCGACAGGAGGCCGCTCACTCTCTCCGATATTGTCTCGCCGGATGCAAGCTCCGGAGCTTGAACCTGCGGACGCGCTATCTCAGAGATTGGACGCAAGCTTCCCTGAACGGCACGAAGATGGTGATTCGCGTTATGTTGATGATAGCATGTCCCACTCAACGGGTTCTTCTCGCCCTCAGACCCCGACCCGGCGGGGTAGCCTTATGGAGGAGATACGACGCCAGTCCGCGGTATTCTTTGACGACCCGGACATCTACCGTGACGAAGATGCTGTTGTCACCTGAGGCGATCTGCTGGTACAGGCGGCTCAAGCGCCCTCTGCGGGTAATAGGGCGACAATACTAACATAGCCGATGACGTCGAGTAGGGTGTGTGTCTGCTTTCGGCTACCTGCAGGTTAACCCTCTATCTTCCGTCATTCTCAAAGGGTTATTCGATATGACAGGCGGCTCATATCCGTTTTTTAAGTCTGTTCACTTTCTGACGCGGATATCCACGGGGATCATTTGGAGCCTGCCTAATTTGTTTTCGCCGCCGTGCCAGCTCGAAGTTTCTACTTTGTATTTTCATTTTCTTGCCCCCGCACTTGCGAGATCTTACACTAGCATGCCAAGGTGTTTTTTCGTTAATTTTTTTTTTTTTTTTGCTGATTAGCCTGGATACATGATACAGCCTTTGTCTTTTGGTTTTGGGTTTTGCATGCCCCTCCTTTTCAGAACCATTTGCCACTTTGTGATTACTCTTCTCGGGTATATTGGCCCTGAGCCTTGTGTAATACATTACTTACATTAAAGAAGCGTACGAATACACCAGACACTATGTGCTGATATGATCACTGTGCTTCATAACTAACATAAGGATTTTGAACATGAGATAGCAAACTAATCTCGACTAATTAGCTCCTGTCGATAATTCCATATGGGGGGTGACGTCTGCTTTAACGCCGGGAAATCCCGTGGCTGCGAGGAGTGGGGATTCATAAGGCACGATGACGTCGCAGTTTACGTGCCTAAACTCCTCTAGATGAATATCAGACCCCGCGGAGCGCTAACGCAATGTACCATGTTGTCATTTAACATATTTCTGCAATCGTGTTGTGGGGATGGTTGCTAATGTGATATTTCTCGAAAAGCTAGGTTGAACCGACAATTACTAGTGTATTTTTGATGGAGTCTATTGCAGATTATAGGCTAAGATTTTGAAGAGAGAATGATGTAGATTTCTAGAGCGATAAGTCTATGATACGTGCTGTTATAGTGTTGAAGCGGGATTCCCCAGAGACTGAACTTCCATCTCAGGGAATCACGGGCAGCAGCAGGTAGTTCTCATGCTCGTTGTCGAAGTGAATATTGTTGACTCCGGAAGACTTCTCAGCAGGTCTGCAGATTAAGACTGATTAGTACAAGCATAGCGACAAGAAGGGTCTCTACATACCGGTCGATGGGAAAGTTGTGCTTGAAAAGGTCTACACCAGGGTTTGTAACCTCCGACGAAACCTGCAGCACCAACCAGCCTCCCTTTTCAACAACCACGTTGGTCGGCCATAGCTCCACGTCACATTCGTAGATTACACCACTCTCAACGGGCTGGACATCAATCGATCGATACTCTCGTCGAGGGAGGTATGGCCTGTGATAGGGGCTCTCGGTGTGGACCTTGCGCATGCTGGCTCGCAACCACCCCCTCGTCACGGCTACAGCGTCCCCGGACGATCCCGTGTAGGGAATTTCCTTGCCGGCAGCAGTAAAGTGCCGGAGAGTCAAAAAAGATCCAGGTCCAAGTTCTCTGGTGGTGGAGTGGCTGCGCTGTCCACGGAGACAGCGAGATGCGCGAGAACATGGCCAGTCACCTCGAGCTCTGGCTGGGCAGGCGGCGTCTTGAATTACAGCACCTTCACACATTTGACTGAGGACTCGCCCGCATCACAAGAAAGAATGGACGATTCAGCCTCTTTGATTCCCTGGCCATCGTGCTTCAGACTCAGATCGGAAGTCAAGAAGAATTTGGTATACTCCGTTCTCGCGATAGGCCACCCCATCTCATCTCTACGAGGGAAAGTCTTCTCGCTCTCAGGGTCATTGAACCCAACATCGCCCTTCCTCAAGCAAACACTAACCGGCGGAACCTTACCAGTCTTCCACCCGGCCTAGTCATTGTCCTTCAAGAACGCCTCCAAAAGGCTGCGGTGCACCTCGACCTCGACCTCCTCGTCATAATAGAAAGGCAAATCGTGCCGTCCCACAATGAATCGCAGGAACTTGTGCTGCGAGCCAGCCCACGTATATCCCTCCACGATACCACGAAGATGAAGGGTGTTGCCGCCCTAGTTCGCGACATTCAGCAGCGGCAACTCGATATCCTCGAGGTGGAAGACCTTGGACGAGTGATACTCGTCGTCAAGGAAAGGGTTCGCCGCATTGTCAGCGTTCTGGTCTCGGCAATCCTGCGCCAGCTCGGCAGCATCGAGGTCACCTTCGATTGTGTCCTCGCCCCAGCGTGACTTGGAGCGGTTGGGCCGGCCATATTGATTGGTGTTCACTTGCCGGTTCCACCAGAATTTGATGAAATTGTTGGATAAAATTCCACCATGTCTGCAACGATCACGGTAGTAATCACTCATACCCTCGTGAGGCACGATGGCGGCTAGGCCTTTAGGGCGCTTTGCTACAACAGGTCATTGGCTTCCTGAAAGGGTAGAGGTTAGACAGATTGAAGGAAGTAGCTCCTCGATCTTGAATCAACTTACCGGCATAGTAGCTCACGCCCAACAAGCCGACTTTGCCGTTGCACCAGTCTTGCACAGCTGTCCACTCAATCAGGTCAAAGAAGCTGTTGGCGGTGCTGGCAGACATGGTATCAAGTAGACCAGGTGACTTGGTCCAGTAGACAGGATCTGGGGTCTCCCATGCTGAATACTTCGATTTATGCACGGGGTTGACTTCGGAGAAGGGCTTTTCATGGAAACTAAAGTGAAAGAAACCTTTAGAATGACACCGAGGTGAACATTGGAAAGCTTCATAGGAATTGCTTTCTCTCCATAGTAGATATCCTTTCCATATTGGCCCATACGTGACAAGACTGGGGTATTTCCCCTCCACGATGGGTTGGTAGACGTTGACGCGAAGGACACCTCCGTTCCATTTGGGGGGAACAGAAACGTTCTTGTGGAAGATCAATTCGTTCTCCTCGTCCACGAACAACTCGCTGATATCACGAATTTGATTGGGTATTTTGGGGGGTGATGTTCAAGGTTGAATGAGAATAATCTGCTAGACCTCATGAACAAATATACGAAGCCCTTACACGCCGTTGGATCTAATTGCTAACGTTAACTTGTTAGTAGTGTGAAAAACATGCTATCGATGATCTGCTCCCGTCATTGCTACAACCTCTGGACCTTGAGCTTTTTGGCCTAGTTCAAGGCCCTATGACTGATCATGAAATGCTTTCTACGGCTTTGATCATTGATCAAACTGGCATAACAGATGCTCCTAATTCTGTCAAATCACTACCGAATCTTCGTTCAGTCGCGGTCATTGACCGTACAGCTGATGTTGAAAAGGCCGCTCAGCAAATCCTCCCCGCTCATCTTGCATTCTCCGGACAGTCACCTCATGCGCCGGATTTGATAATTGTCAACGAATGGGTCAAGGACAAGTTCATTGATACGATGACTCAAGAAAGATTGCGTTTAAATCGTGAGGTGCGCTCGAGTCATGCTGATAAGCATGTTGCATGGAAAAAAGCTGTGACAGATGCAGAGAGCAAGGGAGAAGCTAAGCTCATCAAGAAAGAGGGCCTATACATGGTTGATGTCCAACAAAGGTGAGTGCCCATGACTCGAAGTTTTTCAAAATGGTCCACTTCTAACGCGGCATTCAATCACTTAGGTCGTCTTCCATAGTCGCTCAGCGTGGTGACGGGCAATACTTGACTCTACTCACAGTTGCTAGTTTAGCTGATGCTGCTCTTACGCTGTGAAATGTTGGTTCTGCGAAACCCCATACCGTGGTAAGCGTACTTGCTAACACTACATAGACCCGAGTATCTCGTTGAATCTGCAGCTGGAAAGTTCTTGAGCCAACAGATAAACAGTTACTGGTCCTTCATCAACCATATTCCCGCCCAGCTCCTGGGTAAGAAATCACAAACTATATGCCAATTGAATATTCGTCCAAGTGCTGACTGTTTCCTGTTCTTTGTTTCACTTCAGTCGGACCCGCTCTTCCATCTAAGCAAGGAACATTTTCGCTTGGTCTACGATACACCCACTGGTCCGAATACCGTGACAGGATATGGGGCTAATAATGCGTCTGTAGTAATTGGTGTTTATAGAAACTTGATACTTTTTCTTTCCGATATCGCTACATATTGAATTCCCGTGGTAAAGGCTTAATTAATAGATAAGGAAACTGGAAACTAGACCCACAACGAGTCGTATTAATAAAGTGAGAGGCGACTCCGCATCTAGTCGTCTGAACCCCACCTACTGAGCTCTCTTCTCCAACTATCTTCGGACCAACTTATCAGTTCCTCAATCTCTCTCTCTGGGCTTCTTCGCGTTCTTGTCCTTGTCTTTATGCCCTCCTTGCCTACCAGAGGCCATCACAAATTTCCTGCTTCCAATCGCTATTTAGCCATCGCCGAAAATGTCAAGAAGTGCTTTTTTCTTCAATGGTCGCATTTTCACAACGACCACGGCTGGACCTCATGAAAAGCCTACTTTCGCCGATAGCATGCTAGTCGAAAATGGCAAAATCATCGCCATTGGGTCATCTGCTGAGGTCATCGCTTTGAAGACTACCTCAGATACGGAGACTCGCGACCTACAGCAGAGGAGCGTTTTATCAGGCTTCATCGACGGTCATATGCATTTACTTCTTCTGGGTCAGTCGCTACGCAAGCTCGATCTCAAGCACTGCAAATATTTTGATGATATTACAGCAACTATCAAGGAATACGCACTGGCGCATCCAGATGCACCGACTATTCTATGCAAGAATTGGATGCATGTCATGACACCGAATGGTGTCACGGCTGCCATGCTGGATGATATTGACCCTCGACCAATCTTTATTGATGCGAGCTCACAGCATTCCTGTTGGTGCAATACTGCAGCGTTGAAGGAGCTAGGTGTTGCCGATATTCCTGATCCTGCAGGAGGCACTATTCATCGCGACGCCGAAGGGAACCCATCCGGCCTTCTTGATGAGGGTGCCATGATGTCTATCATCTGGCCATATCAGGCCGTTTCTGCTTCGAAGGAAGAGCGCATTCAAGCCATATGGGCAGCCATTCAAGAGTATAACTCGGCAGGGTACACGGGTATAGTGGAGATGGCCATGGATGAAGAAGCATGGGATGCGCTTGTTACTTTGCGTGAAATGGAGCCGGATCTTCCATTACGAATTGCAGCATACTGGCTGATCAAGCCAACAGCAAACCTCGAGGAGAACTCGCATCAAGTTCAGCGGGCAATTGAATTATCGAAGATTTATAACGCTGAAACCAGCCCTGATCTCCGAATCGTCGGGGTCAAGGTCATCTGTGATGGAATAATCGATGCCTGTACGGCTTATCTCTCACAGCCATACGCTCCTGTCGGTTCTCCGCCACCGATTTGGGCTCCGGAACACCTACACCCAGTCGTCAAAGAAGCAGATACCGCAGGCTTACAGATCGCACTGCATGCAATCGGTGATGGGGCGATCAAGATGGCCATTGATGCGATTGAAAAGAATGCCACACCTGGTCGTCGGCATCGCATTGAACACATCGAGCTTGCATCGCCAGAGGATGCTAAAAGACTCGGCGCCTTGGGTCTAACGGCCTCTATTCAGCCAGTACATGCCGATCCATCTATCTTGACAGAATGGCCGCGATTGCTGGGAGAAGACCGGTGTCAACAAGCTTTTGCCTATCGGGAATTCGCCGATGCTGGGGCATTGATGGCTATTGGCAGTGATAGTCCAACATCGCCATATGCGCCTATGGACAACCTCTACGTGGCTACAACACGACGTTCTGCGAGAGATCCTCAATATACGAAAGTGGTAAACGAACACTTCCAATTAGGAATGTGTGAATCTATTGTTGCAGCATCAGGTGGTGCAGCTATGAGTGTCTTTTCAGAAAATCGAACTGGCACCCTGGCTGTCGGAAAGCTAGCAGATTTTGTCATCGTAGATATGGATTGGGATGCAAAGTCTCTCCTCCAAGCAAAGATCAAGGAGACGTGGTTTGGTGGACGCAAGGTCTGGGGTAAATAGATGATCAAATGCACACACCTGAGCATTGATGGCCCGCCTCTGTACAAATTTCCACATAGTCTTCCAAAGGCACTCCGAGACCCAGGGCTGGAGTTTCATTTGTACTGTTTAACTCTTGTGAATCCAAATAATAAGGCTAGTCAAACATATTTATACATTAGGGGAAATAGGACAATAAAACAGTTCAGGGAGGGCCAGGAGGGCCGCCCATGGGAGGACCATCTGGACCGCAGCAATCACCACAACAGCACTCGCAACACTCAAAACAGCAGAATCCAACACAGCTAATTAAAACAATTTTTTTAGTTAAAGAGCTCGGTAAGTATCTTCCTTGGGGTCACGGGCACTTACATCCCACAGCAAATATCCCCACCTCCACCGCCACGCATATGGACGACGTGCATAGACTGGGGAGATTCCTGATGTATTGTGTTATTATTACACTATGCATGGCATTCTCTAGGTATGAAATGGAAACAAGGTGCTTACTGGCTGCTCTGAGACGGCCTGACTCATAGCTGGGGCAGCAGGGCTGTTCGGCTGCTGCATGGTCACCGTATTGGCGTCCCACTTATTCTCTATAACAGGCTCCAGGGCTGGCTGGAACCAGCTCTTGATAGTGTCAACATGGCGAATTTATGAGTTCTTGTGAAGGAAGAATATGTGAGCTACAGCCCAGTGAATGTCGATGTCGTTGGGTATTTAGAGGTTACAGTGCAATGATTTAGGGAGTTCCAGGCAGCTACCGGATGAGCGACTCGATCAATAGATCTCCCCCTTCCATACTATGGTCCTTGCCCAAACTTCAATAGTTACTCTATAGTCTTGCCTCACAATTATGCTATTCACTTTGCGTATGTTTTACTGCCGGGACGCGTAACCCTACGCCACGTTCTATCCGATAGAGATCCACTTTGAGTGTTCTGTGGACGCGGGTAGGGCTATGCAATCCACTGCGAATTTGCTTGCGTGGACATCACAGGTCGTTTCGGACCGGCCAATGGCTCAATGACATTACTTGGTTCACAAATTGAGTGATATCACTATCCTTTAGGTCCTATATGCCTTCATGGGGTTTATTCTTCAGTTGTGCTGAAAATGAATGACATCTGAAAAACGGTTTGGTGTGGCAGAGCTTATTCGGAGGATCGCCGATAGCTTAAAACTCAGGCAAAGATCTCATCCGCGTGCCCCAAACTAGTTCCCTAAGCAATTATGTATTATTCAACAGTTAATCTTAGTTAGGCAACCACCAATGATCTCTCAATTGCGGAATCTCTTGGCATTGTAGGGCTGCCTGGCAAATCCAAATTGAACCAACACGCCACCGGTGTGTGACGATCATCCACGTACCCAATCTCGAGCTGTGACGTTTATTCTTAGCATATCTGTGTATAAAAGTCGCGGTACGACCCGTGGACGGTAGAATTAAACATCTTCCATTTATACCACTTTTTGTCTTCATACTTTCGAACTATCACTTCATTTTAACACAGAAGCAACCAACAATGGGTCTTTTCTCTCATCACCACCACCACGACCAGCCGCAGGGCGGTCCTCCCCCTGGTAACCAAGGACCTCCCGGCGGTGGCCCTCACGGAGGTCCCGGCGGCCCTGGTGGTCCTGGTGGTCCTGGCGGTCCTGGCGGTTTCGGAGGCCCTGGCGGTCATCAAGGAGGCCCTGGTGGTCACAACGGTCCTGGTGGTGGTGGTCCTGGTGGCCCCGGAGGGCCTCACGGCGGTGGTTCTAATGGTTCTAACGGAGGACCTGGAGGTCCCGGTGGCCCCCACGGAGGTGGCCCTGGAGGTCATGGCGGCCAAGGTGGTCCCGGTGGCCCAGGCGGCGTAAGTCAAAAACGTCTCATCCATTTGATTCTCCGTGTATAATCACTGACACGTTTCATAGCATGGCGGCTGGTAAGCGGATCATATAACGGGAAGCAAATAGTGTGTGTGGGAGGAATTAGGCTTGACAAACTGTATATAAGTCTGGGCAATGAACAGATTGCTTTAACGCACCACTTTGATGAATTCAGCCCAGTTCCTATGAAGTACTTGGAGTATGTAATAGTTGAATCTGTGCTGTAAGAAGATGATAATCGAAGCGTCAATTAATCGGCATAAGCCAGGTATCAAGTGCAAGTAGCTCAAAGATGTCACGTATCGAATGATATGTATTGAAAGCCGAGACTACAACGAGGGTATGTGAACAACAAAAAATAGACACGAGTGTTCAGTGGTAACACCAATAAACTCCATACACAATGGAACAAAGAAATCCCAGACTGCGCTCCTTGAAATGAATGTACCATATCAATGTTTTCGTAATCATTATCATAGCACCGATTCAACAGTGCTTGTTTGCTTGGTCGTGTAATGACAATTGTCAATGTGGATGTAAACCACGGGGTGCTTAGAGTCGACGTCCAGCGGTTTTCCGTTGCTGACGTTGGGCCTTTTCCAAAGCCCGATAGCGTGTGTTGTTTGCTCTCTGCTTCCGGGTTTGGTAGTTTCTCCAATACCGAGTGATCACATCCTTTGCCCAGGTGATCTGGTTTCTAGTTTGAACGACAGCCGCACAGTGTGCTGCGAGGTCGTGGGCGATTTTTCGACGGAACTCATCGCGCTTTGCAAGGTGGGTCCGCCAAGATCGCTGCAGTACGACCGCTGCGCGAGCACGTTTCGAGGCAGAAAGCAATCGAGAGCAGAGGAAGGCGAGAGTGCCAAGAGTAAAGTCTCCGTCAAGGAGATGGGAGGAAGCTTTCCTAGGAGAGACGAGAGATGCTATAATCGCACGTCAGTATTCTCCATCCACTTTTGCCTCCTCGTCAAACTTACCAAATTGAGAGCTGCATCCCAACAATCGCAAACGAGATGCCAAAGGCATAGAGACAGAGCGTCTGTCTGCAATATCGCAATCACCGGCCCCTCCGCCAGTGATAAACGGCTCGTACTCATCAACAATGCTGCCGTATATTTTGCCATCTGCGAAACAGGTGGTCATGTTGCGGATCTCCAAGCCTTTCAAAGCTGCCAGGGTCGCGGCCCACTGCAGGAGCAATGAACTATGGTCGGATCCATTTTGTGTAAACCACGCCTCTTGCGTCACTCGATCTTGACCAAACTGAAGAGTAGCTTTGCGTTGGAGTCTGTTGATTTCTTTGCGGAGATCCTCCCAGTCAACGAGGCCCGCAAGTCCGAATTTGCTGACAAGAGCCCATAAGAGCGCAACAGTCTTTTCACGGTAGCCATCCACGATGTGGTCTGCATTCATGTCGCCAAGAATTGCCCGGCCACCATTAACAGAGCTCAAGGCAGAGAGCGCAATCTGAGCATTGTAGATCTTTGCCGCTCGGCTAATGCAGGGATATTTGAGATGCTTGGACAGAGGCCGATCCCTTTCATCGCCTAGGAGTGAAAGAGCCTCCCCTGAAGATAGGGTGAGTTCAGACTGGTCTTCAAGGCCAGTCCGCACGTGCTCCGAGGTGTAGAAGAGAATTTCGACAAGTCTGGTCAGCCGCACACCATCTCTAAGGTCGACGGCAATGTTGTCAATTGTGTAGTCGTATTCTTGAAGCTCATGCTGTTTGTAAGTGACATGGCAGCCAAGATGACTTAATGTCTTTGTGATATCCCCAGTAGAGGGTAGTAGTAGACGGCCCAAGGCATGGAGAATCTCAGCAGAAGACTTGTAGGGAGATGATGACAGGAAAAGTCGACGAGGTAGACTTGTACAGAAGCCCTGTCTTCCTTGGTCCAAAAGAGCGACAAGCAAAATGCTTCGAAGCACGGTCCGAAGATATGCACGCGAGTGTGTCTCCCTTGGCACTTCGCCTAGACCAGTGGCGGAGGAGATCATATCGTCGTTTCTCAAGAGAAAGGCTTCAATAAAACCTTCAACTCTTCGAGTGACCGCCCTTTGCGCCTTGAAATCGTTCTCAGAGGACGGATCATTCTGAAGATCAAACAAAGTAGAGTCGCTGGTGATTCTTCGGCCAACGACAGTCTCCAAAGCAGGTACTAGGGCGCGAAGGTCATATGATTGAATCCAAATGTCTAAAAATTCTCTCCGGACACCCACATCATTCTTAAGACGACTGTTGCGAGCCTGGATATCCTTCGGCAAGCTGAGGGTTCCAAAAGACAAGGATGATTGGAGTCGCTGATAGAGGCTTGCGAACTCTCCAGTGTGGTAGAGTTCAAGCAGTTCCAAGCGAAGCGCATGAGGATCCACAGCCGTTGAGTCTCTGTTGGTGCATTCGAAAAATGCATTGATCAATTGCGTGATAACAGTTTCCTGGTGTGATAGCCAGTCATCCTCATACAGGGCAGGCTTTGATAAGTCCTCCGTCAACAGAGGGTATTTGCTGTTTAGTTCCCTCAAGTTTGAGGTATCTCCAATCTTGGAAGCCCGCATGGTCTGCGAATGGCCAAGCCGTTCTGACAACACGGATGCACGGGCCTTGAGGGATGCCGATACATTCCGCAGAGGATCCTGTGGCTCGTCTCGAACTTTCCTTCCAATAAAGAGAGAATTAGATGATGCATGCAAATTGTTTTGCTTTTCACCAAGGACATTCCCTTTCGGTGGCTGTTTCTTCGCGCCCACAACCGAGTTTGTGCTATCCCCTCCGTCCGTTTGATGCATTGTGGTACGGCGAGCTGGTTTCGACGTAAACGTACTCATCCGCTTGGGCTTTGACTGCACAATATAATCCAGTTTGCTCTTCTGGTTAACTTCAAGAAGCGATCCCGGTGGAATATTTTCTTTTCCGCCGTTCTTGCCAGCCACATCTACCCTGAAGGCAGCTTCCTGCGCAATCTTCGTACTAGGCTGGAGAGGCGCTTTGCGTGCAGAGACTACCGCAGACTTTCTAGCCTGTCGCTTTGCAATCTGAGCTTCAATGGTGTTGATTTTAGTATCCTCCGCCACTCGGGGCATAAAGTTTCCTTGAGACTTTTTGACGGGGCTAAAAAGTCCCATGAAAACGCTGGCCACAGTGGTATCGTCGGGTGGGATGTAAATTGTATTGCGTCGAACCTTCTTCTTGAGGCCATTGTTTTTCTCGCTCGGTGCTTCTTGGGTAGGTCGTGGGGCAGGCCCGAATCCATCATTTGTGCTAGGTTGGAAAGATCGTGCTTTTGGTTGTGTTTCAGTCTCTGGTTTGTTCTGTTGGAGTGGCGGGCTGGGAGCAAAGTTGACTTTCGGGCGGAATCTCTGAGCAGGTTGAGCCAACAAGGAAGATTTGCGGTCAGAAGGATCTCGAAGTCCTGCATTTGGTCTTCTCCGTTTCTCGACTGGGCCAGGCTGCTTGTCACTGATATCCTCGTAAATCTGGACCGTATTGGTAGCTCGACTGGCTCTTCGAGGCCGTACACCGGTCAAAGTTGGTACTCGTACTTCGGTGGTGAATTCGATTTGCCCCGTCGCATCGAAGGCCGAGTCATCATCCACCAAGCTATCGAATGAGTCGTTGCCGCCGTGTTCGCTCAACCCAGAGGACCGTGACCTGGACGGACATGGGGTGAAGGCTTCATTCAAGATCCCAGACATGATTTCAAGTCACCGGGGGTAGACGGTAGGTAGTTTATGGACGCATAAGGTCGTTGGAATGTGGTTTCGAGATTGAGTTGGTCACAAGTCCACCCTTGCAGCTTGTTGATCCTCGGAGAGGCGGTGTGAATTGAGGGGGCAAGGTGTGTTTTCAAAAGACTCGAGTTTGGAGATATGGTGTTGCAATACGATAAGGAGGGTTTTAAGCCTTGGCTGTCAGTCGCGACGATCGATAACCACCGCGTGTCTATCGCGTTTCTACAGACTAGACGCCTCGGCGTTGTTGACAAGGCCCGTTGTCCGGGGCAACTTGGATTACCTCATCGTGGAGGGGCAGGCACGTGACTAACGTCTTCCCAAAGTGGAAAAGTGTCGATCCGACCCAAGCGGGCAATTGTGCATGCACCTGCATAATCATCATTACAGTATGTATTCATGTTACAGGTTTCAACATTATCTTTGTCCCCTGGTCTAGCTGCATCCATCCATAGCGAGTTACAATCTCCAATCCACCTTGTAACCTTGGCAGGCTGCAGTCAGCCGGACGTACTTCCGACTCTGTACAAGGCACCTAGTAGCTCCAGTACCTTACCTAGCACGATCTATGTAAATTCCCTCCTCACCTCTGCTCTGTACAACCAAGAGTAATCTGTCGATTTGACCAGGAATACTTGAAGTATAAACTACCCAATCAGATTGATGGAGATCAGGGTCATGGTATTGGTGGATTCGCACTGCATGGTCAATCGATGTCATCACGAGATTAAAAAGGAGGCGAGTAGTGGGTCTGCTGTCTCTAAATTAGACTAATTAAACTCTCGTGACTTCTCCTTTCCCCGGACCAACAGTCAACGTGGCCACGCTCCAGGCCCCCTTTCCTTTGTTTCTTAGACAAGATCTTTGAACTTGATATTCTTATTGTGATTGGAGAGTGTTGGTTATCCTGCGACATGTTCCTAGGCGCGCGCCTGACCCTCTAACACCTATCCGCAACCTCCATCCCCCTCCTCTCCGGTCACGATTTCGGCCAGCCCACCACCTCCACTTTCGCATTCCTCACTTCGCTCTCCGGAATGATTCTCGGCCATGGAGTCTTTTGTGCCTAAGGATTCGCCTTTGGACGACTATCTCCAAGGTTCGTGTGTCTTGCGCCAAGGAGAATACGTGAAGACTTCATACTGACGTGCCTCGGTCTCTTAGGAGTGGGTGGTGAAAGTGAGGAGAACTGGCAAACGGCGGAAACGAACAGCGATAGTGAACATGACATCCCGGCCTCCGATTTTGCTCCTCGGGGAACTTCTCGCTTTCAGAGCCGAGTCCGCAACAAGCTCCCAAAGCCCTTGAACCTCCGGAGCTCGCCTCATGGAGCGATTGTTGAGAAGCTATACACTGCCTGCTCGGTAGGACCACCGCGGACCAATTTTAGAATCTATTCTGACTTACTCTGTCCATGACCAGTCTGCCCTAAACGCGCGCATCGCAAGAGGTGATAACGAGCGGTTTCTGGAACAATTCGGATATGTCATAGTCGCCTCTCAATTATTAAACGAGCACAGCGCGCCTTCCTACACCTCCGCCGCGGACGTCCTCGCAACTTCACAGCCTGCAGAGCTTCCATCACTCTCCACGACATTTGGTCTACAAGGTGCCATTGTCACGGCGTCCACATCCTTCTCGATTGTGTGGTTACTACACTGGGGCCGGTCGAAGACGGGATCTGGGCTAAATCCGCGAAAGTTTGGGATCTTATTGGTCCTAGTACCAGTTCTCGGGGTCTTTTTCTATGCATTCGCCAAACGACAATGGTTGAAATACTTGCGGCATCAGGCGGTGGAGGCAGCTGGGGCTTTTGTTGGGAATGCTCAGGGGTTTGACTCGGCTGCATCAGCTTCGGTGGTCTTTATACAAGAGGTGGAGCTCGTTTCTAGAGGCTATCGGATGTAAGCTTGTTCTCGACACTCTGTGGATGTGACTATCGACTAATTCCGCATTCCAGAAGCACTCCCCTCCCCCCTATCAGTCGACTGGAAGACCAGGTACAAACTCGGCGGTGCTTGCGACTTCGAAGAGCAGTGTCCGAATGTTTTTGGTCCATGCTCGAGCGTTATATTCAATCACAAAATACCCTGCGACCGCTTACCGACGAGGCCAACCTTGCTAAATATTACGACATATATGATATCGCACTGGAGGATCTCGAAGCTATAGAGGCAACACTGTCGCAACGATCTATGGATGACCAATACTCATTGCGTTCCCTACGTGAATCGTTCGGGAAATTGTATACTGTGAGGAAAAGCGTTTTATGCTGCTTGCTCGCACTCAGTGCCGATGGAGGAGGATCTGATATCGCGAGGTGGAGTTCAGCCGTGGAAGAGATGCGCGAACTTGCTGCTGTCACTGGATCAAGTATGACCAAAATGGCCAACATCCTGAATGAAGAGGACCGTGAGTATATTCCTCATATCATGCCAACCCCCAACGGAATTAAAGGCTAATCTTTACAGGGGATGTTATTCCTCCGTCACCATTACCGTCTGCCTCCCCAAGCAAGGAGCACATGCGCGCGCAATTCC
Organism: Penicillium subrubescens; assembly: GCF_028828155.1. Lineage (NCBI taxonomy): Eukaryota > Fungi > Ascomycota > Eurotiomycetes > Eurotiales > Aspergillaceae > Penicillium > Penicillium subrubescens. Next base: position 3,221,566 of record NW_026643151.1, on the reverse strand, counting down.
GGCGGCTGAACTCCTTATCTCAGGGTGTTCGTGCCTTGCATGCTAAAATGCATATCGTCAGCGAGGAGTCCAATGCCAATCTTGAGCAATCCGAAGCAGGCGAATTTGAAGCGAGTCTACTGGTACAGTATGACTCCATCGGTAGCGACATCCGGGCTCTCCTCCAAGAATGGGAGCTCGGGAAAGCCGCTTTTGTACACAGCCAGGATCGTCTCAGTGTCGGGGACTTCTCCCGGCCCCCGAGTACAGCCTTTCCACTGTCTCCTACCCCTAGTCTTGGCGGTACTACCGCCGTGGAGGGTAGTCCCACCGATGCTCTCAAAGCGCTGAACGGTGAGCGTCCCGACTTGACGCACAGTTTTGAAGATGAGGAGATTTTCGAAGCCGTTGTACTTCCTGCTTCAAGAAATAAGAGAGCCTCTCTAACGAGAGATGAGCGTCTGGCACGCGTTCGTGAAGCACGTGCCAGTAAAGCGGCCGTTCAGGAAAAAGCAAATGCAAAGACAAATATGCTCAAGGAGCTGGAGATGGTCATCCAGCAAAGACCTCGCAACAACCCTTCCAAGCGAGTGACCAGCATCTAATTGTGTACTGACATTGGGTCTCCTCAACACCCAGCACACTCATTTGTTCTTTTTGATTTCTTGCTTCAACTGTAAAGCATCGCTTCATATTGCTATGGTCTACTGACACGATACCCATGAACTTTATAGAAGGATCAGGCGAAGATGGTGTTATTGAGGGCTCGAGCTTTATTCTTATTTAACTTTTTGCTCCATTGGACTTTACTCTTTCTCTCTGGTTTTGCCTTGTGTATTTCTTTTGTATTATCAGTTTTTGGAGGCTTTTGCTCCTTTGTTCATTTTCTTTCTGGCTTTCACGGTTAGTGTCGGACCTTGCTCCATTATCTCTCCGTCTTTGTGTACATTACAATTACTCTTCCTACCAATCGTAGATAATTGTAATTGTATCCTCCACAGCTTCTTTCAGCTTCTTTCCTTTGCTCCTTTGAAGGATAGACTAGACGCCTTACCGCCTTGGGCACTCACGCTAACCCAAAAAGGGCATATCGCCAAACGCGCTCGAGCGCGTTTCCCCACTAGCCCTCGAACGCGATTTCGCCAGAGAATCAGACCGCTGCCACTTCTACCTTCATCACAGCTACTCTCAATCACCATATTCCCCTCCTCCTTCTCCTACCACTCCTCCTGGTCTAGACGTTCCATCGTCTCCTTCTCCTGTTCTCTCTTCATCCATCTCTCTTTTCTAGAACCCACAATCACAACCCCACATCAACAGTAAGTGCTTGAACACCGTCGCCGACCGTGGTGCGAAAAGCCCAATTAACGTGGTGAAATAGTGCTTGAGGCACGATTGGAACAGGCTTCTCTTCTGAAGCGCGTAAGTAACCCCCAGAACTATCTCCTAGTCTTCCGGGCAAGTTCCTTTCCTAACGCTTCGCTCTACCAGGTTGTCGACGCCATCAAGGACCTCGTCCAGGACTGCAACTTCGACTGCAATGACTCCGGAATCGCCCTCCAGGCCATGGACAACTCGCACGTTGCCCTGGTCTCCATGCTGCTCCGTGCCGAGGGGTTCTCTCCCTACCGCTGCGACCGTAACATTGCTCTCGGTATCAACCTGGTCTCGCTCACCAAGGTCCTGCGTGCTGCCCAGAATGAAGACATCTTGACGCTGAAGGCGGAGGACTCTCCTGATGCTGTTAACTTGATGTTCGAGAGTGCCGAGACTGATCGTCTCAGCGAGTATGATATTAAGCTCATGGATATTGACCAGGAGCACCTGGCTATTCCCGAGACTGAATATGCTGCAACCGTTGAGATGCCTTCCATGGAGTTCCAGCGTATTTGCAAGGACCTGAACGCTCTGTCCGAGTCTGGTAAGTAGAACGTAACTTTTCTTGCCTGCCTCTTGCCAATTGCGATATGACGCTAATTCTCCGTCCTCTTTAGTCGTCATCGAGGCCAGCAAGGAAGGTGTCAAGTTCTCCTGCTCTGGTGACATCGGTAACGGCTCCGTTACCATCCGCCAGCACACCAACGTCGAGAAGCCCGAGCAGAACGTTACCATTGACCTCTCCGAGCCCGTCGCCCTGACCTTCTCCCTCAAGTACCTCGTCAACTTCTGCAAGGCCTCCAACCTGTCCGGCTCCGTAAGGCTGAACCTGTCCCAGGAGGTTCCTCTCCTGGTTGAGTATCCTCTTGGCAGTGGTCACCTGCGCTTCTACCTCGCCCCCAAGGTATGTCAAACTGCTTTGAAGTCGTTTCGAGCATCACTAATTCGTTTACTCTACAGATCGGCGATGAGGAGTAAATCCCATGAACTGGTCACGACCGGACAAAATGAAGCCCCTACGATAATGGAGATCCCCTGACGGAGGCCATGACTTGTTTATTTTTCTTGTTTCCCTGCACTTTGTCCCGAAATAGAAGGGATGGCAAAGCCTTTGTTTTTTTTTTCTATGCAAGTTTATTCCAATAACATCTCGAGTCGCCTTCAGAGGGGTCTCAGACTATTCATGTTACCCAGCCACCTTTTATATTACGAGTAGAAAATTTCTGCACTGACAAAACCAATTCAATTCGCTTCAAATTCTCTAGAAGGCCCTCAACTAATGTCAACGAGTATAGATTCAGATCCTGCCTGGTCTCCTCAAATCATCACACCATCCCAGCCCCCAGTGTCCAACACCCCTCCCACACCATGCAACGTCAAGCACCCCAGCAGGGAAAACCTAACGGGAACATGGCCCGCAACCCCACTAATTAGCAGAGTCGCCAAAAAACAATCCTTTCCAGACCCACTCCCAGCGCACAACAGTGCACCAGACAAAAGAGTGGAGGGGTTAGGGAATCAAAATACTGACCTGAGAAAAAAGTTGAAGCGCCATCCCCACCAGAATGATCGGAATCGAATGATACCGCTCTCATCTCCCTCCCTCCCGAAAGGGAAAAAAAGAAAGACAAGAACACAGTATGCTGCGTATTGCACTAAAGTGTCATCACACACAATCTCCGCACCGACTCTCCCATAGGGTCATCAAGCGCCAGTAGTCCCTCCCGAAGGAAAGAAAACCAGAACGAGAGTCCCCCGATGTTTCTGATGCCGAATGCAGGTGTGTCGAGTAGGTCACACCAGGCCCTCGCGGGCAGCACCGGCCCTCGGACTTCGCGAACGAAGAAAGGGCGGGTTGGGGTTTTTGAAGATTCCTCCGAATTTCTCATTTGCAAGGTTTCTCGGGTCTGAGACGGGATCTCAGAGTGCCGAGGACAGGGAGCGAGCTCCGCTGTCGTGTGTAGCAAAGAAACGCAGCATTGGTGGGGATGGCGCTTGGAGAAAAAGAAGAAGAGAAGAAGAGAAGTGAGTCAAGAAAGAAAATGGGAAGCTGTGGGTGGGTTGACCGCCTTCTATAATGGGTGTGGTTCCTGGGATTCTGCCGCCGCCCACAGAAGGAGCTTTGGAAGCTTCAGAGCTTGCTAAACGATTGATAGATTATCTTAGAATTACTTATTTAATACTTTTCTAATCATATTTTAGATATACTACGAAGCTAACAAGTAAACGAATAATCTCTATCAGTTCAGAAGACTATCAAAACGCTGGTCAGTCCGAGTAATCCCATGCTGGGTTCGAATATTTTGGCAGATTGACCCGCATTATTATCTTGCCAGATCCTAAATCTCCTCAAACGCTCGAACAATAAACGTCCTCCCACGAACACTTACCCTCTCCCCAGATACTCTCCAATACCCTTGCCCTTCCCCTTCAAACCCATTCCCAATAGAAGGTAGCTTCTCTCCGTTCACCCCAACCACATACCGATTCTCCCAAGCTGAGCTCCATTCCTCCCTCCTGGCACTAACATCAGCTCCCGTCTTCCTCACAACCAAATCTCCAGAGGGACTCCTCGTTCGGATATGAGTCTGGGTCTGCTCAAGTGCCAAATATGTCCCCCAAATTCGGCCTAGAAACGTCTTGACCACGGTAAATTCGCCCTCTCCTTCTGGTTCACCATCATCCGACTCCAGGACCCATGACATCCCTTTCCCAGGCCCTTCGGGACCTTCCTTGAATGGAAGCTCGCGCCAGACCTCTTCGTACTCTGTCTCTGGTGCACCGGGGAGATCAGGACGGGGCATGGACCCTGTCTCGAGGTCGTCACCGTTTGGGAGTATGACAAATGTACCGCAGTCAACACTTTCAAAGGCGTCGTGGGAGTCAAGTTCGTGAGTGAAAGATACGCGTACTGGATAAGTGATTAGTTAGGAACCGAGTTTCAAGAAGCGTGTATGGAGTGACTGACGAGGTTCTTGGCTTTCAATAAGTCGTTGGCCGGCAATAGCCCAGTCAATTTCACCCATTTGCTCATCCATTCGCAGATCAAGGTACCAGTCCTTGACGGACATGACGACAGTATCGGTCGTCTCGTGCGCAGGCTCCGGGAGCCATCGTAAGGAGATGCGCGTCGAGAAGCGACAAGACGAATTAGCGGGATTGCCGGTATTTCCCATGGCCGCGATGCAATTGAGATTTGATCTGCTTAGAGTGTGTGGTATCGGAGGAGTCGGGGTTCAGTAGTTTCCGAGAGCCTAGACACGCTTGCAGGACTTGATGGATATTTGAAGTCCGAAAAACGCGGGTCTGAAGCCAGGCCGAATTAGGTATCTCGAGGGAGAATGTTGCGCTGCTTGTTTAAGTGGCGTTGTTGAATGATAGGCCTTATCGGCTTCCCCTCATGCCCCGCATCGTCGGCTCGAGCAGCTCTTTTGGTATGGATCCCCTCACGCGGCAGACTCCGCGCGGTAGACCTCCTTGTTCAAACAAATCAACGTACACTGTCTTATGAATGGTCATGGATTCTTCGGAACCCGCGGAGACCGATTTGTAGCACATGATGCCCATCAAAGATTCATGACTTCTATCCTACATCGCGGAAAGAACACCACAGAGGAAAAGGTCCAGGATATCTCTGAAGCATTACATATGTGATAACAAGGTTGCGATCTAAATACAAGCATACTCGGCAATCAGGTTAGAGGTATTCGGAAGACTGTCAAGGGCGGAGCGATCAATCTGGTCAATTGACTGGAATCCAGCTTCCTCCATCAGAAGATCAAATTCGGCCAGAAAGCTCTTCGTAAGATGACGTACGCCATGTTCACCGGCGATGCTCAGTGCCCACACCCACAGACGGCCAAGGAATACGAATTTCGCTCCAAGAGCAAGGGCTTTAAAAGCGTCAGCTGGCGTACGCACTCCCGAGTCGAACATGATCTAATTCTGCTTGTTAGAATGGTCCTCTATTAAAGTAAACGCGATGAGGGCATACGTATATGCTATCTCCAACAGCATCAACAATCTTCTTCAGAGCATCAAGACTCGCAATAGCACCATCCACTTGTCGGCCGGCGTGGTTGGTTACCACGATACCGTCAATTCCGCTAACAACACGATCAGCAAAATTAGATACGGAAATTTAGGGGCAGACACTCACATCTCAACACATTTCCTGGCTGCCTCAACACTCTGAATACCTTTTAGACAAAAAGGCCTACCACCACTAATCCTCTTCCATTGAGCCGTTGTCCACTTCACCTTGTCCCAAGTATGAGCCCGACCATGCCAAATATTCTCGTCAATCCACTTCGCCCCCGCCTCTTTAGGATTCTTCTTAGGATCAATACCAGCCTCTTTCAGCCTCTTTAAAAAAACAGGATCCTGTAACGCAATATCCCCCGCTCCATGCTCATGATAGAAAGCATAGTTTCCCGTAAAAACGTCATTATGGCGCCATCCAAGAGACCAGGTATCCGTAGTTAGCATACAAGCATCAAAACACGAGTCCCAAGCACGTTGCATCATAGAAATAGCCAATTCATCATCGTGACTTTGATATAATTGGAAAAATCGCGGTCCGTTGCCGTTGGCTTTGCCGACGTCTTCGATGCTGTAGCTACCGGCAGACGAGAGGCAGTATGGGAGATTTAGTTCCTCTGCAACTTTTGCGACGGAGAGTTCGCCTGTTGCATGGTAGATACGATTGATGCCAATTGGCGCGAAGCCAATGGGGGCAGAGACTTTGTGGCCGAAGATCTCTGTGGCGGTATCTCTGATGTTGGTGTCGACTAGTGTGCGTGGTATAATTCTGTGACGGTAGAATGCCTGTCGATTCGCCAAGTGCGTCCATGAAAGACCTGCGTTGCAAGAAGAGTAATACCTGAGTGTGGGTTGCATGGTAAGCTAAATTCATCTTGAATTAAAGTATGGACAATTCTTGTGTAGCCTACCATCCATTTTGAGATAGCTTCTCCCTTGCGAGCTTTTCAACTTCGATGGGATCTACATCACCAAGAATTAACTATTTGCATCAGTATCAAAGAGGGAAGACCAAGTACCGGTGTTAAAGGGGGGAAATTGGCCAGAATTGGTATTCCAAAACGCTTCACGTCGGTAAAGTGACCATTGCGGAGTGGTTCTCGATTTAATGTTGGGATTGTTGGGGTCAGACATTTTGGCTGTGGCGAGTATGGAATTTATGAGAGAGCAGTATGATATCTCAGTCTATTGAGAAAGATAGTATAACTGAATCTTTAGCAGTGGCTAAAGACCGTGGACGCAAACGCTTCTTATACTTGAAGCTTATTAAGGTTTACTCGCCGCGAATTTCCTATTGGTGAGGAATGATGGCTCGATCTTGGAAGTCTGGTCAAGCCTACGCTCAAGCCAAAGCAGTAGTGTCTCAGTCTTGATAGGAGTATTGAAAGATCTAACTTGCAAGGAATAACAGCCGTAAAAGAGGTTCCAGAAACAGAGATAATCTTGTGGCGCAATGATTGGCGTCCCCGCCCCTTCCCGACGACCAGATGATATTGTAAAAACGGGTTTTTGTTTCGGCCGACATGATATCAAGAATACGAAAAGCATGCAAGGTTTCAAATAAATGGATATTTCATCGATATGGGTCTCTTATTGAAGACTCCTTGACCAGAATTTGTTCTCAGATGACACGTTTCGAGCTCTAATAATTGTGATAATCATCTGGGTTTTGGAAAGACATGTAAGTCGAGATCCGAGTAACAATTTTATTCAACCAGAAACATGAGTCATGATAGTAGGGTTTGCTCAAAGATAGAATCATTGAAAATGAAAGTCATCTAGATGTCTGTGAAAATCAGCTTGCAAGTCTGTCCCTTTGGCCTTGCCGAGATGATCTGATCGTCCAGCTTCATAGAGCCATTCATGTCAGGTGCCACAGTAGTAGTGAATCGAGAGTAAACTTCCCGAAGCAGTATTTTCATTTCCACCAGCGCGAGACTAAACGAAATTAGTAAATTTCCCAAACACGAGCACTAGAATGAAAAACTCACTTCTTCCCAGTGCATCCTCGTCCACCGGTTGCAAAGGCAAAGAAATGTCTGTTTCGCTCTGCAGGCCCTTCGTCTTCGAGCCACCGATCAGGATAAAATCGGTCTGGCTCTGGGAAAACCTCATCACAGCTCCGATGGACGGTATATGGCTGACAGCTGACGATCGTGTGCGCGGGAATAAAGTAACCATCAATAGATCTTCCACCAGCGGGTACATAACGCGGGAGAGACATCGGGATCGGTGGAGAACAACGCAGGGCTTCTTTAATCACCGCGTCAAGATAGACAAGACTATCCAAAGATGAATCAGGTGGAGTGTTTCTAAGCTCATGCTGTAACTTGCGCTGGAATTCCAAGTTTTGTGGTTGCGAGAGTTCCCACATCAAAAAGCAGAGACCATCACCGGTAGTGTCAATACCAGCTGCCATGTGATCTTTGCATTCAGCCGCTACCTGTAAGAGTTCGAGACCGGATTCTTTGCGCCTGAGCTTTTCTACAAGAGTGTATTCCTCGACGTGGCTTTGGGCTGTCATGCCGAGAACAAACTTGTTGGTCTTGGGTGCACTGCGTGGATGGAGGAATGTTGGGAAATAGGGCTCCCAGGATGGGAGGTAATATGCCAGAAGGCTTTCTACAACAAAAGTTGAGCATACGGTGATTTCAAGCCTGGAAGCAGAGGGAAATTCTTACTTTGGAGACTCTGATGGTAAGTAAGCTCCTCCATAATCTCAAAGTCCTTTTCGACATTAAGTGACTTGAGACCTCCTGGGCTGAACATAAAATGCGTAACACAGTCAACGGCATAGCAGTGGAGGAGTACCTAGCGTTGCTGGTAAGCAGATGTCAAGGAGCAAGATAATCTGACAAGCCTGGACAAACCCACATAAACATCGACGCTTTTTTTGCCTGCTTCTACACATTTAGAAACAAAAGTCGTTGCCCGTTCCTTTATAGCTGCTAGAGGCTCTGCCTTCATGACATTGGTCATTGCATATCGCTCCGCGAAAAGGCGTTTTCTCTTACTGTGCTGTCTAATCGTGAGATTCAGAGCTCATCATGCGACTCTTCACGCTAGAGTTTACGAACCTCATCTTTGCACAACGTGGAAAACATAGTTCTGTACTCTCCAGTTAGAAATGTACAGAGGAAGTTAGCTGCTATGACTTACTTGGTATTCAGTTGCTTGAAAAGCGAGTAGAATTCTGTCTTGTCGTAGCCACTACCTCCAGAGGCATAGATCTCCCTGATAGCATCGAGGCTTGTGAATGATACCTCATTCGGACCTAAACGGACAACCGGGCCATACACTTGGTGAAGCCGATGAACAGACTCACGTCTATTCGCCGTGAACTCCTGATACTTGATCCACAAGCTTGTGAAGCGGGTATACCAGGGGCCTGGTACCTTAGACACAGGTGATGTGACTCCTTGGGCCACATAATACCCAAAGAGGAGGATAGCAGCCACCCACAGTGAGAGCATGATGTTTTCCAAGACGGGGGCTAATCTTTGTAGCTAGAATGGAAAGCTGTCAAGGCTTTTGGCGATGAAAGAGTGTTTTCGTAGATCGCTTACTTCCCTAATCATTTATACCAGAGGTCCGAAGCCACCAGAGTTCCCATTAGTTAACTTGCGTGTACTAATAGAGACACATTTGGAGAAACTGTCGATCCGCCCAGTGTAGCCGATATCAGTTACCTTGAGGAGTCGTGCGGGGAAGGGCGGGCAGATGCGCGCTGAATGGATTGGTGGTGTCCCGATAGCATTTTGCGCTTGACCCTAAATAGGAAGCCAGAGGAGATGGCACGATTAGCGTCATCGAAGGGCCTAACTCAGTGTCTTTCTAGAGTAGGTTTCAAAGCCAATCTTGTTCTTCGGACCCCGCGGGCTGCTTGGCCTATCTGTTCGTTATCGTGGGGTAAGTATGTCACAAAAAGAGATAAGAGATATGACCGCGCAAAGTATGTGATTTTTAAACTGGGAGATTTGAATGGTGAGGATCCTCTTCAGGCTTAGGCTATCGAGCAGAGGGGTCATTAGTTTTCGTGGTGCTTTTATTGGCACGCTGTTATGTCATAGCTATAGTAGTATAAATACTTCAAAATAATCTTCCACCGTCGCAGGGTCGCCAACAAAGCTGCAGCAAGGCCGTAAAACTTTAATCCATTCGACTCTGACGTTTATTGAAGTACCTAAATCATGTGCTTGGTGGCCTTACTGCTCTGATATCTCTGCTGGATGAATCAAAATGTTGCTACCTCTCTCGGAGTGTTGCTTGTTCACGATTGGTTTCCACTGCGAGCGACTCACTTCATGAATAAGGCTACCGAGCGAAGCGGATGCAAATCGAATAAACATTTTGAAAAAGATGTTGTCCCTAGGGAAACTACAAGCAAGCGCGATGCTTTCCTCTTAGGAGCAGGAAAAATGATGCTCAGAGTATGTCTGAGATGAGGTTGTACCATGGACCTCAAGGCTGCTGCAATCGCTCTGTCCATCTGGCCCAAAACTGTGGGGAAGCTGGTAGATCAGAAATATGATAGTATTTCAGAAAACATTGCTTTCTATTTCCGTAGGCTTTAGTGCTCCAAATCGTCGTTTCCATTCGCTGGTTCTTATAGATACCGCCAGTATGCAGGGTGAAAAATTGACCTGTCGATGAATAGCATGGATGATTGCCCCGAAATTGTCGTGGACGTGATCATGTTCTATTGAGTCATGATCAATGGAGTCTTGATCTTCGTCTAGACAGCCTTCATCAAGTCCATGGTTCATAAGCCTTTCTTTATACCAAGTTTGTTAAGTACCCACACTCTAAATAATCACTCGGTGGCCAGGCCTTTCTTGTCCGCTGAGTAATATGGAGAATTGGAATCCTCGCTGATTGCGTTACACGGTTACACATGTACGATGGATCTGGACCTTTCAGCTCAGGCGAACCCCTGCACAGTTGGTCTGATCCCTGCATATACTCGCCTGCAATGGTAAGCCTCCCGCATACAAAGGCCCCTGGAAAAATCCAAACCAGAAGAGGTGCATGATCTTTGAATTGAAATTTGATGAGTTGTGCAGATTTAACTGTAGGAATACCTAGGAACAAGAGCCAGCCATATCCGGTGTTGAGATCGATTGAAATAAAAAGTAGAGGTACTTAGAGAGGACTTGTATGATCCGTAGAAAAGCCGTCTTACGGGGATTCCAAGCGATAAATGTGGGATAGACCATGTCGGAATCTCTTCCCAGAGGACAGGCTGAAGTCATTGAAAACTTTGAGGTTCAATTCAATGTTATGACTGATTCTAACAGTCATCCTCTAATGTCAGCAAGAGAGTGTTTATGGAAGACTTATGTAGTCTGACGAGGTTATCTCCCGAAGTGGTCAATGGTACCCGATCCAGTGTCAACGTGTCTCAGACCAGGCTCACACAAATACGACTTTACACTACAGAGATCTTTCAAACTCAACTGGTGTGGTAAGGGGCCGATCCTCGCAGAAGTAAGACCGCGAGCCTCGCACAATGGTCAGGCCTCGCGTGGCTTGCCTTACCAGCCACAGCCACCGTCCAAACAGTGGTTGGCAGGTTGCATTCCGCAGCCAGGCGTGCCCCAGCCACCACTGAGTGTTACCAGCCACAGCCATCTGACAGGCCAAATTCCCGGGTCGTGGTGGAGGAGCCGACGATGGCTGGCAGGTTCCAGCTTCCAGCCTGTAACTTATGGCCCGAGGACGTGTGGCTTGAAGGGTTTGAAGGGGTGGAGGCCGTGCCTCGGGCAATTGGAGAGGCAATACTCCGTACTTCGTATATTATTGCGAAAGCTACGTAGTGAAGCCCCGCGGTTTCGCAATAAGTGGACAGGGGCTGAGGTGTCCTGTCATGACGGAGAGGTCGACGATCGGCTCTGTTTTTGGTCCTTTTGGAAGAGGAAAAAGGTAACGGATGAGTCCGGAGTAATAAGTCACGCCGGAGAGGCAAGGCAGCCACCAAAAAAGGGCCAGGCGAGCAACTCAGCAATAAGAGTTCAGCAAAGCGATCCATACTTGGCCCAATGAGGTTTGGCGTACCTGTTTCGTGGTGATGGATCCAGGCCCCACCGGAACCAGGGCCTGGGTCACTGGAGAAACCCATCGAGTTGCGTGTGTCTAGAACGAGAACTGTGGGATTTTGACCGGGAAGAAAAAAAAAAAAACAGTAAACCAAGGGATGGAAAAAGAGTCCCCAGCAATGCAAGAGGAGGAGAAGGCCCAGAAGAGTCTAGCCTTGGGATTTGTGTGTTTGTGTATTGGAGGAAGGGGAGAGAGAGAAGAATTGAATTAGGTGACCCGCCCGATGCTGGTATGTGCCTGGAAGGTCCAGTGACTGATGACCCGTGACTGGTGAGTGGTGAACCCCGGATGGATCCCCCTTTTGCCTTTGGCCCTTGGTCCATGGTCCTTGGGCTTCCAACCGTTGAGGCTGTCGTTCATTGTTTTCCACAATCCACTTCATCTTCTTCCTCACCATTCACTCGTTCAACCAACCCTCTCGACCTTCTCCTGTCCGTGAGATAGACACAGAGAGAAAAGGTTCTTTCTAGCTTCGCCTTGCTTCCAATCGCTGATCCCCCGACTTTGTTGTCCATACCCCCCGCCGGCTATCCCCTGCGACCGCGACCGGGTCCCAAAAAATCCTCCAAGGCAGCAGAAGAGCGTGTTCATCCGAATCTTCCATCACCATCTTCACTCGTTTACAACTCGGCTGGTTCGAGCAGTGTACACCTTCACACCGTCCGATGTTCCTGCGGCTCGACGATCGAGTTTAATTCTATCCGACTCTCGTCCAACGAAATCGCCAAGCCACCGGGCACACGAGCCTCTGGGCGTTTCGATCCTCCCACGTATCAGGAACCGGCAGACGGCTACACTGCGTCTCACACCTGACTTGTCCTCCCTCGCCCACCCCCTTCTCCCCCTCTCATAAATAGCAAATCCCACCGGACTCCCGGTGGTCAACACCGTCAGTGTGTCTCTCCCCGTTCAGCATCGCGCCGACCCGAGCTCCGCTTCGGAGCACTTCGGCAAGATTCACTCTCACGGGTCGCGCGCCTCCCTTCTTGGAGGGGCTGCATTTGATCCTTCTTTTCGCCCGGGCGGGTTTCGTGGTCGTGAAGGATATACGAATGTGACGCCGAAAAAGAAGACGCACAGGATGTATATGCCCAACACTCAGTGGACGTGGTCCTTTGCCATCGTCACCCTAGTCCAGACCCTGGTGACGCTGGGTCTCGAATGGTATGTACCTACTTAGCCTTGAAATTTCCTTGCGACCCCAAATCAGAGAGCCATATGCTAATCCGCCGGTCGCGTCTAGTTACATTTTCGCCAACTTTCAGATTCAAGAGGAGACCAATACGAGTCCGTCCTCGAGAACTATCCCCACTTTCCTCGCTCTCTACAGTTTCGGGTTTATCTACGAGTTGGTCCTGGTGTATGACGCACTACGGATGAAAAATACCATTCAAATCATCGGATTGTGCGCGTGTAATTTCGGTCTCTTAATCTACGGCGCCGTTCAAGTGCGACAGATTCAAAATGCCGTCTCCGTCCTGTCTGACATGGACAAAATTAGCCCCGTCGTCTGGGCCCAGTCTCAGCCGTTCTTGATCATCATTCCGTGCATCGTCGCTCTTGGATCCCTCTTGATGACATTTGTCGCGTGGAAGCTGTACGATGAGTTCGCGTGGACCATCTACAAGCACATTAGCGCGGATCTGCGCATGAAGCGTCGCTACCTCGCCTACCAAATTTACATCGCTCTGCTTAAGTTCGATTTCTTCTTTTTCCTGGGCTTTACCGTCCAGTTCTTGGTCGTGGTGTCCTCCTCCAAGCACGATGCCGAGTTCTACCTGACCATCATTGCGGTTCCCGTAACGATCATCATCCTGCTCTGCGGTGCCTTTTTCGTCCGACGCGAATTCACTGCGGGCATGATCGTCATTATCGTAAGTTTTCCACCAACCTCGTTACAATCAGTGACCCCCTCTCCTAACCAATTCTTGAATAGCTGCTATTATTCGCGGCCATGGGCTACTTCTGCTTCAAACTCTTCCGCATGTATGCACCAGCGACTTTCCCTCAATACCTCCCGGCTCGTCCCTCGATGACATTCTTCGCCATCATCACTCTGATTCTGATTGTCACGACAATTATCAATGCCTGCATCTGCGTGCACAACTTCAACTGTGGCCTGAAGCCGCACATCAACAAGAAGAAGGGTCGTCCCGAGGAGAAGACTACCGAGCTCTCCGACAATGTCAACGGCCAGGTTCCTTCGCGGATGATGATTGACTAGTCAATCTCTCCCGTCGAGGGTACTGGTACTTTGTAATACATAGAGTGAACTTGATCACTTGTTGGCTGGCGTTGGATCTCGGAGTAAGTTTCCTTATCATCTTTCATCTCTACTTGTTAATTGTGTCCTCGGATCATTTGATTATTTGAGCCTGAATCTTTCTTGCGTGTTTGATTATTTTGGTTCCCCTCGATATGATACCTTACCTGCGTTAAAGCTTTACCCATCTTCCTTCCCTCCTTCTCACCATGGCCTCTTCTGCCCTGGTCCAAAATTCCTGTGATTTTATCTGGACTTGCTTCATTTCGTTCCCTTTTCTTCCCCTTACATATCCATCACGAAGTGCACCGGTGGCGTTATTCTTTTTCTTTCCTTTGCTTTTTTTCTGGATATGATTCCCGGGCGTGTGTTCTCGGCCCTTTGTTGTTCGATTCCATGTCACTTATGATTGACAGATGCCAAGTGGCTCTTACCCTCTATGACCGTGACTTAGTTTTCCTCTGGATATCAAGAATCTCAATATGTTCAATATATCATGAAACCGAGTTTTAAAAAATCGTGCACCGAGTCTTCATGTACTTCGTAGATTGTACGCAGTAGTAAAGCTAGCAGTAACCTCAGAACGAGCTGATGGAACCACAGGCAACTTTCCCCGAGAGTCAAGCTCTCTCATTGGTGGACTTGCAGTATCTCATACATAAAATTACACCACTCCATGAGGCGAAACCCCATATGTGACTGTATCATTACCGGCGCTAGTATCAAACAGGAAACCGCGATCGTGGCCTCAACTCCGCAACTTTCGGATCTCTCCCCTTCATCCCCAACCTGCCCTTCTTTCTCTCCCTCTGCCTCTCCTTTTCTTTCTTCGATCATTTACATCAATCCACACACAATGGTATGTTTATCTCCTCAATCTCAATTATTCTCGCAATTGGCACTCTCCCAAGCCAATGCCACCTGAAATCACACGACAAACCTCCTTTCCAACATCACCAATGCCAAACCTCAACTAATATCTTCCCTCTTTAACCAACAGGCCTCTCCCCGTCCTGCCTCTCCTCTCACCTCAGGTGCCGAGTCTGGCCCTGACTCCAAGTCCGCCGGCGCTGTCGCCGCCTCCGGCTCGTCCATCAGCCGTCCCTCCTCTCCCACTCCCCCCGGCGGCCCTCGTGCTGCTATGCGCCGCCGCGCCGCCGCCGACCACAAGGAATCTCTCCGCAATGCTCGCCCGGCTTCTACCCGCTCCGCTGGCGCTGGTGGCTCCTCTGGCACCATGCTGAAGCTCTACACCGATGAGAGCCCCGGTCTGCGCGTTGACCCCGTCGTCGTGCTCGTCCTGAGTCTGGGCTTCATCTTCTCCGTTGTCGGTCTCCACGGTAAGAATGAACCCGTTGTCCTAAATGCATGAATCTTCGGAATTGGAAAACTAAACCCTTTTTTTTTATTACAGTCATCGCCAAGATCACCCGCAAGTTCTCCGCATAAGCGAGTCATCTCCCAATTCCCTCAAATCCACGAAATCCAGGCCTCGCGCTTTGGACCCTCGAACTACTTGCGTAACACCGCCACCTTCATTCGCAACAACCTCCTTCCTCCTATACCCCGTGACAAATTCTAGTCCTTTCGAAACCTGGTCGGTGGCGGCGCAGGGGATCTCCAGTTTTTGGCCATGCTGGTGTGATTCCGTTTTCTTGACATCTGTGGTGTTCTTTTTTCCTTTTTTATATTATTTTGGCGGTGATTCTACGAATGAGCGAGCGAAGACCTATCCGCTGTATAGGTCGGGCTGGGTGACACTGAGCTGGGTATCTGAGTATCTTTCTCCTTGGTCTATATTGGGGTTCGCGCTTTTATAAGCTGCGGTGGCCCTGCGTGGACTGGGAATGCTTGGGTAGCGAGGTGGGCATCTGGCGATGTCTGTACCATAATAACCAGAAACAATTGTTTTGCATTGAAATATTGATGGGCACAATCTACATCATCGTTATAACATCGACACTTCCTTCCCTGGACTTAGAGCCTTGATATATCGAATAGATCCTGTAATCTCTCCTCCACCCCACCTGTATTGACTAGCTTAGCGACTAGCTTCTGCAAGCCACGCCCATGTCACTGATAGTTATACTTGTGTATACACGGTTTGTTCTGAGAGTTGACCTCCGAGTCTTTGCGAGAAACGATGGTCTTCCTCGGACTGGCTCTTTCGCCTTCGGGAGCTCTTGCTACTGAGAGAACATTTGATCAGTTTGCAGTTTGGTCTTGATGTCACCCTTGTTTAATCTTACGCACGTCGTCCAAGTTCAACCCAGCAGCCGTTCTATTTCCTGGCCTGGGCTATGCTGGGGAATTGGACTTTATTAGGTGCGAGAAAGGAGGCAATATTGACAACGGGGTTTAAAGCCTACTTGGTCTAGCAAGGCCTAAGATGCCGAGGTTCAACCTGTCTATAGTAATATTTCGGCGTATTATCTGTAGCAAAGAGTACATTAAGATATAAAACTCAAGTGAGGAAGAAAGTGTGGGGCAATGGTGTTTCAAACGTCAGGGTTCGCCGTTAGAGCTCCTATTTAGTGCAACCCCTTAATCAAATTGTAAAACTCGGCGACTAACAGCTAGCATCTGTGTGAGAGATATTGTCAATCCATGTACTCCGTAGAGGTGTTTGTTTTCCCGCTGAAACTCCGCGACGAATTAGGATTAAACCCTTTCCTATTTGGTGGGTTGCGTTCAAGGCTGCTCGGAACCGGAAGAGGGTGCCAAGAACAACATCCAAAGGTGCTCTATTTACAGAAGAATAGGTTTCGAATAGAAATTATAGTATTTCAAATGTGAGACATGGGCTAATGTTCGTGACGACGTCAACGGTCAGGCAAGCTTGGCAAGACGCATGTATAAGAGGTAGATATTGAAGCTACTCGGCCGTCTGCATTGACCATATTCTCAAAACTCTTACTTTCATTCTTGCGAAGGCTGGTTCCTATGTACAACATGAGACTCAACTCGATTGTACTCTTTGCCGCCTCGGCAATGGCACAATGTGCCCTGAAAAGAACGGATACGATCTCAGTCACAGGCTCAGCTCCAGGGTTTGCATACGGAGTCACAGGAGGCGGAGATGCCACACCAGTCTATCCCACCAACACATCTCATTTAATTGATCTTCTGGGCTCCGACGAGCCACAGGTCATCATCGTCGATAGAACATACGACTTTATCGGGACAGAAGGCACGACTAAAGGAACTATCTGCAAGTCATGGGGATCCTTTGAAGATGGATGCCAGGCTATCATTGATACCGGTTCAGGATGCGGCGATACTGGCTCCGAGTCTTATGAATGGGATACTGCCGGTGTCACGGGGATATATGTGCACTCGAACAAGACGATTATTGGGGTCGGGAGTGAGGGCGTACTTCTCGGCAAGGGATTGAGGATGGTCGATGTTTCGAATATTATTGTTCAGAACATTATGATCACTGATTTGAATCCGAAGCTTGTTTGGGGTGGTGATGCTTTTACGCTTTCTGGGACTTCGAGGATATGGATTGATCATGTTACGGTGAGTCGAGCTTTCTTTATCAACTTCCCGTGGAAATGCTAACTGAGCTTCAACAAGACCCAATATACCGGTCGTGTACACTACTCTTTCGGTCGAGAACCGAGCTCGTTGATTACCATCTCGAACAGCTTCATAAATGGTGCAACGAATTTCTCGACTTCATGTGACGGGCAAACATACTGGGGTTTAGAGCTGGTGGGCAATGATGATCAAATTACATTTTCAAGTAAGTCTGAACCACCAACTCGAATGGTAAAATAATGCGAATCGCTAATACTAAGCGTCACATCTAGACAACTACATCTATCGTACCTCTGGTCGAAGCCCAGCCCTAAGCGGTAGCACCCTCTTCCACGCTGTCAACAGCGTCTGGGAGAACAACAACGGCCACGCAATTGAGGGAACCGATAATGGCCAAGGTCTCTTCGAGGGGTGTGTTTTCAACAATGTCAGCCAGATAGTCGTTGACGGTTTTGTTGGCCAGCTCTTTAGTTCGTCCGGTGGTACGGCGAACAAAGCTTGCTATGATTATCTTGGGAGGGATTGCGTGGGTAATATCCAGGTGAATGATGGGTCTAGCTTTACCAAGGCTGACACGGGTTTCTTCTCGAATTTCACTGGCCTTAATATTGCTAGTCCAAGCGCTGCCTCTGCGGCTCAGACAAGTGTGCCTACTAATGCTGGAAATACACTTCAGAACGGGTTGTCTTGATGGATTATGGGGTTGATGGACGGCAAGTCAGGGTGGATTTTTTCTACTATGTCGCGGACAACCTTAGTTCCCCTAACTTATAAGCACTGCTTGGTAATCGGAGGTTGTCATCATCAGATAAGAATTAAAAGTACTTCTGATACCTATTCGTTCTGGCGCGAATAGCGCCTACCAAGAACTAAACTTAGTAGACAGAAGAACAACTTCGGATCTGGAATTGTTGAGACAAGCACATATTATATGTTATATAATAAGCTTAGGTTTCGCTGAGACACGATAGAAAATGCACTCTCCACAAATGGACTAACTCACCTTCCAACTAAACCCAAGATGGTTTATCATGGTCAATAATCCTTGCAGGATCGCTGAGTGGCCCATCGGCTGCCAGTGCCTTATCTCGCCAACCTTCAAGCCAACCATATACCATAGCCAAGCGGAGCCTGATAAGCCCGTCGACCACGCTGATAGGTCAATTTTATTCTCCTTCCTTCAATTCCTCTCCTCCTCTAGTAAGTCCACACGCTTTCTATCTCTCGTATTGCATTATTTTTTTTTCTCTATGGCCATGTGCTATAGCCTATGCGCCTGGGTCCTCCCACTGTGGGCGCAAACAGGGTCCCACCGACGGCACCCCCCGATCCCAACCCTGGTAAAAGCTCAAGCCATTACGAGAGTAATGCCATCCTTATCGGCGCCTCAATTGCGGGTCGTATCTGCTATCTAAGCTCAGGGATTCTCCATACGTTTCTTTCCGGGGTCGATGTGTGCGAATTCGGAGCTGGGTGACTTGCTTGGAATGCAGAATGAGCGTTGTCTCGGACATATATCTATGCATGTGTCCCCGCCTCGATATGAGTGTATTCTATATTCAAACGCTCTTGTTTCAGGTTCACTAGAGGCAGGATTTCTCTGTGGTACCTTCAATCGAGTTTGCGATTATCTACTAGACGTCGTACATTTATCTACTTCGGCGATTGTCTAATCTCAACCTTCTTATTTTTGTTTCATTGCCTCTATCGGCCTATAGACCGTACCCCTATAACCATGTCGGAAGGGACGGTCACCTTTGAAGCACCCTTGTCGCAGGGCTTCGGATATGGGATCATCCTAGGCCTGGGATTTGCCTTTGCATTGGTGATGATCTTCATTACATGGGCACTGAAACGGTAAGCATCACTCCCCGACCTGTTACAAGACTGGCTGACTAACTTTTTTTCTTCCGAACTTTAGCTATCAGAATGAAGTCCAAACATCTGAAATGTTCTCGACTGCAGGACGGTCCGTCAAATCAGGCCTTGTCGCTGCTGCAGTCGTGAGTAGTTGGACATGGGCTGCAACTCTTCTTCAGTCTTCTGCTGTGGCATACCAATATGGAATTTCGGGGCCATTCTTCTATGCTTCTGGTAAGCATCAACAGATATACTGTAAATTAAACACCATTGAACCTAACTCATGATCAACAGGCGCAACGGTTCAGATCCTCCTCTTCGCAACCATTGCCATTGAGCTCAAGCGTCGCGCCCCGAATGCTCACACCTTCCTCGAAGTCATTCGTGCCCGCTACGGAACTACCGTCCACGTCGTCTTCATCGTCTTCTGTCTCATGACCAACATTCTTGTCACAGCTATGCTGCTCACCGGTGGATCTGCTGTTATGACATCCCTTACAGGAGTACCCACTGCTGCTGCGTGCTTCCTGCTTCCAATTGGTGTCGTTCTATACACCCTGTTTGGTGGTATCAAGGCTACCTTCATTACGGATTATATGCATACCGTGGTGATCTTGGTCGTGATCTTCCTTTTCGCTTTCTCGGCATATGCGACAAATGCCGAACTCGGCTCTCCGAGCAAGATGTACGATGCTCTTGTCGCGGCTGCCAAGGCTCATCCCGTTGAAGGCAATGCCGAGGGAAGCTATCTCACCATGCGCTCCAAGGAAGGCGGTATCTTCTGGATTATCAACTTGATTGGAAACTTCGGTACCGTCTTCCTTGATAACGGTTACTACAACAAGGCTATTGCTGCTAGCCCTGTGCATGCATTCCCCGGCTATGTGATTGGTGGACTTTGCTGGTTCGCCATCCCCTGGTTGTGTGCCAGCACCATGGGTATCTCGGCGTTGGCTCTTGAGGGTTCTCAACGGATGAGCAGTTCGGATGTGTCTGCTGGTCTGGTCCTTCCTTTCGCGGCCGTCAAGCTTCTCGGCTACAGCGGTGCCGTCGCTACGACATTGATGATCTTCATGGCGGTTACATCTGCTTTCTCGGCTCAGTTGATTGCCGTCTCTTCTATCTTCACTTACGACATTTACCAGGCCTACATTGAGCCTTCTGCCAAGGGTAAGAAGCTTGTCTGGATCTCGCATATGTCTTGCGTTGTTTGGGCTATTGTCATGGCCAGCTTTGCTACTGGGCTGTACTATGCTGGTATTGGTATGGGATATCTGTATCTCCTTATGGGTGTCATTATCTCGTCCGCTGTCTTCCCTGGTGCCATGACACTGCTGTGGAAGGGCCAGAACTGGATTGCCGCCGCTGCGTCGCCGCCTCTTGGTCTGGCAGTGTCGTTGATTGCCTGGCTGGTGACTGCGAAGAAGGAATATGGAATCTTGACCGTAGAGACGACTGGTGCAAAGTGAGTAACTCCGAGGTATATCAACCATCGAGATATCATTACTGACAAGTCCCTCCCAGCTACCCCATGCTCGCAGGCAACGTCGCTGCCTTGCTTAGCCCGCTAATTTTCGTCCCTGTCCTCACCTTCGTATTTGGCTCTCAGAACTATGACTACGAGTCTATGCGTGCAATTCGCAAGGTCGACGACACAGAAGTTGCTGCTGCTGCGCATATCGATCTTGAACTCGTTCCCGGTGAAGGCCACGGTCCTTCCGCAACCGAGACCGAGGAAGAGGAACGCAAACTCAACCGTGCGGCGCTGTACTCGCGCACCCTGACTATCTTCATGACCTTTGCCTTGCTGATCTTGTGGCCCATCCCCATGTATGGCACGTCCTACGTCTTCAGCAAGAAGTTCTTCACCGGCTGGGTTGTTGTCGGATTGCTCTGGCTGTTCTGCACACTCTTCGGTGTGGTTGTTTTCCCGCTCTATGAAGGTCGCGAGAGTATCGTCCGTGTGGTCCGCATGATGAGCCTTGATCTTATGGGTCGCAAGCCGACTATGTATCGGGGTCAGAAGACAGATGGTGCGCAGGCTTCTGGTATTGCGACACCGACGGAGAAGGTCGGAGAGAAGGATAAGGAGGCGCTCGATGCGTCTGCTTAATTGGATGAGGCTTTTATAATGTCTGCTTGTTTGGATCTGTTTTACGGACGAGATCCATGTGTTGTCATATACCCCTTACTATGATTGTTATTTCTTAATGATAAGTTTGTTCACGATGTGATTCATTCCCAAGTAAAAACAAAGTTCCCAGAGTAAGCGGATGAATGGCATCTTCAAACACAAAAGCCTTGACGCCATAGTGTATTGTCGACAAAAGAAAAATGAAATTAAAAAAATGCATCCCCATCATGCGTAGTGAAATCTTCGCAAACCTAAGGTTGCTTCGATACTGGTCTGTTATGCAAGATGCACAAGTGAATGGTTCCTGGTTTCAGCATCACTTGTAGCTTTCAGGTGGTTGCTGAGCTCCATGAGCCACTGGAGGCGACTGCAATTGAGGTTGCTGTTGCTGCCACTGAGCGCCAGGGGGAGGCTGGGGACCCCATTGCATGTGTGGGGGTGGTCTTGTGTCAGGCGTAATATCAGGTCGGTCCCTAAATTTTCATTAGAAGGGATTCAACCCAATGCTGTGCCGGTGCTGAGACTTACCGTAGATCTTGGGTGAAGCGGCAAGTGTAGCAAGTAACCTCCTACAGGGGTGTTAGCCACCTCCATATTGGCAGCGCAATAACACAGATAATATGTGAGGATAACTGTAAGACAACAATACACTTACCTTGTACTTGTGCATGGCGAGTGGGATCACAGGCTGGTCAAGGTAAATCGTCAGTCATCATATACAAAAATTCAGGGTCAGATTGGGCCCAAAGCATACAACGAAGCAGACGGTGAAAAACGGCCTAGGTCATAATGTAAGTCACTTCTTGAGTCGTGGGAAAAGGTCTCATCAGTCACGTACCATCGCGTCAGACAATGTCCATTCCAATGTTGGCCTGAGCGTTGCGATATCATTAGTCGAGAATTCAGATGCATAAGGATCGCTCAAGAATATATCAAGCAGATGCCATGAACTCACAGTTGTAGCAGTAAGCGCGGACATTCTCGTAGCCCTCCAGCATGGAGGTGAACTCTGTGACGTGGGTCAGTCACCCGCAATATAGAGATAAGTGGATCAGGTAGGTCCCTGAGGGTAAACACCGGACGGAGACCAAACCCGAAGACAGCTTCTACATCAAGGTCTGAAGCTTCCTCAAATTTAAATATTACTCACCATGCGTGCCAAAGGTGATACAGATCGCCATGATGATGATAAAGGTTGGAAAGTTGAAACAAGGCAGATGAAAGTTGCATGCGAAGGCAGCGGCGTTTGGGGCGGCGCTGTGGCTTGGCTGCTTGGCGGCCGGCACGTGAGGCCATGTGATTCAAGATCGGAGCCACAACATTAGAATTCAAACCATCTGTATACCATATTTGCTTATGGATGGACAGATTATTACTAGAATTTCTTTCCCGCAAGACTCAATCTCATCAATATTTAGGTAGATAGGTAAAATAAACAAACTGTGTACAAAATGCGACGATTCTCGTTTAGAAAGCGCTTCGGCACAAAAGCTGAAAGTCATGAGACGAAGACAAAAAGATCGCTTTGAAAAGGCAAATTTACGAGGCTTCTTCCCGTGGAATTCCCTGACTCTTTCTTCCAAGCAGATATATCCACTTATTGGGTCTTGAAGAGGAGGATGGCGCAGTGGCCAAGGTAGAAGTAGATGAAGTGCTTGGTCTCTGCCGAGGGTGTTAGCCGAGTATACTTGACCATGGCGAGAGAGCTCACACTGACCGTGAGTGACAAAGCTTCCAAAGTTTCGGCCGACAACGCAATGCCAGGTAGCACCCTTTCGCGAATCGAACTGGAGGGGTTATCAGTGGTGGTTCAGGGAGGTATAGGACGGGCGACAACGGACTTCTTTCTTGATGTGCTGCGCAATATCCTATTGAAGAATTTATTAGTATTAAATTCAACTAGCTCGTTCTGAGAGCAATTGTGGGGTACTTACCTTCTCGATGTGGTACTTCTCCATAGCCTCGATCGCTAGGGAAATACATCAGCAGCAATTCGACTGGAGGGGGTGTTCGAGCTCATACCGAGGGCAATGGCCTCTTGCTGCATATCCTCCGTCTATTGAAGAGTGTGAGAGCTCATTTCCAGGGGTGGTATCAGCCAGTGTGTCCTACCATATCAACGGACTTGATTTGCGCTGCGCAAGAAGGTTAGTGGACGAAAATTAGCTCAGATTGAGGAAACTGACCCTCCATCTTGTCTTTCTTCTCGGTTGCCATGGTTGCAGTCGGTTTCTCGAGAACCTGGGGGATCTGGGTGTAGGGATATCGTCAGGGTGGGAAGATAGTGCTCGGCTGGGTGTAGCTGCATGATGGGGCGCGTCCAGTCTTTGACTCACCGCCCTCGGCCAGGTGACAACTGCCGGATGTTTGGTGTCCCCACTCTAGCCACTTTACCGCCTTCGGCCCATACAAGACGGAAAAAAATTTTCTCGTGAACTTTTTACAACTGCATTTGCCCAAGGCTTTCCAGCTGCAAACACTCATAATGGAGAACACTCGGGTGTTTGTCAGTGGGCTTCCGCCTACTTGCTCCAATGACCAGCTTCGCAACCATTTTGCAAGCCGCTTCACTGTCACGGATGCCCATGTCCTGCCAAAACGGCGCATGGGTTTTGTTGGCTTCAAAAGCAATGAAGCAGCACAGGAAGCTGTTAACTACTTCAACAGGACATATATGAAGATGTCCAGGATCTCGGTAGATCTTGCTCGACCGGTACGTGACAGCCATCGTCAACTCGCTGCTTCCCTCTGTTTCTCATTTTGCCTGCGTTCCCCGCTGACCAGTTCAGTTTTTCTTGAGACTGACCCGTACTATCGTAGATTGATTCTAAGCCCACAGAGAGAGCTCATCCTACACGAAAGCGTGATGCTGCAGAGGACGCGTCGGACAACGCCCTCAAGCGTAAGAGAGATGCCGACTCCAAGTCACAAGACCCCAAGCTGCAGGAGTACCTTGCTCTGATGCAAACATCTTCCAAGACCCGAACTTGGGCAAATGATGATAGCACGGCCATGGCTCTCGCAGCCGAGCAGGCCGTGGCTCCAATTAACCCACCCACACAGGACAACATCCCAACCGAGGAACTTCCTTCGCATCCGAAAAAGGTTCGGATACAGGAACCTACAGCCGATGGTGACGCTGGGAAGCCCCAGGCTATGGAAGTGGACAAATCTGATGAGGACGCGGAGGAAGACACACCGGCTCAAGAGGACGCTGAGGCCGAGCAGGATGAAGCAGGTCCAGTATCAGACAGTGACTGGCTTCGGTCGAAGACGAGTCGTCTTCTTGGTCTTCTGGATGAAGATGAGCAGGCTGAATTCGACCAACATCAAGCCGCTGAGCCAGCCGAGTCACAAAGCCCCGACATGGAAGAGTCTCGCACTGCTGTCTTCGAGGATGTTCGTCCTCAACCTGTCGCTGACGATGCGGCTGTTGAGGATGAGGATGCAGTAGAGACAACGCCCGAGCGGCCGGACCCGAATGTTGATCTCATTCGTGACTCTGCTCGCTTGTTCGTTAGGAACCTTGCCTACGACACCACTGATGCGGATCTCCAGCCGCTCTTTGCTCCCTTCGGCAAACTCGATGAGGTTAGTGATTTTTTTACTTTTTTTCTCCCATTTCTCCCACCAATTATGCTACCATGTGCCATTGCGCATGCGCTAGCAGAGTGCTCGTATGATGATCATCCTGATAGGGACAGCTTATGCAAAAGCAAGTGATGTCACCAGGCGAGAGATTTTAGTAGATGCTTCTCGGTTTTCTGATGAGCGACACTCAAAAAACATTTGCACATTATTTACAAAATATTGTCTGGCCAAGCGCTAATGATGATGCAGATTCATGTGGCTTTTGACACTCGGACAGAGACCAGCAAAGGTTTTGCCTACATCCAGTACACCAACGCGGATGCGGCCATCGATGCCTATCGCGCTCTGGATGGAAAGCATTTCCAGGGTCGACTCTTGCACATTCTTCCAGCTGCGACCAAGAAGACCTACAAGATTGACGATGTTGAGCTCTCTAAGCTTCCCCTGAAGAAGCAGAAACAAATCAAACGTAAAATGGGTGCTACCTCGACGGCTTTCAGCTGGAATTCTCTCTACATGAATGTGAGTTGCCTTGTTTTTCCTCAGGGTCGCCTTATATACTAATTACTTTTCAGGCCGATGCCGTCATGTCCTCAGTGGCCGATAGACTTGGTGTGAGCAAGGCAGAACTGCTAGACCCCACGTCATCAGACGCTGCTGTCAAGCAAGCACATGCTGAAACGCATGTCATCCAAGAAACCAAGGCCTTCTTTGCATCGAACGGAGTGAACATTGAAGCCTTCAAGGGTCGCGAACGTGGAAACACAGCCATCCTGGTCAAGAACTTCTCTTTCGGTGTGAAGTCTGCTGAGCTCCGGAGTCTGTTTGAGCCGTACGGCCAGATCCTCCGTCTTCTGATGCCACCCAGTGGTACCATTGCTATTGTGGAATTCGCAAGGCCGGACCAGGCACAGGCTGCGTTCAAGGGTCTCGCATATCGAAAGATGGGTGATTCCATCCTCTTCTTGGAAAAGGCCCCAAAGAACTTGTTCGACGGTACGGCTGTTCCCACGGCTGTTCCCGAGACTCAGGCCAAGTCTCAAGGATTCTCTACATCCGACACTTTTGCGGCTGATGAGCCTGAGACTGGCATGACCTCAACATTGTTCATCAAGAACTTGAACTTCTCCACTACGAATGACAAGTTCTTGGAGGTTTTCCGTCCATTGGATGGATTCGTCACCGGTCGCATTAAGACCAAGCCTGATCCCAAGCGCCCGGGGCAAACCCTCAGCATGGGTTTCGGTTTTGCAGAGTTCAGAACCAAGGCCCAGGCCCAGGCGGCTCTTGCAGCTATGAATGGCTACAAGCTCGATCAGCACGAGCTTGTCATTCGCGCCTCTCACAAGGGGATGGACGCTGCGGAGGAGCGGAGACGGGAGGACACAGCCAAGAAAATCGCGGCCAGGCGGACCAAGATCATCATCAAGAACTTGCCGTTCCAGGTTACCAAAAAGGACATTCGGTCCTTGTTCAGTGCCTACGGGCAGCTCCGCTCTGTGCGTGTGCCTCAAAAGTTCGATCGGTCAGCTCGCGGTTTCGGTTTCGCGGACTTTATCAGTGCTCGCGAGGCCGAGAATGCCATGGACGCGTTGAAAAACACGCATCTCCTGGGTCGCCGACTGGTGTTGGAATTTGCGAACGAGGAGGCTGTCGATCCCGAGGACGAGATCGCAAAGATAGAAAAGAAGGTAGGAGAACAGGTGGACAGGGTCAAGCTCCAGCAGCTTACGGGCGGAGGGCGGAAGAAATTCACTGTAGGGGCCGAGGAGGACGAATCGTGAGGGTAAATCGTGACCCTTTTGCTCTCCCTGCGAAAAAGGGCGCTGAGTGGATTGGCCGACGATGGTCATCCCTTGCGTGGTGGGGAGAGAACGACCATGTACGATTTCTTGCATATACTTTTTTTTTACCATGTACCTGCGCACTACTACTCGACAGAGAGAAAGAGATACCCCCGAACACGTTCCTGCGGCTGTCAATTTTTGACCCTGCAGTTAAGATCCGCACTCGTGTGCTTTTTACCTACTTTGTATAACTTGATTCCTTTTTTCCTTCCTATTCAAGGCCCGCCGCCCTACTTTAGCCCTAACTCACTACCCCTCTACTGTATACCTGCCAACACCTGTTCACTGCTTTTGCTCCCCCACAATTCAACACCAGACTTTCGGATGATAGTTAGGGTAATGAGCTATTATTTCTGTGTTACCAAATGATGGTCCGCGCATCACTCAGGTCATCGAGGGCCTACATTCCAACGCCAGTTGCTGTTTACCCTGGTGCTGCATTCTTGAGCCTGGGCAAATAGGAGGACACCGTCCATTGTTCAACATTCCTGCCAACCTTCAATTGCCACTGGAGATAGTCGATGTCCGTCAACACTGGCTTGAGCGATGGCGTTCAAAGGTCACTTCGTGCAGCTCAAAATCTCCGAAACGCTCGTCACTGGATCGTGCTGGTTGAGCATCCCTTGCGTGCGGAAAGACTTCCTTCATATCGTGCCCTTTCTTGACTCCTGATTTGCTGCGGCAAGGACGGCTGGCCGGTTGGTCCTATGCTACTCTGTTGTAACGAGTGCCTGGACGCGCCAAAGGCTCTCCAGTCCAGAGGGGTCCCTGTCCTAGGAGTATGGGGAGTTGGCGTTCGAGGGACGTGATGCCAGGCCAAAGCAGACCTGGCGTACTTAGCAATGTTGCTACTGGGACTACGAACCCCCTCTCCCCTGGGGGAAGTGTGCTTCCCTATAAACACCATCGTGCTCGCTCTCACATTCTCTTTCCCAGGTTCTGACATTCTCTTCAGACAAGCTGCGTTCTTTGCCAGGCAGTAAGCATTTGACGGTGCCTCTCAACTCACCCTCCTCTTTGGAATCTGTCATTCTTTTGGGAGACGCCCGTCCTTGGTACGCTCCATGGCTGCTGACTGGCAACCCGAGTGCCTCGTGCCTCAGAACCAGCCGTCCTTGGAGGCTGTGGGTGCTCATTCGGATCGAGCTCTTCAGAATACCTCTGGCAATGTTCAGTCATATTCTGATGGTCTTGTACACAATGATGCTGGTCGAGAGGATCATCTCCAGCAGCTAGCTTTCAAGTATCCTCAACATGCTGTTGCTCCTCACCCAGTATCAGCACCCGGCATCCACCATCCGGCTTTGGCTGCTCGGCTTCATGCAAAGAAGCTGCGTCGGTTGAACTCTGTCGGGCCCAATGCGGCACCTCGACGGGGAAGAAGCTATCTCAAGTCTCAGAAGTACTTGGAGTATCGGGCTCGTCCTCGACGAGATACCGGCAAGGATGGGGAGCCAGTTTGGTCTGATGGATTGGAAGATGCTTTCCAGCAAGGTGTGTACTTGAAGTTTTGCCCGAAACCAAGGCCATTTTCATCATACTAACAATCTTGGACATAGCCCTCGAAGCCAATCCTCCCATGGGCCGGAGAAAGTGGTCTGAGCGAGGAAAATCATACGGACGAAATGAGCTCATTGCCGAGTATATCTTCAAATTGACGGGCAAGCGAAGGACCAGAAAGCAGGTCTCGAGTCATCTTCAGGTGCTCGACTCGTTTCTGAAGGGTGACCCCGATTGTAAGTGAAAGCCTAGTGCAGTGAAAGTACCGCAAACATGGGATTAATCTTGATTTGCACTTTCTAGGGGAGCGACTCGTCCGAGAACAGTCCACAGACCGATCGAGTGGGCATGCCTCAGCTACCGGTCCCAAGTGGCGGACATCTATGGACCACCACGCAGCATCAAGTCACTATGGGGCTCATGGGCATCCTCAATATCACAACCCTATGAGGGCAATGCAGGCTTATGGAGACCTCCCACCCCCGCACTATACCTTGGGCTCCAACATGCAAGATGCTGGAACCAAGACCATCCATGGCTTCAGCTTCGACATGTGGGTGAGCGCACCTCAGGGGGCGAATCGCATCGATAAAGCCCTTCACACATATACTCGCCTTCAGGGAGACCTGCACCATCCAAATGCCCCTCCTTTGCCTCTTGAAAATGTCCCTGGATGGCGCTCTTCGTTCCCCCACCTGTCCTCGTTGATCGATGAGCTCAACGGGCCCCTGGAATGTGATATCATCATGCTGGAAGTGAACCTCCAGTTGATGACTGACTTCCCTCCTTCGGGCTCCCGACTAGGCATTCAGCTTGATCTGGACTTTGGTCATCCGACTGCCGGTGACGTGCTCATGGTGAGCCAGATGGATAACTGGTCCTGCAGCACTCGGTTATATGATGATGGACGCGAGATTCGGGAGACCTACCACGAACTTCAAAAACCTCACTCGACCAAGGTCAAGCCCCTGTTCGAGTCATCCTGGTGGGCAAAAATCTTCACAGAGCGGACGCAGGATAAGCGGATTGCTGAGGACTGTGGGCAGCCTGAAGCTATCCACGCCACTGATGAACGTACACGACGTTACTTCCGCTCCCTGTCCGCAGTGCAGGAAATCCGTGCTGTTCCGCCCAGCTCGCGCCGTCTTTCGAACCAGTTCCAAAGCCATGGCGATGACAGTGAGCGCATGGCCATTCTCGTCTGGAAGTTCCGACAGACTCGCCCTGGTGAAGTCGGAACTACTACGTGGAGACGACTGATCCCTCCCCCGGATCGCACTTCGACTAATAGCCCACACCCTAACTCTGGGGTTGATCTGCCCCCACTGTCCCTAGACTCCATCCTTCTCAACAAGCCATCTCAGGGTGTCTACCAAACGCAACAGCATCAAGACATCCTCGCCCACCAGGGCCAATCGCAGTCACAATGGCCCATGTATCATTCTTCCCACGACACCGTGGCTAATATTTTCAACTCCTCTGGCCATCTTGACTTCATGTCCGCAATCACCAAGGCCGAGGATGGCATGGGGGACAAAACAGCCGTTACTTCAGTGCTTGACTCCTTCTCCGCCAGCCTGGCTCCAGAAACCTCCCAGCCAACCAGTTTGAGCGTCTCCAGCGGCGGTCCTGTGATGATGAACTTGCACGACATACCTCTTTCCCACCCAAGTCTCGGCTACGCCATGGGCCATGACGCCAGTCAATACGTGCCATCACAACAGCACAGTGTCAACCTCCACGACAGCAACAGCGTCCTCAACGGCTTCTTCCCCGGTAGCGCCCAATCCCTGGATGATCTGAGTAACGGACAGGCCTCGTGGGGAGCCCACTCCAACTCTCTCACCGGCGACGTCAGCGCCGGTGGCTACCACCACATCCCCTTCCAGACGGAGCACCATGTGCCCGTGTCGCGCGAGTCGCAGCAGCCGCACCACTTTGACGGCCTCATGCCTCCTGACGATATCATGGACAAGATCGTCGGGCGTATGTCCAACACTTCCAGCATGCACGGGGCAGGCCCTGATCATGCTAATGGCACATACGCGGAGAATGGCACTGTGGATGCGGTCTGACGAGGTGAACTCTGAACCATCGCAAAGTGAAGATAAAAAACAACGTATTAGTAATGATAATCCTATTTCTGGATCTCTGTATTCTTTATACCTTGTGTGTGATTTTTTCCTGTCTTTCTTACTTTCTTTTATTTTCCCTTGGCCCTGTCTCTTTACTATCTTTCTTCTTTTATTTTTATCTTTACTTGGTCGACGCAGCCTCATCTGCATTTCTCCAAGTAAGACCCTGGAAATACTATCTAAATATTAGTCTCGATACATTCTTTTTCTAAACAGTACTCTCTTCCAACTTAACAGACCTAGGCACTCAAGTAGACGACTGAATCACAACAGGAAACTCAAGCGGTCGATGCAAATGTGCCAAAATCTCCTCATAATCCTCTTCATTCTCACCATTCACAATCCCATGCTCAATCAAAAAATTCACAATCACAACCGCACTATTCGGCTTAAACAACCCCCCTTTCAAAAACCCCACCGTCTCCTCAACACTATACAAACTAAAACTCTCCACTTCAGAATCACTCGGCGTCGGAACCATTCCACCCTCCAATTCAAGCTCATACGTATACTCAACCTCAGGCTGTAACAACCCAATTTCCCCACCAGCCTTGTCACCCCTCACATGGAAATAGCTAATCGGCCCCATAGACTTGATATTCGTCCTGATAAACGCGTATGGTATAGATGCTTCTTCTTGTGCTTCGCACATGACAGCGTCTATAGGAAGTGTTGCTGTTGGTAGACCCCCTGCTGCGGTACAATCCAGCATCCCCGGGTAGGTTTGCTTTTTGCTTGATCTTTTTCCGATCCAGAGGTGGAGACCTTTTTGGTTGGAGTTGGTATAGCAGAGGAGTTGGACGCCGTAGGTTACTATTCCGAACAAGGCGCTTGCGCAGCGCTCGATCTCGAGAAGGACGGTGCCGTTAGAGTCGTAGATTGGAAATGTTTCATTTCGCCATTTGTTCAGCATTGAGATCACACCGGCCTTTTGGGTGGCTTTTAGGGTTTGGATCAGTGCTTGGGAACGTGTCTCACGTGTGGCCGTGAGTGGCGTGTTTAGCACAACGGTCCTTGAGTCCTGGTCGATTGTCCATGTGTCGGTCCATTGGATTCTTCCAATTATAGATTGGGGGATATACCCCAGTACTGCGTTGCAGCCATTGACTTTGAAGGTATAGTATTGTTGCCAAAAGTCGGTTGCTATGGGCGTGTCATTATCCGGGGCTGTGAAGCTGCGGAGCACGATTAGGGACTGCAGGAATCGTAGATTTGGGTCTTTTTGTGGGCCGTACCTACTTGTCGCAATCCTTGACCACGTCTAATATGGTTCTTGTCATGGTTGGGTCAATTAACCGGGCATGGTTTTGACGAGGGCAAGAGATGTGTGGGGCCACAGGGCCAACCTGCCAGGGGGGGGGAGGCTGCTAATACTAATTCCCAGTGCCAACACCAACACCAACAGACGCGGGGGAGATGCATTTCTTGGCACTTTCAATTGGAGAGCCCCGCGTTCAACAATTTCTCCGTTTCGGATTCTCCGGAGTACAGAGCCCCAGGAAGCTAGGAAGACCTATGATATTATTACAATTTTAGCGAGACTCTAGACATTATTAGCATGGTAGATGATTCGGACTTGCGGTTATTGTCTTCTCTCTGGAAACTACACCTCTCCACGGGTGTTCTATGCCCTAGAAGGCTTGTCTCTTGGAGATATATGGACCAATATCGTGCTAGGGTGATATAGAGGACCTAAGTCCCCATTTAGAATATTACAGTTCTATCATTTGCCATCGGGGAATAATCGGAGCCAGTTCAAACCCCGAACACTTCCAGTCCGGAGTCTAACAGAATAGTCAATTCGGCATGCCGGTGTCCACTTTCCCTCGTTCTTTTCCCGAGTGACTCTTGTATGATTATTATTGCAACGGTTACTATCGCTTTTATCCTATGATCCACTCAAGGGCAAAAGGATCAAAACTCTAACCAACTCGGGATGAGGGTACACACTCACAGTACTATGGAGAGTACCAATCTACCGAGCCGCCACCTCCCGGTTTCCCAGCCATGCTGGGTTTTTATGACCATGACGTTGATTCGAGGGAAATCCGACTTCAACCGTGGAGGAAGTGGGGTGCAGGGGAAGAAGAGGCACAAATCATCAAATGACCCGAATAAAAGAGATCAAATTCACCCGAAGAATACATAATAGAAAAAAATCAAATTGACCCGTGTTCCAATGGGATTTTCTCCGCGGTCCAAGCCACTTGGTGACCCTCTCAGGGTAAAAAGAAGGAAAAAGTTGGGCAGAGAACTCAACGAGAGTTTCAGGGAGTTTAGCCGCAGTTGATTTTAGCCGAGGCTGGTGGAGACCCCGGAATTTCCAGATTCAATAGAATAACTAGTTGGATTATGGAATTGGAGGAGGGGTAGCGGAGGGGCTTAGACTCTTAGACACCAATTCGGACTTTAGCCTGTGCCGTGACAAAAAGTTGGAGTCGAAAGTGGCCATCGTGGTCTCTCTGGTTCTTTTTTTTTTCTTTATTAAATTGAATTGCGCTCGCTCGTGGTCTTCATTCTAATCTTCTCTCTCTCTTCTCTCTTCTCTCCCCCACATCCCAGTCTCCTTCACACTCCTCTCAAAATGTCTTCTCCCGTCGTCAAGCTGAACAGCGGCTACGAAATGCCCCTCGTGGGCTTCGGCCTGTGGAAGGTCAACAACGACACCTGCGCTGACCAGGTTTACAACGCCATCAAGGCTGGTTACCGTCTGTTCGATGGTGCCTGTGGTAAGTGCTTCATTCAATGCGCTCTACAATTCTCCCTCTCTCCCATACCCTTGCTAATCCAATCCCCTCCAGACTACGGCAACGAGGTCGAGGTCGGCCAGGGTGTCGCCCGCGCCATCAAGGATGGTCTGGTCACGCGCGAGGATCTCTTCCTCGTCTCCAAGCTGTGGAACAGCTTCCACGATGGCGATAAGGTCGAGCCCATTGCCCGCAAGCAGTTGGCTGACTTGGGCATTGACTACTTCGACCTGTACATCGTCCACTTCCCCGTTGCTCTGGAGTACGTCGACCCCAGCGTCCGCTACCCGCCCAGCTGGACCAACGCCCAGGGCAAGATCCAGCACAGCAAGGCCACCATCCAGGAGACCTGGACCGCCATGGAGTCGCTGGTCGACAAGAAGCTGGCCCGCAGCATCGGTGTGAGCAACTTCAGCGCCCAGCTGTTGATGGATCTCCTCCGCTATGCTCGCATCCGCCCGGCTACCCTCCAGATCGAGCACCACCCTTACCTCACCCAGAAGACTCTCGTCGACTACGCCCAGCAGGAGGGTCTCACCGTCACCGCATACTCCTCCTTCGGTCCTCTCAGCTTCATCGAGCTGCAGGTCGAGAAGGCCCAGGATACCCCCCGTCTGTTCGACCACGATGTCATCACTTCTCTCGCTACCAAGTACAACCGCACCCCTGCTCAGGTCCTGCTCCGCTGGGCTACTCAGCGTAACATCGCTGTTATCCCCAAGAGCAATGACCCCACTCGTCTGGCTCAGAACCTGCAGGTCACTGACTTTGACCTGGAGGCTGGTGAGATTGACTCTATCAGCGCCCTGAACCAGCACCTGCGCTTCAACGACCCCCTCAACGTGAGTTTGCATCTTTTCCTGTGGATTTTAGCGTCATTTGCTAACAATTTGAATAGTACGGTCTGGGCATTACCATCTTCTAAGTGATTAGATCATGTTGGAGTGAAACGTATGAGGATGCACCAATCTCGACACATATGTATATACCTTGACGAGACCCGACTTCATGACCTCGGGGGCTCATGTGTCATACGAAATGAACGAAATAGAAATCAACTGGATTGACCTGATGAAAGACTTACTGTAGATGTGCAATTCCTCAACAATGAAAGTAAAACATGAAATGTAGAGATGGTGAATAACCAGTCCTTCCCGACTCAATTAGAAGCTGTGACCACCCGCCAAGAGATGATCACATTTTCTCCGCATTCCCAACTCCAATTCCGCAACACGATTCTTTCCCTTCTCTCTCCAACATCGCCCAATTCGAATTCTCTCTCAAAATGACATCCAAACCCCCTCTCACCATCCTAACACGACTCACCTCCCAAGTCCACATCAGCGCAACCCCGCCACCAAGATCTCTCGCCGAAAGCAAGCAGATCTTTGCCGCGCTACAGGGTTTCGGCGAGATAATCAGCTTCCGGAATCTCAAGGTCTGCTACCCTCCACACGCTCCTCTCTTCTATAGCCTAGAGACTCAATTGTAATTAACACCGGAATACAGTATGACATCCGCAACGACACCGAACGCGAACGCCCCCTCATCGCCATGTTCGACACCAGCGATGCCGCCGAGCGCGCAATCGCCGCGTCCCCCTTGACAATTACCCTCCCTACACCAACACCACCAGCATTCTCACCAAATCCCTTTGCCTCGTCAACCTCACCCACCTCATCTCCAACCCTCTCCCCATTATCATCTTCATCCACCCCACAAACAATAACATGCACCCTCTCCCCCTCCCGGCACAACTACGAACGCTCCACCCGCCGCAACCCGTTCTACAACATGTTCCACATCGACAAAACCAGCGCGATATACGCGGACATGCGGAGCGAAGAAACGGGGACGCCGCTGGCGGAATTGGCGGATGTTTTGATGCGGAGTAAGGGGGGTTACGTTTGCGACGCAGCGGTTTGGGACGAGGGTGCATGCGCAACGGTTGGGGGCGGATAGTTTGATGGGGCTTTGGAGGAGGGGGGTTAGGGAGAGGAGGGCTAGGGAGATGGAGGGTAAGAATGGGGATGGGGATGTGGATGTGGATGGAAGGGAGAGGGGTGATGGGTTTGTGGAGGGAAAGGAGGGAGAGGAGAGGGGGAGGGCGCAGTTGAGGAGGGTTAGTCGGGAGAGGTTGCAGCGTGGGGAGAGGAGGAGGGGGAGTTTTTGATAACGGGGACTTGTGGGTGACTTCCAATGCTTGGATCTTGGATGAGGATTCTGTCTATTCTCAGTGAGGACTGTTTTTGCAAGACGAGGGTGGATCGGCGAAGGGTCCATCTTGTGCTTCATCTGGACTAGATCATACTGTCCTTGATGGCTTCATACAGATCCGGCCGGGCTCACGGATTCCAAGTCTGGGGAGAAACTCACCTAGACCAGAAAACTTTGTATAGAACATAAATGATACCCCATTTCATACATCCAATCGCCAAAGACACTATACCTACGAAGTGACACGCTACCCATAACTAGTAGGTATACCCAAGCAAACTAACTTCATGCCCTCGCAAGGCTCAGACTTGTTTCGTTTCTCATTCGGCTCTCGCCCTGCTAAAAGCTGATTACAAGACACAGGATTATCAAAGCCAGTACTCCTTCCACCCGTGCATCAGGATAAAAATCAAAAGGGCCATGCTGCATCTCAGACTCGTACATACGCTGCAAAAAAAGAACCAATGTTAGCCAATATCCCTCTCAACCAATTCCCGCAAACCAACGAAGGCGGGTGAAAAACATACTCGCATCAATCTGCTTGATATTCGGCAACGCCAAGCGCACCTTATTCCGGTACACAGCCGGACCACTCGTCTGCAACGGATTACCCTCGAAATAAACCGTCTCCAGCTTCTCCTTATCCTTCAGCTCGCGCTCGACTTCGTCAAAGCTGGTGAGCTGGTTATTTGATGCCCACAGCTCTTCCAGGTTCTTTAGTGTGCCGAGGTGTTCGAGGTGGGAGACTTGGTTGTTGGAGAAGTCGAGGACGCGGAGGGTGGTGGTGGATTCGAGGCCGGAGAGGTCGGTGATGGCGTTGTGCGAGAGGTAGAGTTCTTCTAGGTTGGGGAGGGAGGAGAGTCCGGTGATGTTGGTGAGGCGGTTGGATTGGATGGAGATGATGCGGAGGTTGGAGAGGGCGTCCAGGTTCTGGGAATAAGTGAGTTTCTCCGTAAGTGTAGGTATAGCAGTGCTGGTAGAGTAGAGTGCGCACCTTCATCTCGGTGATCTTGTTCTTTCCGAGCCAGAGTTGCTCTAGAGAGGCAAGCGTGTCGAGGTTCTCGATTTCCTATTATGTAAATCACGTCAATCCCGAAGCTCCAGATTCCCCTCTGTCCATGCTGCACATACCCTGATCCGATTCGCTCCCAATTCCAAATTCCGCAACTTATCCAACCCCTCTAGCCCTTCGATCCGCGAGATCTTGTTCTGGACAAAGTAGATATCCGTCAACTTCTTAAGATGTTCCACATTCTTGATGTGCTTGATCTTATTGAAGCTCAGATCGAGGCTGGTCAGGTTGTGGAAGTCCTCCAGGCCCTTGACGTGCGAAATGAGGTTATCGTAGAGATCAAGTTCGGTCAAGGTCTCGCCGAGATTGGATGGGAAGTTGATGCGTGTTATTTGGTTCTGGCGGAGGCATAGTCTCTGTAAGGTGCTCGTCGTTAGCTTTCTATTTCCCGCAAATTCGAGACTCGTCGATCACGAAGGACCCCAGTCGGGTCTTCATCTTCTTCCTCGATTCAGACACAGAGTGTAGGGAGTGTAGACCATACCTGTAGCTTCGTAAACCGCTCCAACTTCAGCGCAGAGAGTGACGACACGCGACAATGAACCAGGTCGATATCCTACACCGTCACCACAAATTAATCAGCGAAACACGCTTCCATCAAGCCAAAGCCAAAAGAACCCCAGGAAAGGAAGTTCACAAACCTCCACGTTGACATCCTCATCCGCCAGTAGATCTACCACCAATCAGCCCCAGTGTTCATCCCGCAAGAAACCGCGCGTGCGTCGCCGCCAAAAACCTTACCCTCATCCGCGTCGATCTCCTCCACAGGCGGTGCCTCCGGATCCGAATAGTCTGAATCCTCCAGGGCCTCTGGATTCGTGATAACAGCTTTGGGCTCCATTCGTAGTTTGCCGTCCCAGCCTTCCTTGTTTTTCATGGTGGGGTGTGTTGAGAGGGGGAGGTGAGAGTTGGAGGTGGCGGGTGGTGGTGGGATGGTGGTGCGATTGCGATTGCGGGGAGCTTTGGGAGCGGGCTGACCGAGGTTCTGGCGCGAGCCTGGAAATTCAGGGTGGGGGTTCGCCATCGTCTTGTGAATTGAATTTGTTTGAGAATGTAGGTTGGTTTGAAATGTGAGAGGTCGAGAAGGTATGTTGGGGTTGGAATTAACGTGCGCGCAGACTACATCCATCCCAATGCGGGCCGAGAGCGGTGCTTGATGCGGTCCTCCGCAGTCTCAACCAGGGAAAATCTACCATCTTCTCCAAGATACCTGATATTTCACTACAGAGATGTATCAAAATACGCCAAGCTTCTGTTAATTCGAATGAAACGTGTTCTCGAAGATTATGTACAGCGTAGAGAGCCGCTGAGCCGCAGCCGAACGGGGGCCATGTACATTGCATGGAACGATGCAATTCCCAATGATCACCTTGAGAGCAGTGTGCAGGAAGACGAGTATTAACTGACACTGTCCCCAAAGGTAAATCAGACTCGGCATGAACAAAAAGACAGCAATATGCAGAGTCTTATATGGGAAGAGCTGGACGCAGTGTAGCATTGGGGAAAGAACAAGAGACGCGGACTTGACAGGGGAGGGATACATGGGAAGAGGGGGCATAAAACCAACAGACGCCTGCGTAATGCATTGGAGAATGCGGGACTGGGGTAAATGAAATGGTGACAAGACAGCAAGGAAAGATCAGAAGGGGCGTGATAGAGAATCCGATTGATGGGACAGGGGAGAAATACTAGGAAATGGGGGATGGTAAAGTCGCTGGCCTGGGAATGGTCAGATAAGTGAGATCACAATGCCGAATCTGAGAGGCACAGAAGGGAAGATAGGGGACCAGAAAGAGAATATGAGGAAACAGCAATGTCAGGCTGATTGCGCGGATCATGACCGGGCAAAGCTGACGACCAATGCATCATCTAGGCCAGGACCCTAGGGAACCAGTTCCGATGTAAGTCGATGGCCGCACTTTGGATATGCAAAGTAGAGGCAAAGGTGATGTGAGTAGAAAAGCGCGAATTCACAGAAATGCTAGAATTGAAGCTGGGGGGGTTGTACTGGTACTGGGACGGGAACTGCAGAAGCAAAAGAGAGCTTTTTCTCGCGACAAGAAATGGGAAACCAAAAACAAAAGGAAAGAACTCGCTTAATGGGGAATCTTAGGCGTGAGAGAGATCCGGACAGGACGTTCGTATCAAAGAGTAATGTCCAGGACCATGCTGACATCTTGGACTTGGGCCCCAGCCAGATCCTCGAGAACCGGGATGAGGTCCAGCAGTTCATTGTCATGAGCGTCAGAGAACCAGCTGCTGATTGGTATCGCGTGTTGAGGGTGGAAGATGTAAGATGTAGGCGAGTTGTCGATGATGATCGTTTCACGTAGGTCGCGGCCCACTTGTGAAAGGTCCTGGTGAAAAGTTAGATATAGGGATCCCTTAAAGATGAGATGAGATGGGAGATGAGACGGCACAAACCTTGACGTAGTTTCCTTGGTGGTTGTAGCAGCTCTCGCGGAAGAGACGGTGATGCACAACATTATGAATGTCCAGTTGATCCAGCAAAGGGTCACCGTACTGTAGAGATTGATTAGTCGTCGTCGTGGGCTTGTCTTCGGCCCCAAGCGAGGCCTCATCGACTCATCAACTCACCTTGGAAACAGATGCCGTGAACACAACCACTTCATACAACTCTCCAACACGCTTCATAAATTGATCCACGCCTGGCCGTTTGATCACATAAATATTGTGATACTGGCCTTCAATCTCCACGGGAATCGTGAAATCGGCACGCTCGAGAACCTACGACATGTGTTAACCGGCATCCCCAACCGCGAGTCTCTCAGAAGTGGAGCCCTTACCTTGAAGCTGCTGTGTACGAGTGTTTCATCAAGATCCAGCACAAGACACTTGCGGTTCGACAGGTGTGGCAGCGCCGGCGGCAGCAACCACTGCTGCTGCTCACCTCCCTCTGATGCGGTCATCGGCTCAGGAGCTGGTGGTGGTGGGGGAGGGGGTAGCACAACCGGTGCCTGAACTACTTCCTCTTGATGCGATCGAGTCTCACCTTCACTTGCTGCGGGCGGGGTGGTTGTCCCCGTAGTCGTGACACTTTCTGTCGCGGCAGTCTGCTCATCTGATTTGGCAAGATCATTGTTGGATTCGGGAACTACTCCATTTGCCGCCACGGTAGTGTTCTCATGCTCGTTGGAGCTCGCGGGCAGAACGTCAGGCTTACTAGCAGCAGCAGAGGCCCCCTCACCTCGCGTATCGGGCGAAACCTGCGCGTTCAGCTCCTCCTCTTGAAGCTGCGGGTGGTCCGCCGTCACTGCAACGGCTTTCTCATCCCCGAAGTAAGCTGGGTCTCTGGATTCGGCGGTGCTGGAGTCTCCATTATGAGCTTCCGCTTTGTCAGGAGTGGGTAGCCGATTGGACATAGGGGGCTGCTTGGACGTTTTCTTCGGAGGCACGGTGCTATCGTCGCCATCCACATCCGGCGAAGAGCAGCAGCTCAGGAAGGCAAACAACTTGGATGATTTCTTCTCTTGCGGC
Organism: Penicillium subrubescens; assembly: GCF_028828155.1. Taxonomy (NCBI): domain Eukaryota; kingdom Fungi; phylum Ascomycota; class Eurotiomycetes; order Eurotiales; family Aspergillaceae; genus Penicillium; species Penicillium subrubescens. Next base: position 3,181,666 of record NW_026643151.1, on the reverse strand, counting down.
TTGGAGGGTCCATTCATCTCAGGTGGGGTCGGAGTTGTCTTCTCCTGGCTCTTGTCCACAGTCGCCGCTTCTTGCTGAGTCCGTCGCGATCGTCTGCTGCTCGCCCGGCTGCGATCCCGGGTGATCTTCAAGATGCTGACCTTGGATCCTCTCCGACTGGATTCATCCTGTGTTGCCTCTGCGGTCTTTTCCGAAGTCGATTGCTTCTCCACCTTGGAGGATCGTCGCGATGGGATTGGAATCAACAGACGGTTTTTCTTGGGCGGCTCGACATTTTCAGTGGCACCCGAGGCACTAGGAGGTGATGCGACCGGTTCAGTGGCCAGCTGAGACGATGCGCCAGCGGTCGATCCCTGAATTTCAGCCGCGTCGGGGGCTGGCTGTTCGGAAGGCTGTTCGGGACCTGATAGCAGCGAGGAAAGTCAGCGACCGTGATATTTCCGATGCAATTGCATCAAGAATGACTTGCGATATCTGTTTCGAGGGGGGTTCCTTACCACTAGGGTCCTCAGTGCCAGAGGGGTTCATGTCCATGGGCTCTTTGCCTGTGGACTCGGGGGCTGAGGCTGAGGAGGGATCTTTCCCCGTGTTTGCTTCCACCATCGAGGCTAGCTGCAGATGGTGTGAGTTTGTGGAGTCCAGCGAAGGTACAAAGAGAGCCGAGACAGTGAGCAAAGGGTTGCAGCTCGCTCAGAAGCTCAATATGTCGGGGGCGCGGCTAATAACGAGGTCAACACACCTCCTGGAAGTCAGAGCGGCCCTGAAGCAGTGGGCTTTTTTCCAATTCACGTACCCCAGAGTAAACCAGCAACTTCAAAAGGCCAAGGCTGACAAGTGCAGCCCAAGCAGAGGGGGAGAATGCGACGAGAATGATGCCAGAGGGGAGAATGTTATGGCTGAGGCAAGAGAGGAGTCGGGGATGTCACGTGAGGAGTGACTGGGGCCGAACTGGGCGAGACGGGTGTCCCTTCACGCAATTCAGGTTTCTACTACTCGTCCTGGACGGGGTCTTTGATCCTTTGGGTTACTTGCGGTCCGCAAGATGCTCTCGCTCATACAATAACAAAAGCAGGGACCATATCGTTTGCTCCTACTATGTACGGGGTGTGAACGTCTTGTCTTACACTGGATCTTTGTGTACAGAGTCCTGCTTAGGCTGTCCTGACTCCTTGGGTATGGTTCTGTGGTTCTATGTGTGGAGTTCCCTGGGCTATCCGTATTCGACTTTCACACTATTGCCAGCCCTCGGCGGCTAAGCTCTTATTATCACTTTTGATCACACCGGGGTGGTCCATCTCCTCTAAGTCGGGATTAGGTCGGCTGTAACAATCCCATCCGCTGCAGGTTAGGGCCAGTAAAAAGGTACAATGCAGCCCCTCCAGGGTACATGGAGTACTCCGTACAGGGGGAACAGGGCTACCGCTACACACTCCGAAGATGTCTAGCGTAGGGCCTGGACCAGAACCACTAGGTCCTGTAGAATATACCCATCTACGATTCCGTTCGTGATTTCATTCGTGATACAGTACGGAGTACATAGACGATCGGGGGACTAACAACCGACCCCCACTCACTCGAGATCGAGTGGTTCAACAGTTCGGCCCAGGTCTGCCCCTTTTCCCCTGGTCTTCCAGCCCTCGTGCTATCGCGGACTTGCGGAGGAAGCTATGGCCCTGGGCAAAGTGGAGGCATTGACGGCCACTATTGGCGGAAATCAAGACCAATCACAGCAGCCATAGGACTGGATGTAACTGTGCCCAATCCGTGGCTAAGATACAAGCTGCATGATGGGGTTATGTATGTACAGTGGGGTTTCATAAGTTTGAAACCATGACCAACGTTCAGAATCATCTTATCAGTCACAGGTCGAATGATAGAATCAATAATGATACCTAAGCTATCGAGAAAGACAACTAAAATGACCTGTCAAAAGACCTTTCAATAACCAAGAAGTAGAAGCATATCTATTAGGGGGTCTCTCTGGTCTCTAGACTCAGACTTTTGAACTACCACTGTACGCCGAACCCTGTGCACTGTACGGAGTACAGTATTACACGTTATTTTTATAATTTTTTATCCAATTTGTGATCATGCATTACTTGATATTGCTCATCATTTTGTGGGGAAAATCGGAGAGGACGTAATGTAGGGGGCTGGAGGAGCTTATGATAGATGGTTCGGAAGGTTACCAATTGTTTACTAACCATACTGTAAAGACCAGGCGATCAAGTGGAGGTGGTGAGCCTAAGCTTACTGCCTTTGACACGGTAGTCATGCCATTCAGAAATGCCTTCAGTGATCCATATGAACCCCTGTTCTGAACACCCGTCGAGTGTGTCGATCATCAGCAGTTCTCTCGTTCATTAAGCATGTCAATATAATTTTCAGGATCTAACCATCCATCTAGCCTGATCAAGTAATCTTATCAAGGTAACACATTCTATTCCCAGCGTAGTGGCATGCTAGACACTTCGATGAATAACGGGGCCCATCGTTCCAAAAATCATGTCTTTTTCCTGTATATATATTTTTGTCAATGTAGCCACCTGGTACTAAGAGGCCATGCAGGCCAGTACCTAACATATCATTAGCTGTCTCCGTGACCGCCGTCGGATATACCATTCATTGTACATCCCCCGAATAGCTACCGTATATGCAGCATACAAATTTGATACTGGACCACCCTCTAGGCCAGCGGGGGTTTGCATTGTTCCCGCCTGAACATCTTCGATGGCTAAAGTGCGGGCATTAGTGTGCAGCCGCATGAAAAGTGAAGATCCGGTATTATTTGACCCACAATGCTATAGTATGGGTAGTACTACATATACTTGTCTACATCCTCAATCTTGCTACTAGATGCTATTTTCTGTGATTTCATCTAGAACTTGGTCTTTTACCTCAAACAGCTCGTATCCAGATCTCCACCGCAACCATTTGATACCCGACTCTACCTAGTTTCATGACTCTCCAGTCTGGTCAAAGGTAGACCAAGCTAGTGAGTAGAATTCATAAATTGGCACAGTACTCTTTCGCTTCGAATCATACCCCAAGGACCTCCCCGGCTTTGATAGAGTGGGGTTAGTCATCACCTGTGGAACCGCTGGAGCTTTCCCCGGGCACGTGCCCTCTCCGCAATCCCGAGGTTCACATGCAATGATGCATCACTCCCCTTGGAACCAGCCTGGTTGTCCTCTCGTGGGATCTTATCGTCTTCTCCAACTCCTCTATCCTGATACCTGACATCTAAATGCCCTAGGAGCTGGTCTCTGGTCCTGTTCATGGCATACCGCCCACGTTAACACGCCATTTGGGGTCGACGCTGTGCATTGGCCGACCTGGGCTCGACAAATGGCCGCCCAGTCGACACTCCGGAGGCCGGAGGATCCCCTCCTGGCGCTCTACCTCCGTTACTCAGAGCTACTGCGCTCACGCATGAAACATCCAAGGACGCAACTGATCGCTACCATTGCGCTGCTACTATCGATTATCGGCTCAGGCTATGGAGGATACAAATGGTTCCATGAGCGGGCCAAGGAGCGTGCTCAAGGCCATCGATTACATCGACGAAACTCTGGCATCAGAGGCAAGGATGGGTCCCGCACGATCTATGTTCCTTACAAAGAAAGTACCTCGAAGGTCTTGATCCATCCGACTAAGCCAACAACCTTTGATGCCCATCGGCGACTATTCTTGAACCCACCGGCATCAGCTCGCAGCAGTGAAGATGGGTCTGCGATCCCTCCACCAACGACCAAGCCTGGACTTAATTTGGCCTTTTTGCACCAGTTTTTGAGTTTAGGAAGCATTATGGTCCCACGATGGGGTAGCAAGGAGACCGGGTTATTGATGAGCCATGGCGTGTTCCTGCTACTTCGAACGTATCTATCGCTGCTTATCGCACGGCTTGATGGAGAGATTGTCAGGGATCTGGTTGCTGGTAAAGGAAAAGCCTTCCTCTGGGGTATCGTCAAGTGGTGCGGCATCGGTACCCTCGCCTCCTACACGAATGCGATGATCAAGTTCCTCCAGTCTAAGGTTTCGATTGCCTTCCGGACCCGCCTAACGAGGTATATCCATGACCTCTACTTGACCGAAAACCACAACTTCTACAAATTGATGAACTTGGATGGCGGCATCCAGGGCCCCGATCAATTCATCACGCAAGACCTGACCCTGTTCTGCACCGCTGCAGCATCACTGTACTCATCATTGGGTAAACCTATGGTGGATCTGTTTGTCTTCAACTACCAGCTTTACCGCTCTCTTGGTCCTCTCGCTCTAAGCGGAATTCTCACCGGCTATTTCAGTACGGCTGTGGTTCTCCGGAAGCTATCGCCGCCATTCGGGAAGCTTAAGGCCGTGGAGGGCAAGAAGGAAGGTGACTTCCGCGGCCTCCACTCTAGACTCCTAGCCAATGCCGAGGAGATCTCGTTCTACGGCGGAGCCGACACCGAGCGTGTCTTCCTCGTTAGGAGCTTCAAAGAGCTCCAGCGGTGGATGGAGGGGATCTACAGCCTTAAGATCCGCTATAACATGCTGGAGGATATGATCTTGAAGTACTCTTGGTCCGCCTTTGGCTATTTGGTCACCTCTTTACCTGTCTTCCTTCCTGCCTGGGGCGGATTGGGCGGCGCGATGGAGCTAGCCGATGCTGCAGGAGGCCGCGAGCGAGGCAGAATGAAGGAATTCATTACTAACAAGCGACTGATGCTCTCGCTTGCGGATGCGGGTGGCCGTATGATGTACAGCATCAAGGATATTTCGGAACTGGCAGGATACACTTCGCGTGTATACACCCTCATCGCTACCCTTCACCGGATTCACGCCAATGCATACTACCCAAATCGCGGCTCAGAACTGTACTCCCTTGCTGACGTCCAGGGTACTACCCACAATGGCTTCGATGGTGTCCGCCTAGAGCAAGTTCCCATTGTCGCCCCCTCCCTCTATCCAATGGGCGGCGATGAACTGATCGAATCCCTATCATTTATCGTCCACTCTGGCGACCACCTGCTCATTTCAGGGCCCAACGGTGTTGGCAAGTCTGCTATTCCCCGTATCGTGGCTGGCCTATGGCCTGTCTACCGCGGTCTAGTCAGTCGGCCCCGGCCCATTGGGCTCGACGGCATCATGTTCCTCCCCCAGCGCCCCTACCTGAGTGTGGGTACCTTGCGTGATCAGGTTATCTATCCTCATACCGAAATTGATATGCGAGAGGGTGGTGAGTCCGACGCAGCCCTGCAGAAGATCCTTGATGCTGTACACCTAGGCTACCTGCCTCAACGCGAAGGTGGCTGGGATGCTCGCAAGGAGTGGAAGGACGTGCTGAGCGGTGGAGAGAAGCAGCGGATGGCCATGGCCCGTCTGTTCTATCATGAGCCTCGCTATGCGTTTATCGACGAAGGCACTTCCGCCGTCTCCTCCGATGTGGAGGGCGTTCTTTACGAGCGAGCCAAGGAGCGCGGTATCACACTCATAACCATTTCTACCCGTGCATCTCTCAAGAAGTACCACACCTACAACCTGACCCTTGGCCTCGGCGAAGGTGATCTTTGGGAGTTTGAGAGAATCGGCACCGAGAAGGAGAAACTCGGGGTCGAAAAGGAGCTCCAGGAGCTGCGCAAGCGTCTGGACAAGGTTGACGAGTGGAAGAAGCGCCGGGAGGAAATTGAGAATGAACTTGGCAAAGTTTGGGCTCATGATGGGGAAGTCGCTCCTCCTCCTTACCAAGAAGAGGAAGCGAAGCCAGTATCTGAGACTGGCGCTGAGGCACCTGTTGAGGAGATTGAAGCGATCACGAATTGAACGAGACACATGGATGTCTCGGACTTGAGATGATTTTGAAATTTACGCGTTGGATTGTGTATATCAGAGCGGCTCATTCAATGCAAATTCACTTTTCCATCATACTTCAGCGATGAATTTGGCTAATACTCTAGCGTAGAATTTTAAGGACGATTGTCAACGCCCATCTCACGACTATTCGGAGTGACACTTCCCAAGTAGGTCCCAGCCCCACCTCCTAGACATGGGGGACTGGACAGTATTATAGTCTGCCAGTTACAGACTACACCGCCTACACCCTCTACATAGCAATCAGCTGCCCACTCACCGCCTTTCTAGTTGTCATCTCGTATCAATAAGCTACGTCACGTGTGAACCAATTGTTTAGACCATCAGGGACCTTGACTTCTTTCTTTCACCTCGTTTACTTTCCTTCACCTTGTTCAAGTAATCGCTAGCAAATATCGACATTGGTTTTTTCTTCACACCTGGCTATTAATCTCTATCCCAGGGGCCGTCTAGCCCCGCAAGACCCTTGCACTGCTTACCGGCCGCTTTGATATCAAAATGTCGAGCGACGGCGACCTCTCGGATGACCCCAATATGGTGGTTATTCCTGTTGAGGATGAGAAGAGTGATGGGCAAAAATCCCTATGGCCAGTGAACAGCGCAGACTCTCGGTTTACTTACCGGATTCGTGATGACGAATCCTGGCGGATCGGTCTTGCGGAGATGTGGGTAGAGAAACAGATGGGTGCCCGAGAAGAAGGTATGTAGCATCATGCCCGCTTTCGTGGCTCTTGTTCGATCTCGTCTGTTATTCTCAATCTTGAAAGCTACGAAAACTGACCTTTCATGACCAGGCATAACCTACATTCTCCAAAAGCTGCCTGAAGGCTATGCGCTCATGGACCGCCCTCGAGGAACTGATCATAAGACAGTGAGTTTTTCATTTCTGTCCCTGTTATTTGATGATAGGCTCTATCCTTGTCCCCCTCTTCTGATAGAGTTGGCTGATAGCATCATAGCGAGACAGCTTTCTGTTTGGGCACCCTAGTGGACGATACTTTCAGTCTCGTGTGACTTTCTTCGTGCATTTTTACTGGCTTATGACCGATCGTGCTCAACCTTGCGATTGCAAGCTATGCGCCAAAGTGCAGACAAGCTCTAAGCCGTTGGGGGAGTTCAAACCCCGAAAGCGTAAGCCTCATTCCAAGTCTATTCATGTCCTATAACCTACTGACCACTACTCTAGGGCGCACCAAAGCTGAGATGGAGGCTGACAGAGCCAAACTAGAGGGCAACGACAAGGCCATCGTGAAATTTAGCCATCGCAAGCTCCCTGGAGATGAAGAAGGCCCCGATTATTGGAAGATTCATATTATGGACCTTAAAGAGAAAGGCACTCTTGATGAAGAGATCAATCACCCTCTGAATCTGGACTGGGTTCTCACCCATGATGCCCTGAAAGACTACTTCGTCCGTCTCCCCCTACAGCCTGCATTTGTTCCGCGGCGTGGTGAAACCGTTCTGTGGACGTCCTCTCTGGAAGGCAGACTTCAATATAACCCAGAGACTCAAACCGTTGAGATGCGCGCCGAAGACGGCAAGTGGCTCGGTATGCCGGACTGGCGTGCTGGTGTTGTTACGCAGGTGTCCGAGGAGGAATCAAGCTACCTCGATATCGTTCAGGAGACCAAAAAGAAGCAACCTATCTCATACTCTGGATTTCGCGTTGAGACACTCCCTGATCCACTTGCGGACGATAAGTCCTATTCGCTGCACTATAAATATGTGCCACTCAAATGCATTAAGCCCTTCGGTGCTTTCGAACGCTTCCTGTGGCCGACCCCGCGTGAAAAGCTACATCCCTCTATCGAAAACGCGATGACGACTATGGCGTCGTACAGTCTGCTGCATAAGGTCCGCTTCCGTGGAACCTGGCCTAGCGCCCGAATCGACTGTAAGGGCATCTTCGTTGGCCCGGAGCTCCTCGCTATCTCGGATACGGTGCGCCTAAAGCCTTTCGGTATGAAAGCTGAAGATACTGAGGACCACCAAGGCGAGGTGAAAGCAGATCTCGGCCCTACTGTGACTGATGTGATGGTCATCGAGCAGATCTGGCTACAGATGGATAACTGCAACGCGGATCCAGATGACACGCAGCTCGCAAGGAAGATGGTCCCCTACATCGCAGGCAAAGTTTATACTCGCGATCCGAACCGACTAAATCGAGTGATGCCGTTTGACGCGGACCCCTTAGAGAAGCTGACTCCTAAAGAGGTGGAAGATTCATTCTCGCAAGGAGGCATGCGCGTCTACGGTAAATGGTACCGTGTCGCCGCAGGCAAAATCTGTGTGGTATCGCCCGGCATGATATTAGGCCGATGCTACGAGCCCGAGGCTACCCACCTGCACTACGGCACCTTTGATCTCGACTACGACCTCCACGGCATTTTGAGTGGCAGGCGCTACTCAGTGCAAGTCGACGCGCGAATCCCGCCCGGTCTAGACTTCTTCTGGGGCGATTCTCGCGTGGAAACCCTCGGCCTTGCTACCATGAACGGAGTGGAAGTTGGCCCGGCCGCAGAGCAGCGCGATGACCCTGTGCGATGGCAGGCGATCCTTCGCATCCTGCAGGGTAGCACGTCTGATATCGATGTGCGTCTTGCAGACCTGGGTATCTCGAAGGGTCCAGGCCGTCCGAAGAAAACGTTCAGTGAGGTCAGGAAGATGAGCAAGCTTGTTAGTACCGGGCTTGGCGCAGTGACCGAGAACGAAGATAGTGGAGAAGGACCTGCCGATGCGGCTGACAGTCCGTCGGATATGGAGATTTCGGACACCAAGCTGGCTGCACCGATTCCATTCCGTGAGCCGAGCGAGGGGGCTGAATATGTGCCTTGATTTTCTTTTTTTGGCTTGCTGGTTCTCATGCTCCGAGAGGATCTGTTTTTAGCAAAGTGAGGGTGTTATTACTCTCTTTCTTCTGCTTCTTCGGCGTCGGAGGCGGAGGCGGAGGCGGAGGCACTTGAACCTTTCTAATGAGTTACGACTCTTCATGTATCATCATATTCGAGCAAGGAATGAAAATAATCTGGAAAATTTGAGTAGTTATTACCTAGATAGCTGGTAATGACTACATCAAGAAACTAGGTACTGTAGTATTCATCCAACAATGCTGGTTAACGGCCTGACTAGAATGAATGAACTCTACAAGAATGCACCGGATATCAATGCACCGAACACCACATTTTCATTCATCATATATACCGTCCCCAATATCCACACACATAACATGCCCATCTAATAATTCTTCTTAACAACCCCCCTCGCAAACTCCGCAAAAGTCAATCCCTCCTGCACCTCCTCCTCAAGATTTGGCTGCGTAAACACAGCCAACGTATTCCTCGCAATCCGCTGCTTCCCACCCACACACCTGGCCCCCTTCACGAAATGCGGCACAGCCCGGAACTTACCCTGCGTAATCAACTGCAACGCCTCACCCGTCTGGAAGGCCAGACAATCCTTGGGGATATTAACTTTCACCACGGTGCCCGTGCGCGAACGGATGTATAGACCGGCTGCTGGGTCGGGGGATTGGGGTAGTTCGGGGAGGGAGGTTGTTGGTGTTGGGTCTGGGATGGGTAGGGTGGCTGCTTCGTCGAGGAACATTGCTGATGTGAGGCCAGTTAGACAGCCGTGGTCGACGTGCGTGGCGCACCAGTCGTCGTCCTCGACAGGAGCAGAATCACCCTCCCCATTCTCCCCATCATCCGAGGAGGTGGCGTCCGCAGGGAAATAATGCAACAACCTCGCCTTCGTCGTAAGACTCGTCTTAACCACATGCGCCAAATAACCCGGTTTATACCCCTCAATATTCGCCTCCGCATAACGATCACAAGCCCTCGCCACCAGCGCCGCAGTATCAATAATCAAGGAGCAGAGTTGTTCGACATTCGGTCTGAAACTGGGCAATTTGCGTTCTGGCGGCCAGATGTTCGGCGCCGTGTACTGGGGCAGATCGGGGAAGTTGTCTGCGGGGGCATTTTGGAGGGAGGGGTCTTGGTAGAAGGCGCAGTTGACATAGTAGGAGCCCTTGAGGGTATCGAAGGTTCCTGATTTGAGAGTTTCTTTGCCGCAGGACCAGCCGACGAGGTAGTTGGATTCGGGGCTTTCGAGGGATTCTGTGTGGGTGTAAGTTTGGTTTGTTGGTTTAGATATGGAGGAGGGAGGGTTAGTGCTGCTTGGTTGGTTCTTACCTAGATCCGACTTTGGGAGGGCAGCGAGATAAGATGCGTGCGAGAGGGTTTGGGCACGGAGTTGGGTAAACTTCTGGGGCAAGTCTTTCACGATGATGATGCCGAGAGACGAGGGGCCAAAAGCCTCGGTGAGGGTGTCGAAGGAAACGGTTCCTGTGGAGAGAATTAGCGATTATACATGGCATCGACTGATCTAAAGAATATATTACCATCTTCTAATTCTTTGAGACTCACAGTGACCGCCTGGGTCACGGGTGCTTGAATGGTACTCATATTGAGGCAAGAGAGTTGAAGTGGAACAGAATGAATGTTTTCCCCGCCTCAGATGATAAAAAGAGGAGATAAACCAGACGGGCCGCGCCGAGACGAGGACAAGCCACGGCTAGAAACGGATGTTACGTTAATTAAATACTGCATTGGTAGAAGAGATAACGAGTTAATAGTAGGAAAAGAGATGGTCTCAGTAAAGATAGGAATAGTGGCATGCAATTGAACCAGAAAAAAAAAGGGTATGAAGTATACACAAACTATCGTACAACACTTGGCCATTGACCAAGAATCTCTGCTCTACTCACTCCCTCCACTTCCTCCTCCAACTCGTCTAGTCACAGCCCTCAAAGTTCCAAACGGCAACACATCCGCAATCCTCTTCGCCCCCGTAAACAACATCACCAACCGATCAACACCACACCCCCAACCCCCCGTCGCAGGAAGCCCCCACTCCAATGCCTCCAGATAAGCCTCATCCACCTCCACCGCCTCTTCAGACCCCTTACTAAACCGAACCTGGTCCTCAAACTTGCGTCTCTGCTCGAACGGCGAGTTCTCCTCTTCATAGGTATTAACCACCTCCTTCCCTTCAATAAAAAGTTCACCGCGGGCGGCGACGACTTGTTTCGTCACCGGGTGGACGAAAGATTTCGAGAGTGGCGAGAGACATTCGGGCGGGTTGATGATGAATGTTGGGTCTGTGCAGGTTGGTTCGAGGTATGTGGCGCAGAGTTCGTCGAGGAGGCGCGGGAGAGTTGTGTTTGTGGGAAGGGGGAGGGAGAGGTCGTGGAAGAGGGTGTGCATGTTTGATAGGGCGTCGGGGGACGAGAGATTTGGTAGGGAGCGGTTGATTTGGGCTTCGATGCCGGTGATGAAGTCGATGCGGCGGAAGGGAGTGGTGAAGCTGGCGGTGGTCGGGGTGAGGGTGCCTTCTGTGTTGAAGGCCTTGATGTGGGCGGCCATGCCGGATAGGAGGGTTTCGGTGATGTGCATCAAGTCTTCGAGGTTGGCGTAGGCGTGGTAGAATTCGCAGGTGGTGAATTCAGGGTTGTGTGTTTTGTCAATGCCTGTAGAGGGGGTGATGAGATTAGTATATATCATATTCATTCGAATATCGAAGATGTATACCTTCATTTCGGAACGACGGTCCAATCTCAAAGACCTTGTCAAATCCACCAACTACCAACCGCTTGAGCCACAGCTCTGGTGCAATGCGCAGCGACAATTGACGATCCGGGAACTCTGTGGCTGAAGTATTGAACGGTCGAGCGATGGCACCTCCAGCCATTGATCCGATAATGGGCGTGCTGACCTCCATAAACGACCGATCCACGAAGAACTGGCGCAAATATTGGATCAGAGAGGCTCGAGCTCGAAGAATATCCGCCGTCGCAGGATCAGCCAGGAATTGGACATGGCGAGGATAGGGCGAGGTCTCGTGCGGACTATCGTGAACGGGCACATCGTGTAGACACGGCGAGAGCAGCTTGGGCAACTCTGTAGCATCGATGGTAAGTTCACCACGACCAGTACGATGAGGTCGTCCAGTTACAGCTGGAAAAGAGTGTTGTTAGTCGGAGCAGACAAAACCACCAGTCAGACCAGCAGCAGCAGCACATACAAAAAGCGTCACCCCTCCGCAAAAGGCGATAAAGTTTCTTAAACTCCGGACCCTCGACGCCCTCGAGTTGTCGCTTATTGCACATGACTTGCACTTTGTGTCCATCTTGCACGATATCGAAGAAGATCAATTTGCTCCCGGCAAGTCTATAAGTACGAATCCTACCTAACTAATCTAAGTACAACGGCACTGATCCACGACGACCGGAACAGACGACCTACCAGAGACCACCACCGAGTCATCCTCTACTGATTCATTATCCTTCAAATGGGCATACCGAGAGCGGAACTCGGCGCAACTGAGGGTACGAGAGTCTACCGCCAGCCGGGGATAGGGTTCGGCACAGGCATTGCGGATTTCCTGGACACGCTCTTGGAAGGCCTTTCCAGGTGAGGCATTGGAGCTGGAGTGTCTGGTAGACCGAAGCTGGAGCTGATGCTGAAGCTGATGCTGGGGGGTTAGTGGAACCAATCCCAAGGGGGACTGGATACGGGAGTTGGAAGGGCGGAGGCCTGCACTGCAAAGCCGAGTCAGCTTATGATTCTCAACCAACGATTGAGGGCAAGCAATTGAAGAAAAGAAGGCAAATAAATGTAATCAGAAATAGAGTTCCGGTTCGTTCATATGTCCCGAAGGACATCAACTGCAGCGGTTCTGAAGCAGGTGGGATAATCTCATCATGATAAAATGCAAAAACAGGACAAAGAGAAAAAGGAACTGTTATAGCTTACCTATTCCGCAGACCTACAAGGCCTCGCAGCGCCCGGGGGCGAATTGAATGCATGAAAGGACAGGATGCAGACTTTCCCACTCACATTGCGTGGGTGAAGAAGAGAAGAGGAAGAAGAAGAGGAAAAGAAGAAATAAGTAGGAGAAAATGGAAAAACTCGGCGCGGGCGGAGTCGCGGGAAAACGGAAAGTGGCCCGAGCTTCTTGAACCTCGAGACTGACGGACTTCTGGTTAATAGGAACTAACCATCACGACCTCAACTTCAACAAGCACAACAACTATGTAAGTGATTCTTTGATGTTTTCCATCAATCCTTCTCATTTACAAGGACTCCTTCAATACTAATAACGAGTAGCTCCAACCATCTCCTACCCCATCCACACTCAACCATCACAATGTCCTTCCTCTTCGGTGGCCAGCCCAAGATGTCCTCCGAGCAGAAGATTGCTGCCGCCGAGACCGAAGTCGAGATGATATCCGACATGTTCACCCGGTAAGCATTCATCAACCTCTGAGAATCAAACTCCATCTTCTACTGCAACCAACCCATTCTAACCCACCTTCTCTTCTCTAGCCTCACCGAGTCCTGCACCAAGAAGTGTATCCCCACCGACTACCGCGAGGGCGATCTGAACAAGGGCGAGTCCGTCTGCCTGGACCGCTGTGTCTCCAAGTTCTTCGATGTCAACATTAAGGTTAGCGAGAAGATGCAGCAGGGCGCTGGTCAGCAGCAGGGTGGTGGTATGGGCTTTGGCATGTAAAGTGTCTAGCCGGATACGAGATACCATACCAGCTGGAGGATGGCGGAAGGATTGAGCTGGGAGTATGGAATAGAGCTGGTAGATCCAGAATTGCTTTGAATTGTTAAGCACAATTCTGATCTGCGTATGGACTGTGCCAGCTCCGAAGCATTGCTCCCGGCTGTCGTGTCCTGTCCGGTGGATGTTTGATTCATGTCGTGATGGATACCACATTTATATCATCACAAATCGTTTATTATTCAATCGGCGTGGAACGCCGATGTCTATGTACAATAGGAAAAAAATGGGAAATGGGGACAATTACAAAGAAAAACCAGAGACCTAGATCATATTCATACAACGTGTAAGACGTCAACGTCACTGCGCCGTAAACCCGATCGACCGTCGCAGCCAAGTCATCCAGGAAACACCATTTTCTTCCTCGCCCTGCAGTAGGCCTTTAACCCGGGTTTCCACATTGACAATATGGCGCTCGAAATCACCTAGTCCTTCTTCCATATCCTCGACTTTGGACTCGAGGACGTGTAGCTCGTAGTCCAGCTTGGCGCCTAGCAGTTCCACGCGCTTCACGCTGTCGTTCAAGTGGGAGTGTTCATCCGTGACGAGATCGCTGGATCGCTCGCGCAGGCGCTGGTAAACATTGAATCGTTCCAGGTACACGGCGTTGAGCTCTTCGTGCCGCTCGTACAGGATGTTATTCAGACCATCGACGGAATCTACCTGCCGCTCAACCCAAGGCACGGTATGTTCGCTAAGATCCAGTATTCGTGTGCTGAAAATCCGCGCGTCTGATGCAAGCATGTCTTCTTGGACAATGGCTTCTTCGAGGTTCGTCGTGTCTTTGATCGTCGGTTGCGTGCCCAGCGGATCCCAGGTGAGTACAACTTCTTCGACATTGCTAAAGGACAGGTGCCGCGGGCAACAATCATCCCGTCGTTGGTCTTCGTTGTCAATAGCTCGAAGTTCTTCGCAGCTTTGTGGACGTCGAAGGGCCATCATAGCCAGGTTCGTGCTGGAGTCATCTCTGTCTTGCCCTCGCTCGCTGGATGCAGCCGTAGACCGGGACCTGACCCGCTCTATTTCCGATTCCTCGTCTATCGTTGGAATCGGTTGCAGGTCCGATAATTGGTCTACTCGCTCCGACTGCTCCTCTGCGTCATCTGGAGACGGGGCAGCCTCGACGTGAATTTCGGGAGTTTTGATCTCTGTGCTAGGTTCGGCCGTGGTGGAAGGTTGAACATCCTGCTCGTCCTCTGGTTGAGTTGCAAATTCCTCGTCAACCTTCGTTTCCGAGCGTCTGGGGCCAGTCTTGGGTTTGGTGGGTATCTCTGTATCGCTGTCGATCTGGGGCTGATAGGCGATGTCATGGGTCAAATCGACTCCCTCGCGGGAATGTTTGTGGTGATGTGAACGTAAGCCCGGTAGCCCGACTGCATCCTTAAACCGACCCAGACCAGCCCGGGCATCTGACACTCTCCCGCTGACTCCCTTTTTGCGATGGTCTTTTTCTTCCGTGACCAACGAGTCTGGCGTTTTCCATTGTCGATCGAGCCCAGAAGCCACACGCTCTGCGTGTAGCTCCTCCGTAGAGTGCTTCTTTCGACTCGTCCAGACATACCCACCTTGATCATCAGCCGTAAACATCATATCCGTGCCAGAGCCAGGCGCAAAGGTAGTGTCTAGCCCGCTCTTGCGTGTCTTCCCGAGCCACAGCCATTTCGCCCTGGAACCGTAGACGCACTGGACAAAGTTATCCAGATCGAGGGTCTCGATATCAGCGATTCCGCCTTTTTCGCGGCCGCGAACCATGCCCATGACCATTTCACCACCTTGTCCACTGAGTTCCGTCATGGTCGACTTGATCGCATCCGTCCAGCCTTCAGCATTTGCAGCCTTGGTAGTAGCACGGTGTAGTCTGTCCAGAGTCCGCCGGTCCAACCGTCGCGACCGGTTCATCTTCTGTGCCTTTTGAAATCCACCGATACCCCTCTTAAGATTATCGATGTCAAAGGCATCCTTTCCCACAGGTGCGCCGGAAGCATGTAGTCGATTGCGTGCTCCCAAAAGTGTCCCCAGCAATGCTGCGACACTAGTCGGTCCTAAAATGCCATCACTTGGTTCAATGTTGTACAGGTCGGTCCCGATATCCGCCCACCAGTCGCTGATAGCCTTTTCCGTCACGTCACATAGTAGACCGTCCACATACTCTGGGGCCAGCTTGTCAAACACCATCAACGCGATTTGGCACTGCTTGACCAGCTCCGTCACCGCAGTATACAGTGGAACCCGGTCACTCGTACGGTACAGCTGGTGAAACTTGGCTTCTGTCGCTGCAGACGGGTACTGCAGCTTTAGGCCCGCGCGACCAGCGCACCCGAGCCGTTTCAAGTCCTCGTTGACAATAAAATCATCTCGATGTTTTTTGATGTCACCCTCGGGTACTGGAATGATAGTCAGGGCCGACGGGAATGTTCCCAGGTCCGTAACCATGATCGCCCCGAACGGGGTATCCTTCCTCCGCGCACAGGACTGCTCCACGGCATCAAAGTACATCCGCAACCGAGGTGACCATGTCGACTCGTCTGTCGGGACACTGAGCACACCCACGACGACTGTATGTGACGGATCCCCAGTGTAGGTCGAGATGACAAACGTAGGATGTTGGCGCGAGCACGCCCATTGTTCCACAATGTAGATTTCATAGCCCTGCAGGGTCTCGCGGCGGTGTAGCACATCCGTTGAGGGGTCTTCTTCGAGGTATCGGAGGGCAACCGGGTCAGTGAAGATGAGTTTTTGGTGACCCTGGAGTTTAGGGCGAGGGTCTGGGCCATTCACGTTGGATGCGGGGCTTGCACGTAGGCTGTCGGACGCTTTGGCGGAATCGCGGCGACCGACCAGCGGTGCAGGCGGTGCGTTGGACTGCATGACCGCTACTGGTTAACGGGTAGGACTGGGGACGAGTGCCCACGCAGTCCTGGAAGGAATTTTAAGCAGTTCAGTGAGGGGTTAGGTAGGACACCATTTGAACACAGGCGAGTCCACCGCCACCACGGCTTTGGTCACCTACCAGGGAGGCGCCAAGCTTCTGTTCCGATCCTCCTGCAGTTCGGATCAGGTGGAGGCCACGAGAACATATCCTGGGAATTGCTGTCGAGGCATCGTCCAGCCTTGGTACCGGCGACCGAGGGAAAAGAGAAATGAGTGTCGTAGACCCTGTCGATGTTGAGGATATCAAGCTTGGTGAACCTCCGGACCCTGCAGAAAGGCCGACGTCACTGGAATGCGGGCGGTGAGGTTGTCAGGCACCAACTGACACAGCTTCGCCCACGCAAGGAGGCACCAGGGGACGGTACAACGCAGGGAAAGAGTGAGCAAGGAGCTTGGTCTCTCGCCCAGCTTCAGCATGGGAATAGCAGCTCACATTCGGGTTGGTCGACTGATTTACTAGTTACGACTCTTGTTTACGCAACGCGAGGGCCCTGGGTCCTACTCCATCATTAATTAAAGGGAACTCAAGACGCGATGCGACGAACGCGACATCTACGACTTCAACACTTATCTATTTGTTTACAAGGCTACTCTCTTCTCTAAAGACCACCAACCTGGGTGGCAACAGTAGTGAAAAGAAGACCGTGACAGCACTTGCAGACCGGCCACGTCCCCCAGAGGGTAAGGCCATGTCTGAAGCACCGAATCCAAGCCCGATGACCAGACAGCCAAGGGAGTTGGGGCAACTTGTTTGTTCAAAAATTCCTGTCCGATCCGAAGACCAGACAGAGTGGTCAATTTGGTAGTTTTCAACTAGCAAAAACACGATCTCGGATGTCTCCTCACTGATACGTGTAAAACCCGTGCACTAGGATGAGAAAAGAAAGAAAAAAGAAGAGGAAAGGAAGTGGAGGGGAGAAGGCATTTATAGCTGGAAAGGGGCCGCACTAGCGGAAGCGAGAGTGGGGCTAGTCCGTACTGGGAGAGCATGTGATTGGTCAGAGTGGCAAACGTAACTGAGATGAGTCATCCATTGATTTGCCTTTCCCATAGGGGACTAGTGCATTTTTGAACTGTACTGGTCACTCTTTCATCCGAGGTTGGGCTTATCAAACTTAGCATGCTTGACACTTGGGATGATTGTCCAGACCAAAGTGTATTCTCACGCTTTTCTACGACATATCTTCTATCATTCCCTATAGTTTTGGTCGAATCAGACGTAGCAATGAGAAGGAACGTTGGAGGAATAGGTCACGTGTCTATGTCGTAAGAACCGGCGATCATCCGGAACAGCTCAAGCCCGGACCCCTCTGGTCATTGTCCTTCGACTCGATTCACCCAGCATCCTCGCAGACCAACATACAACAGAGCTCGTGACGGCTTCTCCGAGTCTATAGAGGACCTCAAGGGACAGAAAGAACCTCTCTACTCTTTGTTGGCTCCTCCGTATGGCACTGGGATGCCTTGCCGGGTGGTAATCTGATCACCTCCGCACCGAGTACTCCGCAGCCTGTGCGCCACCATGGATCTGGTTCAAAAGGAGCATGACAGGCTTCTGAAGAAGCTGAGGACCTCCCAGGGCATTAACAATGTCCAGGCTACGATTGATATGCTCCAGTCCGCCCGGGATACTATTGCTGCTGGTCAGTTCATTGCCGTCGTCAACATCGCGGGACTCGGGCGGGGAAGTTCGACTAACTGAACTCGATCTACTCTATATAGACCCCAACCAGGCCGCCATAGCCTTGACCAGACTTCAGAATCCCGTCAAGGCATCCTTTAATGCAATCAACGATAGTTTGAAAGAGACTCACGGCGGTCTCAACAAGTACACCAAGTCATTGGATAAGGTACTTACCTACAAAGCCCTCTCAGCCTGACCTATACAATCAAACCCTACCTCTTCTCTCCCAGGCTACATACTAACCACCGCCACCCTTCAGCTCTTCAAAGATAGGCCCCTCCCTAGCACCGAGCACGATGTCCTCTCCGAACAAGAACACTTGATCAACCGTGCCATCGCCATGCATCTCCTCCGCGAAGGCCAATTCTCCGTCGCCGCCACCTTCCTATCTGAAATCGCCGAGAAGAAAGACTTGATGCATAACCCCGCTTCACCCTCCTCCTCCGCCTCCCCCGAATCATCTAGTAGCCTTCTAAACCTGGATGAGGTCCCCTCCCCGGAGATTCGCAAGGAGTTCGCCTCGATGTATTACATCCTCTCGCAACTGAAAGAACGAAAGAACCTCCTCCCCGCCATCGAATGGTCACGGGAGAACCGTGAGGCGCTGGAAGCCCGCGGCAGCAATCTAGAATTCGAGCTATGTCGCTTGCAGTTTGTCTGGCTCTACCATGGCGAGTCGGACATGTCGGGAGGTAACCATGTTCCTGGGAACTGGCGCGCCGCGATGGCATACGCCAAACGTGAATTCCATACCTTTCTGCCGCGATACATCCGTGAGGTGCAGCAGCTGATGGGCGCCATGGCCTTTTGCCCGAATTTGCATGGCTCACCGTATTCAGCGATCTTCAACAACACGTCGGCATGGGACGATGTGGCTCAATTCTTTACTAGAGAGTTTTGTTCACTGCTGGGACTGTCGGCGGACTCACCACTTTACATTGCCGCGACTGCTGGAGCGATTGCGCTGCCTACACTGCTGAAGTTGCAGACAATTATGAAGGCCAAGCGCACTGAATGGACGAGCGAGAATGAGCTACCGGTGGGTTTCACCATTAGGAGCGGTCCCAAGCAAACCAAAGCAATTGAACTAATGTGTCTATCATGCAGGTTGAAATTCCACTTCCGCCCTCATACCTCTTCCATTCGATCTTTGTTTGCCCCGTTTCTAAGGAGCAAGCTACTGACGAGAACCCGCCCATGATGATGCCCTGCGGGCACGTCATCGCAGAAGAGTCGCTCAAGCGTCTCAGTAAGGGCAGTCGGTTTAAGTGTCCCTACTGCCCGAACGAGAGCCACATGAAAGACGCCCGAAAGGTGTTCCTGTGACGAGCTGGCTCATCACTTCGTAATTCTGGACTGGCGTTCGGAGGAAATATCGGCGTTTTCATCTGGAGGCTTTCTCAAGCCATATATTATCTCTTATCTTTCTTTGATCGCATTATTATTCCGTCCATCTATTTCCCCTATTTTTCTTTCCTGTCCTCATCCCAACACTTGAAACGTAGGCAATACATATTACATACCAAATGATGGACCCTCCACCGACCAACATTTCATTTCCCAAGTTCTCCACTTCCAACTCCCCCTAATCCGCCGAGAGTCCGAGACAATAATGGACCCTCCATCTGGACCCCAACTGAACTCTGACTGGCTGATCTCAACGACGCTACTCGTAACTAGTGATCCCGTGACCACGCGCTCATTTGGCGACACCCATCCTGGGATCCATCACCCTTCGTACGCGTTTCAAACCTTTCATAACGCGTCGTGGACTGGTCTCTTGCCCAATCTGGTTATATTAGCAGGGTTGGTTAGCGGGGGTGAACCATGCAGGTACGGTATATAACCCCATCGTCTCATGACAGAACATGACTGCTCCAAAAACCCCGGGTTTAGTCTTTTTCTTTGTTTCGACCCGGGTGCAAGCTGGACATGTCACTCAAGTAGATGTATAAATAGCGACTAGAATCCCCCTGAATCGTAGCACGATTCTGCTTCTGTATCATTCCCTTTTTCGTACCTGTTTCTGTGTCTTCAGCTGCTGTGTGCTCTTCGCAATGGATGATCGATATCGCAAACGGGCCATGCTTTCGAGGAGGCCTGCCCCTGCGCCGGCCCTTGCGCCTGTTGCGCTTTTCTCCAGGTATCGCGCTGCGAAAGCCTCGTCTATTCGGTCGAGGCGAAATCTACGAGATAGCGCCAGCTCTGGTAGCTCCAGACGCATAGAGAAGAGAAGACCGGCTGGCCCACCAGATGTATCGTAAGTAGAGCTGTCTACCCCCCGTGCGCCTCTAGTTCTTTACCGGATGCGACATCTCAACTATCCACCTCTCATATTCCCCAATTGATTCACACCTCCCATCACCATCAGCCACAACTAACTCTCTTCTTCAGAAGTCCAACCCGACCCCCCACCTCCCCCATCGTAATCCTCCGCGTGGGACCCCAACAACGCCTCTTCGCAGCCCACGAATCCATCCTCAGCGCATCCCCCTTCTTCGCGGCCCAATGCTCCTCGCAAACCCCGAGTCCCCCTCCCCCATCCCACCCACACATCCACGCCCCCAGCAAACGCATCGACCTAGCAAACGAACACCCCGAAATCCTCTCCTGCGTCCTAGAATACCTCTACAAGGGCGACTACACTCCGCGCCTGCAACACAATCCTGCAAAAGGAATCTGGACTTTGGAAGATGACATCCCACAATCAACAACCACTCCAAATCCCTCCACCATCGGTGCAACCTCCTCAACCCTCTCCCCAACCGCAGTAATCTGGCACCAGACCGCCAACGCCCCCATCCTCCGCGACACAGCCATCTACTGCGCCGCCCTAACATACCGTCTCCCCTCGCTGGCACGTCTCGCACTGCGCAAACAGGGTCTACACGTGGGTATACCCTGCCGAACAATCCTGGCCAGTGCGCGGTTCGCGTATGCGAATACGCCGGACACGGAGTCGAGACTAAGGGCGCATTATTTGGCGCTTATCATTAGGTGTCGGGGCACTTTTAAGAGGAGTGGTACTATGCAGGTTGAGATGGAGAGGGGGGGGGAGGTTGTTTTTTGATTTGTTTGTTGCTATGTGTAATCATATGGTAAGTTCATATCCTATAACCGGGTGGTTTGTGAAAGGGAAGGAGGTGAGGATCTTGGATTTGGGTGAGATTGTGGTTGCTAATTTGTACGGTTTTGTAGGATGATGTGTTTCCGTCGGCCATGTCGGTTTGTAGTTCGGCGGTGCCGGAGGGATTGGGTCGGTAGGTATAGGTAGGATTATGGGGGGGTTGTATCGATTTGGGTTTTCGGGATTTGGGGTCTTGCGAGGTCTCTTCTGGTGTGTGGGATTCGTTTCTCTTACCGCTGCTGTAGCAGTGGTCTAATGGTTTATACCCGTGTACAACTATAGTAGTATCGAAGGCAAGGCAGACTGAAGTAGGAATGTAGATATTTTTGAATCTAAGAATGTGGAAGTGGATTCATGCTATCGGATCCTCTTTGTATGAATGTCCATCGTATAATATACTTGTAGCAGTTGTGCTGGCCTTCATATTACCTCTGGAATGGTGAAGAAGACGGTGCGGTATGAGGCTGGCCGCGATGAGCTAATAGTCTCTCGACTTCAAGTAGATAAGCATCTCCAGGATGCGATTGAATCCATCATGGCCCATGGGAGTAACGTTCATGATTCGCTGAGAGCGGCGGTGGGCTTTTGTAGCGGGGAGTTTTCAGTCTTCCTTGGACTATGGTTTAACTTGTTTCCAAAAATGCAGGTTATGGTTGGATGTCCGGTTGGAAATTTTGACCGAGTTCCAATGACTCCGTTAGGCTTAGACACCAGTGCCTGGGAAAGCGGTGTTGTTCTTGCTAAGAACGACCATTCCGCGTTCTCGCGCAATGTAGCCCTTCATAAGACCCTGTAATCATCAAATTGGCATGATCAGTCAACGTCTCTTTCAAAGTCCCCTTAATGGCATGGGGGATACTAACCTTGTAAATGAGATTGGCCAGCAAGCACTCAACCTCATCAATATCAACCCGTGTCCGACCCGTCGCATGAGTTCCAATTCTCAAGGCAGCCGCAAACTCGGCCACGGGCACACGGGTTCGCCGAATGGCTGGCTGGCCATCCTTTGGTTCTTCAAATCCACCAGCGATGAAAACCTTTCGGAAGAGATTGCGCAAGGCAATGTCGCGGCCACGCTCTAGTGGGAGGTAGATGCGTCGCTTGACAAATTCGGCTTCACCGGCAGACATCGCCTGGTCGAAGCCGACGAGATCACCCTTGCGGATGCAATTGGACAAAGGGCGGAAGAGTTGCTCTAATCGTGGGAAGGGTGCAAGAAGTCGTCTACTGGGAAGTGTGTGGGTAGTCACCAGGTGGCAAGGAATTAGGTATGTCAGGATCAGCCTAGAAAGACATGTAAGCAAGGGCCACGGTGCGAACAAGATATCAATACCCACTCTCGGTTCTTGTAAGCCTCCCGGTGGCACATTCTCCAGGCTGTAGTGAGGTGTTCTTCAGCCTAAAAGAATTGAGATGCATTAGACTCGGTCTCTCCTAGCCAAAAATGATTCCATACCTGTGTGTATTGCTCATCCAAGAAGTGGATGACTCCAAGATAGTACTCGAAGGTGACAATGTGGGATTTTGGGAATGCATCAAGCGGAGGCAGCTCATGGGATTGCGCATTAATGGCCCGAAGCAAGTTCTTGGTAAGACCCACAGAGTTGATCTATATTGAGTTAGTAATCGCTCGTGGTGGACTCGGGTTGGAGGTTGAGCATCCCTACCTTGAAGTATGTTTTGAACAACAAGTTGGTGGTTTCGTAGATACCCCACTTCCGGGACTCCTCAATGGGGGCGCTAATCGATCAGCAATGGTAATCGCAATAAAAGGTCCAAATCTCAACTCACCGATCACTCAAGCAAAGAGTGAACATCCGATTGATGATTCGCGCAGCCTCTTCTAAATTCCCGTTCTTCTCCACGTCCACCGCGAGGTCATCCTGGAAGCCAAAGCCCGAGGAGCCCTGTGCCGCAACCTCCAAGTCTGCCTTAATCGCAAAGGTTCGCAGGAACTTGCCAACTGTGTACAAACACGGCAATGTCCATGCAGGTAGTCCGTTGGGACCGGAATAGCCTTTGATGAGAGCATTGGCAACCTTCTTCCAAGCAGTGAAGATCGCAGTCGCACTGGCTCCAGGGTGCCGGCCCTCGAACTTGAGCACCTCCCCCACTGCTTCCCAGTATGCGGCGAAGATGTCAACCCATGCCGCTTGTTCAAGTTTGGGTACTTTCAGGTTCTTGCCGTGGAACAGACTTGAGGTGAGGTCGTTGGTGAGGTATTGGATATTGGTGTACTGATAGAAGGATCGCAGCCGGTCCGGGTTGTTCGAGGTCGCAATTGGTGTCAGGACCGCGGCGAGATCCGGGCCTGAAGCAATGCTGTAGGCATGTCTAAACTCGTTGGCTAGCTGCATGGTTCGATGGCCCCGAGCGCGGGGTGAATATTCCGAGTAAGTGAAGAGCTGGGAGGGAAGCGCACTGCAAATTGGTAGGGAACTCGAGGTGTCAATGAAGTAGTAAGCTACCCAGTCGCGGACTTGCGGTACACTTGGAGAATGATCCGAAGCGTGGCAGGCCTGGTGGGGCGCATTGTGGCCGTGCATGTGACTGTGGCGGTGAAGCCCTCCCCCAAAGCCCCAAGTGTGGCTCGTGTAATTATTGCCATTTTGGGTTAGCGTATTTCGAGTGCCTCCACTCGCTTAACCGAAGGGCGGTAGCCCTAAGCACATTGCAACACAATCTTTGATTTCTCTCCCGACGGCACCACTAACGACTCAACCACCACAGCGACAATCACAGTACGTGCTACCCCCAATCGATCAGTTACGAGACCACTGCTAACACCTATTCTTCCAGATGGGTAAGTGACCTTTTTCCGATATTCCAGCAATTTCCTCGAGACGATTACGGTGTGTGCGATACGGTCCGACGAAATATCACCCAACATGACAACTTCGATAACGACATGAAATCCTTGGAAGAACGTCAGAAAATCTTGGAGAATCAGTAATCGATTGGATTGGGAGGGATTGCAAAGGAGGAATGTACAAGCGCTGTCGTCAAATCCCACGGCGGGTCCATCTCGAAATTTTCAACTCGCACCACCCATACGTCTATCCCCTTTCGTCGGTCGGGACTTCATCTTCCGCAATCGCGCGCACCGTTTCATCGCCACGAGGAAATCAGCATCGGATATCAAAATTCGACACTCAACCGGAGCAATGACTGACGGATTCACAGGGCGTCTTAACGAGTACCAGGTTATCGGGCGTCACCTGCCCACCGAGGCGAACCCCACGCCCAAGCTGTACCGCATGCGCATCTTTGCGCCCAACACCGTTGTGGCCAAGTCGCGCTTCTGGTACTTCATGGCTTCCCTCCGCAAGCTCAAGAAGTCCAACGGCGAGATTGTCAGCCTGAACACCGTATGTGGAGGAACCTGCCAATCCAGACTTTCTCTATTCGGATCCATTACTCACCCGCCATCCCTTCATCTAGATTACCGAGAAGCGCCCCCTCAAGGTCAAGAACTTCGGTATCTGGCTCCGCTACAACTCGCGCTCCGGTACCCACAACATGTACAAGGAGTTCCGCGAGATGTCCCGCACTGAGGCCGTTGAGGCTCTCTACCAGGACATGGCTGCCCGCCACCGTGCCCGCTTCGGCTCCGTCCACGTACGTTTCGACCTGTCTTGCAGTGCCAAAATCAAATACTTACTATTTTTCTATACAGATCCTTAAGGTTGTTGAGGTCACCGATGTCGACAGCATCCGCCGCCCCTACATCAAGCAGCTCCTCTCCAAGAACCTCAAGTTCCCCCTGCCCCACCGCTCCGCCAACCCGGGCAAGAAGCTGTTCGCTTACTCTCGTCCCTCCACCTTTGCTTAAATGTGTTTTGTGGGTTTCGGGAATGGAGTGTGAGGATGGAAATAACTGCGATATGGCCAATAGCATGCATGAAAGATACTGGTCGCGCTGTGTACCCAGTTATGGGAGATGGTTTGGATGTCATTAGTCCCGTGTAGTGGCGTCCGAGGATAAATTCAAAAAATCATCGGGTTCAAGTTCAACCGTGTGCATTGTAGGCGATCTTCTTGTACCAAGGCTAGTAGGTTGGATCGGTTGAAGTATAAACGACTGGCCTCGCGACACCTACAGTTATACAGTCTAGGCCTTTTGCTATATGAGATGTGTATAATAGATCTCTACCATGAGCCTAATTCAGAGCCTCTATCATTTCCCCGAAATCTGATGGCCGATCCTTCGGGGATTCACCAAGCCCGAGTCCGAGCCTGGGCTCCCGGTAAGCTTGGGGAGGTTTCTAAGCATGGGCGGGTACGAGAGTGCAATCAGGACAACAGTATATCCAGCCAATTCTGGCCATGAAATAAGATAAATTGGTAAATTTGAACCTATAACGTTGCAACTTACATCAAGACGCTCGGATCTATCTTCTATGCAATAGCCAGAATCGTTATATTCGGCTGTCAGGAACTGCTATTGCGTCATTGCGCTGGGGGTGGACAACCGAGCGGCCTGTCCGCCTTCATTCCGATTTCTTCCCCCTCTGATCCTCCTATGCACCAAACCCTCTTCCACCCCAAATTGTTAATACCATCCCTTCAATTGAAAGTCACCATGTTCGCTCGCCAGACTTTCCGCTGTGCGCAGCCCCTGAAGCAGGTAAGCCTCGCGCTTAATCCTCAATTGTCCGCGGGAAAGAAAAAGAAAACAGGCTGACCCGTTGCTGTGTAATCACTAGAGCTTCCGCAAGTACTCTACTGAGGGCGCTCCCAAGAAGTCTAACCTCACCCCTGTCTACGTCGCTGTCGGTCTCGCCGGTGTCGGTATTGGTCTCTACCGCTATAGCTCTAGCTCTGCTGCCCCTGCTGCTATCAAGCTCGAGGACCGTCCTAAGGTCTTCACTGGCGACTGGGTGGATCTCAAGCTTGCTGAGATTGAGACTCTGAGCCACAACACCAAGCGATTCCGCTTTGAGTTTGACGACAAGGAGGCCGTTTCTGGTCTTCCCGTTGCCTGTTAGTTCTACCCTTCATGCGGTTCTACACTCTTGCTAACAGATCACCTACAGCTGCTCTGCTGGCCAAGTACAAGCCCGAGGGCGAGAAGGCTGTCCTCCGTCCCTACACCCCCACCAGCGAAGAAGGTATGACTTCTGGTTTCCCTGAGAATCCCCAACCGCATCCACTCATAACCCCCTCCTAGATACCCCCGGCTACCTCGAGCTCGTGGTCAAGGCCTACCCCGGTGGCCCCATGTCCGAGCACCTGCACTCCATGAACGTCAACCAACGCCTGTCCCTCAAGGGTCCCCTTCCCAAGTACCCCTGGGAGGCCAACAAGCACGACCACATCTGCCTGATCGCCGGTGGCACCGGTATCACCCCCATGTACCAGCTGGCCCGCCAGATCTTCAAGAACCCCGAGGACCGCACCAAGGTGACTCTGGTCTTCGGCAACGTCAGCGAGGAGGACATCCTGCTGAAGAAGGAGCTGCACGAGCTGGAGAACACCTACCCCCAGCGCTTCCGCGCCTTCTACGTGCTCGACAACCCTCCTGAGGGCTGGACTGGCGGCAAGGGCTTCATTACCAAGGAGTTGTTGAAGACTGTCCTGCCCGAGCCTAAGGAGGAGAACATCAAGGTGTTTGTCTGTGGCCCGCCTGGTCTGTACAAGGCTATTAGCGGTGGTAAGGTCAGCCCCAAGGATCAGGGTGAGTTGACTGGTATCCTGAAGGAGTTGGGTTACAACAAGGAGCAGGTGTTTAAGTTCTAGATGGACTTGGTATAACCCACCCACTTTGTAGATAGATTTACCCGGTCGGAAAATGGGAGGAGAGTCGCACGCAGAGCAGCGATATACATTGATGCATTGGTGGCCTAGTGAGCGCCGCATTACTTCCCATCGTTCCAGTTCCCCACTGTTTTGTTGATGCCATAGAATATTCGCGAAATAGATTTGTACCATTTGGAGGAGTTTATGTATCCATCTTAAATTTATAAATGAGTAGATAGCTGCAGGGAGGGATAAAGTACGTGTAGGGTCATGCGGCATTACTGGATGGAAGGTAAATTGGATAGTAGTAGCTTGCTTGTACATTTAACGGCACTGGGTGACCGGATATATATTCATGGATCGCTGGAAGTGATGAATACATAGATTCAACCTCTACCCGAGTTATATCTAAACTTAATTTAGATTATCGCTATATCTATATAATATATTATAGATGTCACTTCCTTAAAAAAATGATGTTTATAAACCATCCCAAAGAGGGCATAACATACATCTATTTCAGCTGAAAACTCCGCGCCCAAGATACCTAGGTGGGTGGTGGACTGAGCAACCTTCGATAATAAGTCACGGGGCTTGGGGGGTTGCCCGGGTTCAGTACGGGCAATACTTAAACCACCCGTATAATTCTAGAGGGAAAAAGAAAAAATAAATGGAACTCAGGTCCAGAGTCATGTTGCGCCGGGGAGGGGGAAGGGCATTACCGCATGACCCAAAGTTTGAGGGGACACAGTAGTTAAAACTAAGCGCCCATGAAGGAAGGAGGGGAAGGCAGCCAGAGAGCCAGAGAAAGGCTCAGCTTGAAGAAATGCTGGGCTCGAGCTTTTGGGGCGGAGGGGGAGCAGCCTAAGCCTAAAGCAGCCATGGGCGGGTAACTGGAAGGCCGAGCCTGCCGGGGTGGCCTTTTGGGGGGGGGAAGAAGGCAGGGCGGCTGTGTTTGGGTACTCTGAAGGAGGTGGGCGGTAGTGTGTGCGGGCTCTAGGGGAGGTTTGGGGTGTTTGGGGGGAGTTTGGCCTTGAGCTATGTTGGCAGTGCCCGTAGTGGGTGACGGACACCACCGGGGGGTATTTAGTGGGCCTAATTCCCCCCTCTGCGAGCCGAAAGCTGTTCCCCCCTAATTCCCTCTAATTCCCTAGTTCTTCCTTCTTACCCCCCCCCAAATCCCACCCGCTTTCTTTTCTCTTCCCCCCCAAACTCTCAACCAAAATTTCTCTCTTTCGCTCCCCCTTCCCCCTCAAAGTCTTACCTCTCACCACCACCGCCACAACCCCGTCATCACATCACCACCATTATGACTACCAAGCACGATTCCGAGGCCACTGTGGCCGTCAACATCGAGGAGCTGCGCAACTCTAAGGATGCTGTAAGTCATTAGTTTCTCACTCTCCCCCGTCTGTTTTATTCTCTTTTTCTGTGCTTTTCCCGTCGCGCTCTGCTTGTCCTTCATGGCCCGCTGCTCCCGCCGGCGCGCTACCCTACGCGTCGCATATCAACAGAGCTTTCGCGTCCAGGCAAACAAGCTCCATGGGTTCATCTGAGCTCTGAGTAATTATCGCAACATTGTTCTCTTGCTTCAGAAAGCTTTGTAATTTTGCTATGCCCTCTTGTGAGGGCAGCGCGTCGCCGAGGGACCTGGGCAGGCCCTCTCTGCGCGTGCTATGTTTCCCGCACCCAAAACCCTCCGGCCTGCTTAGCTTAGCCGCCGACCCCCCGAACCCATGCAACCTTCCCCCCCCGCAATCTCACCTGGGTCTCTGATGAACCCTTAATTCACATATTTGATCCTCATTCACTCCACACTTATCACTCACAACCATCTCATCTCCGTGTCTGCACCTCACTAACATACCTCCCAGGTCATCATGCGCCTCATGGCTCTGCAATCCTACATTGCCGATCTGAGCAAGGCCTACGTGGAGCACGTTAATAATGTTATCAACGGCGGCCCTGCCACCATCGACATTCCTGCCATGCCCACTGGTCTGACTTACCACGTGGAATCCACCCGCGCTGCTAGCCCCAGCGTCAAGGCTGAGGCTGGCGGTGTGAAGAAGCGCAAGCGTGCGCCCGTGGATCCTAATGCTCCCAAGCGTGCTCTAACTCCGTACTTCCTGTACATGCAGCAGAACCGCACCAAGATCGCTGAGGATCTGGGCGGCAGCGCCAAGCCCAAGGATGTTGCGGACGAGGGAACTCGCCGCTGGCAGACTATGGACCCCAAGGAGAAGGATATCTACAAGGCTAAGTACCTTGAGAACTACGAGGCCTACAAGCTCGACATGGCCGCTTACAAGGCCGGTCGCAAGGCGGGTGATGACGATGCCGCCAACGACCAGCTCCAGCAGAGCATTGCTGTTATTGAGAACGCAGAGTCCGAGTCTTCTGACTCTGAGACCTCCGAGTCTGAGGAGGAAGAAGTTGAGGAAGAGTCCCCCTCCCCTCCTCAGCCCGTGAAGCAGAAGACTCCTCCCAAGAGTGCCGGCGCCAAGCGTCGCCGTAGCGATGTCAAGGCTGTCAAGGAGGTTGCCGAGTCTCCCGTGAAGGCCTCGCCCGTCAAGAAGACCCGCAAGGCTGCTGCCGAGCCTGCCTCCGTCAAGTCTACCCCTGCGGAGAGCAAGCGCCGTACTAAGAAGCGCAAGAGCGAGGTTTAAGTGATGGAAGGTGAACTGTGGATTGTAACTGCACTAAAGCGGAGGGACATATGATATGATATGCTTGATGTGATGCGGAGGCACCTACGAAATGAGGAGTTTCTTTTCTTTTTTCCACTTTTCTTTTTTCCCACATTTTTGGAGAACAATCCGGGGACCAACGGGGAAGCGTGTCTGAGTCTGGGGGACTTTAATCTGATGGGCGAGGGCGTTTGTGTCAAAAGTGTATTTATTGGGCCATTTTTCTTGAATGGAATTGATGATTGATTGCTCCAACTCCACTTGGTATCTCTCGGGTCTTTATAAGGTCGTCTGTTTTCTCTCTTTTTATAGTTTTTACTTTCCCGTTGCTTACATTCCGGGTCCATCCTTAACTATAAGGCGAGAGCGGGGCGAACCGAGAGAGCTACTTAGACACTGTTGTATGACATGTACTCTAAACAAGTAGAGTGTAGACAAGATGAATATAGCCACCAATAAAACCATTCATCTTCACTCTTTCTAGTCTAGACCCTATCCTCTCCCTGTCACCCCCTTATCATCCACCATCATCTCGCCCACTCACAAAATCCCCAATTTCCCTTAGCAACGCCGTGACTAACACGGCCGAGCAGCCCCGCCATGCACACCGTCCATCCACTCGCCCACTCGCCCAATCGCCCATCGGCGAGCTTATCTCTGGCCGTTCGCTCCTTATCGCGGGGCCACGGCAGTCGACGGGGAAAAGCGAAAAGGAAAAAAAAGAGAGATTAAGAGGAACTACAATCTCCCGACCTCCCCACATTTCTTGATTTCCGTTCTCTTTCTTCCTCGCTTTCGTTGTTGGGGATATTGAGAGCATTGTGTTGATTTTGATTTTACTCCCATTCCATTCCCTTTCTACTCGTTATATACTTGACCTTTTTACCTGCTCACCCCTGCCACACCTTAACCCCTCTACCCCCCGATAACGGTTCCCTGCTGCTGTACGCCAAGCTCCGGGTTCCACCTGCGCCATGCAGCTCGTTCCGAAGGAGGTAGGGTTGAACATCACTACATAGCCCCAAGATTGGGCTAACAGAAGAATGACAATGACAATGATGCTAATATGTTTTCCGTATATAGCTTGACAAGCTCACGATCGCGCATCTCGGGTTCCTGGCGCAACGTCGTCTGGCGAGGGGTGTTAGACTGAATCATGCGGAGGCTGTGGTACGTTGGTCAACGCCTGGAGAGGGATTGAAGGGAGGCAGTTGTTTTGCGGGCACATGTCGCTGATAAGGGTGTTCCTTGCAGGCTTTGATTTCTAGTGTACTCCACGAGGTATGAATCGCGCTTATTGATGGCCATGCGCCCTGCGCCAACGCCTGACTAACACCGCGTTCTCGATGTACAGCTCATCCGCGATGGCCACTACTCCGTCGCCGATCTAATGTCCATCGGCAAAACGATGCTCGGCCGTCGTCACGTCCTGCCCTCCGTCGTGGCGACCCTGGTCGAGCTCCAGGTCGAGGGTACGTTCCCGTCCGGTACGTACCTGGTCACGGTGCACCATCCGATTAGTAGCGATGAGGGTGATCTGGAGCGCGCGCTGTATGGGAGTTTTTTGCCCGTTCCTTCGCGGGAGGCGTTCCCCGATCCGGATCCTGAGGATTATGTGCCGGAGAAGATGCCCGGCGCGGTGATTCCGGCTAAGCATGCGCGGATTGTGTTGAATGATGGGCGGAAGAGAATTCGGTTGAAGGTTATGAGTAAGGGTGATCGGCCGATTCAGGTATGTTGAGGGAGTAGGGCTGTACAGGACAGTGCGGGACTGCACTGCAGTGCAGAGAGACCACGGCTGACGAGTACTCCGACACCGCTAGGTCGGATCGCATTACCACTTCATCGAGACGAATCCGCAACTGCACTTCGACCGCTTACAATCCTACGGCTACCGCCTCGATATCGCCGCCGGCACATCGATCCGTTTCGAGCCTGGCGATACCAAGACCGTCACCCTAGTTGAAATCGCCGGTAACAAGGTTATCCGCGGAGGCAATTGGCTTGCCAATGGGCCTGTGGATCTGAGTCGGGCCGATGAGATTCTTACCAAGCTGCAGGCTGCCGGCTTCGCGCATGTCCCGGAACCGATGGCGGATAGTGCGCTGATTGCCGGGTTCTCGATGGAGCGCGAGGCATATTCGCGCATGTTTGGTCCCACGACGGGCGATTTGGTGCGTCTGGGTTTGACCAATTTGTGGATTCAGGTGGAGAAGGATATGACTAGCTACGGTGATGAGTGTGCTTTTGGTGGAGGTAAGACTCTGCGCGAGGGAATGGGACAGGCTTCTGGACGTTCGGCGGCTGAGTGTGTGGATACGGTGATTACCAACGCTTTGATTATCGACTATACGGGTATCTACAAGGCGGATATTGGTATTAAGAATGGTTTGATTGCTGGTATCGGCAAGGCTGGTAACCCGGATGTCATGGACGGAGTTCACCCGGACCTGGTGGTGGGATCGTCTACAGATGTGATTGCCGGCGAGAATAAGATCATCACGGCCGGTGGCTTCGACACGCATATTCATCTAATTTGCCCGCAGCAAGTGGATGAAGCGCTGGCATCTGGTATCACCACCTTCCTCGGTGGCGGTACCGGACCTAGCACCGGCTCGAACGCAACAACCTGTACCCCAGGACCCAACCACCTCAAGAACATGATGCAAGCCTGCGACACCCTCCCGATCAACATCGGCATCACAGGAAAAGGCAACGACTGCGGCGCTATCAGCATCGAAGAGCAAATCAAAGCCGGCGCAGCCGGTCTCAAGCTCCACGAAGACTGGGGCTCCACCCCCGCAGCCATCGACAACTGTCTAGCCCTCTGCGACGAATACGACGTGCAATGCATGATCCACACCGACACCCTGAATGAATCCGGTTTCGTCGAACAAACCATCGACGCCTTCAAGGGCCGCACAATCCACACCTACCACACCGAAGGCGCCGGCGGCGGCCACGCACCAGACATCATCTCCGTCGTCGAGCATCCAAACGTTCTCCCCAGCAGCACAAACCCCACCCGCCCCTTCACCCTCAACACGCTCGACGAACACCTCGACATGCTAATGGTCTGCCACCATTTGTCAAAGAACATCCCCGAAGACGTCGCCTTCGCAGAGAGCCGCATCCGCGCTGAAACTATCGCCGCTGAAGACGTCCTGCACGATATCGGCGCTATCAGTATGATGTCCTCGGATTCGCAGGCCATGGGTCGCTGCGGCGAAGTCATCCTGCGTACTTGGCACACTGCGCACAAGAATAAGGCGCAGCGCGGAAAGCTGGAGCAGGACCAGGGAACGGATAATGATAATTTCCGGGTGAAAAGGTATATTAGCAAGTATACCATTAATCCGGCGCTGGCGCAGGGTATGGCTCACCTTATTGGGAGTGTGGAGGTGGGTAAGGTTGCGGATTTGGTCGTGTGGAAGCCTAGTACTTTTGGTACGAAGCCGGTGCAAGTGTTGAAGAGTGGAATGATTGTGGTTGCGGAGATGGTATGCCCCTTCCCCCTTTAACCCCGACCCCGATGATTATAACGCGTGTCACTAATCGGTGTCTAGGGTGATCCAAATGCTTCAATCCCAACGATCGAACCTATGATTGTCCGCCCTATGTTCGGTGCCCGCTTGCCGAGTCTATCAATCATGTTCGTTTCGCAAGCTTCTATCGACAATGGAGTCGTGCAGAGCTATGGTCTGCGTAAGCGTATCGAGGCTGTTAAAGGATGTCGTACTGTTGGCAAGAAGGATATGAAGTTTAACGACGCGATGCCGAAGATGAAGGTTGACCCGGAGAGCTACGTAAGTTTGAATCCGATCTTTATGAAAAGGGATGATGCTAATCTCTGAATTTCTTTAGACTGTCGAGGCTGATGGTATGCTGTGTGACGCAGAGCCTGCAACCGAGTTACCGCTGACGCAGGCTTACTATATCTTCTAAGCCTGGGCTTCAAGCTGGAGCTGAAGCTGAAGCTGGAAGCTGTGTGATGTGAAGGGTCAGCTTGTGGTCCATACCTGGCCAGCTATGTTCTTCGTCGAGACTTTTCTTCTCCCCTTTTCCCTCCTCATTGTTTTCTATCTTGTCATTGTTTTTGTTTATCATCATCCCCCTGCATTGCCTGGTTCTAATATACCTACTCGAGCATCTACTTATTTTGGGCGTTTCGTTTGTTTCGTCATTGCAAGAGAGAGCGCTGTTTTCGTGTTTGTGTTTAGTTTTGATAGCTACGAAAGTGATGATTTCCTTTCTTTGATATTTGGAGTACATAGCAAATAGTGTAAGCTAGGTGATGGTAAAGCTGTTGCGTTGGGAAGTGATGAAGTGATCGGCTCCCGGAGGATAGGGCGAGTTAGTCACTTCGCTGCCGTTTTAATTAAATCATAGAGCACAATCTAATGAGCAACGAGGCGTAACCAGGACCTTCAAACATCCACACGATGACAGATAATCTAGTCAAATGTTGTTTCCGGAAGAAATAGGTACAACAATTCGAGCTTTATATCCATGTTCAGTTCCAAAAGCTATATATCGATGGCCAATAAGAGATAAAGACCAAGTTGACGAAAGAATGAGATAGATTCCCCGCATCCAAGGCAGAAAAAAAGCACTTGCACCAGTTACCGTCTCCTTCAACCATTACAGGTTCTTATTCTTGCTTGTTACCAACGATTCCCACGTTACGAAGCCCCAGAGAGCTTACTAGGAAGACAGCTACCATGCCAGCAAATATAGTCCAATACGCAGCACGATATCCCTCTAGACGATGACCGCTTGTTTGAGAAGCTCTACTTGTATCATTTGCCGAGCTATCATTATAGGCAGTGACGGAAGCGGCTATGACGGCCGTGACAGCCAATCCAACAGAGTTACCCAGCTGGGAGATGGTATTGAAGACACTCCCAGCCAGAGCCATTGAGCCATCAGGGAATGCCCGAGAAACGATGAGACTAGAAACAGTTCATAGCACTAGGCAAACAATAAGTCACCATTTGCATCATTCTTCGTCATAGCGGCGGAAGCTGTTTTGTCGTCTCGCGGTGTTAAGGACACAAAGGCAACTATTAAACTGATCCGGGGAGAACAACAGCCAAGTCACCTAGTTCTCTAAATAGTACGCAAAGAGTTTGAAGAACAAAATGAACACAAATCACGCCCTAGGTGCCTCCTTAAACCCGCGCGTTCTCTAAATGATCAGAATTACCTTTTCTGTCCTAGTGATATACAATCCCTGCAAGCCCATATCTACGTTCTCATCCTACCAGTAAGAAAGGAGCGGAGCCAGGGTATCTCGTGGGTTCTTGATGGCTTGCTGTGAATCGTATATACGGACCATGCTTCGAGGTCGACTGCCCCAGCTGGTTGCTGTCTAATTACCTATTAACTTGATCTGAAACGAGGCCATATCAATATTGCAGGCTTCGATACTCGGAGTAAACTGGTTCAAGTTGTTGCGTAATCCCAAGATTTCATACAAAAATATAGGAAACGAGGAATTAGGGAGCTACCAATTAGAGGACGCTGTAAGTAACTCTCCACTTTCGTTGACAGATTCTACGAGGCCCTCAGGCAGAAGCTCAAAGCCTAAACAGCATGCGCGAAACCAAAAGTAAGCTGTAAGCCGATTTATGGGCAGTACAAATACAGCGTAGGGCATCTAGTCCCTCAATTTACTAGTAAGCAAATTTCAACTACCTTAGATATATTTGGGGTCTTGTTAACTGCACTATGAAGTACCAGAATGCTTATTGCACGAAATAGTAGTCCCAATTAGGAACTCCATTGCCCCACCACCAAAAGCTACATTTGAGTCTCACTACCTGTATGAACCCTGCCAAGTCCTTACAGTAGCGTTGTAGTGTGATCTTCTCAATTAATCTAAATTCCTAGCCATTAGTCCATATTCAACATTTGCAGCTTAACACTCATTTCCATTTTTCCATTTTTGAGGATCCTCTAACTACATAGACTTGCGCTCGATCGATCGACACTAACCTTTTAACCAGCCCCGCCAATTCCCTTGCCGTCCGTCCATCATCAAAAGCCCATATGGATCCAACGCCCCCATTTCTCGTTCCTATACAAACAAACACCTATACAACTATAACATCTATACTGCATACTCACTTACTTGTACGCATGAAACAAATTACCATGGCTACTCTCACCCCCACACCAAGAATCACTCTATCTCCCCCAAACCACCACGCCTCCAAATCTCCAAACCCCAAAAACAAGGCTCCATCCATCGACTTTCTCACCGGTACCTGGCACGTCACACACTCCAGTCTACCCCTATGGAAAGATAAACGAAATGTGAAAATCACTTATACACCTATTCCCACCAACACCACCACCAACAACGCAGCAGGAGGTGATCTCACTAAGTTGGACGATCTGGTCCAATATCAATCGCGGAACCCTTCAAACCCCAAAATCCACACCGTCCATGGTGTAGACACGCCCTCGCAATCGAATCCCGGTGCGTGGGATTGGCGTGGGAAGGGGTGGTTGCTTATTGCGTCGTCGAATTGGGAGGTTTTAGGGTTTGGTTATGAACCCAAGACTGGGACTGTGACTGAAGGCGAAGAGGAGCTGGGAAATGCATGGGTAGTTACTTATTTTGCTAAGACGCTCTTTACGCCGGCGGGCATTGATGTTTATTCAAGGGGTAAGGAGGGGGTTAGGGGGATTTTTTGGAGGGGATTATGGGAGCTTTGCGGGAATTAGGAGTGGAGGAGATTGGGAGGCTTGTTGAGGGGGTTTTTGAGGTTCCGAGGGATTGAAGAGATGGATTGATGGAAAGATGGATGGGGGTATAGGAGGGTGCATGAGTAGGTGATTTGCTTTTGAGATTGTTGTATTCTTGGATTAGTGTATTTACTATGTCTTTTGTTACTTAATGGTTGAC
Organism: Penicillium subrubescens; assembly: GCF_028828155.1. NCBI lineage: Eukaryota > Fungi > Ascomycota > Eurotiomycetes > Eurotiales > Aspergillaceae > Penicillium > Penicillium subrubescens. Next base: position 3,145,100 of record NW_026643151.1, on the reverse strand, counting down.
TCTAGTGCATTGATATGGGTGCTTGACTGACCAGTTCACCCTTTCATAGCGAGTAGCTTGTACATACCAAGTCCATAAGCATCGCCGCCCCATGGGAATTGAAGCAGTTCGCCGAGAGGGTCACTTCCCCGGCCAAATGAGACCCACCGGACTCCGCCGATTCAAGGGGATCATGGCCGAGTCCATGTCGGACGTATCCGATTCATGCAATGCATAGACTGGATATTGTAAAATAATTACTGTATATGCAAAGTGCTGACAAGAATTATGCTAGTAGGAATCTACGGTGCTAGGCTTAGTGTCCTACATGATACCTCTACTTGGGAACATAGGCCTACTGGCCCGGTCATATTGACATTCACTTTCATTGATGCACTGGAAATTTCTCCCTTGCGAATCCAAGATAAGAACTCCAGGCACACTTTCATAACTCACTAGCCATCTTGTAAAGCGAGGACAAAATTATGATGGCTCCCGCAAATATCATGAAACTCGCACAACGTTTCTCTGCTTCTCCACGCAGGTCCTTCCGGGCAGGCCTAACATTCAACGGACATTCAACCGGCGACAGGAGACCTGGGATATAACAGAATGACACACCCCTTCGCTACGACCGTTAAGCCTGTCGATCATCCATCGCAATTTCTGAAGACCTCAATATCCAATCAACGAAGTGAGACAAGTCCAAGAGGATACCACTCAGCTTGTCTCTAATCATTGAAAGTCAGATCGAAATCAAAACCTTCCCTTGAAGAACCTGCTGGGATCCGCATCGTTCACAGTTCCATCTCTTCCTCGCCGTGATTATCACCCGCTGAGGTGAGCATCCCAGTCCAGGCCGAGAACTTGTCCTCAAAGGCGGCAAGATACGCCTCGATTCGAGCTTCTAGTTGCACCGAGGCAGACCCATCCAGCCGATGCATATTGTTAAGCTCTTCCAGTCGCTCGCGGGTCAGACTGGTAGAGCTTGCAGATCCCACAGAGGGGGCCAGGTCGGACTCGGGGACTGAAATCTGGCTTTGCTGGGCAGGTGGAGATTGAACATTCGACGAGGAAGCTGCCTGGATTTGCGCAACCCCAGCTTCGTTGCGATGGACCATCACTCTTGTCCAATGGCCTCGGGGTGCCCTGGCTGGAGGACTATCTTTGACTTCCTTAGTAGCCTCCGTCTTTGCGTGCTTTGGCTTTGGGGACGTTCGCTGCGCAGTCTTGGGCTTTGGATTCCTGGAGTCGGCTGGACCGTCTAGGCCTCCAGACCAGGTGGGAGGAAGAGGTCCGACTTGCATTTCCGCCGGGTCAGTCTGGTCCTGGAGGTACTCCTGAGCGCGTCTAATTTCGTCGCGCTTTTCTTTGACCGCGCCAGGAGTGGGCAGATCCACAAGTCCAAGCAGCTTGCTAGTCATCCGTGTCTCCTGCTCGGCTGCGATCGACGAAAAGTCGTGCTCGACGTCTGCAAAAAGTAGCCATTTTTCATTGAGCTCCCGAAGGAGTTCATATGACATCCCAGACAACGATTCGTAAGAGGCAGGGTCCTCATTGCGTTCCTCGAGGAAAGCAGGTTCTGGGTAGCCCGCCTCCTGGCGTTCTTCCCTGACCTCTACTTCAGCTGCCCAAGCCTGTTCTGCCTCCTGAACTTGTTTCTTCTGCTGCTGAAGGCGCCGAGAGTAACCGGGTTGGTCAGTAAGCAAGTGATCAAAGAACTCGTCCACAAGCTCCCTTCCCCCCGAAACGTCGCGGTTATCTACCACGCAGGCATGAATGTCCTTGGGCTTGAAGACGCTAATGAAATGACACAGCTCAGAGTACGAAGAATGCCGTGCGTAGGGGAAGCGCTGTGAGAAGGGTTAATAATAGTCATTTCGCAGTTAGCCCAGGATAGAAAGAACTCACGATGACCGTTCGACGAGGGTTGCCCGTCACATTTGCTCTGTTTTCTACGGCCATATTCTGATCGTACTTGAGGACATTGGCCACAAGAAGGTCCGCGAAGTGATCGAAACGCATATCGCTATCCAAAAGGATGCCATACTTGCTGATCGAGAGTTTGCCCCCGTTGTTCTGCAGGTCACGGAGCATCCGCCATTCGAAAGTGAGTTTTTGCTGCTGGCTGTGGGAATTCATGCGCTTGAGGCAATATTTCACTAGATGCAATGCGTTCATCCCTGCTATGAAATCAAGTTCATGTCGCTGGTAAACATCACCCGAGCCACCTCCAGCGCCCATATCACACATTTCGAACCCGTCATTCCCACGACCCAGGAATGGCCTGAGGTAGACTGTCTTGGGCTGACAGGCAATAATACATGGAGGGGCACATAGGTGAATCCGAGCGCCGCAGATATCGTTAGTGAGGCAGCCTGGGACAATGTCGTTGCCCAGCCTGAAGCCATTGTAGGCCGCAGACTCGTCGACCCCTCTGTTGGCCTGACCAAGAGACTGATAGAGTGCCAGCTGATATGCATCGGGATGAACCTGTTGATAGGAATTGGTGAGAACGTGCTTGGAGTTATGCGAGACTTGGAGAGAAAGGGTTGAATTGGTTGAAATACCTTTGTTCGCAGTGCGGCGGCAAGGGTTAGCCAGACTTCCTCGTAGCCGAATGTCCAGGCTCCGAGGTGGAAGACCGTATCTGGCGGAAAGCTTTGGACCCGTTTCAGGAGCTCTGCAATGCCCTCGGCCTTGGAGCAGAAGGTCTCGGGGGGTACACCAGCATGATACAGGTACGTAGTGTCAAGATACAAGTTATCGAGCCGCTTGCCACCCAGAGTGTATGGGATCAGGAAGGGATTCCGTATCAGACTGTCGACCCACCATTTTTCCGCTGTGATTTTGTTAGTTTGGAAGACTGAAGACCTATTGAGTTGGGAGATAGGTTGCTGACCTCGGATGTCGCCAGTGTAGAGAATTGTCTTATTATCGCCCTCGATCAGGAACATGACACTTCCCGGGCAATGGTTGGCATCGATAAGGGTCACGCGAATCTTTTTAATCGGGGTAAGTTCAATCTCCGTCGGCGTGTTCAATGGAATTGGGCGCTGAACGAAATGAGGAATGAGTCGCTGTATCCCAAATTTTCAAAATATTTGCAAGCAAAATCACTTGATACTACTCACCAGCAGCTTGTTGAGATGTTTGTAGGTCACCTCTTGTGCTTCCAGAATCCCTCGCGCGATATTCATGCGATGGGGGAATTTCTCAAGCCGCAGCAGTAACTATTTTAACCCTGGTCAGTTGGCCCGCCTCGACCCTCGTCAGAATAAACTTACCTCGCGCGTGGTCGGGGAACAGTAGATGAACGGCGCCCGGAAGGACTCGAGGCCCTGGAGATGATCGGTATGTACATGGGTGAGGAAGCATGCCAAAGGCGGAGGCCGATCATCGCTCTTCCGAAAGTAGTCGACTTGATAATGGTGATGCTCTTCTCAGCTGATGTTTCACTCGGCCCAGGATTGTGTCATACTTACTCTGAATGTCCGGGAACTCTAGAATCGACTGTCAGCCGGGGTCTGTCTGAGGGTATCGGAGAAAGACTGAGGGAATGCGACGTACCTGCAAGGACCCCATTAAAGGTCGACATGATGGGCCCGGGCTAGTACTAGCCCTTAGGCTAGACGTGCCAGGCGGTTGTTCGATGCGCTGTCCGTGAGTAGTGGAGTGGCTGTGATGCGAATCCACCGAGTCCAGCTGGCGCTGCAGTGATCGTGCAGAAGCGACAACAACAAGAAACCCATCTCAACGTGTCGAAGCGGATTTGTGTTCCCTTTCGAGCCGCGCTTAGTCGTCGTTGTTGTCGCGTAACAATGCGATTCGATGTTTTCGAGGTTTTGGGATGGTTGATTAGTCGTCGAAATGCCGAACTGCCCGTGACTTTTTTGTTCCCAGCCCAAGTTGCCCTCCTTCCACTTTTCTCCTTTCTTACGCCGTCGACTCCGTGTTTTTCCTTTCATTCTTTGTCTTTCACTCCTTTTCGTTCCTCCTCCCTTCTTTACGATTCCATCGCATGTGTGTACATCTTCTTGTCCTTCGTTATCTCCGTAATCTCCTCTCTTCAGTCTTCCTTTTCCGCCCGTGAATTGCGCTCTATGACTTGTTTGTCCCCCACCAGTGTCTAGACCGCCCCACTGTTGGGAGCTGTCAAGATCCCTAAACAATTAGGGAATTCCATTAACAACAAGGAGGGGGCGACTCGCCTGAGCGCCTGAGTCGTTTCAGTTTCACACCTGCAGCTGGGTAACTGGCCAGCAGACTATTCTCGATTCTTTTCTCCTTCACCTATTTCATCCCTATCTAACCCTCTTCTCCCTCACCTTCGCCTTCACCATGCGGAAGCCATCGCTTACTGGGATTGTGTACGAGACGCTCTTCCCTCGGCAGCGCTCTACTGACCCGGGGTCCTTTGCCTCACACATTACTCGCAACCTAGTTCCAGAGGTGCGAATTGAAACAAATGCCTTTTATGGACCCCTCGACTGCATTGAAGCCCAATATCCGGGCCTGGATTATGCCTATGCTCCCCACCGCCTCAGACTGGGCCGCTTCCCGTGGCACCGCCGCCTGTTCCGCGCATTCGACGAACTCAAGCTGACTGAAGAGGAGATTTCGGGGATATGTTGCTGGGAGGGCACCAAGTCGGCGCGCCAGCGCTATGAAATGGAGGAGGGCATCACGGTGCGGGACACGACCGGCGATACTACCCGCGTTGCGACACCGACACCTCCGCCCGCAGTGAGGATCCATCCTGACTTCTACACCTTGACTGAGGAATCCGAGGAAGATGAAGAAGATTACTTTGACATGATGGTTGAGACCGGGAGTGATGACACCGTGCGCGCGAGTAGTTCGCGTACCTCCAGTGCTCTGGCCGACTACCGCCCCTCGTTCGGCGAGGACGAGTACAGCGATGAGGAAGTGGAGAGCTGTGGCCTGGCTCTCAACAATCGTCTGTTGGCTGCAACAGCCGCACGAGCCCAAGGTGCCAATGTGCCCGTTGATGCGGACTATGAACAGTGGCTGAAAGATGCCAACGAGCGCGGCGGCTACGACTGGATGGTGGCGGCAATTCGCGCCAACCAGCCATTGAACAATCCCGAGGCAGCGATCTCATCGCCCTCTAGCCCGATCGTTGATGATTCCGAACCACGAGACCAGGCAAGTGAGGTAGATGAAGCTATTCGATCTGCTAGTCTTGCGGCTGCAATGCGTGCGGCTGAATCTCGATACCCGCTACGATATCCAGATCCGCCTGAGATCACAGACTTTACACACATGGCCACACCTCGACGGAGTCCGAACTGGCGCCAGTTCCCGGCAGAGGATGATACGGATTGTCCGATCACCTCCCAACCCCAGACAGCTCGCACTTCCAACGCAGCACGCTGATCACGGGCGTACTTTTCTCCTTTCGATATGACTGACTTTAAAAAGCGACTCGACATGACCACACGGACTGCATTTAATGGCGCATTTCTCCTCGATTTTTTTTTTTCGCATTCTTATCTCTGAAATGGACTGGATCCTTTCCGGATATCATTACTCAATGCTCTAGTTATCCATATGTGTCGCTTTCTCTCACAGTTCTCCCCCAAAGCCTTTAAGATGGAAGACTCATTTCTGCATGGGCAGATCTTTTAATACCCCCTCTTTACATCATTCTGATGGTCGCTGATTCCGTCGAATTCTTGTTTTATTCTAAGACGTCTTGTTAAGGAATTCTATTTTAAACTCTTATCTATGTTGGTTTCAGAAAGAAGCATTGCGTAGTTGAAGTCAGTAAATCGCTTACCTGTGGTGCTCCGCGGTAACCCCGAAGCTCTGGCGGTGGGCCCGCCGATAAGCACTTTTGACCCTCCCGTCGCAGCTCCGAGTTCACCACGAACCTCAAACTGGGACTGCGGAGGCCACACTTTGTTTCTTTGCTCCTCAGTCACACTCAAAAGCACGAAACATGGATCGCTAAAGACCCTTCAGATCACTGGCTCCGTTGAATTCGCTCCGCTAGCTGCCTCTCGCACAACCCATCCCTTGGATACGGCATTCGCTTCACGATGATCAAGGCAATCTTCTACAGCAAATTCGACACCCAGGAGGGTCAGACTACAATCCCTCAGCACATATGATTCCAGAGAATTGCTGACAGAAATCTATTTCAGGCCCCAAGGTTGTCCATCAAGTCCCCGACGGTGCCATCGTCCCCTCATCCACCGCGCCCGCGCAACCCCTCTTCCTGACCTTCTCCGACGTCTCGTTCTTCGTGATCCCCCGCCAGGAGCTCTGTGGCAACCTGCTGCAGGTTTGCACAAATGGCTACCGTATCCTAGGCTATCCGATTTGCATGAAATCAGACCGCTATTCTCGCAATGAGTTCATATTCAATTTCTGCATTGTCCTGGCCGAAGAGGAGGACTTCAGCCAGTATAAGAGCGTGGTACAGAAGCTAGCAGACTTGATGCATGCATTGGAGGAGCAGAATGGGTTCCTGTCAAGAGACTTTTCCAAGACTGGCGAGGGGAAGGTGTATAGTCTTTGTGAGATGTTGATGGAAGATTTGAACAATTATTGCGAGTGCATGATTCCGATAGGTGAGTGGAGGCTTTTTGGTTTGGATCGTGATGCGATGATGCTGACAGTAACTCAGATGAGCTCAATACTCTGAACATCAAATTGTTCCCCATATATCCCTCACCACCGCCAGTCAAGGCGTGGCAGGTACCTTTATTCACAGTGCGGTACCAGGCTTTCATGGACGAGAATTGGGATCTGTCCCTACAGCGGGTATTTCGAGAACTATCGAAAAGGGAACCGAATATATCAGCTAATTCTAGCAGATTGTTCCACATATCAATGGTGTCAACAGCGTCCGGATCATCTCCATCCTTGCAGATACCGACTTTTCCCTCACATGCCGAGCAATCCGACATTTACTATACTATGGTTGTTTGTTTCTCTTGGATATCTTCTCATTTTCAGCCATCTACGCACCAACAGCACAATTCAGCCTCACCATTGGCTCAGACGAAGCCATGCAGCTCGAATGCGCACGCTACGTGAATACACGATTCGCACCACACCGGCCGATCGGCCCTCATACACCTCTCCCGCCCCAGATAGTACCGGTAGCAGCAGCAACCAGTGGCGGCAGTACAGGTGGTGCCGGACCACTATCAAGCCCGCTTACTGATCCTGCTCCAAGTCTATCCCGCGACGAGTCCCGCTTCGACGCAGAAGAGATATGGCCCTTGCTGGGCGATCCAGAAGACGTACCACACAGTGGCCGCAAAGTCCCCGACATACCCGAGAACAACAGCATCCCTGCCGGCCAGGGGCCTCGAGTAGTGGATGGTGTAGGCATCGTCGAACTCTACGCAGCCCTGAAACAGGGCCAGAGTGTGAAACAGTGGTACTCCCAGCACAACCGCGAGCTTGCCAACATCGATATTCGTCGCTTCATTACCTTCGGTGTAATTAAGGGCTTCCTCTACCGTGTCCACAAATACGCCTGCGCAACCGGTCAGCCAGCGCCGACCCCGCGCTCATCATCTGTGGCCCCCATAACTGCATCGGCAGGGCCGTCCTCTCGTGCCACGACTGGGAATAATACTCCTTACGCGGCATCTAGCGTCGGCGAGGACGCTCCTATTCACGCCCGTCGGGATGGCAGTCGTGAGCGTGCCGCATCCTTTCATAGTGGAAGCCGCGGTGGTATTGGGTCAGGCAGTGCACCCTCGGGGGTGTTTGAAGACGAGGAGGACGAGATTGATGATCGGACGCTGTCAAAGTTTCTGGACGGCACGCACAGCTTCGACCAGATTTGTACAGAACTGGAGATTAGCGAGCGCGAACTGACGGTTCGATTGAAGAGGTACCCCGGGGAGGTGTTAATCCTCCATCGGTGAGGCTGTTCATAGGAATGGTTGATCGAGCGTGTTTTCTGGATAGTTTTGAGTCGTTCATAGTTCATAGATACCCCTATTCTTCGCTTCGAGTCCTCACTCCTCAGAGCCGCATATGCTTATTATTAGTCGCGTTGGATCCGTGGCGCAGCACGGCCTCGGGCCGCAACGTGGATCGAGTGGACCACAGCACAGAGCCCCGCAGTTGATGCACCTTGTTGCAGAAGAGGGTAAGCAGCGCAAGCATACCTATCACCTGCCTTTGGCTCCGTCCCGACTCTCTCCCATTCCAACTCTACCTCATCCTTTGATACTACAGTTCAATATCGCTCCATGATGGCTCTCCTATGATCAGACCACATCATGTCTGACCCTGGCGGTACCTACAACCCCCTCCCCCGCAAACCCGGCGCGGGCGTACCTCCGAACGCACCAATACTATCCGCCATCCGCACGCGGTTTGAGGACATTGACCATCAGTCCTATCAAAATGCTCACCGTGTGTTTCCTGAGCTTCCCGGAGAAAGATCTGCTACTTTGTCGCAGGTTTACGCTTCGCCCGGAACACCGGCAATAGATATTGTTTTTGTGCATGGTCTCAATGGCGACCCCTACAAGACATGGACAACTATGTCCGGCTGCTTCTGGCCAAGGGATCTTTTGCCAAAGATGCTCAGCCCGATCCTTCACAGGGTTCTCAACTATAGATATGATACGAATGGGGCCAACGATATTAGTGGTCACGCGCGGAATTTGGCAGAGGTTTTGGCGAACGACAGAAAAGTACGTGATCCCAGTTCCATATCCTCCTCTGCATGAGCTGGTAAATGAACTATTTGCATGCTGGAGTCATTGCTTCGACCCTCAATGTGTTGTTATCTTTCTGGTATTTCAATGCTCGGACACGCGAGGTAGCGCAGAGCAAGAGCTGAACGTGGGTTTATCAGGCACGAACCTGTCTTGACCGACCGATCATCTTTGTCTGCCACTCACTCGGTGGAATAGTCGTCAAACAGGCACTGATTCACAGCCACGAACTGGCTACTGACAACTATGTTCAATCTAACTTCGTGTCGACTACCGGGATCATCTTTCTCGGCATGCCGAGCCGTGAAGACGATCTCGCCAATTGGGGCTCTATGTTGCGGAGCCTCAATTCAGCCATTCTATTTAAGAAGTTTGCAGAAGAGCCCCCACTCCTGGCCGATTCGCTTTCTGGCAGCAGTGCGGTTCTGCAACGAATCAATCGCCGTTTTGAAGAGATAAAGGGGAATTTTCGTATTATCTCCTTCTACGAGGCTCGCTCTACGCAGAGAACAGAGACTGTATCCATATCCACAGGTTCTTCTATACCCATGAGTCCTAGCATATGCGCGAGTGCTGCCATACCCGAAGGTGTTACCATATCCACAGGTGCCCCCTCAAGCCAAGGGCTTCTCAAACCATCGGACTCCGCAAATGAGCGAGGTAAAAAAAGGTCCCGGCTTGGGACTAACCTTTTGAAAAAGCTGGGACTTAAGACTGATAAAAAGGAGCCTGAGATCTCGTCAAGTCGCGAGGAGACGCTGTACGAGTACCATACCGTCAAGACCACATTCACCGTGGATGGAGTATCGGTGCCACCGGATTATCTCCCAGGCACAGAGTCAATTGGTATTCACGTAAACCATACCGATATTTGCAAGTTTCACGACGCAGATTCCCCCCGGCTACAAGGCCGTGGCGGAGGCTCTCCTTCAATGCTCACTACATGCTTCCCGTACTATCGCGGCTCGGGGAGGCCATGGTAGAGGGGCTCGTGCTCTTGGGGTGTCTCTAGGGAAATCTCCTGGTATGTGCGCTGGAGAGCACCCAATACATTGCTTGCGTACTGTTCAGACGATCCACCTGATCGCTGGGTACATGCCTACATAATCGGGACTTACCCTAATACCCTTCATAAGTAGGAACCCGTGAGCCAGATCTGGCTACAAGCTCGCCGCAGGATGCCTCGTTTATAACGACCATGAGGAGAAGTCTCTTCTCGGTGAGCAATATCCACTGCGCTTCGTGCGTGGCCTATGTCACCGAGGTCCTCTCTGAGGTCCCCGAGGTCCAAGACATCGATGTGTCACTCTTGACACATGAAGTGCGTGTGTCTCATGGGATCTCTGTGCAATCCGAAGACTTGGCGTCTGCTCTCATCCATGCCGCCTTCGAAGTTTATCGTGTCGCAACCTATGATGACCGGGGAGCCATCATTTACGAGGTCGATACCACCTCTTGGAATGACATCAAAGAAAGGCTACAGAATAGTCGAGAGAATAGACATATTGCCAACTGTGACGCTTGCCAGAAAGAAGAAGCTCAGCAATTCCCTCGCAACTCCACTCGTGAGCCAGATCTGGCTCCAAGCTCAGCAATGAGCAAGGTCCAGCAGCTTTTTGTCGCCCCTCTAGCTTTCCGTCCTAATACGGTCTTTGTTGGCATGCAGGTAGAGCTAGAAACTCTACATAGCCGCTTATTTCAGTCCAAAGATCAAGGTTATGATAACAGGTCTGTTCTGATTAGTGGTATTCAGGGATCTGGTAAGACACATTTGGCGCTGCAATACGCCTTCACCTATCGCGAGTCTTACCCGGGTGGGATATTCTGGGTCTGTTCTAGCTCTTACGAATCGGCATGCGATGGCTTCAAACAGATCGCTCAAACAGCTGGACTACTTGGATTTACTGACGCTGAGAATTCCGAAGACTCTGAAGTTCAACGGTCTCGGTGTGTTTCTGCTGTCCTGGAGTGGCTTGCAACGCGGGAAGATTGGCTTTTAGTCTTCGATGGGATTGAACTTGAGGAGGACGATGATGATGCAAGAGTCAATTTCAAACGCCTTATACCAAGGAGTCCAAAAGGAAGAATTATCTATACATCGACAGATGGCACTGGGCCACTCCTTCCCCAACCATATTGCATATGGCTCGGCCCACTGCAGGTTGAGGATGCTTGCAAACTTCTTTACGAGACTCTCGGCATAGACACGCCAACGGAGGAGCAAGTTCGTCGGGCAACCACGCTCGTGGAACGCTGCGAAAGTTTACCACTGGCTATTCACGCACTGGGCCGCCAAATTAAGGCGCAGGGCACGTCAATCGAGACTTTCGATCTGAATGATAAAACGGATAGACTTGGGATTGGAGTCTTCCACTCGATCGTGAATGAGATGTACCGCTTGCAGAAGCGCCAAGCCTTGAACTTACTTCATCTATTATCTTTTTTGGACTGCCACACTCCAGTGCGCCTCATTGAGTTCGGATGCGAGGCACTGACAGCACCTGATTCTGCCGATATTTTGACCAGTCCCCGAGCTGGAGAGGCTCCTGATCTTGGTACCACGATAGCAACTTTGCTCACTTATGCGTTGGTTGAGCGAACGAATGATACCGAATTGCCTCGCTCCAGCCCGTACTCTGAGAGAAATGTGCCTCAGTTCTCGGAGTATGCGTTAGCAAAAGCCTCAGGGAATGCTGGCCTGGATGACCTAGATGGCCTCCTCTCCATTGAACGGGAAATATTAGGACTTGATGTCCTTCGAACTCACGATGTTGTGCAAAATTTCTGCAGAGAGGACGTGAGACTGAAAGATATCAGTCAGTTGGAGGAGCTACAGCAAAAGGAAACAATCGGGAAAGATCAAGTTGGATTCTACGATACGTGGCTGATTCTGACACAGGGCTTTCTCATCAAGTCCTACGATACCGCCCAGAAAACTTCGGATACGCTTCAAGGTCGTCCTCTTGGTCTTCGTGATCTTCGGGAGTATGCCACCCATATCGCAAATTTGACCCAGCTGTTTGAAGAGAGGAACAGGAGGAGCTCAAAGCCTACGCCATGGTATATATCAAAGGCTCAATTGAGCTTGCGACACCTCAGCAGAAATATACGTCTCGAGCTCGAGCTATTACGTACAGCCCCATTACTGAAACCTACCGGCAGACAAGCCTCTATATTTGAGAAACTCCCTACGCTAAGCTCGGGGACCACCACACCACGGGATGACTTTGATGCCATCGACTTTGTGATGACTGAAAGGTCCGTTGAAGGGCATGTTCGGTCTGTCGTGGAACATGAACTCGATGTTACAATAGGGTCGGAGTCTCAGTATGTGTCTGATCGAGTATTTTCTGCGGGTCCACATTCTACTCTGGATACCCGAACAGCCCCAACCGCTCCTACGGTTCCAACTTCTGCAGACCCGGAAACAGAGGATTCACGAACAGTATATTCTGATACTCTTACCATGGACGGCTCGATCAAAGAGGCTTATGTCAACGAACTCGCTCATGAGCTTTTCAAAGCTGTTTCCACTTTCCGACTAGACTCCACATCTATGAGGCGTGTCGCTGATGCTATGCCTGGCTGCCTAAAAGCATTTTCATCAAGACTTGGGTGTACTACTTCGTCCGAACAGATCCAGCGAGATGTGACTGTGTTCATTCACAAATACAGACAGTAAGTTTGAGAAGGAATTTCTATAGTATTTTGCCAGCTGACTTTCTTCATAATAGTGAAATAGCCGGTGCATTCAATAACTCACTGGAGGATTCATCCACAGGCACAGGGTCCGCAGCCGACGAAGACATGCCACTGAATGATAAAATGAAACTCTGGTTGAGCCACTATGGGGACTCCATTGATGATACTCCATTCCACTGGGACCTCGAAGATGGCGAGGCTGGCCCTGCTGATATCCTCACACTTCTGCTCCCGATAATCGAGATCGGCGAAGAATCAAATCCCGATGCTTATCCTGTCATGCCGGGGCTTCAAAAATACCGCGAGTGTGTTCTCGAAACCCCGGCGTATGACTGGCTTATTGGTGATATTCAGAGACACTGTCTTCTCGAACCCTCTACTCCAGATGTAATGGCAGACATTGGCAGTGCAATCCTGCAGGGTCTGCCTTCACAGCTCCGATTTAGCAGACGAGAATCGGTGCCTTCTTACAAAATGACATATACTCTGGATTGGGACTTGGTCTCATTCATAGAGGATCAGGAATATAGCAAGGATAATGCCGAAGCACTCCCTTTGGTCATCACGCTCACCGGTTCTCGGGAAGCAGTCCAGGCACTGACTTGCTCACAATATCTGCATCAGACATGGCCGGCATCTGCGGGAGCGATGCTCAACGTACTGCAAGCTCTGCTAAAAAATAGACCCGCGGAAAAGGCTACCGGTACGCTATATCGTGTCCCTGAGTGAAATCGATTTTCTTGCCTGCTAACTGGCCTTTAGGCAACCTGCCCGATGGTACAAATCTTGTTGCTTCGTTTGTTTCCTCTGATACTTCGAATATTTCCAAGGTAACTTTTGAAGTGACGGGCTCTGCCTACTCAATCGCTGAGATCGGAGAGCAACTCTGCTGGCTTGGGTCGGCTCTTCGTTCTTCGCCCTACCCTGATCAAGTCGCATATTGCCAACCTCAAGTTGGTAAGCTGAGGGTAGTCAACGATGAGGGCCAGAGTGGCAAGAAGCAACAAGCTACCGAGTTCACCACACACATCTCCTTTGCAGTCAAGGAGAAGACAGTTGCCTCTGGAGTTCACGGGGAGTGCTGGCACAATCTCTTTCGAAGCGGTGCGATCGTAGAGGGCTTCCCAATATCTCGACGACCTGAAGTAGGTGCGGTGCAGGGACTTGAAATTCCCCTTCCAATGATGGCTCGCCTTGCACAGGCAAATAGTGTGAACACCTTCTTGGGCAGTGCAATCCTCAAAGGTTTCTCTGCTATGCTCATCCCCACCGAGAATCATGAAGAGGTGATTGTGTGGCACTTGGTGCATAACAAGAACGGCGATCGAATCTCGTTCCTCGATAGTACAGTGGTTCCTGTTGAGGGAGTGTCAGCTTCGCAGCTATCACAGGCACGCCACATTCTGGGATGGTGTTCAAATGCAAGACATCTTGCAGGTATGTACTATTCAAATCTCGAAATAATTCTCCTACTAACATGGCCTCCAGGAACGCGAGATGCAGCGTATGCCATATCAGGCTCCCATCTTCCAAGGCTACGAGAGGATGGGCTTCTCAGCCAGGCATTCATCTATAATGGGCAGATGATCAAAGGCGGCGCGCCATTCTTGGTGGGGTACAAGGACACCCCTGTTCATGTTTCTAGAGGTGGCTATCTCAGGAAACTCAAATGGATCATCCAAAAGTCCGTGGTCCTCTGGGACGAAGAGGCAAAGCGAGGGTGGTTACTAAACGGAGCAAGCGCCCTTTTACATCTCGTGCGCGCTTCCATAATGCATGACACCACAGGGCCTTTCAGTTCAGAGTGTCTATTCAAGTGGGAGAGTCTGGAAGAGGCAACGATTGATTCAAAAAGCACATCTGAATTCTCCATTGCAGTGCTTTTGAATCACAAAAATCGGGCTCTGCCGATCTACGAAGGCAAAGACGACCATGTCAAATTCGAAGATCGAGTTGAACACTTCTTGAACATCCTTGAGCAGATATTTGATTATCAGGTCCATGCTGCTGGGCCAGATGGCAGTGGATACAGTTCCAAGGGCATTCCCCGGGCACACTTCGAAGGCTGGGACTTCCATGACCTCGCCACTGAATTAGACTCACTCCATCCACGACTCGCGACTTTTGCAGCAAAAGGAAAAGCTTGGGTTGATTTCACTCGTTCAATTCACGCAATCAATCTTCTGGGTCGCGATTTTGGCGAGATTCTGGCGCCATCAAACATTTCTTGTCCCCACTGGGCTTCGCTTCCCAAAGATCAGTACTATCTGGCAGCAGGGATCTCTGACCTGAAGATGGTCCTGGAATATACGGGGGACCTGACGACAAATCCCATACGTCTGAGCGAGAATCTTGTGTGGCACAACTCGGAGATGGTCTTTGAGTCCTGTGGTTGCGCTTACGGCACTGGAGATCACGCCGATATTACACAGGTGATCTTGCCAGTCTCATTGTCAGCTGAGTCAGTGGGGTTTATTGATGCTGTCAACTTGGCACACGATGGGGCAGTAGTCTTTGGATATAATCGCAACTTCCAGTGGCGATGGGGTGATACTGGAGATCCTGAAAAGGACGAACTGTCAAGCGACGAACAAGATCAGCTTACCCCAACATGTGAAATCGAAAACACCAACAGCAATACGATTTCAGTTGGCTCTGAGAGTGATGTCCTTGACGTATCGAGCTCGCAAATCCGTTCGACGTCAACGGATATCACCATTGACAGTACAGTCGCTGCAACTGAACCTGTTCACCCGAGACCTCTAGTTCGATCATACACCAAGTGGCAACTAGAAACACTTAAGCCCGAGGACTACGCTGTTGGAATTGTGTGCGCGCTCCCGTTGGAACTCTTGGCTGTTCGCGCTTTATTCGACCAAACCCACCCGGATCTTCCCCTATCTCCAGCGGATTCAAATCATTACGCCTTGGGGAGTATGGGGCGACACAAAATTGTTGCTGCCTGTCTTCCGGATGGAGAGTACGGCACAAACTCTGCCGCTGACGTTGCATCCAATTTGCGAAGAAGTTTTCCTTACGTTAAGTTTTGCCTATTGGTAGGCATCGGAGGTGGTGTTCCATCGTCTAGGAACGACATTCGCCTCGGCGACGTCGTGGTGAGCAAGCCGATCGGTATGAGTCCCGGTGTGATTCAGTACGACATGGGAAAGGCCCTCGAGAATGGCGAGTTCGAGCAATCCGGGTTCCTCCAGCCACCTCCTCGACTTGTAATGACTGCACTCAGCAGTTTGAAATCAGATCCCCATCTTCCGCAAGCCCCTCTTCAAGAATACATTCAAGAAATCGCAGCTTGCAGAAAGGAGTATCGATACCCAGGACCAGAAGCCGATCGTCTATTTTCAAGCCATTACGCGCACAATTCCAAGCACGCCACCTGCGATCCCTGCAGTGCAACCTATCTTACGAAACGGCCAAGTCGAGCAGATCATCTTCCCCAAATCCACTATGGTCTCATTGCATCAGGCAATCGAGTCATGAAAGACGCAAAACTCCGTGACAGGTGGAGCATGGAGAGGAACGTGCTTTGCTTCGAGATGGAGGCAGCGGGTGTCATGAATACTGTGCCTTGTCTTGTCATCAGAGGGATCTGCGATTACTCGGATAGCCATAAGAACAAACGCTTCCAGGAATATGCGGCGGCAACGGCTGCCTCGTATGCCAAGCTCTTGTTGTCTTACATGAAGGATAGCAGTGACTTGGATGGGACGGCGTTCCGTTCAATCAAGGAGGACCAAAGCCTGCTGGGTGTGTTCCGGAGGGCTTTTTCATTTATGGGATGAGGGATTGTTATGATCGCCTGATCGAGCATGGTTCTTACATGATTTATTTCAGTTTAAAGCAAAGGAAATGAGAATAGACTTTGTCAAAACACCAGCATCGGACTAAAATCTACCTAACCACGTAGATATGTCCATGTAAGTATGTATGCGCAGAAAAAGTGATGAAGCCACGCCTGCCCTGTACTGCCGGAAATGTAAACAAGATGAACTCTACTTCTCGAACCCCCAGCGCCGAATCCAAGGCCTTGATTGTGGGAATTCAGCCTTATCGAGTAGAGAGAAAAAAGAGACAAGAAAACCCCCTGACGCCGTGTCCGTCGTACCAGTCGTGTCATACCCAGGTATCATGTGCGCGAAATAAAAAGCAAAAAAGACATGAAAGTCCGATCAGAAATTGAACCAGATGATAGGCGCAGTTGAGACAATGTGGGCGTAATGTTCGTCGTATGAGAAAAGATTTCTAGTGTCAAAAATCTTTACTCCTCGTCCCAAGCTTCCAATTCGGCCTTCTCGTACTCGGCCATGGTAGCGGGATCGAAAATTGTTTCGTTCTCGGACGGAATGGTGGTCTTGATATCCTCGAAGATGGGCAGGAAGGCCTCGTTCCAGCGCTTCCGTCGATCCATGACGATCTTAGCGGCATCACCGACGGCTGGGCGGGAAACGCCTGCAGCAACACCACCAGCACCGGGACGGTGCTTGGCCTGGGAGCCCTTTTTGCTCTTGCCCATGGTACGAGTACGCTTAAGATAAGCTTGCTGGACCTGAGAGTCCAGATCATCTTGGATGGTGGTGAATTCAAGAAGAGCCATGTGCTCCTGGGCAATCTTCAAAATGCGTGCTTTGCGCGCATTGTTGGTGATAATCTGCTTCTTAAGCTCGCCTTGCAGGAGACGCAGGCGCTCCGCTACTTCATCATCGTAATGCGCGTCATAATCGGGGTTGTCATCGGCCCCAAGGAATCCGATGTATCGTAGCTCTGCCTTGGCGCGCTCGTCAAGTTGGGCGTGGTCGAGTTTGGCAACAGAAGTCTTGAAGCCAGTTGGCGAAGCGTCTCGGAAAGTAGTAGCCGCGGGTAGGGGCTTGTTCTCCGAGGAAGATTTGGTCTCCAGGTTGCCATTTGGTTGGTCGATCTCCATCGCATCCCCATTCAGACCATCGGTGGCAGGCAAATCGCCATTAGTGGAGCCATTACTGTCATCGGGAAGAGTGCGGTGTTCATAACGGAGAAGAGAGACTAGGCGACTGAGCAAGGGTCCGATCGAGACTTCGTTGGTTTCGGTCTTGTCGTCAGTCAACTGGTCGATATTGCCGCGACCTTGGTTTAACGGGAGCTGGTCCTTTTCGTCCTGATTGGGGTCATAAGAGACCCCGTCTTCCTCTGCCCAGATCTGACGATAGCTCTTCTTTCCACGACGGGGGATGATGAATGGATTCGAACGGTCGCCCTAGAGTTTTGTGAGAAATGGAGACTCGAGAAACCGAGGAACAAGAAGTCTTACTCTTTCCTTCAGCCACGCGATATCCTCCTCAGTAAGAGCTCGCACATACGGCTCAATCCAAGTCTGGAAAGTGTTGGCGCTGACCTGGTTTGATGGCTTGGCGTTGCTGAAGTCCTTGTCCGGGGGCACACCGGCCATCATGTGGGCGAGATCGCTCTTGGGGAAGCTGGCCACACTGTAGATCTCCTTCTTTTCATCATCCCCCATGTCCGGTGTGATGTCGCGAATGTGGTAGACGGTGGGATCGTCAAATTTGAGCGGGTTGTCGCCAAAGACCTGAATTTGAGGTACAGCTGGCTGGGGTTCGGGCTGGTGAGAGTCCGAGCTAGACCCCGAGTCGGGGGAGCCAGGAGCAGCTGCGCCGTCGGCCCCGGTAGCAGCGCCATTGGGAGACAGCATGGATGGAGGTGAAAGTGAGGAGCTACCGTCGGAGCCTGCGTTCTTTGCGTGCTTGGAAACTGGAGAAGCCGCTGTGGTTGGTTAGTGACGCTGTCAACCCGAAGAAAAGTGGGTGGAGCACTGGGGAGAAAACAAAGTGGAGTGGGAGCTCAGTAGTCGGGCTATGAGTCGCATCACGTACCTCCCTCAACCTTAGTCTCAGCACCATCCTGCCGGGCGAGATCGTGGGCTCCATGGCTCAAGGGCCGTTCCTCTTTCGTGCTTGACCGTTCTTTCCGCTTCTTCAGCTTCGCTTTGTGTACCAAATCATCGTCGTCTTCGGTCTCCCGCTTCAACTTGGCACGTTCGCTAACTTCGCGGTTAATCTCCTGATCATCCATAACTTCCTTCCTCTTCTGAGACATCTCCCGCATCCCGGCATTGCAAGCCTCTCCGCGGGCATCTGCCATGTCACTGAGGCTTTTCAGGTATTCCACAAGGGTCTCCAGGGTCTTCGAATCGGGAATGTTTGGGCCGGCCACGAGGTCGAGTAAATCAGTGTATTGGCCATTGGCCAGATCAATGAGCTTCGTAACATCGTTCTCGAGGTAGCTTGGAATCGGCGGCGCTGCAACAGCAGGGATACCGCCCGCATTTGAGGGGGTTGTGTTGCGACTACGCGCCGGGCGCGCATCGCGACCTTTGCCCTTACTCTTGTAAGCGGAGGGCATTCTGTCGGCTTGGGATGAGGACGATAGCAGGGAAGGATGTCCAGGTCAAGTGTAGCAGACGCGAGACACGGGTGTTGGTATGGAGGTTCTTTCAGATGGCGTCCGTCAAGGTTGGATGACGCATGCTGCACGGGCCTGCAGGGTCAAAATTCACTCAAACGGGAATACAAATTTTCCCAGCTTTGAAGTACCGTGAGCAGTATGATCTAGCGACTTGATGTGAATTGATAAATGAGTAAATCACTGACTGATCTGTTGCGAGGTGCTCCGATCTGGGGGCAGCTTTCCCACGTGATATCACTCGCCCCGGCATCTCGGCCCTACCCTAAATCCGATTCAAGGCGGTGAGCTCCCGTTTCCATGCTGCCGCAGTCCTTCCATCATGTGATTGATATTGGAGATGTCAAATTTACCAGTAATCAGTAGTCCATAGACTTGTTTTATAGGATTGGTTATATGGTAGAGATATATTATGGAGACATAAAGTCCACGCATAGATGCCGTAGAAAATCAGCCTAATAGTAAGGTAGAGTTGTGATTCGTTTGGTGGGCACCTCCCATCACAATATATTTTGAGTAAGGTTCTAGTACGGTCCAGTAGCCCTAACCTGGTGGACAACCCTCCCAAGTCTTGGTTGAATTATCTTTGACCCTCCTACAATACCTATTATTTTCTTGTCTATTCTCTGCCTTTGACGATTAGAATCTATTTGTAGAAAAAGGTGCACCTACTCCGTACATATGGCCTAATAAGATGATTTCTTGGAATGGGGGGAGCCACAAGACCCCCGCAAGCGGTACCTCCGCAAACAGCGTTCTACCTAATCCGGCCAACATTTTACTATGCCACCTTTTACATTTTATACATTTTCCCCACTACACGGCGATTGCGGCTAATGTTTCTGTTTTTCCAAGTCTGGAATCAACGTGAAGGGCCCGTTCTGCCTCGTGGTCGGAGACGCCGTTCACATTCTTGCGACGGACACGATTCGCCCTTGCATTCCTTGCCCGATGCTGCTGTAGAATACTGTAGGTCATTGTAATCGGGTTTGGACTGGAAGTGGGTAGATGACTCGCCGCTTAGTCGTCGTTTTTGGGCATTCACCTAATCAAAACCAAATCACTTTCTCGTGAGCCTTCATGAACTTTCTCCCCTCCTCTGCGGTCTTCAGCGGTCTTCAACGAGCAACTCATCATGTGTATGCACCCCTCGCGGGCATCCCGATATTGACCGCCAACTCCATTATCCGCTCGTGCGAAAAGCCAATTCCACATACCTCGCCAGTTTCATCGCAACTATGTCGAGAACATCTGTTGCTCACTCGATGTCAACAGTGGCCACGCTTTTTGCTGGCCCGGGAAGCGCCGCCAACATCTCTGGCTCAGTCCATGTATGTAAACCCTCAGCCATGGAATGCTTCCAAGCAGCAAGTACTCACGCGAGATTCTCTTCAGGAAAATGTAGGATTTCGATTTGTTTTGGACCGAACTGTACAAACGTTGTCGACCAATGGAGTTCCTGACTCTCGTCAAATCTCTGGCCTCCTGTTCGTGCCTACTTTGGCGGCAGAAGATCCTTGCAATGATCTTGCCGCAAAATTTGTCCCGAGGAATGTCACTCGCCACGAGGACATCTCAAACTTTCGGTATCCGTCGATTGGAATTGCGCCATGGATTTCCGTGGCTTGCACCAACTCCTTTTTGGCCGCCTCGCGGGAGGCTGAGTCCGATGCGCTGGTGTTCTTTCAGCCACATAAGAACGAGTCCGGGATCCCTCCTCCGGCTACTGATCCTTGTTGGAATCTTGACGACAGTGACCAGTGGAAGAAAGACAACCATTATCCCATCTACGCAATCCCTGGACCTGCAGCAGCAACTCTCATGCGTGAACTTGCCTGGTTCTCCAACGGACAGACGAACCGAAGCGATGACGAAAATTATCCATCCTTCCAAAAGAGAGACAGTACTGTTCGGTTGTTCACGATGATTGCCAATGGTAAGCCATTCCAATTTTCAGGATCCTTCCCTGCACAGTCTCTAACATTTCGGATCACAGAAACCCAGACAGACTCGAGCCTAAGTCTATGGAGCTTCGCGGTCATAATTCTCGGATCAATTCTTGGGTTGAGCTTGATAATGTACATCATCTATCTGACCCTCAAGCGAAAACGGCTTTTGCGAGAAGCAGCATTTGCTGCTAATGGGCAGCATGATATCGAGGCGCTCCAAATGCGCCCCACGAACCCAGTTCTGGTGCCCCACGAGGTTGTCGAGCAATTGCCTCTTTACACCTATGCAGGCCCAAGGACTTCCTCCACAGCTTCGCTCGTTAAGGACGAGATTGAAACCAGTGTGGCAGAAATAGACCCCAAGAGTCAGTCTCCTGAGCCACCAACCACCGAGGAGGCCCAGGAGGCTCATGGGGAACTCCCCCAAGATACACAGAGGGTGGTTGGCATTCGAAGACCAACACCGGCCGTGATCAATCCTGGTAGTGGCGTGGTCGTGGCTTCTGCAAACCCGTATCGACTGAGCCATACCCAAACTACTTGTGCAATCTGCTTTGATCCGTTCATCATTGGATCGACCAGGGTCCGTGAGCTCCCATGCGGACACATCTTCGACCCTGGTTGTATCGACCCATGGCTCTTGACGCGGAATAGCGAGTGTCCATTGTGCAAGATGAGCGTTCTTTCATCGGCCTCGGTCAACAGCCCGGCCACACGAGGTGCCTGAAGATAATTGACACGTTTGAGATTTGGAGATTAAAATACCCTGCATCAATCAGCATATGTGTGTTTAGCGAGTTTGTTAGTGTGTGCATCTGTTTTACAACGTGAATAGATTTAGAGTGAGAGGATGGATCAAGAAATAAAGTTTCTCTCACAATCCAGTATTTACTAGAAACATGACTCCTTACCACCATTCTTTCGTCCCCCTGGAGCCAGGTATTGTCCATAGAAACAATCTGCAGTGACACCTGAGGCCTCAACTGAGGCAGAAAGAGGCGAAGGCGGTGTGGGTAATATCCACGTGATAAACATTTTATGATTGGTCCCACAGACCAGGCTCGGCTAATCGCTAGCGTCCCACACACATTCTCTCTAACTGACCTTTCTCCTTCGAACTTTTCGCAGTTGCGACAACGACAACCGACGACCTCGTGAAGCCGACAAGGTACGCTCCCACTCCCACGCCTCGCTTAATTTCGACATTCTATACATCGAGAAACCACCAGTGTCCTAACTTTCACAATTATTTCCAGATGGGTGCCCTCAAGTACGTCGAAGAGATCCAGAAGAAGAAGCAGTCCGATGTCATTCGGTTCCTGCTCCGCGTTCGCTGCTGGGAGGTAAGATAGAACTCCCCCGACCCTCGATTGCCTAACATCTCCGCCGAGCGCTCGTGTGCGTAGCCATAGGAAATGCCTGGATTCCTGGTATTACTGGACGGCTCAGAACCGAACCTCATTCGGCGGAAATGGTTTTTTTCTTGTGGCACAGCAATGAGACCCTTTGGGACTCATGTGTCTTGCTATACACTCGTTGAACATTGCTGAGAGTGCATCAATATAGCTCCGCCAGCTGAACGCCATCCACCGTGCTTCGCGCCCCTCTCGTCCCGACAAGGCCCGTCGTCTCGGTTACAAGGCCAAGCAGGGTTACGTCGTCTACCGCATCCGTGTCCGCCGCGGTGGTCGCAAGCGCCCTGCCCCCAAGGGTGCCACCTACGGCAAGCCCACCAACCAGGGTATCAACCAGCTCAAGTACCAGCGTGCTCTCCGTGCCACCGCTGAGGAGCGTGTTGGCCGCCGCTGCGCCAACTTGCGTGTCCTGAACTCCTACTGGATCAACCAGGACTCCACCTACAAGTACTTCGAGGTCATCTGTGTTGACCCCCAGCACAAGGCCATCCGCCGTGACGCTCGCATCAACTGGATCTGCAACCCCGTCCACAAGGTGAGTTTTCCAATGACGTGAAGAAAATTTCTTCCAACCTCTGTGGAATCGACCATAACTGACTGAATTTTCCTACAGCACCGCGAGGCCCGTGGTCTTACCGCCACTGGCAAGAAGTCCCGTGGTATCAACAAGGGCCACCGCTACAACAACACCAAGGCTGGCCGCCGCCACACCTGGAAGCTCCACAACACCCAGAGCTACTGGCGTTACCGTTAAGTGCATTAATGCACAGGCCTGGTGTTTTATGGTGGAAAATATTGGCTGCATGTGGTTATCTCTTCGATCGATTCTCTCCCGGATCGTTTCATTTACGCTGGGTTCGAGTTTAATGCAGACCAGCAGGATCTGTTTTTAGCCAAAAAGCCATCTTTGTTTTATGTTGAATTCCCCCCTGATTAACGAAGTATGACTGGTTCAACTCCATACCGGCGCTCCGGAATTGTAGAACACGTAAACCTTCCTTTTAGACTTGCTCTGCATTGAATTGCTGTACAATCACCCCATAGGCTCATAGTAATAGGCTTCGACGGGTGCTCGCGTGCTGCAGCGGGGGTCTACTTTGTACACACTTCAGCACCTCGAACAACGAAATCCACGAGTCTCAGTGGATCATCAGGCTAGATACTAGCCCGAATCTCTGACAGACTAATTGTCAGACTCCGCGGTGGGCGAATCATCATCACTCTTCAGAGACACCTTTGGCGTGCCAAAAATAGCCTGACTCTATGCCTGAGGCAGCAACACGGCCCTGCCCTGTTAATTAGCCACTTGCCCAATCCGTCCGTGGTCGAGGATAAGCTCTTGCTACGACATCTCCTCTAAAGCGATATTGAAACTGTTGCGTCACTTGAAGCTGAAAGGGTTCCCTTCCTTTGTGTGATTTGCTTCGTTGCAGCTTCAGCCCTTGGTTGTGGGACAGAGAAACACTGCCATTAACACTCCAGGCACCTTATTATAGCTTCCCCGCGGTCGATTCGCATGAGCCGAGTACGAACACCAAGCTACTCACGTAGGCCCACTACCTGGGGTATTCTAAAATCAGCAACTCTGCCACCCTCTGTCGACTAGATGCGCCCTCATGCCCTCCCGGCCTGGACGTGACCCGCCGCTGCCTCCACTGCCTCCGATCTTGAGTCCTGGCATCACCGCTCCTCCCTCGAACCTTCCCCGGGCACCTCCCCGAGCTCCTGCCTCAGAAATCACAAGGAAACGGTTACCCGAGCGTCAGAATGCGCCGACGATGGCCGCGATGAACGGCTCCGCGCCAACCAGTCCTCGTCGTGGGCACCACCGCTCAATCAGCCATCCATTTCCATTCCCTGGACTCGGCAAGAGGCGTGACAAAGGAAAAGCCAACATGTGGGAATCAGATTCGGACTCCGATGAGGTTACATTTCCCATGGATACGGTTGATGGAAGCCTTCGGAAGGACTCGAAGGGTGGAGGGGATCTTGCAGAAACGAAATGCCAAACTTGCAGCTCGACAGTACGATGGCCACGGAACTTGACCACATTTCGATGCTCCGCTTGCTTGACGGTGACTGATCTGGAGCCCGAACCGTCCACTGAGTCCCAAACCTACGGTAACCCGGACGCCAAAGACAGGACACGAGGCTGGCGCCTTAAGAAACAGCCCTTCGACGATCGTCCCTTACCACCGCTGCCACCATCCGCACGGCCACCAGAGCAGAAGCCAGGTATGTCCCCATCAAATTGTTCGAACACCTCAAATCAGCAGGCTTGACTGACTGCTGTCTCAGAGATGCCGTTGTCGGCCAGGTACATGAGCGATCTAATTGACCGATGCCTTTCAATGTACTTCGATGGTCTTTTGAATGGATCTAGATCGAGTTCGGGGCCAGATGACGAACGAAACGGCCGAGCACGTCCTCCTCAACAGGAGGGAATACCCTCAACAACCCGTGGCCCTGGTGGCCATCTATCCGCCCCTCGAGACCCTCGAGATCCCCGAAGCCGTAGCACATCTGGATCTGGCGAACGACTTGGCGTCCCAAACAACAAGTCAACTTTTTTGACACCGCACGTGGCTCAATGGGCAGGCAAGGTTACGCAAGTCCGGACTCGAGCCAATTCAGATCTACAGTCAAGTCCAAAGACCAATCGTCATCCGCAGGACCGCCCGGTACACCATTCAGATCTGGAGAACAAAGACCGCGAATCTCCCCATCGGGTATTTGAGCAATTAGAGAACTACCTGATTGCCGCTTTGAAAGGCATCGATGTTCTTAATACGTCTTTCTCAACTCATCAACCCTCTATTCGATCTGCTAGTAGTGGTAATCCTCCGAGGATGAAAATCGATCCTAATACTCTCATGGAACCGACTTTGAATGCGGCCGTGTTTGAGCCGGATGCCAAAACTCTCCTCCTGGGAGATTTGGCCGAAAACTCATCGTGGTGGATGACGGAATGGGCCCAGGCTGAGGGACAAATGCCGTCATCAGCTAAAGAGAAAGGAAGTCAAGATTCTCGTTTGGCATCTTCAAGATCTCCTCGCATCAACTGGGCTGAGGTGGCACGGTGGTATCAGTTGCTCCTGACTGCTGGGAGCTCTTGGGCTGAACGTTGGGTTGCCAAGAGACCTGAGTATCCGCGTTCCGACGCCGAGGCGGCTCGTCAAAAGAGGTGGGAATCAGCGGATCTTGCTCAACTGGAGAGAGAGATCATCGATTCGCGCCTGCATCTTCAGCGGACATTTATGAAAGCCGTCGAGAATCTTTTGAAGCGCCCGCGCCGGCTCATCAAGAAACCGGATGATACCAGATGGCTCTTCATATTGCTTGCAAACCCTTTGTTGTCATCCCCTAATGCCTATTTGCCCCCTCGGCCTGTGCAGGCATCCCACCCTGACAGCCGACGTCCATCCTACCCGAGCGACGGCCCACGGCCGACCACGAGGGAGGACAAATCTTCAAACAAAGACCACAACCGCCAAGGAGGCTCTAATCGACATCATGGAATTGCGAAGCGGATTTTTGGATTGATGTCTAATGCTCCCAATGAGTGTCATCATTATTTCGTCTCCTGGTTCTCTCGGTTTTCTCCCGGTCAATTCGAACGGATTGTTGAATTGGCCGGTGGCTTTGTCACTTATCGATTGACTCGTCAGCATGGCCGTAAGCGCAGTGAAATTCCAAAAGATGGCGATGAGCTTATCCCAAGTTTCGCCAGCGCGGCGGGTAACACGCCCGCGGAGCTACATGCAGCCATTAACAATCGCCGCAGCCCACAAAAAAAGTCGGAGAAGAAGAAGGAAGCTCCAATGGTATATGTGGAGGATTGGCAGATCAAAGCCGGATCAAGAGTCTTGTCCTTGCTATTCATTGCGAATACAGACGGTTCCAGGAAGTCCGCTGTGTCTCTACGAGATCTACGATCTCAGCGTCATCCTAATTCTGCTGGACAGTCTGGACGTCGTGACAATTATATGGTCCCCATTAGTGCTTTCTACAACACCTTGCTGGACTATTCAGACCTGATTGCTGACTTTGATGTCTGGGAGTCAAAAAGCGGCAAATTCTCGTTCTGCCAATACCCTTTCCTCCTAAGCATTTGGGCCAAGATTCGCATCATGGAGCATGATACTCGCCGGCAGATGGAGGTGAAAGCGCGCGAGGCCTTCTTCAGCAGCATCCTGACTCAGCGTGCGGTCAGTCAATATCTTGTACTGAAGGTGCGACGTGAATGTCTAGTCGAGGACAGCATGCGCGCCGTGGGCGAGTCTGTTGGAGCTGGGTCCGAAGAAATCAAGAAAGGACTTCGTATTGAATTTGTTGGAGAGGAGGGTGTTGATGCCGGTGGCCTTCGCAAGGAGTGGTTCCTCCTGCTTGTCCGGGAGGTCTTCGATCCCCACCACGGTAAGTAAACAATGGATTTCTAGCTGGGATCTGTGATCATTTGCTGACTCGGAACAGGTCTCTTCGTTTACGATGACGACTCCCAGTATTGCTATTTCAATCCGTATTGCTTCGAGTCCTCTGAGCAATTCTACTTGATTGGCGCCTTGCTTGGCCTTGCCATTTACAACTCCACCATTCTGGACGTCGACTTGCCCCCATTTGCGTTCAGGAAATTGCTTGCAGCCGCGCCTCAGAACACCGGTTCACATCCACCCAACCCACATACATCAAAGTTCAAGTGTACATTGGACGACCTCGCCGAATTCCGACCCGCTCTTGCCAAGGGGCTTCGAGGCCTTCTTGAATTTGAGGGTGATGTTGCCGAGACGTTTTGCTATGACTTTGTCGCTCAAGTTGACCGGTATGGAGAGGTTGTGACAGTACCCTTGTGCACCGGGGGCGAGAAGCGAGCCGTGACCAATTCGAATCGGCGCGAATTTGTTGACTTGTATGTCCGCTACCTCCTCGACACGGCCGTGACTCGGCAATTTGAGCCATTCAAACGGGGCTTTTTTACCGTGTGCGGGTGCAATGCTCTCGCACTGTTCCGATCGGAGGAGATTGAGTTGCTCGTTCGCGGCTCCGACGAACCGCTTGATGTAACATCGCTGCGGGCCGTTGCTACCTACGACAATTGGTCAAACCAACGGCCTGAGGCAATTGCAGTGGTGCAATGGTTCTGGGACTTTTTTGAGCGTGCCCAGCCCCAGGCCCAACGGAAGATTCTGTCTTTCGTGACGGGCAGTGATCGAATTCCCGCTATGGGCGCCACCAGCTTGTCTATTCGGCTTGCATGTCTCGGAGACGATTGCTCCCGGTATCCGATCGCACGGACCTGCTTCAACACTCTCGGTCTTTACCGGTACAGTTCTCGGGAGAAGCTCGAGAAGCTTCTTTGGGATGCAGTTGTGAATAGTGAAGGCTTTGGGTTGAAGTGATACCGCCTTCTTCTCGGGAACTTTGCTTTTTTGATTTCTTGGCGCTCGCTCATTGCCGTGCCCCTCATGATGGCTATGAATGTTTTGTATAGACACGCTGGGCGTTTGCTTTTATTTTTCTTTTTGGACAGGCATTTGTCTTGAGAGTCTTGAGAGAATGGAGTTGGCTATGCCTTTGCTCGGTGCGATGCACTGTGGACTCATTCTTTTTGTTCCTTTGCTGTATTTCCAAATGCACAGGGAGGCGTTTTACGGTTTCATTGCAATGACACACGATTTCTCCAGTTTGGAACCCAGTCTCCCCGCAATAAATGAACTAATTTAGCGGGGAGACAAGTTTTGCTACGTAAATCGACTACTAATAAGGTAAAGTCTCCTGGACTTTATCTACGTGAAGCCCGGACTTTCTTCGGGTCGGCTGGCCGCGCGAGATGCCGATATAGGCCGTTGTCTCCTTTGACCGCATCCCGTATATCTGCCTTCTCTGGTGGTCCCTGGGAAGCCTGGATGAAGAAACCCGAGGAACAGTCACACTAGACATAACTCAACTTTCTCTTTTGAAAGGTCTTGCCAATTGTGTTTCAAACTGTCTTACTTGATGGCTCAAGCATCATCTCACGGCTCATCTTTCCAAGTATGAATGACTGATGAGATGATTGTGCAGTCTTCTCGGTATTCGAACCCCACTATGCGCCTTTTCTCGGACGATGGGACAAATCTAGAGGGCGATTCCGTCTTCGGCGTGTATCCTGCTGACCGATGACCGAGTCATCACGAGAAGGGCCTTGGCCCCTTTGCCATGTTAAATCCGGCACTAGGCCGACAAATCCACTCCGAGATCCCGTGTGTAAACTGTGTATGCCTCGGGGAGGAAGTAGATGCGGGGGTTGGAAAAAGTTCTTGTCCAGATGGCTGATGCTAAGCTCCACTAAGGTTGGGATTCGTCCGCTGCTTGGCCACTTAAACCAAGGAAAACTCTCTTTTACCCACACTGGCCACGCGAGCCGGGCAACCAAACCGTGGAAAAGATATCAACAGCCACCAATTTGCGCTACCACGGTGAGAAACTGAAGTTTTTGAATGATTTTCAAGCTTCGTATTTGCGTATTTTGGACCTCCCCTGCGCAGTCCAAGTCTACAGTAATCACAATCCTTGCCGTGACCTACAGCACCCCAGATTTGTGAACCCCATGCGAGTCCTGCACAAAGCCCCACATTCAGCATCCTTCATCCCCACAACTCCGCGCTGTTGGCCCTCAGACCTCCACACTCTGTGCGGTAAAGTGTAGACCAGATCTTCGGCACTCCTCCGTGGAATCAGTTGGCTGCCTGAACACCAAATGAGAGTGGATTCTGCTCCTGGAAGAGGTTAGCACGAAAGGACGTCCGATAAATCTCCGTTGCTCTAGAATGTTCGCGGGTTGCTTGTGTGAAACATTCCCCAGATAGATCTGAGGACAAAGGATCGATAGAGTCCTGTGGAGGAGGAGACAAAGGGCAGGTAATTCCACAGTCCAAATAGGTGAGACTTCCAGTTCAAGTCCTGATATAGTTCATATAGACGCTATACTAAAGACCATGGAGGATGCGTATATCCCGAGGAAGCTCCTCATTTCTTGCAAAATCCTTTCTCTGGACCACAGGAAGTACTAGGGAGGCCGGGCATCCGAAGTTTAGCCAGCCCGAAAGTCAAAAAAAGCCACTAGTCGCGAACTTGCTCCGATAGGCCCCTCCACAACCATCATTTCAATCTACCCAGACCTAGAGCACAGACGCGGGGTTGGCTTTCTTCACCCCATGATGCCAAGTGTGGAGAGGAAGTATACTCCACGGCTCATGTCGACGACTCAAGAGACGGGAGCAACGCCCTGGGTATCGGCCAAAGAGGAAAGAATGAAGGAAGATCTGTCTCTGTATCCCAGATTGTGTTCGGACTCCCGGCAAATGTCATCGCCGACGAGATGCAAGCCGTGCTATGACAGCATAGGAGTACCTAGGAAAAAAATTATTTAGAGAAGCTCGAGTCGCCTGTCTGGTGTCCCTGTTGATCACGAACTCACTTCAATCCGATCACGGCTCGATAGAGTGTACCTGAGCACGATGGTCTCTGCAAAGCAACTAGCATTGGCTGCGGCCATGCTGTCTGTTTGTGGACTGAGCTATGCGGAGAGTAACATTACCTCCGATACTTATTTCTATGGCCAGTCTGAGCCTGTATACCCCTCGCGTAGGTTGAGTTCTTTCCTTTGAATCCCTGAGGGTTCTGCTAGCTAAAACCACACAGCCAATGCTACCGGTTCTGGTGAATGGGCCAAGGCCTATGAGAAGGCCGCTGCCATGGTCTCCAAGATGACTTTGGAAGAGAAGGTTCGTCGCAATATTAGTAATCCATATCTGACAGCGATACTGACCGTTGTAACCAATCTTCCAGAACAACCTCACGTATGGTATCAGTAGCACTGCGAATGGATGCTCTGGAAACATTCCGGCTATTCCTCGTTTGGGATTCACAGGTCTTTGTCTTCAAGATGCAGGACAAGGTGTCCGCAATACCGATGCTGTTAACAGTTACCCGAGTGGTATTCACGTCGGCGCTAGGTGAGTCTCATAGCTCCTCCGGAATGATGAGAATTTTACATCTAACATGCGTCTTCCATTAGCTGGAACAGGACTCTTGCCTACGAGCGAGGCTGGCATATGGGTGGGGAGTTCAGAAAGAAGGGTGTCCAGGTAGCATTGGGCCCAGTCGTTGGCCCACTGGGAAGAACTACTACCGGTGGCAGAAACTGGGAAGGTGAGTGCCAAGAGGTAGAGAGCGGCGATATTCGCATTGCTAACATTCTCAAGGTCCCTCCAACGATCCCTACCTCGGTGGTGCGCTCGCCGCCTCAACCGTCCAAGGAACACAAGAGCAAGGTGTTATCACAAGTGTCAAGGTATGTCATTCACCGGAGCAGTCATTGGAATGCATTGATACTAAATCTCAAACTATCTATAGCACTTCATCGCCAACGAGCAAGAGCTTTACCGCAACCCTACCACAAACTCCGATAACCAGACTGTCGAGTCCATTTCCAGCAACATTGATGATAAGACCATGCACGAGCTGTATATGTGGCCTTTCCAAGATGCCCTCAAGGCAGGTGCTGGAAACATCATGTCAGTTGCATCAAAATGGACAATTGATGGGATTTTGGCTAACCCTTCCCTAGGTGTTCCTACAACCGAGTGAACAACTCTTATGCTTGCCAGAACAGCAAGGCTTTAAACGGACTGTTGAAGACCGAGTTGGGCTTCCAGGGCTTCGTCGTGACCGATTGGGACGCACAGCACTCCGGTGTGGCTGCAGCCCTCGCTGGTCTTGATATGGCCATGCCCGACGGTCAATCCTTCTGGGGAAACAACTTTACAGAGGCTTTCACCAACGGTAGTGTCCCCGTGTCTCGTCTGGACGATATGGCTACTCGTATCATTGCAACTTGGTACCAGATGGGACAAGATGACTCGAGCTATCCCGCCCCTGGTGTTGGCATGCCGTACAACATCAGCGAGCCTCATACTATTGTGAATGCTCTCACTGCTGATGCCAAGCCCGTTTTGTATGAGGGAGCCGTGGAAGGCCATGTTCTGGTCAAGAACGTCAACAATGCTCTCCCCCTCCAGTCTCCCAAATTGGTTTCAGTCTTTGGCTGGGATGCTAAGGCCCCTGATACCATGATGCCGAATGGAGAGTTCTTCATTTACAACCCCTGGACTTTGGGCTTGGAGCCCGCGATCTACCAGACCGGCGACGTTTTCTTGAACTCCGGCCTTGACGTGCCTGACTACTACCAGGTTGCATTCAATGGAACCCTCTCGGTTGGTGGTGGCAGTGGTGCAAGCACTGGCCCTTACCTGAGTGCACCCCTCGATGCTCTCCAACAGCGGGCGTATGAGGATAACTCCCTGCTGATGTGGGATACCTCTGTGTTGCCCTCTTCCCGTGGTCTGATGGAGGCTTCTGATGCATGCTTGGTCTTTCTTAACGCCTTCGCTACAGAGAGCATGGACCGTCCCGGTCTGCGTGAGGACTATTCAGACGGCCTAGTGAAGCAAGTCGCATCAACTTGCGCTAACACCATCGTTGTCATTCACAATGCCGGAACTCGCCTCGTCGACCAATTCGCTGACCACGAGAACGTCACCGCAATTGTCTTTGCCCACCTTCCCGGTCAAGAATCTGGCCGTGCTATCGTGAACCTGCTTTACGGTGACGAGAACTTCAGCGGCAAGCTTCCCTACACCGTTGCTAAGAACGAATCCGACTACGCGACTTTGTTCCACTCTGGAGCAGTTACCCCTTACGGCCTCTTCCCCCAGGCGGACTTTGACGAGGGTATCCTCACTGACTACCGTTACTTCGACAAGCACGGTATCACCCCTCGCTACGAGTTCGGCTTTGGTCTCTCGTACACCACCTTCTCCTTCTCCGACCTCAAGGTCTCCGCCCCCAAGAAGAACATCGCCGCTTACCCCAGCGGAGCCATCGAGCAAGGTGGTGCAGTTGACCTGTGGGAAACTGTTGCGACTGTCACTGCCAAGGTCCGCAACACTGGCCGTAAGTCCGGTGCCGAAGTCGCTCAGATCTACATCGGCATCCCTGGAGGCCCTATCAAGCAACTCCGAGGCTTTGAGAAGGTCCTGATCCCCGCTGGCAAGTCTGTCAAGGTGACCTTCCCCTTGGCTCGTCGTGATTTGAGTACTTGGGATGTCGTTGCCCAGAAGTGGTTGCTCCAGAGTGGAACCTATAACATCTATGTTGGTTCTTCCAGCAAGGATCTTCCTCTGACTGCGACCATGCAGGTCACTAGCTCTTGAGTGGCTTAGAATTGTCTTTTGTGTTGCACCCGTTTGATAATAGACCAGTATCGCGGCCGCGAACTACACACTTTGCGAGATTTTGAATGAATTCTGGAATATAATACTACATTTTTTTCCCCAGCCATAATCTTCTATAAACGGAAATCATGCACTGAGACGTCTCCCAGCCTGATACAATAGCGCGAGACAGCTAACATTACCCCACCACCAAACCAAACCCCGAATCCAAGCCCACTTCGGCGTCCCAACAAAAATATAAACACCCCCGTAAACAAGACGAGCAATCGTATACGAAAAACCAGCAGCATTAATAATTTGCGCTGGAACCCCAGCATACGACGCGAAAAGCAGACTACCCACAAGGAGGGAGTAATTCTCGACCGAATTGGCATGAGCTGCGTCATTACGCTTGAGCATGTCGAGTTGTTTACGTGTGATTTTTCCATCGCGGACGGCAGCTTCGCCGTATTTGGCGAGGTCCTCACGCGGAGATACTTGGTGGTCGATGCCGTACCATTGCTTTAGTGTTCGCGAGGAGAGGACGCCGTAGGCCCAGAGGAAGTGGAATCCTAAGAAGGCGGGGCCGAAGTTTGGGATTGGTGAGTTGAGGGGATTGGTGGCTCGGAGACCGATGGCTGTTAAAAGGGAGGTCATTTTGATGATTGTTGAGGGATATTGGGCTTTATCGGGGGTGTTAGGAGGATGGTGCCTTTATGAACGCTGGTGAGGGGCTTTTGGCCCCCAAAAGCCGGCTTACTCGGATGGAATATATGCTGCTATTAAACAAGGGGGTGCACTAATGGCAGTCTGATCAGAACAGACAGGTCGAGGCACGAAAGGGGTAAGCAACTGGCACAAGAAACAAACAGCCCAAGTAGCATAGTCGGTGATGGACTGGAGGCCTCCAGTTCATGATAAATCGACAAATGACTTCAACCGCCTACTAGCCAATAGGACTGTAGGCCGTCAGGTAGAAGTGAAGAGACGGTACGACCGACTGGAATGAAAAATCGTCATAAAACCGAAAAAGAATGTACTGCGATTCAAATTGACTAGACTGACAGATAGTTGTCCCTCCCCTTTCCCCTCCCCTCATCCTCTCATCCTCATACATGAAGCCTTAGCCAGGGTTAACAGAACAAACAGGCCAAACAGTGCAAACGGAGCAAACAAAACGAACAAAACAATCAAGTAAAATATGACAATACCGAAAGAGAGCTCTTGCAGAAGGAATCGACCAAATCAAATAGAAAAGACTGTCGTTAGCAGCATGCCCAAAAATGATATTCTGGCAGCGGTTCCCCACTACACTAGAAGCACTTTAGCTAACTTTGATGCCCTACAGCCGAGTTCCAATCCAAACACGGTTGATCTATTGCCTCAATCGGAACAGTTGTATCCTATCCAGATCACGCACTTCAGATTCGAGATCGCAATCTTCCGGACTAAGCGGGTTATTTTGCTTCCGAACAATCGAGACGCCCTAAACCTATTTTTCGAACAACTAAAGGAATATGAGTTCTATTTCTACTTTTCTCCGAATAAAGAGAGATATTTGTCGCACCAAGAATCTAGAACAATCCCTTACATAGACTGTTATCCTCTTTGCATTCACTTTCTATTTTCGAGTTTGCGCGCTGTCTATTGCCAAGGTTGTCCTATACACCCTGTCCATTCAGGTCAGATAATGTCTGGGCAGACGAATAGCAGGGAGGAGATGGCCGATATAGTGAGAACTTTAGCTCAGGCCGCGATCGAACTCGTCTTGAATGCCCTAGCAGGGGCTTTTGAGTACGACAGATTTTGAGAAGAAGGGATACATTTCCATTGGTATTACGATCCCTGTTTGTTGGTATGGGGTCTCTGGGACGATTTGTCTAATGACAGGCACTTCTTGTCTGGTACTGTGATGTATGCCAGTTCGTAATAGAATATGACGAGACGCATCAAGAATCCTTAGAGAAACGCGATATCTCAAGATGGTTTAGTTCTGAACGCTTACTTTCTTGCCCGTTTCGACATGCGCCATGGGTGGGTTCCCTTTGGACACTCGTGTTCTGAAAATTTCGATAGCATAGCTTATGTAAAATCACAATGCAACCGGCAAAGACGCTTGCTCCTAGAATACTGACCGTCACTTTCAGGTCGCCAAGTTCAACCGCGAACCCACATTTACACGTCCCAAGCGAGTTCTGAACAGGGACGAGACAAACTATCCACCGGGGCGAGTATTATGGGCGAAGGTTAGAGGTGCAACTTGTTTAGCACTAAACCAACAGCCAGAACGATGAGCTGGCAATCTCCTCTCCTTGCGAGCGACTCGGGTATATTCCTATTATAGAAGCCAGAGGAGTAATTGGCGGACACATGGAGCGCGAACTTGCTTTATGAATCAATAGGAAAGATACATAAATAAGACAAAAGGTCGTAAGTATGAAAACGAGACTGAGCACGTAAATTTCCTTCATATCTATAGACGTCTGGGAAGTAGACAGTCAAAAGGTCAAGGCAAAGTAGAACCTTTCAGGACTAGAGAACACAAATTTACAATTATTGGACTCAGCAAGGCACGCGAGGCGGTGTCGAGGAAGTCCCATAGCTCCTATTTTAGCTGAGCGAGATGCCGCGCAACTCGACAGAGTGCAAATTGGCCGATCCCCCAGTCACCTCCAAGGACAGCCCGTCGGAGGTCTCGCTGGGAAAAATCAGGTCTGAAATGACAACTTCTCCTTCCCCACCAAAGACCTCCACCGAGCAAGTGTCAACTAGGACGCGGAGATGAATTACGCCAGAAGCATCTGGTTCCAGGGAAGCACTGTGGACTCCGCCTGCAGCGGGGTCGTAGGAGATGTCTCCACTCGTCGTTCGATCAACGGATATCGACGAATTTGTCTGGTCATACTGGATGATTGTCTGCTCCGACGCAGCCTTGCGCACTGCCAGCGAGAGTTTGGCGCCTGCGTTAATGGTAAAGGCAAGATTGATATCTAACGCGGTTCCGTGGATGGATGAAAACAACGTTTGGCCAGTGGTGATCGTTTGATTCCGGATTGACGCCAGCGGGGAACCCATGAGGGCGAGCTCGGTGACAGGCTGCTGGAGGAAGTATCGCTTGGAGGAAGTTTCCTTCAGGGTAAGGGTCCGGGGGAAAGACAACATCCCTTTCCAAGTATTGGTTGGTGGACTAGCGCCGTAGCTGTTCATAACGGAGGCAAGGATCCGCCGGCCATCTGCAACAGGAACATTTTCCCAGCTCAAGGCACCGTCGAAATCGCGACCGTGGTCGAGCCAAAGGGTAGAAGGATCGACAGGGTCAGGTCTGAATGTTGATCCGTCAAATGAGCCTGTCAGGGC
This sequence comes from Penicillium subrubescens, assembly GCF_028828155.1. Lineage (NCBI taxonomy): Eukaryota > Fungi > Ascomycota > Eurotiomycetes > Eurotiales > Aspergillaceae > Penicillium > Penicillium subrubescens. The sequence goes on along the minus strand of NW_026643151.1, from coordinate 3,109,257 downwards.
TAAAACACCGTTACCACCGGCGGGAGATCCGTTTGCAGGGGTTATAATCAACACCCAGGTGGTCGCGTTTGTGCCCTGGATAGGGAGCTCGAACATATCAGGCACTTCCCACCCAGTAATTCCAGAGGGTAGACCCTCGACCTGGTCAGCAGAAAGGTCGCTCTTCCATGCCCAGGACTTTGCGTCCGACGATGTCCAAAACGTCAGCTTGTCCTGTCCGCCATGGGCCAGGACCATGACCCATTTCCCAGATGCCTGGTGGAAAAAGACCTTGGGGTCACGGGTCTCTAGTCCCCCGGTCTCGTCATGCGGTGACTCCTGGGTGGCAGAAATAATGGGATTGCCCGGGTACTTCGTCCAGGTCACGCCATCGTCAACGCTAAAGGCAAGACGCTGGTCCTGGGTCCCGTTGGAAGGAAAATAACCAGTGTAGTAGGCCAGATAGGGTGGGCTGGTAGAAGATCCCAGACCAGAGGTGTTGTCGGCATCATAATAGCTGGTGCCGGTGAACGCTTCGACGCCGTTCTCGCTTGTTATGGCAAGGGGCTCGTGAGTCCACTGGACCAAGTCACTACTAGTTGCATGGCCCCAGTTCAGATTGCCCCAGACATTTGCTGTTGGGTTGTGCTGATAGAACAGGTGCCAGGTTGACTTGATCTTAATCAACCCGTTGGGCTCGTTCATCCAGTTCTCCTCGGGGACAAAATGGTAGATTGGGCGGAAGTCATCCGCCATGACCCGAGTGGCGAGTGTGAATGCTAAGGCGAGGAACATGGTTGCTGCAACGATTCAAGTGTGCTTGTAAAGCGGTACGTAGAAGTGTGCTGACACCCATCCTCAGTTCTGACGACAAAGGCAATTTATACCCTCAAGATGCCATCAAGATCGTCACTTACGATCTCGTCGTTCAAGATCACCATCCAAGATTGCCATTCAAGGTTGTCATTCAAGGTTGCCATCCAAGATCGTCGTTCAAGGACGTCCTTTTTCACCCAGGCCAGGGGCATCCCAACTTTGAGTGGTCTTCAGATTGAGCAACTCCTGAAAACACATGCAATTACCACTGCATGTTACCCCTGCATATCACCCCCACTTACTCTGTACTTGCCCGGATAAACCAAACGAGAAGCACCTTGGGGCATCGCGGACCACCTAGTCTGTTCCGCGAGAACCTGGACCCACATTGATAATTCGTGGAGGTATTATTGTGGGGAAAACGCCATGGCTTGCGGGTTCGGATATCCCCGTATTGCTCTCGGGATGCTCGTCAGAAACATTTCGCAATAGGACCGGGCAGTTGCCAAGTTCGTCTTCTGTGATATCTGCTTCTGTCTTTGCAAAAATCTGTCTTAAATTGACTTTCGAGGCGAGAAGTCCAGCTCCTGATGTCATTCTTGGGGGCCGCAATGTTGGATAATCTGCGCGGACATGATGACTAAATGTAATATACACTTCTAACTATGTGATAACTATCCACCTTTCAATGGTCAGGTGATATTCTGGGTCTTTACTTTTCCGCTACTAGACACAGGGTGAGCGTGGACGAAACTTGTCATGTAGGGATGCATGACGGTGGTATTGCATTCCATGTGACCAATTTCTCCAATCCGCCTCAGCATTGGTGATGTCGGGCTGTTCCTTTAGCGTCGCGGGCGCGGAATATTCTCGGTAAAACTTTGTGTCGGGCGTCTGTATCCCGCTGCTTTGTATCCGTGCCTTCGCTACGGAGTACGCTGCGACCCACCCATCGGCTTACGCGTAAACGGATGGGTGGGTCCTAGCGAAGGGCACGGATACAATGCTACCGTTAATTCTTCCTGAAAGTCTCAATATTTGCCTGACAGCTGAATATCATCCACGGAGCAGAGGTGTACTTGCATATCAAAAGGGGATTTACTGGTCAGACGCAGAAGCTTTTTTAGCGTTTTAGCATCTTGCTCTTCCTCATGATCACGTTGTCGCCCTACGGTGCCGACGAAATTGAAAAATCTGGCCTGAGGGCATTTTTCTTGGCTTAATACGTGGTTAAATCAATATTAGCCCGTAACGGATCGGCCCAGATTCTGTTTCGATTCTGTTTCGGTATCTCGCTCAGCCGTGGCCGGCTTCGATTTCCTGGGGTTTGAGTTCCGATCGGGCAGTCTTCGGAGAAAATAGTCGGGGCCCAAACCCCGGTCTTGCTGAGCCGTCCGACTCGGCAATTCGGTGTGAGCTAGTAAAGTTCGCCCGTGCCGGTTCCTTCCGAGTGGGGGAGGGGAGGAATGTTTTTTGCCAAGTGGGCCTCAGAGTTTTGGGGCGTCGCTCATTTATTCATTTATTACTTCGTCGAGTTATTACAGTACTAGGCATGTTGGGCCTTGAGGTTCCGGCCATACCAACAAGGACCTAGTGCTTTGCAATGTTGGACCTGATACGCAGCATTCCCTGTTTTTATTGTATATATTCACACAGCCCCATAATAATACAAACCTGATACACATGCACAACGCTTTTCCAGAAAAGAAAGGACTTCATTGGCGGATACTCTGGGGACTTGTGGGGGTCTGGGGCATGGAGGCCGGGAGACAAACTTTTCGGCGAAACAGGGATTACATATAGAGGGCATTGGGGTCGTCTCACCTCCTATTCATTCTCTCTTCCCCTCTGACCCCGCACAATCCTTTTGTCAAGTTGATTCGACCGACTTGAAATGAGCGAGAAGTACGAGGAAAAGCCTGACGCCGTGGGCAAAGAGTTCAGCGATGAACTCACGCCCGAGGAGCGTGAGCACGAGATCGAGGCACGCGACCTGCAAAGCCACCAGTATCTTGACAACGAACCACTGTATGACCGGATGGCGTTCGCGCAGATACCAGTGCATATGAAGAGCCCTCGCATGCTAGTTATCACGCTGGGCGTGTTCGCGGCGTTTAGCGGCATGCTGAGTGGCTTAGACCAGTCGGTGATCTCGGGCGCGCTGCCTGGTATCCGCAAGCATTTCATCGCGTCAGGCGAGTGGGCGAGCATGGACGACCCGAAACTGGCAACCGACATTTCGCTGATTTCTTCACTCATGCCGCTAGGCGCAATGGCCGGCGCGCTTATCATGACACCGCTGAACTTCTACTTTGGACGCCGCAACTCGATTATCATCTCGTGTCTGTGGTACACACTAGGCGGTGGACTTTGTGCAGGCTCCCGTAGTGTGAGCATGCTGTTTGCGGGCCGATTTATTCTGGGTATCGGTATCGGAATCGAAGGCGGCTGTGTCGGTATCTATATCTCGGAGTGTGTGCCGCCAGAGGTGCGTGGCAACCTAGTGTCGGTGTACCAGCTGATGATTGCATTCGGAGAGATCATCGGATACGCCGCTGGCGGCGTATTCTTTGACGTCCCGTCAGGAAGCTGGCGCTGGATGCTGGGCTCGTCGCTGTTGTTTTCGACGATCCTCCTAGTTGGGATGTGCTTCCTGCCAGAATCACCGCGGTGGCTAGCATCCAAGGGCAAGTACGGGCGCGCGTGGCGGGTATGGAAGTCGCTACGCAACATGGCGGACCCGAAAAGCCTAGACGAGTACGTTACGATGGAACTCACGGTCAAAAATGATGTCGAACGGTCCGCGAACGAGAAATGGCACGAAAGGTACCTGGAAGTGTGCAGGCAGCCGCGTAACCGACGGGCTCTTGTCTATGCCACGGCTATGATCTTTTTTGGGCAGATGACGGGCATCAATGCGGTGATGTATAACATGTCGAACTTGATGGCCAAAATGAATTTTGATGACCGCGAGTCAGTACTGATGTCGATGGTGGGCGGCGGCGCGCTGTTCCTGGGAACGATTCCTGCCGTGTTCACGATGGACAAGTTCGGGCGACGCGTGTGGGCACAAAACATTCTGATGTTCATCTTGGGACTGACACTGGTGGGTGTCGGCTACCTATACACGAACAATGGTGTCGATTATTTCAATGAGCACAAGGCAACTGCCTTGGGATTGTTTTTCTCCGGTCTAGTGCTGTATATGGCTTTCTTCGGGGCGTATTCCTGCCTGACCTGGGTAGTCCCAGCAGAGAGCTTTGATTTCAACACCCGCAGTCAAGGCATGGCAATCTGCTCTGCATTCCTTTATCTGTGGTCATTCATCGTGACATACAACTTCGAAGGGATGCAGAAGGCGATGACCTACACCGGCCTGACAATCGGTTTCTTCGGCGGGTTGGCCGCGCTGGGGTTTTTTTACCAGCTGTTCTTCATGCCTGAGACCAAAGACAAAACATTGGAGGAGATCGACGAGTTGTTTCTGATGCCGACAAGTAAGCTGGTTGCGCTGAACACAAGCAATCTGGTCAAGCGCTTCCGGCCGCGACACAGGCCGGAGCGGGTCGACACCCACAACCCCTAAGACTTGTCCTTTTCACCTACCGGACCAATGTTCGTGGTACCAACAAAGAGCGACAAGGCTACTCAAGTTGAATGTATTGAAAGCATGAGCACCAATCCACAGCCCATTGGCGAATAAATTTTAACTTGATAGATATCTGAGCTTTCTCGGTAGATCCAATGCTGCCATTCCATAGCACATCTTGTCCTGTGAGAGAGGAAGCAACAGCGTAGAGCGAGAATCTCTCTATCTGATAAAGACACTTTTCCATCCACTACCTTCCATGCGAAGCATATTGTCACGGGGTGCACTATGGCTGCCTTAAATCCATGCAGCGGAGAGTATAAACGACTCTGAGGATGCGGGCCATTCACCATGGGAGAGGGTTCATTGCTAGCACTTGTTTGTCTCAGGCCCCCTAAGCCCACAACTAATCAGGCAGACCTCATTCGCGTCTAAGCCAACGAGCAGATCCGGCTGTGTGAGCAAAAAGAGAAAGAGTACAGCCAAGTCATCACAGCGGATTGTGACTACAGTGAATACAAGTCCTTCTCGGCGATAGGAGTAAATCCATAAGTTAACGCCGTCCTTTGAATGATGCTTCACAGACCAGGTCAATCAATATATCTCGTGTACTGCCATTCGCCTTTCCCGTCTTAAATCTGTGAAGTGCCGTGATGACACTTCCCCCCTTTTCGGCCTAGTGTGTCCCTCCAAAGTTGAACAACTGGTCCGGAGCTCGCGTGGCTTTATCCTAGCTCCGCTCGATGACATTAGTCCATATAATAAGCACGCTTAACCCCGGACCCTCGAACATTGATAATCAGGAACCACACGAGCCCTAGAACTCATTAAAGTCTCCCAGTCTATTCAGTGACAATTTACGCAATGGAGTCTTTGGATCAAATAGTTGCTTGTGACGCCCAGGATTCCAATCGTCGTCCACTGCAAGCAAATACTGTATCACTCTGGGCGCTGTTAATCAAGATGGTAAGGAAAATTAGTCCAGAAATAGCGACTGACCCATACACTTGATTAATGTTTTCGTGGAGGCACGTTCGAGTATGTAAAGTCATTTGGCTGTGCCAATGACGTGGATATCGAGCAACCTTCGGGTGATCCAATCTATGGCATCGCGTCATGCACGAAACTCATCACAACGATTGCAGTCCTGCAATGTGTCGAAAAGGGCCTATTGGAGCTGGATGGTGACATTTCGGAAGTCCTCCATGAATGGAAAAATCCGAAGATTCTAGTCAGATTTGACAAAGGTGGAGAGCCGGTTGTGGCAGATAGCAATGGCGTTATAAGCCTTCGGTAATGAGAACCATCTCTGCTCGGATCACTCGGATCGCGCTATTTATTCGGACCCAATCGTTCGCCTTCGTATCAAAAGTATTCGGCCTGAGTCGAGCGAAAATCTATCGGTAGTTACCCGACCGCCTCCCCCCTTACTAGAGAACTAATTCTGATTAAACTAGGTCTGCGCGCCTTGAATCATAATAATCCGCTAGTACGCTGAATTAAATGCTGGTGTCGGAACCTGGTGGACCCGCAAACGTCTGCCTTATATAGGAAGTGATTTCTGATAATGTTGGGACAGAGAGTCGCACCTTATAGAGAGTTTCTCTGAAAGCTACCAAGTCCATTATACCGTTTGACCCTCTCGTTCGCGTGACTGCTTAGTAAGAGCAATATATGTTGCATTTCTCCCCTAAGAATACAAAGAAGGGCTTTCTCGAACCTCACCAAACTGACTGACAAAAACTTAGGCTAATGTTTGACTATTTTTGGTGCTCTGTATATTGAAGTGCTTTCTATAGAAAAGTACCCGCGATTTAAGAGCTAGCCAGCTATAATATGTATGCCAATTGATGTTCAGACCCTAGTACAGCAGGAAATTCTCATTAGAAGTGCCTCAATGTTTCTTTGGTGGGTTTCCTCAAATGTAGGGAGCGGCTATATGTAAGAATATACTCTACAAGTCAGGGTAGAGGCCTGTCAATCACGTAGGAGAAAGGAGCCAAGTTAGGATGTCCGGAAAGTCAAGACTGTTTCTTGAGGAGCGTAGAATCTCCTCCTCGTTTCTCAGTTTATATACATTCTCATAACTCAGAACAGGAAGGAGATGCATCCTTGAATGGAGAGGGAAAGCGGGATAAACACGAGGCTTTTCATACTCTTCACCTGGGATCTTCCCTGCAGGCGCTTCCTGGGGTGTTGATAACGGATCGTTGGTGAATTGCTGCCGAAAGGCCGTCGATCTGCCGGACCCGGGGCCTCAGGCACCAACGTGTGAATAACCTCATGTTGAGGTATATCATAACACTATAGCAGCATTCAAATAGCGAAGAAGCAGATCTTCAGACAAGAGCTGTTACACTCGACTGTTATACTCGACTTATTTCCTTGCTAGACATATATGGATAAACTAAACAAAGTATAATAATCTATGGAATAGCCGGGTTTTTATTTTGCTGTCTTGGAGCGGGCGAGCGACACTCAATAAAAGATGTCAAAAATTCAGACGATGTCCGTTAATCGTGATTTATCCATATAAGTGGAATCCTGTCGAGGGCAGGGATTAAATCGAAAGTTTCAATAGATATTTCAGATACTTAAAAATACCAATCAAGGAGATATTCCCCTGCTCATTTTTGCTACAGCCTCAGCTAAAATACCCTGCATCGTATGTAGTGATGGACCAAGCTCCGCGGCATCCTCGAACAGCTGCACGGCAGCATGGATACCCTTCAAAATTTCCGGAGTGATAATGCTGGATAGGCCGGGGCTCTCTTTTGCTCGAAGTGCCGCCATGGTGATGATAAATACACTGGAATATCGTTTAGCGTACAAGAAAAGGCTACAGAAAATGATCGTCATACCTGGCATAAAGTGTCCATGTGTTCGGAAGGCACTGCGGGATACAGGCAACTGCACTCAGAACGAAGTGGTTATAAGATCGATAAAATTCAAGGCAGAACGACAGGAGCGTTGTATCGTATTGCTCTCTTTCTACCATGACCTGGTGGACTGCCGGCCACAGAATTGACGCTCTGTACGCATAGTATTGGGTTCGAAGAAAGAGCAATTGCGGATTGATATTGCACTCGGAAATGCAATAGCGATCGAAGCGTAGGTATTCCGGTAGGTGCGAGTGCCACTGCTCAAGCTGCAATTCCAACTCAGTCGATATAACGCGAGCGAAAATTTGCTTTCCGCTCGGTAATATTCGGGTCGATGTTGTACAGCGTTGGAGCATCCGCCGCATGGCGATCTCCGCCAGGAAGTATGACAAGAGCTGACTCGGGGACTGAGGACTGCTGAACGGGCGGCCAGGAGTGTCAACTGGCGTACTGAAAGGAGATGGCAGTACCTCATCTACATGCTGTGACCAAGACGGTAGAGGGATTTCGTTATCGAGGGTCCAGATGCCGCTACTAGCCAGATCCAGCTGGATTGCTAGCTCAATTTCGATCAACAGAGTCACCCATAATGCACGCCGAATAAGTTCCTGGTCTTCTGGGTTGAGAGAGGCACTCTTCAGCAGGTTCTGGGCACGCATAGACGCAATGAGAATATAATCGTGCGCTTGACAGGGCTTGACTAGGCATAAATAGTACGTGCTCAGAAATATTAGACATTGCAAGGCCGTGGGACCGCTTTCGAGAAGCACCGTCGGCAGTAGAAGCAGCGCCTCTTCCATTAATGGAGCGTCGGGTCGCTCTCTGAGCGCCGCATGCAGCGAGTCATACTGGGCCAGCGAACCTATCGCCACTAAGATCAGATACAGACAGCGCTCGGAAGCACTTTTTGGTAGGTCTCCTATGTTAAAGAGCTTATCGCGCAGCCGAAGGCTAAGGATAGGGTACCAGCTATGGATTTTGTTGAAAAAAGCCGTGAGAGCGCTACCAACCTCCATAAGTTAGGGTTTTGAGATCAGGCGGATTTCTGAGGAGACGGCTAGTTACTATGTTTCAGCACTCACCTGATCGGGCTGGAACCGCTGGAAAAGAACTTGCGCACTCCAAGGGACAAGGGATAGGGCGTCGGAACCATTGCTCGTTCAGCATCGGTCATACGGCGAGCAAGGTCGCTTTCGAGGCCCACGAGTTCCATAAAAGCCGCGTTCTGAATCACCATGTATGGAACGGAAGAAGATCTAAGTTCATCTACTTTACCGTTCTGCTCTCGGCCCCAGCCGGAGATCGGTATGGCGGCGGGCACCTGTTTAACCAGGCAACATCGGTCCTGCTGAGCGGAAGAAAACAGTTTCTCGATACTATTCAGTCGATCCCGGATGGTGCACAACTCTATTTCCACTCTGTAGCTGTTTTTAGCGTCTTTCAGATCCCCTTAGCTTTCTGGCAATATCTGTACCTCGATTGGGTCGGACTCGGCACTTCGGGATAGATGCAGTCAACTTTCCGCCGGGCGCAAGTCCCACATTTCGGCCGCGATCCGTCGCACTTTGTCCGTCGAGCACGACAACAGTCGCAAGCGCCGAGGTTGCGCCGTCGACGGTTAGTGGTTATCATGTTAGGTGCGTACGTTCGTACCTGAGTAAAACCTCAGTCCTCGCGAAAGACGCCGAGTCTCCGCGAGGGATATATGGTGAAACGGAAGACGGTCGCGTATTCGGACGAAAATGTTGCCCCGTACCACGCTAATCCTCACGGCTCCTTTTTCTTACTGGCTGAGGACCACGGGATTGGTCTAACCCAACCTATATTCTCGGTCAAGTTATAGTGACCTATTGCCATTGGGATGTAGTCAGCAGTGTCCGAGGGTGCGGAATTGATGTTGCAGTGTTGTAGAAAGACTGGGGGTTTTCCGGATAAGCCCCAAATCCTGGTCTATCCTCTGTCCAATCAAAGTTGATTGTTCACATTAAAATTTGTCCGACGCCTCAACCCTGTGAGTTTGGCACTGCACGATGCCGTCCCCCGCATTGAGACACCTCGCTTGCGCTATGCGGGACCGACCCACATGCATCCCGAGCCAATAGGACTCGGCCGGGGTATTCTGGAAGCTTGTCAAGTTTCTTTGCTCCTTGATCGTCCTGGAGTGAGTATGCAAGGTTTCCCCCAAGACTTCTAGAGGGGCCGGCAAGTAGATAGCTCACTGAGATTCTCCGCCATATTTCCGAAGAAACATCGAATTCTGGCTTCCCATGATGAGGAAGCGAGGTGTTATGCACAATACTCAACCGAGGCTGGACCTATATTGCAACTCAAAAAATCAGCGATCTCATTTTAGCAAATTCTCGCGTATCGCTTAGGACTGTCGTGGCACTACTACGTGCCGAGGATTGCCTTTGTGGAATTACATACAGCCCTGGGGATCGCAAATTCAGTTTACGAGGCTCAGAAAGGAGCGGGTTATTAATAAGGTTAAGTTCGTAACTTAACAAGTTTGTTAACTAACTGACCCGGGTTGACTAATTAATTAACTAAATAACTAACTAGTTAACTAACGGAATTCCCGCCTGAGCGGGACACCCAGAACACCATACTAAACGCGAATTTTTAAGCCATAATATATCAACAACAAAGAATGTTGGCTTGCTTGATTCTAAGATTACTATGATTTCTAATATAAGAACTTACATAGTATACCTCATTTATTCAGGAAATGATTGTTTACCCATATTACCAAAAATACACTCCGATCGATCAATGTAGATATATATATCCGTGTGATTGCACCTCAAAATATTTCTCGAGCTTATAAAATATCTAGTAGAATATATTCAATACTGAGGTACCATAAGATCATATAGCCAGCCTTAAGCGTTGTAATTTGAAGTTGTGAAATATTGCATTTAGTATGGTGTTTTGGGGTGTCCCGCTCATGTCGGAATTACGTTAACTGATTATTAATCTGCCCCGGCAAACTAACGTAATTTCCGGCCTTCCCGTACATCCCACCCAAAATCGCGTCTTCCTACTCGCATATCCGTGCCCTCCGCGAAGAGAAGCGAATGGGTGGGTCGCAGCGTAGCGGAGGGTACGGATACCAAGTTCAACCAACTAGTGCCAGTCGGTGCAGAACGAGTGCTTTCGGAGCTTAATAATATTTCTCTACGAACGCCTACACCACTAATCAGCCGGCCAAGCAGCAGATCTGGCCATTCCACACCAAAAACGCTCCGAACTATCCTCTAGCTACAAAAGCAAGCTTCTATATTAAATGATCTACTAAAGCGACGGTCAAGAAGCTCTCCAAGCCCGTCAAGAACCATATTGGATCAGATTATCAAAGGCACTGCAATGTCGTTACGGAGTACACAACGCTGCGTTGCTAGCACAGGAGAATACGAATTTACGCATGGAGAATGAGAAGATCGTTAAGAAGCGCAATCGGCTAACTAGGCAGATGCCTTATGGAGAGGGTTTAACCGTTGAAGAGGGCCTACAGCTAGGTTGCGCAGCTAGATTTGCCAGCAGAAGAAGTTGTGGTAGATTCGCATGCGCAGGTAGGCTGTGGCAGCATCCGCAAAAATCCAAATCCGCTCCGCATCCGCTATGGCAGCCTGTCCTAAGCTATCTCAAACATACTCCGCAGAGCCTTCACAATATGCAAAACATGGTACGTCTACTTGTCGAATCTGTCAGCAGTGGACCACATTTAAGGAATTCAGACTGGCAGAGCGCTGAACGCTTCTGGGACATGAGAGACTCTTGGTCATTCTTCCAAAAACTTCGACAAGCATTTCGTATCGATCAAGCATTTCTGAAATCACGTCACTGGCTCACATCGCCGCAGGAGCTGCAATACCGAAAGTACATTCTATCTCAAGCGATAACTAATGTCAAGAAATTTCGTCGACAAATAACGAGAGGCGATTTGAGTTTCGAAGAGATCAATAAAAGAATACCTAGTGTTTATGGAGCCTATGCTTAAGCCATGAATGAGATCGAAAATTGGATGGGTAAGTTAAAAAAAATTCGAAAGTAGGCAAGACTTTTACACTGGAATAGATTATCGATTCCCTACCACAACAAATCCCGGAGAGTTCTCTCTTTAATTTTTTGAGAGTTAGAGGATGTTCTAGAAGTAGGCGTTGAAAGCGAAGACAAACATAGAATGGAGGACTGATTTTCTGTAAACGTCCATACCACTTGCGCACTTGCGTCAAGACTACAAGTCTCGATCAAACATCCTCAAGCGGGCTTCCACGGCCTGCTCCTTCCAAAAATAGCTAGCTTGTTAAACCAGGCTTCCAAAATCACGAAGCACCATCTCCGAAAATCGAGATAGGAAACAGTGATCAAGCAGTAGGTTTCTCATTGGATGTCGGGACGTGAAGCAAATCGAGAATACCATGAATTTCCTTGTTTGGACCCAATGACATCTCCAACTCTTTAACATGACTGCGTGCTTGCTTCGTTAGCTGAGCTAAAGTTTCACGACAATACTGGAAGCTTCCCGTTGACTCCATGTACTGCACAGCACGAAGTTTGACCGCGTCGTCCTCACTGCGCTGCTTGAGGATATCGACGAGCTCTGTATTCCCAGGTGCTGCGTGGACGCTGTGAATGACTGGATAAGAGAACTTGCCCTCCGTCAAATCTTCCATCGACCCTTTCTTCTCAGCGTAAAGCCCACTTTGTAGATTCATGTAGTCGTCACGAATTTGGAAAATGATACCCAATAGCTCGATAAGTTCGGAGAAGTCCCTGGATCAGGTCAGCCCCACCACTATAGAAAAAGAATATCATGAGGTTCATACGTGGTTGACTTGCTTTGAATCTGCATCAATTCCAATGCTAGTCGAAACAACCCTCCGGTCTTATAGGTCACCATCCGGATGTAGTCCTCCTTTGTCGGACACACTACCGCATCACGCCAGTAGAGATCCATTCCTTGGCCCCGATGCAGATCTAGGAGGGCGTTGGTGAAGATATGAAATGCGCGTGGGTCACCGATCTCGCTGAGTCTTTCCTGTTGCAAAAAATATGCATAGTTTGCCGCGTTAATGGTTTGAGCCACGCCAAAAACTTCATGAGCCACAGGGCGACCCCGACGAAGCCGCGATCCATCCTGGATATCATCAATGCTAGGGGGGAGATTAGCACAAGGTACGGCACAAAGTGATTGAGACCCACAGTAATGATGCGGTGTGTAGCAAATTAATCACTTCCTTGACAATGGCAAGATTTTCGTCTGGTAGTTGAAGCCATTCATTGAAAGCAGCGATTAATTTGCCTCGAATGTCTTTTCCAGGGATGGAAAGTAGGTAGTCTAACGGAGCACGAATGATCTAAAGCAGGTCAGAACGAAATAAGCGACCTGCTTGAGCAGGCGTAAGGTATCACACCGTCTCATAGGGATCAACGCCCTGGTTTGGTCTATGGTGTGGCTCCTTACTCGGCCTAGTCGTGCGTGGTGCAAGATTCGGCTCAGCACGAAATGTTCGGAAGCTCTTCAAATCCAGCCTCCGATAACAGTCTGGAGGAACTGGGCTGTAACCATTCCAGAAGCCGAGGGGAAAAAACTGGGAAACGAAGCCGAAAAATGTCTCTGCGAGGAAGCACAACATATTTTCTTCCTGTGCGATGATTTTTGTCAGGATATCTTGATCTATCTAGGCAGGGAATGAGACAAGACATATCAGGTAATAAATGGCCCTTCTTTGTAGAACTCACTGTCTTACACAAATCCCCCGCGCGAGGTCAGAGGTACTTTGGCATTCCTTCGAGGACTTGGTAGCAAGAGCTGCAATTCGAACGGCTGTATGAAGGTTCAACTCAAACGCCAAGGTATACGCCCTGCAGTATGCAATGCCTTGGTCATGAGGTTTACGAATGCCTACCATGGTCATCCTGCGGCGTTACTGTAACTGGCCTTCCGTTTCTGGATTGTTAGATCTTTAATCAAATTCCGCAATTCTATCTGAAGTACTTATGTGTTTCGTGAAATTTGTGGCCAACGCATTCTAAGTACTGTACACAAGGCCCGACGGTGGGGGTTACGCAATTAACACTGTCTAGTCACAAAATTTGCAGAGTGTACTATTGAAACTTTGTTTGTCTTGTAAGATCTGTAAAAAAGTATCACGTCAATACCTGCAGTATCCTAAAACAGCATCTCGTTACAGTAACGTAAGAGTAATTTCAAGACGTGGTTGGCAACTCCACTTTTGGAGACTTCGTGGCCAGGCAAGCTGAAAAAGAAATATTTGATCTATAGCAAACAAAGTTATTATATGCACGATAACGAGTACAGTATGAAATTTGACCCAGAATATCCAACCAAGGCTTATGCCTCAGGCGCTATAGTAATACGAAACATGAAACAAACCAATTAGGAAACGTGGATCGTCTCGGGTAAGGCAGACCTACGTAGATCGGCGATCGATAGATCTGCAAGGCGTGCATATACTGATTACATGGATGCATGTAAGACGGCTCGTGTGGTACCCATAGATGCAAAGCCCGTGCATGAAGTATAGTTGCTATACACACATCACTGATTCTTTATCGAAGGAACTATGGTTATGTCAACAAGAGATAAATTGTTATCCGTCCGTTTCAAAGTACGATTTAATGAATTTATTGTATCATGGTGACAATCGCGTATTTTAATGCTGAATGTTCACTGTGAAAGTAAATAAACGATGAAAAACATCCCGAAACTGATAATATGACACGGAATTACAAAAGCACGCAATTCGTGATTGGAACATTTGTTCAACCCTAGCGCTTTATCTGCGGGGTTCAGACAAAAAACGCGTTCTCGGAAATGTAACGCAGCACCCATGATGATCTGCAGCGATCAGAGTTTGTGACGCCCTTTCTCAGTAACCGACGTCAATGTCTTCCAGTACAGCACCATAGCCACACTGCAAGGCCCCAGCAAGATCACTCCGGCCATTCCGGCAGTCAGTAAAATCCAAGAAGACTGGCAATTTCTTCGTCCGGTTGCCTGGCTGTAGGAGGCAACTGTCCACACTAGCATCGCCAATGCAGATAACGTATAGTCCCATTGGAGGAATTGCAGCACGCCTGCCTCAATATTCGTCACCTGCAGTTCCCTCCAGGGAGCCGGTGGAAAAAAGACGTGATATGAGGCCGTCTTGGCCCTGGCAAACCACAGAAATGCCAGATGTCCAGCAGTGGAACATGCAAAAGCAAAGGCACACGCTATCCTCAACTGCCAATCTTCTGAGCATCGCATAGGGCGCAGATAACGGATGATCAACATGATAAGTGAGGCGTAAACAGGCCAACCCTGCCAAGCTGCGATCAATTTCTGCTTTGTTTCATATGCAGTGACACCCAGGGTGGGTGATGCAGCAAATACAAGTGGGAGAATGTATGCAATGATCATTGAGGACGGGTAAAAGCCTATATCGAGTCCAAAATGCAGCTTGGTGTCATGAGTTGGTACATGGAATCTCGACAAAATCGCAGGAATCACAAGTCCTGGGCCAAGACATTGGACCAGTGGACCGGCTAGAAAAGCTAACCTGCAGTATTGAACTCGGTCAATCAAACTCCAACTTGTTGCATCGGAATCCGAGATGAGAACTTACTCCATCAATGCAGCAACGGGACGTCTTCCTCGATGTGTCTCGACCACGATCACCAACCACATTGGTATCACGGCACTAGCGAATGCCACTCCATATAGCGACAAGTTAGGTACCTCTCCTTGGAATACTGGCCAGAAGAATACATTGCATGCTGTCAGGAATTGATCCAGAGGAGTGAATCCGGTGTACTCGCAGTGCAGCCCATCAGGTAGCCCAGATAGAGACTTGGTGTCCGCCATATCAGATAAGAGACCAATAAAGCCGTTCCGGAATGACTGGTAGTACTTGGCATATGCTGCAAAGAGAGACAGTGATACCAGTGTCGCTGTTCTCGTTCGAGACATTTTCGATTTTTTTTTTTCAAAGTTGTAAACATAATGAGGTCTAGCTGAATGATTGGAAATGGCATGCGGGAGATGATACGATCGGGGCTACAAAAACACCAACCCAACAGCGATCGAGGTAAAGATTTGTAGGGGATGAGTCTTGCGAAGAAGGCACAGAATGCTCATTCATAATTCTGCGGGTGCTCACGTATTTCTTGTGATTAAAGTACCTACCAGCACAATTCGGCTAGGTTTGCTCAAAATGGGGCCTACGTGTCACAGGTACTGACCGACTAATGCAGAGAGATTGCCACGCGTCCTCGTTCCCCTATTACGGGAAATTAATCTATGCTACCTTAGTCAATGGCCTTCAATATGGATGAGCGAACTAACGGGTAAAACGTATCGAGGAATACCTGATATGGTCAAATATGAGAAGGTCTGATGGGTAGTCTCTCGGTAGTTGATCGAACAATTCAAACTATACATGACAAAGATAAGTGTACCAAATTCTCTTTACTCTATCATCTTTTTTCAAAATATGTGATTATAATAATTTATGGCTCTATTAGTTTTAGTAGAGACCAGTCAAAATTCAAAAAGAAAATTGCAGACTTCGTAGATTGCAAGGATTATAGAGAGCCTAACACTCAGGAAACGATTTTTCACCCCGAAGATGTCATAACAAACTATGTAGATGCCGACAGTTTCGGAATCCAAGCAACGAGCCACAGCCAGAAGACACTATTGAGTCCAGGTTTTCTCTCCAAATCCAAGTATACAGGATAGCAAGCATAATAATATACAGCATGGCTTGAAACCTCCAGCCGCGAAGCCGACTATTTCTTCTATATCGTTTCCATCCATCACCACTGCGCGTTGGAGGAGGTAGAAAGTCACACATAACTCCATCAGCAATGGTTTTGGACGCCATGTCGGCCGGTAGATCCCCTGCGTAGGGTGCGTAGTATCGACTGAGAAGAATATTCAGCAGGCCATCTCGAGCTTGAAAGCGGACCAGGAACCGTGAGTCACGGTAGATGGATTCAACCCGCTCATATCGAAGGCTGCGATATTGACGCAACATTGTCTCTATCTGGGCAGTACCCGAGGATAGTGTACTCGGTAATTTCTCCAGATTGCGCAGCAGGTTTGTCAGAGCTGCGGCATCCTCGATCGCCATATTCGCTCCCTGGCCAATGTTCGGGGTCATTTTATGGACACTGTCACCCAGGAGAACTAATCGGCCATGGTACCAAGTTTCGAAGGTGTTCTCTTCTAACACTGTCATTGAAGCCGTTTCCCGGTTTTCCCATACTTGCCCAAAAGTAATATCCCGGTAGAAATTTATGTTCCTCAATTCCTCGGCTGCGACTGAAGTATCATTTTTCGTGTAGCGAGGGCAGTTAGGATAAGTGTATTTCTTGTCCAACTTCTGTATGACAAACCAATACACGCGGCCATTCTTTCCATGGATTGTGACAATGGTCAGTCCATCGAATAATGCGTTCACTTGCTCTCCGACACTCAATCCCTTGATGGCCGATGAGATGCCGAAGATACAACGAAACTCCGCTGTCAAGCCTACATATTGGTTAGCTCCCATAAAAATGACCAAAGGCTCCAGGTTTTGACTCACAAGATCGTTGCTGTGCAACCATCTTACCTGAGCTGAGTTTCTCGCTCGCTCTCCAAATTTCCTGGCGGACTATGCTATGGACACCGTCTGCACCGACAACGAGGGCCCCTCGATAGACGGAGCCATTGGCCGTAGTCACTGTAGCACCAGAATCGGAAATTTTGATAGCGGTCACCCTCTCTTTCAAACGGATCTTACTAGGATCTGGATATCTCTGATAGATAATTTCCAAGAGCTTTTGACGGTCCAAGAAGGCAATGGGAAACCCAAACCTGTGCAACCCCGTAAAGAGCGTCAGACTGGTCCAGGGCCTGAATAAGAGATAGAAATTGAAGAAGACGAACCTTTTATTTATGATTTGGGGATAGGAGCTACTGAAGCTGAATCCGTCGGGAAGGCCAATGGTTGCCGTGTGTAGAGGCTCGATGCAATCCTCAACCTCAGACCATAGTTGGAGCTGGTCCAATATGCGAGCTCCATTCGGTAAAATACCTATAGAAGCCCCAATCTGGGGTGCTGGGCTACTCGATTTCTCGAGGACAATATGATCGATACCAGCGATTCGCAGGCAATGAGCCAATGTCAAGCCGCCGATTGATCCTCCTACGATTATCACTTGAAAGTGCGACTTGCTCATCTTTCACAATTTTGCTGGACATTCAAAGGCAGAAGCCTGGAGTGTCATATGAGACAAATTAAATTGAGCTGTAAGTAGACCGGGTGGCTGAGGTCTCCCCTCGAGTTCCATTCACGTGCATCAACAAAAGAGAGATAGGAAATTCATCTAACGCTCCATTTGCATTCAGACTGATGTTGTACACATTGTGTGACTTGTTCAACTCCCCGCATGCGTGCGCGTTTACCTTTGCGTGGGTCCCGCATGCAAGTGCTTTCTTTTTTCTCACTTCACTTATTTTTACTTGTTTTTGAATACTGTCACCATCTGTATTGACAGATCACTACGTAATGGTGAGATGTAAGATTTTATCTGGGTTTACCGGAAAGACCGATTTTACATGAGAGAAAGAATGACGGAGACAGCTAGGGTGCTACAATTCCCGACCACCAAATCAAGAGTTGAAGTTGCCTGCGAGACAGTTACTACACCACAGATGTACAGTGATGTTTATAAGTCTTCGTCCACCTGTTGATGAGATAGTATGTATGTAAGACTCCAAGACAAATACACGATATTACCATGACAATAACAGCTAGAGTATCCAAGAGAAAAAATATACCAATCAATTGGCCTTTTTCACCGGCTTCATGAGGACACTCAGTTCATACCGCTTGACATACCAGTAACATAGTCCATATGATCCATCCACAAGCAAGAAAACGGCCAGGCTCCACAAGACGAGGGGACTATTGAGCCACGAAAAGGACTGTGGCCAATACATCCAACGTAAGCCCGCAAATCCCACCGTGCAACACGATCCTAAAAAGCGAGACAGCCTAGACAATGTTGGCATATGTGTTTCCATCAGGTTCAAAGGACATGAGGGTCAAATGAAAGTGAAATTCACATACCATAGAGTATAAGAAGCCCCGCGGGTGCTACCACGACAAAGGAGCTGGCAGAGACCGCCAACACTTAGAAGAAGCTGACAGACGACCGCTCCCCAGGAGTAGGCCAATGAAGGACCAATCTCGGCGGCTAGAGCTAGGTGCCCAGTAAGAAAGCCGATGACACCGATGCAAAAAATCCACGGGAGATTCCGCTCAACTAGTGGCGCATGGCTCCATTCCTGGGACGAGAAGACAATGGCGGCATACATGACACCGAAATTGATGAGAAGGCCTATCACAAATACTCCCAGCTCTATTCGGCTCTTGGAGGGATGGACCACGCAATAGACAATCTCCCATGCAATGTTGCAACAGAGAGGCATAATGGCCATGCCATAAGTACGCTCCTTGAACGATGTGTAGACCATTCCAACGTAGTTTATCACCCACCCTAGTCCCATACCGAGGACAAACAAATCTGCAAGTGGCTTCACAGCCTGGTAATCTTGAGGGGCTTGGGAAACATCAAAACCGTCCATGATGGTGTATCTGGGGACGAGCAAAAGAATCGAGTCGGAATCAGGAATTGCACAAGGCTAAGGCCGGATATGAGGCCCGCCAACTACGCTTCTATTTATGTGTTATGTGCATGATCTGGTATGTCATGGAAGGCCTGATCTAATTAGACTATTTGAACGTGCGTTTCAATCGATGCGTCGTAATTTATGGGCAAAAGGGCACGAGTGGAAGGATCATACACAATGTTCACAATGAGTTGTTTCATAACCTTGGGGCTTGCAGCTTGCATGCAATCCAATGGACTAGAGTAAGATATATTCTGCATGGCAGTGCTAATTTATTGGTCATTAGGTCTTGGTCTATCGTCCAAATTTGACTGATACTGACAAGGTGATCTTGAAAATTTGTCCATGGCTCTAGTTATGCTTTTAAAACTCCACTGTATTATCCACGGGACTGAAAAGCAAATACCGTTCCGAGTCGTGAAGGATTGTATCTTACCATACATTCATACCGTGGATGGTAATTTAAGTACTTGGCAGAATACGAGCATGGATTCGACCTTGGCTTTTGGAAGTAACTTCAGTATGCACCTAGTCAGGAACAAAGTACTATTTCTATGCGTGCTTTTCGGAACTCGGGGAGCAGGGCGTTTACTTGGGTGAATTGGCCTGCAAGTGTCCCACAGACTAGTCATGGATCGACCTACCAAAGTATCAGACACACAAGGACAAACCAGCACCGGAGTAAAAGCAGCAAATATGGCATGAACTGTGACTATCTGGTTGTCCTCTATACATCCCAAAAAAGTAAGAGAAGCTGCTGCATTATGATATTCTGGTGAATATATATGATGGTGGGTAGCCATGCTTATCGTCAAGTTGATTCGTGCACACATCACTCACTGCCTTCTTCCCGTCGTAATCCAAGTCAAGCTCTTTACCACATCATGAACATTTTTCCAAGTCTATCAGAGATGGTGTTTTCAGGTCCCGGGCCCATATTGGGGGCGCTTGCAGTGAGCAGCTGCCTTTATTATTTGGTTGATCATGTTCCTATTCCTCGATGGTTGGATAAAAAGGCCAACCTGATCGGACAAATGAACCCCGAAGGGACTACCGGGCTCGAATGCCCTTATGAATACATTCGACAAATTTATGGCAAGTATCACTGGGCACCATTTGTTCACAAACTATCCCCGAACCTTCGAGAAGACGACTATTCAAAGTACTTGATGGTGTTGGAAATCATGGATGCCATCCACCTTTGCTTGATGCTAGTTGATGACGTGAGAACCAAACCGTAGAAAAAATTTCCGGAATAGCTCGCACAGATTATTGATTAGGCGTTTTCAGATTTCCGATGGAAGCGAATATCGCAAAGGGAAACCTGCTGCACATAAGATATACGGCCCAACCGAAACAGCAAATCGTGCCTACTACAGAGTTACCCAGATCCTCACCAAAACGACCAAGGAATTTCCAAACCTCGCACCGTGGCTGATGCGAGATCTTCAAGACATACTTGAAGGCCAGGATATGTCCCTTGTTTGGCGCAGGGATGGAATTGGTGGCTTTCCAACCGATGCCAAGGACAGAGCTGCTGCATACCAAAAAATGGCCTCGCTCAAAACAGGCTCATTGTTCCGTTTACTAGGCCACCTTGTCCTTGAGAATGACTCCATGGACGAAGTCTTCACCGTGGTTGCGTAAGTAATTGTTTACCATGATGAGGTACGTGATTGATGTTAACCAAAAATACAGCTGGTACTCGCAGCTGCAAAATGACTGTAAAAATGTTTATTCCTCGGAGTACGCGAGGTTGAAGGGACTTGTCGCTGAAGACTTGCACAATCGCGAGATGACATACCCTATCGTGCTGGCATTGGATGCACCAGAGGGGCATTGGGTGACAAGGGCCTTAGAATTTCCGTCGCCTCATAATATTCGCAACGCTTTGAAGGTCATCAGGAGCAAGTATGTGCGTGACAAGTGCACAGCAGAGCTAGCAGAGTCCGAGTCCTCCGTTAAAGAGTGGCTGGAATTGTGGGGTAGGAAGGAAAAACTTGATTTGAAGGCCTGAGATTTCCCGAGGTAACTATGAGGAAGATGGGTCGCTGCTCGTATCACATCATAGCAGAATCAATGAACATGTTTTCAGTTTGATATTTAGTCTTACGCTTTGGTCGGAAATAAAAATCATGGAGGAGGTAGGACCTTCCATTAATGGTCTTGTGTGTCTTTTTGTTGTTTCCCTCTTTCTTTCGGTTCAATTATTGGGAGTGAAATTTTTTGCAATAGATCAAGACTCCATGAATTGAGATACGTTGATATAGAATATCTTCAAGATAAAAAAGGTCCTAGAGTTCTTTGGACAGCCCAGTTAGGCACTAACCGAACAAATCCTCCTCAACCAGCACTGCCATTCCCGTCCATGGAAGACAGAAATAGAGATATATTACCCAATCTCATATTTCCGAAACCCATTTCTTGATAAATATCGGAGTAGAGACATTTGGCACAATCTTATCTCCAATCAAAAGATTCCGTGGCCTCTCCGTTTGGCCAGGGGCGAAATGGAATTCATACTCCACCAGAAATCGACTCAAGATCAACTTCATCACAACTGATGCAAAAAACCTCCCAGGACAGGCATATCGGCCCAAACCAAAATGCATATGACTCGGACCAGTACTCACAAATCTAGATGCCGGAACTTTCTGTTTCAGAAATCGGAAGGCGTCAAATACTTCGGGATTTTCGATCACTGCAGGATCTCGCGAGATGGGACCGGCCGCCATACAGATATGAGTGCCCTTGGGGAGAAGTAGCCCATCGGACAAAGTCAGATCGTGTTTCACAACGCGGTGGAAAGAGACTTGATTTTAGAAATTCGCTCATCAGCTTCGCAGATTTATCAAGATCCAAGGCTCGGTAACCACTCACGTTCTCCTGGGGGGTTAAATCTCTGTGATTCCTTCAAAAAACTGTCCATGACCCTCAAATTGTTCAAATTGGCTTGAGTGATATTATTCCAATCTGGAACCTCCGTTCGTATTTCGTCTTGCAACGGCTGCACCCATTGCGGCATGACAAGGAGGTCGTACAAGATGTGTGTCATACTCATGGCAGATGTATGAACGACGGCCATGCTTGTGATTCCAAGCAGCCGTTGAGCCAGATTGTGTGGGTGTGACTCTTTCTCTGTCTTTGCTAGATCCATCATCCATTGAAGAAAGTCATCAGGCTTCTCATAATTGGGATCTGAGGCTGCCTCCATGGTTCGGCGCTTATTGATAAGAGGTCCTAAGAGTTCCTCTTTTATGTAAATCAGCTGGCGGTCCAGGCTTCTACTGCTGGGAAGAATACGCCCGACGATAGGGTGGAGGAAACCAGGCAAAGGGCGCAACAGAGCAATGGTCAAGAAGATGTTTTTGGTGTAATCAATCGATGCCTCGAGCCATTTTTCCTCACGGCACAATTCATCACCAATGAAGATGCGAGCGCCCACCCGGGCAACGAGGCGCAGGAAGACTTCGTAGGAATTAATTGCAACAAATCGATCTGCAGCATAGCCTTGTCAGTACGAAGTTTTTGTTCGTTGTTTCTCACCGGTGATCGGCGTACTATCACACTTTGGGAACTCGACGTCGAAGGCATAGTCCAGTTCGGATATGATTTTAGGGATGAGTCTTCCTATATTATCCATCAGAAAACGATTTTGTTTACTAAAACAAAGGACTCAAAGTTTACCAATGGCTGGAGTTAACCGTTTTTGAATCGTCTCCGTATGTAGATGAGAATCAGTCAGAATAGTCGTATATTCTCCAACATGATCCTTTACATCTTATCAGTTTGAGGAAAAAGTTCTGAAAAGCAATATACTGACTGAAAAGGTTGCCTCCAGAGCATTGAGAGTCGAGGCTGGCTTTTGGCGGAGCTCCTCTGCATACTTCGTTGATAACACAACCAAATCACCGTCCGGTTTCAGAATCTTGTAACCGAATGAATTTTTATACTATGAAGCGAAAGTGTTAATGATAATACATACAGCAATGATGGTGAGTAGAATTGGGTTTAACTTTTGAATAGCCATCGTAAATTACGGATGGGGCGTTAGAATTGAAAAGCAAACGACTTATAATTCCCGGAAGCCAAGGGCTCATAAATTTGACCGTTGGGACCTTAACATTGGTCTTGTAGGCAGGTTTTGGTAGGAGAAGATAAATGAAGACCACGAATGCCACATATTTCCAGAGGAGGCCTGCCTCCTCTCGGAGAGCTCCCACAACCTGTGAAAGCTGGATAATCATAGCGCTCATCGTCCTGTGGAACGCAATGAGAAGCAAGACGAAAGTGGATGGTGTAGAAATTAAACAAGATTTAATGGGCTAGTAAGCTGATTATCAGAGGTTTTCAGGACTGCTTTTCACAGGGTTATTGGTATCATATACCATCAATGACTATACGAGGGGCGTCTAAGACATTTCGGGCACATTGGACGTACTTTTGTGATATTTTATGTAAATTTTAATCTAATTGGCTTGTTTCCGAGTTCTTATCGATTGACATCATGCATGATCTGTTGTATTATGCATATTTGTCACTCCTGCACAACGTCGGGCGTCTTTGGTATTCTGAATGTCGTATCATTACCACAATACCCCATACTTACCGAATATATGTACACGTATCGGGCTGGTTATATACACAGTACTCAGTTTATGTACTTTGTAGCTCTCAGAATGAGGTAATAGAAGGAAAAGCAATCAAGCCAATCCATCCAGCCACTCTCATTAGGGACAGAGAAGAGGATTTTCTCGCACCGTTCGGCTCTCATTGTACAGGGTATCCTTCACAAAGAAGGTAAAACAGACAGTCACGG
The DNA here is from genome assembly GCF_028828155.1 of Penicillium subrubescens. Taxonomy (NCBI): domain Eukaryota; kingdom Fungi; phylum Ascomycota; class Eurotiomycetes; order Eurotiales; family Aspergillaceae; genus Penicillium; species Penicillium subrubescens. The sequence goes on along the minus strand of NW_026643151.1, from coordinate 3,085,480 downwards.
TCAATCCTTTTGGAGAAGAGACACTGGCAACCGAAATCATGACTGGAGTTTTCGACACTACCCCGTTGATCCAATATCTCCTTGTCATAATACTGGTTGTTCTCATCTCGACACGTGTATATACAACAATATGCTTCTATCTCTTACGCTACCGTATCTCACGCCCACCGATTCCCTATTCAATTCCATGGATCGGAGACCTCCTTGAAATGAGTAGCAGTTTGACGAAGTATATCTGCGGTGTTCGGTTAGCTAGGGCCCCTGATCGGGAGGAAAAGCTCTAGATGGCTGACCTAGGTAACTATTACAGCCAGAATTATCCTACAGACCCGCTGGTTACCATTATGCTTGCAGGACGACGCGCACACATCATCTTTGATTCGAAACTCGTGAGCCAAGTCCATCGACTGCCAAAAACGATCACATTCGAGCCTACAGGGATCAACGTGGCATTTGGAGTTCCACATGAAGACAATGAAATCATGATGAGTAAGATTTCTGACCGCGGCGAGGGCGATTACAGTGGCTATCAAGACCTGCACAACTCCCTCATCGGGACCCTGGAGGGGGAGAACCTTGAGCGCATGATCCAGTTCTTCATCACTCAGCTCAATAAAAACCTTGACCGTGAATTCGCGTCTGACTGCCAGCGGGCTCATTCCGAGCCCGTAGATCTCTGTGCATTGGTGAAGAGGCACTACACCCTGGCAGCAATTCCATATCTTTTCGGCACACGCATCCTCGACATGTGGCCGACCCTAAATGAGGACTTCTGGCACTTTGACAGCCACCTGATGGGGTTGACCCTACCACTACCTGCTTTTGCCAACCGAAAGGGCAACCACGCCCGACAAAAGATGATAGATGGGATACGCTGTTGGGAAGATCGGGCGACGACCAACCGACCTCTGCCGCAGGTGGAGAAAACGGACCCGGACTGGGATGATTATTGGGGTGAACGACTAACACGGGAGCGATACCGGTTGCTTTTGGAACGTGGCTTGAGTGAAAGAGGACGAGCTGGATTCCACTTGGGGTTGCTGTGGGCGTAAGTAAAGTGATTATTAGTCCCCCTGATGCGGGATTTTCCGTCGAACCTAACGCGACGCCAGACAAAATGCCAACACAGTTCCTATCGGACTGTGGATGCTTATTCAAACCATCCTAGACCCCGTCCTGCATGGCAAAGTCCGTGGAGCTGCCGAGTCCTGCCGCAAGGCTGACGGGACATTTGACCTGCATGCGCTTGTTACGAATCCCATCCTCAAATCGTTATTTCTAGAGGCCCTCCGCTTTGGAGTGGCCGTTGCCCCTGTGCGCGCAGTCACCGAATCCACCCTACTCGGTGGCCAGTACCATCTTCAAAAAGGCGATCTCGTCTTTCTTCCGGCGCGACCTGCCCAAACTGACGCCGGAATATGGTCCTCATCTTTCAGTGGAATGAAAGCTATGGACTCGAGGTCCGATCCACGACATTTCTGGGCGGAGCGATTCATGGAATATGGAGAGATAGGCGAGGATCAGCCAATAACTGCCGGTGTCATGGAAATGAATTCTTCTCCACGGACGGTGGGTAGCCGTCGAGTTGAGGCCTTGTCTCTGCCCGCCGGAGTACGGTCCAAGCAGCTACGTAGTCAGCTCTCCCATGTTCGCCCATTTGGGGGTGGCCATTGGCTCTGTCCCGGGCGTAATTTGTCTATGTATGAGATAATTGCAGGTTTGGCAGTGCTCATCTGTCGGTTTGACATCCAGGCGGAGGAGGCCATGCTACAGTCGCAGGGCCGACCTTGTCCCGATTTCTCTCGGGTTGGTGGGATGGACCCAGATCGCCCGATTATCGTGAGGGTCCGGCCGAGATGAACAGCGAATCATCTAGTTTCAGCTGGTCCCACGCATCGGTGTACAGGGGTAGCTGAGGAATAGATTTTATTTGCTGCTTCGGTGGTCCAAACTTCGACCAACTAAGCCCTGTGAGGGCAGAAAGAGTTGAGGAGCGAGACTTGACATTCATATTTGATGGGACCGTGGTTTCCGTGGTTTCCGTGGTACAGTGTATAGTACATGGGGAGGGCCATGGGCTTGTTACTTCAGGATGTATGGCTAATCTTTTCCTGGCCTCTATAACAAACCTCAGCTTGACACAAACTGGGATTTTATGATAAGAAGCGCAATCAGGCTGCCGGGGCTCCTCCCCTGGCACAGGGTGTTCCATCTATCAGACGGGAGATAGAAGCTGCCGAGGTTACTGACACTTATGATTCACTCCAGTCGGATGTGTATTCTAAATAGATACATTGCCGTCCAATTATCTAGCATAACGCTAATACATCCAGCTATAGAATCTCGACATTTATGAATGTAAGTACGATCAAAAAGAAAGTTAGAGAATATGAGTACAAAGAGTACTGAATTTCAGAGTAGAACGGGAGAAGAATGAAGCCAAAACTGGCGAAGGGTTGAAAGCAATAGTGGGGCTCTGAAGAAATAGAAGAGAAATGGCAGGCTAGGATAATGTGCCTGAAACAGACCCTGCTTGAAGGCTTTATTTCTTACCAAGGTAAAGAGTCGCTAATTTGTTCTATCCCCTGACTCTCGATCGAGTCTTCAGAACAACCAGGCCCTTCATATCTGGGAAAAGAATCTTCTTAAAAAACCAGTTCTTTGGACGACCCTCATTATTCTTTGTTGTGATATCGTAGTGAAGGAGAATGTGTCCGAGCATTAGGCGGATCTCATCTGCAGCCATGTACCGGCCCGGACTGTAGACGAGAGAGAAACTTAGCAGTTTCCTTCGCGGAAGTCACCAAAATCAGTAGGTATGACTTACCAGGTATGCCTTCCATCGCCAAATTGGAGATACTTTGAATTTGTGGCCACAAATCGGAAGTCTTGCGTTTTGCCAGTCTGCTGTCCAAGTCGATAGAATCGGTATCCGTCGAATTGGTGCGCGTTAGGATAGAATTTCTCATCAAACAGCACAGGAGCATTTGGTGAAAAGACATATGTTCCTTTAGGAACCTTCAAACCATTACTAAATGTGAAATCGTCGGTAGCACATCTTGCTAGTGATCCTACACACCAAGACTTCTCAGTGTTGCGATTAAGACTCCAAATGAGGCACCTGGATCATAACGTACCTGAATCGAGAGGATTATAACGTTGGCATTCCTTGATGAAGCTGTCAAGCTTGAGCATAGACTCGATCCCTTCTTTCTCCCATCCTCTATGATGGTCGAATGCCTGCTGTACTTCTTGTCTCAAAGGCTCTACGTATTCCGGTCTCGTCGCAAGTTCGAATAGACAGTGAACGAGAACCTGAGTTCCCAAAGATTAGTCCTGAACGGTCAATTGCGAAAAATCTGACGGGAAGTCAAAGTCTCACCTGCGTTGTTGTGTGAATTGCCCCAAATACTGCGGATGTGATAGATCGAACAATGTCAAGCTCGTTGTATTTACCAGGCTCATTTTCCTGCGTCCAGTGCCAGAGCCAGCTCATGATATCCTGTCCCTCAAGGTTAGTAAATGATCCATATATACGGGTAAAAGCCTTTGGGTGGTCCTACACTTGCGTCACTTCCAGCTCGCAATTGACGCTCTTTCATTTCGCTCAGAAATATTTTATCTAGCCGGTCTGACATCTGCGGGGCTTCGCAGAACTTGGCAATGAAACTATGGACTGATGAGTTTGAATATGCGGATGTAAGATGGGTTTGGACCTACGGTTTCAGTATGCTGGGGAACATTGAAATGAAAAACCCACTTGACGGCACTGCATTACCATATCCCGCAAACAGGTTGATTAGTTCCGGATCACGGCACAGCGGGTATCCTACCAGAGACTTGGCCGTCAGATGCGCAACAATCCTCGTCCCAGTCTCAAAGCAACAAAATTCATATGGCTCTAGCCCATGGAAGTTAGTACCTCCTGATATCATCACATTTCTCTTTGCCAATGTGATCCTACCTTCATTTGTGATTTGGGTTTCCGCCTCCCAGGCATGCAGGAACTCCGCTACAAATTCACGAAAGTACGGATCACCAGCAGCAGAGGACCGATTTCGCTGCCAAGTCAAGGCTTTTGCAAGAAGTGGAATGGGAATTTTGTGAACTCCTTCGGCTGCCCCGGGAGCTGTCCACTTTGTTTGGAACATCTAAATGACCAGATCGCAATGCACATCGTAAGCCAGCTCTACAACATATCATCATTCTGGCAAACTTACGTCTGCAGTCACTGCATTAGCCGAGAACTTATCATCCATCAAGTTCTTGTACTCTTTGATCAATTGATCATTGCAGATGAATATCTCCCAACGGCTAGGTGTTGCAACCTTGAAGGCGTAGTCACCATGCTGTAGCGTAGGCGTGAGCCTGACATAAATTCGAGGGAAAATTTTCTAAAACATACCGTTTCATACCCTTTCTGGACGAGGCTCCGCGCTTTCTGTTGCCACTGAAGTGCAGATATCCATTGACCCAGGACACCATCATTGCCGACCGATGGGATATCAACCTATTGGACGATTAACCTAAGAAACGGACGTACTAAATGAGGAATACAGACCCAAATCTTCAGAGATTGGTACCAGGTTCTTGTAAGCCAGATAAGGGCTAGAAAACCAAGAGCCACAGGGTATAGATAGTCCATAAGTAACCATTCCTTGCTTGGCCCGGCCATTGGCATGACCATTTCCAGATGGAATTCACAATTAAGTTCCCTAACTCAGACTCCCTAGTTGCTGCGAGCGATGTTCAATAAATGTGGTAGGCTCAAAGGTAAATTTTGATCGAGAGAATCGCAGCCTCGCATGTGATCTTTGTTTGAAGAGTAGCAAATGCAATACTTGACAGAGCTTCGACAACCTGCCCGTCGATCGTCTCGTGTAGCCTTCTTACTTTAATACCCTACTTCGTATGCACAGAGAGCGTTCTACCATGGATGCTACGTAAGAGAAATAAAAAAGGAAGAGAATCAAGTATATTCCATGTACATCGCGCCATTACACTGCTGCAATATGCATGACCATGATGCGCCCTACACGCGAACAAACAATATTTCATGCACTCCAATTCTCGGGCCGCAACGCCAAGCCAGAATTCATAAAGTAAAAAGATTAGTATTTTGCTTCTTCTTGTAAGGTAACCGACAGCAAATAAACAGCTTCGTATTCATGTACCCAAATACACTGCATATCGGTAATTTTAATAATAATGAAATACCAGGTAAATCTCCTACAGAGGGTCTGATCTGTATTGTACTTTTTTGCATCTGTCCCCATTTCCTGCTGCACTTCTTCAGCTGTGTTCCCTCGAGTGTTATCCGGGTGTATTCGCCAAATCATCTTTCTGTCATGTACTCACCATTGAATCTTCCGTCCCCGTGGTAGATTTTTAATACAGACAGCCTCGCATGTTGATCTCCCAGTCGTTTTTTTCATTGCCCGGGGATCACTGGCTCCGTGACGTGTCCTGACAGTCAGTAAAAAATCACTTGTGTTTCTATCATGTCATTTGAATGATGAAATCTGGAACGTGATCAGATAATCTCAATAGTTCTGAGAAACAATCATTATGCAAGCTGCAAGTGTGTGACGCTAGACAGCGTGACCACCTGCAAAGGTGGGAATTCTTTCCCGACTATGATCTAGACTCAACTGCTCTCCAGAGTGGTAATACCGGCTTCATTGTTCTGTTATTGCGTTTCAATAAATTACAGGTCTAATACAGGTATATATTTGTATTGGCAATCGGGGTTGCGTGAAGATCTACTGGGCGTGGAGGTGGAGATCCACAATATGTAAGTTACTTTTTCGCCAGAAATGTATTGACAAGTTATTTGCATTAAGAAATGTTAAAAATGATAGTCATATGGAGTTTGAGAGGTTCACCCGTCGTGATTGAAATACGGTTACAATAGATAAAAATAATGGTAATAGACGAAATCTAGGAGGTGCACCTACTATGAGGTAGTGCTATAGAGCTAGTCGAATGAGAAAAAATAGATTTATGCTAATATATCCATGCCTTTGGCCAATAAATCAAGCCATAGCCACTTTACTCAGTTCTTACAAACATATCCGGACCCCGGACCCAAATTACCGAAAGACCATTATTGGCATGGTTATCCTATTTAGTGAAGAAGCTCTCAAAGTCTCTCGAACACTCAAATGGGGCCACCAGGTCCTATGAAGTCACGTTCTAATTCAAAATGACAGCGGAAGGTTGGAATGTATCTCAGTGATATATCTCGGGCAACCACGTAGCAGCATCTGCGAATGCATCAAGCTCTGGCTTGTAATAAGCAGTAACGTATGCGCCCTCCCCTTTGTATGAGAACGAGATATCGTGATGTCGGCAGGTGACTTTTTGATCTCGGAAGCTAAACGATCATCCTTAAACATTTTTCTCTATCTATAGGGATAGATGCCAACGGAAAGTGTGAGGACTTACAAGGCTTTCACATAATTGTCTTGGTATGAATGGAAGGGCTGATTCCACCCCTGGCTTCTGAAGAAGACGTCCATACCCTCAGCAATCTCCAGGTCGGGCTTGCCATAATATGCTGCGGGCAGATAAATCTTCGGTGTCGGAACGCTTGCACCTGGCCAGATCTCGAAGTTGAAGATGACACAGGCGCAACGGTGAGGATTCTTAGGAAGAATATCGGCATCGTCCGATAGGCCCTCAGGCACGTTGATAACGGATGACCAGAGCAGTTTTAGCGCCTCTATAGCACGCTCTATCTCCGGCCCATTCAATCTGCCTCCGAGGGTGAAAATTTCCACCATACGATTGAGGGCCGTGCGAGTGGTGGCGAGGTAAATTTTGATGCGAGAGCTCTTATACTGTTCGCTCAAAGTGGTGTCAAAGGCAAAGAAGGCTGGCTTTGCCCCGGCATCTTTGGCATCTTTGGAATCAATGAAAGACTCTAAGACTCCCAGAGACTGCATATATTCAGCAGTTTCATCACCTAGGTCCTTGATGGCCTGGATCATGAGGTCTCCAATTGGCTGACCCGTTTGGATATGCTTCCAGATTGGAGACATGGCACACTTAGTTTGGATGCTGTGATATGGGAAATCGTAGCTCAACATGCCTTGCACAGCCTGCATTGCAAGGATGCGGTCCGAAACCTGGGCATTGAGCAGATGGGCCTCGTCGTTGAGGAGAAAGAAAGCCTTGGCGAAATGCTCAAACCAACGCAGGTCATTCCCGGGTGCGAGATGTCTTTGGGCGCTCAGTGTGTCCGTCGAGGCTTTCTGGTTTATGGGATCGAGTGCGGAGCCGGAGAGGGCACAGATAGGGATGTTGGCCGTACGGACTGTAGCCTTGCTATTATAGAAGTTGATGCTGACTTGGATCGGGGTATGATCGAAACCCATGAAGGTCTTCCAGTATTGTTCCCCGTTCCGATATGGCTTGGGACCGCAAGTAGGGATGACATAGCGGTGCAAAAACGCCAGTACACGATACTGCTCGGCAATCGAGTAGTTGGCCCATTCCATTAACTGGTTTAAGGGCTGAGCAAAGGTAGTCCACCAGTATTCCTCATCTGGGCTGCTAAAACCAAGTCCTGCGGCAAGAGACTGCCAGGGTAACAATTCTACCTCGTGAGAGCCCATAGTTTAGGGTGATCTTGAGTTTGATGGAGACAAAGAATTGGATTTGGTCAAAGACGGTGCCCACTAAGTGAACCCTACAAAACCAGACTTATATGACAAGGAGGTGTAAGTTGTTTATTGCCAAGCTAAAGTATCTGGTGACGATGACCATAGGGCGATAAATGACATCTGTTATATGGTCATTGGTATCATGCATGTTGTATCACCTTGCTTATACGAGATTGAAGGTCGAAGAAGTCCAATCAGCCGAAATGTATAACCGCTCTGCATGCAACCCCGAATGTGAATGTGTGAGGGAGTCTGTGATCTATCAATAACCTCCGAAGCCATGGTAAGAATCCCGGCTCTTGTGCAGATAAACATTACTGGCTTCATACAGCTAGTGATATCTTGCGTTATTTACCGTACGGAACGTGTGGGTTACATGTCGAGTGAATCCCAATCCGTCTGAATGCACGTAAAATCATTAGTCCAGTCCGTTCGGCAAGGCGGAACCAGTTTGTTGCCTTACCTGTACTGAGAATATTCGTCTTCTTCTTCCCTGCCAAGTGCCACGTAGCTCAAGTCCATCTAATATTTGAGAAAGGTATACCTGCAATGCAGGAAGAAATGCGTCTGCATGGGCTTCTGTGGACTGCAGTGAGACGTGACAATCATCATGCACAAAAGAGCTGATCTCCAGAATCGAGACTTTACCGATGGGATAGAGGTGAGATAGGTCTAGAGGTGTTTAGTTTCCTGATTGCACAATTTTATCTCATGTTTCTAGGGTCCATAGGTCGCTGATGGGAAACTCTCCTTAGCCAGTAGAGCTAAGAAAATACTTAAATACCTATACCTCTCTGCCTTGCCCTATTTCTGGTTCCTTCCTTGGAACACAACCTAAACAGTTTTTCTAGCTGAATGAAACTCCTTCAGTCTCCTTGTTCTTTTCGTTCATAAGAATTACGTGGCCCGCCTACAGCCTTTCTCGTGCCTTGACATCGACTTAAGCCCTACCGATCAACTCTTGCCAAAGAAACGGACGTACAAGATGACTGTCCCAGAACTTCCAATCCTCTGGCGTGATAATGCCCCGCCTTGTGAATACGAGGCGTGGCGAACTCGAACCTTCAATTCCAAACGACCTGATGATCAGCCTCTTGCCATTGTCAAACCCACCACTATAGATCACATCGTGGCAGCGACGGCATTGGCTAATGAACAAAGTGCGAAGCTCGCTCTTCGATCGGGTGGACACAGCCTTCAGTGCTGGTCTCTGCGCAAAGACTCGATATTGGTGGACTTAGAGAACTTCCGATATCTAGAGTTTGATGGTGCCACGGGAGTTGCGTCAGTATCCCCTAGCGTGACTTCCTCGGAATTGTTGCTCTTCCTGGCGAAACATCAGCGCTTTTTCCCCTCCGGCCATTCCGGCGAAGTCGGGCTGGGAGGTTTTCTGCTACAGGGTGGAATTGGACTGAACGCTAGGGTGAGTGTGGGTGCGCATCGTTTTATGAGCTCTTTAGTCTGATGGCGCCGTAATTTAACAGAGCTACGGATATGCCTGCGAGTACTTAACTGCTGTTGACGTTGTTACTGTATCTGGGGAGGTCAAACACTGCTCTTCGGACGAGAATGCGGATTTGTATTGGGCTGCAAGGGGTGCTGGGCCAGGTAAGTACTGTAAATATGCTCTTGTGTGGGCGTTGAATTCACCAGAGTCCCTTTGGATACAATATGAGCGGCGCTGATTGAGCTTAATAACGCAGAATTTCCAGCCATCGTGACCAGGTTTCACCTGAACACACTGCCACTTCTTCCCACCGTCAAAAGATGTACCTATATCTGGCCGGCCGTATGCTATGAGATCGTCTTCAAATGGGTGCTTGAGGTCAGTACTGGGGTAGATGAGGCGCAGGATTAGTACTTACCGGAGCTGAATACAAATGCCAGATTCTCCCCACTCTATCCGATGACATTGAACCAACTATCTTCGGCTTGACCTTACCGAATACGCCTATTCCGGTCATTGCCTTTCATGCTCATGTACATGCAGAGTCGGACGAGTCGGCGAACGAATTACTCAAACCTCTGCACCAGTCTCACCCGGCTGGTGCGATGGTAGAGCAAGACTGTGTAGATACATCTGTGCAACAGGAATTTGAGGCGGGCCATGCAATGATGCCCCCGGGAGCAAGATACTTCACCGACAGTGTCTTCCTCACGCAAGGAACCGACATTGTTGAGGCCTGTCGCGAGATGTTTACCATACTTCCTGCGCACACGGCCGGGAGTATAGCTTACTGGGAGCCAATGAAACAGCGAACCAAGCTACCCGAGATGGCTTGGTCTATCCACAGCGAACATTACGTCTCACTGATGGCCATTTATGGGGATCAGGATCAGGATCATAAGCAGCAGACTTGGATTTTGGAGTGTTTCAAGGATATGGACAGCAAAGGTTTGTTGTTGGGGACCTATGTTGGGGATGCCCATCCTAAGGATAGGCCACATCACTACTGGAGCGACTCGGCCAAGGAGCGCATCCAGAAAATTGGAGCCCAGTGGGACCCTGAAGCCAGGCTTCGCGGTACTATCTTCGCAGAGGACACTCTGTAAGATAATTAGAACGTGTGTATATCTTATATAGGCTCCCAAGAACATTCTCTCTCTCTAGGAATACGACAATAACCAAGTTCTTTTTTGATTTGAATGTCGCTTCCGTCATGACATATCCATATACGGGTCACGGTAGATAAAGAATCTTCAGCCACAAGCAGTATCGTAGATAGTGATCATTAGGATTATACCATAGAATAGCCTACCGTGGTCCGAAAAACACTGTCTATTGATCACAAAATAATTTCTTTGAACATTCGGTACAGCATGGCGGGGGGATTCCCGGGGAACGGATGACGGTAAGTATTAGATGTGCCTGATTATCCCGGCTTTAAGAAATTGGTTGCCAAGGATTGGTAGGTAGTTTCAAAAATCTCTTAAATAAAATAAGGGTCAATCAGGGCGTAAGAATCAAACACATAATGTGCCGCAATTTCAGAACTTCTCCATGGTGTCAAATACCTCCTGATTGGGAACGGGTTTCCATGGTCTTCTTTAGTGGGGACACAAAGTCGAGAGAGAAACAACTAAGAATTATGACCAATTGAAAATTTTGCCGATAAGAATAGGAGAAAGAGATCCTTTTCATGATGAATGAAGGCATATTATGGGTATTCAAAAAGGTCCATCAAGATGAAATAAGTAGTTAGTGAATCGAGTGCAGTGACCTAGACATACCCCTCATGAGGAGTAGGTGTGGGCTCTTTATGGAACGCGGGGAATGGATCGGGACCGGTCGAAACCCCTCCAATCACTGCGGTCTGTTTCAACTACGACGAAATGCTTTGCCATTCCAGGGCACGCCTCTCTCCAATTTATCTCTCTTTCCCTTGAGATCTAGACTTTCTCCGCTGATGTAGCACGCAATTTACGACCGAATGGGACTGTATAGCCGTTTATAGCGGCATCGGGTGTCCGCCCGACATGTTCCCCACCTCCGGGCAGGGCGCCCGGGTGAGTTTTACCGCCTCTGGTTATCGGACGCGGGGGTTTCGCCATACAGCGGAAAGCCGCCCGTGTTGTATGACTTTTATATAGTATTGAAGGTTCGACGCTTTGCTCGTGTTCAGAATCCAATTTTTTTTTATCTCTATCTACAGGAAAGAAAGCAAAAGTGAGTTGATCTCATTTCCTGCTCCATCAGGATCAACTACCCAGAAGAATGGGCACGGACTGTGACTGACACGTAACTGTTTCTCGAAAAGTGTCTAGCAACCTCGTTCCTCTTACCGTCATCAAGGGCGCTGGCCACGAGTTTATCCCCCTGCCGCAGGGTGAAAACGCTACTACGGCCGACTTCCACTCAATTCGCACTAAGACTGAATCTCCCGCGCCTCTTACGTCAGGTTTCTATAAGATCGAGGCTGGTCCTCAAAGGCCCGCGCATTACACCTTTGAAGAGACCAAGTATGTCCTGAGTGGTCAGATCGACGTTTTGGTATGTTCACTTTTTTTCTCGTGCACATGGAAGCTCTCAGTGTACTCCTTTGGAGAACATTCATTTTCAAAGAAAAATATTGACGAAAATCACCGCGCCGGTAGGACGAGGCCACGGGAATCACACACCACCTAGTTCCCGGAGATTTTGCTTTCTTCTACGTCGGATCTAAAGTCAAGGTTTGTCACAATCATGTCTCCAATTCTCCATCTTCAATTTCTACTGCACATGTCGTGCGAGCTGTCGACTGATATGCATATACTTCTTCAGTTCTCGACCAAGTCTCATGGGTTTGCGTTCTACGCTGTGACCCGACCTGTCCGAACCCCTCACCCTAACCTTCAAGGTCGGGAGGAAGACAAGGCAAGATTGTGAGGCATTGGTGAATCACAACTCAAGAGTGGGATTTCAAGTCTTTACCAAGTCAAACTGGATAGATGGGTATAGAAGCTCGCTATAATACATGCATAAAATACAAATTTTGCAAATGAATCCCTCCCCTCCGACTAAGAAAGAAATACTATCACCTTGCCTCGACAACCCCAATTTCCGCGATCTTATTCATCAAGAATGACGCACTTAGCACAAGATCTCGACAATAACCGTTCAAATCGCATGTTTTGATTGCCGAATCAAAGCTATTACGCCAAAAGTTCCATCTTCCAACACTGAATGCGGAACCGCTATAAAGAGGACCGACCCTGAACTTCTTCTGGATTCGGCGGCTTGTTTTCTGGGAGGGGTGTGCCAATGCATAAAAGAGGCATAGACCATAATGGTGAATCCATAGAGCCGCCGCGGCCATGTGGCAGTTATAGGATTCGGTATCTTTTGAAATATCTCGTTCAAGAGCATCCCTCATCTTTGCAATCGCCCACGAGGAGCCCAATATACCAGTAGAGGCAAGACGAGCGAGAAAGGAGCTGAGATTCAAATAAGAAGCTCTCTCAAGCAGGGAAGGGTCCAAATTTTCTAGAGGGCGGATAGTGGATTAGTTCATGTCCACAAATTAGGAATTAACCAGGTTCCTGACTAACCGTTATACATTTCTCGTGCTGCCTGAACTAGTCCACCCATGATAATATATAATATCTCTGTCTAGAGTAAAATACGTCAATATGCATGTCAACAGAAACGCCCGCCGCGGAAATATCTTACCTCTTGATCGTTGAGCAGATTAAATTCAAGAAACCGGTGAAAATGGTCCAAGAGTTGGACAAGGCGTTCTTGGGAGGTATGGGAGTAGGGAATTTGTCGAGCCACATCTAAAATCACACGACCGAATGCCTCCACTGGGTATTCAATGGGGTTTCCAGATTTCGTGGGCATAATGATCGTATAGATGAGTATTGTGGCCTCTTTTAGCGATAAACGTCTCTTTCTTGGCTCAAGATATCGTCGGAGGATACAGAACAGTTTCCTATCAGAGTAGTTGCCATATACCTCCTTCACAGAGAGGTTGGCTTCATTCATATGAAGTTTGACAAAGGCCATGATTGATTATGCTAACAGAAAAAGAAATTCTGAATGTGGGTCTGAAATTGAAGGAGAGGCTCTGGAGATATAGAAAATCGGATGCATGGCGGTTGAGCCTCAATATCTTAAGCGCCCGGAGGAGGCTTAATGGCCTTGGTAGGCTCATTGGCGGCTATCGAGGTTCCATGTCCTAGAATGGTTCTTAAGAATAGATGCGAAACGATCTACTGTTTGACGTTAAATCATTCAGGGGGTTTCGGGGAGGCCGGTCACCAATGGATTCAAATTATTGGAATGAGGAATAAATGTTATACCCTAGCACAGTTTTTCAAGCCCATGATCTTGCTGAATTGCTCAGTGCACTTATGGAGCTTCCCCCTTTTGCTTCCAATATTGAATTGACTTAACCACTGCAGCAGATCTCTTAGAATTCCTGATCGCCATTCCTAAATCTGACCTGGCCCAGTAAGACCAGGCCATCTTCTAGAATTCCAGTTCAATCATCATTTAATATCTACGTCAGAGATCTAATAACTAGAATAAGGGGCACTGGGAAATATTGCAGAGCCGTCGGTCGATTCTGTAAATGTCCCTAATCACACGCATACAGTCATTATTATGGACCAAGCTAGATATGCTAAATAAATTGAAAGGAAGCAAGGCAAGGTAGGACAAGAAAAAGGCCGAAAGCCGGGCCTTGAGACACTGAAAGTTGTGCGCCGAAGAAGCGACTAGATCAATTGCCATCGTGTTAACCTTGAAAGGCGTACACAAAAACTATTATACACCTATGGTCATCGGCAAGGTCAAATACAAAACCAATACCTTAATGGAGACATCAAAATCAATTTAAAAGATAAGAGCTAGGGAAGTGTTCAAAGCTTTGTATTTATAGACGCCCGAGAATAATATTCATCGCGAAAGAAAAATGATTGGGCCAAGATGAAGGATCTTGGGTAAGACCCCGCGCTAGCTGGCAATGTCTGTCACTTAAGCGCCCAGCTAAGATTAGATCCTTTCTGTTCCAAGTGACGCCGACAGTCAACCTTGACTGGAATAATGCACTGTCGCAACTGCAATGGCTTAGCCGGATTTTCAAGAGACCCCCTGCGGTGTGGGCGCATATGCGAAACAGGGCCGCACAGGAGGCTCTGAAACATGAGTCTATCCTAGCTCTATTCGTCTGATGATGGGCGGATTAAGAGCGCTTTTACTAACAATCATGTGGTTCTACCGAGAGAAATAGAAATATCGAACCGACCCAATGATAAGTCAATGGCACATGAGTCCAATCTCACAATCGCCACATATCAACATGAGTGGAAATCTGGAGAGTCAGAGTCGCAGGACCCTAGCATGGTGTCGATCCGTGAAAGACCTGGGGAGATGTGTCACATCTAGAATTTCCCAAGAGCCAATCCGGGGTAACCCCATCGCTACGTGCCGGGCTATGAACAGTTTATGGTACATCGACAGCGGCGCCTGCATAGAATTCGCAAATCAAGCCAATGACCGGGAGCCTGTAAAGCAGAGATCAGTCGCCTCAAGTCAACGGCTTTTGATGGACTCGTACATCCTTATCGCTACGGTTCGTGACTAAACCAATCTTATCGCTGTTCTCCGCGGCGGTCAACAACACTAAACCCCGACCAGGCCTAGAGCTTCCGGGCTGGACAATTCGAATTGACCAATCCACGTAAGCCATGACTTTGCTAGCAAGAGCGCGTGACCGTCGCCGGGTATGCACGATTGTTTGGAGATTGCTTCTTCGAGAAATGATGCGTGGCAGACTGCAGCAGTTTAGCGGTGAGGCGGGCGAAACGCTCGTTCCGATTCGTGTATCCCTCGTCAACTTTCTGAACAAAACAACATTCTCTGGAGAGACCAGGCCATTCCGTGACCATAATGCTTGCTCTTTCCTGGCGCAAACCTCGGACAGAAATCGAAGCTGGTCGAAGAGCTCTCCGGTGAACAGCCAGAAAGTCACCTCAGGGGTCAGCCAACCAATCTCGTTGTTTGGCGTCGCGGGTGCCTTGTTTTCGGTGGGCGGCGGGGCCGTGGAGTCGGAGGGAATGAAGTCATGTCCCGAGCTCTAGAATTGAGGTCATCGTCGAGGCTCACGAACCCTTTTTGGGTAAAGGTGGCACGGCCCTGGATCTAGATGTCCAATATGAAAAGATTGGCTTGTCCAGATTTGGGGAGAGTTGACTGGTGCAAGGCCACGACCCCTCCCTGTATGATTGACTCGGCGGCGTGGCGTGGCGTCCGATACCATTGGCCAACTGTGAGGTTGGGCGAGGGGCCCAAGTAACAAAGTGAAAAAAATGCTGATGCTGATTTTGGAGCTGTAAACAGCTGGAAATAGCTGGAAAGAGCCGTGTCCCGTCACCGAGGCACTGAAGATGTCAATATTCGCAAACCGTAGCAGAGATCAGGGCCTGGCACAACAAAAACAGTGGGGCAGGGCCCGCTGAAGAAGGCTTTAGCAGTGTCACCGGCGATCTGGGACCCACTTCTGGACTGATTCGATCCGTGACTTCATTGTTTGGGATGTTGTTGGACGGAGTGATGGTCGTGGAGGTCTTGGATTCGTGTTGCATGAGAATCGACACTGCCCCTCTTTTCTTTTGCCTTTGGGCCTGGTATTTAACCCCCGGTCCTTCCCCTCTCTTCCGTTCAGCATTCCATCCTCCACTTTGGTATCCTTTAACTTAGACCTTATCTTTTCCCACAATCGACCCAGGTGCGTCAACTTGAGTGGTACTTGGTGCCACCTCGTGTCAATCTCGTGGTGACTAACACTCGCTCGCAGAAGAGCATTCACAATGGCTGCCGAACTCCCCAAGACCATGCGAGCCCTCCAGTACTCGGAGCCCAGGAAGCATAGCCTGGTTGAGATTCCTCTGCCGGAGTTGCGTGAGAACGATATTCTGGTATGGATTGGCCCTATTTCAAAAGGCATAGACTAGCAGTGGAAGGCCTTTGAAACACTCAGCTAACCATCAGTTGCAAAACAGATCAAGGTCAAGGCATGCGGCGTCTGTGGTACCGACCTACACATTCACGAGGGAGAGTTCCTTGCCAAGTTCCCCCTCGTTCCTGGCCACGAGATTGTAGGTGTTGTTGCCGCTCTTGACCCCAAAGTCGAGGGCTTCGCGATCGGTGATCGTGTTGTTGCCGATAACTCGGAGCTATGCGGCACTTGCTTCTACTGCCGCCGCGGCGAAGAGCTTTTCTGTGAGGACTTCCAGGCTCGTGGAGTCACAATGCAAGGGGGATTTGCTTCGTACGTGCGGGCTCCTGCTGGACGCGTGTTCAAGATCAAGAACCTGTCCGATGTCGATGCTACCCTCCTCGAGCCTGCTTCCTGCGCCGCCCACGGCCTGGACAAGATCGCCCCCAAGATGGGCTCTTCCGCTCTGATCTTCGGTGCTGGACCCACTGGCCTGGTGCTGGCCCAGATGCTGCGTCAGAATGGTTGCGTCCGTGTCGTCGTTGCCGCCCCCGTTGGTCTCAAGCTTGAGCTCGCCAAGAAGCTGGGTGCTGGCGACGAGTACATCGAGCTGTCACGTCAGGACGCCTCTGCTCAGTATGCCAAGCTGAAGGCTGACAACCCCTATGGCTTTGACATCGTTGTTGAGGCTACTGGTAGCGTCAGCATTCTCGAGGACGCCATCAACTACGTGCGCCGCAATGGCAAACTGGTCGTTTACGGCGTGTACTCTGACGCTGCTCGTGTTTCCTGGCCCCCGTCGAAAATCTTCGGTGATGAGATTACCATTATTGGTTCGTTCTCGGAGACATACAAGTTCCCGGCTGCCGTCGACTACCTGGACTCCGGCAAGGTCAACGTTGGAGGCATTGTCAACAAGGTGTACAAGATTGATCAGTGGGAGGAGTGCCTGGAAGCCATGCGCAACAAGACTGCCATCAAGGCGGCTATTGTCTTTGACTAGAGGGTTCAAACATTAGTCTGGCCCGGGCGGCGGCATATTTGGATGTAACAGGAAAATGTTCACGATTTGATGAGATGCGAGCGTTTCATAACTTTGTTTTTCTTCGGCAAATCAGATCATTGTTGAATAGAACAATAAACTTAAACTTACCTTCTTGAACACTTGAACCATGTGTGGTACAGTACATTGTTGGTGTCTGCGGAGTTGCGGGGATCTAACTAGTTTAAATACTCCGTAGACGGGGAGAGATAGACTGTGTGAGGACCTTGGGCCGCACTGCGCGACCAACAAGGTACAGCGGGGCTCCATCAGTTTTACACGAGGATTAGTTTCCAAAAGTTTCCGTCCAGGTTACCATTCATGAGAGCTGGATCATGGGGCGTCAAAAAATGATGTGCATTACATTGTAAAAAAAAAAAGGTTCGAAAGAGGGAGTGGAAGCATATCTAGAGGCTGTCTCACTGGTTTCGGGACTCGGCCCTTTGAACTGCTAATTTATTACTTGTGAAACCGATGAGACTGTTTGACGTCCCGTTTTAGTTCATGGTAGATGCTCTTCTTCCAAACAACCTAAATTGGACGGTCTCAACCAAGTGTGGTTCACCATGTGGCCGGGGCCTTATCGATCTTATCGATAAGCCAGCTTAATTCTACCGCAGCCAAATTCCCGTCATCGTCAACCTCCGCCTTCACCACAGCTCAACCTCAATCCCACAATGGTCAAGCCCCTCACATTCAAAGGCGACAAGCCCAAAAAGCGCAAGCACCGCGATGTGGACAGCGAGAAGACCCCCAAGTCCCGCAAGACTGAAGCATCCGAAGCCGCGGATAACGACGACAATCCGGAAGACCAGAGCTGGGTTTCTGCGGATGCCCCGAGTGACATTGCAGGGCCAGTAGTCCTTGTCCTGCCTTCGGATGAGCCGACTTGTGTGGCGTGCGATATCAATGGCAAAGTATTTGCAAGTGTGGTGGAGAATCTGATTGAGGGGGATCCATCGACGGCAGAGCCACATGACGTGCGACAGGTGTGGATTGCGACGAGGGTTGCGGGTACAGAGTCTTTTACTTTCAAGGGACATCATGGAAAGTCAGTAAAACTCTATGCGCCAAGTATCTGATTTTCAAGCTAACAATTGTGATAAATTAGATACCTCTCCTGCGATTCCCATGGCCTTTTCAGCGCAGACACCTCCGCGGTATCACACTACGAATCCTTCTTGGCAATCCCCTCCCCAGATATCCCCGGCACATTCTCCCTGCAAACACGCGGCGGCGACTCCGAGTCCTTCCTGTGCGTCAAAGAAAGCGCCAAGGCCACCGGGGGCGTCGAAATCCGGGGCGACGCAAGCGCGATTTCGTTCGAGACGACAGTACGCATCCGCATGCAGGCGCGGTTTAAACCACGCCTACGTATTGCGAAGGAGAGTAAGGCATATGAGAAGATTAGTCGGAAGGAATTGGAAGCACTTGTGGGGAGGAAACTGGATGAGGATGAGGTACGGAGGTTAAGGCGGGCGAGGCGGGATGGAAATTTCCATGAGGAGATGCTTGATGTTAAGGTCAAAGGGAAGCATGATAAGTTTGCTTGAACACTTGTATTAACGCTGATTATATTCTGACTGCGCATTTTGGATGTCGAAGAGTGTTGATACGCCCGCTGAGCTGGTCAGGTCGGTTTGACGTAGCTTTAATTCCCGGTCTGCATCTCCCAGCGGCAAGGCCCCTTCATGATCGAACTCATGACTCGCTTCTAATCAGCCTGGTAGCAAGAATTGTCGATGTGGCAGATTGAAGATGGCAGGTTCTCGGAGCCCTCGGGAAGCTAGCCATCTAACTGTCGACTTGCCACAGAGGCATGTATCAGATGTCCTTAGCCAGGAAGTGTACTTCTAGCCTTAACGATGAAGACCACCCGCCTCCAGTCCCTTTGTAGGACCCAGCCTAGGCTGACAGAGAATCGGCCTCCTGTTGAGCGTAACCATCGAAGGCATTGGTTCCTCGCTGCATTCTTCAACCTGAAGGTCCGTTCGCCACAAACGCCGAATCAAGCCTTGTCTTTATCCCCCATATCACTGCATATGCCAGTGAAGGTCCGACGTCGAGATGATTCGATACCATCACGGCCCACAAAATTGGTCGACTTGATCTGATGAGATCAAAACGTCAGACCAAGTCTGCTCGCATGGGGAACTAAATCGATCATTCTTCAAGCTATTGGCCGAGTCTCGCCTTGTTTCTTGTATCCACTGCAAGATGTTGTAGGATCTCGTTATGTCTCCACGATGCTTGGCTAGACAAGAGTCAGGCCTCGAGGCCGCTTGTTGTCGCGCTCCGGAAATCCGTCGAGTCTCATCCAAGCCAGCTCAAAAACCAAGTCTGTGAGACCTTATCCCAGGGAAAGGCTAATACAAACAGCATTGCATCTCGAGACGTGGAGTTTTCAGGCTCTAGAGGTCCAGAGAAGGGTGCATTGGCTCAAAGAGCAAAGGAAAGGCTAAGGAGATAGGCTACTATGCTAAGCACCCAGGTTCCGAATGAGACTGCAAGCAAGCATCTTAAGGATGTAAAGTTGTAGAGGGGCGTATTTTTTGTTTGTTTCTTCTCAAGACAGGCTTGAAAATGAAATACGACTCATGGTAAGAGGAACGATCTAACATTCATGCAGCGACTAGAAGTTTCTGTCACAGATGGTAATTGTTTGTTGAATCGACCGTAAGGCAGCCTCTGGTGCCTTCGTCTGGTGCCTTCGCGTGTCGATTATTTATACCTCTTTCCCTCTTCCCTTTCTTCCTTCTTCTTCCCCTTCCTCTCCACCTCGCGGATCCAACCACTGGTATGAACAGCTTTCGAAAATTCCATCCATTCGAACCTCCATCATGACCTCGAACAACGACGTAAGTCATTTCCATATCCTCCCTCGCACACCACCCATTGTCTATTGGAAAGACGCAGTGTCTCACTCATTTTCACCATCACTTCCCATCACCGTTCCCCATCAGCTCGCCTTGGTTCACCGTCACCACACAACTCACTATCCTGCTCGGTTGTGGGCGTGACATGGTGGCTTGATGATCTACCCTGGGTCAACTTGCCGGCTCCTGCAGCGTCTATCATATAGCTAGCCGGCATTTTTAGCCCCATCTTTCTGGCGGCGGCACTGACACCCGCCTGCCGCCGTTGCTATTGGCTTGTCTGGCAGCACCGAGGAGACTTGCCAGGATCCCGAAGATCGTGAGTACCTACCCTTTATCCCAATGATTACTAAGTGAGTATTTGTTGGTCAAATGTTAGGGGCTGAATACGCGCTCTCTTCGGAAAGCGCGGAGCAGGATCTCAGCAGTGAGGAGGCCAATGGAGTCCGGCTGCAGATTGACCAAGCTACCTACGATCGGCTTCGCTGGGAATATGTGTTCCTTACCACCGCACTGCCGTTTTTCGTGCCCCGTGAACTTGAGAGTGTAAGTTTATGTTTTTCTTTTCCTGTCTTCTTTCCCGTTGTCTTCCTTTCTTCCTATATCCCTTGCCCTTTCTTTTACCATTGATATCACTTATACACTTCGGATTCCCATCTTGCTGGTCTTGCCTATGCGCCTTCCCTCTTGAACAAGGGACCCTTATCGTATCATTATGTGCTATACGTTGGGACAAAGAAGTATCAACTAATCTGGAGTTGAAGTGATCACCAAACTGGCCGCCGGGTGGGCCTTGGTGCCCCAACCTGGCGAGTCGCGCACCTCCGCTGACCCTAGACAAGATTCTCCCAAAGCCTCGGACAACTAAGTGAATGAAAGCTCCGATGAGAGCTTGGATGAAACCTGGGAGGAGGTCCACGAAGGCGCCTTCGATGAGCATTGGGAGCTAATTTGAGCAAAAGGCCTCAAGAAGCCCACATTTTGCGTGAGATCAAAGCCCTGAATGGCAAGGCTGCCATCTCATTTCCGCTTTTCACATGACTTGGAAACCTAGCTTTAGTTATCGAAACCAATCTAAGAGTTTCCAGTCCATTGGATATTAGCAAAAGCTACCTTGACAATAATTCATTCTTGAGCATGGAATCTTCGGCAGATCAGACATCCTATCTATCTATAGAGCCAAAATGATACAATCTTCCTTGGGATCCCTTTCATCGGAACCCAAAAGTAACACAACAGGCCTATCTACCCATCGCTCTTCAACACTCCCTCCGACTCGTCGGTTGCAATTCGCTGTTCCAGAGATGGCGAAAACCCGAGTGACGTGCAGAAACACCTCGCCCGCCTGTATATCGCGCTCAACATCACGAGCTATCACAGGGATGAGCGTTCTCTGGTGTACCAGGTTGGTGTTGGCATCTGGCTTGAGTGCCTGTGTTTTCGTCGAATAACTCGCAGATTCGTTACCCATCCCAGAAGATAGACCAGTAGCTCCTACAACCGACAACATTAACACAGAATCAGGCGTTTGTAATACACCCTCACTGGACCCGATCTCAATATCCGGACTTAATTCGCCAATGTCACACATTTTGGTGCCGTCCGAAGAGCACCTCCCTGGGGAAGCAAAGCCGCCCTCGACGGTGTGCAAACTGCGCAACGCAGAATTGACTCGAACACGATGTATACGAACATGCCAGTCCGGCCATCGGTCAGTTGGTGGTATAAGGGTTGTGTGAACCTCCACTCCTCTGTCTCCCCAAGGGTACCATCGAACGGAGGTGGCTTGAACTCGGGATATACCCATGCGGGTTCTCACAGCGACTTCCGTAAAAGTAGGCTCTGAACATTTCCATTTCACGGCCCAGGTTTCCGCCCCGTCTCTACTAAGTGCGAGTGTACAATCCGGCGCGATCTGCTGGATCAGGGGGCCAGTCGGCACCGAGAACCCAAAGGTGGATGAATACTCAAATTTGGAGTACTTGGCTTGCGTTGCTTTCATCGGCCAGGCAACGAATTGTGCTGGTGATAGACAGAAATGATGATTTCCCGCCGGATGGTTGCTAAGTATTTGCCGAGGAGCAGGGACAAGCTGTGGTTTAAAGAATGATGGATATGGCTCTTCTTCGGCGGACCAAAACTCATTATCTTGCGCTAGTGAAACCGCAATGAAAGTCTTGAGACACCAATACGGTGACTGGGGTGAGTTGTAGTCCTCGCACATATACATGTTCCTATCGGATTTTTGTTAGCTCTGCCTGGAGGATTCACAAAAAAAAAAAAAAATAAAGATAGACACACGGATAAAGCCATCCGATATTCAAAGTTCCATCCGAATGGAAAATGTCATCCGAGCGGGAGGCCCACCAGCGTAGATGCCGCAACAGGAATCCCTTGACTTTCCCAGGCGTCGAAAGAGGCTCCGGCATGTCGGGAACAGGACTGACTGCAAGAGCCGCAAAGAAGGCACCACATGAGAATCTGTATGTGAGTGACCGACCAAAAGGAATAGCAGAGCCTGTCAATTTCTCAGTCAGCACATCATCCAAAATCTCGAGTTGCCCCGAAATTTGAGTGAAGGAACTTACCATCGCAGTCAAAATATCGCCAGAAAGAGGCTCCGAAGTCCCGAGCTTGCTGTCGGTATTTTTCTGCCCGGATTTGGTCGAAATCAGAGGCAAATCGAACGTACAATAGTTGACTAAATTGGATGGCAAAGCTGCCAGAATAATAGTCCACCTGTCTTCCTTTACCAATTCCATCCCGCCTGCGCGTTCGCTCAAACTCTGCAGCTTCCTCTTCTTCCTCTTGGGTGGTGAGCCATGGACCATCACCAGACCAGCCATCGAGGAGATAGAAAGAATCGAGAAGCTCCAAGTCTGCATTCATTTCATCGAGTACTTCGGCTGCAGGTACACCGCAGACTTTGACCAATGCCAGGTTGACAAATACCCGAAACCATCGCCAATTGTTGTTTGGCATTGGCTGTCCGTTCATGCCACGGAGCCAAGAGGTGATGTTTCTCCGCGTTTTCTCGTCGCGGGTGTGGAAGAGTCTCTGTGGCGCAGTTAGCAGCGCGTACGCAAGAACCTCAGCCTCCACCATGCGCTGGTGATCTGTTTCACCAATTGCGCCCCAGTATTCAGCATCATCGGGGTCTGTTCCCGCAGTGAAGCCTTTTATCCATGGGCTTGTGACTTCCTCAATGACCTCATTGAGTCTGGGGTCGGACGAGTTGCTTTGCAAGTTCAAAAGGCACACTACGGCCCAAAGGGGCCTAACGAAGCCTTCCAACTCTGCTGCCCCTGCATCGAAATGGGTACCCGTGGAAACAGGAAGTCGGACGCGAGCACAAGACGGTGAGAAGTGACTTGTTAGAGGCCGTAATAGGGCCAGAGCTGCAGTTGCTAAGTCGTCTCGTGAACGAAAGGGATTGTCGGAGAAGCCAGGAAGAGGAGGCATGGTGAGAATCGTACAGAATTAATCTGTCAATTTTTAGAAAATTTTGTTTCCAAGAAGAGTGTATATTAAATTGTTCGAGGACCCCGCGGGCTTGCGGGGAGAGTCTCGGGCTCGGACGAAGTCTCGGCCGGCAATGGGTGCGATAAATAGAGTGTAACATCGAGGAATCTCCACTCAATTCCCATATAAACAAGTTGCAGGATCAATAGTATTTTAATTTCTACGTTAACACCTAGTCACTGATCTTGGGTATAGCAACATGTCTGTAACAATCGGCGCCGCAGATAACTCTAATGAGAATTCCACTCGCACGTTTAGCAGCTCAGATCGATCAACGAGCCCGACCATGACAGAAGCCAATAGCGACTCGATTGAGAACGAGGATGTGTTTAAAAAGATCCAGCTATCAGTGCCCGCAAATATGCCGACTATCAGTGCACGAGTTCGTGAACTATACGACGAGAACGTCACAGCCAAGATAATTCGTGCTGGGACTACATGTCTGGAGCATAATGTAAGCCATATGTTCCATGAAAGTCGGTCCCATTAAATCTTTCCTGCGGTATACTGATGTCTCTTTAGTATCCAATTACGGAGTACCCTGAGTATGTTCTGCAGTCGGGACCCGATGCTGGAAAATATCTCCTTCGCGATGCCGAGTTTTGGACGTGTGGATTCTATCCAGGATCCATTTACTCGCTTCTTGAGCGCTGGATCAAATATCCTCAAAGCGTGGGCAAAGGCACCAGCTCAGCACTCATCATCCATAAGCTCCACGAGCTAGGCGGGATCTGGTCAGAGCCAATTCACCACATGTCCTCTAGAAAAGATACTCATGACATGGCATTCATTATCCAACCATCGATGCGGCCGCGCTGGGAGGTCTTCCATGACGAAAGAGCTCTCTCTACTATCCTCACTGCAGCCGACAGCCTATACACTCGTTATAGTCCAAGAATTGGCGCTATTCGGTCCTGGGACCAGTTGACGCAGAAGGGTGTCCACATCACTTCGATGGATCGCGATTTCCTGGTCATTATCGATTCTATGTGCAACCTAGACCTTCTCTATTATGCTGCTGCCCATACCGGTCGCGATGAGCTTTCGGTTGCTGCCACTCGCCATGCTCACAAACTTATGCGTACTCATCTTCGTCATGAGACTGGAATCTATTCCCAACGGAAGGGCTTTTCTGGACCTTTGTTCAGCACGGTTCACGTTGCAAACTTCGACCCCACCACCGGTGAACTTAAAGAGGTTCGCACAGGTCAAGGCTATGCTAAGGCCTCAACCTGGGCACGGGGCCAAGCATGGGGAATTCTCGGCTATTCGCAGACATTCCAATGGACTGGAGATGTCGAGTTCCTCGCCGCAGCATGCGGATTAGCTGAGTACTTCTTGTTACGCTTGGAGATGTCACCTAGCTGCGTCGAGCGTAAGGTCTCGGATACTTCGACCTGTGGCCGGTATGTGCCTCTTTGGGACTTTGATGCTCCCATTAACGAGGAGAATCCACTTCGTGACTCCTCTGCCGGTGTCATCGCTGCGAATGGCTTATTGGTATTGGCACAGTGTCTTATCTCGCGTGGCGATTATGCGCAGGGCCAGAGGTATCTTGACGCTGCTCTATTGCTCGTGGAAGATACGCTAGCGTTTTCTTTGGCTGACGAGAAGGCGTCTATCGTGGTGGATGGAAGTAGGGTGTCGGTTGAAGATACCCGGCCCGGTCAAACCTTCGATGCAATCCTGAAAAATGCCACGGCAAATTTCAATGCATCGGATCATCGTCGGTACTGGGATCACGGACTAGTTTATGGGGACTATTATTTGATTGAATTTGGAAATCGGCTGCTGAGGATGGGACTAGTATAGCCGAATCTATAGATGGGATGCCTGAGGTAAAGGGACGGACAGATTATTATTTGGCAATTTTAGACTAAGGCTCAGACTTATTCTACAGGATCATACAGAAAGACCGGGTTGTGCTTCTGATTTCGGAATGAATCACGAAGATCTGAACCGCAACGCATGGCGAGTCCAAGTTTTTCATCTCATCCTTGTCATATTTGGAGCCATCCTTCGTCAATCAAACTTTCTATGACCATCAGTATCTTGCATTACCTTCTTAGATTGGTCTCTTGCCCTATTGGACTCTCAATCCGTGAATTCTTCAACGTTAGTCCTACAGTATTCGATTTCTTGTACAGAGTAGCTGAGCGATGTCGGCGCAAAGACGATCTCATTCAAAACTGAGGAAATGCATCCAAGTGAACTTCTGGGAAAACACGCTCTCTGAAATCTCATCTCAATAGATTTTATTCGCGGTCAACCAGTCGCGCCATTCACCGACGCGGCCATATTTGTGGAAAACATCACGTCATCTAGACTGATCACACGATCCATATCCATGAATCTTTGATCTAACAGAAGATATGAGATGTTTGAGAGTTCGTCGGCTGGAGGTGCACAATTGATTGAATATTCGACATCCGGAATGACTCCCGTTGCAACTCTTGCTCCAACACCAGATTGGACGAAATTATTGTTCATATGTCGTGGACTAGAATTCTCCTTTGTCATTCCCCAGTGAGGCTCAGAGCGAGATATGTTCGCGCCGGTGGCAGGGTCGGTCGTATTGAAATCCGCGAATATAGCGGAGTCTCTGTTATACGGACCGTCATCGCGTGACTGGTGATTTTGCTGACCTGTAGGTGTGCGACCAGAGCTGACCGATCGAGTAATGGTTTGGGCGTGGTTATTTGAAATGACAGTGGAGTATCCCAGTACATCAACACTGAAATGGGGTGCAACAATGCAACGTTGGTGCAAATCTCGTAAGTGGTCTGCGTAGGTGCTCGCTAAACAACGACCATGGGCCGTGCTTGATGAGCCAACACCGAGCCAGCGACAGGCCATTTGATCTAAACTGTCAACCAAGGCCCACATTTCCGGGGCAATCTCAGAGCCATAATAGCGCCAATGAACTACACGATCGTGTTAAAGCTGATCGCTGGGATAGTAATGAGAGCTGGGCTTCGTACCTAAGAGAACTCTTGCCGCAACAAATACGCAAAATATGAATTGATTACTTACCGGAGATGACTCCGGTGTGTTGCTGAGATATTTGGCTGTTATATTTTGGATTTCAATTGCAGCGTTTTGACAAGTTTCCGCGCTGCAAACACTCGGGAGCCGAACGATATTCGCCCACTCAGCAGGCGGATAGGCGATGCGTTGGTGCAAAAGAATCATGGAGGTGTTGTGGGTGATGTGAGTAAGGGTCAAGTTGGGATCCATATGAATTAAAGTTGGCTGTCGCGATATGTTCGAGTCCCTCCATTTTGTGGGAAGGAACATTTTCCAACTACCGCCACGGGAAGCAGAAGTGAGCACAGGTCAACAAGTCAACCACTAATGATGATAGAGACTTACTGCACCAGGCGTAAATCCAGTTCTTTAAACCGAGTCAACCAGCTGCTGACCTCCCGTCGATCCTGAAAATTGATTTTCTGTTGGAGGAAGAAGGTGGTTACATGACTCAGAGACTCGGTTGCTTCTATAAGAAAAGCGAACGCGCCCACAGTAGACATGTCTGGCTGCGTCGAGTTTGTTGCTGGATGAGACACTGCTTGTGGAGAGCTGTGGGGCGAGGCTGTATCGGGCACGGGCTTAGGGCTCTTCGGATTGCTCGAGTATTTAGCAGGGAGAAAGGCGATCGAGTTTCCAATTCGTGCTTCAGATCTATCCCATATCCCAAAGAAGGGCGTGGTCACTTGCTCTTCTCGATGCCACAAACCACCATCGGCAGGTAGTCGTCGGTGCACGTCGTCTGCGGTAAGACTTGTATTCCAACTTTAAAGTCCAGGTCAGTTTTTGGTAATGTCCAATGGTATAGACGAATGAATCTGTAAAAGAGTGGCTCGATGTTTGGAAGCGAACATACCCTGTAGCTACGGAGCAGAATCGGTCCAAGTTGAATATATTCCAGAACACTCGTCTTCTTTCCTCTTCCTCAACCCATTCCTTAGAGGGAGTTAAGGACAACAGTGGTTTCAACAATCTGGTGTCGTAATCCTCATCCTCAATACTCAGACGGAGATACTCCACAGTTCGAGTCAAGGACCCCACTATTGACCAGGCTCTGGATGTATTGCCATTGCCGATCTAAAGAAACATTAGCATTGAAAATGTAAGGGCTCAGCCACCAATAGACGTACGTCATCAAAGGCTATAATTGTCAAGGCCTGAAGATTCTCAACGGAAAGACTATCCATCGCATTCAAGACGACGATGCTCCTTGAGGTCCTAGTCTGGGACTCCAGGTCCGCTGCCGAGAGACCATAAGCCTCGGGACGTGCAAAACGGATAGCCGCGACGATGATAGCATGAATGACAATGATCAACCGGGTCCGCTGCTCTGGATCATGTACACGAGCTCGAAATCGTGTCTCGTGAAGAATAGGTATCCATGGTTGGATATTGATGAAGTATGCAGTGACAATATTTTCCAAAAGCTCTGGCGGAGGAAGACTGGTGGTAGTATCAAGGAGATCCTCCAAAGGTAACGCAAGTTCAATCTTCGGATTTCCACAGCTGTCAATTCGCCTTCGCTTTCGTGGCTGAGCATGGGGCGAATCGTAGGTTTCATACCCATCTGGTGCAGTTGACGGCTGGGAGGGTGTCCCAACCGACGGCCCATTATGGCGCTGGCGAGCCACAGAATCGACGCTCGAGTCGTGAGTCCTGATTCCATTTCGATTATTGAGCTTACAAAGCTCAATACAAACTGTGGATAGGAGGTTGACCACGCCATCCAGACGCTCGTTTCCCGGACTGTGCGACAGATGTCCATCGGTGTTGTCTTTTTCTCGTAGGAGCGCGTCCTCAAGTACTTCTAATAATTGATGAGAAAGATTCAGTCGCTATTTCCAGCTGTATCAATATTAGTGAAATAATGGAGCTTACCAATACGGCGACTCAGGCCTTCGATAGCACCTGTCTTGATACCAGGCTTGCCCTTCTTTGCATCATAGATGCACGGCGACCCTGCAGGTAGGCACTTGTCAACCCCATTTTTCCTGGCCTCTCTCTGGAAATTCGATCATTGAGATTGAAGGGAGGAAGAACCAAAGATGGCACCATACCTAGCCGTTCACATTGAGAGCATGTCGGTGACTGTCGTGAGCACTTCAGCTTGCGCCGGCGACATCCTTGGCAGGAAGGTCGGTCATGCTCAGGGGCATTACCACCTTCTTCAGACTCGTTTAATGAATCCATTTCCGAGTCTCCAATCAGCCCACGCGAAGAAGACTACGCATCGAGAACAAATGCCGCGAGGATGCGCTGGTATGGGTGCTCATTGCTCAGTTGCAGTAGTCAGATGCATCATACAGACATGCAAGCATTATGGTCGGTTAGTGAGAAAGCGACTCGTCAGATCATGGAAGTCTGGAAAAAACCAATTCTTTCCTCCTCCAGCACATGTCCCCTCTAATGCGGGGAAATTTGTGGGGAAGGCAAGCAAGCCGATCGCTGCCCACATTCGGATATTCGCATGATCTTACTCCGAACGTTACCCCGAAGACCGAACCAACCCTGAGAGTGCGGTCGAATACGATGTTTCTTTCACCCTTATAGATAGGTAATCAGGAAGAAAACTTGATTGACTCGTCGAGATATGTACAAAGCAAAGATTGAAAGAGTCCATGTGACCATCTTACCAGGCACGTGACGAAATGAATTTCTGTTGCCCCACCGGGAAATTTCCTTTTTCTACCGGATAGAGAAGGCATCTCTGCCAACGACTCGCGATCATTGGTAGGAGATCAACCACTCATGTTGCAGACAGGTGGACGGAATGTACAAGAGGGAAGTCTAAAGTCAACATGATATGTCTGCACAATCAGTGTGGGTCTGACTGGATTTGACTGAAGCAGTTGACTGGGTGCGGTGTACATGAAAGTTCAATTCGCTAAGGGTCTCAACTCAATTAGACTTAAAAATCCATCGCATCAAATTCCTTCTCTGCTAGAGGTTTCAACCATATCCGATAAACCTTTAAACACGCTCGACTTGTTCCACCGCAAGCTTTGTATCTCGACCTATTTCAACTGCGTTTTGTGCATTCACATCAAGTCCCAGTTGTTTCATGGCATTCGCTCCAGATGCAGCATTTGGACCGTCGAATACCTCAGCCACTTCTTCCAGGCCGCGGTTCTTGGTTTCGGGGAAGAAGAAGAAGATCATGGTCAGGTTGAAAAAGATGACCACAACCCAAACGATATAGTAACGCCATCCAATGGCCTCCATAGCCACTGGATTGGCAAAGCTGTTATAAATACCCGCCAAATTTCCAGTCAGCTGGTACAGCATCGACGCTTTCGAGCGTAGGCTGTAAGGGGTGATTTCCATAATGTAGGTAGGTGAGACTGGAGAGCAGGCGTGATAAAAAGCCGAGAAGACAAATATCATCGCTAGAACACCGCCCGCGTAACCATGGTCCTTGAAATTCTTCTGTTGATTGATCGCAGAACAGATGGTCCAGATCAAGTATGCGACCCCCATGCCGCTCATTCCGATAAGATAGAGGCCGCGCCGACCCGCGCGATCAACAAAGAGAGCAAAGAAACTGGCAGTCATCAGACTCCAGATAGATAGACAGCCGTTGATAATGAGCTGCGTTTTGTGTTCGGTGATACCAATTGTCTTGAGTACCTCGGTCAAGTAGTAGGAGGTGAGCGCATTGCCTGACCATTGGAGCATTGCGGGAATATAGAGTGCCAAGAACAAGCGATGTCTATTTCCCTTGGTGGAAATCCATTCTTTCCATCTTGACATATTTTGCATCTTTTCTATTTGAAGTGTTGCAGTGACTTCTGCCATTTCAAAGTGTACGAGACGTGAATTTGGATCGCCGTCTCCATGATATTTGACGAAAATGTCAAGCGCTTCTTGGCTGCGGCCTTTGTAAATGAGCCATCGTGGAGACTCGGGTGCGAACAAACTCAGGACTGCCTGCACCAAGGAGAAAGAGCACTGCAAGAGACTAGGCAATCTCCAGCTCCATGACGAGTGGGTCATTTGGAAAGTACCGTAGGTGACCCACGCGGCAATGAGAGACCCTAATGGCCACGATACCAGGTAGAAGGACACCAGTTTACTCCGATGAGTAGGATACGCCACTTCTGAAAGCAATGGAGGAGCAGCAACTGAAACGATACCTAGGCCGAAGCCAACAAGGAAGCGAGAGAAGACAAACATGCCGTAATTGATAGACGCAGCCTGGATCACGGACCCAATAACGATGATGATCGATCCACCAAAAATTGGCCATCGTCTACCCAGCAGGTCACACAATTGCGATGAGACCAAGATGGAGATCAATACTCCTCCGGTAGGTCCAAAAGTCATTGCACCCAGACGAGTTCCCTTGGGGGCACCAAAAGTCTCAATCCATGCTGGCAACGCCTGCATACCGTTGATCATGCTTGCATCGAATCCTTGGGCGGTTTGAGTAAGAAGAGCGCAGAGCAAGAGTGTATTGAGTTGTATAAGCCGTCTGTCTCTCCACCATGGCTTATCTCGCTTGGGAATCACATCCTTGAGTGTAACCCCGGTGAAGTCGTACTGCACATTGTCGGTATGTGTTGTGGCCTCAGCCATTTGAGATATGAAGCTTAATGGTAACTGATTTGATGATCACAAGTATGAAACCTAGCCAAATAGCATGGAATGGATGGAATGAGTGGGCGTTTATACAAGTTTTCATGAAGCCTCGCCAAGAAGTCTCCTGGAAGTTTGCCGGCCCGAGCTATCTTACGGGCCCGGGCAAACTTAACTTGGAGACATGCAGGATACACGATGCACAGAGTTCCCCGCAGAGTCAAATCAGTAAGAGACCAAGGTTCTGAGTCGTGTGATTGAGCCCCGGAGAAAGAAACCGGACGGAGCCCCCGCAATTTACCCGTCTTTCTGGGGTTGCACCGGGCATCGGCTTAATGCTCGGCCGTGGAATGTGGAATGGCCCATTCTCTGCTCAATCGACGCTCCGAACTTGCGTATCCTAGCCAACCATGTCAAACTGAGGAGAGATCGTACTAGAAGTGGAATAATTAAAGAGATGCCCGGGCAAATATCCTTAAAGACGTTCTTTGGTAGGTGGAGCCGTTCAACTTGCCCGCGCGGGCGCCAAAAATATTCCTGTCAGTAGCCGAACTGTCGCCTTGAGGTCGCATCCCGAGAACGTACAGTAGCGCAA
The DNA here is from genome assembly GCF_028828155.1 of Penicillium subrubescens. NCBI lineage: Eukaryota > Fungi > Ascomycota > Eurotiomycetes > Eurotiales > Aspergillaceae > Penicillium > Penicillium subrubescens. The sequence continues at coordinate 3,053,756 of NW_026643151.1, read as the reverse complement.
TTGTTCGTTTCGAAGAGACCTCGCAATATGGATAGAAGTGAATCTGTAGAGATTTCCAAGAAAACTGTGATGCGAAGCCAGCCTGGGGTGTGGATTTCGCGCTGGCCACCAGCGAAACGAAGGGTCAGTTGAATTAGACAACTCAACCTTAGGTGCAGGAATGAATATACAACGGGTGGCCCGGGTTCCATAAGTTTGAAATTGGGACAAGTTTTAATAATCCTTTTAGCATTTATGTGTTAACTGATAGGGCACAGAAATGGTATCTTTGGCATCAAGGAAGACGATTCGAAGGAATTTAAAAAAATCTCTCAAATGAGAGTGATTGAAGAACATCTGTTGGGGTCGTTTCTCTTTCAGGCTTTTGAACTGCCACCGTACACTGTATTTGTTGATTGGAATATCTGTTTGGAACACCACCCATTTGTTTCGCTTGTGGTGTGATCTAAACTCTAGCTGGAGGAAGATGGGAACAATTTCTCATTGGACGCATTCTTTTGACAATGAAATTGGCAGAATGAGCCTTATTCTTGACTTGGTCAGTCTCCCTGGTGGTACTTTGAGTTTGTCAATGCTGTACACAGTCACATTTCTATCTTCGAATGATGATTGAGCCATGTAGCACCTCTCATATCTCACGAAAATGCCAAATTTTGTGCCCTAGGTCCCGTAAATTCCAAAAGAAATAGCATATATTCGAACAACAGATGGATGCAAAGGGGACTAGTCATTCTCCATCCCGTATCCACCCTAGCCAACAATCCATGGCCTGTTGAAAAGACCTAGTGTCTCTCTCATGTCCAATGTCATTCCAAATCATATTTCCCCATCAATTCACCCTGGCCGACTGTGAAAATTGCTCAATCTAGTAATACACTGATTCAATTGGCCCAGTCCTTGGATGGGAGGCGCTCCTCCAGCAGTTTCACCATGGCCAGTCGTTCCCGCTCACATGCATCCATCCTGTCTGCAATTTTCCTGACAATGTCAGCCAGGGCGGCCACTGACTCAGGCTGTGCAGAGGGGTTGTAAGAGGGACCGGGGGTGGGCAAGGTAGGGGCCTCAATGTGGCTTGAGATTTCAGCTATTAAAGATTAGATCATGCTTCAAAACAGTATAGGTCTAACAATGGGGGAAGAGAGCAGAGTCGTCTTCCGACATGAGATGTAACAGAAGAGGAACAGGCATAAGATATCTCAGGAAAGAAGTGACAGGATCTGCGAAGAACTTACTTATCTCCGCGTCGCTAACACGACGCGATGCACGAAGGTCTTCAAGGACCTTCAGACGTCCCTGAAGCCCAGCGAGGCGAGCCGCCTCCTTGGTGATCATGCGGCGATGCCGCTCGATCTCGTTGTCAAGATCGTCCAAGCCGAGCTCCTCATCGGGCTTCTGTGGCTTGGTGGCAGGGGCGCCTCCTTATCTATGATTAGCGTCTGCACTCTCAAGCCATCGTCGAGATCACACTTACCTTCAGCGGTGCCGAAGGAATGTTCTGCCCAACGGCGGCGGCCCTTGTTGCCCATGCCTAGGCGGCCAGCGGAAGTATTAGGGGCAGGCAGGAAACGAGGGCCACGGGCACGCCACTATGTATCATGGTCAGCTCTGTTTATACCACTGTATCGTCCCATCCAGACAGTCGAAGTGACGAGAGATCTCAAACCAACAGCCACATCGGGCAGTGGAGTGTATAATCACTGCAACCAAGAGCAGCTTGGTGGGAAGTGACAGGGCAGGATGGGACGTGGAGCTGATGGGTTCGATGGGGGTCCGATGGCTGAAGTGAGAGATACTCCTCTCCGCCAGACTATCGTGCATGAGAGAAAATCAACGAAAGACTTACAGGATGGTGCTCTGAGCTAGCCATGGTGAGGATGATGATGTTTCTTTTAAAGAAAAACAGGCCGAAAAGACATCTTCGGAGGGGATGAGGGAGGTAAAGGCAGACGGACGATGGTGCGTGAGCCTGGGGTAGGAGGAGGAAGAAAGAAGAAGGAGAAGGAGAGGGAGACGGCGCGGCCACCGCGTGTCAGGCAATCAGCGACGCCGAACCAGCTGGCATAAATAATCACAAGCTGGGGCCATATATTCAAGAATCTTCTTGATTTCTCTGCGGCAAACCCTCTAGTGCCCTAATATCAGAGAATGTTTGACCTCCTGTTTCCTTTAGCTAGATTCCCTGCTCATTGACAGTGTCCGCCTAATTTGCAGCTCTCTATAGTTCCATGTAGTTTATTTCTTAAATTTTTAGTGTCAGCATGATCTTTCTCCACTGTTGTCGTTAGAACCTTGCCTTTGTACCCGTTGCTATGACTCGTCGAGAAGGATCATGGAGGTGATTAGATGTTGACAGCTAAAGCCAGAGATGCACTGCATATACTAAGACAATTCTGGCAGATGGAATTTGGTATAAGGAAGGCATGCATCTAGATCACAAGTAAATTTCAGAACTACAACGGAGATTCTAAATAGGAAGTCAGAGACACGAAGTGGTTCAGTGGAGGAGCATCGTGGAAATTGAATCAATACTCCCCATACTTCAGATTCAAAGCATGAAACGAGGTCAATAGACGAAGTCAGGAAGCAAACAGCATATACCCGTTGTTGTGTGCCATAATTCATTGCTTAAGTTTAGATGAACTTCGTTATATAAGGTTAGAAGCATGCAAAGGTCGACAACCCTTGGTTCTCGACCTTGGTCCGTACGATAACTACAGACCACATCAAAGAAAAAGCTTATCAAAGAGTGGAATTTTAACTTACATGGCGTTGAAATCTCCCATTCGTCAAACGAACAGACGTGGGACTCAATCGAAAGCGGCGCCTATGTTCGGGGTCTGCAGCCCGAAAACTCAAATCAGTCTCTCGCCATGGAGTTAATAGGGACTACATGGACGGGAAAATATATGTCGTCGTTAAATCGTCATGTGGCTATAGTAACTAAACCGCAGACCGACGACACGGGTTTCTTACGAAGCAGGAACGACAGTCGTAACTAGTTGTATGAAATAGCAAATCATCTGACCTAGGATAAAAGTTCAGGAAAGGAACGTGGTCCACGAAGGCATCAGGGACTAACATAGATTTATCTCACAGCCGTGAGGAATATCATCAATAGCCTCGAAGGCAGAGCTAAATACACATATGAAAACTCATTTTATAGCCAGTTCTTATAAAATCACAGACAAAATATCATGTCCAGTCTTTAGAATCTCGCGACACAAGCTCAAAATATCCAGCGAATATCAAAACAAAAGCAAAACACAAGATGTTCAAATCAAAAAGCAAAAGCGCACTGCGCACAAAAACAACAATCTTAGATTATTCTCACGATCTGATCTGGTCATGCGAGGCAAGCTTGCTCGAGTCTATTAAACAGAAAAAAGTTGGGGAAAAACATGGAAAGCAGAGAGAGAGAGAGATAATAAGTAATAAGTAGCCGTGTAAAAGAATGTGCGGGTCGATAAATGTCGAACGGACCCCTGGGTATGAATTTTAGATCTGAGCTGAAAACCGATGAAAGCAGAGACGGGATGGTACAGGGATAAAGTAGCATAAAACGAAGAAAGATGAAAACAAGATAAAAAAGCCAGCATATTTGCACCGAATCCGGCACCATTGCAGAGGAACATTCTTTCGCGAAAAAAAGATTGGCACAAGATTTGACGGCGGGGGAAGGAAATAGTACCGGGGAACGAGAACCGTCAGAGAGGGATACGGAATAAAGGATTAAAAAGCAATCATTGAACAAAAGTCTAGCAGTTGGAAAATCTTTCGTCGTAGAACAGTAGAGATGGAAAGTAGAGAGGAGGAGAGGAGGAGAGGATCATGAAATGGGATTGTACAGGGTTTTGTGGAGGAAGGAGAAGGAGTGTCAAGAAGAGTTGAGTGACAGGCCTTGGAACCGGCCTACCCACTCGCCTTGTCCGGGGACCATGCGGGCAGCACTGTTGGAACCTACACCGCCGACATGGTAATCGGGGAATCCTTGGTCCAAAGTTCCAAAGCCACCAGGCGAGTAGGGACCAAAGGGATCAGTTGCTGGGACATCGGTTTGGCGGGATGTCTGAGAGAAGGCCGGATAAGTGTCGGGGTATGCGGACCGAAGCATTCCAACTGGGTTTGCCATTCCCTCGCGCCCAACGTCTTCTCGGGCTCCAGGGTAAGGCCGTGCATCGTGTTGGTGACGACGGTCTGCATCCTGGCCGTAGAGCGCGCCACCCATAGCAGTGGGGGAGCCTTGCAGACCCGCAGTGGGCGGTGTCACAAATGAAGCGGGATTAATGGCGGACATCCAGATGCGGGTCTTGTAGATTTTGAAGAGGTCAGTGACCAGGGAGTTGAAGTTGATGTACGAGTCGGCGAAATAGTAGAAGGTGAGTTTCTTCCAGTCCCTGTGAAACGAAGTATGTTAATCGAAGGCTCAACGCGAAGTCAAACCGGATAAAATGAACTCACATTTGGAACTCTGCATCGAGGATCTCCATGTTCAGTCGGTGTTCAGCTACCTTCTGCTGACAGACCCGTTTCGCCTTCGCCTCATTACCTTCCTTGTCACGAAGGGTGAGGATCTCATGGTTCTGCGCGAGACGCTTGATGAGCTTGGGTTTGATCTCTGTGGCGGTCTCCTGGACGCCATGAGCATGCGGGCCCATGCCACCAGTGGCACTACGAGCAGTCAAGCCTGTGCTGCCAGCAGTCGAACCCTCAAGCTGTCCCTGGCGAGAGAACATCATGAGCCATTTGTAGTGCTCCTCTGCATACTGCTGTTTCAGCTCTCGTGCCTTTTGCAGAGAAATATTGGCATGCTGGACAGTGCCCAAGTCGGTGCCTCGATCAGCTTCGACAATGACAAGGTCACCAGCTTTCACCTGAAGACCGGTATCTTCTTGGATGTAGAAGACGTCGGCGCGGTGGCACTTGAAGGTGACAATGTACAAAAGCTGGTTCTGATGACCGTGCGAGAGACCAGCTGGCTGACGGCCATAGGCACCAGACATGGCATACTGGTTAAGAGAGGCGGGAATTCCAGATGAACCATCGCCACGAAGGGTTTGCTCGCGGGAGTAATAGGATTCTAGACCAGGTCCAAGTTAGTGAAAAATTGAGATGAAACACGCAGGTGAATGCTTACGTTGCTGCATGGACGGATTAGAATAGTCACTGATGGTACTATATCCATCGTCGCGATCTCCCAGCGCAGCACGAGGGGTGGCCGTTGCCTGTGAGTCGACGGAACTAATCGAGCTGTGGCGCATTGGAATGTCGGCAAAGGAGTGACGACGGCTCTGCGGCATATCGGCAGCACCTGTAAATCCGAGGGAAGTCTGCCAGTGGGCCTTACGCACATTCTCCAGAGCACGGTTCTCAAGAGGCGTGGCAAAAGAGGAGAACTGTTGTTCGAGATTGGACGAATGTTCAGAGAAGCGCCTTCTGGTGCCCCCGCGCACGTTATATCCCTGAATATCGCGAAGTTCGCCCAGATCCTCAACAGCCAGGTCTTCCTCGGGGACGGCCTCTCTAATGCGGTGAGTGGGGTGAATTCCGCTCACAATGGAGGCAGATGAGGATGCTCGGTCACGGAAGCGGCTGTCCATCTGGCCTGCGGCAGCCTGTTGACGGAGAATTGCGTTTTCACGAGCCAGCTGTTCAATGGTGCGCGCCTGGCTGGCGGAATAGTTTGTATCGCCGTCAGAGCCATTGAGGCTCTCATCGCCATCCTCATCCTCTCGAACCCGACCGAGCATTGCAGGATCATGTCCGAGTTCGCCGAGTACGCTGGGCCGTGACGCGCGGGGCTGGCCAGAGGACAATTGCCCCGGGGCACGGGCACGACCAGGGGCATACTGTGTACCAGTAGCAGGCTTGTTGGCCATCATCCCCAGATATTCTGGGTCCATTTGTCCAACCGAGTAGGACTGAGACCGATAGGTCTTTGGAGTAGGGTGAAGCGGAATTGAGAAAGGAATAGCCGACTCGCCAGAGATGGTTCGAGTAATAGGACTGAGCGTTTCCTCCCCGAGCGGACCACTCGCAGGGACTGGGGTAGTCATAGTTGGAGAGGGAACGATCTCGGACAGGCGTGATGGAGGTTCCTTGCGAGAATCTGAGTTCCAGATGCCAGTACCCCAAGGGAAGGAACTCCCTCCAGCTTGGTTCCAATTGAACGAGCCGCTTAGCCCGGGGCTGGTGGTGTTTGAACTCCACGGTGCCTGTTCACTGGAAGGGCTTGCAGGATTCGAGGGGGCTGAAGTGAGCGGGCCTCCAGGCAATGAATGCTTCCGTTGCGCTGAGAGAGGTATCTCGTTCAGCCATGAGGTGCGGCGCACTGGTTTGGTTGCAGGTGCAGTGATGGTGTGAGAGAGAGGGATATGGTCTCCATCGTCGTCTGATGAAGCCAGTGCATCTGAGTCGGGTGTGGAGCGGCGCACCCCCGGGTGGCTTCTCTCGAGTCGAGCAGATGCAGTCGCTCCAGACACCGGCGGGGTGCTGGACTGCATAATGGGGTTGTGTTTGTTCAGTGCAGCCATGTTGTCTAGATAGAGAACGGGAGAGTTAGCATATAACGTGGAAGAAAGGCGTGCTTGGGAAATGTATCTCGCACATTCACGTCACTGCTTTCGAGAACCGTGCGCTAACTCGCTGGAGGCATAGCGTAGAATCATCGAAAACAAGTAACGTGAAAGTGACGGATAGAATTGACGGTAATCGAGAACTTTACTTTCGGCGCTAGGTCTGCGCTAATCCGTGAAAGATTCCAAGCCGGCCACAATCCGAAAATAGGGAGCACAAGAAACGGGAAAGTGACGGGAGTAGTGACGGGAAGTTCAAGTCACGCTCGAGGCGCTAAGGGAGCAACGAACCAGATATTTTTGTGATCCTATAAAACAGTCCGAAAAGAACCGAGGAGTTATATTATATAGGCGTTGGGATAAAAGGCCTTATCAAACGCGTAAGACAAAGCACTTGTCTTCGGTCCCCGTGAAGATTGAATCGTGAGGCCGGTCTCGATCCGTCAAAGGCCGATGGATAGCCGGGAGTCTGCGCTATATGCAAAGACTAAACAGGACGAACGTTAGCTATAGGTTTTGTGCTTCCAAGTAGGCACAGCTTAAGCCAAAACGCAGAAGTAAAGATAACAGGAAATAACATGAAATAACATGAACTTAGGACTACGCGTCAAACGCTGTATTTGCGCTGATCCGTAGCGAATTCCGCGCCGAGCATAGCGCCGAATCGGTAAAAGCAAGTGACGGGCAAATGACGGGAAAAGGTGGCAGGAATTAGAAGCTGCACTTGTGATGCCGTAGCTGGACTACTCCGTAGCGAATCGCGGGCCGAAAACAGCACCGAAATCGCAAGTACAGGTCACGGGAAAGGGATAGGAAGAAATGACGCGGATGAAAAGCCGCGCTCGAGTCACCAAGGTAGGAACGTACCAGCTGCCTTTGTTAACCTGTTAGGAAGTCGAGAAACCAACGAGGCGGAGTATTGAATGGAAGTCAATAGGCCCAGTCAAATGCACAACACAAAGCACCAGTCTTCGTCGTGCGAGGATAAGGAACTGTCAGGGAGCCGCGATCTGTCAAAGACCCGATGGCCGAATGTATGCGCTATGTGCAAGACTAATGAAGAGAAATGTTAGCAACAATTTTTATCATCATGGAGAGAACCAAGAAACGCGCAGAATAACGTGGAATCCCGTGAAACAGCTTTTTACAGAAACATGTCTTGGTCGCGAGGGGTATGCATTGGAGTTTGGAGGGTCAGGGTTGGTGGCATGATGGGTTCCATTGCGCCAAAGTGGGGGATCTCCGACACTTGCAGTGCGCTTGCGCAGCGGCTAAATCATGTCGCGGATGGATGAAAAGCATGCAGTCGACGACACAGCCTGAGCCAGGAAACAAGAACAGCCATGTCTCTCGTCAGGCAGGGTGCCGACTTTGAGAATGGGCAGGAGTTTGAGCCGCCCGATCGGGTAGCGCACGACATTCAGTAAGACAAGGCAATGGGACCGCGAAATCAGGCCCTCTCAAATCTGCTCACGCCGCACATACATACCTGAAACGAAGATTCTAAGAGTCTATCTCGACCGTGACCCGACCAGACAGACGCCGTGGGGAAAGCGGAATGACCAGGGCAGAGAATCAACGGAGTGAGACTGGAGAACGGCCGTGTAGTCGTATCTGTCGCCAGACGAGTCCCGAGAGTGTGAGTCTTGGGCGCATTCACTGAGGGCACGAGGGAAGAATTGCAGTCGATGCGCGACTCACCACTCTATTGGGATTATGCTGTGGTGTAGGAAGTTATCACTCTATCGATGAGGAAAGGCAACAGATACGCCAGTGCGGATTCGTGGGTCTCGTGATGATCGCCGACTCTTTTTAGGAAGATGTAGGGCCTCTGGTGTGACGAGGACGAAAGCGACCGCGGGGACTTGACCGAGGAGGTACGCGCCGCGCAGTATGGACTGGGGGGCGAATGTGCGCGAGCAGGGGGGCGAAGGGTTCCCGCAGCGATCGGGGAGCGCGATGGAAGTAGATGCGAGTCCGCGAGTCCGGGTCGGACGGGTGTAGCCTTTTTTCTTTCGTGGGTGTTTGAAAGATCGATTGATCGCCACCGAACGAGGTGAGGGAATGCGTTCGGACGGTTGCAAGGGCAGCTGGTAGCGTGACCACGGATGACGTTGTGGAGCAACCGAGACCCTTCAAGGGCGGCGCATAGCGTAGAGATGATTATATGAGGATGAAGAAAGGAAAGGAGGGAAGTAGTGGATAAAGGGTGGGTTAGAGAAGAAAGAAGATGGGACCGAAGAGGGGGGGAAGCAGAGAAGAAAGAAATGAAGCTCAGGCGGGGGAGAGAAATGAGATTCGAGGAGGAGCAGAACGGTGGGTGGAACTGGGGTAAAATGGGGGGGAATGAGAGACGAGGGAAAAGTGAACGGATCTGGCAACGTCGCCCCGATGTTCAGGGGACACGGACCACTACAGATGATTCCACGGCGTATGGTAGTACTTATAGCCACTAGGAGAGTCGGGAAATGTGGTGATTATTATTTTAAGTATTGAGAACTATGAGACTGGAAGAACAGTCGATTTATTGGAGATATTCATGAGTCGCATATTATAGTAGTATTAGAGGATCTTGACTTCATGACCCTATTCAAGTCATAGCCCTGGTCTATCCTAAGATTGCAAGAATCAGGAGACTCCTGGGATATTCGCTAATGTTGCAACCATAATCATCCTCCACATAATAGTCGACAGCTCTGGATAGGCCGATGCAAGTCGTCCGGGACTACGCCCCATGTAGCAAAAGGCTGGGTCCAGCGGGGCCTTTGGGGTGGGAAGAGGAAGCCGACGATCGTCCGGGGTTGGGATTGGCGTGGGAAGCGAAGACTCTTGGAATAAAGCCGCCGTCTGCAACCCCTGTCAGCCCACAGGGTGAACACGAAGAAGTAGAATGTCAATATTTAGTGGACTGTAGAACTAAATTGTTATATTCTCATGTCAATTTATCGATTAGCTGGTCATTTAGTACTATCTCATTGTATACCATCGTTCTTCCATACCCTCAATAGAGTTGCAGCAGGTGGATATATCCCATACCTCGCACTTGCTGTATATCTCGCACGGCCCATGCATTGGCTCGCACGCTCTTGCGGGGTTCGCCCCCCTCGCCATTGTCGAACCCCCTTGCTCATTTTAAAATGATACTGTAATGTTAATAAAAGAGTGCATACCTCTCGTGCTTGATTTCTTACCGAGCCTTATTTATTAAACATAAGAATCTAGTAGGACTGAGATATATTGTAGGTGGATATACCTCTTTGTCTTATTAACGTCATCACGTACCCCGGATTATTCCTCCAAATAGTCCTGGTGGGGGGCAACAAGTCCAATAAGCGTCCTCCACCCCAGCTCCCCCGAAGAAGAGGGGCTGATCCCTTCGGATGATTCTATCTCTCGTCTAGCCTCTTCATTTTGCGGGGGAAGCTCATGCATTAGAGGCATTTTCTCCCCCACTCGCCTAGCGGAGGTACAGTAGTCAGTACAAGCCAACTATCCACCAACACAAACCCCTCTCGCACTGCATTTATTAACCCTCAGTCTAAGATCATGGAGCCGATCCCACACGCGACCTCTTAAGAAAACCAGAGTTGGAGATGGTCTCATCCCCGTCAATCTAAACCTTGGAAGACAAAAACAATATCAATCCACGGTCGGCAGTAGACAGTGTATCACAAAGCCCACACGGGCTGTCATACAATTAGTTCTGTTCTACAAGTCCGACAACTACTAGTAGTCCGTACAATGGATAGATACCAATGACCATCCATTCAAGCGTTAAACCCCCCACCACCCCTCCGGCACCAACCTAGTTTTACTTTTCCTTTTCTTTTCTATTTTAATTTTTATGGTTCATTCTACTGTACCGTAGAGTCTGGGACACACTATGCGGGCGTTACTTCCACGGACGGCGGCACGAATCAATCAACGCTCCGAGCCTCCGACCGAGAGTTATTTCCTGGTCTTGCAACACGGCCGCGGGGCTCCTCACGAGGACGTTTGGGCAAGGGCAGACCAGACCTGACCAGACCAGACCAGACCAGACCAGACTATGGCCAGAATTGGATGCCCTGCATTCACTTTGAGAATTATGGGCCTATGGGGTCTGGGGACAGGTGGTTGACGTAGGTGGGGGAGGGGGAGGCGATGGGCTCGAAGTAGGTCTGAGAGGGTAGTTGTAGAATTTGTCAATGATGAGAATAGTTAGAATGGGGTTCATAATGGATATTGTTGGAGTCATAGACATTGTTACATTATACCGAGTACTGCCCTTCCTCCGTCACTCCGTGCTGTAAGCCGCTGCGAATAAAGAATTAGCCCCGCCACCCCACGATGGCCTGATATTCCAGGAATCAGCACCCCAGAGCAGTCTATAACTATGGAGATCAAAAATCTGTATGAAGCTCTCTCGCATCATGCATTGATAATATGAATACGAGACTCAACAAAATGCAAAGGGCCCGAGAGACCAGAACTGAGAAATATTACTGCACCAAAATCCCTCACTGGCCAATACCACCCAATGGGCCCTCTTCATGCAGACGGTCCGGGTTCCCCTCTGCGCTAATATAACTAGTCCAGCCCAGACCTCACTTGTCTACAGTAAATCATCGGTCCATGCAGCAGTGCCTGGACCGAAGATCTGGGCCTAGAATCAGGATAGAGGCAGCCGCACGAGACTGAGACCTCGGTTTACCGCGGGGGTCAAGCATTCCAACAGTGTTGATGCATTAACAAGCTGTATTGGATGTGAGGATAGACTAATATACAGATTTTCGAGAAGCCATGCTGCGACTTTGCAAATTTGAAATTCGAAGAATATCACGCATTGGCCCAGGTGAGCAGATCCCTTATGGCGCGTTGTCGAGCGAGCTGCTAGCTGTGGCAGCAGCACCCTTTTGCTGGCGCAACTTCTCCTCGAACTTGGCAAACTCATGCATAGAAATCTCCTCCTCCTGATCCATGACCTGCTCAACACCCTTGACCTCCTCGATCTAGAATCGCAAAATGTTAGTTGAGTGTCCGGCTGAAACACAAGGGTCCCGACGGGAACCCGCGGGAAGAAAACTCACGTAGTGCATCAGCATTGACTCAATGCCATTCTTCAGCGTCACAGTGCTCGAGTCGCAAGTCCGGCATGCGCCCCGCAGCTTCAACATGACAATACCATCCTCAAAGCCCCGCAGCTCAATATCACCGCCGTCCTCCTGAATCGCAGGACGAATGCGTGTCTCCAGCAGTTCCTTGATCATGCTCACAACCTCATCATCGTTCTCATCATAAGTGAGAGAGTCGCTCACACCACCCTCCTGCGTGCTCTCGGAGCCATCACTCTCCACGGTCGTCACAATGGTCTCGCCGGCTGTCACGGCTTGTGTGATCAGGCTGAAGATCTCGGGCTTGATGTGCGCCCACTGCGCGTCGCTAGCCTTGGTTACGGTGATGAAGTCAGCGCCGTAGAAGACGGAGGTAACACCCTCGACATCGAGAAGCTTAGCAGCGAGAGGGGAAGGGTGTGGTGGGGAGAGTGTAGAGCGAGGGGAGAGGTATTCGAGGAAAGTGGTCGGGAAGTCCTCGGGAAGGACGCGGTGGTTAGGAATGAATTTCAATGCCTGCAATTCAAAAATTGTAAGTATCTTTACACACATACTGTGACCACCTCTAACGGGTATTGAAACATACATCAGGGTTGGGTGTGTTCTCCGTCTGAATAAAGATCGTCCGCTTGCTGGTCGGAGACATGCCGTTGACTCTATTCTGAACCACAGGCTGCTGGTGGGGCCGCACCGTCGGCCGACGGCGAGTCTCTGACGCTGTGAGGGTAGGCAGGCGCGAGGCGCTGGACACATTTCGGTATGCGTTGAATGCCGCAGGCCTGGCAGATCGGGTGCAAGCCTCGGAAACGGATGTAGCCGAACGAGCACCGGCGAGCGCTCGCCGGAGCATGTTGGTTGATGTGGCTCTGACAGACATATCTGAATCTTGCTAAATCACAATACGCGATGCAAATTCCGGTATGTACAGCGGAGTGAAGATGTTTACGGAAAGTTGAGAGGCGTCGGAGCCCGTACTCTGACGCAATTTGATAGACACGTGATCTCGGGGAAGGGGAGATGACAAATTACCTTCTCCAACGGGCCAATCAGAGATAATGCTTTTCACATTGAAGTGCCGATATTCGGGGAGATTTTTGAGGGAAAGTGTTGTTAATCTAGTGCTTTATGAAAGGTCTACGTGAATCAATGTGTTTGTTACTTGAATTCATTATCAATGGACAATATGTTATACAGGGGTGAATGATGCTGTGTTTTGTATGTAAAAGAGGATACACCTCAATCAGCATCCGACTCCGAGGAAGAAGCTTGGACTGTCTTGCTAGTCGCAGCCTCGTATTTTGGCCAGACCATACACTTCAGAAAAGCAGCTATACCGATGCCCAGTTTTGGGAGGCACATGAATGCTGCTTGACACCATTGGTGCTTCTCGGTGGACCCCCGGCTGTGATAGAACTGGGTTGCTTGACTGAATGGAGCAAGCAAGATTTGAGCACCCATGCCTTTGGCCTGGGGTTGGACAAGGAATTTCACAGAGCGGCAGATAAGGTTAGCATAATGTTCAGCCACAGCAAGGAGGTCCTCTGGAAGCTCATCGGCTAGGGTGGCACACGAGCAAGGCTCATTGTGGGAAGGCGGAATATCCCACAACGTAAACGAGAGGTTGTTTCGTGAACGACCGAGAAAGATGAGTAGGTCGTCGATGAGGGGGTAGAGGAGTATGAAAGTTGTCCACCACAGTAAATGGGACTCGGAACAAGTGAGAAATGGATAATCAATGGCGTCCATGAGAAGATCTCGTGGGATGGAGTCATCAAGTTCACTCCAGAAAGGTTTTTGTTGTGGAAAAGACCAAAGAACCCCAAGCCTTGTTTGCATTTCACGGAAGCCGAGGTCAAGTCGATCCTTTAGAGATAGACAGGAGGAAAGCAATTGCTCTCCTTTCTGGTAATCGCCTCGCACGCTCGGGTCTCCGGACTGGATGAGGCTGTCAACGAGCTCCACGAGTGTCGAACATTCCATGACTAAATCAAGTATAATGTCGACCGGCTCTTGCCAGGGATTTTCCGACGGCAGGTTTTGCCAGAATTGGCTATAAGCGTATGAGGAGTTTCTCGTCCCAACTGCATCGCACACCTAGCCGCTTGAAAATTTAGTAATTGAACAGTATGGTGAAGGATTGCGGATCCTAATCATTACCGTGACAAACTTCAACTGCCGGCAGAAGAGATGCTCTGTCACGCTGAGCGGGCTTGGATTAGTATAATGGGCCAAGATGGCATTGCTTCCTTGGACGTGGGCCAGCCACGCACTGAACCCAAAGGGTGAACAATTGACGAACTGTAGACAAGGAGTAATCAACATCTGGACATGGCTGGCCGTTCATACTTCATATATTTAAAAGATTACAGTGGCGAAAAAGGAGTCCTGGCCACACTTTCGCCCTGAATGAATCCGACGATGGACTATCTGCAGGGCCTGGCCATATAGTCTTGTACTATACATTAGTAAATCGGTGTCCCCTTTCGCCTTAGCAAGGAATGCCGCTCTTAGCGCTGTCACTGCCTTATCGAGGACTGGACTGCTACCAACGAAGCTGGGAAACGTATCCTGGAGATGCGTGACAGCACGACATTTCCCATCCCTGATGGCAGCTGAAGGTTCAAAGAAATCAATAAAGTTGGCTACGAATTGAGTGCGTGTGCCGGGGTTCACGTCGAATCGAGGGAGATCCGAATCTGTGTCCGAGGAAGTAGAGCTAGATGCCTCGTAGCTGGACGTTTGACCTGTTGGAACTCTTGACCGACAAGCAAGGGTATGCGAAGGTTTGCTTGCTCCTTGTTTGAATACACGACGCCGTTCGTTGCCCATGCACTCGTGCCCATTGTTCAGGCACCGCAGGCATTCCGGCTTCGTCTCATCGGACTAGACCGGGGTCAGGATTGGATGCTTTGAATTGGGCTCCGAGACTAGCTTCCAACTCGAGAGTACGAGCCCTGACTTTTCGTCGTTGGCACGTATTGCACCCCTTAGATTTATATGGAGTACCGCCCATCTTGATGCAGATTGATGAGGGTATGCTGAGAGTGAGTCGGCAAGCGTGGGAGAGCTGTATAACCGGAGGTTGTCCTTGAAAAAGACATGCTTGTCCTGGAGCATAGTGATGTCTCAAAGACGAGTTTACGAGTGATACTAGTGTAAAATTCCACCCAGCCAGCGCCAATATCGATGTTGATGCCTGAGTGATCAATACAGACTCAATCTCAGATGTTGCGTAACTACTTGAAGTTGAATGCGGCGAACAGTCCGTTTCGGAGAAGCTGCGATGTGGGTCTCCTTTATGCCTGAGGCATCAACAACGCCCGAGCTTCTTCTATTTTTGCCCGTGACGATTGAAGACTGCTTGCGCAAGCGTTAAGCCTCGTTTATCGTCTGACAGACTCGGGACCTTGACCAGTCAGATGTGAGGGAGACGTTGCAGAACGACGTGTTCTTTTCTCTTCTTGTCTTCATCGACAATATGCCCGAGTCCTGCGAGGTCTGCTCGTCGGAACCATCCAAATATCGTTGTCCGACATGTGCTCTCATGAGGTAAAGATCGTTCCCTGTCGATACCCAGTTGCTTTGGTTCTGCGCGGTGTCTCATTCTGTTCTTACTAGTTGCTCCCTCGCCTGTACCCAGTCGCATAAGATTTACTGCGCTCCCAAGGCTACACCTTTGAACGAAGACTCGAAAGCGACATCCACGACCGCCACTGCTCCTACTCCCTTACACAACGGCGACACGGCCCCAGATGTCGCAGGAAACGCAACAAGCAAGAACAATGAGACCTCTTCTGCTGGTATAGCCGCTTCACCGGAGCTTCAAGCGCTACTGTCCCGCTATCCCCAGCTCCGCAGCCAGTTGCACGAAATATACCAGGCAACACAGGAAGAGGAATGGCAAGAATGGTATACACCTCCTACGAGGGGCCGGCCCTACGGCCGGGGAGGTCGAGGCCCCTCTCGCCGGAGTCGAGGCTCATGGACGACGGAAAAGGGATTCAACCGCGGCTTAGGCAAAGTGCGGAAGCTCCGACAAGATTGTGAAGGAGGGTCTGAAGTTGGGGTCAAAGCAGATGCTTTTATGGAGTTTTTGGCGATCGTGAATAAGGACCGCCAGGCTCAGCCTCAATTGCCTGAGTGATCATTATTCTCGGCAATATTTCGCATTCGGTTGGGATCTTATTCTGCCTTTCTTCCTACGGAGAACCTTTGAAGCTTTAGTCATTGCTGGACAATGAAACGAGATACGACTACTGTACAGAGTTGCATTGATGAGCCTGCGGGGTCTCGGAATAAATAAACAGCCAAGTAGGCAATGCGACACACTAATTCTTGCCTAAATTAGCGTAACGGGGTAAACCATCAATTCCATAATTGATTATATAGTACCTTACTACCATGGGAAGGAATTGGTCTGACAGGCCTGAGCCCATAAGTGATTTACGGCAACCGAGGCCGCGGGTTTAGTGGGTTTTCGCAGTGCAGTCCGGAGCAGTTAGCACCGCATTAGCGTCCCCATTAACCAGTCCACCATTGGGGCGGAGACCTCGCGCGTCCAGACCCCCCAAAAGACCAAAGAAGAGGGCATGAACAAGGCCGCAAATTGGAATCCTCCGGCAGCACCGGCGCCCTCGCACGGGTGTCAAACGTGATGAGTCGACCGGGTCCTCGTGCAGGCACCAACAGGGACCAATGCCCACAGACGTTGCGGCTCGTCTGGTTGGCGGCTGCCATTTGATCGCTTTAGTTCGGCCTCGCGCACTTTGCCCCGAAAAGGTGATTCAAGGGGGGCCGAAAGGAGAAGCACAAGCTTGTTCGGGCTTTGCTGATCTGCCTATTTCTGCACGATGTGAGAGGCCTCCCTTTACCCCTGTGGTCTTTGCTGCAGCTACACTGTACGGCTGAGGGACTGGAGCAACTGGATGGAGTGGGAATGTGTCGAATTGGCGAATCCCACGACGGATTCCCTCCGCTGCGGTGTCATTGGGCCTTGGCTGTCCGAAGGAATCACAACATGAGGAGCAAGCACCACGGCTCAATTGACCAGCGAGTACTACACCAAAGCAGAACGTGTGATACCTATCGAGTAAGCGACCTCCCCTGACTCTCCTGTAAGCCCGGGGAGTTCTGGTAGTGGCGGCGCCACGACAAGGCTCTTAGTAGATCCACGTATCTTCGGTACGGAAGATGGAAAATAGAAGACGCACGACTGGTTTTTGGTGTGTTAGTATTGCGTGGGTGCATATAGATTGTATGGAACCAGGAAGATATGTCGAGGCCCCAGTTCAGCTCCGGTCGAGCTCAGGACGACATCAATGCTCCACAAATGACGAGGCCGGAGGCGTCTAGTTTCAGATTGTGGGTTGGAAGATCTGGAGAACGGGGCCTCCTTGCACTCCAATGAAAGCCGAGCTTTCAGCTTTTGCCTGCCGAAAAAAAGAGAGGTTCTGTACGGATGAGTATGATCTGTCCACCTGCTGCATTTCTATATTTGAATTAGGGGTGGCCCTGTTTTGGACTGTGCTGGGAGAATTTTCTTGTCTTTTCTATACTTCCCTCTTGTATAGTAGAACAATTGGGAGTTGGGAGACT
The DNA here is from genome assembly GCF_028828155.1 of Penicillium subrubescens. Taxonomy (NCBI): domain Eukaryota; kingdom Fungi; phylum Ascomycota; class Eurotiomycetes; order Eurotiales; family Aspergillaceae; genus Penicillium; species Penicillium subrubescens. Next base: position 3,036,496 of record NW_026643151.1, on the reverse strand, counting down.
TCTTTTTCCTTGGTTCAGCTACCCTCCCCCCGGTTCCACGGTTTCTACGCCGCCAACATCTCCTCGGACATCCGGACTCACTCCACAAATTACCTGTCCGCAGACTGACCCGAAGATCAATCATTGCGGTCGCCACAGTGATCGTACCACAATCCAGCGCAACAATCATCAATTTGTCCTAACGGTTGCTATTCTCGTCTCCCCCCACCGGATCGCCGCCTCGCCCTGCGACCGAATCTGAGAAATACCACTCTCGCGTCCCAGAGTCGACAATGGATACACAGTGCGAGCTCTTCGAATACACGCAATAACCTGATCTCACCAAGTCGCGCCTCGCTGGCTCGAGCCCACCCCCTTGCTTCCGAGCTATCTCCGCCGCCATGAGTGCTCAGCAGACCCGCCACGCGCGGGCATCGAGCGACAGAGCGCAGACAATGCCCCCTGGGGTGCCGCAGCGCCCCGGCATGGGAAGTCGCACCTCGTCTGCTCCGGAAGGTGGATTATACAAATTGGATGCAGGACGAAGACCGACCTCTGCGGCCAAGGTCGGACATACGTTGTTGGAGGAAGACGAGGGGTCTTCGAGCACGAGTCATGAAACGCCGAAGCGTTCGCGGTCCCGGCGCCGTAGTGAAGAGGTATGGTCAATTGAGGCTGGATTGTGTTCAGAGTGAATGAGTGCTGGCAAAAAAGCATCAGATGGCTAACGGCAGTCTTCTTGCGTGCAGGAATCCTCCAAATCCAGTCTACCGGAAGTTACAATTGCCGTGGTGGGAGAAGATGATGCGGGTAAGACGAGCTTTATTAAGTCCGCATTGGATATGAAGGGGACCCCTTCGTCTGTCTCCACGAAGAAGAAGATGTCTTTGGATGGCTCCGTTTATATTGTCCGATTGTTGGAGATTGACTTGAAGCAAGTCACATTCGACCAGGATCTAAACATCGTTTGGCCGAGGGTGGGCAAGGATTCGGCCGGGCCGATCGTCGATGGGGTTTTGCTTTTACATGATGCAACTCAGCCAGAGAGGCTAGAAAAGACCGTTGAACTTGCAGGTATGTGTCTTCAGCTCTGTTTATGTCGAACAGGCTGGGTTTGTGATTCCTCCAGCTCTTGTCTCGATTGAAAGCTCTCGTTTGTGGTGGAGCCCCTACGATACATACCTATGCGGGGATGTGGTCCAGTTGCTTACCTGGAGATCAACATTTAGATGCCCTGGATGACACCACCGTCCCATGCGTACTGGTTGCCTGCAAATGTGACCAGCTCCCCGAAGACGGTGAGCTTGGTCCGATCCATGAGCGACACGACATCTACCGTACTTCGCCCGAGTCACCACGGTCCCAGCAAATGTGCATCGCACTGGTGCTACGATCTGTTATCGGTCATCGAGCAGGTGAGTTTCTGACAATGTTCATAATCTCCTTCTTATTAGCTTCTTTTTTCTCCCTTTGTGCTTTGTTGGTCCGCTAGCCGTAATTATCCTTGGGGGAGTTCAAGCGGATTGTTATGGGCTGAGCAATGACCCCTCTGGGCGGACTAAGTGGGTCGTGGGCCTGGCATTTCGCGGATTCGCTACCCTCGTTCCCTCTCTTGTCAGAGTCCAGAGTCCACCGATCGACACGAGCCTTAAGGAGAAAAGAGAAGCACAAGAAACGGAGCGAACACGATAATTTCGTGGCGTGTTGCTCTTCGTGACGGCTGACTTTATTTCCTATTCGTCCAGACCTGGCCGCGTCTGACCGTAGTAGTAACCCTCCTCCTCCGTCGGCTCAACCTCAACATCCCCCGTTCGCCCCTCCCCCGCCGAGGACGACCACCAAATCTTTTCAACCCAACCCTTCTCCTCCCGATTGGCACCACACCCGCGCCAATTCAGAAACTCCCTCTGTCGTTCTTTCTGGAGCCGCTGGCGGCTCAGTCACTTCGGTCTCGGATCGCACTGTCGATGGCAACGGCGTTCATCGTCTGCCTACCGACCAGGTCCACCCATCCAATCTGGCGCAACAGCATGCTTCAAGTTCGTCTCGAAATGCCAGGAGTAATTCCCACCCGGTCCGACCGCAAACTCCGCCAACTGGCGCGCGGCTGAATCCTCGCCGACCGTCTGCTCAGGGAGATCTTTCTCCTACCCAAGAACACATTCGCCAGCGACTACAGCCTTCCTGGCGACACAGCGGAGGCTCGGACGCCTTCAACAGCTTTTTGAATATGGAAGACGAGATGGACGATGGAGCACAGCCCGCTAGCCCCGGCGCCGTCTTGCGCCCGAAACCGAGCAGCGAGAGCAATTCCAGTGCAGAGTTTGGATTAAGCTTTGACGAACTTGTCGATCGGCTGGTCGCTTTGCCAATGTCGAAGCAGGACTCGAAATTCAGCGCCATCTTCCTCTGTCTGTATCGGAAATTCGCCGCTCCGTCTACCCTCCTCAACGCATTGATCAGTCGCTTTGAGAAAAATGAGACCAGCAACGTCGACCAGCTCGCCCGCATGGCAGATCAATTGCGCCTTTTAAACGTGATCGCCTCATGGGCATCTGAATACCCTGGCGATTTTGCCAATCCCAAAACTAAAAAACGCATCAACGAGTTTGTTATGAATCTTGAAAAAAGCCATTTCTACATGTTTGCCGCGAAGGAAATTGGATCATACCTCGACACCAATGCTGAGGATGATGATATAGGATGGGCATTCGGTGACGGCGATGTTGACGAATCGACTCTCACCGAAACATTCTTCGATAATTCTGGTCGGAGCTCCCCCGTTCCCTTCATGACCGGCACCTATGACGATGACGATGACGACGAAGTGGAAGAAGACCCCATTTACAGCAGTATGAGCGCCTTGGATCTGAGTGGTGAAGGGCCACACGATTCTACCTCACGTCTCTCCGGAACCCTCTCTATCTCCTCAAACACCGACAAACCTTCTAGCACAATGAACCAATCATTCACCCTCTTGACTGTGGAGGCTGCTCAAAAGGAAGCTCTGCGTCTCGAAATGACCGGCCGGACTTCACTCACCAAGATCCAATGGCGGTACTTCATGGAGACACCCGATGAGGAATTCGCCCGGGAATTGACCCGTATTGACTGGATCATGTACAACTCATTCCGACCTCGCGATCTCGTGCGTCATGTCAGTATCTCTGGCGTGGACAAAGACAAGATCAAAAGCTTGCAGAATGTCAACCGGATGATCAAGCAGTTCAATCATGTGGCCTTTTTTGTGGCCAGTATGATTCTTCTTCGCGATAAACCCAAGCATCGAGCGAGGTGCCTGGAGAAGTTTATGAGCATCGCAGTGGTACGGATTGTATGCTTCACGAAATGTATGACACTGTGGCTAACGATATTATCTAGAAACTACGTCGCCAAAATAATTACAACGCCCTCGGTGCCGTAATCGCTGCTATCAACGGCACCCCTGTTCACCGACTCACCCAGACCAGGGAAATGATTCCAGTCGCTAGCCAAAAAGAGTTCATGCGATTGGTCATCCTTATGAGTACCTCACGCAGTCACTCTGCCTACCGACTAGCGTGGGATAACTCTTTCTCCGAACGAATTCCATTCCTCCCTCTACATCGTCGTGACCTGGTCTCCGCGGAGGAAGGAAATAAAACCTTTGTGGGTGAGAACAAATCTCGAATCAATTGGAAGAAATTCGAGGTCATGGGAGAGGTGGTTATCGGTATCCAGCGGAGCCAGAAGAGTCCTCACCCTCAAGCTCAGAAATACGATGATATTGAGCGATTAGTCCTGGATTCAAAATTATCCGGCGATGAAGAGGTATGTTTTAATGAATATCTCTGCGCTGTTCTGACCGTGTCTAACTTGACTCAAACAGGATCTGTATGCTCGCAGCTTGCAGCTTGAACCGTCGACTGGAAGCGAGACCGGGCGTAGAAAGTTCGCCTGGCTACGCGCCTAGTTCTGTCTCCCTCTCTCAGAGCACTTGGGCCAAGCCACCACCCTTGCTCGTACGCCCAATCACCAATCTTTTTAAAGCCATCCACATCTATCTCCATCTACCACTTTGTTCGCCATACCCCCTCTCACGTCGCTACGCTCCCATGATCGATATATTGGTTCACACTTCTTCTGCTTTCTCTCTCTATTAGCATGCTCTATTTTGGAATGGACTCCACGGCATAAGCATGATGACTCTTGGAGCAAGGTGTTGACACGAAGCTCCGATATGATGCCTGTTTTGTACATAGTGTGCTTTCGTTGTAGCGGTGCTGATCAAGCCACAGAGTGTCGCGGAGAATAATCTCTACCCCGGACATATCGTGATATCCATCCGAAGTAAATGAGTAGATAACTATTCTTGAATCAAGCAAATTTTTATCTCCTTTTTTCAACGACTAATACCCTCCTACAAACCAAATTAGCGGCCATGCCCGCATACTCCACCGATCACGTGAACTCCCGCAATCCTCTCCACCCAAAACCAAGAGACCAAGATCCCAATCCAATCCAATCTTCCACATCAAACCCCAAATCCCTCAGCCACACCTCCAAAATGACAGCACCCCTCACAAACAGAGCCCGCTCCACCTACCGCGCCCTCCTCCGTGAACTCCCCCGCGGACGACACACCACCCCCTCCCCCCTCCACCAACGCCTGCGCGTAATCTTCCGCTCGCAAGAACAAACACCCTCCACACCCTCCGCGCCCACACCATCACACACATCCTCCGTGGCCTCGTCGACGCAACCGATTGCGTTTTCGATTCCGTCCTCTGAGGAGGAGCGCGCGCTGCGGATTCAGGAGGCGGAGCAGTTGGCGCAGTATGCGAAGGCGCAGCGGACTTATACGGAGTTGCTGGAGCGGTATAACCCTGGCATGAATATGGAGGAGGAGGAGAGGATTCGGTTGACGGCTAGGAGGGTTGGGTTTGATTTGCCGGAGTTGCATAATCCTGAGGAAGGGGGGAATCAGAATCCGAAGGAGTGATTCGGTTGAGTGGAAATTCTTGAGTGCAGCATAACCTTGTGCTCCGCCTCTACCCGGTCTAGAGTGTCATGGGGATTGTTATGTGGACTTCTCGGCGCCAAGCGGCTTCTGATGGCTGGTGGTCTTTTCTGTACGGCTGGTTTGTCAAATGTACCCGGGGGGGGGAGGTTGGAAACAGGAAGCACTGGCGGTAATGGGCTATCCGCGGTTTACGGATGGTCATTTCGGACTCGAATTCGTGCATACCTTGAAGGTCATGGGCATTACTTTTTTTCCCTTGTTGGGCTTGTATACTACTGGACAACGTTCAAATAAAATAGAGAGGCATTCTTGGAAGCATATATGGTTGTCTGATTCTCGGTGATAGATACCTACATGACCATCTGCTAGTGCGGTAGCGAGTTGACGCCTAGGCTGGCGTTGGGATGTATTGGGTTTGCCTTATGGTCGAGCGACATGGTAGCATGACCAACACTTCGTCAACGGTGGGTGTCCGGCTGACAGAGTGTACCCAGTGATCCTATATCATCCAGGACCAGGACAGCTCAGCGATGGAACCAAGCTGGGACAAGGCTGAGAAGTGTGGCTTCCGGGCCAGGGTTGTGAGGCATCCGACCTTCGAGTGCATTGTATGACCCAGCGCCATGTCTGGTGTATAGACCGGTGGAACATGCCGATGATTGTGTAGTCGTAGATAGACGTTGGTCCTTCAACTGTTGGTCAACTGAGTCCGTTCCATCTGTCTCATGAGCGTGGAGCTGCTCTCCTCGTCTTCCATCCCGACGCTAACTTCGATTGCAGTCTTGGGCCTGTTTCGGTTCAGACCATCCAAGAGATTGCATGCTTTGCAGATACGCTGGCTCGAGAGATATCCGCAGCGTTCGCAATGACCAAGAGTCTGTTTCTTGACCACTTTTTGCTGAGAGACATTCAAAGGCTGGCCCTTGGGTAGGCGAATTTCAGTCTCACGGGACTCGGCAGACTCATTTTCAGCCAGTTCCTTCTCCATAGCGGCCATCTCACCACCACTGGTACGTCCGTTCTGACTTCCACAACCACCAACGTCGTCTTCAGCGGCTGCAGTCGACCCGCATTTCTTGCCGCTCTGGTTGACTTCTTGCGGCACGAGGGCAGCCATATCCTCGCCACTCTTCACGATATCCAAGATCGAACTAGGTCGAATTTTCTCCAGGTCTTTGATCAGGGTTCGAGCGCTACCCCGGAATGCCTCTGGGGAATAGATACACTCGGTAGAAAAGTAATCGAGTTGGCGGTGGTGGGCGTAGAGCACGATCTCTTTCTCATAGGCGTATTTCAACGGCTTACTGCGCTTGATATCCGATGCGCCGGATTCAGTCACAATACTCGTTCCTCGAGACAAGCGCGGCAAGTCAGCGCGGAGAAGGTTCATCATGACAGTCTCCGCGACATCGTCCGCATTATGTCCAGTCACGACATGCTTGATGCCTAATTTCGCCGCGCCCCGATCAAGAGCCTGTCGCCGGAATACACCGCAGTATGTGCAGTTGCCCTTCTTGCCAATTTGTGCCACCACCTGATCCATAGTCCACCCGTAAAGCTCCCCGTATCCAAGTATCTCTAGCGGCATGTCGTACTGCACCGCATTGCGCTTGACGGTTTCCAGGCTGTCGTCGCGATAGCCACGGATACCCTCATCGATGGACAGAAGACACAGGTCCAGTCCATATCCGTATCGCTCGTTTAGTGTCTTCAGGACTGCTGCTAGTACAGTACTGTCCTTGCCACCGCTGGCGCCTATCGCGACTCGTTCTCCGGGGCAGAATAGGTTGGTGCCGATGATCGTCTCGTGGACTTCGGTCTCGAATACCTCCAGGAAGCACGTTCGGCAGAGCTTGTGTCGGTTCTTAGGGCGGATTATAACCGCCCGGGCCTCCTTGCAGTTGAAACACGTCGTTGGAGCCATGATGTTCAAGGTGGTTGTCGAGTTGATGATGAGGGGCCAAGAAAGAATTTATGTTCCCCGCATGGCCCGTGCGCCGACGAACTGGCGAGTGGCAACTATACAGCCATGGCAAGTCTTATCTGCCATCCTTCAACACTTTACTGCTTCTGATGAGTAACGATCAAGTCGGTGACCCATCTTAAAAATACAGGGAATATACTGACTGATAGCTATGGACAGTAAAATTCTGAATATTTGCAAACGAAGAAAGAAAATCCCGAAACGACCTGACAAATTGAAATCTGCAGAAGCAGTCATCAGGCATTATACACTAACTTTTTCGCTCTGAGTTTGATAGTGTTGTGGTGGCTTGCCTTTTCGACAGAATAATCCAATCATAAAGACTGGCACCGGCAATTTATTCTTCTTTACCATCTCTTTAGCCAGATGGTGAATATGGTGTCTCCGGTGGATCAGCGAATGATGATAAGGCTGAGAGCGATCTGTGAACAATTTGAGTTGCCCTAGCTCTTCTGGACTAAGTGTCTCAACCACTTGGTCTGTCTTGTCTTCTGCAAAAGCGAAGGAAGTCCCAATTATCTTGAAGCTTCGGGCCATGTGGTGCAGATTAGAAGAATGCCAGTCCTCCTTGGTCCAGATAGGCTTCACATTCCATGGCAGACGGCGCTCGGTTTTAAATGCATTCCACCAGTCTTCCAAGCGCAATCTCCTCTTCTCTCCGCTGACTGCATGAATGCACCCACTAGTCCCGACAGCCGTATGCAATAGAAGCCGATCGACGACCACGTCCACAGGGACTTCGTCAATGGTGGCCTCTTGATCGGGGTTTTCACAACGTGTTGCGAGGACAATTTTGCGACCAGGATGCAAGGCATAGGCAGCTGCACAGGCTGTTGATGGACTCGAATACGAGGTCGTGAAGCCATGGTATGGAAACTCTTCAGCTGGCCCAACTACTGACGGCCGAATGATGAGGATCTTGTCCAAGGCACCTTTCTCAGACGCCTGGTGTAGGACCAGCCGCTCAGCCAAGTGTTTTGCGTACGCATATGGCCATGGAAAGTCGTTCGTCTCGAATTCATGCGAGGTCCCGTTTTTCTGGACCTCTTTCCAAACTTCAGGCGCGCTCTCATGGATGTCTTCACTCTTCCTATTCAGGGAATACACTCGCTCTTGGACCGCCACGTCGCAAGAATCGCTCGTCTTCCAAAGATGCGCATTGACATAAGCGCTTGAAATAAAGACAAACTTCTCCAGATTCGGGAATTTCAAAGCGTACTTTGCAAGACACAGTGTCGGCGCAATGATAGTGTAAGACAGTTCTCGAAGGGAGTTTTTCAGCTCGATTGAACATGCAGCATGAATGAATACATGGACCCGTCTTTTCAGCATTTGCAATGTGTCGTCGTCGAGATCCATCGTTGCTGTATCACCTAGTTCGCCATCCAGAATCGTTATAATGTGGCTTCGGGTTAGAGTATTCGCGATGGGTGCCGGCAGCGTGTTGTTCCATTTTGATTCAGCTTTTCTAGGAAGAGATTGTCAGTACCTGATGATTTTGTAAGCCTGTTACATAAAACTCACGAGTAACCGCCCCGGCAAAGCACGTAGATATGCTCAGGAGTTGCTTGGTTCAAAAGCCTCAAAAGAATGGAGGTGCCAATGAGCCCTGTTCCTCCAGTCAAAAAAAGGATTTTACCGTCATAGTACTCCCATATCATAATTGCTGAGCTCAAAATTGCTTTTGCTCTTGAAAGTTTTCATGAGAAGCGAGGGAGAGATATGCATAACAAGGGACCCGTCTTACTGGAAGGGTGGGTCTCCCGTGGAGATATAGAAAACCGAGTGAGTTCGAGTACGCGGCATCCAAGCCGGTCGTAGAGACACGATTTTCCTTCCAATGATATTGATGTGGCGCAATGAGAAAAACCCCATGGGCTCAAAGGAATCCAGAAATGGGTACATGCAGGTTCTGCGGCTAAGGGGAGGGGATGCAGCTTGTGTAACCGCAGCGCAGGGACTATCCCGGGAGCGTGAGAGCGTATCACGATCGATGTTTGCACATCAGAGAATAGAAAAGTGGTCAATTGCCTATTCCATTGGTTGGCCAGCTGAAATCCTTTCCACGATGTGGCCGGGTTTATGCCCGTATTCGGTTGTGCGACGTGCAAAGACCCTTGTGTTTTGACCTGCAGTATTCTTCAACTTCGAGGTGATTCCAACCAGTACTTAATCATCAGCTGTATGTGACTCAACCTCGGGGTAGGCTTGTGTGATACAGGGTATGAAGCTCAGTACTCACCGCTCTATGGCACTACACATCCTTCTGCGTTTGTGCTCTTCGGAAGTAATTTAGACGAGCAGGAAGGGGTCTACAGGTGAAATAATTTACGGAGTGGCGTTAGAAAGGTGAGCTGGAGTGATATTAAGTAAAAGGAACCCTGCAATCCTATTCCAGACCATCACATGTCAAGCCAACCTTGAGATCCTCACTCGGTAGATCATATACCGAATTCAGAATACATGAACGTGCGAAGGAGGATGCATATGGCCCACCCACAGGCTTGATTGCAGAAGTATGCATTATTGTGGCAGAGGACTTGACTTCTCAGGTCGCACCATGACCACTATGTGGGACAGCTGCTACTTCTACTTGAGTGAGTGGATCAAGAAATTCTTAAACACGAAAGACCCGCGTTAGCCACGTTTTGACGAAAAGATAGACCAGGGATTCTATGATTTTTTTTCATAGCTCTGTTAGAGATCGGAAGAGTCCTTCGATATAAAATAGTTTAGGATTATCCCAGGGTTGTTCTGGTACTATTCTGACCTCAGGAGATAGAAAATACTACATACCCCTCAATTCGCCGGGTGGCTTTCCCTGACAAATCGTTGTATGAAATGGTCGATCTGAATCTCTGGATCCTAGGATATGATTAATTTTGTCTCATCTTCCAATCCAGCTCCTGCTCACTTGATTTACGCCAAGTGATGTTCGCAATAGCTTCATGTTCTAGTACCAGGCGCTCAAGATAGCAGTTAGTCCTGCCAGGTGGTAAGCGGTTATTTTTGATAGCCGACTGAATCTAAGAATACAACTAAAGTTGCAAATATTGGTCGAACTATTGAATTGCTATACTCGGAACCCACTTTTACAGATTGCCGAGCCGGTAGTGTCTTATCTGTCTTATCTGCCTGGGTTTGCGTCCCCGCAAAGTCTAATTTCGAGTCTATTCCCGATGTACCCCGATGGATAGTATCGTAGACACTTTCCCGAAAGAGTCAGGTCCACCCGAGCTTATCGACTGTCTCGGCATCGTAGCTCCAACCCGACCCCTCGGTGACCCTTCCAAGTTTTCCAAGTTCAACCTTTGAGATTAAATCCTCGACATTCCAGAACACCTCTGCCTGACAGCGGACTTTCCTCGTTATCGGCAAAGAAGGCCATAATCCGGTGGGCTAAAGAATGGCAGATTGATATAATCATTTCTGACTCTGCCTCCTGTGCAAGGCTACAAAGCCTAATGATCTATATACGCCCATGGAGATGAATCTGCCTGTTCCGCCCTGAGATTTGACGATGTCTGCCCCAATAACGCCAAAACGAGCATGCGACCAATGTCATTTGGTGAAGGAAAAATGCCGCCGCACAACTGCCGAAACTTCCTGTGAAAGATGTGACAGGCTCAGCCAAGTCTGCCGAACAACTAGACATGCTGCAAAGACTGGCAGGAAGCGTCGAGCCTCGACAGAGCTGTCCTATACTCTTCCCACCTCCGCGAAACCGAAGATGGCGACAATCAATACTCCCATCTCTGGTGGAGATCACTTGAACACCTCCGTCAAGTCTTACGGTGCCAGCTTGGCCAGCAAATCGGTCGTATTCTCCGATCTTGATGAATCGGAACGCTATTTCTTGAATATTATGAAAGATATCGCGAAACCTTCACCCCTCGCGAAATATCTCGTCGCCTCCACTTTCTATGAATCCCATCATTCCTCGTTCATTCGGAATCTCACACAGCCATCTCCCATTCTCAGAAATGCGACTGTAGCCTGCGCAGCAGCTCTTCTTGGAGACCAATCCAACGAGTATGTCAAAAAAGGCTTGGAGATTGGACATAGACGGGCGGCATTGGCAGTTTCGTCCCTCCGATCACTCGAGATCGATAACGAACAAGACTTGGTGACTGCAATTGTACTCGGGGTTGCGTTGTTGACTTTTGCGATGCACGTGGCCGACGGCCAGCCCTTCTTGATCTCGCATTACACCCTAAGTCTCATCAAAATGCGATGTCCAGATTTGTCGCGCCTAGATCCATCACTAATGGATTTTTTGATGTGTCTAGTCTGCGCAGAGACGTTTGAATGCGTTCTTCGATCGCGAGTTCCCAGTCTGAAGGTGAACACCCACGACCGAGGATGCTTTGTTGACCGTTATCTCGGCATCAGCTCGCCAATGCTTTCCTACTACTATGATATATGCCAAGCCGGCAATTCGCTCCAAAAAGTGGGCATGGCAGATGACCCGGATTTGCTTAGACGACTGAAGGGAATACAACTTGCTGTGGAAGAATGGCAACCGTTACAACCACCAGACTTTGTTGAACGATTCACTCATATTGAAGTCGTGGTTATGATAGCGCAAACCAAAATCCTTCGACTGGCTGCCCTGCTTATAATACATCGTTTACGCCATCCATTTGGGAAGCAGGACACAGATGCGCTACTGTTGTCTAACGCGATCATAGCTGAATTCGAAACGGTTATTCATATTTCCCATCACTCGATTCCATGCACTTCACTTGCATACCTGGCTGCCTGTTTTGAAGTCGTCGAGAAAGAAGCAAGGCAAAGGGTGCTAGAGAGAAGTACCCAAATAGTTACCTTCTCAAAACAGGCGCAAATCCATTTCAAGGTTACGCTAAGTTCCATGTGGAAGGCAAGGGACTCTAGGAATCCATTTTACTGGTTTGAACTCCACAAATATGTCTCTGGACCAAAAATAAGATAACCAAAGAGATTCATGAATTTGGAAACATACAACAATGGTATAGAACTAACAACACCCTAAACTGTTCGACGACCAATCTGATTGGCAGCCATTCTGCGATACCTTGCGGCAGTTGCGACTCGTGCCTTCTTCCCCCAAATGAGAAGAGGAACTGGAATGAGATACAGGAAGAAAGCCACAACTGCCGCAAGAATGTGCAGATTTTGCATACCCATACCATTGATCCACGGTGTGATCACGAAGAGAATGATCACAGAAATGATATTCCGCATGAAAATAACGCCGACTAGGGCATCACCAATGATCTTTTCACAAAACTGTTAGCACATGGAAATACATAAAATGTATATAGAGGAAGATGGAACTCACATCCTGATAGCAGTCCATGAGGTAGGAAAGTGAGACACCGCTGATAGAGGACAGTGTGAATCCAAACACGCCGAAGCCCACGGCAAGGCACGACCAGTGCACCCCCTGAAAGAGATTAGTCGGGTACATAATTTTCGGAAAATAAGATGGACATACGTAGGCAAGTCCGAGACCAAACATCAAAATACATGCCGGGCCCAATACCACGGCAGGAAGAGCCAGCCAGAGGCGTTGTTCGGGCTCATAGATGCCACCGTTCTTCTTTGAAAGCCATAGAATTGACTTATCACTCAGGTATCCACCACATGGGAAGCCAAGAACAGCACCCACGAATGGTGCCACATTCATAAGACCGATACCAATTGCATCAAAATTGTATGGTGGCATGAGCATATAAGTTGCCTGAAGCGAAGTCATCATCGCAAACCAAGCCAAAGTGGAGCCATAAGTTATCGCAGCGTATGTGACAGCTGGAAATGTGAATAAGGTCTCAATTGGCTGCCAAAAGTGTGGAAGGAGAGATTCCTCTGTAGGTGTGATGAGGGCCATTCGTTGAAAGTACGTTTTCGGCTTGATCTCCAGGTTAGTCGCGACTCGACTTGTGACCGCCTGTTCAGTCGGGATTCTCTTCTTGTCCATGGTGTCTTCAGATAATTCGGTTGCAAGAGCCGGAGTCGCAGGAATAACGCTCTGGCCGTTAAGAATAGGCACAAACTTTGACTCCTCAAAGAGAAATATGACGCACAGAGTAGTGAGAGCGAAGAAGATGACACACCACCACCACATCCATCGCCAGCCTTGCGAAATGACAATATAGCCTGAGGCTACGGGTCCCAAGAAGGCGCCCGCACTCTGGAAAATAACAAACCACTCATTCATAGTAGCATGCTGGTGTACGAAAAACAGGTCTGCGACGGTAATTTGCGCAATGACTTCGGATATAGCACCACCCAATCCAGAAATCAAATTAGCACCGATATAGCTACCGACACTGTAGGTCTGCGCCTGCCATACGCAAGATGCAAGCTGCAACACGGTACTAAAAAGGTAGATCGGCCGGCGACCATATTTATGCACGAGGGGGATAAAGAAGAAGCATCCGATGGCAAGTCCGCCATAATTGACCGCCGCGCCAGCATTTAGAATATCAACGGAGAAACCGAGCTCTTCTTCCATGGGCCCCCATGCTGTAAACCCTATGTCGAGTTGAACAAAGGTCCATAGAACGAAGAAGCTGACGAGTGTGTAGTTGAGGACCTTTCGAGCCGTTGACCAATTTAAAGGATCATTGGGGTCGGCGGAGGGCGTAGGGACAAGGACGATCTGGTCGCCGGTTCGATGAACTGCATTGATCGGTCAACAAGAAGGCCGAGATTATCGGGAAAGGGAGCTCATTCTACCATCTTCGAGGGCAACTGTCCCCGGTGCCCAGAAGGCCTCATCACGATCAGCATGTTCGTTAACCATACCGAAGGGGATACCAGGATAAGAGTGGTGATATGGAAAGAGAAAAGAATTTGAATTCACACTGGAAGTTCAGCTGGTGACGAGCATGCATCTGCATGCTGCAGGTGGCTGGCCATGGCTTTAAAAGGACCTTTCGAGGCCACCTCCTCACGAATGACTATATTTGAGCGTGCGGAGATAAGCTGCGACCGTGAACGTTATCGCTTCGGTCGTCAAAGGGCTCAGTGGGGAAGACTTCATGACGATAGCCTCAAGGACGAATCAAAAAGCACAAAACGGGCCGGCTTGGCATGAAAGATAGATGGGTCATAGACATGATCCACCCCCGCTTATCTTGCCCGGTAAACTTTCGATAGCCCTCCTCGATGATTAGCGGGGAGCCAGTAAGGATGCGTGGTTTGATTCACATTGAAACTGAAACGCAGACTCGGGATGCTTTGGCGGACTTTATTCCGCATACAAGGTGAATGATATGCTTGTCGTCAACAAGCCCTCGGCTCTCATTGCCTGGTTGGACTTTCCTATTTTAAACAAGATACGAAAGCGTCTGCCTGCAGTCTTCATCTCGTTGAAAGAGAGCTTTGAGGTAGCTTTGAGGCTCGAGGTCTGGCCTTCCATGCCCTGCTCAAATTCAGACGATATCAAAAGGAAAGAAAAACTAACGTTGCCATCAACCAACAATGAAAAGGAAAACAGGTGGACACTCAATGTAGCTACGCAAAGGTATCCCTGAATTTCTTTAGTCCCTAATTGTCGTAGAACACCGTTCATGCTCGCCTCCCGCTTGAACCCCCGCTTGAACCCCCGCTTGATTCAATCACTACCTACTCCGTTCATTCCGCAAATGAAACCGAGCGTTTATGTCCTCAACTGCGGGGTTCAATTTTGCCGTTACCTGGGTGGTCTGCCTAACAAGAAATTCTTGCCTGAGCTTGGTTTTTGAGTAGTATGGCGATATATACAGCTGGATATCTTCGTCGGTGTATCCTGGGATAAATGAAGTTTACATTAGTATCCTGCAAGTTGTTGGCCTGTTTTCGTTGATCAATTCTAGGGTCAAGTTTTTAACCTACTAAACTTGCCAGATTCGACCACGAGATGAACTAGCTACCTTTAGCAACGGCTGGAGAAGTTTTCTTCACCTACAATTTAGAGAGCTGCGGTACATTCTTCAGTCTTATCTGGAAATAATTGAGGGGATGAAGGCAACTACTAGTTCAGATCGAAAAAACCAAGAGAACCTCGGAAATGATCCACCAAAATGTTTGCTCGTAATAATCACCAACACACTTGGAGCGTTGTTTCTTGACCTAATTTCAGCTTGAATCTTTTCTATATAGGAGCGTTGCGAATCGCACACCCTATGCCCAATTAGGATGCCAAGTGTCTATGTAATACGATAGCTGAATGATGCCCACCATCTGCCAATTCCCTCCCCTGTGAATATATATACTAATATTTTCTAATACCCCCCTCTTTGCTGATATCCCCTATAAAGATTTTATCGCCACCCCCATCACTATCACCTTTTTGCTACCCTCCTACCCTCGCTCACACTTAATTTTACTATCCCTATCACACTATTCCTAAGGATGAAATAGAAGCTGATTAATTTTTATTGCAGAAAAGACCTCATGGTTTATCTGGGTGTCAGAAAACTCGCATTATTGAAGGATAACTGCGACAACATGCAATTTAGCTGTGATTGGCATACCTGTTCACTGCTACGTATTTACACCAAAACTATGCGCCAAGACAGTGCGGTGTGCTGCTGTGGCCGATATCTGCCTACTGCAATAGATCGAGATATGCAGGTTGATTGAGTCGCGGCCAATGATTTAAACTGCCACATCACGGCTGTTTGATTGCCGGCCCCGCATCGATTCTGACCGCGACTTGGGGCGTTGTCGGCTTTGAATCATTTGCGGGATCTATGGGCTACCCCGCGTAGGTGAAAAAAGAACATCTCAAACCATCTTGCGGGGTGTCCTCTTTGCTTGTACCCGGATGAAACACAACATACTATCAAACAACACAGTATCTAGACAGAATGGATAGAATAGATGTGCACGCTCACTGCGTGCCACCGGCTTATCGAGAGTGTTGTCTACAGAATGATTTTGCAGGAAGAGGAAAGCCAGATGGCATGCCGAAAATCCCTGTAAGAATTTCAAGATCCTTAGTTCATTTCATCTCTCAAGCAAAATATAGGACTGGGACCCCGAGACGCATATCGCAGTGATGAAAGACCTAGGCATTTCAAGGTCAATACTCAGCATGTCGTCTCCAGGTACTCATCTATTTCCCAGCGACGACCAGAAGGCCCGGTCTTTGACAAGAGAGGTGAACGAATACATGTCAGAGGTCTGCACCAAGTACAAGCAATATTTCCACTTCTTCGCATCGCTTCCACTTCCAGATGTTGAAGGCTCTCTCGCTGAGATCGATTACGCTATCGACCACTTGGGTGCTGTGGGATTTCAGATTATGACTAACTCCCATGGAATTTACCCTGGAGATCCGCGATTCTGTCGTATCTATGACAAGCTGAGCGAAAGGAAGACTATCGTGTTCTTTCACCCTACCAGTTGCAACCTTCAACGGGGAACGGGGTCGGTCGAACACGTGAATCCCCTTGCTGGAGTTCCCAGTCCGCTCATGGAGTTCATGTTCGACACCACTCGAGCCCTTACCAGTCTTTTGACATCTGGTACAGTTACTCGATGCCCAGGTATCAAATTCTTAATATGCCACTGTGGTGCAACCTTCCCACCGATTGCGGTAAGATAGAAGTCTTCTTTTTATTGCTCGTACGATCTTTTAATCGATGCACGAGTTACTGGAAAATCTCAGTTTGTTTGCTAACAAACCTTTCCCAAAGGCACGTATTGCGGAATTTTCTCAGTTCTTGATCGAGGACGGAGAACTGATGACACTCAAAACAATCAAAAATCTACTTCAGACTCGCTTCTACATTGACCTTGCTGGTGTACCATTTCCAGATCAAATCCATGGTCTCCTCCGACATATGGACACCACCAGATTACTTTACGGGAGTGATTATCCATTCACCCCAGCTCCGCTTGCAAAGTCTTTGGCGAAGAGATTGGACGACGGGCTGAAGACCGACTTTGGAGCCGAGACGCAAAAGCGCATTCTATTGACCAATGCCCAAGACATGTTAGACAGACGTTAACACGTGGAGTCTTCCATGACGATCGAAAAATCAACCTATGTATTCAGAGGACGGAAGATAGCTTGGTGATTGGGGATGAAATGGCAATCGAAGGCTTCTTCACGAAATCTATTTTGTATCTCGAGAGACAAAATCTAGCCACTGTGGGACCTTGTTTGTTCATGTTAGCGGGAAGATAGATCCCACAAAATTTTCCCCGATGGTTTATATTCACTAAACGCGGGGATCTTACTCCGCACGAACCGAAGTCTGAAAATGCGGGGAGAACGATCACTATACATATCACTTGCTTGCTATATATGAAGTTTAATTGACTCACTTGGATGCTCTCATCAGACGTTTCAGGCTCCAGGTTGGTTTTAAAGTAAAGTAACACCTTCAACATGGGGATCATATCGACGTTGCAACAACAGTGCCGAGATTGGGCGACCCTTGCCGTTGTTGTATTGGCGTTGGCTATACTCGTTCCGTCAATTGTGGCTGCTTTCAAGCCAGGTCTCAGATCAATTCCAGGGCCCCTTCTCGCTCGATTTTCACCTTTTTATCGACTTGTGAAGCTATCCAAAGGCGATGCACCGGTCTACTATCGGAAGCTTCACAATAAATACGGTCCTATCGTACGCACTGGACCTAATACTGTAGACATTTCCGACTCAAAAGCAGTTCCAATCATATACGGGATCAACAGCAAATTTTTCAAGGTACTTCCCCACTCGATTCGATAATCATGATTTATAAGTAACCCAAGACCTCTACCAGTCTGCCTTCTATGACACCTTCAGCCCCTTCTTTGAAGACAAAGTCATGCCGAGCATGTTTACGGTCAGGGATCCAGTGGCGCATCAAGCTCTGCGACGACCGGTGGCCCAAAAGTTCTCTATGTCTTCGATCAAGTCTCTCGAGCCATTTACAGATGAATGTACGAAGATATTCGTCGATGCAATGAAGGATCTCGAGGGCCAGCAAATTGACCTTGGAGTCTGGCTACAATGGTACGCATTTGATGTCATTGGGGCTATCACATTCCGACGTCGATTTGGATTCATGGAGAAACGCGAAGACGTACAAAATATGATTGGCGGTCTTGAGTCGGGACTGCAATATGCAGGGATTGTCAGTCAAGTACCATCCTTGCATGGGTGGTTGATGGGTAATCTTTGGGTTTCAAAGCTTTTGACAGCACAGCCTTTCTTCAAAGTGGCAGATCCACTTCGGACAATGGTGGAGGTAAAGCTTCAAGAGATTTTCTTTGTTAATTCAAATGCTAAAGATTGGATTCCTACAGATTACGCAAGAATGCATTAATGAGTATGACCGTCAGACCCAAAAACATGGGGAACGACCGGATTTCCTGGCTTGGCTTCGAAGTGAAGAGAGAAAGGGAAAGCCAATGTCTAACCGTGACATGATGAACCATCTCAGCAACAATCTGTACGAAATAATCGTTGGTTACCTGAAAATTTTGACCTTGTATTACTGACCTCCCACCTTAGACTTGCAGGTAGCGATACCACGGCTATCTCGCTCCGCGCGATTATTTACTATCTTCTTCAAAATCGATCAGCCTACAAGAAACTACAGAAGGAAGTAGATGATGCAGATAACAACGGGAAACTATCACCTTACATCACATACGCCGAGTGTCTCGAGCTTCCTTACCTGTAAGTAGCCCTACTCATGAAAGCCAAGACTTAGAAGATCCGAGTTAACAAGTCAAACAGACAAGCGGCAATGAAAGAAGCAATGCGATGTCATCCGGGAGTATCATACCCCCTCGAGAGGGTTGTTCCTGAAGGCGGGACCCTGCTTTGTGGCACCCATCTCGAGGCTGGTACAATCGTCGGGGTGAACGCTGCCGTGATTCATCACGACAAATCTATCTTCGGCGAAGATGCCGCATCATTCCGACCAGAGAGGTGGATTGAATCTCACGAAGAGAAGATTAAGCTGATGGATCGGCATTTGATGACTGTAAGTGCCGCCTTGTTATCGCTGTACTAGAATTGCTCTGACTGAACCACCAGTTCGGCTATGGATCTCGAACGTGTATTGGGAAGAACATCTCTATTATGGAAATGGGAAAACTCGTTCCACTTTTAATTCGTCATTTTGAAATTGAGTGGGCGTCTGACGAGCCAGAGTGGCGTGTTGAAACTTATTGGTTTGCTAAGCAACACGGCTTGAAATGCCGGATGCGTTCTCGGGATGTTCCTGCTAAGCTAGGGTTCTAAGAGAGTATTCCCACTACATTTATCTCAAGCTAGAAATTAGTTCATATCTATAAATTTTTACTTGGCGGCTAAATGAAATATTGAAAATGTGATTTAATTTCAACGACTCTTTGAGCAACTATCTCTCTACTAGCCCTATCATTCTTCTTTTTCGATTTTGTAAGTGAAGTCGAACAGAGTGGAGACTTGACATCAAACCAGAGCCATGATCTCGTTCTTGTGAGCTTCAATGACCTGGAAACAAACTTGATCCAATATTTTAGAAACCCAGAATTCAACTTTATCATAGACTAACTCCCAAACACTCCGAGAATCCGCATTCTTATTCAAAAGGAATGCGCCTGCTAGCACGGTAGCAACGATGTTCGCGGCATCCGTGCCAAGACTTTCCACCTGCAGCAAGTGGAGGACCCGCACTTGAATATCTGCCATATTGTATCCGAGGACATCAAATAAACTCTGTGCCCATTCCCAGTTTCCTTCAAAAGTTTGCAATCCAACGAGGGCGTGTACTTTTGAAGGTTTTGTGAGTTGTGCTGGCTTTGCATTATCCGGCTCTTGTCTAGCGGTCAGTGATGCCTTTTTCTGACTTGGCATAGAAAGGGGTGTTGGAACAGTGATATTGGCAAACGGGTTCGAACCAGAGCTGGCTCTTCCAAAGAGTGAGCCACCTGTTGAGGGTTGAGTCGATGAGCCAAAGAGGTCTCCAGGTGGGGCCTCAAAAGCACTTTGGGCCAAAGGTTGAGCTTGACCAAATGCCCCAAAGGCAGGTTGGCTTGACGGAGGCGGTGAAGGAGCTCCAAAAGAGGACACAGGCGACGAAACCATACGGAGATTTTGCTCCATTGGGGCTTCGGCAACTGCACCAGAGAGACTTGCCCCTGGCGCAGGTGGAGGAGGAGGTGGTGTTCTGGCAAATACCGGGCTTGCTTGCATCTGAACCATTTGTCTCGCATTGCTAGCTTCAAGTAACGCACAGCCTCCCATTGCTGGAGCGCGAGGCCCTGGTGCGCTTGAATCTTCATAACAGGCCATCAGCATCGGGGCCCCCGACCCAGACCCAGGCAATGCAGGCCTCGAGCACTCTCAAATGCGCGGTGGCGGGTTCGGACCGGCAGCTTTTGTGTCTCAGTCTCAGTCGGCTTTTGTGTCTCCTCTGAGCTAGAGGATGCATCACTTTCGAGTGCAACAAATGAGCAGTACTTTCCAGTAACCTGATATTTGATTCCTAGGCTCTGGCACTCATGCGCTGCGAGTTTCTGCTGTGTTTCTGAGTGTAATTGCTGGAATGGATTGCCCGCCGCATCCCGCGTGTCTTGAAGCCAGCCGTGATTTTCCTCTAGTTCAATCATTGCTTTGCGTGACGCAAGGTGATGAATTGTCTCCCCCTTACCGGAATTGCTGATGGGGATTTGCAATTCCAGAGGGCCGAACTTCGAGGTAGCACGGAAGATAAGTGATTATGGAGTGCGATGTGAAGACCTGGGGTCTAGCAGGAGATAGACCGTAGTTCTGATGAAGGGGTAAAGGGATGGAATTTTGTAAGGCGCCTGAAGAGCTCGAGGGGGAAGCATATTGGGAACATTCTTGTCATCTGCCTGCTGGCGGGATCCAAACTCTGCATCTGATCCTTTCAAGCTGGTATCGAAGAAGGAGATAGGTTGCTGCACGGTAGTTTGTGGTGATGCTTCAGGGGTCTCGGCTGCAACTTCGGTCTCCGAGTCCGACATAGGCTCGTCGGTATCAACGGCCTCGAAATCATCGTCCTTACCGTCATACTGTACCTCGAGCGTGTAGTCAAAGATGTGAGGAATTAGTGCACCCTTCAGCATTCTTATTACCTTCGAATCCAACTCTTCATATTCAATCACAGACTGAGAGAAGCCATTTCCAGCTCGCGCGATACCCTCAACGAGCGAATGGGATGCGGCGTCTCCGATGGCAAGAGAAAACAAGCGAGCGGTATTGTCGGCGGCGGATGTAGGAACGAAGTTGAATAGCTGCTGTTGATTGAAAATTTGACCATCAGTGAGTAGAATAACTTCCAGATCCTTGCCTTTGAGACGATTTGTGACAGCGGCAACGACGGCCGATTGCATCTCCGTACCGCCCATGTTGGCACTGATAGTGGACACAAAGTGCAAGGCGTCATTTAGACTCGATGCGTCGTAAACTCTGCTGGTTGGCCAAAGGAAGGTAAAGCTGGACCCAAAGGAGCAAATGTTCAACGTAATGCCAATCGGCAGCGATTTGAGAAATATCCGAAGGGCTTCCTGTAATGTGACAATTTTGTCACTCATACTTCCACTGCGGTCAATCACGAAGACGATTTCTGGTTGAGCTGGTGGTAGGCTGAATTGGGGAACCAATGTGGCCATCAGAGCCCGCTGGCCTGGAACTGTGGAATGGACTTCAAGCAGGGCTCGGGGGTTATCCAACCCATCATCCTTGGCGACTAGAACAAAGTCGCGTTCTAACAAAGCATTTTCGCCCTCGACAAGACGCAGGCTGGCAGAGGCTCTGGACGGGTCAAAAGGATAGGCATCGGCAGGGGTGGAAGACATCCGGCCCAGCGAAACTTTAACGGAATGACTTGGAGATTGTAGTTCCCGAAGTATCGAACCCTTCTCCATGAGAACATCGACCGTGATGGAGAGACCCTCTAGGCCCGCGGACAGACCATTTCCATTATGGTACCCCTGTTCATATGCGTAGATACCAACAGTGAGACCCATTGGTACCCAAGTCAAACAGTTGGAACATCTATCAAGGGGGTTTTGCTTTTTATGGACGAAGCTGCCTACTTTCAGGTGTCTGGAAGCAATGAGTATTTGCTGTCAAGATTGATACAAGGTACATCTATTTGGCAGAGAATCAAATTCCTGTGGAGTGCAAAACGCTATTCAAAGCTTGCTGGTCGACGAAGTTATGCGGAAGACCTCCTCGCTCTCACTTTGCTGCGATCTTCCAGTTCGAGCACGAACAGCATGAGCCGAGGCTGCCTTGCCAGCCCTGCGACCAAATACGGCACCTGATGTCAGGCCACTTCCACCCGGATAGTTCGAGTAGAAGAGACCACCAAGCATCTCGCCGACGCAGAAAATCCCCGGAATCGGACGACCAGTAGACGCGTCGATCAGTTGTGCTGTCTGCGGGTCGACCTTAAGACCGCCAAATGTAAAAGTGATGCCACAGGTGACTTTGACAGCAAGATATGGAGCCTGATCCAGTGGAAGTGCCCAGTTTGATTTGGCGATGGCCAGTTCTTTCTGAGAGGATTGGGTAGACAGGCCATCCTTGATCGTGGGGTCCCATTTGGCTGATAGATTTTCGCGGCGATGAGCATAGACAGCTTGGTTGTACTCTTTGATGGTACGAACAAAGGCCTCCTTGTCACGGAGACCGCGATGTCCACATTTTTCAGCAAGTTCCTCCAGTGTCTCGGCAGTAATGTGCTCAACACGCTCCTCGCGGTACTCTTCTGATCGAAGCCAAGGCTTCATCTGAGAGTCCCACACCTGAAAGGCGAGATGTTCTGGCTGCTGGAGGATTGCTCGGCCGAACTTCGCATAGGTATAGTTTCGCAAGTCGATTCCCTCATCGACAAATCGCCGACCATCAATATTCAACATCAACCCGAGAGGATATCCGGACTTGGTGTACTCATTGGAAGCAATGCGGTCGCCGGTATCCGCGTCTGCGTTGGCATCCCATGCAACAGAGTGGCAACCAGACCAGTTACCGACGGGCTGCGCTCCAAGCTGGTGCATAGCCACTTCAAGGCCGTCGCCGGTATTGTAAGGAGTTCCACGAACCTTGGCGAGGTCCCAGCCAGGGCCGAGGAACTGGCTGCGCATGCGAGCATTTGCTTCAAACCCACCAGCTGCTAGGATCACGGCGGTGGCCTGGATCACATAGTCCTTTTCTCCAATCTTGACGGAGACCAGATAGCTCTCACTGTGTGGGTCTTGCTGGATTCCCACGAGCGTAGTTGACCAAGATACGTCAATCTTGCATCTCTCGGTGGCAGCTCGGTAGTCGGCGATCAGGCTTTTACCACCATCCTCTGTTTTGAGACAGAGGCCTCCCCAAAACTTGAGCCTCCCATCGACCTCGTAGGCTTGCCGATTGAATGAAAGATGGAAGCGAATACCGTGGCTAGCCAGCCACTTGATGGTTGAATTCGAGTCCTCAACAAGAGCTTTAGCAAGCGCGGGATCAGATCTGCCCATGCAAACTTTGTCGAGATCGGCCATGAAGTCCTGGGCGGTATAGGGGGCCAGGTCTATTCTTTCAGCCTGCTCGCCCAATCCTTTCCGTTGTCTTCGCGTCCCCTAAAGCTCTGAGAGCAGGATCTCGAGGTCTCAGACCTATAGCCAAGAACTCATTGATATTGACCTTGGCGCTGGTTCCACCTTGCCCTCCTACGTGAGTGGTCACGCATACGGAGAATGAGTCTCCGTCTGATCCCTCCACACACATCGTAGTGGGGACAAGAGACCCACTCAGGGCTAATATGCGTCCGTCAACAAGAATCATCATCACCATTATTTTTAGGACTTCGCGAGCGAGGTCTCTGACACCACTGGACCTTCAGGAATGTATAAGCTCACCTATTAAAATACCTCACTTGGGATAGTTAAGACATCCGCTACTCATAACGACGACCAGTCTCGAAGTGGCAGCTCTAGTCCACAACATCAATTATGGCTTAGCTACAAACTTAGGAATCTCACAGGCCGAAATTCAATGAGCCCAGACCGCGGTCATTGAATGTCCGAAAGCTACATGGAAGTAGGATAAACCCCGTTTCCCCTCTGACCCCAGATTCACCCCAGACCCCCCAACTTCCCCATGTACTTGGCATCGCACGGACGACTCTCTGGTAGCTATATAGTCACCAACGCGCGTCTCCCTCTTGTCGTCTTGCACGGACATCTCCTTTCTACATCTCTGTTTCTCTCTCATACAGTACCAAGTCACATCTGACCACTTCCATGATGACTGGAGTCAAAAAGCCAGTCAACATATTCCGCCTGAAGAACCTCCCTGAGCCTAAGGAAGTCTTTAATTGGCGACTATTCTTTGCAGTTTTCTCATTCGGCCTGATGGGCGCTGCTCGCGGTGTTGACGAAGGTTTAATCTCAGGCGCGTTCAACTCCAAAGACTTTCAACGATACATCCATTACGAGACTTACAGCAAAGTGGAGCAAACCAATATCAAAGGGAATGTCTCGGCAATGGTTCAGCTTGGATCTGTTGGGGGTTCTCTGTTGTATGTTTGCCCTCCCTCTTCTACTACTTCTTCATGACTGTGCTAAGCATTTGTATAAAGTGCCTTCCTAGTCTTTGACCGTATCGGCCGGATATGGGCAACTCGTCAGCTCTGCCTAGTGTGGATTCTTGGAATTGCTATCTTCATGGGCAACGGTGGTAGCCTAGCTGCTGTGTACGCTGGGCGCTTCATCGCTGGGCTTGGTGTTGGGCAGACAGTAGTAGTAGGACCTGTCTACCTTGCTGAAATCGTGAGTGACTCCACAAGTGCGATGAGATGATCTAAACATTAACGGAATGAGAATACCAGGCACCCGCGTCCGTCCGCGGTATATGTACCTGCGTGTTCACTGGGTTCGTTTATCTGGGAATTGTGCTTGCGTACTTTGCCAACTATGGCTGCGCGGTGAGATTCATCCATATCGTTGAAAGATAGCGTGTTAATAACTGAAAAGGTCAACTTAGGCGACGCAAATCACAATCGATGGGTATGTGTCTACGACTGTCCTACGACAAGTACTAAGACTCCTTAGCTGGTCCCCACAAGTCTCCATATCATGTTCGCCGGCGTGATTTTCCTCCTCTCATTCCTACAATACGAATCTCCTCGATACCTAGTGAAGGAAGGCCAACTCGACCAAGCATTCCACAATCTCTCGCGCATCCGTCATCTCCCTCAGGACCACGAATTCATCACGCGCGAAATCACCGCCATCCAGGCATCGCACGAAGCAGAGTTAGAAGCCGCCTTAGGGACAGGACCCATCGGAGTACTCAAGGAAACCTTCCTAGCTCCGTCGAATCTCTACCGGATCTATCTCACTTTCATGGTCCAGATTCTATCGCAATGGACCGGCGCGGGCAGTATCACCGTCTACGCAACAGATCTTTTCAAACTCTTAGGCATCACAGGCAACAACACGAACCTACTAGTCACGGCCGTCTTCGGGATAGTTAAGCTAATTGCGGCGATTATCTGCGCCTTGTTCCTAGTAGACGTTATCGGACGCAAGCGAGCCCTCCTCCTCGGCATCACCCTCCAAGCTATCTCTATGGTCTACATCGCCGGGTTCTTAACCGCCGTCCCGGAAATGGGCGTGGTAGAGGGCTTCAAGCTCCCAAAGAATAAAAAACGCGCTAGCGAAGGCGCGATTTCTATGATTTATCTCTCGGGTTTTGGGTGGGCTCTCGGTTGGAACTCGATGCAGTATCTTCTCACGGCCGAGCTGTTTCCACTGCGTATCCGCGCGCTGGCGACCTCGTTGGCGATGACGCTGCACTTTGTTAACCAGTACGGCAACTCGCGGGCTGTGCCTAATATGTTATTGTCCACGGCAAAAGGAGGGATCAACCCCAGCGGCGCGTTTTGGTCCTTCGCTGCAGTAACAATTTTAGGCGGGATTTGGGTGTGGTTTAGTATTCCTGAAACGGCGGGGCGATCACTAGAGAGCATGGATCATTTGTTTGCCTTACCTTGGTATCAGATCGGGCTGTATGGTAATCAGGATGCTGAAGGGCGTGATGGACAAGTTGAGGATGACAAGGTAGAGATGGCGGAACGCAGGGACGGGGTCGCTGAGCATGTCGAGAGGGTAGACCCGTCAGGCCGGGTGTGAGAGGAAGCTGGAATCCTGGATGCCATTGTCCTTTTCGGGACGTCGAAACAGTGTAAGATCATAGCAGGGGTCTCAAGCATTCGACCTGTAAAATCAACAATTCACTCGAGTTCTCAACGTAATCTTACCTCCTGTGAGGTATGATCTTCTTGCTAGATATGCTTAAAATATGAGTAGATTGCGACTGCGCTGGCCCTGCTGCGGTTATCTCTGTCGCCCCGTCCGCCCGCTCTGCCACCTCGGGTCCTCCTCGGCCGGTGGGAATGGCTCACCGTTGAGCTTACGGCCATATCGATCATACTCCTGAAGATAAGATAGACCTTCGTGAGAATGGTGGCTCCTCGTCTCATAAACCCGTTGGTCAGATCGGAGTCTTCTTGTATCGATCTTCATATCTTGGAGTGTCGCACAAGTTCCAGTTGCATCATGACCCTAAACTTGCGCCTAGGCAAAACAGACGAGCTTGAGCATTGCGACGATGAGCAAGACAGGGAGGGGGACCGAAAACAGCGAATATTATCGAACTTGGCCAAATTCCGCCGACTCAAATTTGCATGTAACATATTCCTCGGCATTCATCAAGCGAGATCCGGGCTCGAAAATCCAATTGGAAATCGGACACGGCAAATGGATTATCCTCGACGGCAGCGCCACACGAATGCTTGCGAGTGTTCCTTCGGAAAACTCCCGACGTAGTGTCGGCTATTCTCCGCCAAGGTAGTCACCATCAATGCTTGGAGTCAATCTTACATTTAAATAACTTCGCGATTCCATAGATACGAAATTCCATATTCCACAAATCTTGGCTTTCTATATACCAGAATTAACCTCACATCATTCACAATGGGCTCAATCAAAGAACCAACTTTCACCATCCCGAATCCCTTCCGGACTCGCATTCTCAATGGCGAGATCACTCCACTCATGTCCATCAAATACATGGTGGGCAATGAGATGGCGATGATGGCCAAAATGGCCGGTTTTCACGCCGTTTTTATCGACCTCGAACACAGTTCTCTCGACTTTCGCCCACTTGCCCAATTCATCCTGGCCTGCAACTACGTCGGCATTTCTCCTGTCGTCCGTTCTCCCTCCAAATCTCACTGGCACATCAGCCGCATTCTCGACGCGGGCGCTGCCGCAGTCGTTGTTCCCCACATCGAGACTGTGCAGGAAGTTCGCGATCTCGTCCATCACGCAAAGTACGCACCGCTCGGTGCTCGCGGATGTACAAATAACCAGCCTGTGTTCAACTTCCAGCACGTTCCTACTCTCAAGCAGAACCAGGCTATGAACACTCAGACAATGCTCATTCCCATGATTGAGACGCCTTGTGCTGTCGATATCGCAGAGGAAATCTTTGCTATTGATGGTGTTGATGGTGTTCTGATCGGTTCCAATGATTTGTGTGCCGATCTGGGCATTCCCGGAAAGTATGATGACCCGGCATATCTCGACTCGGTCACCAAGGCTATCAACGCAGCCAACAAGTATGGAAAGCCAATTGGTATCGGAGGTATTGGTGGCCGACTTGATCTTCTGGAGAAGTGGTTCTCTATGGGTGCGACTTGGTCATTAAGTGCCGCGGACGGTGCTATCCTTCAGAACGGTATGAAGAAGACCGTGCAGAACTACAATGAGATCAGCTCAAGACTGGCCAAAACGAAGCAATAGTTACGGCGCTGTTTCACTGTTTTTTTAATCATGTACATTCCATTTATACTATATTTTATTACAAGATATTCTGCAAATCAAAAGGATCTTCCAAGTACAAAGTGGCTGGTGGGTCTCCATACGCATATTCGTTCAGTCCAGCTTCCATGTTCCATAGCGCATCATCCCCAAAGATATTCCAGGATAGGACAGATCCGTCGGAGATAGATGCATCGTTATAGAGAGAGTCGGTTGTGCCGTGCATGATTGGAAGATCGGCTAGTTGTGTATCGAGCAGCGGAAAGTCCCCCGAAGTCTGGTCTGCGTGGTGGTTGGTAAAGCCGACACCGTTGAATGTCGGCATTCGGGTGCCGGAGATATCACCCGTATTACGTTCATCATGAGAAACCGCGAGATTAGGAGCGGGGTTTTGGTAGAAGTGTGGTGTTGAAGCCAAAAGGCCGTGCTCAGGCTGCGGATCCATCTGCAAATTCCGACTGTATTTTCGAATGACATAGCCCCGCAGTGCCTCGTAGACAGCGACATAACGCTTTGCATCTGACAGGTTCACACCCATCTGCTTCAAGATGTATTCGCAGGTTGTCACGGCCTCCGTGCCAGCCTTCATGGATGCAGGGTCAAAATCACCTACCACTGATAGGCTGTACATGATCGACAGTCCTGCTGTAAAAAGCATTTGGAAATAGCTCCTTGTAAACGTGATCTTTTTGGGCTCGAAGAGCTTCCAGAATGCGGTGATGGCCCCAGTTGCGCATTGAAGGCACAGTGACAACAGGTCACGTGGCGGGACTCCATTTAGCTTAGGGACCAGGTCAATGGCCTTCCTCACTAGCTGTAGTCGCTCTCTAAAGTAGAGAAGATCATACCAGTCTTGCATCTCGTACAAACTCCTTGGGTTGTTGAATAAAGGAGTGGTGCAGCGCCATCCATGTAGCTCACTCAAGAGATGATCTAGCTCCCCGTAAATTGCCCCTCTGGCTGTAGCCTCATGTCGTGTAGTTGTAGACGTCGCTTTGTCGCCAAATTTAGAGTGTATTTTGGATGTGATTTGGCGCAATCTGAGGCATGCAAAGAAAACAGACATCTCAGTGTTGCCGCTACCCGAAGGTGAATTGATGGATGAGGCTGCACAGAAAGAATCCAAGTTGGGAAAAGACCGAGAGATGTCCGCAGCCTCCAGATCCTCATCGTTGGCGTCCGCTGGAAAGCCAATCTTGATGTATTTGTCTGCGATGCCGCACGGACGATCCAGCGTTGAAGAGCTATAACGATCAATCATGTAGCACTCCCAGAAAACCCTTCGTTGAAGCTGCTCTTCCAAAAGGCTGCATGAGGAAGTTGAGGAGGGTGGTTTGTGGAGACCCTGCTCGACACATAAGCGCATGCACAGACGGAGAATCTCCCAGATAGATGTTCCTACTCAGGTTTCCAGAGATTAGCATTTGACCTTCAATCCAACCAGCAAAATATTTGTACCTATGTGATGGTAGATTGCAAATCGTCCCACAAGCAATAGATCCTGAATTGACTCAAGGCCTTTCGACAGTATGCCGTCGCCAAGATACTTCATTGCCGAGAGATAGAATCCGTATGGATGATGTTCGATGACTCCGTTGCGATATGGAACGACAGACCCTACTGCCAGAATCATGAATGCACGAAATAAATCGTGATCTGAGACATGCTGGGTTAAATCTAGCTGGGTCCCGTTCTCGTTCTCCTTGAGATCTACCGAAAATACAGTGCCGCAGATCCTCTGTACTTCTCGTCGCAGAAGGAATGGATTCTGGACATGAGAGCCGTTCAAGCTGATGCAGTTAGCCAACGAGGTTGATTGTAGGCTTCCCCAACAGCTGTAAGATCTGATGCCACTCACTAGTTGTCAAAGATCTTCCGACCATCTTCAGGTGGAGGAAGAGGATGCGGTTTGATACCAGCTTCAGCAGGTCCAGGATTTCTCGTCAAGTTCTGGAGCAATGTCGGATCGTGTTCACGCCATCCAGAATCTGCTACCAGGTGTCGCATAAAGCTGCAGGGTTGATGTAAGTAGGTAATCATCGATATAGGTGCCATCTCGTTGAACGGACCTGATACCGCCTCCTTCCACAAAGTTCGGTGAATGGCTGTCGTCTTGACGACCAAGATCTCTTAATTTGGACTGTTTGGGCCTTTTGAGAGGCTGGTCTGAGCCTTGAGCGTCTTGAGACGAGATCGCTTGTGGTTTGGCTGTGTCAGAAGCCTGGGCTTGTCTTTCAAGTGCTCTGATCTCCTCCTCAAGGTCTCCAATGTATCTACCCGAGATTAATATCGAGAATCAAATTTTAATCAGGGGTAGCATGACGAACTGTCTACTGAATGTCTCATTTTCGTCCAGCCCCAGAGTCATACATTCCTCGTCGTGTTTCACGCATAAGCCGCATTTCGGACGGGCGTTGTCACACTTGTTCGAATTTAGAAGAACGTCATTATTGGGCATCAATTTACTGTACCTTGGCTTTCCGTGCGTGGCAAAATCGGCACGCTGGAAGACGCGGGAGTGGATTTGCGTCTTCACTGGTCTGAAATGGCAAGTGTTCGAGGACTGGCGTGGTGCGCTCCATTTCAAAGTCTCGGGTTTCATGTGGCCCGTTACATCAGGTTGGAGTCACAGCTCGCATTGCTCGTCAGGCTTTGTAGTTCTGTATCATCCCGAGAATAAGATTACATGAAATGTAAAAGGTCTCGAAAATGGGAGTGGTGGAAAGTACTCTGCTAAAAGTGGGCGGCAATCATTGTCTGGGTCGACACCATCAGGTGACTTCTGCCATCCCCAGATAAATGCAAACAAGGCAAACATACAGAACAGTATCCAGGGATCGATTGTTTTTGAACGGAGAAAGTTGTGCATACAGTTAAGTTTCACATTTAATTCGATACTGTTAATGCTTAGCAGGAAGTAGATATTAAATTGACTCGCTAAGGAATGTAGGAAGCGAAAATTGGAATCAGCGGGGGGATCTTATGTAGAAGAGATCACATGACTATGGCTGTCCACCCACTCACTATCTACAAATCGCAGAATACTAGCAAGGACTGGCACTCAAATCTACTACCAGGCTTCTAATCACACGACATATCTGAATCCATTCACCCCCTTGCGCTCATCATCGTTCAGGCGGTCCATGAACAGAGTATCAGTGACATTAGCTTCATTGGACAAGCTTTCAAACTTCTTGTTCGCCCGCTGAAGTGTGAAACGGAGAGTAAGGATGCAAGTCAGTCCCAGTGCCTGGAATGCCAATAGACAGCCCCAGGATTGACGATAGGTTGGCCCGTACTGATCCAGCCAAAAGTAGTTTGCAAAGAGAGATGCTACATTAGCACAGGTGTTTGCTATACCTATAGCGATTAGACATTGACATCTCCCATGGGACTAGTAAAAATTTAGTCCCACTCCCACGGGACCATGACCTTAGTCCCATCAATCCCACGGGACCAAGTCTCTTAGTTCGCCCATGGGAGTCCCACGGGACTCCCATGAGTCCCGCCAAGCTCATATTTTTGCATTATTTTCCCGAATAGGATGGATAAAATGATGATTCATCTGAATTTTTTACTGTTATTAAACAGTGTTTTGTATACTACTTTAACATCTCCCTTAACTCAGCTATATTCCTTAGGAAATTTTATGAAATCTAATTGTATATAGCTAATTAGGTATTGGAAATTAAAGATTCCTATCTTTTTTAAAGTATTTTAATCACTGGATGATTATTTTAGAAGATATGTCGGTAGATGAAATATATAGAGCAGGAAATATATATTCTATGTCAGTACCGCAGCACCATCCCTAACGAGATCTCTTTGTTTAATACTAATGCTGCTCTATTTAAAAGAAAGCTAGCTAATCAGAAGTGTTTATAGTAGTATACGCTATCTAATTTCTATCTCACATTCAAAACTAGTAAGTTTGTAATATAAGAGGGTGCAGAAATAGCAGTTTGAAATATAGGTGAAATATTTTTTATCTAATTTGAAAGTCGGGGGGCGTGGTCTGACCGAAAATCAATGGGACTACAAGGTCCCATAGGATTTCCCATAGGAGTATAGGAGTTTCCCACGGGACTAACCAATCGGAAGAGTGCCTACTATAGGTCTCCTTATCAATCATGATAGATCAACTATATCTTTCAGCTGAATTCACCCTGGATATTATTGAATTCCTCCGGTCGCAACTACTAATTCTCTATAAGGTAAAGTCCTTTCTCTTTCAACTCCCCTAGCTACACACTCTTCTCTTCTTTAACTATGTCTCAATTCAGCCAATTTTCTAACGCTAGGCCCTCCTCTCTCTATCAGAGTGATCCTATAGACCCCCTTACCGATATCGAATTAGATAATAGCTCCTTCGTAGCAGGGAGTTCATATTATCAACGAACTCAATATCCTACGCTCTCCTCTGAGTTTACACCTCCTCTTACTCTTCCTTCTACCCTTGAGCGGTTTGGTTCTGATCGGAAGAAGCCCTGGGTTAAATATACCGAAATAAATAAAAACGACTTTGTGATCTAGTAGTTACAGACTGAGGCTGCGATAACGATAAGATCACGTCAAAAGAAGATGCGATAGGATACAAAGCACTCCGCTGAGATCTAGCAGCATTTTGACCAAGTAGCCAACTATATCACCGGCGAGGCAATGGTTATGTGCCGAAGATATAGAAAAACTATTCCACACCCAGGGCGAACTACGAACGGGACTAATTCTATGAATCGCCACTTCATAGCTGGAACATGCATCAAAGCTGCAAATAATACAGCAAGGCAGAAGACACTACAGCAATCAATCGAATACATAGTAATATAAATATTCCACTGTTTAACTCTAGTAAACTAATAATATACTCTTCTAATCTAGGCCGAAAACACATCACGTTCGAAGCCATCTTTCAGTGAGGAGCAATAGAAACGATGTCAGGTCAGATTTATCACTAAATCAAACCTTCCTTTTCAAATCCTTGCGCATAAAGACCTTGCCGACCTTATATCAATAGCTCGGCTAGCTACGTCAAACCCTACACTCCTTACCCCTCGAACTGCTCGACGTCGTCTTCGAAAGATCGTGCAAGAAGATCAGCATCGTATCCTATCAGACCTCCCACCAAATACGAAGCTTTCAATTACTCTTGATTATTGGATATCTCCATTTCAACAGGCCTTTATAGCAATTACTAGTTACTTCCTCGACCAAAACTGGGAGTACCGGGAGATCCTTCTAGGCTTTGAACCCTTACATAGAAAGCACTCCGGTGTTAATCTAAGCCAGGTTCTATTAGAATACCTACAAGAGCATTAGATTATCGATCGGGTGCTTGCTGTTACGACTAATAACGCATCGAATAACGATACTCTAGTTAGTAGCATACAGACGTTAATACAAGCCCTAGATCTTCCAAACCATATACCAATTGTCCGAATTCCTTGTTTAGCGTATGTTATCTAACTCAGCCTAAAGGATCTCCTTACGATGATAAAGCTTAACCCAAAGAATAAGAGCATAGATCAGCAGTGGTCAGCTGAACAGGATACGTCCCTAAAACACCTTCGAAAGCGAGGTATTATCTATACTCTTACAAAAGTAAGTCTTACCTTATATCTATCAGTTTATCTTATCTTTTAAAGACCTATCTACTTATTAATATTAGGTCCGTGGCCTAGCTATAGGTGTTAACGCTAGTTCTCAGCGCCGAGAAGCGTTCTTGAACCTTCAAAGTAAAGAACCAAAGCTTCTCCCTATCCAGGATGTCAAAACGCGGTGGAATTCAATATTCCTTATGCTTCAGTGCGCTAAGCAGCTCTCAAAGGCGTATGATAAGTACTGCAGTGAGCATAACTATCCTTAGTTTAAACTAAACACTGAAGAGTGGCGGCAGGTTGACTACCTTCTTTGTATCACCCAACCCTTTCATCAGTAGACCACGGCTATCTCTAAGATCAAAGATGTTACAATCCATCAGATCTTTAGAATCTACAACAAGCTGTTTAACCATTTTGACTTCTCTATTAGCCAACTGAAGCGGAAACGGGTTCCTTAGAAGGCAACTATGCGTAGGGCGCTTGAAGCAGGCCGTCAAAAGCTCTCTGACTATTATAGCCAGACTGACGCTCATAGTAATCTCTATACAATCGGCACTATCCTTGCGCCGCGGTACAAGCTGCAATTCTTCTCGAAGCGTGAATGGTCCGACAACAACTACCAATAGCGCAAGACCTACCGAGGCTACATAGAAAAATACCTCGAGCCCTACCAACAGCGCCAAAAGGAGACAGAGCAGTCACAGTTTAGCCGACCTTCTACCTAGCAGAAGGATGATATTGAACTGCTCTTGGATGATAACCCTTCCGAGCCCTCCCAGTCCCAAGAAAAACGAACTAGCCCTGTATTTGACGATGAGCTTATATATTATCTTAATAGTGGTATATTTCTTCTATTCGAATATCCGCTTGTTTTTCATTCTAACGTTTCTTTAACAGGCACATTAAACAAGAATCCCTGTAACTTCTAGAGGGAGCATAAGCATCAATATCCTACACTCGCAAGCATAGCACGCGATATATTTACTATCCCTGCTAGCGGTGCTGGTGTAGAGCGTCTTTTTAACTCTGCTCGTGACGTATGCCACTATCGACGGGGTCGTCTTAACGAGACCACTGTACAAGACCTTATAATATATCGCTGTATCTCCGAGTTTAATCTTGATACAACAGATATTACAGGTGAATCCGACGAGGAGGAAGAGCCTACCGCCGAAGAGAGACAGCAAGCAGCGCTACGAAGAGAGGCAAAACTGGGCCAGTTTACCCCGGTTCTAATCAGCGACAATAAAGAGGATGAGGATGAAGACGAAGACGAAGATAAAGATGAAGATGAAGGTGAAGGTGAAGATGAGGCTGAAGATAAGATACATAAGGTAAACTCCGTTCCTTTCGACGCCTATATACTATCCGCTGCATCCTAACGTAGCCAGCGAGCTCTAGGAAAGAGACGAAAGAGTGTAGATTCCTATAGAGAAGAAGATGAGACTGAACCTCAACTACCCCCTTTGCCACAGGATAAGGAGAGCTACAGTCAAATGCGGACGTCTGGAAGGGCAAGGAAACGTCCAAGAAATTTAGATGACTACGATGTAACATACGAATAAACTTACATTTCCTATCTTTTATTGAGTCTCTATCAAGGATCTGTAGAGCTATCTAGAGTAATATAGTAAGTGTAATACTTAAAAATACTAGGAAAAGCGCACAATTTATGCAAGTGGCAGGACTTAACTGTTTGCACTGTTTACAGTCCCGTGGGAAGTCCCATACTCCCATGGGAGTCCCACGGCCCTTCTAGTCCCGCCCATGGGACTAAAGCTTAGTCCCAACTCCCGTCCACGGCGGGAAGTCCCAGGTCCCACGGTGGGAGTCCCGTGGGAGATGTCAATGTCTAATAGCGATAGCTCTCTTGATTGGTGGCTGTGTAATTGTCGAGCTTAGCCATGCGTAGGTCGTAGAATAGACTCCAAATGTACCGCAACACACGAGGAATGTAAATCCATAGCGCGCCCAGAAGGAGTCTTTAATGGCGATAAGGAGGATTGTGCCAACCATGGCAAGACACTCAGATACTCCGGCCGGCATTGAGCGAACCTGACGCCTATCAGCCACATATGCCCACGAGAGAGCCCAGAAGAATGCAACGAGGTAAGGTGGCGAGGTTAGGAGCAAGACGGTAGTACTGTTCTTGAATCCCAGCTGCTTGATCAGGGTGGGGAAGAAGTGGGAGTAAGAAATGGAGGCAGTGGTAGCCATCTGAAGGCAGGCAAACATCCAAGTCCGAAGATCCTTTGCCGCCCAGATCAATCCGCGAGTGATGGGCACTTTTTCCTCGTCCAGCAAGGAATCGCTACCAGCGTCAGCAGCAAGACGACCCTGAGCAACCACCTTTTCTTCATGGCTAAGCCACTTCGTAGTGCTGGGAAAGTCTGGCAACACAAAAAGGGCGATGACACCGACAGCCACCGTGGCAAGCCCTTCAATAATGAATAGCCACCTCCAGGATGCCAAGTGGCCGACACCGTTCATGCCAGACAGGATTCCTGCTGAGATCAATCCAGCAAAGGCGTTGGAAAGAAGGATACCGCAGATCAGAAGCGCCATTCTGACACCAATTTCCCGCTTTGTGTACCAGCAGCTAAGGAAATAGATAGCGCCAGGGAAGAAAGGGGCTTCCACGAAACCGAGGAAAAGCCGAACCATTAATAATCCGGGGGTGTTGTGAACGGCGGCGGTACATCCACTAGTGATGGCCCAGACAATAATGCAAGTAGGCTGGGTAATATATCAGCGATGCCGGAGGAGATCAAAAGGGGTTATGAATTCTCACCAGGTAGATGGAAGGACGTAGTTTTGTCATCAGGATAGTCGACGGGAGCTGCATTATGATATAGCCTGCGGAGAAGATGGAGATTGCAGTCTGGTATTGCGCTCCCTTGACACCGGTATCCTCCTGAAGTCCATACAGACGAGCCTGGGTGATGGAGTTGCGGTCCAGGTAATTGAACAGATAGATGATAACCACGAGAGGTAGAATCCGAGTATCGATTTTCCGGCGTAGTTTCAGCTCAACATCTCGGCGGTACTCAGGCTCATAGGAGCGATAGATTGCCATCACGTCCAGGGGAGCATCACCATCTCGATCTTCCACCCAGACATCTTTGCCTCCCATTTTCGGGTGATCTCTGTTTGGCAGAGGTGATGAAACGGGTGTGGACATTTCAACTTGCAGAGCAGAAATAATTAAATATAAGTGCAAAGTTGTTGACCAAATCCAGTCTGGGGACTTAGCCCAGGGTACATAGTATTTATATCTCGGTTGTCGTCATTGCCCATATTGGGTCCCCCGCTAGGATATTTCCCCCAGAGCAATGCTTTTTTCTTCCCCAGTCTTGGCACTTTCGAACAGCACTTCGGAATTTTGCCGACAGTGCGAGACTATCAGAGCCGACGGTGTTGGCGAATTCTGTCGGGCGGTGAAGTGGTGCTGTATGCTCATTTCCACCTCATCTTCTGTTTCTGCCACATTCATATGTCCAGAGTTATTACCGCTCATCCAATAAAATGCATTCTTCTATCGTTTTTGTCCAAGTGATTACGGCCCTATTTCAGTTGTTCCGACAACGAGTTCAATTCATAATTGAAAAATCATATTGAGCGCACGAGGAAAATGATTCTTAATTAGGATACATGGCGTTTACAATCAACGAATAAGTGATGTTTTTTCCGTCCCCCACCCCCGTAAAACCGATCTCAGTTAGCGAAAAGCTTTTCTGGGGTATCGACAAGCATCTTTCGCCATTGGACGTTCGATAGCCAACTCTGTAGGATATCCAACTCCTTGCCTATGTCCACTCGCTTCGAGGCAAGACTATCCGATCCCTTAGTGCTATCCACATGGGGCCAGTCGCTGCCCCAAAGTATTGCATCAGAGGCAGTATCTGCCAGACTTTGAATTATCGGCTTCATTCTCCGTATCTCATCTGGACTCCGTCGATACAAACAAGAAACCTTGGCATACACCCGTCCCGTCTGTAGTAGCCTCAGAATTGCGTCGAATTGCGGCGTGTCGATATCTTTGGGCGCGCAGCAGGCGACATGATCAGCGATAATGTGAATTCGGGAAACTTCCGAGTCATGGACAAGAAACTCTGAGAGCGACGCCCATGTGGCAAGGCTTAACTGAGCTGACAATCCCCAGCCCCATCTCCGAACTGCATATGAGCGGGAAAATAGACGGAACTGCTCTTCCAAACTGGAAGAGTCGGGCACGGACTTCCCCAGGAAACCATGTATCCGAACACAGCGCACACCGAGATCATGTAACTCATCAATGTCTTGATTTGACAATGTAGTCCAACTTTGATCC
This sequence comes from Penicillium subrubescens, assembly GCF_028828155.1. Lineage (NCBI taxonomy): Eukaryota > Fungi > Ascomycota > Eurotiomycetes > Eurotiales > Aspergillaceae > Penicillium > Penicillium subrubescens. The sequence continues at coordinate 2,998,805 of NW_026643151.1, read as the reverse complement.
ATACACATGATCCCACGAGCAAGGAGGTGGGGAAATTCTGTACGAATACGACGAAGATGGTCCACCATGCCATGGTGACCGTTCTCTATTGATGCTTGCACCAAAACCAGCCGATCGGCCTTGACTTGAGTCGCCAATTCCTCCAGGGGAGCAGGAGGAGGTGTATACGTTCGAGTAGGCTTGAAAGGATAACGGACCGGGTCAAGACAATGAATGTGAGTGTCCCACATGTTTGATCGAGAGACTTCCATGATGAAGGTTCTCCCCGCTGTACGTGAGGTTGGGGTTATAATCTCAATAAGAATATATTATTGACTCTTTGATATTCATAGGTGGGGCAAACGCATCAGAGTGGAGGTGGAAAACTAAAGCCAATCACACTTCACCAAGACCTGCCCCCGGGGCCGGCATTCTTCCGTTGATGAACGTCGCTGGATTTCCGACGTCCGTCACTCCCCCAGTCATACAAGCATTCTGTTTTCGCCCCTTACTACTGGTCAGACAATGAGAGCCGGAAGTAGCGTTACGAGAAGCAGCTCACCAGGCTCAACTCCACGAGCCCGTGGTCAAGCGTGTGAGAGATGCTGGAAGCGAAAACAAAAGGTCTGTCAAGAAAGCACCCGAAGAGGCACTGTCGTCGAGCGGCATAACGGTATCCCGGTTATCCACCCCGGTACCGACAGTTAACGGAAGACAGTGCGATCGAAAATTACCCGAATGTGCAGCGTGCGTAGGGGTCGGCGTGCGATGTGTTCGTCGGAAGTTCCCCATTGAGCCAATCACGAAGAACGGCGGCAGTCTCTCCCACGCTGCGGTTCCCAGGTCAGTACCTTCCCTCACCTAAGGGTCTATACATCATGGCAATGACTAAAGATAATTGAAATAGTTACGTAGAGACATTGAAAAGAAAGCGCGATGACTTGGAGGCTCGCATACGCTGCCAACGACCACGTCCAAATAGCAATGCACCTACGGAGCATATGTATATCGGTCAAGATGCATCTTCAGAGGGGGATCAAAATGCCACGGAACACACTGTCCAGGCAGCGATGAGTGAGATTCGATTTCTATCCAGGAGTGCGATGGCAGAGCCTCGGGACGAGACTGGTGGACTCTCTCAGGAGCTTTCGATTGGGCGTATGCTACGGTCAACGCTGTCTCTCAGCGGAGCCAATCCAGCGCACTCAGTCATAGATCCATATGGACAGAGTGTAACGGCGATGGTTGACTCGTCGATGACGTCGAACAGATTGCTGGCTCTACCGTTCATTACTCGCTTTGTCGAGACAATAGGAGTGCAGTTCCTTCACATCAATCCAAACGAAACCTTGGATGATTTTGAGACATTGTACAAGACATCAGACGATGCCAACAGTCATGTGGACTGCCTCTCGCCCGTCAAAAGATTCAATCTATACTTGTCTCTGGCCACTGGCGCGCTACTTTCTCCTGGATCGGGCAGTCTCCAAGGGCTGGCCAGTAACTATCATGCTACTTCCATGAAGCTCTTCCCCGGAATACTCGATAACGGAACAAGACTAGATATTCTTCAATGCATGCTATCACTCATCATATACTCAATGCACAGCGCCCTTGGTGGGTCTGCATGGCACTTGATGGGGCTAGCCATGAAGAAGGCAATCGCTTTCAGATTCCATAAAGACGTGGACGCTGATACTCAAATATCGCCTGAGATGTTGAAAACTAGACGGAATGTCTTTTGGACCCTTTATAGCCTTGATCGGTGAATATTTCTTATTGAAATGGTCGCCGAAGTCTTGCTAATGAGGGTACAGAACCATCAGCACGATAATGGATCGGCCATTCAGCATTGAAGATGAAGACATAGCAGTTTTGGTGAGTTGACCTCCTCAAGTATCTCTCTGGAGTATCACGCTTATGAATTCTAAAGAGCCCCGAAGAATATCACAACGCCGCCTCGTCCCAGGATTCTGACCTCGCTCTTCATCTTGTCTCGCATGCAAGATTCATGTCAAACATCAGAGATTCCCCTTCCAAGAGTGTCTTATACCATTATAGTAACTTGTGTTATTGGAAGGACTGCGCTGCTGGGCGTGATCCCGCCGCCAAATATCCGGCAGTCCATATCATGCGTCTCTCATGCCGGGCGATGATCGAAATTCTAAAAATCAAAGGCTCGGTAACTGTTGAACCCAATCTAGTTCGCAGTGCCAGCAGCATTGAAAATGATTTCATCAAGGGTTGTGTGGACTATATCGAGGAAGAATATCAAAGGTCCGACCGTGGTGAATTAGGAGGCTTTGTGGAAGCCTATGACATTTTCAACGCGGGGGTGGTCATAGTTTGTTTGGCTGCAGGAAAGCCATCATTCCCTCTACGCGATGCCAATATTGTGAACAAGTGTACTGCTTTACTTACACTTCTTGGGGAACGATTTTCCGGCCTGCGTGTCTTCCGCCGTGTGCTTTGGGCCCTCTCGGGTTTGGTTCGAGGCGAGTCGGTGAATGACCCGATCATCCGTGAACTTCCCCCGGTAATACCTGGCGGGATTCGAGAGTTGATCTCCGGATTCATGTGATCATTACACCGAGAATCCTCCCCGATAACCCACTCTGGGGCTGGGGTGGAGTGTGCAAGCCAGCTATCGGACAGGATCCGATGGTCCGATGAGTGAAATGTCCGACAACGTGAAGATGGGTGGGATCAGGAAAATGAATCATCCTGGGGAGTTGATTTATATGGCCCGGATAACATCACTTGCATGAATCTTGTCCGTATTCTCCATCATCTTCGCTTCCTGGTCTTCACTCCCTTGATTTCAATCCATACGTCCGTGATGGCTCCCGGACTCACTCATGATGGGGATTATCCCTCAACAAACGGCGCTACAAGCTCCAAACCCACTGTCTATGTCATCGATCAATTCAACAGAACGGCCATTGAGCACGCCAAGACAATTTTCAATGTCATCCTTCCTGAAGATGAGGGTTTCTCAGAGTGGCGACAGAAGGCCACTGCTCTTCTGATCCGAGGCTCATTTTTGACTGCGAAAGACATTGCCAGCTGTCCCAACCTTGTCGCCATCGGCAAGCACGGAGTGGGTATTGACAAAATTGACCAAGCGGCTTGTGCAAAGCGCGGCATCAAGATCTGCAACACTCCTGGCGCCAACGCACGCGATGTTGCGGAGCTAGTCCTCGCGCTAAGCATGACCGTCGCTCGCGGTATCCGCTCCATCACTACTCGCCAAATGACCAAGCCTGTTCCAAAGGAGACCTGCAATGGTCTCACACTTTACAAGAAGACTCTCGGAATTATCGGCATGGGAAATATTGGCCGAACTGTGGCGGAAATTTTCCGTGGGGCCTTTGACGCCAAAGTTGTCGCTTTTGATGTCTTCATGCCCGATAACGCGTGGCCTCACATCCCACATGACCGTGTACAAGACGTTGAAGAAGTCATCCGAAGGGCTGATGTTCTCTCTATTCACGTTCCATTGACCGACGAAACGCGGGACATGATCTCCTACAAGGAACTTCAAATGATGAAGCCCGATGCCATTCTCATCAACGCCGCTCGAGGTGGAATTGTGAATGAGGCAGATCTCACCAAAGCTCTTGCCGAGGGCCACCTTTGGGGTGCAGGCCTAGATTGCCATGAGCAAGAACCTCCTACATTTGAAAAGTATAGTGCGCTCTGGGAAAACTTAAACGTTGTGAGCACACCCCATATTGGAGCGGCTACAACTCGGGCACAGACTGCGAGTGCGATGGCGGCAGTGAACAATTTGTATGATTATTTGATGAGCATTCGCAATTAGACTGACACGAATTTCAATGTTTCAATATTACCGAGACATCTGTACTCGCCACGTGATCTGGTTTACACCCAGCGGTAGTGCACTGCTGGCAAACTGGGCCACCGTCTGTGGCGGATTAATCTCAACCACCTGACAGATCCGCGAATGAAAACCCTCATCATTATCGTTATTATCATCATCATTTTAGTCTCTATTCTCTACAGATGCCAAATGTCATTCCAAAGCCAATAATTCTCAATGTGGTCTCATTGCACCCTTACAATGCCACCTAACACACTGGACATTCCCCTTCATACTATCCGTGATGAAGATAGTCTTCCCGTCCTCTCCCCCAAAGGTACAATTCGTTAAATTCTTTCCCCCTTCAGGAGCAGTAACGATCCGAGCTTTCGGTACTCCTTCTCCGTCAACTACAAAAATAGATCCAAGACTTGGATGGCAAACAAAAAGAGACCCCTCTTCGTCCATAGCTAACCCATCAGGGCCTGCACACCCAAAAGATTGAAAGAACAAACCCGCCTTTGAGGTGGAGCCATCAGCGTGAAGAGGCAGACGCCAAACCGCGTTGGAACGAGTCATGGCCACGTACAAAAACCTCTCATCTGGAGATAATACGATTCCATTGGGCGATACGCCATTATCAACGAGGCAGTCAAGCTTGCCATCAGGAGAAAGCCGATAGACGCGGCCTGTTTGATCAGTCATGCCCGTTTGGCCTTGATCAGTGAAGTAGATTTCATTTTTTGAAGACACGATCAGGTCATTGGGGCCCTTGAAACGCTCCAGATTCCGGCGTGTCAAAAAAGGAGAAACCGTCTTTGCGACCGGATCAAATAGTAAAAGACCCTACGTGATATTAGCATCTTGAACTTTTATAACACATAAAAAGGTTTGCTACATACCTGCTTGTAGTCGGCAATAATCATACATCCATCCTCACGCACGGCGAGTCCATTCGGTTCCCCATCATACCGAACACATTCGGTCACCTGTTTCTGCGCGTCGATCTTTAAAATCCGACCGTAGGGAATATCTGTCACATACAAATCCCCGTTCAGGTAGGTAGGGCCTTCGATGAAAATGTCAGATGGCGGAGATGAACCCCCACCTCTCCATTCGGTGCTTTGTCCGTCGCATCTCAGAGCATCGGGGATCCGCACGAATACCTCGGCCTGAATCACGGGTGGGATGGGGTAGAAATTCATTTTCAATGGCCGGTTATGCAAGAAAGTTTGAGGGGAAATCCAAGACACTAAGGTGCAGCGGGCGGTTTAAGCGTTGACCCCCGGTCATAACGGCACTATTTTAAAAAGCCAGGTCTCCACCTTTTTTAAGTTGACGGACATTTTCCGATGACTGCCGACGACTGTCAGGGCCCCGGCATCTCCCCCAGCCTTTGGAGCTGTACCCCAGACCAGCACGATGCCCCAGTGGAGGACCGTGAGGAGTTATATTACGCTAAGCTGGGGGCATTCATAAGCCGAGTGGGCTTTTAAGGAGAGCTGTGGACTCGTTGGGATTTTTTTTGCCATTGACCATCTCTCGGACACCATGGGGCTCATTGCGGACACGAAGCAGGCGATTCGGGATTCTCCCAAGGGGATGTTCAATTGGTATGTGGTGATGTGTACCTGCATCTTTGCTTTTTCTGGTGTGGCCAAGGGTTTCGATGAAGGTAAGATCCTCCTCCATAGAATCAATGTTCTGCATGAAGGTAGCTAACACTTACCCCTCGAAATGGAAAAGGAAATATTGCCTCAATCGTTGTGCAAAGCCACTTCAGGAAGGTTTTCGGGGTGGCCAAAGAGACCGATGAGCAATATGCCAATACAAAAGGTTGGCTGGTCTCTATTGCCACTGCCGGTGCGGTCTTTGGATGTTTAGGGGTATGTTGTATCATCTTCGTTAGAATAACTGCTGAAAACCTCGTAACTGATCTCTACCTAAGTGTCTTCCCATGACCGACAAGATAGGACGTCGATGGACGTTGCTTATTGCAACTGTCATCTACATGGCCGGTGTTCTCGGACAGGGTCTCAATGGTGGAAGCCTATCTGGCATGTACGCCTCCCGGTTCATCGCAGGAATTGGCATTGGCGCCACAACTGTTATTCCCCCGATGTACATCACTGAGGTGAGTTTCAGTATTCTAAAATTGCTGGATCCGTCCAAGGTCTTATTTTTTTTTTTCCGTCCTTGCAGATCGCCCCTAAAGCCATTCGAGGACTCCTTACTCTCCAATATGCCGCCTGTCAACAACTCGGCGTCGTCTTCGGCTTCTTCATCAACTACGGAGTAACCAAAAGCTACGCCGGAACAAACACACAATGGATGCTTCCGACTCTACTGCAACTCATCCCAGCCGCCATCTGGGGTCTCGGCATCTTCCTGTGCCCCGAGTCTCCACGCTGGCTTTTGTACATCGGTCAACGGGAGAAAGCCATGGCCAACATGGCAAAACTGCGCCATCTCCCCATCGACCACTCAGTCCTCCTCGCTGAAATCGCAGGCATGGATGCACGAATTCTCCATGAAACGGAGGCAGTGGGCAACTCGAGCTTATTTGATCTACTCAAAGAAACTCTTGTCCCTGTCAAAAACAGACGTCGTTTCTTCCTCATCTTCATGGCGACGCTCTTCTCGCAATGGTGTGGTGCGAATGCTATCACCCAATACTCGCCAACTATCTTCGGGTACCTGGGTATCTTAGGCGATGAGTCCAAGTTCCTGGCAACTGGTATCTACGCCATCGTCAAGTTCGTGAGCACACTAGGTTTCGCGCTCTTCGTGGTCGATTTCATCGGTCGACGCCGGTCGCTTATGACAGGCATTTGTCTCCAGATTGTAACTCTGGCCTACGTTGGTGGTTATCTGGGTGGAACGAAGGACATGACTGCAAGCCAAATTGTCCACTCGTCATCTGCTCCCCACGCAGCGACTGGTGCGATAGTAGCAATCTACTTCCACGCCGTAGCATGGAGCATCGGCTGGTTCAGCATCCCCTACCTGATTGGCTCTGAGATTTTCCCGACAAAGATCCGTTCATTCAATATGTCTATTGCCATGATGTTTCACTGGGCCTTCTACTTCGGTTGCTCGCGTGCCATGCCTAGCCTACTCGCCGCGAGCCAAAAATGGGGTGCTTTCGTCTTCTTCGGGATCATCTGCTTGATATCCTTGATTTACGTTTACTTTGCTATGCCGGTAAGTGTCCTTTTTTGGCTCTTACACATTCTGTATGGAGTATTCACTGACGCTGACTTGCACAGGATACAACCGGACGCTCCCTCGAAGCTCTGGATGATCTCTTTCTGCGGCCTTGGTACACAGTCCGCCGTGTGGCTTATCCTGAAAAGGACGAGATCCAGATTGAGCAGCTCGGTAAGCGGGATCTGGCTCCTCGTGCGGAACATTGCGAAGAGGCTTGATAATGATCACCAAGCATCGCATCGGGCATCAATATTGTCTCACCCACGGGCGTTAAAATTAAAGTTATAATTATATAAAGTTACAGTCATCCCAAGCAACTAATATATTCGTTATTAAGGAACCAACAGCAAGTATAGATAATGAATACTCACGATGGCCGTACCAGTTGCAGTCCCAGCACCGGCCAGCTTCCCCGGGACGGCGCCCGGGCACCCCAAGCTGCTCGGGAGGAGGGTTGTCGGCCATTTCTTTCTTTCTTTTTTTTTCACAAAAAAAAGCGAGGCGGAGGGTAAGCGGGCGTGGAGGGAGAAGGAGGAAGCAGAAATCAGGGCTACAGAGGTGGTATTTATACTTACATGAGATCATGAAGCTATTCCCAAATCATAGATCCCCAACAGTATTGAAACAGAGCTTAAGAGGCTATAATCAACTACTGAGCAACCTATCTTCCTCTCTCTACAGCTCTCTCGACAGCTCTCTCCATGTCTTTCTCTAACTTTCTTCTATGATGGTATAACGCCTCTTAGTAGCCTCATCTTCGAGGCTGCTACTTGTGGCTGTATGGCTCAGTAAGATTCCGGCAAATAAAATCTCACTCAACACCACTTGCACGAGGGCGGCCACTCTCGGCCAGGAATGGTGGCAATCGAAAGTTTACTCCAGGTCTTGATCTAGGGGTCCGAGAAATTTGTAGTTGTAGAGTATCATTATACGTCCCCAACGCCGGGGCCATGAAATATTGGATAAATACATCCGTAAGGACAAACATGTCTAAAGGCATCCCATCCCAACCTAATGTCCAGAGCTCGCATGAACCAAAAGAGCATAAGACCCGATGCCCCAGATCCGACCCAGACCCCGTAACCAAAAACCACGGAAAAATAAAACAAGAACGCCATTGCCGAGCCAGCCCATGAGTTAAATGCAATGAGGAAAGAGTGTAGGAGATGGAACGAAAGTAGAGAGCACATATAGCATGTCTAAATAAAGGACATGAGATGGGTATGAAAAGAAAATGGGCAGCTTCGGCGAGGAACGAAGGGTATTGTCACAAAAGATGAGTATCAACGATGAAGTGCTTTTTGTCAAGAAGCATTGATAAAGTAAGGCATGTCAAGGTGTCAAAATAGTGAGAGGTAAATGAAAGGTGAACAAGAGGGAAATGACCAGATGATAGCGACTGGCGTGAAGAAGTAAGAGAATATTAAATCGGCGGCACACCAGTCACGACAGCATCAAGACCTGCTCGATTATTTATGCATGAGGCCGACCGATACGGCTCCCCATATAGGAGCCAGTGGCAGATGCCAAGAAGCGCGCGACGAAGCCACCGCCGTGTCCATGGCCGGAGACTTTCATCTTCTTACTCGGCTGGCGAGCAGGTTCATAATGCTGCTTTGAATCGACGTTGACAAAGCTGTATGTCAAGGATGAGACTGAGGGACTAGTGTTGGTATCCGTAACCATCATCACATCATCGGTTCCATGAGAAGAGCAAGTGCTGATGCTGGCAGGGGTACCACGGGAACTAGGGGCCGCGCTAGATGAGCGAGAGCAAAGCGAGTTGAACGTCTCGGCGTGGGAGAGACCGGGTACATCCCGGATGGAAGGCGGTGAGATGGATCGACCAGGTCGGATGGGGGATGTGCGACGGTGGTAAGGGGTGTAACGCTCAAGCTCGGCGAGGGATTGCGGAGAGCTGAGAGAGTTGTGGATGGTAGGGCAGGAGACGTGGCTAGGGAGCCGACGCAGGCCCGTAACTTCACCGTTTCGGCGACTGTCAATGCGGGCCTCCTGGGCCAGCTTCTGACGCCGCAGGCGACTGGCCAGCAGGTCTGCGGGGGTACCGATGCGTCGCCTGATATGAAAGTGTGAGAAAGAAGAATCATGGGGAGGGTTTGGGTCATATGGGGGACATACCGGTGATGTTGCTTCCACTGGCTCTCCTCCTCGGCCTTGCGTTGTTCCTGCTCCATGCGATGACGGATAGGAGCGAGGAAAGGCTCCAGATAAGTCAAAAGGTCCTCCTCGGTGACACGAGTCTCCCAATCCAACAGGAAGAGCAGCTGACGTTCCATCAAGTTGACCTCGGGCAGCGAGAAGCCAAATCCTTCGAATCCCTTCACAGCGGTGTACCGAGCCCAGTGCTTGTTCTTGGGGCTAGAGTCATTCAGGTTCTTGGCGGCGAGGATGAGCGAGGCGAGGAAGATCCGGTGGACTGTGCATCGCATGCCCTTGGCAACAGGTGGCAGACGGGCTCGGAGACGGCCCAGGTACACCAATGAGCTCATCAGGGTGGGCACCTGAACCTGCGACCGGGCGACGAGGGATGCAATGAAGGCTTCGATGGAAGGGAGCGGTGGCAGAGAGTCGGCAGCTTCCATGGGAGGTGTGGAGGGCGGCGTGGGCTGGCCGTGCTGGCTGACCGTGTTGGTCACATGGGCTTCACATCGGATGACCTGCGATGCCTGTTGGGCCAAGTACGTCACCATCTCGCGAGAGACTCGATGTGTGACAAACTCATCCAGAGCAGCACGGTTGAGGGTGAAGTGCGTGGACATGGTGTTTGTCGGACTCATTGGAAGCATATAGATATAAAGTGCTGTATTGTTTTTGTGAGGCTAGCTCGTTGCAGTCGATGCAGCTGAAGATGGTTGATGCAAGAATGTCAGTTCACCGATGATATATTATAATCAATGTCTCGGGAACTTGAACAATGAACTTGTGTTGGCTCACAGCGAGACAAATGTATTATACTTGGTTGTAGTATAGTATACTTTGTCGCGACGGGACGGGTGAGTAGTGTCGACGATGAGGAAAAGAAAAAGATGAGAACAAAGACGATGGCGAAAGTGTCGATCGAAATAATGCGAAGTGAGAATGAATAGCAAGAAACCAGAATTCCTGACCAGCAGGATGAGGGAGTCAAGTAGTTGTGAGCGAAGGAATGTGCAGTAAGGATAGTTGAGGTTGTCGTGTCAACCCTCTTATCGTAGCGATAGCCCTAACTGGGAGTGACTGAGAGACACTGAGACCTGCCGAAGCGGAGAATTAAATCCGAGAGACAGCCCACTGGACTATGGCAATAGATCGAACAATGTCTGTGACGGGCGCACAAATTATTTAGATGATTTCAGATTTGATTTCTGATGTGGAGTTGGTGTTATTCTTTCGACGAAGAGTTGGAGATTAGAGAAAGAGATGGCGACCGAGAAGAATGGACCAGCTAAAAGGGAAACGGGCGAGGGAATAATATTAAAGGAAAGGATCGGTGACGACTTTGAGCATGTGGATGAACCCCGTGAAGAATCCAAGAGGACCAGCTGGGAATACTTGACTAGATATAACTCTACTAGCTCCGGTATGCGCCAACCGGGCGGCTGGAGAGGGCGAGAGAGGGGGCGTCTTCCAAGAAAAGCTGCAAGGTTGGGCTGGGGCCAGTCGAACAGGGTGGTGGACTAAAGGGGGGCAATGGATAGTCGCGGAGGAGCCATAACCAGGCTGCATAGTTGGATCTGAGATGCTCGAACTCTTTTTTTCGCGCGCGAACCTGAGACGACGACAGGAGCTGGGCCGACAGGATAGACAGGGTTTGTGGGGATCATGATTCGTCCAATTCAATGGCCAGCGCGTTGGAATGTGGTGGAGTGGGCGATTACAGGCCCAAAATGCATACCTGGCTAGCGTGTAAGCAGTAAAGTGTACTCCGTACACTACGAGGACTAGACGGACTAGACATGTAAAGCATCCGGGAATAACAGTAGCCCATTATCATCATCATATTCTATACGGAGTATCCTGCCTTTCTGCTAGTATACTAGCCTCTTAGTCCTATTGCCTGTACAAAGTCTAAATCTGTCTTTAGAGCAATGCAAATCTAGCTATTCGCTCTCAATCCAATCTTGTACTTTAGCTCCGTACTTTCTCTTCTCCATACATAAACTCTCGCCATCCATATCATCTACGAGTCTGGTTCATGGTTCACCACTATCCCTAGATTCATGTGTGGCGCCAATATTGCACGGCCCGGATTTCTCAATCGGATGTCAAACCCTCATACAAATCCTGCCTCCACTACAACATCTTGAATTTGGTCCTGTCCTCAATAGTAATGATGTTTCCTAGAATAGTTTTCCCCAGCGCTTGGAGCCGTCCAGCAAGAATACCCCAACCCCAGCCAGACAGACTGGGGGCGATCACAAACTCAGCTAGAATCCACTCGTCCCCTGCGAGGAGCTCAACAGCCTAGGGGGCCCCACTTGTGTCCGCAGTGGAGTTCCGCCGGGTGGCCAGGGCCTCATCCCACGAATCAATGCCGAAGGCAGCCCCTGTCCGATCCTGAGTCTTGGGTTTTGTGGGTACGAGAGAGGGGACAGGATAATTTGTACCAGCCTCTCCGTGATATACTTTAGATCGACCATGAAACTGACGACCGTCTCATATCTCCTGTGCTGAGACGCGGGGGAAAGAAGATAATCATTCCATACTTGTGGTACATTATTGCTAGGTCAGAATTCCAGTCCTGTTCTCTCCCCGTTCCGAGGAATGAATGGCACGATAGGAGGGGCAAAAATAGAGTGACATTGATCATTTTCATGTTTCTTGAACGGCCCCCCCCCTCCAGTCTTCAATAATTCTAGGCGCGAACAAGACGCCCCTCGTATAGGAGAGTCATGCACTGCTACCATACTGCAATAAACTACTACCACTGACCCCAAATTCCCCTAGATCGTGGAGAAGGAATCCAGGTACCAAGCCAGTAGTAATACCAACCAACCAGTTACTCTACCGCAAGGCAAATGAGGAGAGAAGGGGCCATTTCCTAGAGATCGGGCAGGGCCAGATCCAGCTGAAAGAAACATCACCATCCACTGAGCAAGGTCAAGTCGTACGGGGGCGCAAAAGAAAAAAATGACCTCTGGCCTATGACCACTCCAAACAATGTGGCAAGTCGCGTTTCAATTTGACGCCCGCGAAATATGGGCCCCAATCATTTAGTCCAGCCACAGCCTGACAGTTTGCGACCGTCACTAAGTCCATGAAAAAGAGCGTCTGTGCACGAATGGCCCTGCTGCTGCAGTTAGTCAGGCGAGCCCGACTGGTCGGACTACTTCGGTAGCCTAACTACATTAGCCGAACTGGGATGAAGCTATTGGTGCTCTCGGATCTTTGCCTTCATACCAAATGACCCCTGTCACAAGCCGAGCCAGGAGGTGTACAGATGGAATTAGTGGGTCGCGAAGCGTGTTCGAGGAGAAAGTGAAGGCGAACATGCCAGATGACAGGGCAAATAGGGTACAATAGTTCTATCAGACACATCAGAAGGGATGGCGAGGAGGGAAAGGGCAGACGAGGGGTTGTATAATCCTTTTCACGGGATGTCCTTTTCCTTGATGGTTGCGGATACTTTGTACGACCCGTGGATGGGCGATGGAATAGTTCGACCACCTCTGCATAAGGGGAGTCATTTTTCTTACCTTGAATCCCGATTATGTCTCCGTAATGACCCTGACTCGACATGGCTGGGAATCGATCTATCGAGTCGCCCATGACCCATGCCCACGCCCTCATTTTACTGTACTACTCATGCATCCGAGCTGTACTCTGTACTCCATCTGCGTACATGGACTCTCAAGCTAGCAATGCATGCAATGTTCCGACCGGCTCGCGACCTGCATCACGGACGGTATCTAAAAAAAGTAACCGGGGAAGCTATTTTGAGTGATCGCTGCATGTCCATCCCATCAATCTCTATATAAGCGCCCGTCCCCTCCCCCCACGCCAGCGCCTACTCTAATGCTGCCGCCTTTCTACTTTTCTGTACTCGTTCCACTCGGCGCTTGCTGGCCGTTTTCTTGGGGATCATCTTACGATGTTGCTAATTATACAACGAGCGCTTCTGTCAGGCTAATTCTATTGATAGAACAGCTCTGTTATTCTTAGTATCGTCTAAGCGCTCGGTTTTGGTCCCGCCGATCGGGTCGTCGAAAAAGCAGGTGCTGCCGTTCACATTTGGATGTGAGATGACAGAAAGCCAACAAAACATTACCAAATAATTGGGAATCAAACCTCCGATGCTATATGAGGCGGCGAGCGTCTCACATCGCAACATAATGTCTTCGACTGGCTGCGAAGTCCCGGGCTGACCTCGGCGCAATGAAGTCTTGAGATGGGTTTGGTGTGTGCACCAGTGGATAATATCCGGGTGGGTCGACTGGTGACGAACGACCGAGACGAACGACAGGACTCTACTCCTGAAACACAGTCAAGTTTCAGGGTGCAACGGTGTGCTGTCTCAGCATTGGCTACGTCAAGGTGGGCGCTTAATGAAGTTTCCATGGGGCCGGAATGGCGTGGTGGGCTGAAATGCTGGCTAACAGGCTAAATTGTGCATGTTGAGGAAGCCGAACCCCACAACTTCCATAATTGGTGCAATTTCTGTATAATACCGAGGCTTATAATTATTTGTGTAGATTTACAAAATGGATTGCAAAACCTCTTCATGGAACAAGATTCCGGATCCATTCCTACATAAAAGACCATATACGAGAATTGAATCCCCTTCTTGTGCAGCTTCCATCCCACCACACCAACTACCAAATTCCCTCAACCTCTCATTTACGCAACAACGGCAGAGTAAGAGGAGGTAGTCAGCTTGGCAGTACCAGTGAAGGGCTCAGTACCAGCCTGGACATCAACGAGGTACAAGCTAGAGCTCAGACCCTGGTTCTTGATGAGGTATGTGAAGAAAGCAAGCATGTCACCAGAGAAGCTAGTAACGGTGGACTCAGCGACGAAGCTGTAGACAGTCATGGAGCCGTTGGGGCCCTTGTACAGCTTCCAGGTGACACCGTTGATGGTAGTAGTGGCAATGGCCGAGCCAGTGGAGGAGATAGGGCCAGCACCGCCCAGGGCAGCAAGCCAGACCATGATCTCGTACTCGTTGGAGCCGGATGCACTGGAGCTCAGGAACATGTCGTAGGCGACATCGGCGACGATGCTGGTGGTCGAGTAGCTATTGACATTGCACGAGTGGTTAGTCATTCCGTATCTATCAAAACCTTTTGGTAGAACATTCATTTCACAGAAACATACCTCCACTTCCAGGAAGACTTGATACTGCTGATGCTGCTCAGAGTCTTCGCGGTGAACTGCAGCGCAACATTGGCAAAGCTCTTGACCTGGTTGGAGGCACCGGACCAGGAGTAGGAGGTGTGCCAGGCAATTGTGGTGCCGCTCAGCGAGTCAACACCAGTGCACTGGGTGCCGGAGGTGTCGTAGCTCTGGCCCCAGAGGTCGTTGTAGACAATATAGCTGCCAGTAGTGGTAGATCCCCACTGGTCACAAAAGTCGGCACGACGAGTCAGTGACTTGGTTGGGATAGTAGCGGCATTGCTCAGACCAGCGAGCGCCAGGGAGACAAGAGAGAGAGGAGCGAAGGACTTCATGGTGACGGATTCGAAGGTGAAGGAGAGGATCTGACTAGCAAGGAGAATCGAAGGTGGATAGGATTAGGGAGAGTAGAATTTATGATCAGAAATAAGCATCGACGACTGTTTATCAGGGTCTTGGTGATCTTCTTATATACTGCCTCGTTGTGTTCTATCTGGAAAGTCGTCCGGCGGGTTAATCTCTACAGTTGTGGATGTGCTGTTCCGTGTAGAACACGGAGTGGTCCTGTCTCATAATGCTATAACCGGGACTCCACAGCGGATATTTGCAAGTAAAGCTTCGAGACGAAGAATTACTTCAAAATTCCCCGTATCCTATGTGTATTCCAGTAAAAGAGTCTATCTGCGTCACTGGTCAGCTCAATTTCGAGGAAGTGATCGCCTTCTGTCTACGTGTCACAAGACGCCCTGAACGAATTTTTCCACGACTATAATTAAGCGTTAAAGTGTGAATGGAGTTGGAATGATCTTTGCAGATTCGGGAAGTTCTCCGGGCGTGGAGAGCAAATTCAAAACGACGGCGTCGGGTGCGAGGCGGAGACGACTACTTGATGGAGCAATACGGTGGAACGATCTCGTTGCTTGTCCATCCGAGGATCCGCCGAAGATTTGCATTTGGTTAAATGGTTGAAGAACGTGGGTATTACTACTGATTCTAACGGCCGGGTGGTAGTGTTCTAGAACTCAAAGTAACTCAGGTTTAATATCTTTCCAAGTACAAATCTAGTTTTTTCGACGGCGTAGATGTCTACAACATTGGTAAATCTACGAGATTGCGGAGACTGTCGACGTCGTAGGAATAACCTGACAGGAGCAGAAATCTTCCGGGGGGCATTCCGAGACAGGGTTTCTATATTCTAAACTCATTCCGTACTTCTGCATATTTTTGACGTTCTGTGTAGGGATTGGTGGGAAAGACCATTCGTGAATTCTGCAGGCGATGCTGCAACCCCCAGACATGCACCCCGCAACTTAACCCTGAAGAAATAGGATTAACCCCAGATTTCACTTATTTTGTGACGAATAGCTTTGAGGACTTTCATTTGGTCCAGGTGGTCCCTCCAGTAATAAGGGACCATCCAGGCATAGAAGATCCATTTCGGAGGGTGTGCCGCTTTATACTCGGCGATGATCAGCAGGACTGCAGGGGAGGATAATATCCGACGGACAAACGGAGATCGATGATTGAGTTCAAGATGTGTGACAACGACGGATGATTTGGCTCTTGAATCGGGTATTTGATGGGCATTTCTTTCTCGCCAGTCGAGAATTGAAGGTAAACGATCTACATCATCTTCGTCGGGATATCGTCTATAGGTAGGACTGCAGATATATAATGGGACCATCGGCTAAATTTCAACACCGGACATGCGACATAGATTTGGCAGTGGTGGAAATAGCTTCCATTCCCATTATACTGCTTTAAATGGAACTGGATCTATTGAGGTGGCGAGTCCTTGAGAGGTAGTATGCTAATGCCTACTTAATCTTACGCATTTTGAAATGGAATCGGGACTTTTACACCTGCGCAGAACAACCCTGAGGTTACTGAACCAAAGCAGATCTATGGATCTCATTCTTAAACAACACCCTGATAAGGGTTATGCCGGATATGTGCTGCTCTGATATCTTCTCCATCCAGTATTCATCATGAATGGATCTGATTAAAATGTCATCAGCCTCAGTTCACCAGCTCTGCCGCCCCATATCCCGATCGCCCTCGGCAGTCCAGACACTCGGAGCCCGCGGAAAGCGAGACGGTATCTCGAGATAGCCAAGCAGCATTTACTTGTCATAATGAATCCCGCCAACCAGTCCCGAATCCCGTGAATCTCTCGGCAGCTCGGGTGCCTAAGATGCAAAAGTAAGCAAGGGCCAATCAGGGTGATGCTGATTCGGATTGGGTCGATCCGAGATGGCGTGGACCGGACCCCCGATGTTTTTGCGGGGAGCGCGTTCGCTAGGGCCCAGGGGCGACCGTCAATAAATTCAATTTTAATCTCACCCAAGGGTCCAACGAATTTCCTCACCTCCACTTCACCTCACCTCTCCCCTCCCTCCTCAATTACGAACTTCAAGATGCCGTCCAAATCCTCCGCCAACAAAAACTCCGCCTCTGGGTGTGGCTGCCGCTGCTTTTCGCTCCGAAACTTGAGTCTGCTCGCCGTTTTCCTGGCCCTGTTCTCTGCTCTTTACAGCTTCCTCGACGCGCGCCTCAACCAGTTCTACATTTTTGACCCTGAGCATCTGCATGATCTGTCGCAGCGTGCTATTAAGGCGCATGGCGAGGATACCCGCTCTATTGTCGACTTTATTGTCGCTGAGCTGCAGGAGAAGGTTGGTGAGAAGTATCTGAGCACCGAGGAGGAGTGGGTGTTCAACAATGCTGGCGGCGCCATGGGCGCGATGTATGTCATTCATGCCAGTAAGTGAATTTCTCCTTAGAAAGCTCCTTGCCGCATGCGAAGCCATTGTATGGCCGTTTTGCTCGAGATTGAGCTCGGCGCATTGGATTCTCTCGAGGACCTCCCGACCTTCCAATTCCCGACTAATTGACTAACGAGTATTCCTGTCTAGGTATCACTGAGTACCTCATCATCTTCGGTAAGCCATTACACTGCCTTTTCGCTATTTCCTTTATGTCAATTAGAATGCTAATCACCATCGTCTTCTAGGTACCACCATCGGCACCGAGGGCCACACCGGCCGCCACACCGCTGACGACTACTTCAACATCCTGCACGGCGAGCAACTCGCCTACGTCCCCGGATCCTTCGAGCCCGAGAAGTACCCCGCCGGTACAGTCCACCACCTGGTCCGCGGCGAGGTCAAGCAGTACAAGATGGACAGCTCGTGCTTCGCGCTCGAGTACGCCCGTGGCTGGATCCCTCCCATGCTGTTCTTCGGCTACGCCGATACCTTTACTAGCACCCTCGACTTCCCTACTCTGTGGGCGACTACGCGCATTACTGCGCGCGAGATGGTCGGTAACTTGTTGCAGTTCAAGCTGTAAGACAAGGGATGTTATTGCTTCATTGTACGATTCAATTGTGGGAAGATGGGAGGATTACAAAGGATTGTATATTGTAATGGGATTGGAGATTGGGAATAGTGTTGTATACGCTATTTGGATGGCTATATCGACACCGGCACTGGCATTGGCATCGAGAATCTGCAAAGAGTAGAATGGTAGATGGATTCGGCATGAGCTAAAAGTACTTGGATAACCAAGCTAATGAATGTTTACCTTGTAATACTCTCAAATCTTCGCCTTCCCCTTGAAGAAAGCACCAAGCATCCTCGCCGGCTCCGTGACCTCACCCTCTCTCCCCTCAAACGACTCCCCAAACGCCGTCACACCAGCTTGAATCGCCTCATCCAAAGAAACAGTTTCCCACGTCCGCATAAGAGCCTTCTGCCGACGCACAGCCAAAGGCCCATTCTTCTCTAACTGACACACCCACTCCTCCACAGCATCATCCAAAGCCTCCGGCTCAACGACCTTCTCAACAAGACCCCATCTGAAAGCTTCATCGGCGGTGATATTCTCTCCTAGGAGAAGCATTTGCCGTGTCCGACCCCATCCAATCAACCCAGGGAGAAGAGCTGCTTCAACGACACTCGGGATTCCAACTCGAACCTGTTGAATCTGGTATCAGCGATGAACCATCCCTCGCAACAAAGCAAATACAAGAGTATAGCATATCAAAGTGAAAAGCCAACAATGTCACATACCTCGGGCATCCCAAAAACCGCCCCCCGACTCGCAACCCTCACATCACACGAAACAGCCACTTCCAACCCGGCCCCAAGCGCATATCCATTCACCCTCCCAATAACAGGCACGGCACACTCACGGATACTCCTACAAGCCTCGGATACCTTGGATATAAAGCTCCGCGCCGAGGCAGGTGAATCCAGGAATGCCATTTCGGCGATATCCGCGCCGCCGATGAAGGCCTTTGGTCCGGCGCCGGTTAGGATTATGCAGAGGAGGTCATTGTTTTGGGAGGTTAGGGAATGGATTGCTTGGGGGAGCTGGGTGAGGAGGGGCGTGTTGAGGGCGTTTAGTTTCGTGGGTCGAGAGATTGTTAGGTGGGCGATTGTGCCTGTTGCGCGGTGGGTAAGGCGGGTGAGGAGTGACATTGTTATGAAGGGTTTGATTTGATTTGATTCTGGATTATGTTGAATGTGTTCTGGCTACGAGGGTTGCTTGTATTTGCTTGTATTTGCTTGTATATCTGTTGCTAGACCGAAAATCACCGATCTCAAATGCGGGGAAGTGTTTGTAAGATGCCTCGGAGGTTTGGGGCGGAGATGAATATGGGAGGTGAATGGAGATTGAACATGGAGAATCACTATTATTACACTGATGGTGTTTGAAAAGACAGACTCGAGACTTTGTCTTCGAGCTATTACCACCATTTCTATACTCTCCTCAGCCAGATGTGATGTTATCCGACGAATCCACCCAACCTCAACCTCTCTTATACTATTTCATCTAGAATCAAATGAGTCAAGCAAGATGCATATTGTTCGTTACTCATGGCTTAATCATAAGACTGCAAGGAGGGATGCACAAGGCTTTCCCTCTTCACAGAGCTGGAGCCTCCCAAAACTCCCTCTTAATCTTCATCACAGCGGACCGCTTATGCGGAAAGTTCACCTCACCCTCTTTATAGAAGCCAGCGTCCTGAAGATATTGAATAAATCTGGAATCATCATTAGAACCATCGTCCAAGTTGAACCGAAAATCAAATCACATCTGCCAACTTACTTGATATTATCCACCCGGGGCTCCAAATAGACAGCCTCAGTCCGCATATCAGACAAGAAGCAGTGGTGCACCAATGCACTCAACCAAACAGCCACCCGATGAGGTCCTCGGAACTCCTGCTCCCCAACAAGAACATGGATACCCCGGTCATAGTTCTCAACTCGATTCACCAATCGGCCCAGCGGGTCTTCCTTCACCCAGTAGATCTCAAAGTACCCGAATGGCTTTCCATCCCAGCAGCCGATGACGGGGAAACTGTGTCGGCTGGCGAGGTTCTTCATCAAAAATTTCTCCTGAACTTCTCGTTCGCCACCTTCTTTCCACATAGCTTCAACGCGAGGATCATTCATCCATCGATGCAACATCTCCAGGTCGGATGGTGCGCTCGTGCAGAGATGTTGTTCGACGCTGGTGACCGAGGAGCTCACAGTTGTGGTCGGGGTGGATGGCCGACTGCTCGTGTTGGGTCCCTTTGGAGCCCCAGGCTTGGTCATCGGCAAGAAGGGTACTCGGAACGAAAGGAACTGCGCCAAACTTGGGATATGGCGCACGTAGAAGACCTCGCCTTGATGCGGGGGTTTAGAGCGGACGGGATGGCGTACGCCATTAGTGAAGGTATATTGTGTAGGGGCCGGCGGATAGTATGTCGGAAGATGACTCGCCGACGTGAAAGGCCCGGTCGAATTATACGTGCCGATGTTACTTGTATGGAACAAAACCTCTGATGGTGTCAACACGCTCGGA
The DNA here is from genome assembly GCF_028828155.1 of Penicillium subrubescens. Lineage (NCBI taxonomy): Eukaryota > Fungi > Ascomycota > Eurotiomycetes > Eurotiales > Aspergillaceae > Penicillium > Penicillium subrubescens. Next base: position 2,978,602 of record NW_026643151.1, on the reverse strand, counting down.
CTCGACAGACCATCTCGCACCGGGGATGCATGACGAGATTGGAATGGGGTCAGCGAGGGCGAAGGCGGAGTCCCTCGGGGAGTGAGCGTGAAAAGGAACAGGCGCGGGTCGATTTGCCAGAAACTCCGTCGACTAACGAATATATTGGACCAACTGCCAGAGTCTCTCGTCTCCATAGGCTGAAGCCCGACGGAAGAGTCCTCACTCGCAATCAGACCCATACGCTCAAGCTTCTGCAGCAGGTTCCGACCCTTGAAAATCCCTTCCCGTCTGATGTTCACACGCCACTCGCCCTGCGGTCGTCCATCATGTGGCGTCGAGCTCGAGGCAGCAGTTTCCACATGCAAGTCGGGCTGGGGCTCGTGAAAGTACCACCACAGAGTCGCCCAAAGCATCATCGCAATCTGACGCGTCGGCGACATCACCGGCTTGTAATCGCTGGACGGGGGATTGACAATATAGGAGATATAGAGGCAGTCGCGGTTCAAGGTGGGGGTCGTAAAGCGGGTGAAATTGTCGCTATCGCTGCTACTGGGGGTAGGACGTCCATTTTCAGAGCCAGTCCGTCCTCGTTCTTCGGCAGGAGGCTGCTTCCCAGGGGACTTTTCACTATGGATGATGATTGTCCAGCCTGGTGGGAAGGTCGAGTTGGAGCTGTGCGAGAGCGAGTCGTTCGATTTGAAGGTGACCCCGCCAAAGACGGGCGTCACAGTGAACGAGAGGCCATTGGGCAGGTGGCAGATAGTGTTTCGCATGGTGACTGAGTAACTGTACCAGCTTCACTTTGAGAAGGTGAAGAACTTGCCCTGGGCTACGTAAGGGAGAAGAAAAAGCGGACGCACGAGACCGACTCGCGTTGCTTTTTTACTTTGCCCCTCACTTGCGCGGGGAATCAGGGCAACAGTGCACCAATCGTCTTGTCCAAGCTTAAGAGTATCACCGCGATAGCTAGTGAATGATCGGGCAGCGAAGAGAAACTTGACTCATGGAGGGGAGGGGCAGAGGTAAAAAGAATGGACGACGATGGGGTGACATCGTCGGAGTTGGAGGTGTTGATCTCTATGATGGCGATGACGCACTTTGTCCCGCGATGGGTCAACATCATACCACGAGCCATCCACACCGCGTCTTTTGGTCAGCGATAACATTTTACATCTATTTACTTGGCGTATGATTTGAAAAGGTAAAAAATTATCTACACCGACGAAAGGTTTGTAAATATTCAAACTAGCCAATAAGAAATCCGATATGGTAGCCAAAATAGGGTAAAGCGTATCAAACACAAAAGATCCAGAATAGGGTATACTATTACAAAGGCCATGCAAGATGCAAATCAAAAGTCCTCCACTGTTGTACCCAATCCTCGCTCCCGAGCAAGACGCACGAGATCTCCGCCCGTCACCAAATCCATCAGGCCCAGCCCGACGCTCTTGTAGATGACATTCCCCCGCTCCACCCAATCGCGCAGGCTCTTCTCTTCATCTGCTGATTCCACTGAGTCTGTCTCACTGGCTTTGCGGGCGGCGTGGCGTACCATCATCAGTTCGCCGAGTTCGACGACCTGGTGAGGTTTAATCCCGGCCTGGATGATCTCGCCAGCCTCCTTCATGGCTGCGTCTAGACTGTCCACGACGATAACCCCGCTGCGTCGTGTATGCTTGTGAAAGTGACGGTGGGGCGGCGTGACATTGACCTCGTCTCGGAGGATATCGGGGTGGATTTCACTCATATGTTTCTTGTAAGAGCCCACGGCACAGATGAAACGACCTTTCTGGCGTCCCTCTCGAGAGGTCAAAAACTCTGCTGGGAAGAGAGATGTAGAGGACGGGGTACAGCAGAAGATAGCATCGGTTTTGCGAACATGCTCCTTCAAAATGCGGTTGTATTCGCCAAAGTCACTGCTCATGGCCGAGAACTTTACATCGCGGCGCCACTCCGTGTTCTCAGGCAAGTAGATATTGCGGAGGAGCTCAGCAGCACGCTCGAAGGAGCGGTTGACAATGTAAACGCGCCGGATCTCATTGCCACGCAGAATAAGAGCCAGTCGGATGTGCCAGTATGCTTGGGTACCAGCCCCAAACACCAGTAGAGTTCGCACCTTCTTGCGCTTGTTGAAAAGCATCAGTGATGCCAGCGCAGTGCGGAAGGCCGTTAATTCGTGAGCATTGATCAACCCGAATGGAAGTGAATCTGCATCCAGGAGAGTCACGCTTCCTCTAGGTGAGGTGTCGCGAGTGCCCGCCCCCGGCCAGGCCCCCAGGGTTGCTGATACCTTTCCCGTGACTGGTAGCTGATTCACGCAGCCAGTCAGAAGCGTCGAACTATCAGCGCTGTCGGCCCCGCCACTGCTTGCCGTGGTGACGGAGGGGCTGATCGAGCTATCATCCTCATGGGACGACCCGACAGACAAATCGCTCATCTCCGACGAGAGAGAGGCCACTGAGTTTCGCACAGAGCCTCCTCGGGATCGAGAAGATGTCGGCTCGCCCTCGGGGATGTCGAAACCCGCACGCTCTACGGCACACCCCGCGGTGCCACCGTCCTGCAGGGAGATCATCTTGATCCCCAGCGTCTTACCCGTGGTAGCGGGCATGAAGAGTGTGGTGCAACCATTTGAGCGAGTAATTGCAGTTCGCTGCGGCTGATAGGTAGCTGAGCAACCCTGATCCTGGGAGCCGGTGGAGTATTCTCGGAGCGCTTCAGAGAGGCTCCGTTGGAGTTCGAGGATCTCTTCCCGGGTGAGAGAGAGCAGCAGCTTCCGAAGCTGCGATTGGGAGAGGATGGTGAGCGGCATATGGACGGTTCAGAGTTCGAGGCACTCAGTTGATGAGGGAGGGAGTGAGTGATAGAGTGAATGGAAAAGGAAAGATAAGGCTAGACACGTTTAGCCTGGTTATCTGTGATTCGACCCTGCGATTCAACACAATAATCCAGGGCCGCGCATTCGCCAAGATCCAAGTGAGACCAATTTCAGCACGCCAAGGTTAGTAGCCGGGCAAAAGGTGTGGGAAAAGTCTCCAATGTAAATCAGCTTGGGTCCAATCTCGAGGCCTACGAAATCTCCGAAGATGACGACAGGCGGGACTTGCAAGGTGGGGGAGCGGGGGTGATCAACAGCGATCAGACTCGTTAGATGTGTGCCCGGTGCTCCAGCTGTGCAGTGCCCAGAAGATAAATGATACTTCCGGGATGTGGTGTACGATCAGAAGAAAAATGGTATCAGCATGGGAGGCAAATCCAAATGTGAAAAAAGCAAAACAAGCAGATGATCGGCTCTCGTTGGCAGCGACCGATGGAGTCGGATGGACCAATCCTGCCCGAAAACGGCGTGGCTTAATGCGGGCGGCCAGTGGGCGTCTGCCGATCCGGAGCCTTGCTGCCTCAGGCCATACAGCCCTAAGCACTCTGTAGTCTAGTAACTGATCTTTGTAGCCAAGTGTTCCCCTTACTGATCCGGAGTTTGCTTTTTATCTCTTCCGAGTGATCTAGAACGAATCATTGGGGGCTTTGCTCATGCCCGAATAGACATTGGAACTAAGCTTGCGACATACCTGGATGATTTTGATTTTGAAGCTCTATCGGAGGATTCCATCCCTGGACTACTATGAAGACGGGAATTGCTTAAGTATAGTCCATTGCTTAACAAACTGGCTTTCTGTAATTACCTTTAGCGTCTTCAATTGTATCACAAATAGCCGGAAATAATGACATCCCTCAGCTACCATGAGTACTCAGGCTCCAGGGTGGAATCCAGGATCACTCAGACAACGAGTGGAGATAGTAGAATGAAACAGATCATTTCGAGTTCGATAGCTAGAAACATAGTAAATGGGGCGCTCAAAATGGCGTCAAGAGGGGCATATCTTGGTGACAAATATATCTTCATCTAGCTTGAGAGTATAACATACAAGTGACTGATGTTCTGTTAGCGAGCATGTCCATGGATTGAGGTATACGTCATGTTTGTCCAGAGTTAAGCCTCCACGAACAGCCCACCTAATATGACAAATAAATTTAAGTGAAGGAGGTTGAGATATTCTTGACACTGTGGCCTGCTTGTAAGTTGATGTTGTTAATTAGGGTACTTCAAAGAAAGAATCAGAGGTAGATGCTCAATAATCGTGATCTGATGGCCTATTTTGTGCTCTAAAATGTTGATAATAACTCAGACTTTGCGTATTATACCCTTATGTTGACCACACGGACACCATGTACCATGAGACTACCATAGAGTTAACCTTTCTCCAAAGGCTCAGATGCTTATGATGAACCGTAACATGCATGCCTACCATACAGTAGATTGATTGAGACCCTCCTGTCTCATCTGATGCTCGTGTTTCTATACCAGACGGAATCGGGGGTTTCAATATCTTTAATCCTTGCTAATACAGGACAAGACCACTCCATATCCAACCTTCTCTGGTAATTTCTTCAACTGTTCAGGCCGAACCCTCTCACCTTTCAGGTTACAGAGCAAATCCTCATATCACGTTCAACTAATCTTCTATTTTCTATCTCCAACTGAGATTCCGATCCGGCCATCGCCAAACCTATTTTTCTTTTCTCTTTTCTTTTTCAACCCACACCTCACTAGGAAACCTCACTTCCAAATCGCTCATATTTGGAAACATCATCACACCTACAGCCAACCTCCACAAAAGGTTTGACACAAGCAAAGAACTATCCGGTATACTCTCGCCACTTCAATACTTACCACTGGGAGGTTTCAGCTCTTTTTCGACTTTCCTCACGGGACGCCCTGCCTCACCCTAAACCACATATCCTCATGAGTGAATCACTTCGATCCCTTTATCACCTGGTCTCTTTATATCTGGTACGTCTTTGGCTTGCAGCTGTTCATCTTTGGATAGGATATCGTTTCATCCGAAATTTCGGGTCCCCTTACTGTTTCCGACATGCTAACTTTCTTGACTTCAAAGCGTGACAAAATGTCTTCAACCATCGTCCCTCCCAAGCCCACCCAATATACACCTGCCGCTACAATGCCAGAATCTAGCAAAGAAGAAACCTTCCAGGAGCCTATTCAGGAAGCACTGGCTCCAGTCCTGTAGGTGCTCTTGGGACCCCAGCCGACAGATTTTGAGATTCATGCGAACGAGCGCGTAATCAAAGATCTGACCAAAGAGCCTACTAAGCGGAACAAGACAATTGGCGCCACGGTCCCGGTCACCAAAGAGATGACACCAGAGGATCGAAAAGCCCTTGCCAAAACTCTGGCCAGAGAATTTGATAACTTTCTGGAGACTCAAGTTTTATATGAGCCGGATGATATTTCACATGTTCCACTCAAGAAAGACGCTGGACCTCAGACTGAAGGTAGTGGAGCTGCCAGTTATCAAGCTGTCTTTGCGACGAAGCAACGCAATCCGCTGGACCAACAGCTTACTGTTGGCGAGGCTTGGAATCAAGCGAGACCCAGTATCCCGTCTGCCTATCCTGGACCCGGGACATGCTTCTGGCTTTCAGCCATTTGCTTTGAGACCTTGGCAGGCAACAGGTGTACAGTGGATGTTCTCTCAAGAGTCGGAGCTGATTCGAGGAGGAATTGTCGCTGACGCTTGCGGCATGGGGAAGACCCCAACGGCTTTGACGTTGATCTTTCTCGACGCCAAGCGTCGGAGTGAAGACCCAAATGCCGTTTTCCGACCAAACCTGATTGTCGTTCCTAGCATGATATTCTATGTCTGGTTTGATGAGATCAAGTCACGGTTTGGCGACGCCATTGAGCTTAATCTCTTTTATGGATGGAAGGAGATTCTACCAGAATTTGAATCGGATCCCAAATTCCTTCTTGGTGTCGATGAGAGAGAGATTGATAGGCTGGCGCGGGCAGTTGCTGCACTGGATCCCAAGCGCCCTCATACAGCATTTACTGTATTCCTCACGACCTACAACACCTGGCGAATGTGCCAATATGAGACAGAGCGTGGAACGCTGCTTCTGAGCGAAACTGTACGAATCACATTCATAGATACTGCTAACTATTAGAAACCACTAAAAAAACACTTTCTTTGCTGACAATCCCTTCCCAGAGAGGAGTTGATTGGCCAACCAAGGACCAGTTCCGCAAGGGCAGTGAGAAGTACAAACCTCGAAGAGAGGCTTTCTACAGGCAAAACGAAAAAATTGATAGACGGGGAGAAGGAAGCCCGCGTAAGAGAACGCTGGAGGGAGATATTCTGGGCGGTCTGTGACATTCACTGGGGCCGGATCATTTGCGATTCAGGGAGCTACATGAAGTCACCATCTGCTCAGCGACATCAAGCGATTGCCGGGCTTGAGCGAGAAACCACGTGGTTGCTTGAGGCTGCACCAATCCGCAACCACCTTTCGGACATCTCGGGTTACCTGAACATCCTCTCCAGGTTCATCCCTGAATGCAAGAAAGACGAGCATGGTCGCTTCATCCTTCCTGTGCCCCCAGGATTTGGAGAGGGGGAAGGGTTTGAAAGTGATATTGATGCTACCAGCAATGGTCTGAACTCCGCAAAATGCCACCACAAAGGCGCCCTTGGGGTCTCTTTTCACGGAGAGTGATAGAAAGAATCATCGGAAAGGGTCCCATTCATGCTGAAATTGGATATAACATGCTTCCAATCGTTCATCGTCTGTCTCAACTCCGGCGCAACATGGGAGATGTGATTCACGACGACAATGGCCAAATCTATAGGGTGGGAGAAGAGACCCCACCCTTGCGAGTGATGACCATCGAGCTTCAATACAGCAACGAGGATCAGACTTATCACAACAAGATTTACGAATGCATGATCAACGGATTCAGCAAGTCGGAACTTTCAGAAACAGGTGACACTATTCTGGATGCTGAGGAAGCCGGTCTTCAGGACATAAAGAAGCATCGGAGCCGTCGCCGTCTCAGTCTCCTCGCCTTCAGCCCCTCACTCGATAAATTCATCCGAAAGCTTGCCAGCAAGGAAGAACTGGGACGGAAGATGAAGGGACTGCTGTCTGGAGTAGACCGGGGTTCAGCGTTTTTTGGGCCGCGACATGTGGTGAAGATAGCACAAAGACAATTCCCGCGACCCGGGCTGCCCAAGTGACAAACCTGGCAAAAGATTGCCCTCGGCTCCGCTACCTTGTACGAATCCTCCACAGTATGGGAGTATTCGACAACCCGGCTCCAGAATTGACTCCTGAAAGTCTGCCTCGTTCCTCATCCTCTGTCGGTGGCCATTATCAGCATGGCTTGAGGAAATGTTCCTGGTCGCTATGGGAATCAAATACCGAAGGATTCACCCAGGATTGTTTCCACAGGATCGTGTGGATATTGTGGCTTCATTCAACTCTCCGGAATCTGAGGCTAGAGTGCTACTGACTACTTACAGTTGTGGCTCTCTCGGTCTTAATGACCATCGTGGTTTCAGTAACTTGGTGCTAATGGAGCCGGACCAAAATATCAATGGTCAGTTCCAAGCTATTGACCGGATTCACAGGATTGGATAGAGGCAGCCTCAACGTGTATGGATCTTGTTCATGGAACATACCATTAATCAGTATATCGACTACAAAAACTTCGAAAAGATCCTCCCTCAAATTGCAGGCGAGCAGCATCAAAAATTTGCCCCAAAGCTAGAGGAGCTACGAAAAGGTCGTGCCTTGGACCTAGGCCTTGGCGGTGCTGTCACTGCTGCAGACTTGGCAGAGGCTCTTAAAGCCCAACGACTGGAAGATATCAAGTCCCTGGCCTATGAATATCTTTGCCGTCCTGACAAGCTTGGAATCGACCCAGGATGTGCCGCACGCGACTCACGATTCGGGAATTTGCACGACCTAGATACAGAGGATACGGAGTGCCCCTTGGATCATAGCACCTACGCAAGGTCTCGTCGCAGGCCCGTCAATGCAGTCATTCGGGCAAAAAAGAGTGAGAAGGATCGCGAAACCAACCAAGAGCACAAGGCTAAATGAGAGGGCAAGGCCAATAAAAAACATAAGTTGGACAAGACCCTCGGTGACGAGGGCCCAGCATTGAAACGTTTGAAGCTCAAACTCTACAAGCGGAAATTGTTGGAATTGTATCTGGCAAACGAAGGGAGCTTAACCGGCTCTCCATCGGCATCTCCACCCGAAGCCTCGGACTCCCGCTCCGACGATCCCTTGCACCTGCCTCCAATTTAGACGGTTCACCATTCTCCCAACTCACACACTTGCACACGACCAATCTCCCCCGAAAAACACACCAATTAACATACTCCATATTGCGCAATGTCATATTCAGAGCCGATCGTAGCGTTCATTGGATGTGGTCAGTCATTAAATCCCCAATCAAGCCCGCAATTGACGGTTGACTCATCACTACCCTCAGGAAACATGGGAGGCGCCATTCTACATGGCGTACTCGATGCCGCATTCTCAAGCAAAGCTTCAGACTTCATTAAGAGAAGACCAGTATCCAGGTTCATTGCTTGCACAAAGACAGCCCCTTCGGCGGATCGGCTGAGAGCTTCCATTCCGACGGAGCAGCAGCCTCATATCCAAGTGATGTCTTCCCAGGCTGTGCCTGTTCAGGTCATGAATCATGCAGATATTGTCGTGCTCGGCTTCAAGCCATTCATGGCCGAGGATGTTCTCAGTGCTGAAGGTGTGAGAGAAGCGCTTGCTGGAAAGCTGGTTATCAGTCTATTAGCCGGACAGACACCCCAGAACCTGGCCAGGATTATTCGTGAGGGTTCGACAGATTTAAACGGAGTCAACTCTACGAACCCAGTCATTGTCAAGGCTATTCCGAACATGGGCGCGCAGTTCCGTCAGTCGGTTACTATTATCGAGACACCTGATGAGCCAATTCCCGAGCATATGACTGAGGTAGTGGAGTGGATGTTCAAGCAAGTTGGTGAGATCAAGTACCTTCCCCAGAGCCAGATGGATCTTGGCTCTGTGCTTGTTGGTGCGGCGCTCGCAGCTATGACTGTACCTATCGAAGGCATCCTGGATGGATGTGTGGCCGAAGGACTGAAGCGAAATGACGCGATGGAAATGCTTCTGGGGGGTTTACGGGGACTCTCTGCCGCTTTGGAGTCTGGTATCCATCCCGCAGTTCTTCGTGAGAGCATCTCGTCCCCGAGGGGATGCACAATTCAAGCCCTTTTGACGCTAGAGAAGGCTGGAAGCCGGGCAGACTACGCGGAAGCCATCATCAATGGCACGCAGCACTTGAAGAAGGCAGATAAATAGACGTGGTTATAGAGGCGTGAATATAGAAATTTGAATTTATTTCAAAGGAAATATATCGTGCACCCAAGGGTATGGGAAATAATGAAGCAAGAATTGCCGCCAACGCCAACTAAACCACACAAGTAGATGTTGTCAAAATGTTGATCATCCCCACACGTCATTGTCATCCTTCACCAAATCATCTTCATTCAAAACTCGGAGGCCGTTCTCGCGCTCCTCGCGCCTGCGCTCGCGCTTGGTCACCATTCGTCCAGGCGTGAATGGGGTTACCGGCGTGAACGGCATATAAGCACTGTAAGGAGTGGGCATGCCAGTGACAGGCCCGTTACGATTCTTCGTTGGACGCTCCAAAATGGTGGTCTTCGTTGCCGGTGCGCTCTGCAGTGGGTATGCATCACGGAATGGCAGATTGGAAGGAGGCTGGCCAGCAGTAGAGAGATTTAGGGGTGTTGGTGGTGCTCGGGTGCGGGTAGTAGGAGGAGGTACGAGCTGTGCAACAGCGGGCCCTGCGCGAGGAGCTGTTGGAGGTGGCCCTGGGTTGTAAAACCGAGGAGACAGGGGTGCTTGATCTTGAGCATAGGACCGAGATGCATGCAGATCTGGCGAGGCAAGTGGGGATGAAATGCCCAATTTGCGAACGGGGAATCGCGGAGAGCGTAGCTTACCCCCGTCCGGGTTTGAGTTTGATTTGGAGCTGAAGAGCTTGGAAAGACGAGAGCCGTTCGACTTTGGAGACTTCAATGGCTCTCTGTACGAAGGCTCCATAGACTGCGATGCATGTCGATCGGTAAAAGGGTTTGTATATTGGCTGTCAGGGGAGTTGGCCTGAGAATCCGCGTCCCTTGAGGAGATATTTACTCCCGAGGCCTTTTGAGCATCATGTTCCATGACTGCTGCATACAGCATTTCCATTTGGTCCTGAGCTCGCTGGCGGTCTAAGGCTACGACCGATTCGTCGATAGTGACCATACTACCGTTGACAGAGGTCTGCGAAGGTCGACCTCCTCGAGGAATACTGCCCCACGAAGAGGTGAAACCACCAGCTGTTGGGCTGGGAATATTCTGCGACATTGGAGAAATAGGGCTGGGATCTATGCTCTTCGCTGGCTGCAGCATTTCCATCTGCAGGGAGTAGTTGGATGACTGAACCGTCCGACGAATTCTGCGTCCGACAAACAGTAGCAGAGCGAGGAGGGTTGCGACAAAGATCAAGTAGGCACCGGCAATGCTGCCAATCTGGATTCCGAGTAGTGACTTATCCACAGGAGGGCGATTTGTAGAACGTTCAAAGTGCTCTGTACTTGACCCAGAAACCACGACTGTTTGAAGAACAAGAAGATAAAACACAGAAAGAAAAGGAGAAGAAAAAGCAACCCGGCAGAGAGGCATTTCCGGCACCTGTTTTGTGACCAGAAGATCAATCACGGCGGGGAAGAAAACGGAGAGAGTTCAATCCAATCTTAAGTGCAGCGTGCAGTCACCTTGGGCCGATCGACATGTCGAAGCGGTGATATCGTCGAATCTGGTGCGAGCGAGTGGCACATTGTGTTTCCAGAAGTGACGGGGCGGCAGAGCGGGGATAGGATCGGTATAAAACATTGTGAGCCACCAGGTGTGATGATGTGAAGAGAGTGTCGGGGCTGCAGGTGAAGCATTCGCCTGTTGAGGCCCGTCGAGGCCTGTCGTTGGTCGCCAGTAAGCGCCCGCATGCACCATCATCACCAACGGGCGGCCAGTCAGAAGGCGAGATGGGTGTCTCCACAGTGATATCTTGGCATCCAGGGGACCAAGCACCAGCCAATCAAAATGGAGAGAAGTAGAGAATATGAGATCCAATGATAGTTGTTGATGTCGTCAATACCCCAGACAAGAATAGGACTGGAGATTTGGAGTTGGTGGAGATGTCGGAATAGAGTCAATCACGTGCCCTGTATACTTCGAGCATCGCACCTTCCTTCTACAACGCACCTTCCAGCTCTATCCATTGAGAGTACCCATGATCATCCACCCTCTTGTTCTTCCCTCTTCTTTCTTCCTTCTAACATGACCATCTTCATCTCTCAATCTCCCAATCAATCATGGGCCACAAATTCTCCGTCGTCAAGGGTGTCAAGTCAGGGAATTTCTACGAGCAAGGAAACGCCATCAACGAAATTTGGGTAGGAGATTTTGAGCTCATCTCCAGACTTCCCTTTGGTGATTCCGACATTGGCCAGGCTGGCTGGCCCCCAGGCAATTGGCCCAAGATTCCCTGGCATCAATTTATCATCCCTCTGAAACGAGGTCTCAACACAGTCAAGTGCAGCAGCCTCGAGTGCCGTTCCAACCTAATTGGAAAGCCTTTGGCAACTTACGAAGACCCACTTCTCTTGACATACCTCGGACTTCTGCTGTTGCTCCTGCTTGGGGGTGTTCTCGGCATCGTCTCCCTGGTATTGAAATACAGAAGATCTCGTTCGTCGCGTCTTCAGTACTTGGCAACGGAGAAGGCACACGCCGCTTCGCTTGCATGAACATCGGAACCGTTTCGCCTGTCCGACTGCGAAGTTGATTTGAGACCCGTGCGAAACTCTCGGAAAGAAATCGGAAATTATTCAAAGACGAAGAAGACTTCTTCACGGAGTCTGGTTTCATTTCTGCTGGCAACTCCACCTACACACTCGTTTTTGCGCATCATCCATCACAGCACTCATCTCCAGCGAAACGAACTCTTTCACGCCGGATCAGACTTTCGTGCATTGCTTCACTCAACCTAAGTTCGCCACGGCCAACACTGAAGCCATGACAACCTCTCATCTCGCTGAACCACGTCGGAGCGCATGTTGTCGGGGTGCATATGCTTTTTTTACTCTCTGGAGATTGGATTATCTCGATAAGTTTCTCATTGGTTTCTGCATAACTATGATTGGGTGCAATATCATAGACATCATCTGGGATTTGGAGCGGCATCGAAATCTTGGCGAAAGGACTGTGGGTGCAGATCGCCCCCATACTCACGTCAGGGCGATCCGTCTTTGGCTTGCGTTTGGATCCATAGTGATGTTCGTGGCATGCGAATTTGCCAGCTTCCTCATTCTTTGGCTAGGGGCCCCCTTTCCGTCATCTGAGATTCACGAGCTCGTCGCCGAACTCTTGGTGACTTTCACTCGCGGGATGATTCCGATGTGTTTGGGCATGTCGAGCATCATCCACTTTTTTCTGTTGGTTGAGGTATACCAGAGGATCCGCGCACTAACTTCAACTCACAGGCGTCAAGACTTGGAGGGTATCGGTAGTGAGAAGAGGGATTGACACAACATTCCGGTCGTGATGATTGAGGGATTGTGTTGTTGCTCAGAACTGTCATGGGAAGCTCGGCTTGAGAGAACATTGGTATGAGTGAAGTTCGTGTCATTGCGGTTCATGCTATATTTCATCTTGGCCTCCAGGAGGAAAGGGGGCTCTCAAGCATATCATACAAACAGCACCTGTTTCAATGCCCCCCCTGTTTCAATCCTGTTCTATATTCTTATCCCTTTTTAGAGAACAAGTCTCTCCAAAGCTCCTTCATTCCATACCCATTCTCTTTATCCTCCTCGGAGACATGCACCGACTGGGCCGTGCCGAGTGACCCAAGCATGCTCGACTTTGGCGGAGGCACGGATACTGACGGACGTGCACGCTCCGATGCACGTCGTCGTATCTCCTCCGCGAGTTGTGGGGCAACATCAGCAAAGCAGGACTTGAGTTCGCGGTCGAGATTGACATATGGCTTTTGAGCCGAGCGCGGCGCTTGTAGATTGTATGAGCGGGCAATTGTGTTGAGTTGCTTCACAGCAAGCTCATGGTATGAGCGTTCAATGGCCATATAACTTTCATCGCGCAGCGGTGGAAGATGGAGTGTATCCTCCACCTGCTCCGTAACAGGTTCGACTGGGGTCTCTGGTAATGCAGACCTCGACACAATCCGTCCATCAGCAGAGATCTCCGAAACCGTATCTCCACTCTTACTATCCCGAAGTGCAGCTTCTATTTTCGCTTTCTCAGCTAAGCGTGCTTCAGCCGCCGCATACCCCCTAGCTCGCTGCATCTGCACTTCCAGAGACCCGCCCTGGCTAGCAATCAACCGTGCAGCATGTCTCCTCCACTCCGTACGTATCCGCTGTCGAAACCGATTCAACTCCGAAGCAAGTTCCTGCTGCTTTTCAATCCACGGCGGGACAATATCCTGTTTCTGGATAATCTTATTCATAAAGTACTCCGTCGTATCGATGAAAGCACTATTCGCATTATGATCCGTCTCGGTATTAACACCCTTCCCACGCTTGATTTTCTCAAATTGGCCTCGCGCAATGGCATCTTCGATCCGCTCGTTGGCGAGAGATGCCAGACCCTGAATAGATATGGGCATGGCGTGTGCGCCGGGCATCAATTTCTCTCTCATTTCTCGTCGCATAGTCGCACGCTGGTCTTCGGAGAGACCCGGGTCTTGGCTAAGTGCGTATTTAGAGGTGCGTTCCTTTGCGGCAGCGAGACGGGCTCCGGTGGAATGCTTGGGTTTGGCGGTTGGTTGGAGGTTCACGGGTTGCGGGATCTTGTATGCGGTTCGGATTGGTTTGCTGGCGTCGTCGAGCATGCGGAGGGCTGAGTCGTGGAGGGTTTCTGTGCCTGTCCATGCTTGAGCTGCGGCTGTATCGCGCGTTCCTTGACCCGCGCTGGACTATAGATTTGGGAGAGGGAGATTAGTTGTATAGATCGGAGCATGGGTTCGGACGCAAGGAAGAGCTTACCGGCATATCGAGAATCGAGTGTGCAGCTGCATGTTCACTCTTGAATGAGGCTGCCTTGACTCGTTCCTCCAGCTGTCTCTTCAAATCTTCTGAGAATCCCGCGTGCTCGATATTGTGGAGCGCTGATCGGCCACCTTCCAGGATCGCATCCTCGGTCATCTGTGACAAGCGGCGAGCCATGGCACCTTCTTCCTTTTCTTCTTTTGGTGCGGCCTCATCCTTGCGCTTTTCTTCCGTTTGCGCGGAGGAAGACGCCGTATTTTGTTGTCTTCGTTGACATGACGCCGAGAAGCACCTGGCTGCGGGAGCTGCACCTCTCGATGCACGTCCAAGCACTCGACAGGATTGAGTGCTCCAAATCTGTGGCCCTGGCATACCAACAACCTTTCACTTAACACCCAGTAAGCTCCTTGACGATGAAAAACAGATTGCCTTGAGTGTAGATAAGAAACAAGTTCCCAAGTGGCAAGCTGCTCAACACACCATCGGCCCCGGAATCCAAGCTGCTTATGTCATCCACCTCCGCGGAGCCCAAAACTTCCAAGTGGATTTTGATGCGCATCTCTCCATTGCAGGCGCGCCAATCTCGATTGCTGTCCACGGAGCTCTTCGCAGCATTTCGACCCGTTCCTTTTCCTATTGTTTCAACGCAGTTCCTTTGGACTGTCCACCTCCTTCATCATGGTTTCCAAGGGCAACGTTACAACCCGGTTGAACCCGCTCCGTCTGAACACCATCAACCACCTCCGTGTCCGCCGGCCGAATCAACATGAGCAGAATGCTTGCGTTACTGTGATGTCTTCAATGCTGAGTATGTCCTTCCTTGGATTTGGAGAACAGAGCTTGTGTGGTTTCCACGATGCGTGGTAGCCAGGTCTGCACAGCACCCGACGAGCAGCCAAAACAGCTCCCGAATTCTTCGCATCGAATCCCTTACTAACCTAACCCTCTTTCACTGCAAATAGACTGCTGGGCCTCCCAGGGATACGGCCACGAGGGCTGTGCCGCCCTCGAGGCGCAATTGCGCAAGTGCATGGACGCACCGGTACGTCTCCTCTCATCTGGTCTCAGCCATCATCCCCATCCCTCCACCTATATTATTTGAGAACACCCACTGACATCACGGTGCAATGTACAGAAATCGCAAGAAAAGAAGAAGAACACCGTCAACTACCACCTGATGAGAATGTACCCCAAGGTCGTGGGTCCGCGCAAGAAGGATGGTGTTCTGGGTTAAATTATTGTCGGGTTCCAACATGGGGCCATTTATCGAATGGGAGTTTTGGGGATCACACACATCTTGTAATGGTCAGAATCCAGGCCAGCGTCAGTGTCAGTGTCAAACACACGAGTCTTGATACTGGCATAGACGGGACTGGACTGGAGACGACCATGTTGTCTGAAGTGATACGGGAGTTGGTCTTGTTTTTTACGCATCTGTACAGTACTTATACCTACGTGGAATATGGCATTGCCTTTGAAAAGAATTGATTGTATCATTATTTCAACATTCTGGAAGGCTGTATCGTGGACACTTCACTAAATCTGCTTATTACTAGACTTTCTGGAACTTCAGGATTAGTTTCTCTCCTCGGGGGTGAACGGTGTAAGCATCAATAGCTTCGATATCATCATCGTTGACGATGGTCGTGCGGAAGTTAGAGTAAATTGCCGCGGCGACGAGTTTCGTTTCTATTGATCCCATTAGCATGTCACTCGTATCCCTTTGGATTGTCTCTTGGAACCATACCTTGAAGCGCGAGATTACTTCCCACACACATCCGCCCTCCACTTCCAAACGCCCAGAACCACCGTCGTCGCTCTTCAAGCTCTTCCAACGAATTCTCCTCTTTAAGCCAGCGCTTCGGCTGCCATGACTCCGGATCCGGGAAGACCTGCGGATTACGATGCAGCGAGTAAGCCTGCGCATTGACGCGAATGTTTCCAGGGATATTATCGTAACCAGCCAGACTGCACGAGGGCTCGGGCGTGACTCGAGGTTGAATACCCGGAATCGGAGCGTGAAGACGGAGTGTCTCCGTGACGATGGCTTCCAGCAAGGGCAAGTTATCAATGGACTTTGCAGGTGGCAATTCCGAGGACTCCGGGAAGAGAATCGGAGAGTCTAGAGTGAGCAGTTCCTCGCGGAGTTGTTCTTGGATCTCTGGGTGTCGGGATAGTTGCCAGAGGAGGTATGTCAGCCCCACAGCGCTGGTTTCAAAGCCCGCGGTGAGTTGGTCGTACATCTCGCACGCGATTTCGTTCAACTGCTGGGCCCGGTCTGGCTTGACGCCTTCCTTGGCAGCTTGTTTATCCAAGCTCTGCTTTAGTTGTTTGTAGACAATGGGTTCCACGGATGGATCGGTCGAGTTCATTGATTGTTCTGCTTTGCCGCAGAGATCTAGAGCCCAGGCGTCGAGCATGTCGTTGGCTGAGTCGCAGTATTTGGGGATGACACGCAGACCCAGACACTTCATCCATCCATTCAGGTACGGCATCTCCTGGTGATAGAACTCGAATGGTTTCCGGCACAGGTACATATGAAGCCAGTGCTTCCGAAATGAATGATCTTGGAGGTGGTTGGTGCCATTCTGCAGACCAAAGAGGTAGCAAGAGACAAAGTCCATAGTCAATCCCTGGTTTAAGTCATGCACATCCAGAGGCTTATCCGAATCTGCAGCCTCTTGCAGGATTGGCAGCAGACGATCCAGGATGACTGCTTTGGAGACAACCCGTAGATTGGGAGATGTCTGCAGCGTTGACTTGGAGTAGATATTGGATAGCATCCTCTTTCGGATGGAATGGGTCTTGCTTCCAACCATAGTGAACATACTCACAGTGCTATCATATCAACATGTTAATTAAATTCCATTCCCGATAACTCAACACAAGACCAACTCACCCCAGCGACCCAAAAACTCTCGGATACCATTCATGTTTCTCAAATCCGCCTGTATAGACAGACTTGATCCCGCCATCAACGCAATTAATCGAAATCTCAGAGGGACCCAATCTCACAATCGGTCCAAGTCTCTCATGCGCAGCCTGAATAGTCCGATTGTTCTGCATCCGAAAACGCCTCCATAGCATCCACACCGGAGAAATAGGCACACTCCAATGAGCATTTGGAATCTTAGCCAGCGGTGAGATGAAAGCAGGGTAAATAATGGCCTTGTATATCACCGCAGCCACGATGGCAACGGCCACCAGGGAAGTCATTGATATAGCCATATTGCAGAATCAGGTGTGCTGGTACAGACCGTCCATGCTCTGTCCGATCCGTTTCGTGTGAAACCTGGATGGTAAGGAACCCCCCGGGACTCTTTATAAGTCCAGACTGGAGAGATTAGCGGGTTTAGGTAATTGAATTGCCAGACCCCGCGTGAGGAGAGAAGGTGTGGGCAATCGGCCCAGTGCCGAACTAGAGAAAGTGTACGCCGGGTGGATCGGACGATGATGAAATTATCCAATCAGATAAGCGCGATTACTGACCGACCCCGTAATCTCGATAAGACCGATAAGAAAGTGAGAAAATGACATAATCGGCGAGTCGGGGGTGGCCGGGATGCACAGTTGATACGGTAAACAAACACGTGTACAGAGTCCTCGAATCATATAAATGACATTCGCATTGAGAAGAAACTATAGACGCATGAGTTTTGGGATTTTTGAATACACTAGAAGAGACAGGTGCGTATGCACGTGAGACACAGCGCAGAGACCAGCTAGCTACGTGCGCGGAGACAAAAAATAAGAGAGAATCCTAAAGTGGATCGGTAGTTGAGTTGGGGCGAAGGAAACGGGGATGACGAGTATTCACAACAAGAGTTCCTCCGATTTCGAAGATATGTATAGCACAACTTAGTTGACGTGGTTGCCGAAGAAACCACCAACTCCCTCACCGACATCGTCGGGGTAGACATAGAATGCCAGAGCAAGAATGAGGTACCTATAAGACAATCGGTTAGATCACGACCATGAGTGCAAGGAGACGAAAGGTGAAAGACATACATTCCCAGGCACATGCCACCCTCCAGATAGTTGGACTTTCCATCCTGAATCAAGAGGGTCACGACCAGGCCAGAAATGAAGAACGCGACGGTCTCAAAGGTCTGGAAGTGAAGAGTCATCTCGATACCCATGATCCAGCCCAGGATGACCAGGAAGGGAGTGACGAAAAGGGCAATCTGCAAGCTGCTACCAATTGCGACGCCAATCGCCAGATCCATCTTATCCTTGTATGCAACCACCACCGCAGTAACGTGCTCGGCAGCATTGCCAACGATAGGAATCAGCACCAGACCAATAAAGGTCTTGCTCATGCCGGTCTTTTCCACGATGCTGTCAATGCTGCCAACCAGGTAATCAGCACAGATGGCCACCAGGATAGTCACGATGATCAGAGCCACAGTGGCAGCCACGGGGTTCAGCAGACGCTCCTCCTCTTCCTCGCCCTCGGCACCCTCGGCACCCTCGGCAGTCTCGGCATCGTTGGACTCCTCGAAGAGATAGGCGTGGGAGTGGAGCTGGAAGTAGAGGTACATCACGTAAATGATGAGCAGGATGATCGAGGTACCGTGGGAGAGGATCAAGATATTGTCCTGTGCGCTTTGCTTGGAGTGGGACAGGGCCGCGTAGAGAGTGGCCGGGATAATCAACGAGGCGGAAGCCACGGCCATCAGGGAGGACATGGTGGAGGCCACGGTAGAGTTGAAGGACTGCTCGCGGTGACGGATACCGCCCACCAGGAAGCAGCAGCCCAGAACCAAAAGGATATTGGAGAGGATACTACCCAGCATACTGGCCTGGACGACACGGATCTGTTTGTCCTTGAGAGCAATGATACTGACCTATAACAGTATCCAAATGATCAGTATTTCCTTCAACGACAAGTCCTCCACAACGAATCGAATACACTTACAATCAACTCAACAGCATTACCAAAAGTAGCATTCATCAGACCACCCAACGCCTGACCCATCGTCGCAGCCAACTCCTCCGTCGCAAAGCTCAGCAGGGAGGCAAGCGGAATGATAGCAAAGAAATTGAGAACAAAGATAGCGCTCGGATCCCAACCGAGGGCTCCCGCGATGATACCCAAAGGAACAAAGACCAACAGAATATTCACATAATCGCGGACCAGAGTCAACCAGGTCAAACGCACGACATGCAGCGGCCAACGCACCCAGGCACGATTATCCTTGGGGTGATGGTGGTGACCACCATGCTCGGTCTGCTCATGGGGCGCCAGGCCCGAGAACGAAGAAGAATGTCCAATATGGCCCAACAACGCGGTCCGCTCACCAGCCTCAACACGGCCATTGCTGGAGGAACTCATTTTCCTAGTGGGACCGAAGCTATAGCTCCGCACCTGCGAGCGAAACCCAACGGAAGCTAAAAAGTGGAAAGACGGGGAGGCAAGTGTCAGTGAGATGTGTAACGGGCCAGTTGTCGGTTACGCAGGCTCATTAGAGGAGGAGTCTCGTTGTCGGGAAGGGGCGGAAGGGGATTTGTTGGTTGGTGGTTCCCGGGTGATAGACAAGGGGAATAATGAAAGAGAAAGGGTTGATGATGAGAGAGGAGAACAGAGCAGGAGACTCAACCTACACATAATTTTCTTTCCTTTGAGCGGCGACCAAGCCAAGCTTCGAACCAAGTCCAAGGAAGCCAACTGGGCCTAATGGAGGAATTGGCGGGGGTGGTTCCAGCCACAAATTCCGTGGTTCCAGTGGTTTAGTTTGCGACGTAACCGGCGGGGGGGAGGAAAGGGAAGCTCCGTGGTGGAAAAAGGGCAAGCGTAAGAGGATTACCGACTAGAGGGAATGGGGAGGGGAGGGGGTCTGTGGAATGATGGAATCCGTGGATAGGGAATGAGGGAATAGGGATGGATGGAGAAATCAGATGGAGAAGATCAGACATGCACAGCCTCGATTGTCCTGATGGACTGATGCAGCATCCAACACTAGCGTCGTTTCGGGAGGTGGTTTCGTTTAGCGGAGGGAGACGAGAGAGCTTGGGAGAGGAGTTGACCAGTTGGAGGAGTTGGGGAGTGAGGAACAGTTGGGAAGAAGCTTGGGCCAGGACTGCTGATCGGGGAGGGGATCCACTCTGATGTCACTGATTGGATCCGCCCAGGGCCAAGAAATGCACTGCCACAGACAAATGATGCATTTAACAAGGATTCGGTTATGGGTTCAGTCAGGTCAGAAAATTGCCAAGTACATACTACAGGAACCATGTTCAATGGTTAAATTGTGGCTGGTCATATTCACTCAACATGTAGCGTTGCACTATTTAATTTTCCACATTGAGTATTTACATCCATAAAAGCAAGACGAAAAAGTATAAACTATGCGAGATAGGAACTTGGGACTATGAACTAGCAGTAACATGGTATGGTATCTATCTCATAACACCTTCCAAACAAGATGGAAAAGAAAAAGTCCCCCGATCCACAGGTAAACACAAACAAAGAAAAAGACAAGAGGTAGACTCAAAATGGTAAGAAGAATCAAAAAAGAAAATTAGCAAAGGGAAGGGAAAGTTTACATCAAAGAAGTAGTAGGTCACATCAAGAAAGAGAAGAAGAGAGGAAGGGAGCGTCAACATGAAAAAGGGGAACAAAAAGAGGGAGGGTATAATAGCAAGTAGAAGAAGGACCAATCCAAGACTTTACTCCTCTTGCAATGTCCCATTAGCCTTAAAATCCATCCGACTAGTCTTCCGCCCAACCCCCTTCAAAAGACTAAACCGACGGAAAACCGAGTCACGCATGCCATTATTATTATGGGCGCCATTAACCGGCTGCTGCGCAGAGACTGATGCCCGCGACGTGCCCCCGTTCAAACTCCCTGCCTGGTCGCGACTCGTGTGGGCACTGTCCCGCGTCACTGGGCGCGAATAATCGCGCGTCGAAGGGATGGTAGACCAGCCTCCACTGGAGGCAGGAGGAGCTGGACGCTCGGATGGCGAGCCGACCGCACCGGTAGCAGCTGGGCCGCCGCGGTGCTGGGAGCCCGCGCGACTGCGGCCGTCATGGGACTGGGCGGCTGTGTCACTTCGTGAGGGCCGTTTCTTTAGAGATGTGCCGTGGATCATCTCCTCGCCGACGGCAGCTACGGAGGGAGAAGATCCATGCTTGATCTTGTCGCCGCCGAACCAGCTGCGCCGCTTGTCACTCTTACCACCCCGGGATTGACTCGTGGCTCGACTGTGAATGGTGGCGGTGTCGTCCTCGGGTGTCTCCTCAAGGTCACCTGTACCGTTCAGCGCATTCAGGGCCTTCTCGGGGGACTGCTGGATCGTGAAAATGGAGTTCGAGGCGCCGTGCGACCGCTTGAACGGGTTGATTATGCTGATCCGATGGCTGACCGATTGCCGTTCTGGGCGCTTACGGTGGTGCGTATTACCCCGGGACGCCCGGATAAGCTCCTGCTCCGGGCTGACAGATCGCTGCACAGCCTGTTTGCGACGCGTCTCTGATGAGGGAGTCCGGCGGGCAGGCTGGGTAGGTGTCGGTGATGAGTATTCCGGCGGGGTGGTCGAGAGGGACGCAAGTTCGGGTTCAAAGACGGCCTCAAAGCGACGGAGCAGCTCAGCTTGAGTAGCTTGCTGAGCGGGACGCTGATAAAGAGACAGCGCATGCTTGATGGCCAGAGCATGGTCGATAAGCGCGACTGCGAGAGCATTCTCCATCGGGTCCATGGTCTCTGGAGTCTCTTCTTCATCATCCATCTCGTCATCATCGTCCTCGGTCTCTGCCGTCTCCTCGTTCTTGCTCTCCTTAGTTCCTTGAGCACCGCTGAGGAACGCGCGGTAAACAGCAACGCAGTTCGTCGGGGAGGAGCGCGTCTCCAGTAGCTGCTCCAAAGCCTCGGTGAGATTCGATAAGCCATTGTCCTCACCCGAGGCAGCCCGACGCTCCAGAAGCTGTAGTTCCTGCGTCTTGCGCCATGTCCGTTCAATGGCAGTCTGCAGGGGAGACAGGGCAATCTCCTTGACGGCAATAATTTCGCTACGGCGAAGGATATTCGGGAAAGGCTCCGCGGTACTGAAGATAAGTTTCTCAACATACTGCTCACGCACATCCGAGCTGCTTGTGTGTCGCCTAGACGTAGCCGAGAAGCGAGACGGATCCGAAATCAACAGGTGCTCACGAACGGAACCAGGCACCTTCGACCGTTGATACACGGGATGAGAAATATCACGATGGGCCGTGACACCGCTGATCCGAAGGAACTGACCCTCGTAATCAGGAATTTCACTGGATGACATGATCTGCGCAGTAGGGTGCTCCCGCTGCATACGATCCACAAACGACGCCATACGTTCCGTAGGGGATCCTTCAAAGATGAACTCCTTATCACGCAGGCTGGGCGGGAATCCGAGACCCTTGTAGACGACGCGGAAGTACCGAGGGAATTGTTTGCCGCCCTTGGCGATAAAGTCATGAATACGAGCCATAGAGCTCTGCGCGCGGGAAAGTTTGGCGAAATCCATTGTCGTGCTCTCGTAGTGTGCTGCGAGTTCTTTGTAGCAAGCCAAAGCAGGAGCCCAGGCCATGGCGTTCTCAAAGTGCTGGATGATCGAAAAGTACAATGACTCCTTTCGCTCGAAGGCAGTCTGAGCCGGGAAGGCCGGTGTCAGTAGCTCGGGAAGAGGCTTGTTGACGTCCCAATCGTAGAGGTCGGCATGGAACTGGAGTGCCAGACCGGCTTCAGTGAAGTTGTCATAGGCGGACTGGTGGTCGGCAAGCTCATGGACATAACGGATGAAGATATCCTCGCGGCCCATGTCCTTCATGTACTCCATGAGCTTCAAGGCATGGAGGCTCTGGGTCGAAGTGCTGCTCTGCGAGGCAACCAGCAGGTCGAGGAGTTCATCAACTGTAGCAATCAGGCCCTTAACCGCATTGAACAGGTCCTCATCAAATTCCGCATCCCCTTCAAACAAGTCCAGCAATTCACCAATGAAAATCTTCTGGCTGACACTTTCACTCATATGCTTGACCTTGAACAGAGAGTCCAGACTGGAAATGATTTCGGTCTCGATAATTGAGATATCCTGGTTAAGATCCCACTCACTGAGAATCATCGTCCGGAGAATGTGAACAGCAGCATGACGAAGACCCTCGTGCACGCTCAGACACAGCCCAATGATAGGAGGCACCAGGTTCGGTACATACTGAACCTGGTAACCACCCAGCTTCTTCAAACCGAATCGTTCTCGCTCTTCATCGGTGGTGTCCCAACCAATGGCCTCCCACGTAGAATGCAGCAGATCGGCACCCTGCTCACGGACATCGCCCGCAATCTTCCAGACCGCGCGGCGCTTCTGCTCGGGGAAGGTCTCCAAAGCCAGGGCGTCACTAGAAATCACCTTCAGTAACGTCGTGAAGAATGACTCCCAGAGTTTTGTGTCGAAGTCGTCAGCATCATCAGCATCGGGAAGTAGCTTATCAATCAGGAGCAGAGCAAGGTGCTCCAAACCCTTGATTGCTGCGCGGTGATTGTACACGTGAATACTAAACCAGCTCTCCGGGTAGGCCTCGCAATCGATGATAGAGTTGTGTGCCTCGAGAGCCTGACCAACAAAGGTCGCGAGCTCCAGCTCATTGAGGTTGGGAGTCTTGGGTGACACGATCTTGGAAATGGCTGCCATGATCGCAGACAACTCGACCAACGCTTCATCGAACCTCTGAGGAGTCTTGGAGACCTTGACCTGGAAGGGGAAAGACTTGCTAAAGAGGAGAGACAAGTATTCCGTTTCATCCACTCCCTCCGCAGAAATAGCACAGTAAGAGGCAACAATGCTCGGCATGAAATCGTAAAGTTGAGGATGAGACTGGGTCAGCAACTGGGCCACAATTGCACTGCTGAGCCGAACCTGGTCACGATACTGATCAGACACGCTGGTAGTCGAGCCCCAGTAAGGGGTCAACCAGCCCACGCAGCTAGAGATCAGAGTCTGTCTCTCGTCTCCGGAAGCAAAAATCTCGAACTGCGTGTAGCTCTGGATGAGGACCAGCTTGTAAAGAACCAACATGCCCGTCACATCCTTGCAGGAATCCATGAAACTTAAAGCAATCATAATCATCTCGTCGCGGCCAAGAACCTTGGAGAGCTCAGGGAGCCAATAGTGGAAGTGCTGCACAATCAAAGTCTTGCTTCCGACCAACGCTGGGGAAGAGTTCTTCATAAGGCTTTCCATGGACTTGAAGATCGTGTGCAAGTCCCGGTTGAAGGTTGACTGAACCGAGGTAATGCCGATACCTTCTTCCTTCGCTTTCTGCTGCTCACGGGCATTGATGATGAACTTGAGCAGGTGTCGTCCAACCTTGAACGCGGCGCGGAGGTTACGGGACTGGTGGACATCGGTAGCGGCATTCAGAAGGCGCAGGTAGCTCCGAATAAGGCATGGCGTCACGAATGGGAAATTGAATTGTTCGTCCGCATAGTGGTCAACCAGAGGGCCCAAATTGAAACGGCGATCATGAACGATGCCGAGCACGGTGACCAGGTTGTTGAAAATCAGATCCTCATATTCCTCGTTGCCGGCGTTCTCAACCAGAATGCCGAAGAGTGCATCGAATACTCCACGGAGTTGCTTGACGATCTCCATCTCCGGGACGAAAAGCAAGCGCTTGAGGGTATTCAGCACCTCGTCAACGGGCCGCTCTTTCCAGTTCAACAGGCTCAAAATAACCTGATCCTGGGAGTACTCCGTGCTGCAGAGATGAGTCTGGAGGCGCAAAGTTGCCAAAGGGCCCGTAACCGCTTCGTCTTTGGCCGACTCATTCTTACCCAAGGCACTCCACGGAAGATTCAAGTACGCGCCCTTTCCGTTCTCAATACTAGATGTCTGCTTGTCATAGGCATGGAGCAGCAGGGAATGCTGACCATCACGGATGAAAGCCTGCTGGTCCCAAAGAGGCATCCAGGCGAGGGCAAAGGGAAACTCTGGCGCATCGGCAACGCTCATGATCATGTGCGAGCCGGGGATCTTCTCAGTGGGGATGTTCAGGCGAATAGTCTGGTACCAGGGTGTGCCCCGTTCGGCAATTGTCGTCCGCCAAGCAGTGTGTGACGTGTTAGCAGATGAAGGGAAGACGCATTTATCCACCCGCGCACCAGAGGCATCGCGGACTTCTAGTGTAAGCTGGAGGTTGCGAAGATCGGTAGTTGACTGCAGAGAAACCTGGCCAGCCGTTGGGTGAGACAGAAGAGCATCTGTAGGGAAAATAGCCTGCGAAATCGTCACGTAGATATCTGATCGTGGCTTGGTGGGTGCCTTGGAGAAACCGATACGGCGGGTCTGTACAACATCCTGGAGTATTGTCGGGTTCTGGCGCACGAGGGTTTCTGGGTCGGTACTAGTGAATGGATGCAGATGTATGTGCAATCGAGCAGTATCTGCACGTACATACCGACCAGACGGGCTAGGGAGGAGAGTATGCAGTAGCTTTTCAAACCCGTCTGGATGTCCCTCGCCTTCTTCGCCTTCTCGAGGGGGAGACCAGATATTGATGACGGATTCCGTGTCCTTGTCTTGTCGTAGAATTGGAGATACCTCCAGGATACCCACACCGATGGTCCGAATGGCAGAGCTTTCTTTCGTTGGGGTAGGCTGGGGCGTATTTGGATCTTGCGGAGCGGACGAGCTACTCGACGACCGCGGAGCTCCTGGAGCAGCAGACCTAGGTGTTTGGTCCAAACTGGGCGAGCCTCGAGTCTTGGGTGCCCACATCATGCTGCGCCGTGTTCGCAGACTGCCCTTAACCGAAGGCTGGACTCCGCCAGTTGCAGCTGCTTTTGAAGCCGCAGAGCCTTCGCGTGATATCGATGATCTTGAGACGGGAATGTTGTCGACGGTCGACCGGGATTCTGCCGCACGCACGGAGGCAACAACATAGAGCTGGCGGCCATTCGGGGAGCCATCTCCAATATCCGTTGCAGCGAGCTCGGTGAAGAGCGTCTTTAGTTTACTGCTTTGGGTCAAACTGACAAACTTATCAGGAGATGGTATATCGAGGCTGTAGGTTTCAGACATTGGATTGAATATGCCAGAGTCAGACCGCGAATACAGCTGAATCCCGAGAGAAACAGGTCCCGGGGCATTCCCCGATACTGCGTTGATCTCCAGCAAGAGGTGGTTCAGAGCAGTAGTATCGGAGTTGGCGACGGGGCTGCTATCGAGCATGCTCATTTCGGACTGGAGCTTCGCAAGTTGAATTGCCGAGTCTTCACCCGTCAACAATCGGCCTCGCTGCTCGGGATCCCGTACGATGGTGTCCCCACTCAGCATCTTGTTGGCCCTGACAAGCTTCCAGACTGTCTCATCCCGAAGCGACTCCTTCTCTTTGCCCGTCAACACATTGTGCAGCAATTGGCGTCTCGCGAAATCCAGTTCCTGGACGATTGTCGACATTTCCTCCAACACATCATACTGACGAGCCAGGAGCAGCTCGTGCAAGTTCGTCGAGTGCCATTCACGCAAGCAGGAGGCGATTTCGTCGACCAATGGCTCCGTTAGAGACGTGGGTGTCTCGTCGCCAATCTTGAGCATCGGCACGGGGGCAGCGGGCTTTGGCGCATCGGGGTCGCGCGGAGCGAGGGTCACAGGTGTATGCGGGATCGAACCGGTTCGATAGGTATGCGCGGAATTCGGGTTGGATAGATCAGACTCGTCTATTTTGTGAATCACAATCTGTGCGGGCTTGCCCTTCTTCGCAACTACCACCTCCGACACCTCACCGCCAGCCTGGGATTCGGTGACCGAGTAGGCCACACTGCTGCGCGACACCAGGTCGGCCTCTAGTCCCGACAGACCTGGCAGGGTCAGGCGATCTACACTTTTCCGGTCGCCATTGAGTAGAGCCTTATATCCCTCGCCGTCGCCAAGCACTTCCCGGATCTCAACACAGTTCCGCGGAAAGATACCCGAGAAGACGCGGGCCTCGAGTGTCAGGCCCTTGGTACTTGTCAAACCCGCCAGCAAGGACGGTGGCGCAACAAGATATCCGCGGCACCATTCGCCGTCTAAACCACCTTGTTCAATAATATACAATTCATCGCCGAGTTCGAGGGGGAGGTCCGCAGGAGAGGAGGGGTGAAACGGATAGATGGCCACCGCAAAAGCAATGCGAGGCAGCGGCCGCCAGGGCATGACAGCGGCGACGAGACTAGGTCTAGCCGGCGCGATCTTGATAGACGAGGCCACGAGCTTCGGCGCTCAGGATTGTCGATTGTGTGTCAATCCCCGCAATGGACGGACTGGGGAATTCCGATCGCAAGAATTCCACAGGCAAGGGAGGGTCCGGGGGGAGGTTCACGACGGGAGAATGTTGGTTTGGTCAATCGAACGCGACATGCAGAGGGGATTCCCGCTCGTTGGGGTCCGGGGAGAGGATCGGAGAGGAAATGGTTTGTGCGATCGAAGGTATGCGACAGCTCGAGAGATCTAGCGGGTCATTATTAGGAGGGCGCTGGGGTACGGAGAAGAGGAGATGGTGGTGATGGTTGGTATCAATCGGCACGGGGCTGTTGGGGGCCAAAGGGGTGGGAAGGACGTTTGAAGAAGAAGCAAAAGGCAAATCGGACGATCGAAACAGTTGGCACGATGCCTCGACACCGCAATCGACGGCTCGAAGGGTCCAAAGAGTCGCATTGGGTAACCGTGCCCCCCCCCCTTGCGAAACCTTTCGCGTTGTGGAGACGAACTTCCAGCCCTTGGCGAAGAACAGTGGGGAAGAAACCAGGGGTTTTGGGTAGAGGAGAAGAATACTCACAGTAGAAAGAAAAGTATTACAAGAATAAAAGGAATTGAGAAAAATTCAAGACAAGCACAAAGGATATCACCGGCGAAGAATAAGAAGAAAGGAACAAACGGGGATGACACGAGAGAGAAAGCAAGAAAACGATCCAAGAGCACGCAAATCACCGATCTTCAAATCTCCCCACACCGACCGCTGGGATGGACGGAGTACAGAGTACAGGTTCAGAATGCTTAGGCCAATTGACAAGCCCGTGGGTTTCAGCAGGGGAGGATAACTGCTGCTAGATCTGATGGCTACATGTTGAGATCAATTGACCTATATGCATCTGGATATTTTAGCTTTGTGATACGTTTACTTGGTTGTTCTACTTTTGTTACTTTGTTACTATGGTTATTTCCCCCCAACAGGCCTCGGAAGAACCCCGTCCGGCCAATCTATGCTTAATTACGATCAATTAACCGTTGACGACTCCTAAGCAATAATCATTGGTCCGTTATCTACTTTAATAATATCACTGGTTTCATGTCACAGAATATATACGTAGCCTTAATTCTGCAGTTACCCACTCTTGAACTAATTAAACTGGTCTCGTAGTCACGTTTGTTCGAGTCCAAAGGCCCAAAAAGCACAGACCAGCATGTTGCCCCTGAGCGGGAAAATGAGACGGGCTCGAACCAGTGGGCCTGGTTAGCCAGGCATCCAATCACGGGGCACGGGACGGCTGAGCAGAACCGAAAAGGGTTGGTACGATCATGACTAATAACCAAGTATGGAGCACGTACTCACAGACAGTGTGTATTAAAAGGACATTTCAACTCGAGTGAAGAAAACAAACAAATCTTCCTACAGAACAGTATATCATAAGCGGGCTATAGACGTGACACGAAGAACGGCAGAACCCATACGCCCAGGCTGATGTGACCCAAATGTCCGTTGCAATCCCCAAACACAACAAGGAAACATCCAAAGCAACAAGGGAAAACATGAGAAAAAAAAAACATCTCTAGAAGAAACAACATTATTAAGAAGGACCTCATTTCCGGAACATCGTCACGGCATCCTCCTTGCGCCACTCCATCTCCAACTGTCCCTCATACACCGTATCGATGATTCGTCGAGTCCGGTCCCATGCATTCTCATACCGAATCTCACACTCCCGAATCACCTTCAGCACCAGGCTGCGGCTGAGACCAGGGTCATCGGCATCGCCAAAGTGCTTCTCAACGCGCTTCTTCAGCATATCCACGCCACGCTTGATTTCCTTGGCATCATACGAGGAGAGCACCTTCTTGGCCACCATGCGGGAGTGGCTGGCGCGCGTGGCAATGTCTGCCGTACCATTGGCCTGCAGGGTCTCGACAGACTGGATGAAATCAAGCAATTTCCCAAGAGGCCGATGAATGACGGCGTCGAGGTAAAGCTTCATGTGCTCGTCAAAGTCCTGGCGTGCTCGGTCCGCCCAGCGTTCGAGCACAGGCAGACTGTGGACATCAACCTCCTCGACGTAGTGGTTCATATTCTCAATGAGTAGAATGTGGTAGTTGAGCACCTCCTTGTCCTCGGGATCTCCGGCGCTGGCTGCCACTCCTGGTGGCTGGCCAGGTGCTTCCTTGGCGATGAATTTGAGAGACTCCCACATGGCCCGGTTGATGCGGTCGTATGCATCGTTGACACTGATACGGATATCACAGGTCTCGGCAACCGAGTTGGCCAGCATGTTTTCAACGGCCGTGGAGAAGTTGGGGAAAACTCGCATAAAGGAAATGACACCCTTCCGCTTGTTGACCTTGACCTTGGTGTCCTCGATGCCGCGGATCTGTTCATCCACGAACCGATTGAATAGGCCCATCAAGCGCGAGTGGATCTTTTGGAGAGAGTGAATGATGAATTCTTGATTAGTGTCGTCGAGTTCAGTCATAGCTGACTCGAGAGCGAATAGGATGCCA
Organism: Penicillium subrubescens; assembly: GCF_028828155.1. Lineage (NCBI taxonomy): Eukaryota > Fungi > Ascomycota > Eurotiomycetes > Eurotiales > Aspergillaceae > Penicillium > Penicillium subrubescens. Next base: position 2,948,900 of record NW_026643151.1, on the reverse strand, counting down.
ATCCCTTGCCTAAAGGGAGAGATGTGTGTTAGCGGGCTAGGTCGTTGCATTTCATTCGAAGAGCAAAGGTAGGGGAAAAACTTACATGGGATCAGCTTGCACTGCCCAATCCACCATGCTCTGCAGGTCATTAGGCCAGAAAGAGTAGATTTCATCCATGATCTGCTCAACGCGCTTAGCCATTTGGCGGTCGGGATCAGGGGACTGTTTAACAGTGAAGTCGGGACACTGGCGATTCTCTGGGCTAGCAGCAGCTACCAGATCCGAGAAGTCGGCGGTGGCAAGAGAGTTAAGTTGGAAGAATTGAACAACAAAATTCTGCTCGTCTGTAATCATGTGCAGTGTCTCTCGTAGGCCTGAAGCAAATGCTTCGCACGGCTCGACCTTGCTGGTGGGTTTCTTTTCGCTCGAAGCCAAGCGTAGGCCAGTTGCAGCTCGGATCGTCTTGCCGCGGCGAACGGTCAGCTTGCGGGCAGCCATAGTTATACCCTCACCCTCCTTCTCTTTTTCTTGGTGGGTAAAAAGAAGTTCCTGCTCCTCTCCAGTGGGCTTGCGAGCCGCCTTCTTCCACGCCAGTGTGTTGTCACGGAAGTCATTTTGGTAAGATGGCTTAGATTGTTGTTCATAAAGCTGAACAAGGTCATGCCATTCCGACGTGCTGACTTCCTTTGCAAAGAGCATCAACGGGTTATATCGCCACACTTCCTCACGGAATTTCTGTCGTGCAGAACCGTCCAGCTTCATGGGGTCTCTGGGCGAGCCAGCAACGGCATCGGCCCGTTTCTGTTCCGCCGTCTTGAAGGCGACAGCCATGAATGGCTTCAGACGCTGAAGGAAGGTCAAGGCAGCTTGGCGGTACTCGCCCTTTCTTTCCTTGATGGCGCGCATTTGACCAATCTCAGTATTGGCGTAAACACCCACGCTGGCATCGGCCTGCCTCTTCTGGTTTTGCCCAATATCAGCATCGATCATCAGCATCGCCTTGTACAGCGTCGAGAGCGCTGATTCGGTTTCCTTCAACCCTTCCGGGTTAGTCAAAGAGGCCTCCCTCAAGGGACGGATATCGGCCGGAGAAATTGACAGTGTCTTGAGGAGAGTATGTAACTCGTTCTGGAGTAGCTTTTGATTGGCCGTCTGCACCTGCAAACCTTGAGACTGAGCTTCGATGAATGCGACGTCCTCGTGTAGTGTATTCAACTCATGCGAGTAAAGAGTAAGCAAGCCATCCAGCTCTTCGCACTCTTCAATGGTTTTCTCAATCAGGACAGCCAGCTGTTCCACCTTGCCTTCTTGCTGTTCAAGGTTACCCAGCCAGCTGGTTGCTTCAACGCGGCCTATCTCACGGCGGACGTCTGCTTCTAGATCCTCAATCTTCTGCTCGTCGCCCAGTCGCCCGTTCCATCCCAAATCCGTCAAAATATCATCAAAGTCAATACCACGTCCATCCAGGACACTATGGTCGATCCCAAGGGATTGGCAGTATTTGATGGTATGATCTTCACGGCGCTTTCTACGACGACCCTGGGCGCCCGGGGAAGGACTTCTGGCGTGGCTTTCCACCTTTGAGAGTTCTGACAGACCATCTTTAGATTCTGCCGCTGGTGTAGGTTCTGAAGGAGGTAAAGACTCCTCACCGAGATGTTGTGTGATTTCGACAGTTGGTGTCACGGACTGTGGAGTGGCAGTCGCGGGTGGCGCAGATACTGTTGATGCTGCCGACGTCTCTCGCTCTGCGGTCTCATCTGGTGCAGCCTTCGTGATATCGTTGGCAGATCTAGATGGGGCTGGGACAACGCCAGTGATACCATCGGGGCCCATAGCCTCAGCCTGCTGCTTTTTGGCTGCTGCAAGGAGACGTTCGCCCGCTCCGCCAGGGCGTGGTTTGAAGGCACCATAGGTAGTAGCAGCCTTGCGGAAAGCACTTGCAATGTCCTTTGCGGACTTTTTCTTGATCATTGGGCCTAGACCTGGGCGATGTGCCTCTGAATCTTCATCGGCGGGCTTGGGTGGACTGGCAAGAGTCTCATCTTTCGAGGCTCTAGGTTCCGCCACCGGAGATTTGGGTGTTCCTTCGGCCGCCGCTGCAGGTGCTACTACTTCAGGCTCCGCAGCTGGCGGTGATGATGGATGTTCTACTTCAGGCGGCGGTGCGGGCTTGGGTACTTCCGCAGCGGCTGTAGGGGCAGTGGTGGTTTCTGGTGTAGGTTCTTGAGCCGCTGCGGACGCTTTCTCAGGAGCATCGCGATATGGAGACTTCGGTCCAATGCTGCTTCCAGGACTGGCAGTGATGCCCCGGTTCTCATTGGTAAATGACCCCGGTGTCGTGGGGCGCAGGGCATCTGTACTGCGCTTCGGTTCCAAAGGTCTTGGTTCGGGTGCACGAGCTGGCATGAGTGATGCCGGGATTTGCGCTGAGCGGCCCTCCCGAGAAGATGGAGGTCGGATCTCGTCTTGTGCAGTCCCCTGGTTATTCTCATCGCCAGTCTGTAAAAATGTTGTGGGGGGTTCTCTGCTTTTCGGTTCCGCGCGCGGGGGTGGCACGTTAGCTGGTGGATTCTGAGGCGGGCCGAATGGTGAAGGGGCCGGCTTTGACGCAGTAGATGGACGACTCATCTGCTCACGGCTCTTTTGAGATCGAAGAACAGGGTCTTCGGAGGGCCTCCGTCGAACCTCACGAGCTCCATCGCGGCTTGGGTCACGAGTGAATGGTGCCTGCGGGGGAGGTGGATGTTGAAGAGGCGACGGGGTTTCCGCCGACGAGTCAGGACCACCTCGCGAGCCGGGTGGAACTGGTGAAGGCGCCGAGGGACCTGTACTGCCTGCAAGCAGTTGTCTTTCTCTCTCGTCAAACCCAATTAGGTTCGGCACTTTGCCTCCGGTATATTTCTTGTAAATCTTCACCAGGCTGCCAATGAAGAACTCCTTCTCCTTGGAACTTCTGGCATGCCAATAGTATGGTTTTCCAATGCTCACCACGAATCCAACACTTCCCGCCCAGTCCTTATGCTGTTGTTCGGTTGGTGATTTCGGCACAAAAGCGCTGTACGATTGAATCCCAGTGAGGTCGTCCAACATCCACGTCTTTCCAATGGAAAAGGTGCCATCATTATTCTCGCGCGCTTTGTGCATTCGAACACGACCTGATCTTCGAACAGAAACTATAATGACGCGAGGTTTCTTGTTGTTCGGAGCTGAGTCCGGTGGGGCAGGGGTCGAGGGGTGCGCCGCATCTTCCGTGATGCGGACATGGATAATATAAGATTCAATCACTACAAGCACGAAGACAGTCAGCTTAGAGAGCTACCATAGGGTTTGACTCGGTCCGGCGATATCAGAGTATCCTTTAAGCGACAGACTAGCCATGGCGTGGTCGGCCGAGTGGTGTGAGACGTCGCTTCAGCCTAGGTGTTCCCATCCCCTGAAAAGGGAGGAGGGGTAACCCCCTTTGTCGTCGCCGAGGGGCATATAGGCTCCTTTCACGTACAGGTTCCATCATTATCCTTCTTAGAGTAGCAGCTTTGGATGATGCGCTTCTTCTCATCCTCGAACTTCTCCGCCCTCGACATGGATGTATCTCCCGACCCGGGGCCAGACCCGGAGCCATTGCGAGGATCAGCTCCGCGTCGCGCATCATTCGTCGGCGGCGGACGGGGACGGTCACGGCTGTTCATCATCGTGTCTCTGCTCAAGCGGGGGTCACCGGATTCGTTTGTAGGATTCGCAAGATCAAGGAGACATGGTGGGACACCGGGGTACGTCTACCGGTGGTCTTGCGCGCGCACAGTGCTCAGAGCCGAATTGAGGTCCGCTATGGAGATTAGCAGACGCGATGTTCAACCACAGGAAGTTAAGGCGCAAAGAAGTGGCTCGTTGAATGCAATGCCAAGTGGGAGGAGTTGGAGGTGAATTAGCTCATTATGTTTGGGGTTGCGGGCAGGGCGGAGAAAGCTCGTGGGAGCAAGTCATTGGTCTAGTTACGTCGACTTGAACCCGCCTTCTTGAACCTCGTGGCGAGCAGGGAACTGATCCTCTACTAGTCTCTCTATTATACTCTCTTCTAACGTTCGATTTTGTCTTCATCATTTCTTCCCGACCTCACTCTTACACTCATACTCATAGTCAATCTGTCAGGCACCACGGCACCAACATCCAGTCACGTGTAGCTTACATCTGGACAACCGCTCCGCCCGCTATCATTCGGTGGTTCCACCAATCATCATTGAGAATCAACTCACCGCCTTGTCTATACTTTTTTTTCCCGCATTTTTTTGGTTCCTGAAAGAGACTCTAAATACTTCAATTTCCATCCTCGTGCCATTCTACTTCTTGGTCATTCAGAGTGACCGCCCAACTGAGACACACACATCTATCTCAGTCAGGAATCATGGCCCCTTCAAAGAAGGCTTCGACCAAGAAGGTAGATTTTTCATTCCTTGCAGCCGTTTCCCACCAGAACATTGTTCTAACTTGACGTTCATGAGCAGGTCGAGAAGAAAACCACCACTACCACCCTCCCTCCTCAGTTGCTCGCCGCAGTTGCGTCCTTCCTCTCCAAGAATGGCTTCTCTGCTACCAGCACTGCCTTTGCCGACGAGCTGAAGAAGAATGGCAACGCCAAGGCCGATGCTAAAAACGCCCCATCTTTGGTCGAACTCTTCCAGACCTGGGACAAGACCTCCAGCGGCTCAAACAGCAGCTCCGAGAGTGACAGCAGCGACAGCGATTCTAGCGACTCCGATGTGAGCATGGGAGATGCTCCCAAGGCCCGCTCTGCATCTCCGTCGTCTTCCTCTTCCTCTTCGAGCTCCGACAGTGACGCCGATGATGAGGAGGAAGATACTGCGGCTCTCACTCCTGCCCCTTCTACCAAGAAGCCCGCCGGTGTTAAGCGCAAGGCCGAATCTAGCAGCTCATCTGAGTCCAGCTCGGACTCTGAATCTGAGGATGAGGCTCCCAAGACGAAGAAGGCTAAGGTCTCCAAGGCAGAGTCTTCGTCCGAGTCTAGCTCTGACTCCGACTCCGACTCCGATTCTAGCTCAAGCAGCTCGTCCAGCTCCAGCTCGAGCTCCAGCTCTAGCTCCGATTCTGACTCCTCTGACTCTTCTAACTCTTCCGATTCAGAGGCAGAGGCCGCCAAGAAGGCCGACGCGAAGGTCCTGAAGAAGGCTGTCAAGACCCCGCTTCCCGAGTCTTCCAGCTCCAGCAGCTCCAGCTCTTCCTCCGATAGTAGCTCTGACAGCTCTGATGATGAGAAGACTGGCGGTGTCCCCGTTTCCAGCAACTCCTCTTCCGATACCAGTGCAACGATGTCTGCCTCTCCCGCTGCCGAGAGCAAGCCTGTGAAGCAGGCCCAGAGTTCTTCTTCCAGCGCCAGCCCTGCGCCCGGAAATGGATCGACCAAAAAGAAGCACGTTGGCGCCCGCCCTACCCCTCTGGCCGCTCTGAGCCAGCAGCCGTATGACGCCATCTCCAACGAATATATTCCTTACGCTTACGCAGAGCGTGCCTACGCCGACCTCTCGGTCACTCGCGGCAAGGGATTCACCAAGGAGAAGAACAAGAAGAAGCGCGGCTCCTACCGTGGTGGCCCCATCGATATCGCCGGTGGCAAGTCGTTCAAGTTCGACGATTAAACGATCTTCCTGGTGCCACTACTTTAATTGCTTTCTTCTTTTGACCGTTAATGATGCCAATAGAGGCTGCATTAGCTTTTCCCGAAACATGTTCAACTACAGATGTTGCTCTCAAATCGGCTGTCCTCATTCCTTTTTTTTTTCTGTTGCTGTCTGAGAGGGTTTGACACGCTCACTGTAACGTGGTGTTTTAGCTTTCGATGACCATATGACGTCGCTATTCACGTACTTTGCTCCCCTTGGATGAGCGACCCTTTTTACTCAGCATGGCGCTTACGGAGCTTCGGACGAATTTCTCTTCTGCGACTGTTTTACATATTTGCTTGCATCTGCTAGATTACCACTCAAAAGTTCGAAATTTCTCAGACTAGTCAACCTGTTTCCATCTAAGTCTATCTATGTAGTCTATGTAAGGATGCGGTATACTATGCAATTCTAGACTTTAGCCATCCTGTCGCCGCCAGGCCCCAGGCTTCTCTAACGCCTCCCACCGATGATCCCAACCAGTCACCACATCCCTCCGAGAGTCATCGAGACCGAACTTCCAGGAGCTATGCTGCTTTCTCAACTTCGAGGTAGTACTCAAATCACGTTGATCCGGTCTCTCATATCCCGCCACCGTGAAAAAGCTAGACCCATCTGCTGGCTTCATCTCTGCATCAAAGCCAAGATTGAGATTGCAGTCGTACCACTCCTTGGCTGGCCCGGTCAGGTCGTCCGTTGATGCAAAGTCAAGCCGGATGAGTCCACCTGCTACACCGGTGTAGACGGTTGGTGAGGATGGCGAGGGCATGGACATGCTGTATATGGGACCTCGGTACGGATAAGCCCTGCGCCGACGGGAATTGATATGTCGGTTGAAGATGGCAGGCGGTTGGGCAGAAAGGAAAATGTTAAAATCCTTGCTTGGATACTGGCCATGGTTGTGGGCAATTGGGACGTTGCTGGGGGCTTTTGGTCGAGCACCCTGGGCTTCCAGGTAACTGTAGCTCGTGCAGCGGAGATCGAATAGTTTAATCAGGGCATTGCCCCCGGATCCAACTAGAAATCGGTCGTGTCCAAACGCCCGCACACTGTATATAAAATTGTCGTCTGTGGGATCTTCGTATGTTGTTTCATAGGCCCGGGGAGACCTGAGATCGTGAAGGCTGTGGATTCGGTTAGCGCGACGGTCAGGAAGTTACATGGATGATTAGCCTAATACCGGACTTTGCGGTCGCCCCATGCAGCAAGAAAAACATCACCAGGTGACCCAGCCAAGGGATGGTTGTTGAGGGGCTCGATGGCGCTGATGGCCTGACAAGTATAATCGCCCAATCTATCTTCCACTTCCTGGGAAGATATTCCTATTGTCTCTTCGGGAAAGATGCCGTCCGGCGAAATTCTTGAAACAACCAGAGAGTCTTTAGCGTCCATAGTAGCCACAGCAATCCGCGACGATGAAAGCAGCTTCGCCTTCCGGCCACGAGAAGATCGCTCCGGGCGAATCCACGCAAACGGTTGGACATCTTCACCGTCGGTAGAAGTATGATAAAGTGCAGTTGAACCTTGAAGAAACTGAGCACACAGTATTGGATTGGAGCCATGCATCAAGTCTGTCTCGTTGAGTTCCAATCCTTCGGTCTGAAACGTCTTCTTATACTCATGGCTTGCAACGCTCGTGGAGAGAGCGATGTGGCGAATATCGCCCTGTCTCCGTCCAAAGATCACATTTTCAACTTCATTCTCTTTGCCATGCTCTGGTTGCAGGAGGTGCAAGCCTAGAATATCATCATGGCTGCTGGGCTCATCCACGTCGTTGAATAAGATCCACTCGTCTCGGTGATGTTTTCCGGATTGCTTGGTTCGCATCAAGAGTTTTTCACCGGCACCCCATGCAAGGACTTCTTTCCTATCAGCCCAGGACTGGCCATTCCAGGTCTCATAGGAGTCGATAGGAGGGCGATAGCCCATGGTGGGATTATCCTGTCGGGTCTCTTCTTGAATTCCAACACGAGTGATGGTTTCAGGCAAGATCACGAATCGCCCAATTACACCCAGTCGATCGACCGCGCGTGAGCGCGATGTAAGCGCACATGCTGCATCTTTCCAGAATGGTGGTGTTTGAATCGCTGGAAATCTCGTTTGCACAAATGCTCGAAATAGCCATGACTCTTCGGCAGTGATGATTCTATATATTCGACGGCAGGTTCGTGCTAGGCGTGTGATTCCATTGGCCGTTGGAATATGTAACGCAATATTGCAGATTATTTCCGATGGAAGGTCGGAAAGCTTCATAGTCGACAAAGATTATGGTTTCCTGGCTGCTATTTACCTCCAGGATTTAATAGTCATGATTGTGTGGATTTCTAAACTCGTGTTGTTGGTGGTGGAGCGGCAGGTCATGGCGAATTTTGGTGTCAGAGGTCGTATTTCATGGAAACCCCATGTTGGCAAAGAGTCACAAAAAGGCTTGGCAGAGTAATAGCGTAGTTAATGAGTCAAATGTCAGATTTTCTAGTTATCGGACATTTTGATCAGGCACTTTGTAGCAAAGATTGGCGGTCTTCGAAGTAGGATAAATGTGCGTTTACATCATTTGCGGCGAGGAGCCGTTGACTAAGCAAATCCGGGAAAATTGCAGCCCGCAATCCGACGAGACTCTATTCGAGATTTGGAATCTTGATCACAGCCAATTCCAAAGCCCCAGGCGTCATTACTGTGCACAATGTCACCAAGGCTCAACCTGTTCACAGCCAACAAGGCGGCTGCCGCCCTTCGCCAGCCTTTCGCCGTCGCACGCGCGCAGCGGAGCGTCGCCCTCCCTCTCCTACTCCGCGAGCAGTCCACACCAGTCCAGAAAAGATGGAACTCGTCACAGAACCATAAGAAGGGTCTCTCACCGGACGAACAGAAGTTCCCTACCCAGGATCAGCTGGGTCATGTCGGCGAGGAGGCTGCCGAGATGGACCGCATTATGCACAAGGAGAAGAGTTGTGACGGCCAGCCGTCAAGTCCAGAGTTGGAACAAGGAAGCCCAGTTGCTGATGTGAGTGGCCCATGGGGGACCTTCCTCCTACTGGGAAATAATGCAATTGACAATATCTCGCCGAACAGATTTTGAAGCGTGACAAGGAGGGATTGAAGCACATGCCCAAGGTCATGCAAGACCAATTGAAGAAGAGTGGCTCTCGCTCGTTCTCTACTTCGGCTCGCAGCCGTCTGCCCGAATTGCAGAACACCGAATCCCAGGACGAGATTTCCGCCGCTGTTCTTGCCGACATGATCCAGCAGGTGAACGAGCAGGTGGCCGCGCGGCTGCCCGAGGGATTGAAGTTTGATGTGCCGGTGCTGCCAGCCCAGAAGAAGACCTTGAACTTCCGGAAACGCTACGACACGATGCAGGAGCAGTTCACCAAGATGCTCATGCAGGATGGTAAGCTGGCCCGCGCGCAAAAGGTCGGTTTAGCTCATTCTGCTCTTCATCGTGCAACGAACTAACATGCATTTTCTCTAGAACATGTCTATCATTCTAGACCACCTCCGTACCTCCTCTCCCCCCAACATCAACCCCCGTCGCCCTCTCATGGGCGGTCCTCCTGCTCCTCAGCTGCCCCTCGACCCCGTCCTCTACCTCACTTGCATTATCGACTCGGTGGCTCCTCTCTTCCGCATTCGCCAACAGAAGGGTATCGCCGGTGGTGGTACTGCCGTGCAGGTTCCCCACCCTCTCAACCTCCGCCAACGCCGCCGTGCCGCGATCAAGTGGATTTTGGATGCATCGGAGAAGCGACGTGATGCACAGTTGGCCCACCGAGTTGCCAACGAGCTGGTGGCCGTTGCCGAGGGCCGTAGTGGTGTGTGGGACCGCAGAGATCAGCAGCACAAGATTGGTATTTCTGGTCGTGCGAACCTGGGACTTGCGCCTCGCCGTCGGTAAACACAGCCGGTCCTTTCTCTGTTCTAACCAATCAAATGTTTCTGTTAATGGGTCCGAAAGGGGGGTTTTATCTTGTTTATGGGATGTGAGTGAGTATTCCTTTTTTCAGCATCATCTGTATCATCTGTACATGTAGTATATCTAGTCTGGTCATATGAATTCGAATTCTGGTTGTATTTCTCCACTTCTCTATAAGGTCCGCAGGAACCATCCATCCCTTCTTCCGTTGCCAAAGCTGGATAGCAACGCTATTGTCTCATTAGCTTATTAAACGAATCTTTATTGACTTCTCTGTCCGAGCTTACTATAGGTTGACAGCTTATACTTGGCTTCATCTCCACTTTCGCTTGATTTAGCAGCGTCTTGATAGGCTGCAAAGTCGCTTACTCAGACGTCTCGGCCTAGACCCGATCGGGCCAGCCAGTTCCTGAGGCCATTCGCGGCTATCGCGACATCCTCCAGTAAAACCTCCAGCAAGGAAGACGCTTTGTCGCCTGAAGTCGTGTCTCGGAGAATAAGAAAACAGCATTGACAGCCGTGTCGATCAGCCGCGCATCATTCAGTTCAGGCCTGACTATCAGTGCAACCCACGCAACCCTACGCAACCGGCCCCAGCTGACCACACTTTGATCCGCCTGGCGCGCCCCGCAATATCTCCTCTTTTCCTTCGATCGGACCCCTCCTTCCTGCTGGACAATTACATGACCCAGGCCGAATTCCCTCCGGCCCCTAACGACGGTGGCTCCCCCCTCGAATCGCGAATCCTACGAGCTCGCCGATTTCAATACCGTTGGCAGATCCCCCGAGGCGAGACCAGCCAGGTCCACAACTGCTCGTGCACCGCAATTCGGAAGCGTCCTTCGATCCTTTGAACCAGCCGCCAGCTCGCGGTCATTAGTAGGACTTGGTTCGAGTGAAAACGGGGAGGCAGACTGGGAGAAGACAGCTTTGTCTGAACAGTGCCCGCGGGGCTTGCGCTCCACTAGACTCAGGTTCTGGGCTGAGGCCCTTCGACGCCGAGCTCCTCGTGGAAACCAGGCTCAGAGTGACGGTGATCCCGAGACCACCGCCAAAATGAAGTTCTCGCATAGCATTCAGTTCAATGCTGTGCCCGATTGGAGCTCCAATTACATTGCGTACAGCAATCTCAAGAAATTGTAAGTTGACCCTGGCTCTACTGCCTCTTTCGAGTGGGCAGGTGACTCATTTCCGTTTTGAGTTGATGTTTTGGATGTGCGCTCATGGTTACGGCTCGAGACGAGATGCAACTTGGCGCGGGTGTTACATTGCACAGAGTTGTGTGGATGCATGGATGTCGAAGGGTGGAAGCTCTAGTCCTACTTTGGTTGCTAACCCTTCGATTTGTTGTTCAGGATATATACTCTGGAGAAGCAAGTCAATCGCCCTGATGGTCAAACTGGTGCAGATGTCGAGTCCGCTCCCCTCCTGGGCAGTTCCCAGGTGAACAACCCTGATGGGATCTTCAAGCGCGCTCTAGATACCGAGCTGGACAAAATCTGTACTTTCTATCAGCAGAAGCAGGCCGAGATTTTCCAAAGTACGGATGAGCTGATGCATGAGGCCATGGGTTATCTGTCAGAAACTGCTGGAGTGAACATGGATCCCGTCAGCGAGACAGTTATCAAGGCCAGGAGGTTGAGCTCAGGCTCGCGGCGAGGCACAGGAAGTGTCTTCCGCAACTATGGAAATGGCCAGCGCCGCCGTTCAAGCGTCATCAGTGAGGATGATGTCGATAGTGACGATGAGCACGCTCACCCGGCAGCTCTCGGTCTACGCCAACGAACTTCTACGGATGGCGGGTCGACAACCGATGACGCCCATGCGGGTGACATGGCAGATTCAACGTTCTGGGGCCAGGCAAGCAGTCGCTTACGTCGAGATTCTGACCTGAGTGATCAGGCGTTCCTGGCTCTGTACAATGCGGGTGTTTCGCTTAAGAAGCGTCTCATTGAGTCATATGTATCCCTCTGCGAGCTGAGATCCTTCATTGAGCTCAACAGGACTGGCTTTTCCAAAGCCTTGAAGAAGTACGACAAGACCCTGTTCCGCAACATGCGCCGAGACTACCTGGCTACCGTGGTACACCCAGCCATCCCATTCACTGATCTCACCATGGCTGCCGTGGATAACCACATTGAAAAGGTCGAGGGCATGTATGCGGATGTCGTCACCAAGGGAAATCGCGAGCTTGCTAGTCGTGAGTTGCGTCTCCACCTTCGCGAGCATGTGGTTTGGGAGCGTAACACGGTTTGGCGTGAGATGATCGAGATCGAACGCCGTGCGCAGGCTGCCAATGTCGGTATTCGTCGAACTCTCCTAGGAGGCGATGAAGACCCGGCCACTGCTCGACGCCAAGGTGATAAGCAGGAGATTCGCACGCAAGAGTTTGCTACTCCTCTTGGTCGTATTCACTTCCCGTTGTGGCTATGTAGTTTGAGCTTTGGCACTCTTGTGTTCAGTCTTGCTGTTTTCGGAGCCATGCTCTCGGTGCCAATCATGGAATCAGTCGAACAGCAAAACTGCCTTGCGATGCTTGTCCTGGTCAGCATTCTGTGGGCGACTGAGGTAAGACTTTTTTCTTCTATTGAGATTTACGTGGTATCTATTTCTGACGACCCCTAATAGGCCATCCCACTTTTCGTGACCTCACTGTTGATCCCGTTCCTGGTCGTCGTCCTCGGAATTTTGCGATCAGATGATAAACCACACAAGCGACTGGGCCCGAAAGAAGCTACCAGCATGGTCTTCGCATCCATGTGGACTCCAGTGATCATGCTGCTACTCGGTGGTTTCACCATTGCTGCGGCTCTGTCCAAATACGACATCGCCCGACGAATGGCCATGTTTGTTCTGAGCAAGGCCGGGTCGAAGCCAAAGGTTGTCCTCCTCACGAACATGTTTGTGAGCATGTTCCTGAGTATGTGGATTAGTAACGTTGCTTCGCCTGTGCTCTGCTACTCGATCATCCAGCCCTTGCTCCGCAACCTGTCCCCCGATTCCGATTTTGCCAAGGCACTTGTCCTGGGTATCGCATTAGCAGCCAATGTTGGTGGTGCTGCGTCTCCAATTGCTTCGCCACAAAATATCATCGCCCTTCAAAATATGTTCCCCAGCATCAGCTGGGGAACTTGGTTCTTCATCTCGCTGCCCGTCTGCATTATCTCAATTTTCCTAATCTGGGGTCTTCTGCTTGTTACCTTCAACCCCGGCCGCAACGCCACTGTCATCCCTTTTCGCCCTGTCAAGGACCGCTTTACTGGCATCCAGTACTTCATCAGTGCTGTCACGTTGGTCACTATTGCGCTCTGGTGTGCAAGCCATCAACTCGAACATATCTTCGGTGATATGGGCGTGATTGCTATCATCCCGCTGGTCCTGTTCTTCGGAACTGGAATCCTCAACAAGGAGGATTTCAACAATTTCCTGTGGACTATCATCATCCTCGCCGCTGGCGGTCTCTGTCTCGGTAAAGCTGTCACCTCTTCCGGCTTGCTGCACACCATCGCCTCTGGCATCACCGCCAAGGTCGAGCACCTCAGCCTGTATAGCGTGCTTCTCGTCTTCTCGGCGTTGATCCTCGTCATCGCTACATTTATTTCGCACACCGTTGCCGCTTTGATTATCCTCCCTCTCGTCCGCCAGATCGGTGTGGGCATGGAGAACCCCCACCCCAATTTGCTGGTCATGGCCAGTGCGCTGATGTGTTCTGTTGCTATGGCCTTGCCCACCAGCGGGTTCCCTAACATGAGTACGTTCTCCATAATTTGCCTGGCGTTTGGTTTCATTACTAACATTGTTTACTCCTAGCTGCCATCATGACCGAAGTCCCACAAACCGGTCAGCGCTACCTCCAGGTCCGCCACTTCCTCACCCGGGGTATCCCAGCGAGTCTGATGTCCTTTGTGGTGATTGTGACCCTCGGCTATGGTCTCATGTATATTGCGGGTCTTTAAGGGGCTCGCAGGTTCCGCTTTTTTTTTTTTTTTTTGTATCTTCTCGAGGCGCGGGATTTTTCAATCCTGGCTGGTTGGTATGTCTCTTGTTTGATACTTGTAGTTGAAAGTGGAAAAGGTAGAAGGGTATATACAGCGTCCATAACGCTCCAATTTCCATTTGTACCCCTCTGGGGGTTTCCAGCGTTTTGCTCACACATTTTACAATGATCTATGTCCTGCTTGTTCACCAGTTAAAGTTGCATAATAATGATATGACTGGTGAGAGGCTGTCTAGATCTTCTAATTGCACAAATTTTTGTTACATTCTTGGTTTACTATAGAATTTTGAGTAAACGTTTCAAGTCAATCCAGTATTAAAGGTCGTGGTAGATACCCAAAAAATAACAAGATAGATTTCTAGCAAATGATCTCACATGATAGTGGTAGTGGTACTTGTCCCGCAGGCACAGTATGCTATGATTTGCATCTCTTACCCGTCCAGGAAAACAATCCAATAGCAACGCCTCCTCTCGGGAAGCGAAAGCAGACGAAATGACAATATTTACAGTGTAAACGGCGGACCTGTGAATTGCCTTTTCTGGTTGGTTTTGCCTTTTTTGGGTTTAGCGCCCCAATACGCCGTCAAGTCACGTAACCTCCCTACAGTGCCCTCCGACATGAAAAGACCCGTCTTCGCTACTCTTCCTCCGTTTCTCTCACTTTTCCATTCTTCTGCCTCTCTATCTTACACTTATCGCTGCGCCCCTACAATTTCGCCCGCCTAATCGGACTCGCCGACTGCCCCATTCGCCCCTTATTACTTTCGGTCGCAAAATACGGCCAAGCCCTTGTTGCCTTACACATTTAACTCTTAGGATCGGAATTATTCAGCCTCTTAGCGTAGGTGGCTTTATAATAAGGAGGTTGCACGGCTTTTAGAAGAGCAATACGGTATAGATTATTCGTTCATAAGGTATTCACTCAGCCTTTATTGTCTACTCGTTCTTTAAATGGATTATTCTCTATCTGTTCCCCTCGATCATTGTAAAGCTATACAGTATCAGGTGTAAGGCCTGTCAACCGGGTAAGATACAATGACGTTGGAGAAGAGGAGTCAATGTATTGTCTGTATATGCAAAGAGTAATTCTGGCAATTCATGCCAGAATTAGGAGGGATCCAGGGGAACGAAAGCCTAACTTATAGGGAAACAGTGTGGAAAGGCGGGGTTTGATCATACATGTACGGTTGAGAGAACATATCGTTGACGTTGAGAGGATAAAAGCGTAAGGCAAGTATAACCGGAAACCCTTCTTACCTAACTGTGACCAGTTTGCAGTGCGTAACATCCCGAAAACCAGGAACAGACCGCTCGTCCTGTAATGATCGAGCACAGGAACTTGTGGGAGGTACTATGGCCCCCGTTGTAGTGCAAGGTGTTTGTAGTTATTCTATATACGCGGGCCCAAATCACGAGTATATGGTTCAGTTCCGACTAAGGTCTCGTAGGCCTAAAATAGAAATTGCAAATATTGCCAGCAATGTATATGGATCCTTGGTGCCCACCGTCTCTTATCACAGTCAGATTGGAGATGATGCTAGTGGGATTGAACCTCTCTCTGTCTATATGATAAGTCGGGTGAAAGGCATTAGCCATCTCGATTTTATCCTTACGTGTAATCTCCTAGAGAATTCGCCCGAGTACTTTACCTAGAGAGAGAATTTGATCTCGGACGTTGCTAGGTATGTTTATAGGTGGCTATACTCGGGCCCTTTTAATGCTTAGCTAAGCATTGAAAGGGCCCGAGTATTATGATAATGATCCTACCCGAAGATTCATGAATAAAGGCTCTTTGCTCTCACATGGAAGAACCCGCAGAATGTCGACCGATCTTTTTGTGAAAATCTCCATTAAAAATATGACCAAGACCTATAGCGGCTCTTAGCTGCTCTACCTGATCGCTTCCACCTAATCAGAGCCGCAAGCTACTCTATGGGGGTGGAGCATAGTAGATCTTGGACCCGTTGAGGGTCATAGCGGGTCTACCTACTCCTTGCATGTTGATTAAGAAGTACTGCTCAATTAATTAGTATAGGTGCATCTATTAAATATGAAGTTAATATTCTTAATAAAGTATTACTTTTTAAAATCCTCATTTTGTATTCTTTTTATATTAAATTTTTTTACATTTTTATGTTCATATTACCAAATTTTGTACGTATTTTTATTTCACGTATTTACAGAAATAAATTATAATATAATTATATTACTACTACGTACAAAATAAGAAATAAGAAAAAAAAATTTAACAAAGTCCATCTATAATTATAATAACATATTTAATAATTTCACTCATTTTTAATATCTCCGGGTTAAAATATCATTAGTGCCAATAAATTAGACATATGTAATAATTCATTAGGCATAAACATAAATAAAAGAATTATTGAAGTTAATATGGAAATAGTTGTAAATTCTTCGTAACCGGGGCTTTTCCCCCTCCTCATCTTGCAACTTCGCCTCCCCTTGCGTCGTCCTCAGGGGTTAAATTAACCATCGGAACCCTTAAATTGGGG
Organism: Penicillium subrubescens; assembly: GCF_028828155.1. NCBI lineage: Eukaryota > Fungi > Ascomycota > Eurotiomycetes > Eurotiales > Aspergillaceae > Penicillium > Penicillium subrubescens. The sequence goes on along the minus strand of NW_026643151.1, from coordinate 2,932,817 downwards.
TCACTATTACTCTTTCTCGGTATTCAGAGAGATTTGTCACTGAAACTCAACTCTAACTCCGCATGGAGCCCGTTATACTTGGGAGTGGCCCACTGGGGGCAACCAATCCCCCTCACGTGCGTCATGTGCGTAAGAAGCCAAGCAGAAGCCCAAGTGACCACCATGCTGACGGTTAATCGAAGTCTATCAGCATGTCCTTGCCAACGTGGGAATCTGTAGGCCGCTGGGGTTTACGAGAAAAATGGATGATTCCTTTGATGCAAACCTGTTATCCAAGGTCAGCAGTTTCCTTCCTGGTTTATTGCACGGCTTCGCCTAAACCAACCTAGATTCGCCATACACAAATCATTGCAACAATTGAAAGATGCGATATTCACTCGACTTTCTATACCCGAGCAAATGGACTGCTTGATTTTTCCATCAGCGGATGCCTCGACAAGATGCATTGAAATGCTGAAGTCGAAGCACCCCAGTGAGGAAATTCAGCGTGTTGCGTTTTCCCTTGCCCGCTCAACAAACACGGAAGAGTCTCGGTGGACAACCCTTTTTGTGATCGTCTATCCCGAGGCTTGCGCGCGGTCAGCAATGTTTTTCTGGAAAATCTTCGGATATGGGATATCCAGTCGCCATGCTGAGTATTGCCTCAGTGTTTTTCCACGGATGAGTTCAAATGCGAAGAACCCTGTCTTTCAAACCCCTGCATCATCCCTCTGTCTTGAGGAGCCGACTCCATGGAAGAACTCCGCGACAACAGAAAAGCAATTCCTCAAGGAAAAAATTGCATCACTCGTTAGTTCTGACCAACTGGGCTATTCCCCAGTTTCTAGCCAAGATGTTTTCCTTTTTCCCACGGGAATGTGTGCAATCTCTGCAGTCATCAGGGCATTGCGGCCTAGCCAAGATGTCGAATCAGAGGCGGTCGTCTATGGGTTAGTAACTCTTATGCTGAATTTCATATATGCCGGCTGACAATAGGTACGAAATTTTAGGTGGCCGTACGCGGAGACTTTCCACTGCATCCAGGAGTGCGGCTATATAAAATCTACTCTTCTCAGTGCCGGCTCCACGCAAGAATTGGATGAGCTAGAATCTTCACTTGCTGCAGGGCGTGATATTCAAGTTCTGTTCTGCGAAGTCCCTTCAAATCCATTGCTGCGAACCCCCGATCTACTACGCATCCACGCCCTTGCGTCCAAGTTTAACTTTATTGTTGTTTGCGATGAGACATTGGGATCGTTCTATAACGTGGATGTGCTGCCATATGTCGATGTCGTGGTAACCAGCTTAACCAAAATATTCAGCGGTCTATGCAATGTCATGGGTGGAAGGTGTGTTCTTTCATAATTCTGTCCATATAATTTTTGGTTTTTCGTTAACGTCGATCTAACGAATTTTCTAGCGTTGTCGTCAATCCTCATTCTTCTCAATATGCGACTATTCATTCGACTCTAACAAGAATCTATGAAGATATTTACTTCCCGCTGGACGCAATCACCATGGCTCGCAACTCGGCAAACTTTGAGGAGCGAGTGAAGCAATGCAACAGCAATTCCCTCAGTGTCGCTTCCTTGCTCACATCTCATCCTGCTGTATTGAACGTGAATCATCCTAGTTTGGGTCCATCGCGACATGTTTACGATCGAATTCGGCGCAAAAATGGCGGATACGGATATCTGCTCAGCATCGTCTTCCATCAACCGAAGGACGCAGTGGCGTTTTATGATGCATTGGATTTATGCAAGGGTCCCAATGTGGGCACCGAATTTTCGCTGGCTATTCCGTACTCTTTGCTTGCTCACTTTAGTGAGCAGGAATGGGCAGAGATAAATGGTATAGATCGGCACATGGTCAGGATCAGTATTGGAATAGAGCAGGAACATGAGCTTCTTGGGCGAATCAAAGAGGCATTGGAGCACACAAATCAAACTGAAAGGATAAGGGGCTAGATATTGCTTTCGAGGAGACTAAAATTTGCCAAATAAGAAAAGAAAGATGGACCCATTACTGAGGAGATCTAACTTGCAGTCATGGGAGCTATTGTAGCCCACGGGATCATCGCTATATCCCTTCGGTCACTACACAATAGACATGTTTAAGCAAATAAATTGTGATCATTCATTGGATTGGAAGTAATGAAGCTTTGACAGAGATGCCCTAGCGTCACAATCGAGGTAATACCATCCACAGCGGAGGGCTGACTGTAGGTCTAAGTGAGATAATGTAAAGAGAGGCACGATTTTCCGAATAGCCACGCTGAACCAGAAGGCGTATGGTTAGCTGAATTGAGAGTGGTCCCGAGAAAATCAGTTTCTACGAAGCCTAAGTCGGATTCGTCAACAGGAGTCAACATGTTAAACGTGGATTATGACATTATACCCAGGGGTTTCACTTCCACATATCTACACTCAATGCACAATAGACTCATACAAGCAAAAAATTTATGCTGTGTCAATGGGCCTACCTGGGTTTCAAATTCCTAGCGAGATGAAACCTTTATTTATTTAATATTTTCATCCGAAGTAAGCTCATAAAATGACGACTGTATCCTTACATTATGTACACTTCATGTATTACTCTTCCGTCCTTTTCTCTATACCTCCCCCTGAAAATATACAACCCACAGCGCCGGCGAAGAAACAAGCCAGCAACCTGCAAACAGCGTGCCCAACCAGCCAAGCCCAATGACTTGGATGGCTGGATTGATGCCAGCAGCCACGCCAGCAATTGGGAGACATCGACCCATGTTCATGGATGCCCGTGTCATCCCCGGCTGGTAGGCCTGCATATCCATAATCAATGCAGCAAGAACATTGGTCGCGCCAACACCAGCGTTGCCCAAGAAAAACAAAAATATCAACGGGGCAGCAATATGTAAGTTATAAGCTAGGGTCCAACTGTAACCGATCAAGAAAATACAGCATAGGTAAAACGCAGGGAACGCAATCTGTAACCGGACTTTCTCCAGCGGCATCTTCTCTAGGTCTTCCTTGGTCTGCAGGTTGCGCTGAACATCAACGCCCACTTGCCGAGCAAGACGTCGGAAATTCCAGTCCGCGAATGTGCCGACACTCCACCGAGCGGCTATACCGCCAACTGCCATAGGAATAAAGCACAGTCCAACTTGCAGTGAGTTGAACCCGTAATTCTTCGTCATCAAGATTGGTATACTGATTTGCACCGCTGCTTGGCCCCAGTTGATCAGACACCAAAAGAGTATGAGAATGCCAATCTGCTTGTCACCAAGGAGCTTGATGCTGTCAACTATCCGCGGTGGCTTTCTGAACTTCGTCTGGGTCTCATACCTGGGGGTGATTGATTTTCGTCGGCGAATTAGTGTCTTGTTCCAAGGCTGGGGCGGAATGCTCCCGTTTCCTACAACGGCACGGCAGGTCTCTGGAAAGAAAATGACAAGCAACAATATTGCGACTCCCGAGAAAACCACAAGGAACCAGAAAACGCTTCTCCAACCCAAATATTGTGTGAGGACTTCCCCTACGACTGGGCCTACAGAGGTGCCAATCGTGGACCCCATCGTCGAGTATGCCATATACTTGCCGCGCTCAGAGCGGGCAACGATGTCGATTATGGCCGCGATAGTGATCACAGACGCGCCGGTAGTCCCAACACTCTGGATACATCGAAGTGAAATGAGTGCTGTGAAGCTTGTTTGGCGCGCAAGCCCGATATTGCATGCGAGGGAGATGAAAAGGCAGACGAAGAGAATGGGTCGTCGACCTTTGATATCGGAAAGGTAGCCTGTGAATAATGGAGCTATTCCTTGCGTGACCTATAAAAATTAGCATGGGATTTCTCATAGGCTATCCTGCAACAATTGGTTAAGAGGAAAAGAAGGCCGGGAGTACCATGTATGCTGTTATAGTCAGATACATCTTCGATGTTGAGACCTTCAAAGTCTTACCCATCGAGTCTAGAGCCGGAAGGTACATGGTGCTTGAGAAGAATATAAGTACATTCAACGTTGCGAAAATGGAGATCGTGAATATTTTTTCTTTTTCGGATAGAACCGTGTAGCGTGCTTTCTCGGGCGCATTGGCTGGCTAGCATCTCGGTTGCTTGATTGCATTTCCTCGCTTGGACCATGATTGGGTTCGAGTTTTCCGTCGAAAATGTTTTTCTCTGAGGTTTTTGACTTTATCGCTGTGTTGGCCTGGTCTTCGACTTCTGTTAGTTTCATGGATGAATTATCCTCATTGCGATTTTTCTGATTGTCCATTATGGGGGTAGCTTGTTGGGATGACATCCGGTCAACAGGGGTGTGGGTTGCACTGGGTTTATAGTCGAAAGCTTGTATACGAAAGCCTTGCTGTCCATCGACTCCTCAGAAGCCCCTGGATAAAATGCGTCCCAATCTGAAAATTTGGGCGATCCTGCCAGTATGCCCAAGACATCATCAACGTTTTTATGTAGTATCCAATAAGTAAAACAACGTCCCTAGGCCTACATCAATAGTCGAGGTTCCAGCTGCCCTTTCTCTTAGCGATCTGCAGCCAGCCACTCTGCTAGCGCCTTTCCCGAGAGACTAGAAAACAGGGGCATGGATACTACTTTTCTGTGCATCTCGAAATATCAAATCCAGATCTGTATGGATCAGGCAAAAGTGACCTATCCTAGAGCAAATTGGCGACAATCATCGTCAATAATGTATTGACTAGTGCCTCAAGCCCTCGTATTATATGACTCGAAGAATGAGTATTTAGCTTCCCGTACTTCTCTCGTTGGCGGAAGTAAGGAGTCTCGGCCATCTTGTTTCTATTTTGAGCTATGTCGGAATGTAAACGTCATCATACTTGCTATCAGAAAACTAAACGACAAATGCCTCCGCATCCCACTTGCCTACCATAGGAGACAATTCCAAACCACTCACAGGAAAGAACTTGCTCACTGCGTCCTTTCTCCGTACCTTGTCCGACAAAGTTTTGGGGATTTCTTCACCATCTCGAAGAACATGCATAATCGTGGGAAGCATAGAGAGCGGCAGGTCATGAGAAAGGTCTTCCCTCAATCTTTCCAATGTGAGATCGTGCTGGTGGCATAGACTCTCCCCCCGTCCTTCATTTGAAACCTTGACACGGACAAGAATTCCGACCCTCTGTTCTGTCAGGTGATTATTGGGGCTAGGAACAGAAAGCACGCATGCTTCGGCAATGTAAGGTAGCTTCCAAACGTAGGCCTCTACATCGAGAATTGGAACTTTGTGACCGACGTATCGTATGACTACCCTGTTAGCGCTTTCTCCATGTAAACTTTGCATTTGCACTCACACTCTGAGGTACGACCCATCAAAATGTATTCCTCGTCCTGCCAGCGCCCAATATCGCCAGTTTTGAAGTAGCCGTCCTCGTCAAACGCCGCCTTAGTTGCTTCAGAGTTATCAAGATATCTGTAAAGGTCAACATAGATATCCTCCTGCCATTCGGTCGGGACTAAAACCTACCCTAGAAATAGGGTCGGACTTTTAATCAGGATTTCACCCTGGTCCCCCCCAGAGAGCTTCACTGCAACATCGGGCCACGGGGTACCAACGCGGCGCTATTTTTCTGTTAGTGCATATCGCATAGGAGATACAATACGCCAGCTTTTCTTACCTCCTCATCTGGGAAATGGAGTGAACTTCTGTAGATCGCTGGCCCTCCCATCTCTGTTCCAGCGTATGTCATCGACATCGGCAAGTTCATCTCGTCTACCCAGAATCGCCGGACATGAGGTAGCAGGTAGCCTCCACTGGTAATGGCCGAATGAAGATTCTGAACACCCCGAATATATTGTTCTATAACGTGGGGCGTCAGGTTGCTGATTGTTTCCTTATAGTAATTCATGAGGTTTGCCCAAATGCCCGGGGCTGAGCGAAGAGCCGTTACTTTCCCGGTACGCAGGCGTTCCCAGATAACCGACGCGTCGCGAGTCACAATCTCTAGTTGAACCCCGCGACAAAGTCCAGCAATGAGCGGCATAATACCGCCCATCCATGCTGTAGAACGGTGGCATAAGAAGACATCTTCATTGGTAAGGTACCGGAGCGCGCGAGTGAAGATTCTTCTGGCATGTATGACTCCTTTGCTGGGCCCAGTCGTTCCGGATGTCATAATCAAAAGGCCAGGCTGGTTTGAGTCAAGCTTCCAGCGTGGGTCGATTCTAATGCGTAAATGCGACAGAGTTGGTGGGCGAGGGTTTAGGAAGGATATCGGGATGACGCTGATATTTTCTCCCTGTGAAGATGCGTATGCTTTAATGCTCATCGCATGCTCCATGTCCATGGGATCGACAAGCATGATCGATGATTTTGCCTTTCGCATTGAATTGAGCGCATCTGCTTCTTTCAAACTTGGCGCTTCAAATCAAAATATTCTCAGTAGTGAACTGTGTGGGGTCCAGCTGAAGCAACTTACACATCGGGCAAATGGCAGCTCCGATTGACAATATGGCAAAAGATGCAACGGGAACAAGGTAGCTGGATGTGGCCAGAAGAAAAACATATGGTGACTCCGGCAGAATCAGACCTCGGTCATCAAACGTGGACCTTTTCGCGTTAGTCCAGACTCTTTGGCGCGTTTTAATAACATCAGCCAGGAGTTGGGTATAATCAGCGGTAATGCCGCTCAGGAAATCAACGATGATATCCCGTTTGCTGGAACGAGCTGCTTTGAACAACAGACGTAGTATCTCATCATCAGGAAACAATGTGTTTTGGTAGCTGACGGTCATTGCGATGAGCTTTGTGACGCGGATTGAGCTTCACAGATAGGAAGCGACAAAGTATTGAGTGCATGCAGGGTCAGACTTTCGAGGCGGCAACTGTATGCTTGATATGAATACCAAATGCAACCCAGGAGCCTTTTCAGCATTTGATGACAAGCTCCAGGCACCACCAATTGAACCCCTTTTTCGGGCATTGCTCATGTTGAACGTACAAATTTGCTCCACAGCGACCCTGCAGCCGAGACATCGATTCATATTCCGATCGGAGGGTGGGGAAACATTCACTGTGGAACCAGATCGGCATCGACTATTGAGATGTATCTATGTATAGTGGCCTAACAAAAGTATTGGCACCCAAGTACGTCTGCCCCTACACATTTCACTAGGGTGCCAGGCTAATGGCGGTTTGAGAACCAAATGACCAGCTGCGCTAGTCTACGCTAGATTGGGAAAAGAGTGGCCCGTGGCGGTTCTGCAACCCTTAAACTGCCAGTAAAAAAATTGCTGATCAGTATGCAGAGTTATAATAGCTTCCTTTTAGAGTTCAATATCACACTTGTCCTACTTCAAGCTTCTTACAGACTATGCCTCACCGAGCTGCTAATTATTGAGAACAAAGTATGCTACACAATTTACTAGCTATTTTAATGGTAATTAGTATGGAAATGGATATTCAGGAGATTTTGGGACGTTTTGCTGGCAGAGAAATGGTGCGGCCGAAGTCACTGAATGCGAAATACTTTTGTTAGGTGACTGCGACTGTACATACACCAGAGCGCACTTGCATGAGGCACGGAGACATGCTTCAAAAATAAGCAGCTGAGAAGGGCTAAATATTTAGCAGAAGTCCAGAATCCACATGATCTACATCCCTTGCATTGGGAATTGCTTTTAACTTCATTGGATGAAATGTGACTTCGTTGAGAGAAGAAACTTAAATTTGTTTCTATGCTCGATCGCTCTGAAACTTCGTAGCAGAAGAAATTGACCCCGAACGGAAAACTGGTGAATTTGTTGGGTCATAGTGTCACCAAAAAGCTTGTTGGGGTTTGGGTTGATGCACCTTACTCTGGGACCAAAGGAAATATACTTATGGTGTAATATAAAATTTATCACTTTCCCTTGTGGAAATGATAGGACAAAAAGATCTCTTTGACCTTCGGTTCTTCCTTCCTTTGCCACTCTCAGAGCTGTAGGCGCCTGTCTCGCAGATAAACATAGTCCGGCATGGCTGCAACGACCCACTCTCGAAGCTGCAAGCCCTCTTCCTCACCAAACTCATCTTTCCATTCCACCAATTCTGTCTCCAGATTCCTATCACCTGCCAGTTTATCTTTCTGAATGCCCGAAGAAGCATGTAGTGTGTCACGCATGCGTTGTTTTAAGGGGTGACACTTCGCGACCTCCTCTTCCGAGAGCGGCTTCCACGAGAACTGCAATTTTGTCTCATCCAGTCCAACCAGTCGGCAATACTTTTTCAATTCCTCCGGGGAGGTCAGGATATCGTCAGCATCCAGGATTACTGGGCCTTGCTGGCACTCCTTGCATCTTTTTTGTTGTTGCCAAATGTTCATGTACCAGTCGTACAACCGCCTTGTCCATCTCATAGTCATCGTTCGGTTCATTTGGCCCTTAGCATATTTCATTTGCCTTTTATGTGCGTTGCGAGCTGAGTGAAATACGCGGTAGTATGAGGGAAATGCCACGATAGGGTTTCGGATGAGAAATGTAGGCAGCCAAGTCATCAGAAAGGCGTTCGGGAGAACCGTGTCATTGCAGAATAAATCGTCCATGATGCAATCGAGAGATTTAGCCTGGCTCCACTCATCCGGAAGCTGGATCTTCCAAGGCCCATCGGGCATCAAAGCGAGTTCCTGTTGTGTTGAACCGAACCTCATGAGTGAAAGGGGGTCAATCATGGCAGGAGCATGTTCTTTCGCAACAATCCTTTTTCCTGCGGCTTGTGCATCCGCAGCCTGAGCTTGAAGCTTGTCGAAGCAATCCTGGAACAAATCCTGAATCTCGGACCGCTGCTCTTGTGACCATTCGCTATACGGGCGCTCCATCATACCCAATTGGCGCATGCGGAGAAGTGCGGGTAGAAAGAAATAGCCGCCATTTTCTTCACAGAGTGTATTAGGTTGCTCGGGCATGTTGAGGATCTGCATGAGAAGATTTGAGGCCGTTCGTGGGTAGGTGATTATTAGAAGCCGTTGTCGGGACAATATATCTGGCGCCATTGCGAAATACGAGGGAGGTAACGAAAAATAGAATCACGAGAGCAAGTGATGGGATTTGAGGTGAAGGCTTCGTCGAAAGAAGGAGAAAAAATGAAGATGGAAAGGGACGAAACGAGTTTAGGCATCCTGTGAGAACCCGAATTAATACATATTATAAGCAGCCCCTCGATCCCCTTCGAAATGTGATCTATCTATCTTCACCGACTTTTAAATAAGCAAGGGTTGCAGCCAGCCGTGTCACGGAACCCGCACCCTCCACCCTCTGCGTAGGGGGTGTCCCACAGCCAAAATGCAATTTTCAATTTCTTCAACATCTAGCTCATTTCCTAGGCGTACAAGGTCCAGGATCCATGAAATAAAGCCCATCAATAGCTTCATTATCCAATAACGTATCATCATCCTCGTTTTCAAGCGTTTCCTCTAATTCCTTCGCCGCTAAATCGGCCGCTATTTTCACTGCGTCCTTTCGCCAAGTACGAAGCTCCGACTCATCTTCTTTCTCACACCTGCGCTGCACTATCCTATTACCTGAAATCGATGGAAGGGGGCTCTTTTTAGCTCCCTTTACCCATAGTTTGCTTACTGGCTTTTTCCCAGGCGTTTTGTGGCTAAGGGCGCGTGTAAGGCTCATCTCAGCAAGTTCCGCATTGTACAGAGACGACTTTCCGGCATCAATTGCGCGACGCACATGCTTCCAAATTTTTCGTAAATCAGGACTCGGGCTACCAAGTAGTTGGAAAACCGCCTTCTCTAATTTTGCAATACACAAATAAGAATTGGGCGGGGAATTGGTTGCTGAACTTGGGAACTCGCGGGCGGATGACGGTGACGGTGACGGCTCGTCGTATATTCGTAAGGTCTCTTTATCCGAATACTGCCCTAAATTATTCAAAACTTGTGCAGGATTCAGTGGCCAGATACCAGTAGATTCAATCGAGGATAGAATAGTTCTGCATTTTAGGGCACGGTGTCGGACGTCATCAATCTCGCGGAAAAAGTCGCGTTTTTCATTGCTTCCACCTCACGCCACAGCTTCACTATTTGCCATTTTAAAATGCTGCTTTAGGCTTAAAAAGGCTTTAGCATCAAACGGCTGACATAGATGAGTCGTGTGAGGCATGAAAAACCAAGGAATAATCAAGTTTACCTTACAAAACCGAAAAATTCGATAGTTGTATGTGACGCATGATTGTCCATTAGCAAAAGCCTCGGTCGCCCGCGTTTTACGCGGTTTTTTGTAGCTTCATGAAACGAGCAGAGCCATCGGTAGGCATTCTCACTATCCGTCCAGCCATTAGACGTTAAATGGATGATTTTGTACGCCGAAGAAGAGGTTGACATGTTGTTGTACCAGTCTTCCATATGGAGGCTGCCTTTGACTAGAAACCATGGAAACATAACCCAGCCATCAGCGGCGATACATTCAATGCCAGTAACAGTTTTGCCACGATCTCTAGTGGCAATGCTAGCATTTTGACGCGTAGAGATAACGTGTTGATTGAGTCCTTGGCCAATTTGGAAGCCAGTTTCATCCCAGTTATAGATCTCATGAGGCTCGAAATCATGCTCACGATAGAGATAAGCAAGCCTATCGTACCAATTGCTAATAATCCCAGGATCCTCAGCTTAAATACGTAAGAATTCCTTCGGATTTTGGGTAATAAGCTTGATGTGTGGAGGTAGACGCCGTATCAGCCGATAGCTATACATCGAGCTCACAACTCTCTCCGAACCGGCTATTTTCAACAGGCGATTTGCGGCAAATTCAATGTCTTTTGCAGTTGGAGGTGGATAGCAAGAATTTAGCAATTCGATCCAGCTAATCAATGCATTTTCCTGATTCGAATTTAATGCATTATTGGTGGTAGGGCGATCCGAGAGAGATGTCCGTCCGTTTTTGCGACCGCGAAGCTTCGAATAAGACACGCGATAATGGCCCGCAGCCTTGCGTAGGGACGACAATTTTTGCGTTTCATAAGCCTCTAATGCCTTAGCTAGAAGAGCCTCTTCATCAAGAGCTTTTTTGGCATTTTTTTGGTGGGTAGAAATACGCGTAAACTTGAAAAAGTAGGAAATTTGCATTTTGCATACAATTGATTCTTCAGCAAAATGTCAGGTCTGTCTCGCAGTCACCTGTCTGCCTTGCACATAAACACTTACTGCCTTCGTATACGCCTTCTCTTCACCAATTTCTCTCCTAAATTAATGATTACTGGACGGTGGGCGGTGAAGCGCCGGCTCGCCCTCCAAAGTTACGGGTGGAAAGACGGCCGTTTCTGGCGCAAAAAGTGGTCATTTTCGGCGTCATTTTCACAGGTCCTCATATTCTAGTTGTAAAATAACGTAACCTACTCAATTAAAGTCTCTCGTCTGAAACATGTGAATTCTTCATCATCCCATCCGCTGGGAAAAGCCAGCTACTATACGGAAGATAAAGTGTACTGTACATCAAAATGTTCATCACAGAACAGACACCGGAAGCGGCCAAGCCAGATCTAAGGTGATATGGAGGCAGCCAAGCCAAATAGCTCAACAAACTAACATAAGAAACAGATTGATAACATGAACAAGAGGAAAAGGAATCAGGTCAATCCATGCGCATCACAATAAGCGCAAGCGTAACATATAGAGTTGTCGTTCGTCGCAGGGCATGAGATAAATCAAATGGGAAGAAGAGTGTCGAAATGAATCAAAAATAGCAGTATATCAGACGAGGAAAACAACCGTCTAGCTGCTATCCGAGACAAATTAATTTCTATAGGTCAGTTAGTCAGTCAAAAAGGCTCTCGTAGCAGATCATGCAGCATATTTTTAACAGAAACCGAAGTTAAAAGCCAACGGGGAGTAGGAGGATAAGGGTATACTAACAACAAGCCCAGCGTCAAATCACCATGAATCTTCGCCTTCAATTGAATCTCAATATCCAGATTCAAATCCAGTCTCAACCGCAACTGCTCATCACGACCACCATCCTCTTTCTCCTCCTTCTGTCCACCGCCCAAAATGCCTCCAACGGCCTTTCCAGCGGACCCAGTGACGCCATTCAGCGCATTACCGGCGGTATTCTGCACAAGTTGGCCGGCCTGGTCTACGCCGCCGAGGCCACCGAGGGGTCCGCCATCTTGGCCTTGTTGCTGCTGGGGCTGGCGGGTGCGGCGGGTGCGCTGACGGCGTTGCTCGGGTTGTCCGTCCATGTCGTTGCGGGGAATGGATTCGACGTCTGAATCTTGGACGCGTTGGGGTGGGCGGGTTTTGCGGCGGCGGCGTTCGGGTTGAGCCTTTGGTTGAGGTTCGGGCTCGGGCTCAGCTTCGGGTTCAGGTTCAGCTTCCTTTTGCTGATCCTCGTCTTCTTCTTTTTGATCGTCGTCTGAGTCGGGCTCTTGTTTGCGCGGCTCGGGTTGATCTTCCTCCTTGTCTTGATCCTCAGGGGTATCTTCGGCTTGAGGCTTCTCGGACTCTTCTTGGTCTTGTTCTTGTTGACCTTGCTCGGAGGGAGGAGGAGTCTGTTCTTGTTTGGCAGGGGACTTCTTGCCTAGCTTAGGAGGGGCACGCTTGGGCTTGTTTGGGGTAGTGGAGGTAGAGGAGTCCGGGTTGGGAGTGGAAGGTTCCTGGTCGGCCATGGTGGAAAGAAAAGAAGAAGGAAAAGTTGCTTTGGGGGGATAAGGAGGGGAATATGAAGTGATGGGATGGAGACTATTTGGGGTTAAGAAGGACCAAGCGGGGGGATGTAATGTATGTACTATTAGGTAGTACTCTAGGATGCAGAAACCGATGTAATTGTTCTGTATGTGAGAGAGGGGGGTATGATGTCGGCGGATCCTCACGTCAACCACTTGTTCAATCTCGTTTATATCATGAGAGGCTGGAAAACCGGTGGTGATGGGGTTGTAAGTGGCGCCTCCGACGTCAGACGATGGTCCGGGGTATACAGACAGTTGGGGTGTGTTTCTATTCTTTTTTTATATTATTTCATGTGGCTGTTTTGTGGCTGGGGAGCCAACCAGGTAAATGGTGAAATTGAATTATCAAAAGGCTGGCTGGAAATTGGAAGAGAAAACGTTTCAATTGCCAGAGATCTCGATGAATCTGGAAAAAAGTGGAAAGTGGAAAGTGGGGTTCCAACACATGTACAGTATGACGTCGGGGCTAAATCAGACTAGCGGGACGACCTTAAAACAAGAACCTGGAACGCCTCCGAATGGCGCACAGGGCCATAGACTCCAAGTATTCTAAGTATTATTCTAAGTAATATCTCCGATGATGGATAACGGTGCGATCGGCAGACTAAAATCGGACTTGTAGACTCTCAACGGGGACAATCCTTGTGGCGTGGGATTTCTATTCTAAGAAGTATGTACAGTACTTATACACTGTAGTTCAAAACATGACAGAATCTTGTATTTCAACCAGCCAATCTATAGTTCCTATCCATTACTCCGTACTACATTATTACTTACGACTATTACCACTATAGTAACTACTACCTATTGTACCTGTACATTTTGTAACACTCCCCAGTCCGTCCTCCCTCATCCATGCAGGATCCACAACGCCAATCATCGTGCCGCCCGGGCCATTTTGGCACTGACATCCTGACACCCTGACACGCCAGCCCCCGTATGCTCCACTTTTATAAATGAATGTCGACGTAATACCCATTGTAGCACTGGACAATTCAATCTCCCCATGACGACACTGGGCAGATATCCTAGATTTCTGTGGGACAAGCGTACAACCATACGTTCAGCCACATGAGGGTGTTAAACGGGGTTGCTAATTTGCCAAATCTGCTTGCTAAATTGGTGGTTCGGCCGAACGAAATGACGAGTTAGGTACCAGAGAATACGTGAGAATATGCCCGGAAATGGGAGGCAATTTCGGAGGAATTAAGCGAGGAAGGAGAGATTGGTTGACATGGCTGGGCTGGACTCCATGATAGGGGCCACGAGGCAAACGTGTTTCCACGGGTCTGTCCCAGGGACAAGAACGGGGCATGACAAGTTTGACAGGATGGACATGAGTGACAGAAATAATTCAACCGGATAGTGACTAGGTAGTAACTTTGGTTGCTATGTCTTATAGTGTCTGGGCTGAAGTATACTCCATGTACCCCTTACTTTATACGCCCTGGGCTAGGCCTCCAACTTTTACTGGACATGACGTGATGTTCGTCGAACATTTAACTTGTTTCTATTGTTACCTTTGTTTCATCCATTACATTCATTACAGTTCTTACCAAACTCTTCCCAAGTATTGTAGTAGTAGTCCGTCCCCGGTGGAGCTGCATTGCACCAGCCGCCAACGTCATGGCTGGTGTCTACACTGACGATGCCGATGATGCTTGCTCCCCCGCCTCTTTGCTTGATCCTTTACCTTTTTTTAATTTTTGTATATCCAAATCAAATTCAATATCATATCACCGCTTGCCTCTTTTTTCCAATTTTCTGTCTGCTCACTAATTGCTCCTACCTCCCCATTTCGGTCCCTGCATTATATCCATTCTTCGTCGCTTCCATTCTCCTCTCCTCATAGCCCTATTCTAACTAAAGACACACACCTCTACATACCCACACACATCATGGCGACCGCCGAAAAGACCAAAGAGCAGCAAAAGCAGTTCCAAGTCCCCGACTACGATTCAGAGGAAGACTACGACAGCGCCGACGACGACATTGAATACTCCGAAGACGAAGAGGAAGTCCAGACAGTCCCAAACAAAAACCAACAGCTCCAACGCCGCCGGCGGCAACAGCAGCAACAGTCTCAGGGCGACCTCGACGAGTACTCCGATGAAGATGACTATGACTCCGAATATGACGATGATGATGACTACTCCGACGACGAGGTTATTCAGGGCAAGTCCATGCAGCCTTGGTCACAGGGTACCACCTCTGGGGCTCCCTCGGGGGGTATGAATGTCATCCCGCAGGAGCAGAAGAAGAGTCTTGATGATGAGGAGGGTATGAAGTTGAAGCTGGAATTGAATCTGGAGATTGAGATCGAACTCAAGGCTCGTATTCATGGTGATTTGACCCTGGCTCTAATGTAAGTGGTTATCCTTTTGTCCCCAGTATGTCATTCGCTCAACGTGAATTAGGAGTTGATTGCCCAACTACAGTGCCTGAAACATTGTATCCCTCCGCATACTCTTCGGTCTCTTCCATACCTTCTCGACCGGTCTCGTCGAAACGATTGCTCCTAGCTCGTCTCCTTCTGTCAAACGCCTATGATTATCACGATCGATGCCTCCGTCTTCTTGTTCTCTTTCTGTGCTCTTGTTGCGGCATTCTGCGTCCATAGAGCCTTGATTTTGATGGTCGTTTAATTGTTTTTTTTTTCCCACCTCGCTTGAATTCCACCTGTTGTCATTGTTATTTGTTCACTCTTGAAGCCATGTGTGATGTGTGATCGGCGCGGCGCAGGAGGTCGATTTACCGGACTCTGTACTTACTATCTCCACCCATGTATATATCTCCGCCTCTGCAATGAAATGATGTCGGTATGTACAGATGCCACAGTGTGGAAACCTATAAGATCGAATCATGTGTTCTCTATAGATATTTGAATTGCGACCGAGTAATTACCTTCCGTGGGTGCGGGAACTATATACAGCTTGGCATCTCTCTGCGTCGTTCTGCACATGTTGAATGGCCGAGGCTCGGGGCTTGGCGCAGATCGACGGAGCTCGGAGAAGTCAACTTTCACGTCTCCCAAGCACCTCTTCAGGTCTAAGTGCTCAATTCCTCCCTCAATACCTCGATTTCAATCTTCTACAATACCCAGCCGCCCCTTTCCATCCAAAATCCCAACCCACCGCCCACAATGTCGACCAAAGACTTTATCATCAAACACATGAACGCCGACCACGCCGACTCCCTCCAACTCTACCTCCAAGCCTACAACGGCATCACCGCCCATGAATCCCAAGGCGCCACCCTCGAAGACCTAACCCTCTCCAACCTCATAATCACCGCCCAAAAAACCCGCTACACCATCCCCCTCATCCCCGCAATGAAAGACTACACCGAAGCCCGCACCCGCCTGGTCACCCTGCACAAAGAAAGCCTCCAGAAACTCGGCCGCTCCGACGTAACTCTCACTGAATACCGTGCTCCTCGCGGCTTCCAAGCTGTCATATTCGGCCTGGTGCTCTTCACCTATGTCACCTGCTGGCAGCGCAGCAATCTCCTGCCCGGTGCGTTTGTCTACGAGAATATGGGGTTCAAGTTTGTTCCGGACTTTGCGCATTTCATTTATCGGATTTGGCCAGTGTTTTTCCCTAGTGTGCTGGGTATTCATGTTGTGGAGAGTGTGGCGTTGGCGGTGACCAAGTTGAGGCCTATGGGTGTGAAGGTTGGTTCGGGGTTGTGGTTTGCTTGGATGGGGTCGTGCTTTATTGAGGGCTTTGGGGCGTTTGTGAGGATTGGGGAGATTGTTAAGGAGGAGAGGGCTAAGAAGGGTGGGAAGAGGGAGTGATATGGTGACTTTGGAGCGTTGATAGAATGAGGGAATGGGAGGTATATACAAAAAACAAGATCGAGTGGCAGTCTTGGGCTTAATCATTTTATTCCTGATATCGAGGCACATGTTTTCTTTCTATTATGCTTGCTAAGCTGTATTTTAGTAGGCCGTGTAGTATACCACCGGCGAAGAGCAAGCTTGTCTTCATCTACATTTGAAGGTGCAATGATGATACTATTTATTGAATTTCTTGACAAGTTTAGCGGCATTTTCAAAGCTATCCTGGCAGTGATTTTAATAGCCGTCCCAGTAGTATGAGAGTGAAGCATGATTATCACCGATATCCCTCATCAATGTAAACAACAAGAAGTCACAGAATCACAGCCAAAACTCCGGCACATATTACTGTGATAGATCTGGCGATGATTGCTTGTAGTCGTTGATGGAAATACAAGCAATATTGGTCATGATCATCCAGCAATGAAACCCTCGATGATAGTTGAAAGCTCTCAAAATTGCAAGTTATCTTTGCATTTATTGTTTTTGGAGGTCACGTGGTACATGATCAAGCTCTATTGGGCTGGCCATCAGAATTCGAAATTGAGATTATCAATGGAATTTGACCGACCTCGCACATTGAGCCACTTTGAAATTAATTTTCCGAAATCTAGTCGTAAGATTATATTCAAAGCGACTACCGAGGGGCAAAGTTAAGTTTTTCTCCCAAGGTTTAATGTACGGAGTAGATAACCATAGTTAACTAGTTGATTGTCCTGTGACGAACTGGAGCGGGGAAGCCCGGCAGAAAAGCACTGACTCAGCAAACTAGCCGGACAGTCACGGGGCTGTACTAACCCATTTTGGGACTAGCGACAGTTAGGGCAACCGCACAAGCGAGCAACACAGTGGCCCTGCGAAATTCAACGGACTCCACGACCGCAACTCTCAACGACACCCAACGACAACCTATCCGTGTTCTTTGGTGAAGGGCCGCAGGTTAGAGGTGAGTTTCCAGCAACACGCCTTGACAATCCCTCAGTTCCTTTTCTTCTGCTTCGTCCGGGTCGCACATTTCGGGTTTCGACAAATTTCCACAACCGGGGCCACCTTCAATTCAAGATTTGAAGATTCTCGCCTCGTCCGCACAACTCTCCACAACACATCGTCAACCGTCCTCAGCCCTTGGAAAAAAAAAATTTCGATCAGACCCGAACCGTCGCTTGGAACGAAACAGAAGGATTGGATATTGGGAGGAAATATTCGCGCCGAACGAGTCGTTTCTAATTTTTCCCCCTTCGTCCTTGATACAGACCCCTCCATCAAATCGCAAACATGGGTATCTCTCGTGATTCTCGCCACAAGCGCAGCGCCACCGGTGCTAAGCGTGCTTTCTACCGCAAGAAGAGGTACGACATATCTGCCAGTTGAAATTGGGAATTCCGTTGCACTTCGGGGGAGATGATCTACTTTGTGTGTGGGATGATGTCTTCGGAGGGAAGAGGGGGACCGATGCTCGCAGTGCAATCCCTACATTTGGAGAACCCAATTCTTACCATCCTTTCTACCAACAGAGCCTTCGAGAAGGGCCGCCAGCCCGCCAACACCCGTATTGGCACCAAGCGCATCCACCTGGTCCGCACCCGTGGTGGCAACCAGAAGTACCGTGCTCTCCGTCTCGAGTCCGGTAACTTCTCCTGGGGCTCCGAGGGTGTTGCCCGCAAGACCCGTGTCATCGGTGTCTCCTACCACCCTTCCAACAACGAGCTGGTCCGCACCAACACCCTGACCAAGTCCGCCGTTGTCCAGATCGACGCCGCTCCCTTCCGCCAGTGGTACGAGGCCCACTACGGCCAGGGTATCGGCCGCAGACGCCAGCAGAAGACTGGTGAGACCACCGAGGAGAAGAAGTCCAAGTCTGTCACCAAGAAGCAGGCTGCCCGCTTCGCCGACCAGGGCAAGGTCGAGGGCGCCATTGAGCGTCAGTTCGAGTCCGGTCGTCTGTTCGCCGTCGTTTCTTCGCGCCCCGGCCAGTCCGGCCGTGTTGACGGTTACATCCTGGAGGGTGAGGAGCTGGCTTTCTACCAGCGTGCGATTCGCAAGTAAACGAAAAAGCAAAAGGGAAACCATTCGGTTAGGAGAGCCGCATGGGTTGTCGTTGCACGGGTGGTTATCGGAGTTTCAGCTATGTTTACCAGAAAATTTTCATGATCTGGGCATCCACGGATGCAATGTCTGTAGAGCTCTGAGCCGTCAATTACATGGGAATGATTCCTGTTTACGTTTACGTGCTGTTTCTTTTGGTCGTTTCGAATTTTTTTGGTCTAATTCTTTCCTAAAAGGGGAAATTCCTCTAGGTTTGCCATTTGTAGAAAACTTTACGTATCAACTGGTTCTCTGGATTCCTTGATTCAGTGGGGTTGGAAGCTGCACTGCCATCGCTGACGTCCCTCGGGAACCTTCAACCCTCCCCGCAATTTCATCTCGACTTTACACCCTCCCCTTCCCTCATAAAACATAAAAATAATATTCCTCCTTCCCTCTCTTCTACAGCCACACCATGGTTTCCTCAACGGGGATAAAAACCCGAATCTGCATGATCTCCGACACACACACCGCGGCCCCGTACTCCCCACTCCAAACCTCATATGCCTACCGCAGCCCACTCCCCAAGGCCGACGTCCTCCTCCATGGCGGCGATCTTACCAAAGTCGGCTACAGCGTCGAACATGAGGCCATGGTCTCGATGCTCAAAGCCGCCGACGCCGAACTCAAGCTCGTCATCGCCGGTAACCACGACATCACCCTGGACGAAGAGCACTTCACCACTTTCGGATATCGGCGACATCGCCGACCAGAATGGCTCGGCGGCAAAGGCATCCTCCTCGAAGACGACGAAAAGTCCCTATCAAATGCCATTCGAGCCGGCGATGTCCCCGCCGCAGATAAAATGCAGGCCTACGTACGACGCGTGAAGAATATGTATACGAACGAATCAGCCCGTGCCGCGGGGATACGTTACCTCGAAGAAGGCGTCCACTCCTTCACCCTCTCCAATGGCGCCAAATTGACCGTCTACGCCTCGCCCTATCAACCCGAATTCTGTCGCTGGGCCTTCGCATACCCTCGCTCCCAAGATCGTTTCAATCCTCCCCTCCCCGGCTCGTCAAACCCCCAACCCGCAAATCCAGTCCCCGACTTCCCCAACGTCGACATCATGCTCACCCACGGCCCTCCCGCACACGTCCTGGATCTCGTCGGTCGAGACGAAGGTCACCAGCAACACGTCGGTTGTCAACATCTCCTTCGAGCCGCTGAGCGCGCCCGACCACGCCTGTACATGTTTGGACATATCCATGAGGGGTGGGGAGCTATCCGCGGCTCATGGAATGCCTTTGCAAACGGTGGCATTCAACTAGAAGAGGTTCCCACCGATAAGGAAGATATGTTGGAGCGACGCGGGGCATACTATGATATTAGTTCGGGGAGTCAGCGGCCGTTGCGGGTTGGGGCCGAGACGTTGTTTGTAAATGCCAGTATCATGACGCTTGGTTATCATCCGGACAATGCGCCTTGGGTGGTAGACTTGGATCTTCCACCTGCGGATGTGCAGATGCCATCCCGTGTATGAATATATTGATACGACTTGATGAGAAATGAATATATCGTTACTATAGACAGGAGTGTGCTCTATCTTTTTACCGAAGTTGTCGTTATGATCTTGGCGGGTATCCATAGGTTTGTTGGGCCGCGGCTGCAAAGCGATCCTCGTTGCATGATTTGGAGCCGGGTACTTGCCATTGGTTTCCAATTTTTAGTGTTGTCCATACTTATTTCTTCTGTAATTTCATTCTTCTGTCTCGGTTATTACATCGGCCATAAGATAGAAGTTCCTTGGCGGGCTGTTGTAAATATATATCCATACAGCCTCGGACCGTGATACGACTGAACACAACATGTTGGGATACCTAGGATACGTTCTACGAAAATTATTTCCAATGTTGAGATCAAACTATAGAAACCATCTCAAAAAACAAAACAAAAAATCAACGTCAACAAGGATGAATTCAATAGATAAAGTGGAGCTCGGTCCGGGTAAATCTACACGGAGAAAGCAGGAGATTTGAATTTGTTGTGAAATGGATCGAATAGAGCAATTGCTTGATATATCTAGGTGCAATGACAACAACCGTCACGACTCCCTCATTAATATATACCCGAAACCGCAACGCAAATATAGCTACGGACGATAGCCTCATGTAGATGTATCAGGGACTGGGACCCCATAGTCAAACGAAGATCGGTCTCCAAGCCGGAGAAAAAGAAAGTGAATAAAGCAAGCGAGAGGCATCTCTCAGAGAAAGGAAAAATGAACCAGCAAATCAGCCACCAACGCCTGCATAAAATGATATACAAAAACAATGACAAGGAGGAGTTTAGACCCTTCAAGGGCCACCACCGAGACCTGTATTGGAATGGATTAGGATTTGATGAAAACAATATGGAGGTGGGAGAGACTTACCGGCAGCATAGGCAAGGTACCAGGTACGGGAAGCACCACCATCGATCCAGCTGTAGTCAAACTTGTGCTGGGCGAAAAAGTCCCACGATGCCTGAGGATCGACCAGGGCAAGGTTTGCAAACAGAATACCCTTCCAACCACCATCTACATCGGCCGCAGGAGTGGAAGCGTTGGCAGCAAACATAGCCTGCCACTCCTCAGCAACAAACTGTGGCTGACGGGTATAACCCGAGTTCGGCAGCAGAGGCAGCATGTGGATGCCCTGAATGTACTCCAGGTTGCTACCAAAGTAGGTGGTGTGGTCAACCTTGTTCTCGAACAGAATGCCCGTCACCTTGTTCGCGATAAAGTTGGATGGCTGGTTGGTGTTGTTGCTCTCCATGAGGAAGTAGTTGTGAAGCGAGCGGCGGAGGATGGCCAGCATCATATTTCCACGAGCCTCCATACTGGCATCACCGGTAGTCTGGCCCCACATCTTGATAGCATAGGCAAACATGGTATCTTCAGAAGTAGACTCTTGGTCCTTTCCATCGAAAGATTCGAAGAGGCCCTTTGCCCACGAGTGACCATTGAACCAGTCAAAGGAGCGCGAGAAGGGGAAGTAGGGGTCATCCTCGACAGAGTTGCCGGCATCACGGACAAGCATGTTGACCCACTCCTTGTTTTGAGCCAGCCAGGTCGGATCAAGGGAACCAATGATCGCCGCGGCCTGAATGAAGTAGCCATAGTGGAAATGATGATCGTTGTAAGCAGTGTTGCCAAAGTCGGCGTTCAAGTCACCATCATAGCCGGCAGTTGACACAACTCCCTTCCAGACCGAATCATAAGCAAGTGGATACTGCTGCTGATTCTGCACAAAGCGAGCAAAGCACTTCTTGAGTTCCACCAGGGCAGCGTGCGCGACATCAGGGTTATTGCCTAGGTTGCTGACTGTCCAAACCAAGGTCGCAAACTTACTCAGGGCCTTGCCGCTGTAGTACATGCTGTTCAGATTGGTTTGGCCATCGATGTCCTGCTGCAGCTCAACAGGGGCAATTTGGACAATAGCTCGCTGGGCATCCGCAGACAATGTGTGAACATTGCCCTTGGTAGCTGACCACGGAGCGAATCCCATGTCCATCGGCAGATCTGGCTCAGCCATAATCCAGCTCTCTCCAATAACAGCAGTCGCATTTCCCTTGGTGGTAGTGCGAAGGTGAATATCAGTGGCGCGAGCACGAGTACTAACATCAAATGACTCGACATGGTGAGGCAAAGCGAACATGATGAGGGGAGTGCCCTGAGCATTTTTACCAGCCTTGGTCCAAGACAGGCTATAAGTGCCTGCAGTGCCGGTGACAGCACCAGAAACGGCACCCTCAACAGGATAAACACCAGCAGAGTTGTCAAAGAACTTCTCACCCGCAATGCCGCCGGAATTCTTGGCGATTTGAACGGTCCCGCTGAACCCAGCAGGGCCGCGAAGGCTAGAACTGGTGACCAGTTTGAACTCAGGGTCTTTCCCATCATCGGGAGTAGCGTAAAGCAACCAGACGGTGTCATCCTCGAGGAAAAGCTGGTACTTGAAGATACCAGGCTTGGGGGATCCGGCATTGACAACCTTGCGGAAGAAAATGCCGCTCTCAACGAGGGGCTGCAGATCACTGTACACGCCGGTCACATATCCCATACCCTGGACAATAGGGAATGTGATGCTCTGAGCGGAACCGCCCGATCGCTTGAGGACAGCGTTGGCTGAGAATGCCTTGGGCTCCTCAACGTTCAAGACACTGGACTCATCCAGCTCCGATGCTGACAGAATAACGTGCTGAAGACCGATTGGGTTGATGTAGTAACCGACTGGACTTCCAGGAAGCGTGGGGTTCTTGGGACCATAGGCAAGGACATTGGCTTCCACATGAGAGACACTCATACCCCAGCTCTTGAGGTTTCCACCTCCTCGCGACCAGGCGACAGAGTAGGGCTGAGTGAAGCTAGAATTGGTTTGCGAGCCCAAGAAGAGACCAGCGTAGAACTTGTTGGTCTCAATTGGATTGGTGGCATTGGCCTAATTCAAGATTACCATTTTGCAGTATAAATGCCTCAATAATTGTATCTTACATGTTTGTTTTGAACCGGATGGTCGTGGCGAGTCTTGATATTGGCGGGAACTGCGCCAGTCGCAACGGGCTCGAAGATGTTTTGGTTATTCATTGTACCAACAGGTATGGTGGAAATCGGATCTGATGAATGTGAGTTTGCGCAAGGCACTTGGACAATGGTCATGGGATCATAACCCACCTGAAACAACAGTAGATGCCGGATCTGGGGAGTTGTCGTTTGGTGTGTCGGTGGTGTCTGTGGGCTGATGTACAGCTGGTAAGGAGGTAGAAGGAGGCAACAGCAACCCGCCGATGCCGTCCAGGAGGCGACCAACGTCGACAGTTGGAAAAGGAAGCTGTGATGGGTGACCGCGGTTGTCGAGGATAACTCGATAATCCTAATGAGAGATATCAATATCAAAGTGTTCCTATAGTCTCCAGACGCGCCAATTGAATTATTTCGAATGACTTACTGGTTCTGCTGCTGGTATGGCAATTCGCTGATTTGATGGAGGGTACTGAGTTTTGAAAGCTGAATCTGGATGTGTTGCTGATTGTTTCAAGACTTGTTCAGCAGTAGCGGCTGCTGGCTGTGGCAGACAGTTTACTGAGTCTGCAGCAAGAAGCCATGTTAGCATAGCTGTCGTTTTCCATATAGCAGCCATGGTGCTGATTTCAAAGTGCGCCGCCAAATTCAACCAATTGAGGAGCCCGATCAATTCAATTGATATTCACTGCTCTAACAGAAAGCCAGATCTATGCTTCTATTCGTCCTCTATAAAGAACACGAACTAAACAGCACAGCAGTGCAAGCTCCTGGGTTGTCGAGAGGGCGAGTCGAATACACCAACAGAACAAAAGAAAAAACAAGCAAAAAAAGCAAAAAAGGGCGCATGCGAGGAATAGGGACCTACAAGTATGCTTCACAAATTCCAGGAGATACACCCAGCTGCAAGTGAGCTCAGATTGGATTGTTGTGACTGGCTTGCAGAAGGAATTCCGGGACTGTCGATCCTCATGGGACTATGGCTCGTGTGCGCGCGGATGTCCACACCGTTCAGAAATGAAGTGGCCAGTGCTTCCACGGGGTACACAGCGCGTGTTGAGTCCAGCAATGTAGGGCGTAGGAAGCAGACAAGACTGGCTCTGCGAGTTTCGTAGTGCACGCCCCAGCCGCGGATGTTGTCCCCACTACCAAGAATGTGCCGCGGGGGCGTAAACACTGCGGACTGTGTCCTGGAGGCAATGTGATGGCGGGAGTTGTACGTCTCCGAGGGATGTTGATCCTATTTAGCTAGACTTTCAAGCGATACAGCAGCAGGAAAGGGATTCGAGCAGCTTATGAAGAAGCGGCTCGACGTCTAATAACACCGTAGGAGCGAGCTGTAGGCAACGGTGTTGATTGATGGCCGTGCCAAGGATGTGGAGCTGGCAGGGACCACAGTCAACCAGCACGCGATACTGCGATAGTTCGCGATGACTCGAAGCCGATAAATCACACAGCGAACCCATGGCACTGTCATGACGGGCCGAGTGGTTCATTCATGAGCCTTATCCCAATGGGCGGGATGGTTCATCGAGTACCGCGAGATTGAAAAGTCGCGATGGCAGGCAGCATTCCAGTTCTCGGTCGAGGCTGGCCCTTTTTGCCCTACGGCGCCTCCTCGTCATCAGACAAATACACATGGAAGAACCTGATGACGGCATCCCGAGGGCTGTAAGAAGGCTGGGAAGATTAATGAGGTGGATGATGGAGGGGAAGTTCTACGGACTGACCCAAGGAAGAGGAGTTCTGTGGGAGAAGTATAAGCTATACGAGATACGAGGAAATACGTCGCAGAGCATGGAGATTTTAATTTGGACCATGCATAATGCTTAGCATGATTGAAATTCAAATGGTATTTCTTTTGGTGCCGATGACCGCTGTAGTTGACTAGACTCGGCCTAAATATGCAATGTAAAACGAATATACAAGTCGGCAACAAGGGTATCGTGATATCTCGCTCTTATTTAGACAGTAGGCTTCTCCAGGGGCTTGATGATACCCTGCTTGATCATCACGCGAGGCTTGGTGCTGGTCTGGTAGGTCTCCTTAGTAGACCACTCAGGACCGATAGGCATGCGCAGCGACCGCTCGTATTGCGCCTTGGTCTCAAACTCATGAGGCAACTGGCTAGCCATGTACTTTTTGTTCTGGAGCAAAGAAAGTTAGCATTGGGATGTGCTCCTATATAGATGGTGAAAAGGAACATACCTTTTGAATACGCTTCTCGTTGATGATGACACGAGACAGCTTAGCATCCTTGCGCTTCTCCGGCTTCACGCCCTCCACCGTGGTGAGGTTGCGCTTTTGCCTCTTCTTCTCCCTGTTGCTGATACCATCACCGGCCCAGCTGCCCCATCCTTCAAGCGTGTTGTCCACAACCTTGTCGCCCTCATCTGCAATGGTGTCCATCTTCTCCTGCTCAAAGTCTTGCACCACCTCATCGCCGGCGAACGCTCGCTTCACGAGATCGTGGTTCTTCAACAGAACAGGAACATTGTCGTCGTCACTGTCATTTCCTTCGTCACGCTGCTGGGAAGGCACTGCTTTGACGGCTTTGCCCTTCTTGGGAGCGTTGGCCTGGGAGACCTGGGGTTGTTGGGCATCGAGAGAAATGTCAATCGTCTCCTGAGCATCCGTACCGGTGCGTCGGCGATTGGTGCGTTCGGTTTGCACGAGCCAGGGGTTTTCTTCTTCAGCCGATGGCTCAGTTTCTTGGCTGAACATCTTCTGTGTTGATCGAGAAATGGTCTTTGGGGCAGATGTAGTAGCAAACTTCTGCTTTCCGGGACGGTCGACAATGATATCAACATCCTGTTCAGGCCGGCGGGCATCGTCGTCCGAGTCAATTGCGTCTTCAAGGACGTCCTTGGGAAGAGCTTTCGCCTGGGACTTGGCTTCTGCCTTGTCGGACTGACCGAACTTGCGTCGTCCTGTCTCCGACTCAGCCTCAGACTCCGACTCTTCGCCATGGAGTTCACGATTGAGTCGACGAAGCTCGGCGTCATTCTCTTCTTTGCGAGCGGCTTCTGCGTTTTTCATAAACTTCATGGAGAAAAGAGCAGAATGAGGGCCCTTGATTTCCTCGTCGGGAGCCTCGCCTTCCAGAGCCGCGAGCTTCTCGCGCAGCTTACGCTTCTCGCGGTCCTCAGCATCCGATGCCCATGGATCCTCATCCTCAGACTCCGAGCTTGACGAACCCAGGTAATCTTCGTCTCCACGAGAGACACGCTTTCCTTCGATGCGCTTCCGCAGCTCCTCTTCTCTCATAGCTTGATCAGCGGCGCTGTTCCGGGCTTCCTCATCCCACGCAGTACGACCAGTCTGCTTGTTGCTCTTGGCCCACTTGCTGTCGCGGTGCTTGGAACCCATGCGTGCCTCAGCTCTCTTTCGCTCGTTCTCATCCCGCTCCGCCTCGTCGAGATCGACACCAGCTTCGAGGAGAGCCTGGCGCTCTTGCTGCTCCAGTCTTTCACGCTCCTTACGGTGAACACGACGGTAAGACTTGCTCTTGATTTTCTTGATCCGCTTCGCACGAACCTCCTCTCGGAAGAGCAGGTCACGTCTCTTTCTGAGCTCTGCCCGCCGAGCCTGGATTTCTTCGATAGGCAGAGTGCGGGCCTTGAGCTCTTCAAAGCCTTGAAGCTGATCTTCGGTGGACTTGCCGTTGGCCTCGGCCAATCCACTCTCAACCAGAATCTCTTGAATGGTAGTCTCCAAATCGGTCTTGGGCTTAGCCACATCTAGACGATGGAACTGTTGCGCATCGGGATCGGGAAGAGGGAAGATGAGGTGCTCGGCCTTGCGGTTGGCCTTGACCGTCTCAAGCCATCGATCAAGAGTTTCTTTGCTCTTCTCGTAAGCGGCGGCACGGTCGAGCTTATCCTGTTGGCGCTTTGCCAAAGGTGCGTCCAGCTTGCCCAGAATGCCTGACTTTGTTGCTTGCGGAGCGGCATCGACGTGCTTGAGGGAGCTCTTCAGGCGGGAGTCCGTAATGGAAGGAAGCAGATCGGCGACAGTCAATTTGCGAGAGGATGTCAATCCGTATTCGGTGGGCGTGCCCTGTTCTTGCGATCTTTGCTTGGGTTTTCTAGATCCGTCTGCCTGCATAGACTTGACAAAGTCCTGAAGCTTGGACAAACCATTTTTCTGATCGTCCGCATCGTCGTCTGAGAGGGACAGATCGGTGTCGTCGTCACTGGGGTCATCCTCACTGTCGCCTTCCGAGCCTGAATCCTCGTCGCTATCCTCGCCATCTGCAGCCCTCCTTGCCTTCTCTTCGGCTTTTTGGGCGGCCTTCTCCTCGGCTGCGGTGTTCATGTCCCAGGCGGTAAGCAGATCAATGCCATCTTCATCATCCTCATCGTCTTCATCGTCCCCCTCCTCTTGAGACTCGTCGACGTCCTCGGACAGACTGATCTCCGACCGCTTCTTCTTGTCGGTTTTCTTTGCTTTGGGCTTGGATTTATTCGAAGAGCTTCCGCGGAATGTGAAACCCTCAAAACGCTCCTCGTCACTTGATCCCATCGCTTCGTCACTGTCCAGAGATTCATCGTCATCACTGTCGACTTGTCCAAGCTTCCATTGGTGGCCTTCACTATCGCTGCCACCTTCGTCCGATGCATCAGTTCGGCGGCGCTTGTAGATCGGGCGTTCCTCGTTGTCTTCGTCCTCGTCGTCCTCGTCGCCTGTGGGCCTCTTCCGCCATGTTCCATCGTCGTAGTCACCGAGACGGTTGCGTCGTACACCCAATTTGGTAGGAATCTGTTCCTCTGCGCGAGAAAGAGCGTCAAGTCCGCGGCCCTTTGGGCCCCTCTGAGGTGGTGGCTTCCGCGCACCGCGGTCTTTCGGCGCCCGCGATTGTGTTTGCGCGCGAGGCATGGCTGTGATAAGATAGAAAAAACAACCGAGTGATAGACACAAGAGCTCTGGGTCCGTAAAGATAGAAAATAATGGACCCTGTAATTGCTAGGTTGGAGGGTTTGGTTTGGTAGACTGTACGACTTGTGTTTCCAACTTTTTTTTTCTGCTCCAGAAAAAAAGTTCTCGGCGCGGCGATTAGCGTGGTCCACCGTCCGACCGCCCGAACTTTTGTCCTCTGACCTCGACGGACCCTCACAACAGTCGCTTTCCCTTCCTCTTCGACAACCCCAATTTTCGCGAACATGTTCAAACCGTCACAGCCGATGATGGCGCGCTTGCGCCTGACCACCAAGCAGGTCAATGGCGGATACTACAAGGGTACCCGGACAGGCTCGATGGGTTACTTCGACCCTAAGGGCAACTACGTGATCGACTGGAAGAAAGTCCGCACCTACGTCGTCCCTGAAGGCTTGGACACTTTCAAGGTAGGCTTATTCACTATCCTACCCATATTGATGACTCGATAGCTCTTGCTAATCTCTAATAGCTCACTCCTTTCGTCTCTAAACGCATGGACTCGACACCCTCTGTGTACAAGAAGCAGATTGAACGGAATGGACGGACTTATACAGTGATCGACAGCATGAAAGGCACTGATTTCCTGGATCAGTGGTACTCCAGCAATCCCGATGAGGTGCTGGCGCGCGAAACAGCCGAGCGGGAGGCCATGGACGACTCGACAACCTCGAAGCAATAGTGCAATTCCCGAATCAGCCACAGCCTCCGGGCTTGATGCATCCCACTGCTATCTCAACGTATGTCCTTGATCACTCCTCTCATTTACTCGTCAAATGAGTCTAATCAGTACCCTCCTTCTAGTGGTTGAACACCTAACCTTGTCACCCACACCAACACACTCGACGGCCACATACCCCCGATCTACCATCCCATCGCTCGCCGGCCGATCGAATACTCCATGTATTATATGTACAGCATATTTGATTTACAATGGGCAAAGCCCACCATCATACAGCACTTACAGATGTCTTCTCATCTGCATATGGCTGACCCGAGTCCCGAGAACAAAGAGTTTGGACAGAGACTAAGATATTCTCTGGCAATTTGTGCTAGTTGCTCCCAAATGAAACTCCCACAAACCTACCTGTCTGCCATCGCACTACCCGGAATTTTCTCTTTTGTTGTAACGGATAACCCTCCCAATCCTCTTGTAAATACTCGTGCCTGCCTTTCCTATGCCTGTAGCCCTAGTGTGGCAATATGCCAGTGCCCACCGAACTGGTGCGTGGCCCGTGCGCCAAGTCCGATAAGGTCGCCATGCGCGCCCATATCGGACCGGCGTATGTCATAGTTCTTCACGTTCGCTTCTATTTGCCCAGCGGTGCACTATGGGCTTACATCTCCAGCGTTTCTTGCATCTCCAGCACCTCATCTTTGCATAGATCACCTCTCTTGCCTCCTCTTGATATCGCTGCTGTGTCCTAGGGTGGGAGGCCCTCCTCACCATGTTTCAGTCATTCACTGGAAGCTCTCGCCGTCCGAGGCAGGTCAACCTCAGCGGCCGCGCCAACAATCCCTTTGCTGCCTTCCCAGGTAGCTCGCCCGGTCGAAATACCCCTCATGCTTCAAATCCACAAAGTGCCGTCGCAATCGCACAGCAAGAACGCCTTCAGAGACAACGGGAACGGGAGAAACAGAATGCCGTGCGGGTCGTCCAGCGAGGGTGGCGGGGCTATCGCAGTAGGAAAGCTACATATGGCATGTGGAGGCTGGAATGGGACAACAATGAAAGGAAAATGATGGGAGCTACAGACCTGATGGCCGCCATCGAAGGTTCTGCAGACGACTTGGTCGTTGCATCGGACCCTCCTGCGCCATATGCAACCGCAGACCAGTGCCTCACTCAACTCCGCCTACTAGTCCAATTTGTCTCGCCACGAAGGCACGATGACATTCTCCGACTTGTACATTTTGTTGGTGCCTTCGAACGAACCTTTCGAACCCTACATACGATCGCAGCAGAGGGCGAATGGACCAAGCTTCTGAAACGGCTTGCCAAGTCAGTTCTCAGTGCACTGCACTCGGCTCCAAATGCTTCTGTCCCTACGACAGCCTTGGAGATTCTCTTAAGAGCGATCATGTTCCTGACGGGATTGATGCCGAAGCAGATGGCAACCATCGCAGAGACGTATTACGATACCATGGCATACTTGACAATTAATTTGTCAAGTCTGCAGCGATCAGAACAGAGCAGTGATCCCCATCGACCGGCCATTAATCCTGAGCTTCTCCAGGAAGCTGTTCTTGCCCTCCTCCGACCGATTACCTCCGAGACCATGTCTGCCTACGAGTCGTTCGCCGTTTCGTACCTCACAATTCCAAGCCTCGAGAGCTACCTGGGCAAGATGGATGAACTCGCCGGGCAAATAAACTATAGAATGCTATCGCTGGCGATCTTAGCTCACCTGGGATCTACTTCGCAACGCTCTGTTATTCTGGAAGACATTCAGGCGCGCACTTGGTTGTTATCATACTTGATTTACTTCCAACAACATACCTCTGGCACTCAGGACAGCTCCCATGCCCCAGAGCTTGAGTTTGTGATTGTTGTCTCTGATCTGCTGACCTCAACGGCTAGCTTCCTCGTGCAGGGCTTCGAGGTGGATGAATCCATCGATACGGATTCACCTCGGGGTGTGCGGCCTCTGCATCCCTTTATCAAGGATCAAATCAATAGCCTCATCAACCAAAGTAGCGTCACTGGACTGCTTTCTCGTATTCGATCATCCCCTCTCCCACAGACTGACTCGACAAATGAAGACTCCGAGGCATCGAAAGAAGCCAGGGTCCTTGCAAAATATGCCCTCAATTTACTGCGAATCTTCCCCCGACGAGGCGATGATATTCGGATGTGGTTGTATCTGGGCTCCGCTCCATCTGGCGAGCAAATTTCAGGCCAGCCAGATGCGAAGATACCGGCTATCAAATTCTTCTGGCAGGCGACTAGATCTAGTCGCATCTTCCAAATCATCAGCAGTGATTCGACAAAGGTGCTTCCGCTATTGCTCTTGCCACAACAAGCGAAGGAAACCACCGAAATCCCCCAAGATCAACGTGATCAAGAATGGACGACCATACTTCTCTTCCTTGAGCTGTATACTTTTGTTCTGAAGGTCATGGATGATGATGAGTTCTTCTCGAGCACGTCATCATTCACATCCTCGGATAACGCCAAACAATCGTGGACAAGAGAAAGTGCATTGCCGCTACGTGAGATTAGAGATATGACCGTGTTCTTGAAAAATCTCGCATTCACGCTTTACTGGAATGCGGTTGACTTGAGTGAACCAGAGACTGGGACGACGGGTGTGAGCTTGAGCAGCTACTTCAGTAGCAGCACACAGACGTCGGGCTCCGCGGTATTGGTCCCAAGTACGAGAGAGCTCGAATCCAAATCTCAGAGCAACAACCTTCCCGGAGTGACTGGAATCCCGCTTGAATACTTCAAGGGCCTCGTAACGGGTCTCTTGCGAATGTTGCATGAACGAGAGTAAGGCCTCCAAGGAAAACAGAGATCTGTTAACCAAAGCTAATCTGCATTTTTTAGTTCACGCCGCAAGTTCCTGCCGAAAGATCACTGGCTCATGACCAGCCGGTTTGATATGGAAGGTTTCATTTCGGCCGTTGTCGGAGAAGAGGAGAGACGACATGAGTTCCAAGCCCGAGCCGATGATTCGGGTGACGCTGACCTGATGGATGAGGATGAAAACACGCCAATTGGTCTTGCGGGGACTGGCCACGCTCAGCAGACCATCCGCCTTGAGTCTTTGCGGCGTCATCAGCAGCGGGTTGCCCGAGGAAGGGTGTTGGCGGCCATTGCACCCAGGCTGGAGATCCTTCGAAATATGCCATTTTTCATCCCGTTTGCCACTCGGGTCCAGATCTTCCGCGAATTCATCTTCCATGATCAACATCGTCGACGACACGGATTCGTTGATCCCGACTCCTGGCGTGCCTCTGTGGCTCAAGCTACCATGGGCCAAATGATCAACGGACACCCTGCTGTCCAGGATGTGCTGGCTCGCCACCAAGCCGAGATTCGGCGTGAAAATGTCTTCGACGACGCCCTTGCTCAGTTCTACCCACTGGGCGACGGTCTCAAGGAACCAATCCAGATCAGCTTTATTGATCGATTTGGGGCCATGGAGGCTGGTATTGATGGCGGTGGAGTGACCAAGGAGTTCCTCACTAGCATTACTAGTGAGGCATTTAAGACCGAAAATGACTTCAGCATGTTTGCGGAGAATGATCAGCATCTTCTATACCCTAATCCCACAGCTGTCGAACAGTGTAAGGAAAGCCTGCGGGAGGCTGCAGTGAGCGAGTCCAGCCTCAAATGGTCCGAACAAATCCGGGATCTCCTGCGTCGGTATGAGTTCCTTGGTCGTGTCATTGGTAAATGTCTCTACGAGGGAATTTTGGTAGATGTCAACTTTGCACCGTTTTTCCTGCTGAAGTGGGCATTGACGGGTGGTACTGGATCAGCCATGAAGGAGTCCTCTTACCGAGCCAATTTGAATGATCTGAAGGATCTTGACCAGGGATTGTACCAAGGCCTTGTGAGTCAAGCATCCCCCTTACTACGCTCCGTCACTTACTAATCCATTTGCTTTAGCTCCAATTGAAGAACTACCCAGGCGACGTCGAGGACTTTTCTCTGGACTTCACCGTGACTGATACGATTCCTATGCCCGGGTCAGCAAATCGGACTAAGACAAGAGAACTACGGTACAATGGCTCGAAGACGCCGGTGACGAATCAGAATCGCCTAGTTTATATCTCTTACATTGCACGCTACCGATTGCAGGTGCAGCCCGCCATGCAGACCAACGCTTTCCTGCAAGGTCTTGGACAGATCATCCAGCCCGCCTGGCTTTCTATGTTCAACCAGTCCGAGTTACAGACGTTGGTGAGCGGCGAGACCGGTGACATCGACGTCGAGGATCTTCGGCGCAACACCCAGTATGGTGGCGTGTATACCATTGGCGACGATAACCAGGAGCACCCCACTGTCCAGCTGTTCTGGAAAGTGATGCATGAGCTGAACAACGAAGAGCGACAGAAGGTCATCCGGTTTGTGACCTCGACACCGCGTGCTCCGCTGCTTGGATTTAGCCATCTCAACCCGCGCTTCAGTATTCGGGACTCCAGCGAGGACCAAGAACGACTTCCGAGTACGAGCACCTGTGTCAACCTACTCAAGCTGCCCCGCTACGCTACTGCCGAGATACTACGCAGCAAGCTACTCTATGCGGTGAGCTCTGGTGCTGGATTTGATTTGAGTTGATGATACTCATTTTAGCCCTCAACTTTGAACCTTCATTTTAGTATTTCCTTTGTCTTTTTACTCTCTGTATCTATGTACGCAGTTCTCCATTGGCCGTGATTCGTGTATGCATAGCATTGGAGTTGAGCAAATTCAAGGCTGTTTATTCAAAAATCAAGGTCTACCAAGGGCCGAGTAGGGCGATTTGAAGCTGGAGCGTCAAAATTGTTTGCTATCAATTCTCGCAGCGGGTCTGATTGTTTGCCTTGTGGGTTGAGTAGGCCGCGCTCGAAGCCTGGCTATCATGATGAGTCAGTTTCCTTCTTTGGTAATAGGCAGCAAACATTCCCACTCTTCTTTCTGCCTTCACAGCTTTCTGGCTTGCCTTCGCTTGGTCATAAAGGCTGCTTCTTCTCCTCCAACCTTCCTTCTCCAACCTTCCTTCTCCAACCTTCCTTCTCCAACCTTCCTTCGCCAACATTTCCATCTTCAACCCCTTTTCATCTGCACCAAAATTCTATCCTCAACAACCCTTTCCATTCCCACCAAACCTTTTATCCCTCTTCTCTAACCTTTTTACCCCCTCCAACCTTTCCATCCATACTTCTCCCGTCCCGTGACTGGCCAACGGCAAGCCCTTAAATCAACCGGCACCGCCTACCCAATCGGGACTAGCGCGGTCCCTCTAACTGTCCTCTGAGTTTTCCAGAACGACTTCTTCGCGGGTCGACTTTTTTTTCCTTTCTCCATCCCTCGATCTCCTACAACCCCTCTCTCTTTCCTAGGGAATCCTTTTTTCCTTTCGACCTCTTCTCGAAAGCCTAAAAAAATCCCCAAAAAAACCAGAAAATCCCCCTCGAAAAAATCTCACCCATTTATCTTATCTCTCCCCCTCCTCATTGTGCGGTGTGTGGAAGATTTTCATTCATCCACCTCTCTTTTTCCACTAAGGTTGGTTAACGCCCCCACGATTCCTTTTCTACACAGCACACACACACCCGGTTCGCTCGCCTTCCCTTAGATTCCCTTGGAGCTCATTTGTGGCTTGTGTCGTTGCACTGGTCATTGATTGTTCCTGCCACCCCGCTCGGATTGGTGCAATACCTCAAACAGCCCTTTGTTGCGCGGACCACTACCCTGTGTATGGCAACAGCCACATCCCCTTTGACACTCCTGCCCTTGACCTCACACCCGATACACCAATCCACGAAGTTTTCCTCTCGCTCAAGAGACTGTCTGGTCTGCGGTCGAGCATCGTGGAATATCTCTTCTCTCACTCATACCAAACTTCACGAGTCCCTGCTGAACTCTCACAGTCACCACAGAAAAGAAAAATTCAACATGTCTGCTGAGGCTGCCACCAACCCCCCCGCCGCTGAGGCCCCCGTCAACGGCACTCCCGAGGCCACCGGTGCTCAGGAAGTCGCTGCTGCTCCCGAGACCACCGCCGAGGCCGCCGCGGCTGCTGCCAACAACCAGCCCCACTCGGCTTCCCTCTACGTCGGCGAGCTCGACCCCTCCGTCACCGAGGCCATGCTCTACGAGCTCTTCTCCTCCATCGGCCAGGTTGCTTCCATCCGTGTCTGCCGAGATGCCGTCACCCGCCGTTCCCTGGGCTATGCCTACGTCAACTACAACAACACCGCTGATGGTGAGCGCGCTCTGGAGGACCTGAACTACACCCTCATCAAGGGCAAGCCCTGCCGTATCATGTGGTCCCAGCGTGACCCCGCCCTGCGCAAGACTGGCCAGGGTAACGTCTTCATTAAGAACCTTGACAACGCCATTGACAACAAGGCTCTGCACGATACCTTTGCTGCCTTCGGCAACATTCTGAGCTGCAAGGTCGCTCAGGATGAGTTCGGTAACTCCAAGGGCTACGGTTTCGTCCACTACGAGACCGCCGAGGCCGCCAACAACGCCATCAAGCATGTTAATGGCATGCTCCTGAATGACAAGAAGGTCTTCGTCGGCCACCACATCTCCAAGAAGGACCGCCAGAGCAAGTTCGAGGAGATGAAGGCTAACTTCACCAACATCTACGTCAAGAACCTTGACCAGGAGATCTCCGATGATGAGTTCCGTGTCATGTTCGAGAAGTTCGGTGAGATCACCTCTGCCACTCTCAGCCACGACCAGGATGGCAAGAGCCGTGGCTTCGGTTTCGTCAACTACACCACCCATGAGAGCGCGCAGGCCGCCGTTGACGAGATGAACGAGAAGGACATCAAGTCCCAGAAGCTCTACGTTGGCCGTGCCCAGAAGAAGCACGAGCGTGAGGAGGAGCTCCGCAAGCAGTACGAGGCTGCTCGTCTGGAGAAGGCCTCCAAGTACCAGGGCGTCAACCTCTACGTTAAGAACCTGACTGATGACGTTGATGACGAGAAGCTGCGCGACCTCTTCGCCGCTTACGGCACCATCACCTCCGCCAAGGTTATGCGCGACTCTCTCTCCGACCGTACCCCCTCCCCCGATTCCGAGAAGGAGGGTGAGACCAAGGAGGAGGGCGAGAAGACCGAGGAGAAGGAAGACGAGAAGAAGGAGGAGTCCGAGGAGCAGAAGGACACTGAGGAGGACAAGGAGGGTGAGCAGGAGCAGGAGACTGAGAAGGGCGAGAAGAAGCTCCTCGGGAAGAGCAAGGGCTTCGGTTTCGTCTGCTTCTCCAGCCCCGACGAGGCCTCCAAGGCTGTCACCGAGATGAACCAGCGCATGGTCAACGGCAAGCCCCTCTACGTCGCTCTCGCTCAGCGCAAGGATGTCCGTCGCAGCCAGCTTGAGGCCAGCATCCAAGCCCGCAACACCATCCGCCAGCAGCAGGCCGCTGCCGCCGCTGGTATGCCCCAGCCTTACATGCAGCCCGCCGTCTTCTATCCCCCCCGGCCAGCAGGGCTTCATCCCCGCCGCCCAGCGTGGTGGCATGCCTTTCCCTCCCCAGCCCGGTATGGTCATGGCTGGTATCCCTGGTGGACGCCCCGGCCAGTACCCCGGTCCCTTCCCCGGTCAGCAGGGCGGCCGTGGCATGGGCCCCAACCAGCAGATTCCCGGTAACTTCCAGGGTATGCCCATGGGCATGCAGGTCCCCGGCGGTATGCCCAACGGTATGGGCTACCCCATGCAGGGCCAGTTCGGTCGCGGTGCTGGTGGCCGTGGTCAGGTTCCTGGTATGCCTATGGGTCAGGGCATGCGCGGTGGTTTCCGTGGTCCCCCCGGCCAGATGGGTCGCGGCCAGGGCCGTGGTCAGCCCGCTCCTGCCGGTCAGCCCGGCCGTGATGAGGCTGCTCCCGCTACCGGTCTGAGCTCCCAGGCTCTCACTTCCGCCCCCCTGCCCAGCAGAAGCAGATGCTTGGTGAGGCTCTCTACCCCAAGATCCAGGCTCAGCAGCCCGAGCTTGCCGGCAAGATCACTGGTATGCTCTTGGAGATGGACAACACTGAGCTCCTTGGACTGTAAGTTTCTATTTCATCCCTGACGACGGGAGACTCCCATCCTAATTTTCTTTATCACTTAGGCTTGATGACGAAGAGGCCCTGCGCGCTAAGGTCGACGAGGCCCTCAATGTCTATGACGAGTACATGAAGAACAAGGGTCCCGATGGTGAGCCCGCCGGCGAGGCCAAGCCCCAGGAGGCCGCCAAGGAGGCTTCTTCGGAGGAGACCAAGGCCTAGGCGACCTGTCTCGCTTACCGAATGCCTCGCAGATGGTAATGGCAACTTGAAGGCCCAGTCTTGATTTTGCTCGCTGCACCGCTCGGAACACTTTGGACGCACGCTTTGATGACAATTTCTTTTTTTTTTCTTTTCTATCTTTTCTTTTCTCCCTTTCACCACCCCCTACCCTTCGCTCTTCCCCTCCGAATCCTGATATCCCTCGGTTTGAAAAGTTCTGTCTTAGGCAGTGTCACCTTTTTTGGTGTTTAGTGAACGCGGCATGATGATTTTAATTTTTTTTTCCTCCGTCTTTCCCTCTATCCTCGTATTTTTCCCCTTCCCTCCATCCGGTCTGGATTTGGTGGTCCGAGGGGGAAGCAGCGCTGTACATGGGGGCTGGTAAAAGTTGTTTTATACCTTTGGGCGCTGGATGCGGACTCCTTTCTTCTAACCTTTCCTCTTATTCTTCTCTATTCGTTGCTTGCTCCGGTCCTTTGGTCTGTTGATGCGCTTTCATTTCGCCTCGTATTTCGAACCTTTTCCCCTTGAGTGTAACATAGAGTTCTACAGTACTTCTTCCTTGCAAAAGGGCTTTCGTTTTGTCCCTACTGCTGCACTAGTGTTCGTGAGTGTGGCAGTTGTGAAAAATGAGACGAGGACTAGCCTTTTTTGCTCTTTCAATGATCTCTCGTTGCCATTGTACATCTAGGAAACGTTTATAAAGTATTGCCTAGCAACGTCTTGAGATGTTGAGGATCCTTTGGGGCCCGGGCTGTTCAAATTGATGACTCATCGTCACCTTCGACCCACCTGAAGATCCATCTTGGGCTTGTATGTAGTTACATGTGCCGAAGTTCATCAGGCCATTCTGTTGATAGATAGAACCAGAGATCAATTGTGTGGGGGTGAGCTCATGGGATCGCCATGCCATTTCCAAAATGGAGCGTCCAGAGTATCTACCCGGCACGTCAGAGATTGGCTCCCTGACAGCGCACTCCAATGAGGACAGTCAGTTTGTCGGTAGTTCCAGCGGCGTTTACTTCATTAACACGGTCAAGAGAGCATTCTCAACTGGTGCTGATGAATCGGGGTCTCCAGAGACAGAGTTTCCCTCGGCTGAAGAGACACTAGTTGGTGCAGATGACTCGCCTCGACACAAGCGGCATCGTGTGGCAGCTTCCAATGCAGATTCTGTCCTCTCACCATCCGCGGGAGAGTCGCCATTGCACTGGAAATATGACCCTCAAGTGGCGGCCAATTTAGGCGATGCACCACCGTTGGAACTTGCTAAGGAACTGATGATGACCTACTTCAAAGTCTGGCATCCCCTCTTCCCGTTCCTGCATGGGCCCACCTTCTTGCAGGCCATGGTGAGATTATATTCGAGCACACCAGAAACAACGTCGAATGAGGATGTCACCTCAGACCACCGAAGCGCTTGTTGGACAGTGGTCTGTCAATGTATATTCAATCTTGGAGCCCTGCTTCGTCTTGACCTGAAGGTCCCGTCCGAATGCCGAATTCAGTCGCCTGGCAGCATGACTGCTTTGCTAGGGAGTCTTTCAACACGGCATGATATCGCCTCCTTGCAAGCACTTCTTGCGGCGCAAGTTTTCCTTGTTGCGAAAATGGCGCTCAGGCCGGCGTCGACTTTCGGCGGATGTATTCTACGGTCGATGCTTCATGCTGGATTGCACCGGTGTCCGTTTCGTTATGCCCAACTCTCGTCGCATGACCGGCAATTACGGAAGAGAATCTTCTGGTGTGCATATGCTATCGACAGATATCTGAGCCAGGCACTTGGTTTGCCGTTAGGTATCCAGGACTCGGATATTGATGTGTGTTTACCGGCTGCGCAGGAAGTACATTCTCCGCCGAGAGTCAGAAGTTCAAATGCCATATCGTCCACTTCAAAACCAGCAGATGAGACCGAGGTTGCAGACGAAGGAGCCGTAAGCCCGACTGGGAATATCGGCCTCGCTGAGAGGCCCCGTTCTAGGATAACTGCACGTCGGGAGAGCCAGGTTGAAGAATACCGCAAGAAAGAAAGTGTGCTTGCCAGTTACGTGGACTCTGGCACACTTACTGGGCGAGCTCTGGAGTTATTCCACAAATCAATTCTTGTTCGCTCGGTTTCCCGGAGTGCAGTTCTGTTCTTAGTGACGGATGTCCACAAGTGGTGGAACAGCCTCCCTTCCGAGCTCCAAGGGAAGTCGATATGCGCAGACCAAGTCTCTGGCACGTCACCTGCCGATAGACCCTTTGATTTTGGACCCTTCTTTACAATCTTATATCAGCACCTTGTCCTGATTATCAACCGACCTTCCCTCTCATTGGACCCTTCGACTGCCGAATTCTCTTCTGGACTGCAGACCTGCATTGGCGCAGCCCGCGCGATTCTTGCCGCGTTGAGGCTCCAGGTAGGCAGTCAACAGGCCTTATTCTGGCCAGGATTCTTATCGGCTGCTTGGATGTCAGGGCTTGTTTTGGCATTCGCCTGCCAGCTCAGGCAATACGTTTTGGGAAAGGGCCTACAGTAAGATTTCGCCCTTGATGCTTTGTCTAAATGCGCTAACGTCCTCTAGGGAAATTGAAGAATGCTCGGACTTTCTCCGCCGTATGTCTCTTCAGTGGGAAACTGCAATCCACTGTCATAACACTTTGTCACTGTTGTCCACAAAGATCAAGCAAATGGAAATCGACCCGGATTCAGCTATGAGCTCGCATTCATATGCTCTCAGGAACATGGAGAAAACAAATGATTCGCTGGAGTCATCTAATGTGCATGAACAAGCGAGGAGGAGATCAGAGGGTCAATCCCGTTCCCGATCCGAGCAGCACTATTCTACCATTCCTGAAACCCTTCAAACGTCAAGTCCTGGCCGTGGAGGACCTGCGGTAGGACCGGTACAAGTCATCCCTGGGCATCTAGCGAACTTGAATGTGGATGCGTCACCCACCGAAATACCACCATCACAGATTTTGGAATTCCAGAACATGGATTCGAATTACCTTGCTAGTGGTTCGACTTTTGATTTGAACATGGGTGATCTGTTTGGAGGGTCAAATTATGATTCATTACTTGATATGATTGGGCAGCAATATCCTAGTTTCTAGGCGATGCATTATTCTCCGTCCTCTATATGTTGAAAAAGTGGAGTTATGGGACATGATTGTAACACATTTGAAAAAAGATCTTAAACACAGACTAAACATGACAGAAGAACACAAGAAATAAACAACGCCATATAACTCCTGCCCCCTCCCTTCCGTAGTCACTTTCTTCATCCAGAGCGTCTCAGTGCGCAGCGTTTCGCGAAGACTCTGAAAGAGCATAAAGTCGCGGAGCCGAGTTACGACCGTGAGCCCTGCGAAAGACAACATCCTTCTCAAAAGGCAGTCCCTCATCACGCACACGGCCCAGCCACTCTACAACGACATCCTTGGCCGCGCTCAATACTGCCTCCCGTGTCGCGAAGCCTCCATAACGTCCCCGTTGGTTTTCCACAGGCCCAACCACCTTAATGGAGACCCAAAAAGGTTCATCAGCGCACTGCGGCGTTGTGGTAGTAGTAGCCTCATGGTTCTGGATAGCAGACCGCATCTTGAGCAGGAGTCTATACCCGGTCAAGTGGCCCTCATGCTCCGAGAATCGAACGTTCACCCAACGGACATTGGGTCCTTGGTGAAGTTCTCGTCTATCTCGTGCGTTAGTCTGTCTTTCCGCCTTCTTGAAAGCTACGTTCGTTGAATTGGCAAGGTTCATCTCGATAGGGATCATCCTTGTCGTAGGAATCGTCCACACACCTCTCCCTGTCGTTAGTATTTGTGTCGCTCGATTGACCATCGCTGTATCTCCTATTCATGCTACTACCATAGAGGGTTTCCATATCACTGCTCCTCTCGTCTTCATCATCACTTATCCCCAGCTCCTTCAGTTCATTGACAATCTCTCCCAGGCCCATATCATTAAGGTTCTCGTTCAAATCCCGAGAGCTCATTTAGATCGAACCCTCTCCAAAGCTACCGGGGGTTCCGGACATCGAGCAGATGTAAACACAAGGTAAGTCAAGATCCTTCGATGAAAACTTTGATAGGGCAGATGTCAAGTGTAATTTAATGGGATTGAATGCCTTGGCTGCCGAGCGAGAAATTCATGATGGGCTGAGACGCTTTAAATAACTTTCTATCCTTAGACATGACATGGACAACACCCGATAATTCTTTGTCTGCCCGAGACTGTATCTCCCCTATAATGGCCATTGTTTGGGCAGATATCTGTGTGGTTCTTGAAGAAACAATCCCAAAAACCACTCAAAGAGCTGGCTTAGAGGGTAGTCATATCTACAAGCTAAAGCATAAAGAGGGTGATGGTCAAGCCATAGCTTGTGTACGGCAGAACCCGGTTCTGTTCTTCTTTCTCGATGATTTATTTGTTCTCTAATATTATTGACAGGCTGTTGATGAACGGAAAGCGCCACTGTCTCACCGAATCATGCGTTGATCTTCTCGATTTCTGCAAATACCGCGTCTACAACTCCCTGGGTGTTGGATGTACCACCCAGATCTGGCGTCAAAACATCCGCAGCACAGACATTCTCCACACAAGTCATCAGCTTCTCGGCTGCATCCTTCTCGCCAATCCACTTGAGCATCTCCGCAGCAGACCAGAATGTAGCGACCGGATTGGCGATTCCCTTCCCAGTGATATCGAACGCACTGCCATGGACAGGCTCGAAGAGAGACGGATTCTTGCGCGTGGGATCCAAATTACTCGATGGCGCAACACCAATTGATCCCGCCAAAGCAGCAGCAAGATCGGAAAGAATATCCATATGCAAGTTGGTGCCGACAATGGTATCAATGGACTGAGGCTTAGCCACCATGCGAACAGTCATGGCATCCACCAGCATCTTATCCCAAGTTACATCCGGGAAATCTTTTGCCACAGCAGTTGCAATTTCATCCCAAAGGACCATTCCGTGGCGCATCGAGTTACTCTTGGTCACCACCGTCAAGAGCTTTCGAGGCCGTGACTGGGCGGTTTCAAAGGCAAATCGCATGATTCGTTCAATGCCGACACGGGTGAAAATGGCCACTTCAGTGGCAGCTTCCCATTGCTGTCCAACATGCGATCGACCTCCTTGGCCTGCATACTCGCCTTCGGAATTCTCACGAACCAGCATCCAATCGATCCCTTCGGTTGCGGTGTTGAGTGGACATTTAGTTCCTGGGAAAGTTCGCACCGGTCGGACATTGGCGTATAGTTGAAGAGGGCCTCTGATGGCAAGGAGAAGGCCCCACAGTGAGATATGATCAGGGACGTCTGAAGTACAATTAGCATGGACGCGTCTTGTAAGTGAATTATGATTGTTTAGCATACCAGGAGCACCAACAGCGCCAAAGATCCCTGCATCGAATTTGCGCAAGGTGTCTAGTGCATCTTCTGAGATATATCGGCCGGTTTGTTTGTAGTATGTAGTTCCCCAGGGAATATGAGTGAATTCGATTTGAAAAGTTCCCAGCTTTTTCGCTAATTTTTCGACCACTTGGATAGCGGCGCTGACGACCTCGGGGCCAATGCCGTCTCCGGGAATAGAGGCAATGTTGTAGGACGGAGTCATTTTCAAATTTCTCTCACAATGACTCAATAAAATTCTCTGAAAATATAGAAGATAATCCTACCAAGCTATTGATTGATCCTAAACACATGCTTTAAATAAAGGTCTGTCGTCCACGGCCCTGGGCGTGATTCGGCATAGGTAGAGCCTGATGGTTCACTCCGCCACCGGCAGAACTTTCAGGCGATTGAATCAGCCGTTCCTCATTTTCAAACTCCTCCGTTTGTACATCCACACCGTCAGTATCAGGACACGAAAATGGCCAAAATGAGGACAGACAAATCTTCGAGGATTACTGTCGCATGCAATGCGTGTCGTTCAAGGAAGCAGAAGGTAGGTGGGTCCATTGCACACCCGTGAAGGCTCTGGCT
Source organism: Penicillium subrubescens (assembly GCF_028828155.1). Lineage (NCBI taxonomy): Eukaryota > Fungi > Ascomycota > Eurotiomycetes > Eurotiales > Aspergillaceae > Penicillium > Penicillium subrubescens. The sequence goes on along the minus strand of NW_026643151.1, from coordinate 2,889,910 downwards.
CACTCGTTTTGAACCCGCTTCAGTGTAGCGGCGGAAAGTAAGCTTATGAAGTGTTCTATTTCCGATGGGAGAGATATAGTCTAACTATCATTTGTTTTATTCAACAAAAAGACCAGTCTGCCAACAATGCTTGGAGTATAACCGCCCTTGCAACTGGCCAGAACAACTCAGACGGTACGTGGGGGTTCAATGCTCCAAATCTAGTATTCCTCAGCTAAATGCATCCTAAAGTGGGCCTCCAAAAGGACATATCGAGGCATTAGAGCATAGGCTGCAAGTGACGGAGAATGCGTTGTTAAAATTGCTCTCGCAAGTCTCCAACGCTCAACTGCTTGAGGCATTCCCACCTCACTCTTCGTTCGAGGGAGAAGGCGCAACTTATATGCCCCTCGCAAGAATTCAGAAAAAAGGAATCGAAGACTGGGCACAATTTCCTCTCGACACGGCAGACAACATTCGGAAATGGCAGCAAGTCTGCACCGGCCAAGATGCGACTAGTCCCTCACATCAGGTCCTTGAAACTGAAGATTCTTCGCCTCGCTCAGCTTATCCAAGTGGCCGCAAGCGAAAGCATTTAGCACTCGAGGGGTCAAGAATACGGCCTTTTGAAGAGCGATCCAAATTTTCAGGAGCTTCCAATCTTCCTTATGAGCATGAAGCATGGTCCTCGTCTCCAATTGCTCTTTATCCGGCCCCAAAGCGGCCGTTCGTTCATGTGGAAACACAGCCAACCCCAAACATCATTCGAAGGGAACCTGATGAGCTTGAGAACGCCGATACAGTTCACTCATTCTTGCCTGGTGATCAAGCTCTTGCTGCGCAGACGATCAGCTCTTGGGATGGAGCGCCCTCTCTCAGCTTCCAGCAAAGGTTTCTCTGGTAAAAAAACCCCAGTCATAAATCTTGCGAATGAGAGTTCTTTGACTTTCTTGCTGCTCATCGCTAAAGAGGAGATACGATTGGATGAAAGGTCGCGTTTATTTGACACGAATCTCTTTTCAGATGGGATCGGAGTGATTGACGATTCGCTGCCTCCCCGGAATTACCCCGACTGCCCCCCGCGGGGGAATAACCTTGGCGGCTTTCATCTTCCCCACAACCCTGTCATCATTTACAGTTCGTCTGAGAAAGTCTGGGGAACTTGTGCGGTGATGGGAATGAATCAAGTGGGATAGCCCCACAGCGTGGAGGGACGGGGGTTTTTTGAGGGGCTTTGGTCAAAGTTCTCGACAAATTCATAAGTGAACCACTGGCACTTTGCTGCATGTTGATCAACCTCTTGCTCGAACAATGGCCATCAAAAAGGTAATCCCATCTGTTCTGTAGTCGCTGATCCTCCCACTAATACGAGCTACTCCTAGGTGATTATTGTAGGCGCTGGGCCCTCGGGCCTGATCCTCGGCCTCCTGCTCGCCAAACAAGGCATTGAAGTTGAAATCCTCGACGCTGGTGCGGATCTTGACAATCAACCCCGTGCGGCTCACTATGCCACACCTGCAACTTACGAGCTAGCACGAGCTGGAGTTCTTGATGATGTGAGAGCCGTGGGAATTCAATGCAAGAGCTTTGCGTGGAGGAAAATGGACACCACCTTTATCGCTGGCATGAAACACGATGTACTTCCGGCAGACTACCCATACAGCATGGTAGTGCTTCCACTTGACCGACTGGGGAAGATCTTGTACGAGCACATTCAGAGACAACCCACGGCAATAGTTAAGTGGTCCCACCGTGTTGTGCGCATTGGACAGGACTCAGGGAACGCTTGGGTTGATGTTGAAACCTCCACGGGCACCACGCGATTGGAAGCAGACTATGTTATCGGCTGCGATGGGGCGAGCAGCACGGTGCGACGCGAGCTATTTGGCCCCGAATATCCCGGAGAGACCTTAAACGCTCAGATTATTGCTACAAATGTTGGTGATGATTAATTTTCGTTCAACAGCTCAAATACTGATTATTATTATCCTCAGGTATACTACGACTTCAGCAAGTACGGCTACTGGGACAGCAACTTCATCGTTCACCCGAAGAATTGGTACATGGCAGCCCGCATCACCACGGACGGACTGTATCGTGTATCTTATGGTGATGTCCCGGGACTTACGAGGGAAGAATATATTGCACGCCAGCCAGAACGCTACGCCGAGATCTTACCTGGAAATCCTAAGCCCGGCGACTATACCATCACCAACATCAGCCCTTATAAACTTCAACAGCGGTGTGCCCCCACTTTTCGGGTGGGGAAAATCATTCTAGCGGCTGATGCAGCCCATCTGTGCAACCCATTGTGAGTCTAGTCATCAAAATGCTGTGCAGCAAAGCAAAGTTGAATGACTAACCGGAATAAAGTGGAGGACTCGGTCTGACCGGCGGTATCGCCGACGTGGGCTGCCTCTTCGACTCATTGATAGGAATTCATAACGGTCTAGCAGATGAGAGTATCTTGGACACATACAGTGAAGTTCGCAAGCGCATTTGGACCGAGACTATTGATCCTATGTCCCGTGAAAACTTCCGAAGACTGCATGACCAGGACCCAGACAGCGCCCGTGAGAATGACGAGTTCTTCCAAATTCTTGTAAATGCAGAATCGGATACAGAATTGGCAAAGGAGCTGGCATTGGTAGGTTGTCTTGATCTGGCAAAGTTGCATTTTCTATGAATGCTGACTTCGAAATTAGGGACTGGAGGTCTTGCGGCACGACATGACCCAATACTATAAGAAACCCTCTGGAGATGCTAAATTATAGAGGGGTTTAAATTCGAAGTCGTTCGGAAATTTTCACAGTTCGTATGCATGTATACCTACCTTCTTTGAGAGTTGAGCTAAGTAGAGATTTTAGTCGTTGCGTGTGGTGGCACGTTGTACACATTTAGCCTAGATGGTGAAATATATAGTGATTTTATTTATGTGCCATAGAAAGCTTCTAGTCACCATCCTCACAGGCCAACTCTGAGATCAATATCACTCTTCACTTAAACAGCATGAAGGAAGTTAATAATCAGCCTGATAGCCGATGATAATTGGTGAATCTCATTTTGGCTTCATTATCTTGGCGAGGCTGCAGCCTTGGGAAAAGTACACCGCCTTTGGGGCTGCACGCGACCCCCAAATTTTATTTTGCGAGAGCTTGACTTCTCCCCTTCTTCAATCAACCCTTCATTACGAGCTCTAGTCCTTCATGTCGATATGGGCTCTAAGACACCCGAAAACGAACGCCGCAATGGCGGTAGTATGTACCATCTTGGCCTTGCAGCGGCCAGTCCCGGCGGTCTGATTAATGCTTACATTTAATAGGTGAGCCGTCGAGCTCAACCAACGCAAATGACACTGGCGGGGAGCCACGTGGAGCCCATCTGTCCCGCGATGGTGACGGAACTGTCGGAGATGACGGTGACGACGATGGAGATGATGACCACGAGGCCGGCGTTACTACCGTATCGCTGACAGGCCAACCTGCATCGGAGACTACCTCCAACAAGAAGAACAAAAAACGAAAGAAGTCGAAGAAGAAGTCTTCCTCGCTTCAGCAGTCATCCCCTCCACGGGTACCCCTGACTGACCTGTTTCCTTCTGGTCAATACCCAGTTGGTGAAATCCAGAGCTATGCACCTGTGGAAAACACAGCTCGCACCACTTCCGAGGAAATTCGGTACAACGGTCGCACTCACCTTGAAAATGACAGCTTCCTGAACGACTACCGGAAGGCAGCTGAGATACACCGTCAAGTCAGACGCTGGACCCAGGAGACTGCTCGCCCTGGGAAGACCCTCATGGAGATTGCCGACGGTATTGATGACGGCGTGAGGGCTCTACTTGATAACGATGGACTTGCACCCGGAGCTGGCCTTGTTTCTGGCATGGGATTCCCAACAGGATTAGCACTCAACAATTGCGTTGCACACTACACTCCTAACCCGGGCCAGAAGGACATCATTTTAAAATCTAGCGATGTGATGAAGGTCGACTTTGGAGTCCACATCAATGGCTGGATTGTCGACAGTGCATTCACTATGTCATTTGATCCAACTTATGACAGCCTGCTCGCTGCCGTTAAAGACTCGACGAACACCGGCATCAAGGTAGATCAGCGGAAATTTCTCCCACTTCCCAATAGAGCTAATGGTATCTAGACTGCTGGAATCGACGTCCGAATCAGCGATGTCAGCGCCGCTATTCAGGAGGTCATGGAAAGCTACGAGGTCGAGATCAATGGAAAGACATACCCCGTGAAACCCGTACGAAACCTCTCGGGCCATAACATCAAGCAGTACCAGATTCACGGTGGAAAATCTATCCCATTCATCAAGACCAGGGACCAGACTAAGATGGAAGAAGGAGAGATCTTTGCCTGTGAGACATTTGGCTCTACGGGCAGGGGCACAACATTCGATGGTGTACGTATCGTGACATTGAGCATGTGAGAAGAAGGGAGTACTAATGCCTTATTGCCTATATAGCCTGGCGTCTATGGGTATGGAAAAGACCCGTTCGCGCCGAAAAAGATTACCTCGCACCTGGCCTCAGCTCGATCTCTCTACCAAAAGATCAACGAGAACTTCGGCACTATAGTCTTTTGTCGTCGATATCTCGAGAGGCTCGGTGTTGAGCGATATCTTGCAGGGGTAAGCAGAACCCAAGCTACTTCTTGCCAAGTCATTTACTGACACAAGTGACGATAGATGAACAACCTTGTCTCGCAAGGCGTGGTTGAAATGTACCCGCCTTTGATGGATATTGAAGGATCATACTCGGCGCAGTTTGAACACGTATGTTCGTTCCCTCTCCATGATCATCTCATATCTAACTCTGCTAGACCTTTCTGCTACGTGAATCCGGCAAGGAGATCATCAGTCGTGGGGATGACTACTAAAGTCACGCAGGAATCTGATCCCGCCCAGACGGATCTGACTTTATGTTTCTAGATGCCATCCAACATGGACACCAGGTGGAAACTGCTCTTTAGTTCGTTACCCGGTACTATTCAACATAGTATCTCCCTCGAGAAGCATACTTTCGTTTACATTAGCTTCGTCCAACAATTTTTTGACCACACTGCGACGCGTTTCCTTTCTCATACATTTCAACAGCTGCCTAGTCCTCTATGTAATCATGCCAAGCTAAATTCAGGCATGACTGTGTTCCTAGTCTTTGGCTAATGAAGTAGTCCATTTTATGAAGTATCCTTGCCACCAAGGGAGGGACCGAAGGATCAAAGTTTCACGTTGGAGATGGTTTAGCCGCATGTCGGTGAGGCGCCTACTGTGACCGATATGTGCCACCTCTGGCAAAGGGCGGTTTTGTTCAATCTCAGCAGCACAAAACTTACTCAGCCACATAGGTGCATGGCCTCCTGAAAATTGAGGGTACTTAATGGCAATACGTATCACGTATAAGGAATTATGATTTGGCTAATGACGCCCAACGCACTATTCGCTAACTACTAATAATAGGGGTCCTCTAGTACTACTGTCTCTTCAACGAATTTAGCTGCCTCCTTGGAGCTGCTAGGGCGATCGATTGAGAGCGTAAATAAAGAGAGATGTCGAGGGAGATGTCGAAGGGGATGTAGAAAGAGAAGTGGAAAGAGAAGTTGAAAGACAAGCCAAAACATAAGTCAAAAGAGATGCAGAGGAAGGAGGCCTATATGGGTTACTTCGTAGTTGATCATGGCGTCTTAAGCTCTGTTTCAATACTGGTCGAGGATCTATGATCTGGGAATAGCTTCAGCATCCCCATGTAAATATAAATACCACCCATGTAGCCCCGATCTCTGCTTCTTCCTTCTCGCTCTTCGCTCACACCGCTTCATATTGGTTGCGGATTATTTGCCCAGCAACCTTCATCTCAATTTAGGTGCTGGCGATGAGGGTTGCTGGGTCCAGATGATCCGCAACCAATATGGAGCGGAAATTGCTCGCCTCGCGGCGGAAATCGGTAGCTGGCTGAAAATGCTGGCCTTCGGGCCATAGCTAGACCAGCCTCAGTCTACAATGTAAATTTACCACCTGTAAGGTCTGATCTTCTTGTTGGATATACTAACCTTATTCTTAGTTCCCCAACTCCACCATCACTGCCGTCGCCCCAGGTCCCGCCGCTGCCGCTGCTTTGCCCGTGGAATGTCGACCGAGTCGACAACGTGACCGCCGCTGCCGCGTCTGGTGTGGCTCTCCCTGGGGGAGATGAGGATATGGATATCATCACTTAGGATGATAGCTCTGTGTTTTTTTGACCTTCCATTCGGACATATCTCATTCCTCCATTGTATGATTATTCAATTTTTACCATTTTTAATTCATTGGTGGAGAGGACGGGTAATACCCGTGAATCTTTCATGTCTCATCACTTTCGACATCTCTATCAACACTTCTATCAACATCTCTTCGACATCCCGGTGCTTCACCGCTTGTCCTCCATCCCAGCGGATTGTGCCTCCACGCCGCTTTGCTGATCCAAGTTTCTTTAAAGCTTCTCCAGGCTGAAACGGGCTCGATATTTCCCGTTCATATATTCCACATAAATGATCCATCATCAAAAGAGAATAGATCGCCGACGAAGTTGTCAAAATCGGTCGTGAGGTCGTGCGGCAGTTGCATGATGTCGGGTATCTGGGACTGAGGGGTGGATAGCAGTTGCCCGGTGGGTTGTGGTAGAGTCAGGGCATCGGCAGACTGGATCTGTGAGTCTATTTTTAGCCCAAAAAAAAATCTAAACCGAACGATAGATAAATACCGTTCGTCCCAACTCTGCCATATCAGATGGAATACTCTGAAGATGCTGGCGGCAGGCAGTTAGGGTGTTCTTCGCTCCTTGTAGCATCAAACGCTCTCTTTGCTGCGCTGATCCACGAGCGCGTACAGATTGAAGAACAGTGGTGAGCAGTATGAGGTCTTTGACGTTGCTTCCTCTGTGGTGGACTCGACGCGTAAAGCTGTCAAGTGTGTTTTCGATGAGCCGGGTCAGGCTAGCCTTGCTGGGGGTTTGATGACGGGAACCGACTGTATCTGTGGTAATGTCCGCAGGCGATGGAGTTGATGATATGATGGAAGATAGTCTCATATGCTCGCACACGCTGAGAGCTGCCCATAAGATGTCATGTTGACAGAATGTGTGGAAGATATCCCAGTAGGCGTTTGAATTGGTCACATCGGGATCGGCAAAGTGAGGATCAAAGTAATCTTGGTAAGAAAGAAGGGCAAGGGAGGAATCAAGACAGAGCCCACGTATCTCATGAAATGATGGATGGTCCTGAGGGGTTTGGGCGTGGATGATGACAGGGCGAAGGAGGCAAAGTAGAGGACGACGAAGAAATGTGTCCAGGAGGACGTGATTCAAAACAAATGCGGGATGTGTGCTTTCCGTGTCTTGATTTGGTCTCAGTTGAGATGGAACATCAGAAATGTATTTCTCAAGCCTTTGAGCTTGCTTGACGCGTTCACCGAGATTATCACGCGGGCTCGTCCGTTGTACTATGTTCATCACTCTGATTCGATGGGCCAATGAAGTAGCGAGAGTTATTTGCGCCAGAGAGTCGGTCTTCTCACTTAAGGAGGAGGGGAATGGCGGCTCCGGGGTGAACTCATCAAAGTCGACATCGTTGAGGTTGGATGGTGTAAGAGGTCCAAAGTCCAGTTCCGGAGTCATGACTGGCATGCCAGATGTGATAGAGATTTGGAGATCCAGCTCAACAATGGTGATCCAAAGTCGGCGGCGACACTCCGCTTGATAAAAAGATAGATTGGTGGACTGAGAGAGATTAACATGCAACCCCATCACCATGCCCGAGCGGACAAGGGAGCCACTAGCTTTCCACAACTCTTCTGCGGAAACAAGACGGAGTTGAAGGGAGAGCAATAAAAGTGTTTCAGTCTGTAGTGTGGACAGTTCAATCCGCTGCTTTCGAGGCAGTTTAGCCAACCAAGCTTGTAGTGACTTAGGGGCATCTTGTTTCAGATAGTCCCAGGATGATGATTCCTCCGGGGTAGATGGTTGAGGATCAAAGGAGATAGCGACGGTCAGAACCGCCGTCAGAAGAGGTGCAGAATTAGATGCAGACTGATGGCTAAGATCCTCCCAGAAAGTATTGTACTGGCGAAGAAAAGAGGAAATGTGAATGACTCTGAGGGTCTTCTCACAGTTGGTGGTGTAAACCTCCAACAGCTTATCACAGGTTGCTTTGGGAGGAAGAGAAGTGAAGATATTCTGTAGCTCAGGGAAGCTCTGTAACTCAGACAGAGACTCTGGGGAGTTGATTGGTACCAGTGACTTGGATTGCAAAAATTGGACTTCTTTGGCCAGCCCCACGAGAGCAGAGTCTTCAGAGCAATGATTGATAAACGCTTTCGCGTCGGGGAACTTTGAATACGTCAGCTAAGAGGCAAATTCAGTGATTTAATCAAGAGAACCGACCTGATTGAGAAGTGTAATGCGATTGTTCTGCCCGTGATAACGAGTCCGCGACCCTTTGACCACCAGAGTCCCAAGAAAAGGCGAGGTGGAAATTGTAGAGTCAGATTGGGGCCTGCTTGGAAGGAAAGGAAGTGAGAAAAGGAAGGTAGAGAGGACAGGTTAGGAGAGGAAGGAGGTTTAAGAAGAGGAGATGGGGGAAGAGACGATTCCAAGAAGATGATAGAAAGACATACCACGAACTCTGAACAGGCGCATCTCTCATCGGTCCAAAATTGCCGGCATGGGCAGGGGGACGAACAGCAAGGAGTTCCTCTAATTTGACAACACGTTGCTGCAGATCTTCGATGATGCCCGTTCCAAGTCGCGATTGACTTGGCTGCGATTGACTTGGCTGATCAGTCTCATATCCCTCGGTAGGTATGCGAACTCGCTTTGCCTTGGGAACAGAGCCGCTGGACGGATGTTGATTGTAGGTGCATTCAGCGCGACAACCCGCTTTGCAGCAGTTCTGACATGGCGCAGCCCGGTCGCATTTCAATTTCTTCTCTCTGCATCGGAGACAGGAGACTACTGGGCGTGGCCGCTTGCGCGAGGGAGAGATTTCCATGGTAGTCTGGGTTAGTGCTTTGTCGGCATCTCATTAATTAATCTCTTGCGTGGCAGGTGTTGATGAAGCTGGATACGTGTTGTTGTGAGGTCTAAACTATCCGTGGCACCAACATGCGGCTAAACCGCCCCCAAACCCCCCCCATCGCTTGCGCATTCGGTATAGGAGGCGAGGTGTAGAAAGAAATTTAGAAAGTTGGAAAGAGATTTGGAAAGAATCTTAGTTGGAATAAGAAAAGCAGCATGGAGGCAACAAATTTTGTGCATTTGAATCTCCAGCTTAGGAATTTATTGACTCCGCTTCCGATACTCAATTACCGACATGATTCTGTCGAACGAGAAGCTCAGTTTGTGATAACCGGCGCAGTATTATCCCACCGCGACTCCTCCACAGCATCCACCAGAAAACAAGCGACGCTCTTGCGACTCGTACTAGCCATCAGCGGCACCCCCTTCCCATTATTCGGCCACTCGCGAACCGCTGTAACATCGCTCTCCACCAATCGAGAAGGGCGAACCATCACATAAGTCACACCACTAGCCCGAACCTCCTTGTCGACCACGTTATGGTCCTCATACTGATAACTCATGTTGGACGCGCTCATCAACCCGCGCAGCAAGCAGGACATGTTCGGCCATGATGCTCCCACACCAAAGGCTTGCATGATGACTACCTTTTGAACACCGAATTCTTTCATGGCTGTCACCACGTTGGCATTGCTGTCGGCCATTAGTCTTGGTGGTGATATCGGTGCTGCGAATGGGCTGTCCGAGGCTCGGGGAGCATTCAGGGTGACGATGACCACGTCGGGGATATGGTCTTGGAATGCTTGTCGGACCTCAGAGATTTGAGTTGGGGATCCTAGAGAATAGTTAGTCACTGATTTGGGGGTTGTTTTCAAAGAGGGTCGCTCATTGGCATACCTTTGACGATGTTGATGCCGTCTAGCCCTTTCATCACAGCTGGGTCCCGGACGAGAGCTGTAACACCGTGTCCTATAGAGAGTTAGTTTATGAATGAAAACAAACTAGCTGTTTGAGAGCTTTGGACTTACCTCGTTGCAATAATTGCTCGATAACGAGCTTGCCAGTGCGGCCACTGCCGCCAATGATTAGAGCGTGCATGTTGAATGGTATTGTTGATAATGAAGTATCCACGGCGCGTTAACAAGACTGATAATATGCACCTGAGAATAGAATCTTAATGTGCAAAATGCTATAATGAATTGTATTTGGATGATAATTAAAAGAGAATCAAGGGGAGCATCGATCTTTAAATCGTGCCTGTCTAAATCCGATCGGATCCGGGACAGGAGTGGACTATAGAGAATACTCGGTCAAGATGTATAATTAGCTATTGTGGAAGGCCCAAAATACGTAGCTGACTAAGCATTTTAGCGGAATGATCCCTATAGTCCGCGGAAGTCCCGGGTCCGGCGCAATGAAACGGAGATGTTTTTTTGGAACAACAGCCTCATCAATTGATCTGCATTATCAACCAGATTGTTTCTGTAAACATTCAAGGGTATATTTTATTTTGCTCTAAGTCTCCCATTGGACTAGGATTAGAGGCGTTGTATACAACGCGACATTATCTCCGACCACGTCCGTCTTGGTATAAGTCAGGTAGATCTCATTCTGATCCGCCGGAGAGAGACCAGGATTGGCTTGTAAACTGTACGCCCCCAAAGAAAAGTTCCCATTAACCCCCGAATAGAAATGAATTGGTTGGATCCAAGGACCCTCGGGTGCCGGTGCAGTCGTGATATAGAAGTCCGCCGAAACAGAAATGCCAGCTTGACCAATCCACACGTACGACTGCCAGGGCTGGGAATAGTAGTATGTGCCTTGTCCACCCGCACTGACATTTTCGATTTTAGCGGCTGTGTTGCCTAGAGTAGGTTTGTTGCTGGTCCATACTCTGTTGACGTAAAACTCATATTGTGATGCGTCTTCGATGCTGCCAACTGGGACACGGGCTAGGGCAACGTTCTTGTTTGAATCTTGTCCCCAGAGGTAGGCCGTACTTCCTTGCACGACACCACCGTAGTTCCCATAGGGGATCTCATTCTCCGCCCAGAAAGCAGAGTTGACAATCTCGACTTGCGGTAAACCTGCCGCTCCGGATGTATAAGTGACGCGATAGAGCGTAGTTGAAGGGTCTGCGACCAGATTGGTGAGACCCGAGATATGGATATTGTTGATCCACGTATAACCAACCGTCTTACTCGAGTCAGAGACTGTCACCAGCGGAGGCGCATTGGCCCAAAGCGGATATCGAGTGCCGTCCGAGCAAACTCCGGCTTGGTTATCGTTGCAGTTGCCAGGGACAAGCGGATAGAAGGACTGGTCATTATTGTTGCCGTACATATTCAGATTCGTGCCACCGCCCGCACCGCCCGAGACCAAATCGGTCCATGAGGCAGAGCTGGTAAATATTGGGAGGTTTGGAATGCCATTTGCATCATAATGTTGGGTATCTCTGCATACCCAAAGAGCGCGACCTCCGAATACAGATGAGCCGCAAGAGTCGCGATTCAAGGATGAATCGGCGAGGATGCCTACCACTTGTGGAGTGCCTTTGACCACCGGGTTACTGGCGCCACGCTTTTGAATTAACCCGGGTGCTGCGACGGCAGCTTGTGCCAAGGTAGATATTAGAAATAGCGTCAGCATTGGAGCTGTTGAAATGAGATGAGAGAATATATGAAAGAAGAATCAGTGAAGCTGGACTGGTTTTACACACGAGTAATCAGGCTAAGAGAAAGTTACTAAAGGTGTGACTTTTGGCTGACTACTCGTTGCCTTGCTTTCCGCCCTGGTCAGGGAATTATTTCTCTCTGATTCCTCAGACCCCGCAATGGTTTGTGTTAAAGAGGGTTGGCCTGAGCACCGATACTACCTTGTCTCAACAACCGAGGCATCCCAATCCTGGGCAAACCCGTGAAAGCACCGGAGCCAACGAGCAATGATTGATTTCTTGACCGTCAATGGATGTTTACAGCTTCATCCTAGGTATTTATTTCTTAAATCCTTGTCTAGGACTATAACGGGAGAAGATGCAGTTGTGACCCTTCTTCAGAAGGCTCGCTTTGGAGTGTTCCTACCTTGCTAATTTAGATCCCTACCCAAATTTCTTCGAGAAAAACTGATGTTCTGGCCGGCCCGACTACAATAATCCAGCTTTTGCGACTTATGTAGGAATGCAACATCCTGAGAAATTTCTAGTTACCGGTGAAAATCATCCAAGAGGTCGCATCGTTCGAGAGTACACGGGTCGGGGCTTACATAGAACCCCCAGAACGCCCTACTAACATCCCTGTCCGTCAAAGTAACTTAGTAGTCTTATTCTACGTATATCTGAGACCTACCCTGCACTCATGAATGGCTAGATTGAATGCCCTTTTATTACGTACGTAAAAGGCAAATTATTGGAGCCCGCGACTCATTTTAGAGTATAAAGTTTGCGGGCAATACCGTAGTCCCGTCATGATCTGATCGAAAGCTGACAGGGCTGTGCTCTAAAAAAACGATTATGCTCCAGTCTCGATGAACGGAAGTCGAGAGTGCAAGATGAAGTGGGTCAACTCTCGCTGTTCAGCGGCCTAGCGGGCCTCACATTCAGAGGCTTGACCTATTCTAGAACATTGCCAGCTGTTCTCTCATCAAACTGCTGTCCAAACGACAGCGGCCTAGCGGGCCCTGAAATTCAGACGCTTGACCTAATTTAGAGCAGGTCAGACCTTCCCTCATCAAAAAGATGTATGTTTGGTTGAATGGAATCGGTATGAGCCACATGATAACCTCCATAATACCGATTTGAATATCTACTTGGAGCGTGGTTTGACGATTCCACGAAGAAATTCGGATCCAAAACCAGCCTCGTGGTGCACTGGCTGGCGCAGAGCTTGATAACGTGCTTGGAGGTATGTCAGTAGCGAACCGAAGCGTATACCACGTTTCTCAGCCGTCAGCAAAATATGTATATAAAGGTCAAGTTACCACTAAGATCATCCGACCAGATGTCAATCTCCAAACCTTTTGATCAAGCCTTTCAATCTTCTAAGGTTGCTCCTGGCAATCTCTTTCTTTCATCCCTTAAAAAATACATAAAGAAACATACCGACAATGACAACCCCCAGATAATTTGAGGGCAAGGTGGTTATGGTGACAGGTGCTGGAACTGGTATCGGTGCTGATACTGCTTTTCTCCTTGCTGAAAGAGGTGCAAAAGTGGTCATTGTTGGCCGAAGAGAAGCCCCTCTCCATGAAGTTGAGCAACGCATTGTAGCAGCTAGTGGCGAGGTTCTTGTCGCCGTGGCCGATGTATCCGATATAGCCCAAGTTGAGAAAGTGGTTGAGAATACTCTGGAAGGTTCGGAGATCTACACTACGACGTCTACAATGCCGGAGTATCTGGCGAAAACTTTGACCTGCCCGATTTGCCCAAGGGTGTGTGGGATGAGACCATTGCCATCAACCTGTCTTCCATTTTCTACTGCATGAAAGCCCAAATTCGCGCAATTGATCAGGTAGGAGGGGTTGAGATCATGAATGTTTCCAGCGTCCTCGCTGATCGCGGTCTTGTCTGGCGCGCTCCTTACACTGCTACGAACACGCCATTCGAGGTATTACCAGAACAACTACCGCCGACTGGGCTTCACGAAACATCCGGATCAATGAACTCCAACCTGGAGTCATAGCAACTCCCATGACGGCCATGAATCCCGAAGAAAGTGCACAGGGCGCCTCGAAAATTGCGGCGAAACGCCTAGGTCAACCTAAGGAATGTGGAACGGCAATTGTGTTCCTTCTTTCCGACGATGTTTCGTGCATCACAGGCACGCACCTTGCAGTTGATGGGGAATATCTTGCATGAGTACCTTGCCTGAAAGAGCCTGGAACTACAGCAATAGATACAAATAGTCCACATGATAGCAGCCTAAACCAGCCAATGTTGTTGCGTACTGTCTGATTTTGCAACTTTAAGATCACCTCAGTCAAATCACCTGCTTCATTATTAGAATCTTTTGGGTTTCCAAGTATTCAACCTCAAATGCCTCTCACAACTGAACCCTGCACTTCTCTGATTATTTTGCCTTCTATGTATGGTCAACAAAGTCTATGTTGACAATGGCCCAGCCGAATGTGAATGAAACTAATCAGTGAAAGGTAACAATAATGTGCATTTGCCACCTGTATCATGCTCATTATCTCTAGTGTTCTGTTGTCCGTATTATTAGTAGCGCCGCGTACTCCGAAGGCCGAGCCAGGTTGACTATTCAAGTAACGATACGCAAAAGAAAAAAAATACTATATGTAAATGACCGTCCATCAGCAAGAAAATGGAAAAAGTCGAAGAGGAACCCAATAAGAAAGCAAATGCTCAGAGGCAAAAGATATCCCCTCTGATCCGTCATCAACACGGAGGCTCCACTTGTGAAGATCTGCGATTGCTGATTGGTGTCACCGTGGCGGGCCAAATGCGGCATAGTTGCACTAGCCCGCTAGCCCGCGAGCCAGCCAGCCGCCGCCTTAACGACAATACAACTGAATACATGTTCATAGGTACCGGACCTACCGGTAGCTCCTTCCATGATACTTGAGTTTTCCATAAGTAGTCAAGCCATTCCATGGTCTTTCAGTTCCCACAGGGCCTCTAAGCTGAACCAGTAAGGAGCAGAGCATAATTGATCGTTCCGAGCCATCCCAAAAAAAAGAAAGATTTGCGATACTTCTCGCTAACCAGTGGAAAACTTCAGTCTTCTTCTCCTCTTTCTTCATGCTCTTCGTCTCTCTCGACTATTCCCTTGTCTTTCTTCAGAGAGAATATCTTCTTCCGCCGCCCTTGCCATCATTATTTTCTCCTTGCGCTTTTGATTCGCCCAATCATAAATGCTCCAACTCTGTAACAAGACCGATGTTCCTTTGCTCCTGATACATATCACTGGCTGACCATGCCTAAGGCTGAACCAGACACGGTCATCTAACTTCACAGAGACCGCTGTTCCAAGCAGACATACCCAAGTGTGGGCTTCCGGGGCGGTTCTGACCCACGTATCCATGCTTCCACAGGATATCGCATAACGCAATTTCTTAACAAGAAGTTGTAAAACATCCATGGAAAACGGAGCAAGAAAATCATAGTCGTCAAGAAACAATAACCAGAAGATCAATGCTGCTGTATAGCAAGCCTGGTTTATTGCCTCAGCATTCGACTTAATAGGGACATGATTGGTATTATGCCCGGTATCTTGATGATCCGGGGACGATAACAAGAGATCTTCCACTCTGGTTGCCCATTTCGCTCGGATACAAATGATAGCAGGGTCATCTGGCCAAAGGTGGGCAACAGATTCAATATCTTCAAAGATCTCGATTGTACGGGGTGAGAGGTTATAGTAACCTCCTTTTTTGCTGGCTGCTCGACGCAGGATGGCGGAGATAAAATAATTGGGAGGGGTGAGAGGAGTGGAAGGAATATCTAGGAATGGTATATCGAGGGTGGAGTCCATGATAATAGCCTCGGTGAGAACGCATCTGCAACGAGGAAACAATATGAGACACCGCTAATAGTCGTTAAGGAATGATGATCGGAAATACGCACACAGTGATAAGCTCTGACAGGAACGTGCCAAGGGCGAGATCTTCAAGGCCGCCTTTTGCTTTGATCATTCTCATCAATGCCATTTTGTGGATGGTGGATGCTCCTTTGTCGCCAAAGAGGGCCTGAAATAGTCAGAACTTGCTTGCAGACTAGGTTCTCGGGGAACAGACATACCGAGAAAAAGACTAACGGTGCAACACACGCCATCAAAGACTCGCTGAATACCGCGTCTGGGTCGTTGATTCTCTCCTGGAGCAACCGCAGTGCAATTGTGTGGTGATATAATGTCATATTGCTCTTTTTGGCACCTCTAAACGCATCCAGATGGGCCGACGCGGCATAAAGGGTGGTGTGAAGTGCACAAGGGTCAGCAAGGGCTTGTTGGATCCACGTCGCCCGAAGAAGACATGCGAGACTACCACTGTCAACAGGGAGCGGGTCCATCCCAAAGGTCTCGAGGACTATCGAAGATACCGGTGAGTACACAGTTTGCGTAGAGCTTTTTCAAATCGCATTAGCGCTATTTGCTTGTCTACTTACACGAGTGAATAAGCATAGGCATGTGGGGTTGTGACTCGACTGGTAAGGGCACTGTGGCATTCAACCTGCCAATGTCAAGCGAACGAAGGAAGGAAGCGCCAGGCCCATCCATCACGAGAGCCTGCTTGGGATAATCACAGTGGTTATATTGTCTGCCGGCAATCATTAGTCGTCTGAACAGGTTGTCAGCTTTACTACCAGCAGTGGTACCTTGAGCATCGGCCGCAAGTCGGCCATATTTTGTCACATTTTCGTTTCTTTGCGCGGCACTGGAGACATGCCCCGATAGCCCTCACTGCGGCTGAGGTCAGGGGGAGAATCGCTGCTTGACTGACACTGCTCTGGGGGTATAAAGATGATTCTGACCGTGGGTCAGTCATGAATATCGGTTCGGTGGAACCGTGCAGGCTTCTCTGATCGTTCACGTTCCCCTGAGCTGGCACTCTGGCTGCCGTTTTGTACCAGCACTGTCGCTTTTGTCTGGCAAGGTCAGCCTGGATATGGGGCTAGTGCTTCAAAGACCTCACTTGAGACACGCTAAGCATGATGGCAAAAGGCGGTCGCATTTCCTTTTCTTCTCAGCACATGATAAGCAAGCGTGATCCGCCCGGGGGTCCATCTTCGGCACGACAGAGGCGGCTCGGATTCAGGACTCGTGAGCAGCGATGGCAGATATCAAAAAGCAATGCGTTAGAGTGGCATGCAATACGCCTCCTGTCTTTTGACGTTGGACCGGGGGCTTTACCAGCAATTCCAGGCAAACTTGGACCCTGACCCCCCGGTTAACAAATTAGACATTTCTCGATCAGAGACCCCGCCGCTAACCCGCCGCTAACCCGATGAGGAAGAGCGAGTACATACGAAGCCCAACAGTGACCATCGTCCAAAAATACCGAGATCTATGCATAAATTTCAAACTTACGAGCTGACCGGACGCGCACCTTTGTACTTTCTAGGCATAGGGCGCTCGGGCCTTGCTGAGCTGCCCGCTCTCAAGAGTCGAACAGGAGTCAAACCTCGGTGCTTTAATATTGAACTCTTGCTATTCACCACGGTTTTCTTTTTCATCTTTCCAAGAAAATAAAAAGAAAGCAAGATCCCTTAATTTTTCAACACAACACGGTCAGCTTTCTTGCCTCAATCGAAAGGGTTGGTTCAGGCCGTTCAGTCACGTGTCAGACCAACAATATGTAAGCTGTAACAGTGAGATGAAGCGATATGATTGGTTCAGCTCCTTGGCGTTGATTCTGTCCGTTACACTTTCTCCAATAGGCAGTAGTAGAGTTAGGGAAATTACTTTGTAGTTATTCTGTCGCGAGTGCGATGGTTTGCATCGAACCCGCCGATTCAAAGGACCTCGTATTGATCAATGTACCTCTTATTTTACTTATCTCATCACTTTTTACAGGTCGTTTTTTGATCCGAGTGGGCAGACGACCGGCAAATGCAGTTTGTCGGAATGGCGTATAGCTAACAAATCGGCTTACTTTCTGTAGAAAAGGCATTGTGCGAACATGCAAAACAAATTCGTTAGAATACTAGCATTGACTTCAAAGATCGAATCGAATCGATCGAAAACACTTGGCACGAGGTTCTAGAACAGCAGAATAACAGTGCTTATTCCCTAATCATCCATCCCACCAATCATGCTCAAGTGCAATCGGACCCTTGCTCATCACATCAAACCATCTGTCTCCGTAGCGAGAATTATCATCTAAGCACTAAGGTCACATGGAAGCGAACCACAGCAATACCCATGGCCAGCATCCAAAGCGCCTTGGAAATCGATATTGTGACATCCGTCATTGGTCTTCCACATGGAAGCCTTAAACTTGTAGAATCCATTGCCATAAGCTTCACCAAAACTTTTGCACGGGTCAGCTTGCATCAATAAATGCATGAGTAGAACCATGACCTACGTGACTGCGCAGTGAGAAGCCACACAACCGTTGAATCCCCCCGGCAAAAGACCCGTATAGATAGACCCAGTGTTGTAGTCGGTCAAAGTGATGATCTGATGTATGGTTGTCTGGCCATTGTCATTTTCATAGTCACTAGCAGCCATCTGGCCCCAAAAGGCAGATGCATAGCCAGCAAGAGAGACGGCGCCCAGGAGGATACAGAACTTCATGTTTAGTGATTTGAATGTTTGAGGATTTTAAGTGGGCTGATGTGGGTTGGTGATTTTACAGAGGTAGGATGGAATATTTATATTCTTTGGGGTCGACAAGTATCAATTGTATACAATTAAATTGTCAATTCAATTTCCGCCTCGTGGATAATGCTACCTGGTAGTGGCGGTAGAGAAATGGAGCTTAGCTGTGATGGAGTCAGCAGTCCTCAGCTGAGCAATAATTTTAGATCTCCTGGCATCTTCACGGCTAGTCTTTATTCAGTGTTTAAAAAGGGTATTTGCTTCAGATACCTGTAGCCAGTCTATAGAAGCCTCCATATTATCAACTGCCCTTGAGAAGATGTCAGAAACAAAATATAGCCGTATAGACTAAGAATGTTGCCTGAAGTGCATTTTGGTCTAGCGGTATTATGCCCTAAATTTGTTCGACAAAAGGCAATCTTACTTCACCGTTGTCTTGCCCGCTCTAACATGGATATTTGTGTACAAATTCGGTGTCAGATTGTAGTATGGGCGTGCCGACCTAAGGTCCCAAGCCAAGGAGATCCCTAGCAAAAGGAAACAGGCCTTGTGCAGTATACCACAGATCCGACCTACACACGACTACAACCTGTTTTACAACGCCTAGGACTCATATGGCGTACTTATATTATCAAAGAGTAGTGTTAAGCATACTTGATATTTGTAATCTGCAATCCGAAAAATCTCTTAAGGAGCGAGAAAGCCTAACACCATGTATCTATATTGTGGATGCTGGCCACACTATAATTTTAATTTCTTAGCTTCATCGACAATCCAATCAACCGCCATATCGGTCTTCACTTTCTCCCTCTCTATGACCTAGCACCCATCAACTTAAGCCCAGATATCACAAGGCAAGGAACCACAGCAAAATCCATGATGAGCATCAAGGTAGCCTTCAAAGTCGATATTATGGCAACCGTCGTCAGTCCTCCAGACTTGTACGGCAAAGCTATAGTTATCGTCGCCTGCCTCAAGGAGTCTGATAGGAAGTCCGGTCAGCTAAAGCTATCTTGCAATATCGATAAATTGATACCTGATTGGATTTTGATGCAGGGCATCCCAAGAAAGAAAAAAAAGAAGAAAACTCACGAGACCCAGCACTTCTGGCCACCGGTGCAAGCGTCAAATCCTCCGTCAAGACGTGCTGACCACATTGAGCCGGTGAGGTAGTCTTGTACAAAGAGCTCCTGGTGCAATCCACTTGAATCGCGAAGGTAGGGAGTGGCGGCCAAGCTGCCGTGGAAAGCCGCGGCCTGGCCGGCAAGGGCGGCGGCCCCGATTGTAAGAATGGACAGCTTCATGGTCCTGTTATGGTCCTGTAATTCTCGGTGAGAGAGAAAGGAGCTGATCAGAAGTGCAATTGATTCTTATTCGTGGATGGAAACGGAGGACGGAAGATTGGTTTCGTGGATTGAAGCGGCGGCGACCGGTAATTATAATCCCATGCTTGATTTAGATCCAGAATTAAAGAAGATATCGATGAAATGTTGCAGGTGCTTCGACTTCCCGAATGAGCAAGTATTGATTTCAGGTGTTTGATCCCCATTTTTCACGGATAACACGGCTTTCACTACACAAGCAAGACAATGTTGTGCCATGAAAACTCTTGCCAGGTGCTCTATCAGATATATGCATATACTTCTTTCTGGCAAGCGCTGACCTGGTGTAGCATTAACCTGGTGCAATAGTATAAGCACTACCAAGTATGCCAAAATAAGACCTTGCTAAATGACCAAAAGGTAACGGACAAGCTACATGATGTCCGCCAAATAGTTGATTAGTCTAATTTGGGTTTGCATATACTCTCTTCATCAAGCGCTGCGCTGACCTGGCGCAACATTATAAGCGCTACCAAGTGTGCCAAGAAAAATCTTCCTGCAAGACTAAAGGCTTGGCTAAATAAATCTCGCGGAAAGCTCTGTGATTTCTGAAAGGGCTAATTCGGGTTAACATATTGCTGTTTGATAAGCCCTGGGCTGACTTGATGCAACATTATAAGCACTAACAAATATGCCAAGACAAATCTTGCTGCAAGACTAAAAGGCTTGGCTAGATGAATCTGGCGGACAAGCTCTATGATCTCCGGGTAATACCTTAACGCGGTGTTTAGTGTCATCTCAGCTCGTGGCTAAATTTGAAGCTCTACGGAGTAAGCACAGGAGTCCGAAAGTTCATCCGCCAATTCTTCCCAGACATTGGGCTGAATCGTGGCCCTGTTTCGGATTGCCATAAGCCATATGCAACGCCCCTGTGGCAATTTGCAAGCCTGCTAGATCCACCCCACTGGTACCTGAAGGGTTCTTGGCAGTAACCTAAAGAATTAGTCCCAGGATCCCGAGTTTAGGTTGCGGTCATCCCGTATCATTCGTTTGCAGATACGCGCCGGAAGTGAATAAGACATCATCTTTCTTCATGGCCCCAGTACTCCGTGACAGAGCTTCTTAGAACTGTAAACCAAATGGAAGAAATAAATACCAGGAGGTAGTTCCAAATACTAACCTATCAGCATAACAAATCACTCCAATACAAGTGCTCATCATTTCATGTAGAAGATCTCGAATACAAACACATATTATTTTCTTTTTCTATACATCTCCTACTATAAACCTCCTTCTGGCCCCTGAATAGATAGATACATATGTATTCAATCCTCACAACACACCGACGCAGACATAGTAATCCAACCATAAACTGGAACAATCACTACCTACTTGCGGATTCCACTTTAAGAAATTAGCCAAGGCGATCTTGGCATTAGTAGCAATCGCGCCACATTCATCTCCGTTGACTACCTTGTGGAATGTTTTACAAGATGTTGTCATGCCAGGTTGAATTGGCGTCGGGGTTGCCACTCCATTGCCCGCTGAGGTCGTGGCCGTCGCCTTCGTAGTGGTAGTAGCAATGGTGGAAGGGGATGGCGTCACTCCAACAATAGAGATGCAGACATAGTAGCTAGTCCAGAGACTGCCGCAGTCGGCCCCGACAGTGGGATTCCAGGTATAGAACTGTAATAGACTAATTCCGTTGTCGTGTGCGATCTGTGCGCATGTCACGTCGTCGGATTGAACGTAATAGAATGCGTCGCAGTTTGAGACCATACCCGGTTGAATGGGAGTTGGAGTGGAAATTCCGTTTGTGGATGTGGATGTGGCATTTGTTGTTGTTGTTGTTGCACTCGCTGTGGTTGTGGTTCCAATAATAGCGACACAAACATAATAATCCGTCCAGAGAGTTGAGCAATCGGTGCCAACCTGGGTGTTGAATAGATAGAAATCTGACAGAGTAATGCCATTCTTGTCGGCGATAGTCTGGCACCCGTCATCGTCTGTGACCTTGTAAAACTTATTGCAGTTGGACACCATCCCCGGCTGAGTGGGAGTTGGAGTGGAAATTCCGTTTGTGGATGTGGATGTGGCTTTTGTTGTTGTTGTTGTTGCACTCGCTGTGGTTGTGGTTCCAATAATAGCGACACAAACATAATAATCCGTCCAGAGAGTTGAGCAATCGGTGCCAACCTGGGTGTTGAATAGATAGAAATCTGACAGAGTAATGCCATTCTTGTCGGCGATAGTCTCACAACCATCATCATCTGTGACTTTGTAGAACTTATTGCAGTTGGACACCATCCCCGGCTGAGTGGGAGTTGGTGTTGCAATGCCATTGCCAGAGGTGGTGGGTGGGGTGACAGTTGTGATAGTTGCCGTGGCGGTTGTCATGCTTTGAGTAGTCGAGGTTGAAGTTGAAATTGAAGTCGAAGTCGAAGTTGGGGAAATGGTAGTGGTGGGTGCAGGTTCCCCATACGCCTCTACACAGTACGATTTGCCAACTTCAAAGCCGCCACAAGAGGCAGTAATTGACGGATTCTATCAAAGTCAGTGTTCGCCGATAATAATTGAGCAGTAGGGGAAGACCAACCCATCGCCTAAAGTCGTCAAGCGAGATAGCCCAGAAATCAGGAATGTCCTGACAGTTAGTGGAGCCATCGTTATCCATCCACCACGTACAGTACGGGGTGGTGTTGGGATCGTAGGGGAACTTCGGGATATCGTCGCGGCGTAGGTTACTGGGCCTGGCAATGACTGAAGGCAAAAAGCTAAGCCCAGCAACAAAGAGAGACAAGGTTACCGAGACCATTATTGCGGGTGCTACTAACTGTTTAGTTGGATTTTGAGTATCAGATATAGCCCAGTTGGTCATTATATACTTCAAATTTCACTGAGGAGGTGAGGTTTTCTGTGAACAAGTATGTGGTATGCGAGGATGAATGAGACATGAAGCTAACTCTATGTGACTATCAGATCCCGGAAATTCATTGGTAAACAACGCAAACGAGCGGTTAATTTCTACTATCAGCTGAGCCGTTTTCCACTGTAACTGTAACATCCTCTAGTCTTTCCTACTAGGGAAGTAAAACGAAGAATAGGTGAGAAATGTGCAAAATACCTCGCGAGCGGACCATCGGTGCGAAGGTCGAAAAGAAAAGAAGTTGCGAGCTGAATCACGGAGCTCACGGAATCACCAGTGCCACGAAATCTCCGTCAGCCGATATCCCGACACAGGTGAGATGTACCGGATCCGCCTGCAAAGCCTTCTTGGCAAGGCCTTGGCACTACTAAGAATGAGACAGTGAGACGCCAATATCAAAAGAGCCCGAAGCCGAACCACAGACGAAGAGATTAAAAAAAATGTACACCTACCTACGGGAGATTAGCACGTCACCGGATAACAACTAGTTGCTCTTCTATTTCTAATGCACCATTACGCTACTCAGTTCTCTGCCGACATTTTAGGCGAAGTCTTACGCAGATTTTAATAGACCATAGTCCCAACTAGCGTAAGTTCCCTGTTGCAGACCTAGACTTAATACAGACTCGGATGACCAGCACAGCAATATCGAAACTGGTAACTTGGGAAAATTAAATGTAACATAGAATAACTGCTGTAGAGTATCTTGCAGAAGTTATACCTTGTGGATTTGTGCAGAGACTTGCAGGTCAGGACAGAGTCCACCCACGTGTCCCGGATAGTATGATCACATTTTGGCTTTAATCGTCCATGATAAATCTACGAAGAAAGTAAAGAAGAGGCATATGGAAAGAAACGATGTCTTGGAAAGAAAGTACAAGAGTTACTATGGCTAGGCCTGCATTCTGAAATCCACTTTATCCCCTATCAAGCAACCTCAAGATCCAACAATTCGTTGATGACCACTCAGCAACGACCTTCAAACGTCATTCTATAGGCGCCTTTACACTCTTCCAGCGCCTTGGCGTGCTCCGGGCCTCCTGGCTGTTTACCGAAGTCGTCGAGCCCTTTATCAATCATTGTCTTGATATCTTCTACACTCGTCCCGGTCAGCGTCGCCCATTCTGCCGCCGTTCTGTCTTTTTCCAACACTTTCACTCCGCTGACCTTACCCCCATTACCTCCAAACAAACTGGCGTCTACCCTCACGACGTCTTCTGTTCTTCCTTTGAAAAGACTTGACAGCCTCTCTTTGATAAAATTGCATTCATTTTTCCCGTTGTCTTGAAGTCGGAGGTTGGTAGCCAAAGCTGCCGCATCGCTGCAACGATCTCCCCACATATTCCACTTCTGCCGATCGGCAGCAGAGAGGGTTGTATCTTGCCTGTAGGCTTCCTTTGCTCTCCAGGCAGATATACCAGCTTTCCTTATTCCGTCAGGGTAGTCAACTGCAGTTGGAATCATTTTTTTGGTATCCATATACCCAGTGTAACCAGCACCAGGAAGCTTCTCTCTCGTGATCTTGCCGGTTGTCGGGTCTGGGACATCTTGGTAATTCACCATTTGAAGCCAGCTTTTCATTTTCTCCGCTGTTATCTTCGACAGATTCTCATTCGAAAAATCCTTCCTTTGAGCGTTGCCCCAAACAACCCAAGCCGGATTGGGTTTTGTCGATGGAGATTTACCTTTCTCTGGTGCCCACAAAAAGTCGACAAATTCACTGAAGAGGCATCGATTTAGTTGCCCGCGGAGCCCCGTGCGTTTTCCCATACAGCCCGTGGCGATTGTCATCTGTGCCGTATCCTCAAAGGCGGCCTCCTCCATGATATACACACTGTAGAAGTATGCACTATATTGTAGGTTAGCATCCTCAGGGAACTGATAGGAAGATTCGCTGGCAATGCCCACCGTTCCGCTGCTCCACGGATAGCGAAAGCCATTGCAACAGCCAACAAATTGGCCCAGGCGAGCACCATAGTGAGCTTCATGGTAACCAGTACGCCTTGGTAGGCAATGTAACGGGAGAGGATAAACAAGACGTCCTGGTTGAGGAGTGGAATATGTGTTAGAGACGGTGAGGAGAGCGGTTAGGAACA
Source organism: Penicillium subrubescens (assembly GCF_028828155.1). Classification (NCBI taxonomy): domain Eukaryota; kingdom Fungi; phylum Ascomycota; class Eurotiomycetes; order Eurotiales; family Aspergillaceae; genus Penicillium; species Penicillium subrubescens. Next base: position 2,865,245 of record NW_026643151.1, on the reverse strand, counting down.
GGAACGCGGCGTAGCACCCATATTATATCTAGATTATGGCTACTATAAAATATGTCCAACCTGAAGAGGAAGGAGTACAAAAGCTATCTTTATATAGATTCTCCCCTATTTGGGCTGACCTATCGAAGTTCCCGCCAAATCCATTCAACTGCAACTAGGTAACATCAACCAAAAGTAATTTTACTCATGTTCTTGCCATTTCTATCTAGTCTCTTGCTTATGAGGTTACATCCCGAGATAAATCGCCGCTAGTAGAAAGTCCGCTGGTGATAGCAAATCTGACAAGATGGGTACCTGGGTTCGGCGTGATATTACGAGATATGATTTGCATCGTTCAGAGGACAGCTGAATGACTGATATCTAGCATAATGATCATCTTATCAGGTAGACCAACTATATATACCTATTACTAGGATGACATTGAGTGGCTTGCTTATCATCCATCTTCACCTCTTCTTTCTTACTACTCTTCACTCTTTCCATCCATCTCTTATTTGTTTATTTGATCATTTCTTGCTGGCACAGCATCTAATGCGCTGGCATTCCCCGAGGCCGTGGGCCTTGTTGGCCGTGATTCTGGCATCATTCTTTCTAGATGTCCAGGCAGGCCAGGACGTCAATGGGAAGCCAGTCCTCAAATTTGGTGACGCTGTCCCCATTGACAGCCCCAACACCTACTATTCAGACTTGCACCCTTGTCCACAAGCATGCTTGGGCAGCAAGCCCGAGTCGTGGACTGTGTACCCTTCTGTCGAGCGTCTGGCCTTCTGCAACCAGCCTATGTTGTTTAGTATGGCCATTCACAACCCAGTGGGTAGCGACGGAACCACGGTGAAGATCAGAGCATGCACAGCTGGCACAGAGAGCGATGCAAATACCACCATCAATAGCTTGTTTGCCAACAAGACCACTAATCACCCCACAAGAATAAAGCGCGATAAGAAGGAGACTTGCCAGAATTTCCAGGCGGGGGAGACTGTAATTCCCCTCAAGTTCAGCCAGCAGGGGTCCAACACAGGGAAGCTCGATGGCACCACCGCCGTTCTCGACTGTCTCCAGAGCTATATGGAGAAGGGTTCTCCTTGCCAAGATCAGCCAACCCTATTTGCGTACTCCAATGGAACTGTTGCTGGTGTTTACGTTGGATCATCCTTTGACAGAATGTCGCTCGCATCTATCACCTCAAGTCTGTCACAACATGTCAGCACCAATGGAGCCTCTGAGACTATGATTGCGCAGCTCTGTGGTGATAAACGCAATGCCAACCATGTGTTGGGTATTGCCATCGACACTACCGGGAACATCGCCACTGTACAGAATGCTTTGGTATCCTGGACTCGACACGGACAGTGTGTTGAGGGCCTCAAAAGCTCGGCTATCTGGTATAATGTCAAAGTTTGGGAGTCGACTGTGGATTTGAAACCTCTTTTCTCCATAAACAACACCACACTCCGATCGTCTACCCAAAGGAATTCCTCGGCATTACATAGACGTGCTGACTGCACTACTATCACTGTGGTGGCGAACGATGGCTGTGATACACTTGCGAGCCGTTGTGGTATTTCGAGTGCCGACTTCACAACATACAATTCGGCAGATGATACATTCTGTTCAAACCTTGTACCTAGTCAGCGCGTATGCTGCACAGCAGGAACCCTGCCCGATATTTCCCCTAAGCCCAATGCTGATGGCAGCTGCGCGACATACCTCACGACAGACAACGACAACTGCGACGCACTGGCGGCAGAGTACGGTTTGACTGTGGACAAACTAGAAGAGTACAATAAGGGCACCACCTGGGGGTGGAATGGATGCAGCAACCTGTTTACGGGGGTAAATATCTGCCTGAGTAGTGGCACCCCGCCAATGCCTGCTCCTATTGACAATGCGGTCTGCGGCCCAACCAAGCCGGGAACGTTTGCTATCTCCGGAGTGGATCTTGCCAATCTCAATCCATGCCCTCTTAATGCCTGCTGCAACATCTGGGGCCAGTGTGGTGTCTCTGCGGACTTCTGTAATCCAGAGCGCGGCCCTGAGGGCAATCCAGGAACCTCTCCTCCGGGCACTGCTGGGTGCATATCCAGCTGTGGAACTGCCGTCGTCAAGAGTGACACTCCACCAGCTCAATATGGCCGTGTAGGATACTATGAGTCGTGGAACTATGACCGAGGCTGTCTCTTTCAACGAGCGATCAACGCCAATACTGACGGGACCTACACGCATATCCATTGGTCCTTTGCCAACATCAACACTGCCGATTGGACAGTCGTCATTGACGATCCAGATAATCAGTGGGAACAGTTCAAGTCTTTGGGTGTCAAACGGGTCGTCTCCTTTGGTGGTTGGAGCTTTTCGAATGATCAGCCTACATACGATATCCTGCGGGAGGCCATGTCCCCCGCCAACAGGGGAACCTTTACCCAGAACCTGGCCAACTTTCTCACATCTGAGGGAATTGATGGGATTGACTTTGACTGGGAGTATCCAGGAGTGAGTGCCCTTCCACTGTCCTACGACAATGATAATCTCGATAAACGAGTGTAGGTAAAGCTAATAAGAATTTAGGCCACCGATATCCCCGGCACCCCACCAGGCTCCGCCAGCGATGGGCCTAACTATTTGAAGTTCTTAACGACAATGAGGTCGAAGTTACCTAATGGCAAGACAATGTCCATCGCTGCCCCTTCGTCCTATTGGTATCTCAAGAACTTTCCCATCAGTAGCATGGCCAATCAGCTAGACTACATCGTGTATATGACATATGATCTCCACGGTAAGCCTGCTGCATTTTCATTTCAAACCTCAATGATTATCTTCATAGAAAGTTATACTAAGAGGGTTTTTACAGGTCAATGGGATGCCGGTAATATGTGGACTAATCCTGGCTGTCCCACAGGAAATTGTCTTCGCAGTCATGGTAAATAAAACCCTTGTGACTTTCTTTGCTTCTTTTTGTGCAGGAATATTCACTTACACAAAACTGATGCAGTGAACTTCACGGAGACTGTCGATGCTTTAGCAATGAGTAAGTCGCTTTTGAATAGAACACAAGAACTCGTTGCAATACCCCTCCTGCATGAATCATTGGCTGAAGGCTAATTTCACCACAATACAGTTACCAAAGCTGGCGTACCAACGAACAAAATCTTCGTCGGCGAATCAAGCTATGGACGATCGTTCCTAATGTCATCTGCGGGCTGTACCCAGCCGCACTGTTTGTTTGAAGGCGACTGGCTCAACTCTCCAGCCGAGCCAGGCCGTTGCACCCTAGAACCAGGATACATTGCCAACGCTGAAATCGACGAAATCATATCCGCCGGCGATGATGTAATGGCATGGCACGACGATGCATCGGACTCGGACATTGCTGTCTACGATGGTATGTGCTTGGTTGCCTCTGGGATACTTTGGCCGGTTGAAATGAGCTGTATTGATACGAGCGGATAATTGATCTAGGCAATCAATGGGTGGCGTATATGACGGAGGCCACCAAATCGAAGCGACGAGAGGTTTATCAAGGGTATAACTTCGCCGGAACCATCGACTGGGCAACCGATCTGCAGGCATTCACGGATGATGAAGCCCAGGGCCCAGATGGTACTGAAGGAAGCGACCAGCCCGCAATTCCACTAGCGGATTGCAATGCTTCCTACGACAGTCTTGACGCCATTGAGGCAGACGCCAATAACATCCCTCAAGAATGTCTTGCGCAGTATATTGTGAAGCAGTTGAAGAACACCCTGGACGATTCTCTCAGTCGCTATGACCAGCTTCTGGCCGGAGACTACGACAAGAGCTTTGACGTTTACGCCAAGGCAGTTGTGAACAGCGCAGGCAGGGAGGTAGATGACTTCATGGCAAAACACGGCAACGACTATTTCACCTGCGATATCACCGAGGAAATCTGGTGCTGTGCTAAGTGCAAGGGTCTGGGCCTCACGGGCAGCGCGGAGTGTCGGTACTGTCAAGACTGGAACTGCGGCTGGAACGACAACTGCAACGGCAACACTGGTGGCGGAGAAGGTACAGTCACTCCATGCCCTAACATTAAATCGCGTTGGCAGAATTTCACGGAGCCTTGTGCGCCGGACTACTCTCTGCGTGGTCAGACTGCGCCCGCGTCCGGTTACAATTGGAATGAGGCGGTATACTGGTCTCTACGTGATGATAAGGCAGATCAGTTCTGGGCCGACTTATACTCCAACATCGGTATCGCCAAAGAGAACATCAAATTTGGGAATAAGCAGTACGGAGAGTGCGCGCCGTCCGATGACCACTGTTGGGACCACGACTATGAGCATAACTACCCTATCCCCGTGGGATACGACAAGAGCGACGTGATTAACCCGAAGGACATCGTTTCCAAAGCTCGTGAAAAGCTCAACGGACTCTCTCCGCAGTTAGATGACGTTCTTCATCAGATGCGCACCTGGTGGTATCTACCTGACGGTAGTGACCTCGCCGATGCTCTCTCACTGCCGGTGTTCATGATATCAGATGCTGTGGACAGCATGGAGAAAATCAAGGACATTGCCGATGAAATTCAGGAAGAACAGCGCAAGTCAATTATCCTCGGATTCCTCAGCGCATTGTTCTTCTTTATCCCCGTTGTTGGCGAGGTCGTGGGCTCCTTTGTCGAACTTGCGAACATCGGTCGTATCATCTCGCTGGTTGGTGCAACAGGCAATACGGCTCTGGATATTTACACTATCGTTGGTGATCCAGAGAACGCACCGCTCGCTATCTTCTCGCTCATTCTTTCTCCACTGGCTCTCACTGATGTTGCTGCGATGGCCAAGGCTGGCGGGATTCGTCGTGGAATGTCGGCTGACACGCTGAGGGCGTTTGGCGATGTCATTAAGGGACGAATGGATACCATTACTCGGATAAAGAATGTGTGCAAGGCGGAATGATTCTTCTACAAGGTTATCGATAATTGGATAAAACTACTACGAGTGGAAGGTGGAACTTGGGGGTGTGCTATAGAAGGTGGAATTTATTTTGCAGTCTTGTTGCTCTTGCACGAGGACATGTAGGGGAAGTTTAATGCTATTCTTCGGAATGATCATCGCACTCTGCCCATGTATTTGTCCGCCGGCAACAAATCCTTCAAGTATTTCTAAACCTCTAGAGATCTTGAGGCTGACCTAGACTGACATTAAGGAAGATATGTAGAAAGACATGTAGAAAGACATGTAGAAAGACATGTAGAATTGGAAGGTATACCATCTCTCCGTAGCAGTAAAAGCAAACATGTAATAGTTGATAGACCTCGAAAGCAGGCTTGCACGAATAAATGTACGGCGACCTACAAACAATGTCTACCAGTGGTAGTCCTCGGTTCATCTTCATCACCACCGAGTCATGGTGCCAAGGGCATGAGATAAAATCGTTACATGGTGATCTGATTATCATTACACTAGTGTATGAGACGTAAATTTTCAGACGACTAACCCCCGGTGTGGTAAGCATTCGACAACCGGCTGATGTCCGTAATGTTGAACTTCGTTCCACAGAGTCAGACCCTCCAGACCGCAAGGGCTATCAAGCCATACCAATGTTTCCATTATGTGAGTAAAGCCTTTCCAACTGGTGATTCCCAACTCCTCGAGCTGCAAATGCAACCGCCCAATAAACCACAGGCGATGTGGCGTCTCCAGGGAAGCAATCCCACCCAACGTTAATATCCAAAGCAATATTGTCGGCATTGCGGCCCACTCCTCCCTGGGTAAAAGCTCCAGCTCGAACCGTAGGAGTCGCGCCGCATTTGGATACGGATCTGTCACCAACGGGACTGGAAACACAACAAGGAGGCTGTATATGGCCAGTGCCAATCGGAATGAATCGTATGTACGTGGGACACTTCCAATTGCGGTCAGAATAGCAGGAGGAAGAGATAACACGTGGTGGTGGATCAAGTTTCGCAGCTCCAGCATATAACCCAGATCGAGATCGAAGTGACGTCCATCAGCATACTCGTGCAGCAGAGAACTGTATCCGCGGAGAGCGTGGAATACCCACATAACGGGCCGTGAAAATTTTGAATGGAGTATGAAATGTAAATCGCCCATTCCAGCGTCAGTATTTTCAAACTTGGCCAAGAATTCAGCAGCGCTGTCAGACTTTAGCCTCGTCCGCAGTGGCCAGAAAGGCCTTGTTAGCCATTTGCTAGCTGTGAGGAGATTCCAGCTTTAGGGGTATTAGCTAACAGTCCCGAATACATTCCATGAAAGTTCACTCACGTCGACAATCCAGCGGAAAGCCCAGGCATCTCGATTTTATCAAAGCCCCCTCTTGCATGCACAAGATGGCGTAACCCTCGAACATGGCCGTCCAAGATCACAATATCCGTGAACCGCGTTAACAATTGCAGGTTGGAGAGAGGGGCCAGTCTCATCCGAGAGGTTGCTCCTTGGTCTCTCTCGTGCGGATGTAACGCCAGAGCGAACGCAGCCATGATGATCTGATCCGTAACTGTGGCGGGATTGCTGTCATCCACAACTTGTTTCAAGGCTGTGATGGCTTCTTGTCGCATAAGAAGCAATTCGTAAGTGTCCTTCCTAGGCGTGGGACTCTGAACGCCGGATGCTTTCTGCCGCATGAGAAGGTGCTCTGCCCCTGAGTGGAGCCATGCGCTGAATAGAGGGGGGCAGCTCATGGCTATTTTCATCCACTCATGGATGAAGCTCTGACCCTTGTACGTCATGCCGGGGAAAAGTTTCGGCCACATTTCTTGGACGGCTATAATCTTTTATCAGCAAGGTAGCTTCAATCTCTGCTAGGTGTACCGACAGTAATAGAATGTCTGGGTGATAGTTTCACGGCTCAGGTTAGATGGATAAGTATGGAATGGGTCCAAGAAGCGGTGGCTATCGTGATCGATTGTGAACGGACTCGGTGTCCGCCTGGTGACAGACAATTGTTGTTCGTGTCCTTGACATTGCGAGGAGGAAATCCTTGCTATCTTCTGTGCTGTGAAGTCTGTCCTGTTTTCGCTATCATCTGTGCTTGGCGAATTTGAATTTCTCGGGACGTTGGTCTCTACATAAGCAGAAAAGGGTCTAAGAGCATGATGCCCCTCTGGCAGATCTGCAAATTCGTCCGAGGGCAGCAGTAGCGAAGTAGAGGCTTGACCTAGATTGGTAAGTGGCAAGCCCGCATATCTGCAAACCATCCCTGTTCTTCATATTTTTGGGTCAGAGGGGCGTAATCGATTTTCCACTGGGTAACTTACCGTACACAACGTGAGCAGGCTGGTATGTCTCTGCTACACTGCCTTTTCCCTGTCCTGCACTTGGAACAAGATAGGCTGGATTTCGTCGAGGTCTGTACGATGGGTAAAAGTTGCCGGGGTTTTCTTGCGCTGAGAAACCACTGTGAGACAACGGTATTTTCCGAAGGGTGGGATCCTGGAAGACATACTTCGATTCGAGGTCTGCCCTCATCCCCAGTATGGGTAATTCTGTCGAGTGTGGCTTGTTGTCATCATACTGGCAATTTTGATACACTCTAGACAAATAAAATGTTATCAAAACACGTCGAGGAAGGATCGGGTTACCAGGCTGTACTACCTTGTACATCTCGTGCAGGCCGGAAGAGCCTTGTCGCATCTCCGCTTCTTGGACCGACACGCCACGCATGCCTTCACAGCATAATTTCTGTCGGATGGAGTATCTGTCATTGTTGCGAAACCAGAACTAGGGGTTAGGGGTTTGTGGAATAGGAATAGAGGCGGATGCATGTGCGGACTAGGGAGAGGCTGGGTAGCAGCCTTTGTAGCTGTAGAAACCATGCCGAATCGGGGACCTGTACGGTACAGTTGGAGTTGGGTGTTTGAAACCTCGAAAGTCCTTTCACACCGCCTTCCTTGGCCGGCTCACGTAATTAATGAATGAGCTGGATGTACATAGGCATTTGAAAGAAAAAGGTTGAAAAAAGACTCTAAATTTATTGAAATTCTTCCTCTATCTTATATCCTCATGAATCCAAGATCTACGTCAGCGTTCTTGCTGATATCTGTGCGGCTCGATATCACCGGCAAAAAATACTATAGTACGGAGTTGAAATTCATCGAACCCCATATAAAGCTTTCAGCTCGTCATCGAAAAGCAAAGATCTTCTAAATTACAGACTACAGGCCCTGGAAAGTGGAAACTGCCTGGGGTTTCACATAACCAAAGGAGAACCAAGGGTCATTACATGCATAGTACTATTGATTGTCTGGCCTTTCTTCAAAACACTACACCGTACTATGATTGCTATTATTCTGTATTAGCGACCGGTCGGACTCAAACGAGCTAAGCTGCAAAATAGCAAGCAAGGCTAGTATTATGACTCTGCTCTGAAGAGAAACCAACTTTCTCTTTTCTTGTCGAGTAAAAAATCCGCCACTTCTACTGTGAAAAGTTGGTGAGCTACACCCTGCCACTAACCCATTAAGGAACTTGCACCACCTGCCAAGAATAATGTCAGCCTCTAACCCGTGGGGCCTGGTATTATTGGCAAGGTTTGCGCTCATTGGTTCATATTGAAGCAAATTTAGCATAGTATTGGCTAGTATCTGTGCCCTCCATGATATTGCGGCCCACCCACCGCTTCCGCTTATGGGTGCGCCCTAAATCCCCGTCACCCCTAAATCCCCGTCACATTTTTACCATGCGTCTAAAAAAACCATCAAATTAGATAACTAGCCTAAATAAAAAAGATCTCCTCGCTCCAGGGCTACTCTAGCCGATTCGGTAGACCTATCAATATCCTCCTGGGGCCTCTTTGGCATATCCAAACCAGTAGCCTGCTTATACTGCTTCGCAAGCTTCCTCTCCTCCGCAGCAGCCTCTTTCTCCTTTCTAGTCTTGATTGACCGATTCGCATCGCGAACGCTTAGTATACCAGTTTGGCTAAGCGGTTTAACCTGGCGCTTGGTAATTGGGCGCCTCAAGGGCTCCTGAGCGGCCCTAATTCGCGAAACAGTCGCTTCCGCCATCATAAGCCGCTCGTAGATTATCCTGTGGTGATTGTGAAGCATTGCAATATCTCGCTGAACCTTCGGGTCAAAGGTAGCCACCTTCTTTGATATCTTCTTCTGATTCTTCTCTAGCGCTTCAATTGACTTCGGAGGGGTATTCTCCACGCTTGATGATAGTAAATTTGTAGGCTCCGGTGATGGAGTTCGGGGTTCTCCATGAGCGCGAAGATCAGGTGCGTGAAGAGGAGTAAATTCTAGCTGGCTAGCTAGTTTATCCACTATATTTTGGCCGTTGACTGGCCAAATACCACGATCTTTGAAGGATTGCCGAATAATTCGTTGGTTAAATGCCTTCGCTCGTACAGGCCCAATTACCCGTAGAAAATCCGGTTTACCACATGGCTGACCACCCCAGAAAGATAGCTCATTATTCATAAGCCGAAATTGCTGCTTATAGCTCAAAAATGGCTTACCATCAAGTGGCTGACAGAGATGTGTTGAATGAGGTATAAAGCCGAATGGTATAATATCAGCTAACTCGCATATCTCAAGGAATTCGAGGGTAAGATGTGCTCCGTGGCCATCAAAGAGTAGGAAGCGCTTTTCACCCTTTTTTAGACGGTCGGGTGTAGCAGTAGCTGAAATAAAATGATATAGCCATTCAGAAGCAATTTCATCAGAAATCCAGCCATTCGGTGAGGTAGCAGTAAGTGTGTTTAGAGGTAAATCCTCACTATTATGGAACCAGCTCTCCATAAAGACCCCGCCGCTTTTAAAGATAAATAGCGGATCCATTTGCCAGCCGTCAGCAGCAATACATTCGAGTGCAGTGATAGTTTCGCCTCGCTCAGCTTCAGCAAGGTCAGGGCAGTGCAATCTACCATTAATAACCTTACGAGACTGGCCCTGGCCAGGTTGGAAACCACACTCATCGAAGTTATAGACTAGCCTTGCAGGGATATCCTTTAGCAGGGTTGCAAGCTGATCATACCAGAAAGAGAGAGCCCCTGCATCTTCGGCTTGAATGCGCTTTGATTCCTTTAGATTCTGCTTCACTGGAGCGAGGGATAGGTGCTTTGGAAGGCGTGATATAAAGTAGTATGCCCAATTCTTGCCAACCGGCTGCCGACCCGCATCAGCGCGCGTAAGGGCCTGATTTGCCCACGCTTCTATAAGCTTTGCAGTAGGCGGTAGGTTCCAATCGCACATTTTGACTATCCAAGCAGTCAAAGCCTTCTCCTGATGTGATGTAAGCGCATTCTTGCGCGATTCAGTGGTAGAAAAGGGCGATCGGGCCTTCTTGACGCGATCGGCAAGGGTAGTTCGAGACACGCTAAATTCACGCGCAGTTTTAGCGATATTCGGCTTTTTTTGGTGTAGAACGGCTTTACAGGCCTTCTGCAGGCGATCCTCGTCAAAATTGGAGTATTTAGGCATATTGGGTGGTTGGGAAAGGGAGTTGAAATCGAATGGTAAAAATGTGACGGGGATTTAGGGGTGACGGGGATTTAGGGCGCACCCATAAGCGGAAGCGGTGGGTGGGCCGCAATATCATGGAGGGCACAGATATGAGGCAGAGACATGTACTGTAACTATTTGTATTGGCGGTAACTAACAATAAAGAACTTCCAGCAAATCAATAGCTATCCTAAGTGTGTACTTTTTAGCGTAATTAAGCCTGTACGTACAACAGTATAAGTGTCTGTGGGGCGAAATGGGGGGCATGTTTTGACAGTTTACCAACAAAAATAAGGCTGCTTTACCGTCCACGGGTACTAGTCCGTCTTGGTAATATTTTCGTGAAGTGCATCGAGCAAGAGCCCCCTTGATAGTCTCTTAAAATCAGATTATTCCCCATGACTGAAATATATCATCACTGAGAATCAATCAATGAAAATTGTCCCCACAATGCCTGTATGATTCCACATTCACGAATACTTCTTCTCACGAGAGTTTATCCGGCATCGTCGGAGAGGTTCCCGCACACACAAGGAGTTAAACATGATAGCAGGTCAGAGAAGTCCGAGAAAAGAGGGAACCATATATTGTTGGCGATAATCGGTTTCAGCGGTATATTCTGGAGGGCACAAGAAGTCCTATATCAATAAGTAGATGATGAACAATCCCTCCCCTTCGTCGGTGGCTGGCTCCTTGGCATGAGGAGCACTGACGAGCATGATCCCCCCACCCCCCCCCCCCCCCCACTTCACTCACGCCTCTCGACACGGAACCATACACTACAGCAGGATCCGGCTCGGTATCGCCCTCAGGTCCATCTACCAGTTTGAATGACTTGACACATCGCAGTAACTAACTTAGTTCAGTCGCTTGTCGAACTCGACAACGTTGACGTTTACATCGGAGTGGATTGACCCGATATCGCCGCAAAGTCCACGCATGTAATATCGAGATAGCGGGGACTGAAAGTCTAAAGATCTATGTATCTTTCCTCGGACGAGGGGCCGATCAGTGGGCTAAGGGCTTAGCTGTAGCAGGGGGTCACGGTCGGGGATGGTCGGCCCCGCTACTCTTCTTTCGGTATGTCCCCTCATCGTGCAATGATGTTTCTGGATATATTGCAGGCGAAGGGTCTATGGATATAAGGGTCGAATTAATATCGCCAATCACTACAAATGCCAGCTTCAACACCTCGTCAAGAGTCTAGAAGAGGCGAGTTGGTATTTCAGGTACTCTTGGGTATCCTATTTCAATCCTTGCAGCCTGCTCCTGGAAAAGCTTGCGTCAAAGGTTGCATTGAACCGTCCAGGATTGGGGGACTTGCAAATGCCTAAGGGTAGGCGATACGCAGCCCACATGGAACAAGGCATCGGCGACCGGAGAGACTAATGTTGTCGGCTATAGCCGATGCTCGCTGCGTAGTTCGTCGTCAGTGCTGTCCACACCCAGTCGGCATTGAAGGGGGCCATCTCACTGGTGCCGAGCTCTTGCATGCGGGGCCCCGGATCCTCTATATTGCTGTCTTTGGTCTCACCGTTAAGCAGCGTATCGCTAAACATCATGTTCAATACATTTGTGGGAATTGACCACAACGATGCAACCAGAAATCCTTCTGGGCGACGCCGTGCTATCGTGGCTAAGGCTTGTGTGGAATGCCGGCGACGAAAGACCAAGTGCATTGGCACCCAGCCCTGCACTGGCTGTCTAGCGTGCAATGTGGAATGTGTATTTCCCGAATATCGCCGGCGAGGCAGAAAGTATGTCTTAGTATTGGACTGGATATACGAGCATATTGAATAATTTTGTTCATCTAGAAGCCAGAAGGCCCTCAGCAACGCTCCGAATAATGGCTACGAATCAATCGTCAATCTCCTTTTCCCCCACACGCCTGTACATTCGCTCAAAGGCCTTTCGCGATCAGATTTGTTGGACCGTGCGAAGATTCTTAATATCGAAGACGACCATTCTCCATTGACAAGCAATCAAAGTTCCTCAATCGCGTCACCAGATATCTTAAAACCTGTCAAGGCAAGGGCTGTACCGGACGTGGAAGCCAATGACAGGCTATACAAACTCCAATACAGAGACTCCCGTCCGTTTGAATGGGACGAAACCTCCCCAGGATACCACCCTTCCGTGGAGGACGACGTGAACTCACTCTCGTTGTCCACGGATCGAAGATCCTCCTTTGTGGGAATATCATCTGTTGCCGCAGCGATAAGAGCCCTGACAAGCATTCTACCCACCCAATTCCTTGATGAAAGGAGCACAGTACCAAGTTCTTTGCCGGGCTACACAGAGAATCCGCCTCCTATCATATCGTCGACTACGTCTTATCGAGTCATTTCCCACCGTGATGAGCAAAGATTGATCGACGCATATTTTGCTACCATCCATATATTCGTCCCTATCATCCATGAGCCCAGCTTCCGAACAAAATACCTGACAAGCAGTGGTAGCCAGGACCGATCCTGGCTGGCACTCCTCAACATGGTTCTTGCTCTGGGAAGCGTTGCCACTTCACCCGGCGATTCCGATGAGGATTTCGAATACTACCATGTAGCCCAACAATACCTTTCACTGGAAAGCTTTGGAAACGGGCGTCTGGAAACATTACAGGCGCTGGTGCTTATGGGCGGGCAATATTTGCACTCCCGAAATAGGCCAAATATCGCATCTGCCATAATTGGAGCGTGCTATCGAATCGCAAGTGGTCTTGGTTTACATCTGAGACTCCCCGAAGGTACCGAGGGCAAGGTAAGCCTCCAAGAAGAGGTGAAGCGACGGAATTGGTGGGCTATCTATGTGCTTGACACATGGGGCTCTACAACGCTGGGTCGGCCCTCAGTTCCGCTTGGTAGTTTGGTCGATACCCCGAGAAACACCGATGATGATCAAGTGAGGCTACTTCCCCTCGGATTCGAGATTTTCTTGTTTAATATGGGAGGCAGCTAATTATTTCCCAGCGCGGTGAACTTTCACCAAATGAGCCAACGATACATGCCCCTTTGATCCATAATATCCAGCTATGCCGGATTATCAACCGCATCCAAGATCGGTTACTTATCAATTCCCTCCTCGATGACAGCGAAATACAATTTTATGATGACATGTTACTCTCTTGGTTCGAAACCCTACCGCCATTCTTGCGCTTGCCCGATCCCAACGTGCCGGATTTTCAGGATGCCCGTGTTGTTCTTAAATGGAGATACCAAAATATTCGATTCCTCTTACATCGCCCCCTGGTTCTTGATACTGTGATTCGAAAAACGCCACTTCATTGCCTCTCTACAAATGAGCAAGCTATCGTCTCACGATGTCGTAACATTGCAGCAGAATCTATTCTGAGTATCCAAGAAGAATGGCGCCCAAACAAGATATGCTGCTGGAATGCGATGTGGTTCATGTTCCAGGCCTGTTTAGTGACATTGATGGCGTTGGCTATTGAGCCCACTGATCATCCTGAGTACCCAAACTGGTGCAATCAAGTACAGATTGGGATCGTAACTTGCGAGGAAATGTCCAAATTCAGCCCAGTCGGCCAAAAGACGAAAGTATGTTTGGAGCAAATGTTCATGGCCGCCATCAAGGGATCTCCTCCGACTTTTCGGTACGAACACATAAGCACGCAGCCTCCCTTGGATACCATCATGGGAATATTCGCAAATGATTGGGACCATTTGAATGGAGATGCGATTTTCTCTCAGTTTACTACCCCGGCCAGCTCATACATCGACGATCAAATTCTTCACATGCAATATCAACCACATCGATGAGAAGCCAATTTACACCTCCCCCATCAACCTGCTAAAGCATATATCAACTCGCTACTCCGTACTTGCTCTGAAATCCTACAGGGCTTACCAGGGAACCGGATATTGAAGCGAGTTTTCTTACGGTCTGAGTTCCATTAATGCAAATACCGAATGATTGTCAACAGAGCTGTAGAGCAGGCTCTCTATTCACGCTGCCACTCTCGATTTGAAGCAACAGCGACGTCAGGAGTCACTTCGTTTTTCTCTCGGTGTTTTGTGCCACACTCCGACCGTAGAAGAAGAGGCCCCTCGTCCCAAACGGCTTTAGTATACTAAATTACCCGAATCCCGGCCGCTAGCCTCAAGAACACACCGGTTCCGTTTTAATCCCGACGAACAACCCATCTTATCCGAAATACGCGATAGAACTTTCCGCGGCATTTCATGAGCCCCTCGGTGAATCTGACATTCGCCCCTAGGCCCAACCTCATTCCACAATCCCGCATACACGAGTGAGCTGCCTTTTGCAGAAGTATGGAGTCTGCATACTTGAGCAATAAGCGGTCCGTGGGCGATGGGCCAGTGCTATACTACTTCGGGGTAAAGCCAGCCGGGGCTGTTGCAACGTCATTAATGAGTTGCAGCTATTTGTGCCGTGCCTTTGATCGTCAGGGATTCCTTGGTCATGATGCATGCATTCCCAGAGAATTCAGCAGTGACCCGTATGGGAAAGCGTTCTGGAGCTAGTGCTAGTGAGCGAAATTATTCGTTTTCGTAGTCGCCACCACCTGAGGATATGTTGAGCTTACACTCCTCTTGTATCTCATGCGCTACTTCCATTTTCAGGCCAGAGATTCGGCTTATGCGGGGCATGACGAATACGAAGAAGTGACTCACTAAAAGATTCCCCAACTTCGACTACAAATGGTGTCAAGATCAAGAACACTTGTCAGAGTGAATCTCACCAAAAACTCCTTCCGTGCATACCATATAGATTGTAACTAAAGATGGCCTGCCGACCCGATCCAGAGATTGTGCTTTACGACTTGGCCTGCACCAAGAACGTCTGTTTCTCTCCAGTAGTGTGGCGTATCCGCCTCCTGCTCAACTATAAACAGATCCCTTACAAAACCATATTCCTCGAATTTCCCGATATTGAACCTACACTGAAAGCGCTGTAAGTTTTATTTGATATTTCGAGGCCTCGCATCTCTTTTTTTCCACGATTCGGCGAGAGAGTTGCCAGTCGCGCATCAACCCCACTTATCTCTGATTGTGACCTCTTCTCCAGCGGCATAGAATCCCAATCCAAGTACACAGTTCCTGCCATCCACCATGTGCCGAGTAACACTTATATGATGGACTCGACTCCCATCGCTCAATTTATCGAGTCTACCTATCTAGACCGGCCAGTTCCGTTGACTTCAGAGCTCGGGCGTGAGATCGAAACTAAAGCACGCGCTGTTGTCGGCCCGACCTTCCGCAACTCAGTAATGCCGCGAGAGGCGAATATTCTGTCTCCTCTCTCACAGGAGTACTTCCGCAGAGCTTGTGAAGCAACCCTTGGACATCCGCTCGAGGATCTTCTTGAGCGGGAGGAGAACAGTTGGAATTCCTTGGCAGACGGTATTCGTGCTGTCGGGGAACTGATGCAGACAAACAAAGCCGATGGGCCTTTTGTACTAGGCGCCCAACCAAGCTATACTGACTTTTTCATTGCTGGTTCCCTTCAGAGTGCTAGGATGGTGGACGAGGGGGTATTCCAAAGGAACATCAAGTTCCCTGGTTATTGGGAGATTTATGAGGCTTGTTTACCATACATGGACAAAAGAGATTAATTCGTTGGCAGAGAACAATGACATCAACTTTTACATAGCATCTTACTTGTTCTTTCCAGGTAATAGAGTTGGATGTAGTCTGACTCGCGTGGTGTCGTAATACAAATGATTCCTATTTGGGATTTATGCAGACATGCGGCAGGGCTGTGCATGATCTCGAAGTTAAGATTTGTGTCCTTGTTTCCTCCACCCAAACAACTCAAAAATTCCTATAGCCTGTTATGACATAATTTATCCGAGAACAAGCATTCAACTCCATTTGTGGTAAGTCAGACAAGCTTCCCCGCATTTTGAACTGGAAATCTTCCGTACGTCCGTATGAGATAAGGTCGAGGATCACAGTTTGCCCCTCTTTTTTAAGCAAGGGGGGCAACATTTAAAAGGTAATATCAAGACCTTCGTTCTCTACAAGAAGTTTATCTTGGAGCATGCATTTATCTGTATCTCAATCAGGAATCAACTATGCTTTGGGCTACCATTTTTGCTAACTTGGCCCTAGGCCTTCCTCTGCTATCGGAAGGGAGCCCTCTTAACAAGGGTAGACATTCCAAAAACCCAACTGTTGACTTAGGCTACGCCCAGTATGAGGGTACCGCTCTCGATGTTGGAGTAAATCAATTTCTTGGAATTCGATATGCTGCACCGCCTCTCGGAAACTTGCGGTTCAGGGCGCCAGAAGATCCTGTTATTACTCACGGAGTTCAAGATGCTAAAGAGGTAGTGTAAATATACTTGTTCGTGCTTGCAGCTTCAACGATCTCAAATTCTCACCTTTGCCTAGTTTGGAGCAACCTGCATCGGTACATCTGGGTCTGGACCGGCGCTAAGCAGTACCACTAACGAGGACTGTCTTTTTATCGATGTCTTTGCACCCGCCAAAACAAAGCCGCATCAGAAGCTGCCAGTTTGGTTCTTTATTCAAGGTGGTGGTTATGCCGCAAATTCAGACAGGAACTTCAATGGATCCGAAGTCGTCGCCAAATCAAATTTCAGCATGATTTTTGTTCAAATGAATTACCGTGTCGGTGCATTTGGATTTCTAGCCAGTGAGAAGCTGCGAGAAAACGGTAATCTGAACGTCGGGCTTCTTGATCAGCAAAAAGCATTGGAATGGGCGCGGAAGAACATCCACCTTGTGAGAGCTGATTTCACCTCGATGAATTTTTTCTGTAATGGGGTACAGATTGAAAGTTCAATCTAACTTGATCATAGTTCGGAGGAGATCCTGAGCATATTGTTATTCATGGAACGTCTGCTGGCGGTGGCTCGGTGGCCTATCACCTCACAGCATACGGGGGAGAGAAAGAGAAATTGTTTGTCGGTGCGATAGCCGAGTCACCGTTCCTTCCCACCCACAGGACTGTCGCTGAGTCTGAATTTCAATACCAAAGATTTGTGGAGGGCACCGGCTGCGGAGACCATGAAGATGCTCTTGCCTGCCTTCGATCCCAAGATACAGCGACTCTTCAGTCTGCCGATGTGGCTTCTCGCTTCCCTGGGACAAGTATAACCCCTTTGTGGTATTTCTTACCTGTGATCGACGGCACGTTTGCCCCAGACCAGCTTTATACGCTCTTCGAACAAGGCAGAGTGACAAGAGTCCCGGTAATGGTTGGCGATGACAATGACGAAGGAACATATTTCACCCCGAATGCCAGCACCTCTGCAGAATTCCTGGATTTCATGCAGGCCAACTATCCCCGCCTGACCTCCACTGACCTTCAAATTATCAACGAAACGTATCCACCGGGAGCATTAATGGTAGATCATGCTCCATACTTCGCCCCAGCTGCTCAGGCTTACGGAGAATCGACGTTCACTTGTCCCGGGAATGAGATATCCTCATCTATCGCAAAGTACTTCCACCCCTCCAAAGCTTGGAACTACCGTTACAATGTATGGGATGCAGATTACCAGAATGCGGGTTTAGGAGTACCACACGTGACTGAAAAGCCAGCGGTTTGGGGTCCTGGATATGCAGGAGCGTGTGATAACTGTTCCTACTTGACCTACAACAAGCCCATGGTCCCTATTGTCATGGACTATTGGATCAGCTTCATACTTTCGCTGGACCCCAACACATACCGGGACAGCTCTGCACCGGAGTGGAAGCCATGGGGGACTGCGGGTGGCCAAAGAATGCGGTTCCAGCTTGATGCAACAGACATGGAGCCAGTTCCCGATGATCAAAAACACAGATGCATGGTTTGGAAACATTTGGCTGGAATGATGGAACAATGATTGCACATAGTATCGAGCTGTTATATATGATGTGAGCTATGCGATGTGTTTAATTGTTCATCATGCATGTGTTGAGGTATCGTCAAGCTTTTTTAGATAGTTATCCAGTTTGGAGAAATTCAGGAATCTGGTGGCTTGGAATGGCTTACCTTCTACCTAACACTCTCGATTGCCCATCCACTCCATACTCTCGGATCACTGGCAGCAATCCTGTCCGGTCTATCGACACGAGGTTTCAATTCCAACCATGGCCATTTCTCGTGATCAAAACAAGGGAATATGTACACGGTCGCTTCTTTTTGCCTGTTCTTTATGGTCTTACGATGATGCTGACATAACATCTACTGGAACCATGGTTCGTATCTATGAAATACCGTAGAGTGCATAAATTGACCCGCCTTTTTGATACTTATATTATTATCGATTCTGATTAATAGAGGGCCCATGAGGTTCTTCTGAGATAATAGAACTTGTACCTAAGAAGCAATGTTCTCGGTGAGTCGTTCAAGATTGGCGGGAAATTCTGACTCCCATAAAAGTCGCTGGCTTTACCGCGAGTCGAACCCCACCACGGCCCCTTAAAGGGGAACTAAAAAAAAAAAGACGAAAGCGGGCATCTGACGAAACGGGATAGAATCCTACAGTGTGTCGAAACACTCTGCAACATTGTGCCAGAGACCCGCAATATCGTCGCTTTTGTGTAGTCCTCTACCCTTGGTCGGGCAGCACACTTCAGAGCCAAGGTGTCGCCATACTTATCCCTAATCTCTATAATTAATTCAAAGTGAGAGTATATGAGGTAAGAGAGGAGGAATAAGCAGGGGATCTTTGCATTTTGCAGATTCGACTTGTGTCTAATTGGCTTCGAGGTTAATTGTCGTACTTTCTTACCTATCACGATTCACGAGCCCAACTCTTCCCAACAATCTCGGGGATTGGCGATGTGATCTTTGTGACAAGGGCTGAGAAGCGGGTCTCGTGCATGAGCTGAAGACACTGCACGTCTCCGCCAAGGGATCAGCAAATTGACAGAATCAGCCGCGCTATTGAATTTGAGTGCATCGCCAAGCATTGATGTGTAACATATCCGACCAGTAATCGTCGACAATGCAAGGGGAGTGCTAAAAGATCAACACAAAACAAATGAGGACTGCGTTCCGTATATCGGGGTATTAATTGATGGTCCAGCTGCTGAGTGGGCATCATGATGGAGGAAAGATTCTCAAATTTTTTGAAACCCTCAACTCGTGAAGATTGTCGCATTTCCATCCGCAAAAATGCACGCATTGACTTTGCTCATAGGGCTCACCTCCTTGGTGTTGCCCTCGACTGCTCTTCCTCATAACACCCGGAGAGCTGCAGATGTATGTCCCTATCCGCCCACCTATCAAAGAACAAATTTTCTAACATTGTGCAGTACAAAATCCCCGACCATTGCTATCCCAATCCCTGTGCCGGAATCACTTCCCAAAATGACACCTACGTTTGTGGTGACCCACGCTTGGGACCTGTTCAGGCACCCAAGAAGTTTCCTCTAGACAATGAGCTCCAAAGCTACGAGCGCTTTGGTGCTTTGTGTCCCGCGGCATTCCTCGAGAAATGGGCTGGATCGACCGATTCCAGTGCTTCATACAAATACCCGCCCGCCAATGGCTTCGTTGTCAACACTGCTGGGGCCCCGATCATTGGCAATGCCACGCTGTCTGTGGGCCAGAAGGTCGATCGCTTCGGTTCTGAGTATGGCAAGTTCCTGGCACCGCTAGGCGCACCTTATATCCAGCGCGCACTACCACCAAGCAACTTGGATACCTACGATGGCGATCACCCGTTCAACTATTACGTTTACCAAGTGACAAAGAGCTTTGATGTTGGTATGGGGCCGATTGCGCCATGGTTTGAGCAGCCGGGTATGGGTACTCAATTTGTGACTTATTCCAACGTCAAGGACCTCTTGGCGGGAGGTTATCTGCGTCGCTTAACACCAGAGGAGTATGATGAGCCGCGAGAATTCTCAGACGATTATACACCCAGCCCAGCTAGGGTCAAGCGTCACTGAATACATTGTCTAGATCAGAGGCTTGCGTTGGCTGAGAGGGCATTGCCGTTGTTGTAGAAGATACACTCAGCTTAAATGTAATAGTCTTGTCCGAGCTACTCGCTACTACCACTGCACGCCTCGCCACTGAGTCGGGCTTCATTCCATTCTACCGGATGTCGGTTCTGGTACAAAGTATCCAGGATGGCGCAACCTGAGTCTGCATCCAAATGCCTCATAACTCTAAGCTCTTCTAAGATTTTCGCTGGCTTTGAAGCTTACAAGATGTCGTCGTCACGACTTTCCGAGATCTCACTACAGATACGAGATGATGTGGCCGCACTTGGGACTACAGCCAGCACATCAGATTAATGTTCGGGGACGCTCAGCCTCAATGTCAGGCTAGGCGGGGTGGCCTGATGAGGTCAACCGTTAACCACTGTTTAGAAATAATTATGCGGGGAAAAAGGTTATCGACGAATTGCGGGCAAGCATGCCGCCGAGTGTGCCGCCAATCGGAGCCTTTGGCGTGTTGCGGTCATCCGAGGTGGCGATAGCCGAGAGATTTCGATATCGTATTGTACTACTCTTTCGTGGTTTTATTTTCTGAGCAGGGGAAGAGCCCATCATATCTGAGACATTATCTTAGAATTCAAGGCCCGCAAAGTATCAGGGTCCTCGCGTGACCGAAACTGGCCTGTCAACTATAATTAGGATACCCGACCATGGAACTATACATCGATAGCCTTCTTCCATGGAACGAAGTATACAGTATAGTACGGATCATGGATCAGTTACGAAAGATTCGGGCCCCCAAGGTGTTTAACCATGGAGCCTAGAGCGATCTCTATCTAGTTTCAGTTTCGTGGATGGAATACCGAAAACTCAGCCTCTTAGACTGCTGGAGCTGTCCAGATTCTGTGTTTTCTATAGGCTGAACAAGCCAAGACTGTGTTGTTATACGTCACCATTCGTGTCTCTGAATAAGGCGAACTATCATGAGGCAGTATACGAATGCTGGTTTCTAAAAATGTCTGAGATTGTAGGAGATCTCCTGATGGTGGGAGTAGAATTCGAGTATTTAAAGTTGCTGAATCTCCCTCGAATGCGCAATCATTTCAGACACACGAACAGCACAATATCTAAAGCATAATTTTCAAGACCATCTATTAATTACTACGACACGAATTACTTCAAAGTTCAAAATGAAGTTCTCCGACGCCCTCACTCTCACCGTGGGCCTTGCTACTGCTGCCAGCGCCAGTCCTGTGCGACGTACTGATCAGGTTGCTATCACCTTCATCGGCGCTGCCGACGCCCAATTCTCTCAGAGCTTCCCCACGGATGGTTCTCGGGTGTCCATCAGTACGTTCAATTCATGCGCCTATCTATAAGCTCTGTGTGACAAAGCTGACTCGGCTAGCCAATCCTCTGAGCATCTCCCACATCTCATCCGGCACCAATGGTGTCTCTTGCACATTCCATGGCATTGACAACAGTGACACCACTGTCAATGGAGCTCAGACTGTTGATGTTGGACCCCCTCAGACTCAGGTCTATGGATCCTGCCACTTGAATGGTGAAAGCCCTCAAGTGTCAGTCAGCTTCATCGGTGCCGCGGATGCCCAATTCTCTCAGAGCTTCCCCGTTGATGGCTCGTCTGTGCAGATCAGTAAGTCTACACATGAGAATGATGATGGAAAAAGTATCATTTCATAGATAGAGAAAGCTTACTGTTATAGCTAACCCCCTGAGCATCTCCCACATTGAGATCAACTCTGCTGGGGCGTCTTGCGTGTTCAAGGGAATCGACAACAGCGTCACCACAGTCACTGGACCTGCCACTGTCGATGTCGGCCCTCCTCAGACTCAGGTCCAGGGCACATGCTCGGCTGTCTAATAGCGATCCTGGGGGAGTCATTGCAAGTCACTATCGCTCCATAACGTTCATTTATATATTGTTTATAAACTTTCCTTACTTTCCGTCAGTTTGCATTCGGGAGCGAGAGATATGACATGGGACAGATAATATTGGTGTCAATGGCAAGGAGATGGAAGCGAAGCTCGAAGAATGACATGAAATGACAGAGATTCGGTCACTCCTTCCTTACTGTGATTTGAGTTGTATTGCTAGATTGAATACACAATCCACTCATTTGTTTGATCAAAGTCCCACAAACTCTTCCAAGGCAGACATACACTCAGTTTCTGCCTTGCTGCATCTTTTTACCTCTTTAGGCAGCATATCTCAAGGCATCCAACAAGTCCCCATGCTTGTGATCCCCCACGATATCTCTTTCGTCTTTCACCACTTCATCTTATCCTCTCCATCATCCATCATCCACTCAAAGCAAGTATGGCGCCAAACTCCCTTTCCGCTGTCTCCTCTCTATCGCCGTCAAACGTCCACCGCTCCTCCTTCAGTGAGCCGGCTCTCACCCCGCACCTCCCAATGAAAACCACCGCCATCAAGCTCGACGAGATTGAGCGCTGGCTCGCCAATCCGGAGCTCCATGCAATCGACACCATTGAATCCTCCCTGCTCCCGAGTCCGATGCATATACATACATATACTCACCCAATCCCCTCGGGCTGCAAATGGGACCAAAAATCCGAGGACGAGAATCCACAACCACCAAAGAAGAAGAGAAAGATCCAGGCCTACGATGGTCCTTCAAGGTACTGAGCCTGCTTCCGAACCCTCCTGCGTACCTGGCATCCAAAGCCACCAGTCTCCCACTCGAAGCTTCAGGCCTCGCCGTTACCCTTAAGAAATGTTCATGGATAGATATTCGAGTACTGTAATAATTGTGAATCATTCATTGATTTCATCGCACCTTTTCTCTGCCGGCCAAGCAGAGAATGGCACACAAATCTGCTCATCCCGGAGTAAAGTTCCACCGGCGCCCGTGCCTGCTGACTCACCCACCTGACCCACGGGTGGGTCCCGTGCAAATATAAAAAGGCGTCGCTCCTCCCAAAAGTTTTCTCTTCTTCAAGCGACTCTACGTACGTGATTCCCACCCCCTACAGTGGCATTTTCATTCCAACTGTTGAAGCATCTGCTAACATGTCTTCCTCCTACAGTTCAAAGAATCACTTTAGAGTAGACGTCCCACTTCTAAGCTCTTTAAACGAGCCACAGAATCTTCACCCTTGCTGATGACTGCTATGTCCTCGATGCCCTAAAGTGAAGCCATTTGGACTCCCGCCTCGACTGACACGCGTGCTTCGGCGTCTGCATGTTGGTCCAGGGAGTGGTGATGATCTTGATCTGGTCTCGGCGTCTGACTTCGGTCGGCTGGTCCTGGTGGGTGTCGAGGAGGTCTGAAAGGTGCTTTAACTCTTGTTGTTTTCTTCCCTTTGATGTTGGGGGCAGATCTCAGCGAGAGAGAAGAGATGGAGATGCGACAAATGTTTTTCTTTCTACATAGCTTCGATGAAAATTTCAATCCAAATTTTGGCCCAAACATTATCGCCAAAAAAATTTCCTTGTAAACTTCTTATCACTTATCGTCACATGACTATAAAAGGCCATGCAACAGTGATCCTCACTTTTTGTGCTCCGCCGAGTCCGCCGCGCCTACTTTAAGCCTCAGCAAATTTTTCTTCTCCTTAGGCTTGGGAAGAAATAGTTTCTCTGTCAACAACGCGCTCCACTCTTCATGCCTTGATATCCAGGCACACAGTGTGGGGCCCCAATATTTTTGCATCCCAAACACGCGGTCGTAGGGAACACACCGATATCCCTCGCGTGTCTCGCTCCGTCGCGTACAACCACTCTTCCAAACGTACGATCAATATCCTATCACTATGGCACGTTCCAAAGAGCTTACCCCCGCGATACGCGAGCGGATATGCGAACTACATGCCATCGATTGGGGCTATAAACGCATACATCAACGATATCCCACTATACCCATTTCAACAATTCGATATACGATAAAAAAGGAGCCTGAGCGCCGAGAAGGCGTATCAAAGCGTCGATCAGGTCGCCCAAAGAAGTCGAAAATAAATGAGCCAGCTACCAAAGCCGATAATGATCCAAAGGCTGACAGCGGTGCAACGGCCGACAGTGATCCGAAAGCTCATAACGATCACGATGTTGTTACTGAGAGGACAACCGAGTCCACAACTTCTGGGGCCGAACGAAATAGTGGATCATAGCCCCGACGGTATGGGATCTGACATGTGAGGAGCTTTTTATCCCACTCAAATAAGCAGCAGTTATCACTCACCAGGTCGCCTGATAGCCTAAGCTACTATAGCTCGAGATAATTTGCGGTGCCGAGAATCATCTTCCGTTTCGGGGAGCATACTCATACGACCGCTTCTGTATATAACGAATGACCTTCAGTCACTCTATTCAAGAGAATAATCATGACAATGCTATCAATATCAGCTAAGAGACACCAGACCTTTGTTACCTGTGGACCATCCACTGACTGTGGACACGGAAGAGAACAGACCTTTGCCTGAGGAGCGGTAAAACGGGCAGTACACACACTTTCTAAGTGCTCGAAATTATGTCTAAAGATCCATGCAAAAAAAATGGGGGGAAAAATGAGTGTTCAGGGTGACTATGGCAATGATTGAAAAGATCCTTGGTTGTTGGTCTATCTGTGGCAGGAGTATGTAGATCGCAGTCTTGCTTTGTCTAGTCCATGCGGGCATCATCCCTCCTGGTTGTCGTTCACAAATGTATTCTCCTTTTGATATTCCTCTAGCCGTTCAAGCGATATGCCTTCCACTGGAATCCAGTCAAGATCGTGATCCTAGCCATCGTTGTCGGACATCAAAAATTCAAAGCTGGCGGGATTGTGTGATCTTCTCCGTGATTCAATTTGTTTGAAAATGTTTAGCCCGGATCTCGAAGCCCAGTTTTCTCCAATCACGCCTGCTCGTCAGAGGTGAGAGAGCCAGAATGTACCTTTTTTTTTTGGAGGGCAAATTGTGACTCATTCAGAGTCTCAGTGCCTCAAATCTCAACCGCTCCGTTCGTGGCCATGTATCACTAATCGGGTAGGCCACGTTTGCCTCAAAAGGCCAAGGTCCAACCGCGGGCCCATACGGAAATTCACTCAGCACAACCACCCACAAAGAGAGTTCTTTGACCAAGTAGGCGACGGTCTCTCCGTAGATATGTCCACAGTTTTAGTGTTGAAAACTGCGTAACCTGATCTGTGGAGATCCCCGACGATGTTGCATATCATGTCAGGGACATGTAGCACGTTCTTCAAACGGAGGATGCCATGTCGGTCCGGGCCGAATCCGACAGGGAGATCGACGGTTCCGACTCGAATGACTACCTTGACCAAGGTGACCAGTTTCCAGAAACGACTCGAAGGGGGTGTAATCATCGCCAAACCAATATTCATCTCTAGCAACACTAATGAGGGGTCAGACACTGCTTGATCCCCAGAATTTCCGAGACTTACTGAACGTTGGATAGGGTTGACCAAACCCAAGCCGGGCAAGGAAGAAGGGTCTCGTCAGCCCCCACAAGAATCAGTACCATAGAAGAGGCTAATCTTGATGAAAGAAGAAGAAGCTGTTGTAGAATATCGAATCCGGGTCGAGAGGGGAAAGAGGAAGAATGAAAGAAGCGACCTTAACAGGCTGCTGGAGTCATTCAAGCGGAGTGTGAAGCACACTAGAATGTTGGAACTTCCGTCATCAATTTGCGGGTTTTCTTTGATGGTTACAGGACAAAGTTTGAGGTATTGCCTGTCGAAAGGCTAGCTGGTGAAGGATAAGCATAACCTCAAGGTCGACGGTTCCACAACCTTTGGATGTTGGTACAATTGACGGCCCAGATAATGGTTTTTTTACATGATTTGCCATCAGATATTCACTGGCTTGCTGCAATGATCGGGCTCGCATTCCATAATTCGCTGCTCTCCGCCACCTGGCTGTTCCAAAGACATGTCTTCTGCTGAAATGTGGTCGACCTCATCATTTCGATTGTCGCAGTCGTCGGCGGCGTCATTTTCGATGAACTCTCGCAAAATCTTGCGGCCTTCTTACTGGTACTCTTTGGAGTAGATGCTCAGTCCGTAGCTCCGCAGGAACCTGAACTCGTTCACCCAATGCTTTGTTAGCCTTGCTTTCTCTGTTGGATTAAGAGGGAGGTTTTCTGGAGAGGTTTCTGAAGTCTCCTGAGAGCCCTTCAGAGCTGCAAATTTCTGCTGCTCCGCAACAGGCCAAGTGGCCCGAAGTTGGTAGGGAACCTCGGGGTTAAACGGTGAAGGGCCAACCACAGGGCTGAATGGAGGCTCACTCAAAAGAATCTCTAGGAAGCGTTTCTGACTCAGCCAGGCGATCGGCGCTTGAGGGGAACATTTGTCGAGAGACCAGCTGCAAAGGCCGTCGTCCGGGTTGAACGACAAGACAGAAATCGTATATCTCTCAGAGGCGACATTTCCAAGCATATTGCAGATCCCATCAGGGGCATGTAGTACGTTTTCTAGGCGCAGTTTTCCATGTGCTCCTGCGCCATCGTCAAGTGAATATTTCTTGACGCGCAGAGTGACAGTTCCGACCCCGATTACCTTGATTGGGGCCGTGATGACCGAGTCTTTTTCGAAAAAGGTGTCGAAAGGTGTGTAGTTATCACCAAACCAGGAGCGATCTTTCATAACACTAAGAAGTCGTCAGGCAGTCCCTAGCTTGCGAGGTGGGGAGACTCACTAGACATTCGAACAAGTTGAGTATATCCAGCTCGGGCAAGGGAGATGGGCATCATCTTCTTCAGACGATGACGACGTCAAGTTTGCTTTGATATTGATGCTAGAGGTCGTGAGGCTCGCAATGTTGAGGAAATCGGATTAATTCTGATAAAGGTGGAAGAGGAATTAAATATGTTCATCCAAGTCTGGATAAATAAATCTACCCTAAAAGAAGAGGAGAGATGATAGTAGGAAAAGGGGGTGGGAAAGAGTCGCGAATGTCACCAGTGTTTTCTAATCAGTAGGCGCGGGAGATACCATAACCGCGCATGCTGTTTACTTTCTAGTAGATCAAATTATGTATCACCTCCACGTGAGGAGTAGAGGCGGGAGTGCTTTGATTCAATCTTGGGTTTTTCCAGGGTATAGAGTACCCCATGGATCTATCAAAAGGGCCTCCTGGGGTCACAACTACACTGATTTAGATCCTTCAACATATACATCCACATTCTTTAGTAAATGGACAATTATCCGACACCCTGCGTCTGATGAATGAACTCTCATTTCATCCAAGTTCAAAGCAGGAAAAAACTTCTTTTAGAGCTTAGATATCTTAAACCATCCCACTTGTTCTGGATATGCCCTTGGCAGCCCAAGCTGTTCGAAACTTCGCAGGTGAGAATTGACGATGCAATTTGCCCCACATGAAAATTGAAAGAGCCAATCAATGCCCCGGTTTAGTGTCGAGTTATGCAAGTAATTCGCTCGCCAATCAGAGACAATCGCTAGGAATAACCTCACCCCGAGGCCTCGGAGAGCGTTCAGATTGGCTGATTCAAGTTCAGCATGGTGAATAAAAACTCCACTCGACGAGCACAACCAAACAAAAGCCTCAGGGATCGAAGTGGACTCCGATAAGCCCTGCCTCCCAGCAAAATTTTTGCCGGATGGCCTCAGCAATAATTGCCCCGTAAGAAAAAAAAATGAAGCCACCGTAGAACCAAGCTTAGTACAAGCCCCCATCCAAGCACCACCATCACCATGTCGCAGGTTGTATATATCACACTTGAAGAACGATCCACACCCAATCCTACAGACGGTATCCCTAAGACACAGTCCAATTGGATTCATCCGAACTTAATTGAAAGCGTCGACCCGGTCAAAGGCCGCCAGTTACGGGCTTCGGAACACATCCCGAAAGGCACCTGCGTCCTCGTCGACCACCCATATGCAATTATTTCCGTTGTGGATGATCCAGCGACAAACGACGACCTTATTTGCAGCAATCCTGCTTGTAATCGTCGGTCTCCGCGTCACCCGGGCCGATTCTCGTGCTCCAATTCTTGCATTGCGGATGTGACCTGGTGCAGCACCACTTGCAGAGATGCCGACAAGGCCCGCCATGATTTTGAATGTACATGGCTCAAACGCTATGCTGATCCCATACGAACGAAACGGGGCGAGTACGATTTTGGCATGTTATGGATGATTGTTCGACTACTTGCTTCTCGGCATACGGAGCCGGAGCCGCAAGAATATAATGTCGCAACGACGTCGCAGCGATGCAAACGTGGCTGGGCTGGTATTGAGTCACTTTGCGGATCTGTCGATACATGGCCTCATCAGCATGTCCGATTATGGACAACGTTGGTGAAGAAATATCTCCAGAATAGCCCCGTTCTGCCTCATGGATTAAGTGCAGACAGCGTGTTGCATCTGATCTGCCAGGAAGAGGCCAATTCCTTCGGTCTCTACCCAAGGGAAACGGGCATTTTCCCACCTCCACAGCCCCCTGTCGACCGAGGAGAGCAATTCGCTGCCGCGGTATATCCAACCGCTGCAATGGCAAATCACTCGTGTATACCAAATGTAAGCAAATCTGCCTCCCATCTTAGGATTTTTGTCTTGAGACTGACCCATAGTAGATGATACACAAGCCCGATGAAGATGGCCGCATGATCTTTACAGCTTCTCGCGACATTCTTGCAGGCCAAGAATGCTGCATTTCTTACTTCGACCTTACTAAGTTCACCAACTTAGCATCGCGCCGTGAGCATCTGCGTAAATCTTTCAAATTTACTTGTCAATGCGATCGATGCATATCCGAGGAGCCTGCGGAAGAGACAAACGACTGGGACTCAATGCCATTGATGGACATATAAGCGAATTGCAATTTTTTGGTGACGGCACTCCTGTAGAAAGTAATGACAGATATAACGACATACTTAAAAGCGATATACATGGCCACATATATAAGCAAAAGAAACTTCAATTGTTCTTCTACAGCTATCGGGTATGTATCGCACTCTATGCTTCATATAATCGTACATTCAACTTCTATCATGCAACCACTCCTTTCCTTTTGAGCTCCTCGATACGCTCCTTACTCAAACCCACAACATCCTGAAGTAACTCATCTGTATGCTCACCCAACAAGGGAGGCGGGCTACGAATACTCGGTTCTGCATTCGAATACTTGACTGGCGGGCTAATCACCTTGATCGGCCCACAAGCCGGATGCTCAATCGTCTGGACCATCCCGCGAGCTTGCACTTTGAAATAGTTAGCAAAGAATCCACTCAAAATTCGGATTGATATCTGCTTACCATGCTCATGGTTCATAGTCCCTTGGATGTCGTTGACCGCTGCATAGGGCAGACCACTTCCCTCGAAGATTTCCTGCCATCGTCGCGTGGTTCGTTTCACGAGCTCAGCTTCGATCAGAGGCTCCAGTTCAGCACGATTTGTCACGCGGTCGTTATTAGTTACGAATCGGGCATCAGTCTTCCACTCAGGCTTGCCGATTTTCGCGCAGAGAATACCGAAGAGGCGGTCATTCGCACCACCGACGAAGATATCGCCATCGGCGGTTTTGAATCCTTGGTATGGCACAACAGATGCTAAAAGTACCAAAAATGTTAGGCCTTGTACTCAAGTCAAGGCCAAGAAGAACAATCTACTTACGATGAGCAGTCCCCCATCTCCCCGAATCTTTCTTCCCACTAATCAACACCGACTCTCCCATGTTAGCCAGCGTTGCAACCTGGCAATCACTCAGACAAACATCAAGATGCTGCCCCTCTCCCGTGTTCGCCCGCGCCAATAGCGCTGCCATAATCGAGTTACAGGCATACAGTCCCGTCGTCAAATCTGTCACCGCGACACCGACTTTCACGGGTGGACCATCGCGAGTCCCCGTCAAATGCATCAGTCCAAACTCAGCCTCGACCATGACGTCGAAGCCTGGTCGATTGCTGTACGGACCTGTTTGACCATATCCGGTAATGCTTGTGTAGATCAGATGTGGGTTTATCTTGCTGATGGATGCGTAGTCGAGGTTGTATTTCTTTAGAGAACCGGGAAGGTAGTTTTCAACGAGGACGTCACAGTCGCGGGCGAGTTGCTGGATTATTTCGACGCCTTCGGGGTGTGCGAATGATAGACCGAGGGATTTCTTATTACGGTTGACCTTTCATAAATTAGTTTCCTACGATGTTTCTGTTAATTGTTGCAGGACTTACCGAAAGGTAGTAGGCGCTTTCGCCATTACCGGTTCGTCCATCTGTGTATGCAGCAAAGGGCGGGCCCCACGCGCGAGTATCGTCACCTCGAACGGGGTGTTCAATTTTGATGATCTCAGCTCTGAAAAAACATTTGATCAGTGTCTTGCTTGAATCATCTTGTATATGAAGAATAAAGACATACCCCAAGTCACCAAGAATCTGTGTACAGTATGGCTGTTTGCACGATCAGTATAACTCTTTCAATATTGCTGTAGCTTCCATTCAATCGTTTCACATACCCCAGCCAACACTCGGCTCATATCCAAAACTCGAACTCCTGCCAGCGGGAGCTTTTTCAAGTTTGGCGACTTCGCAGCCGTAGCTAAGCCTCGCGAGAAGTATACGTCCACAGGCCTTGTAAGGGTAGGAGTGGCCCTGGCCACTAAAGCCAGCCCTGACAATGGTAGACAATACATGACGAATGGATAAATGTAAACTCCCCTGTTGATCATGTACAAGTTCCCAGAGAGACTACAAACTCCAGTTCGCCTCATTTTGTCAATTTGAATTCCGCACTCTGCTCGTGGAGAGCCCCACTGCTTGATCTGTAGGTGGGTTCGACCCCACATGAGCAGCTCAACGCGTGAACGCGCAAGTCACGCAGGTAATGGATGGGATTAAGGATTGACGGGCAAAGGGCGAATTCTGCAGCGGAGGATATAACAGGAAATAAAAGTGGAAGTTGTAGGAAGAAAAAAGAAAAGCTTAATTTTCACAATCTACAGGGAGTATTGACATGCACAAAAAAACACCGTATCCAAACATGAAAAGTCCAATGGGTTTATGTTTTCCCAAGCAGTTACAACTGCATGGGCTGGAGGTCCTCGGAGACCTTGAAGGGAGCGGCAGTCTTGCTGCGGATCTCCTCAACGGTGACGCCCTCGGCGTACTCGATCAGAGTCAGACCCTCAGTGGTGCTGACGTCGAAGACGGCGAGATCGGTGATGATGGTAGAGACACAACGGGGGCCGGTCAGGGGGAAGGTGCAGTCTAAAAAATCAGTGTCAACTTTGTGTTATGTAGAAGATTGATGGGAAGTCAGATCTTACCAGCCAGAATCTTGGGGTTTCCCTTCTTGTCGGTGTGCTCCTGTAAAATCACAAGGTTAGAACTGAACTGCAAGGTAAAGGGTTCATTCAGAACGTACCATAGTCACAACGACCTTGGTCTTCTCGGGGTTGGCGACCAAATCCATGGCACCACCAATACCCTTGACCTTACCGGGAAGCATGAAGTTGGCCAGATCTGAGGAGTGTTAGTTTATCAGGATTGCAGTATTAAGGCAAGTTGATTTATACGTACCACCGTACTGGCTGACCTGGAGAGCACCAAGCATGGTGAGATCGATCTTGCCAGCGCGAATCATACCGAAGCTCTCGTGGGAGCCGAACAGGGAAGCACCACGGCCAAGAGTGACGGTCTCCTTGCCGGGGTTGATCAAATCGGGGTCCTCCTGACCGGGCTGGGGGTAACCACCCAGACCCAAGATACCGTTCTCAGCCTGCAGGACAACCTCGACACCCTCGGGGAGGTAGGCGGGAGCAATCAGAGGGATACCAATACCAAGGTTGACGTACATGCCGTCCTTGAATTCCTTGGCGGCACGCTTAACAATACGTTCACGGCGGGCAGTCGCATCACCGGAGCCAGCAGCGAGCATCTCGGAGGGGTCCTTGGCGTAGGTAACCTTCTCGATCTGCTTCTTCTCAGTGCTCTTGATGACAGCGTCGACGTAGATGCCCTGCAGGTGGATGTTCTCGGGATCAATCTCGCCAACCTCGACAATCTCATCGGCCTCGACAATGGTGAACTTGGCGTTCTTGCCCATAGCCTCGTTGAAGTTGTTCATAGACTTGCGGAACTGGCAGTTACCGAGCTTGTCGGCCTTGTGAGCCTTAACCAGAGCGTAGTCACCAAAAATCGATTCTTCCAAAAGATATTCCTTGCCGTTGAAAACGCGGGTCTCCTTAGGCTTGGACTTTTCAGCCACAGAGCCATCCTTGTTGTAACGAACGGGGAGTTCACCAGTTTGAACTGTACAGATGGAAACATTAGCTGAATTCATTGGTTAGCTATTCAGAGAGCAACTCACCGATAGTACCAAAAGCAGCGGGGGTATAGAAAGCCGGAACGCCAGCCGCTCCAGCAGCACACTTCTCAGCGATAGTGCCCTGGGGAGTAAGCTCCAGAGCAAGATCACCGGTCAAATACATCTTCTCGAACACCTTGTTCTCGCCAATGAAGGAAGCGATCATCTTGCTGATCTGCTTAGACTCAAGCAGTTGCCCTATGGAGGGATATCTGCGTTAGCGCATACTCCCGTAAGAAGCAATATTGCCCCAATTGCAGTGCAATTGGAGATGTTGAGTGACCTACCGAGACCGGCGCCGGGCATGCCAGCATTGTTCGAGACCACGGTCAGATCCGTGATATCGGGACGGTCGCGCACAGCGTTGATCAGAGTGTTGGGGACACCAGAGAAACCGAATCCACCGACCAGAACGGTGGCCGGGCCCTTCATGTTCTTGATCGCATCTGCAGCAGAGCTAGCGCGCTTGTCAATGGCACGCTTGGAAGTTGAAGCAGAGAAGTTCCGCCGCCAAACGGGGCGGAACACCGAAACCACAGGGAAAGACCGCGACATGATGGTGTCGACTAGTCTTGAGAGATCACTGGGGAATGCGCTTTCTGAACCAGCAGAAAGAGAAGAGAAGAGAAAGAGATCAT
This sequence comes from Penicillium subrubescens, assembly GCF_028828155.1. Lineage (NCBI taxonomy): Eukaryota > Fungi > Ascomycota > Eurotiomycetes > Eurotiales > Aspergillaceae > Penicillium > Penicillium subrubescens. The sequence continues at coordinate 2,831,995 of NW_026643151.1, read as the reverse complement.
GATCGCGAAAGTTGACCCCAATAATCCTCCAGCACCTTTCGGCTAGGACCTGAGCCATAGAAGCCGAAAAAAACACTTAGCCGGCAAGCACCAGGCGGTGGCCACCGCCTGGTTCCCCACACATCGGAGAGGCATAGCGGCGAAGCCCCAGGCCTTTTGCCGCCATCGGAAGCCGACCCCACACGCCTACCCGAACACAGTCAGGGTGGGCGAGGGATTGGGGAATGTGGGCATGTGCTCTTGTGATGGAGAAGGGGGTCATGATGCGGGGTGGAATTGAGGGCTCAAACAATGTGGAGGATGCAATTGCGGCATGATAACTTGGGTGTTTTATTGTTGGTGGGCCAGGATGAAATTAGTTGGAAGAGAGAATCAAAGAGTTTTGCCGTTGACCATAAATTACCACTCGTATGGAGAGTGGTAAATCAACTGTATTATTACAGGTAATTTACCCACCGGGACTAGCATCGGCAGCGGACGAGAACCGTTCGGGATTGTTTCCTCTCCATAACCGACCCGATCCCGAACAACTCTGGATTCCGAGCAACGATAATAATCATGGTCTAAGAGTCTTAAAGAGTTAGTATAGACGGGTCTAGACAGTTGAAGACTCACGAATGCCTCAAGCCTCTTTTACCTTGAGTTTGGCTATTTGGGTCGATGCCCGCAGATCAACGGGCGGGGCCGTTCCCCTCACCATCTCCGCTCGACATGCATCCATCCATCTTCCCCAAGTAGACTCCTTGCCTGGGGTAATCCCGTGTCGCCAAGAGACTGCCAATGAGTTGTAAATGCAAGGATATCATATATGCTGATAGTATTCTTGCATTGCGTCGTAATCTTACAACTATGGTCCAATCGGCTTAGAATAATAACGACGGCCAACGGAATTACCCCTCTCGGTACTATATAGAAAGACAAAACTGGGAGGAGATGCACTGCTGATTATTAGAATCTGTAAATCTTTTGTTATACAGATCACAATGGCTGCTAAGAATACTATTCCTCCAACTCCGCTGCTTTCGGAGAAACATAATGGCATTCCAGAACGACTCTTTGCTAAAGCGGAACAAGCCAAGTCTGCTATTTTCAATATTGCCACCAAGCCCCAGAGTAACAGAAATCACGTTGCTATACCACAGGGGATAAGTGAGAATGCTTTTTACAACGCCATTGATGAGCTCCGCACAGAATTGGGCAAAGAGCATGTCAAACTCGTGACAAAGCTGGTCGATGGATGGTATGCTTGATACTCCGATGGATAACCCATGATCCGTGAGCTAACGGTGGTCCTCTTAGGTATATGGAGAGTCAGTACCGATATCAGAATTGTTTGTGTATCTTCCCTTTTCTTATTCAACTTACTTGCAGATCCCAACACCCATGATGGAATGCATGTGTCGGAGGAGGATGACTTTGTCGCCTCAGTGACAGTCTATCCAAGCACCACAGAAGAGGTCCAGGCAATCGTTCGCTGGGCGAACAAGCATCGTATCCCCATTTCTCCAATCTCAATTGGGCGCAACTGTAAGATTCCAACTTTTACCGAATCTCAAAAGGCTGAATTAACCTCCAAATAACCTTTCATAGATGGCTACGGTGGCGCCGCCCCTCGAGTCCGTGGTGCGGTAGTCATCGACCTTGGACGTCGAATGAATCGAATCCTCGACATCAACCCCGACAATTGCACTTGCTTGGTAGAGCCAGGCGTGACTTACTTTGCCCTGTACGAAGAAATCCAATCTCGTGGTTTCAAAAATCTATGGGTTGATGTGCCCGATATTGGAGGGGGTTCGGTCTTGGGAAATGCCATGGATCGGGGTGTTGGCTATACCCCTTACGGCGATCACTGGATGATGCACTCCGGGATGGAGATTGTTCTTCCTACTGGGGAGGTGATCAGGACGGGAATGGGAGCTCTTCCGGGTAACAATAGCTGGCAATTGTTCCCTTATGGCTTTGGACCGACCGCGGAGTGAGTATATCTATCTTTTCTCTAGATCCTAGCTAACAATATAATAGTGGTTTGTTCTCGCAATCTAATATGGGAATTGTGACCAAAATGGGATTCGGGTTGATGCCAAATCCTGGTGGCTATGAGAGCTATGTAGGTTTCTATACGTTTGCTCTCGTTTGCTGAAATTAACAATAGACTAGCTCTATACCTTCTCGAAAGAGGAAGATCTCTCCCAATTGGTGAGTGACTTCTTATGTGCCACCGTACAGGAGAATCGAATTCTCACTGTTTCCATAGATCGAGATCATTCGCCCCCTTCGGATTGCCATGATTCTAGAGAATGTCGCTCAGCTCCGTCATATCAGCATGCAAGTCGCATTAGAAGGCAAGCCTCGAAGTGCTTACTACACTGGAAAGGGTCGAGTCCCAGACAAGCTCATTCATGAGGCGGCAAAGAATCTTCCTCACGGTGACTGTGCATGGCTCTACTACGGCATGGCCTACGGTCCCCAAGATATCCGCAAATACAAGCTGGACATCATCCACAAGGAGTTCATGAAAATCCCTGGCGCGCGACAGGTTGACCCCACCAGCCTCCCCACCGACGACTACTTCTGGGTACGCGATCGAATTGCCTCCGGCGTGCCCGATATTGAAGAACTTCGATGGGTCAATTGGCACCCGAACGGCGGCCATGTTGCGTTCAGTCCTGTTTCGCCCGTGCGAGGACAGGACGCGACAGCCCTATGGGACATCGCACGAAAGCGCTGCGATGAGTTCGATTTGGATCTCTTCCCGACGTTCTGTGTTGGATTACGCGAAATGCATCTGATTGTGGAAATTGTATTCAACCGTGATGACGCCGTTATGCGGAACAAGGCACGGGCCTGTCTGCGGGGGATGATCGACGATGCCGCCGAGAGGGGTTATGGCGAGTACCGCACCCATCTAGCGTTTATGGATCAAATTGCGGGCACGTATAACTGGAATGATGGGGCGCTGCTGAAGTTCAATGAAAGGATTAAGGATTGCCTTGATCCAAATGGAATCTTGGCCCCTGGTAAATCTGGGATCTGGCCGGCGCGGTATCGTAGGCGTGGCTGGGAGATGAGCAGCAAGGATGAGAGTTCTGAAGGACAGGGGGTGATCCCGAGTGCGGGGTCAACTAGGCTCTAATTTGGTATTGATGCATGCTTCCTGTTATTACAAAGAAAGCTCTCGTGAAGTACACATCTTCGGGTTCACCGACTCTATGTGATCCTGCTGGTTGCCCCACAAACTGATAACCATGTTGCGGGGGTCCTTATAACACAGTGATAATATAGGTATGAGATTTGTAACTGCTCAGGCATATGATTTTCGTGAGTAGATTTGATACAGAGACATGTCTTTATAGAGCCATGCAGGATCTCACGTGTAATCTCGTGTAAAAACAAACAGGATCGTCCAGAGGTGGTGGGAAGATGCGGATGCCCCACGTCCATGCGGAGCAGCCTCGGAGCTCTCCATCCTGCATCAGGGCCGTTTCCAGCCTTCTGGAATCTGATTATGTACCAACTTCTCGTGATCTAATTCTCTTTACACAAGAGTTCTTCCTTGACAAAATGCTGCGAAGAACTGCTGGCGAGGTGCTCAAGAAGAGCCCGAACGATGTGGTCGTTCTATCCGCCGTGCGGAGTCCCATCACACGGGCGTTCAAGGGTGGCTTCAAGGACCTCTATCCTGAAGAGATTCTAATGCCAGTATGTGCTTCATATGCAATCAATTATCCCTGGCTTTAGATTCATTTTCTAATATTTCCCAGGTCATGCAAGCAGCCGTTCAACGCGCCAAAATCGAGCCAGGCCAGGTCAACGACGTCCTCATCGGCAATGTCCTCGCAGAGCTCGGCTTCGCTAAGACCGGTCGCATGGCACTGAATGCCGCCGGATTTCCCAATTCAACCACCTTCCATACTGTCAACCGCCAATGCTCGAGCAGTCTCCAGGCAATCACGCATGTCTCCCATTCGATTCTCTCGGGGCAAATTGAGGTTGGTCTTGCTGGCGGGGTGGAGAGTATGTCGCGCAACTATGCATCACGAGGGATCCCCACCGATGTATCTACAACGCTGAAAGATGCGTCTGTGAAGGATGCTCGAGATTGTCTTATGCCCATGCTGCAGACTTCTGAGAACGTGGCCTCGCGGTATGGCATTAGTCGGCGTGAGCAGGATGAGTTTGCCGCGGAAAGTCAGAAGAGGGCGAGTGAGGCGCAGAAGGCGGGCAGGTTCAATGCTGAAATTGTCCCTATTCATGCTAGACACGTCAGTGAGGGTATTGATGAGATCACTTATCAAATTGTGGACCGTGATGAGGGTGTTCGCCATGGAGCTACCGTCGAAAAGCTGTCGACTCTCAAGCCTGTTCTGGAAAACGGCTTCAGCACAGCCGGAAACTCGTAAGCATTCATTGCCACGATGACTAAGGTCTTGAATTGATTGAATATCTCGTTACAGATCTCAAATATCCGACGGCGCATCAAGCACCGTTCTCGCTAGCCGACCCTGGGCCGATGCACACGGTCTGAAACCCATTGCCCGTTTTGCCGGGACCCAGATTGCAGGCTGTGCTCCCGACGAAATGGGCATTGGCCCTATATTCGCTATTCGGAACTTATACAAATATCTCGGTATCGAGAACAAGGACGTAGATCTCGTGGAGATGAATGAGGCATTTGCCAGCCAGTCAATTTACTGCCTCCGAGAGTTGGGCATCGACATGAGCAAAACTAATGTCAACGGTGGAGCCATCGCGCTCGGTCATCCTGTAGGTGCGACTGGTGCTAGACAAACCGCTACTCTGCTTGCGGAGCTACAGCGACAGGATAAGGAAATGGGGATCGTGAGCATGTGTGCCAGGTAAGCTTTGCGAGTCACGTTGTATGGACGCTTTGTTTTGCAGGTGCTAATCTTTCATATTTAGTACTGGCATGGGAGTTGCATCTCTATTCATTAGGGAGTAGACAATGCGGACTTATCATCGATCTCATACATTACTATAGGTAGATTTAGAAATGAGGGTTTCACTGAGGTGCCTTCTCCTGTTTACCTACTTTGCTTAGAGTGGGTTTTTGCGATTGCAATTCGAAGGCGTATCTTCTAGCCCTCGCTCTAAGCATATTTGATCTTCCTTTTTTTGTCGGCAGTAAACTATCTTTTACCTTTATGTTACCAAAAGGTAGTACTTGATTAATCATCTATAGCTTTCACGACAGTAGAGGGAGAGCTATCATCATAACAGAGGTACCTCTGTACCTGCTAATCCCAGCCAGTCATTGTTCTCCTCTATGCGCCGTTCTTCTGAGATCCTGGTCACATCAGAATCGCCATCAGCACATTCACACATCGCTTTACCAGGCTATGGCAGTTCCTCGAGATATGATGTTAAGATTTTCTGCATTATAAAAGCAGCTACCGGATGATACAATCCGGGAAATGGATTTTCGTGAATCTTCCTTCAACGATCTTCCTTCTTCAAAGAGCCAGGCAAAGGCCTCCCGAGGCCGGCACAAGTGAAAGCATTGTCAAGCGACGTTCACATACGCCCGCAGCCAAAACCGTGTTATTTTCGCCGAGTCCAAACTCTTCGTCAAATTTGGCCCCTATGTCACTGTCGCAGAGGCGCAGTGTCCCTGGATGATCAACCGTCTCTTTGGCGACGCGGTTCCAGTCCCCGAGATTTTTGGGTGGCGGGTCGACGAGGAAAACTATGTTTTTATCTACATGGACTTGATTGAAGGAAGGACTTAGAACGATCGCTGGAGTGATCTCGATAGCTTGGACAAGACCTCCCTCTGTGATCAGCTATTTCAGATCACCAACAATCTACGCAGCCTTGAACAGGATCCTTCTGATCAGTATATCGGTATGGCCCACCTCACAATAGGAATGGCTCAGGCACAAAACTAACTGAATCCTTTCCAGGCCATAAGCCACAACAATGACCAGGACTATGTCTTTCAATCATTTGAAAAAGGCGGCCCGTTTTCTACGATCAAGGATTTCAATGACTGGTTTTCAGGCTTGTCACAGTCATGGCTTCCCCTGTCGAAAAAATACAAAGATCTTTACCGGGATTTGTTACCAGACAACGGGGAAATCGAATTTACTCATGCCGACCTCCATCGAGGGAATATTATGATCTCTACATGCAATCCTGTTCGCATTCTTGCTATCGTGGACTGGGAGCAAGCGGGGTGGTACCCAGATTATTGGGAATATTGCAAGGCACTTTATACATGTTGGTACGAGGATGAATGGCGACGGGAATTCATTGACAACTTTCTGTATCCACGCATGCAAGAATTTTGGGTCTTCTCGGAATACACAATGTCAATGGGCTCTGTGTAAATTAGTGAACTATCAATACTTCTGACGGAGCCAATCGCTGCACTAGTATGTCTCTATGTCGGATGTGAATTCGCCACGCTGTTCTCATTCTTTGCATCTTGCCCATTGATTTTCCAAAGGGTATATCATTTCAATATTGAAGAATCTGGTCTCGTGTTTCTCGCCATAGTTATGGGTTGCCTTCTTGGAGCGGTTACCGTCTTGCTCTGCGACCGGTTCTTGTACCGACGAAAAGCTGCAAGCTATGGCGTGAGACAAGTGCCACCAGAGTTCCGCTTATATCCTTCTTTAGTGGGTGGTATCGGGCTTCCACTGAGTCTGTTTTGGTTTGGCTGGAGCGCCCAGGAGGGGATCTCATGGGTGGCTCCGGCAGCAGCGATCGTCGTGTTTGCTTGGGGAAACATGTGTGTCTTCGTCAGTACGGCTCAATATATTGTCGATGTATACGATGACAGGACAGTGGCAAGCGTAATAAGTGCGAATAGCTTAGTAAGGTATTCACTTGGGGCTATATTTCCATTGTTTACTGTCCAATGTGAGTTGTTTCTGGATTTTCTGTCGTCTGATGTTATACTAATAAGCGACCAGTATTTTCTCGCCTTGGTATCGAATGGGCTACAAGCTTACTTGGATTTATCGCGCTTGCTTTCTTACCTCTCCTGTGGCTTCTTTTCGCCAAAGGAGAGCGCCTGAGAAGAGGGAGCGAGTCAAAGTCCCTGAAATCGCAGTGCTAGTCAACATACAAAGGTTTATAAGAACGGTTTACCCGCCGGCAGAGATGGGTCCTTTTCAAGACCTTGCACCTTTGACTAGGTCTGGATCGTCGAAATTAAAGGGTCAGAAGATTTTGCCCGAGAGGGTATATCCTTTGCTGTACCTGGCTAAGCACTATCCGAGTGAGGTGCTCGAAAGGACTATGCCTAATAAACAAACAATGTGTTGAAAATGCTCTGTACAATACGTATCTAGCATTAGTTTATTCGTTATCACTATCACTAGTGATTTCTGTCTAGAGCCGTACGAGTACGTGGAAGATGTGCCTAGTCTTGCTTTTACTGTATTTCAAGAGCTTGTCTCTCAAACAAAATATAGGTATCCGGATTCTAGGGTATGGTTGCAAGGGGAACAAAAGACATATTATATCCCACATGATGAAATTTTCCTTAGTTGGTTATACTGTACTTGACACCCAAACCAGTTATGTCTCGTTCACACCTTGTTATCTTCGAGATGATATATTAGGGTCCCCGGTAGCTCCTTTAACGAAAGCTCTACGGACGGAGCGAATCTCGACGCGTTCATCGGGCGTACAGTAAGAAGTGAGTGAGCAACGTAATATAACTGACTGGCTTCAAAGACGCTTACTATTCAGTGGCTATCTGCAGGCCTTCCAGCTCATATTCGTTGTTCCCACAGCATTCTGAATTAATATATATAATATACTTCCGGAAACTATATATCAACAATGTGACAGCTACGGAGTACTTGGAAATGGGCCAATCAGGGCAACGGAATCAGAAAGGGGAGATTGATATTGAATTGAGTGATTGATTGAAAAGAGACATGAAATGAGGGTGCTTATGGGGGTTGAAATACCCATGAGCTTACAGTATAACGAGGATCCTCAGATGTTATAAATCCGGGATGCCTAATTGCAACATATTTGTATTGGGCAGACATACTTTAGCGTTATCTTGTGCATGTAGGTAGTTGTCACTCTGCATGTTGCATGTTGTGATAAGAGCGCCGATCCATTCGGCATTCGGGTTGACACTATAAAACAAAGCCCCTGCTTAAACAGAGAACTCGACGTAGGGATATACCAATATGTACTACCGTGCGTACTCCCAGAGTTCAGGGTGGATTTGACCGCACTTGTAGGGAGTTTAGCTAAGCGTATACTACTGTAGTACTGTACAGTCATTCTCGAAATCGGCTTCACCAATACACACTTAGACTCTCTTTCTCGGCCCCACCGCCAAGTCTTTAGCGCAGATCATTTATTGAGCGGGCCGCTTTGAATAGAGGGGCTCAGTAAAATGTGCTTTGTATATTACGGTTCTGAGCTCTGTAATACGCTATACGTACAAACTCTTCGTGGAATTCCATGGAATTAGTGGCACCGCAAAAGTCTGTGACCCCCTTAGCTGACCGCTCTTTTCTTCTAGAAAGTCTACCACACAAACCCATCCTAAAGTCATATTCAATAGCGAAAACAAAGGACTAGGCACCGGGAAAGCTCTTGTACGAGGTTTAAAATAGTTGATAATAAGGTTTAAACAGAATACGATACATATCTATATGTTTAGGCGGTTGGGTAGGCTTTGATAGGAAGGCGGTACCGCTGGCGGTCAAGCAGGGGGTCACAGAGTTTAGCGGATAGTGCCTTTGCATTCACAGAAAGATGTAGGGAAACCTAAAAACGATAGGAGAAAAACCCACATCAAGGCTAGATAAAAGCCCCTCAATCCATAGGTAGTAGCAGTCGAAAAGTCCTTTCAAGTCGCTGTTCGCATTGATCAGCCAACAATGCTCCAGGAAGGACCGTCTATAGTGTTCGCAATTAAATAACACCACCCTGCCAGTCGCACTCCATCAGCATCTACCTATACAGTTATTATTCATCAGTGAGGGAAACCACCACTTACAGAAGTCTACTAGTCGCACTCTATCAGTATCTGTCCAAACAGCTATTTTTCATCAATAGGGGAAACCACCACTCACACCACCAAGAAGAGTTTCACCAAGAAGTCCAGTACCAAGAAGACCTTCTTCAGCACCAACACCGGTACCAAGAAGACCTTTGCCTGGTATCGGTATCGGCTGTCCGTAATTATCGGTCGGGAGAGCCATCACGCTAGCTAGGCTAGCTACGAGGAAGGTAGAGATAAATTGAATTGGTCGCATTTTCACTGTGAATGAGAACAGGATGAATGTTATCTTCGTAAGTGTAGAAGACAACGTCAAAAGAGAAGAACTTGTGAGGCAGGAAATAATACTATATTTTAAATAAGGTACACCACGGCAAGGGGTGAATACACGTGATAGGTATTCAGTACAAGTGAAATAATAATATCCCACCTGGGAAAATGGTACAGAGGTAACTAAACCGTCAAAGGCTGCTCAGCGGCCCACAATTTTGTATTATATTCATGAGAAGGGCGTGACGCAGGTTGCTAGTGGATACTCCGTAGATAGAATCACTTGGAATCCTTCTGCCAAGACGGTATCCGAAAGGCCATGCATGGCACGCCGGGCTCTGGCCCGTCACAGATAGAAGTATAATACAATAACACAGAAAAGCAAGTATTGTAGATATACTCTCCGCTTTACGAAAAAGGTTAGTAAATCATACAGGCCACACCGCGGATCGCTATCTCCTAAAAGAACTATCGATTCTTAGGTGGTTATATTCGGTTTTAGCTTGCTGAGAAGAGGGGTAAAGAGGAGTGCCGACAAGCAACCATCGACCATTACTGTCTTCTAGGATCTCCCAGAGAGGCAGGCAGGTACGGTGAGTGACCAGAGGAGGTAAGGGGGTTAGAAGCTCTCCGTGTTTCAGCCCCTATATTACAGGGGATTTCGCCCAGACGCACTGGCTTTCTTTCCGGAAGACCCCACTAGCGGGCTAGGCCCAGATCGGCGCTGTACCTCATAGCCAATCATATCAATTATTGCGTGTTATACAGATCATCCACTAGCCATGCGAGTCCCTACTCGGTAAACCAGCAATAACAACATTGTGCTCCCGATATTTCCCAGGATATATGTACTTTGATCGTTTGGCGGACGCGGTAAACTCGGGTGTATTGCGTCCAACATCAGCTTTGCAGCTGCCATCTCAAGGGGCAGGGCGCATATCTATCCAATCCAACGGTGTAATCTTCGTGAGAGAGAGGGATCCTGGCTTCTATGATAGGCTATGTTGCAACCGGATATCTGCCCTGCGATAACAAGCCAATCGATTGGAAGCAACTGAAGGTGAAGGAGAGATATTGTGAAGCGCTGAAATGATACCGGATTCTTAGGAGAAAGCGGGGTCAATATGAGGCTACACACAGACCCCCAAGCTGCCAGATGAGAGTTCACGTGTCGTACACTACGTACGGTACTATACAGTAGAAGAACCGTAGTACTTGTGGCTTTTGCCAGCCCACATCACGGTACGCTATCTTGCTGGCCTCACCCTACCAAAGTCAAAAATGGCTCATCACAAGCCGGCCTGGGCAGTTCTTGGGATATACCAGGCGTAGTAGCTTAGTAGCTTAAATGCATAGGACTAAGGCGAGGTTTACTGCGCTATTGTGCATTACTTCACGTGATAACACGTGAGAATTCCATAAAGTCGGATAGAATACTTATAATTTAGACCAGGTGATCTCATTAAGCTCGGTTCCGTTATCGGCCTCCTACCAAGGGCTAGCCCACCGCGGTACCTTACTTTCATAATGGCAGAGAGAATTTTGAGTCATTTTCTTGGGGCTATTGTAACGATAGACTAAGGTGAGTGATGGTTAGTTGAGGCTTACACCATCAGGCGCCGTTGAGGGTGCCGTTCGCCTGCAAACAACCTCCAACTGGTCAAGATATTCGTTGGCTGCTAGTATTACTTGTTAGGGTTCTCTAGCCCAAAGAGACGCCCTAGCAAGTGATTACTAGCACACCTTGCAGAAAAGAAGGAAGAGAAGGAGGAGAACGATGTCTCCCAGCATATCTTCACCTGACTTGGCGCAAGGTCGCCTTCTCCACATGATCTGCAGCCATCCACCAAAGAATTCCGTGGAATTCTATGGGTTTTCTTTTCGTACGCGACAACGTGATATTACGCAGCCTATTGCTGTATCATACACGGCGCATGTTACTGCTCCCCTCGGTTTAATGCGGCCCGCTCAATAAATGATCTGCGCTAAAGCCTTGGCAGTGGGGCCGAGAAAGGGAGTGTAAGTGTATATTGGTGAAGCCGATTTCGAGAATGACTGTATTTCACGAAATAGTATTAGACACTTGTTCTTGTCTTTACTTTCACAGCTTATTTCAAACCTGCAGGATTTCTGCGCGTCGTTTCGCTTGAAGCATTTTAATTCTCATATCCGGTCCTGCCACCATGGCCTCAAAGCAAATCATCCATTGAGTGCATAATGATATGAAGATGACTATGAAATACACATTTTATGGTATTGTACCCCTGCTATAAGATCGTAACCTGCGGTTTCATTGCCAGATTTCAAAATTTTGATGGCAACTGTACCACCCGAGTCGCATCCATGGTGGCCCTCAATTTTTAGCACGGCCTACTCGATCGATAAGCTACGCCTAGTTCTTGAGGGTGGGGCCAATGGAAGAGGGTAGAAGTGTTCTGGTCAAGGCAATATCGATAATATCCGTACATAAACCACGAGTCCCCTCTCTATGGTGCATGAACAAAATTGGCAGCCTCCGTCCGAAATAGCAGTGACGAAAATGGATGAAAGTGGATGCATCAGCCAGCCTCCGAGCTATAAAAAATACGGTACGTCAACTACAAATCTTCTGAGCTCAGATAGGGTTCTGATGGGTGATAGACTGGATGGCGGCGGAAACCTTCTGGGAGACAAGAGAGACTTGGTCGTTCTTCCGGAAAATTCAAGAGGCCTTTCGATTAGATAAGGCCTTCTTGACGTCACATCACTGGCTCACGTCGCCCCAAGATTTGCAATACCGCAAACACGTCTTCTCCGAGGCGGTACACGAAGTGAGGAGCATTCCGTCGACATGTCAAAAGTAGTAAAGTCACGGCCGAGATAATCAATACAAGGAAGGCAACTGTCTATGGATCTTATGCTCACGCCATGAATGAAGTCGAAATATGGACGGGTAAGCCATTTGAACGCTGTGAATTCCGGTCATCAAGGGCTCCGTGTCCAACAATTTATTCATATCAGCCAATGCATTATTGTTGCCGGGGAATGGAAAGAGGGCGTGCAACAAAACTAACGCTAAGACACATCTACCTTATCCAGCTTAAGCTTCTATCTTTTAGCTAACTATATGCACTACTTAAGGTTACAGAGTTTCTCATTTCAAAAGCTGTCGCGCTCTCGTCGTCCGAGTAATGTACCTGAGCCCCACCCCCAACCTCGCGGGCGTTCTGTTTATGTGGGGTCGGAGCTTGACCGCAACGTGGGAGAACAATGGCCCCATCTTTTGGCGGTGGACTTTCTGGGGCAGTTGTTCACGATGACATATGAATTTGGATGAATATTGATTGCTCTAGCCCATCGCCTTGTTCTCACGCCATCTTGAACCAGAGCACTTTGAAAAGATGTCGATGTTTTTGCGCCTGGCACGGCTCCCCCAAGCGACGACCGGTCGACCGATCGTTGCCATTGCCTCCACCAATGGACGGAGGTCGATTGGCTCCGTGAGCGCAATTGACTCGAGTATCTTCCGCACACTATTTGGTACCGAAGAAATCCGCAAGGTAGGTCGATTTCGAGGACCATCGGTGGCTATTTCTCCGCCGGATCATGCTAATTGCGTACAGGTCTTCGATGATGAAGCATACATTCGTCGTTGTATAGATGCCGAAGCCGCGCTTGCTCGGGCCCAATCCATGTGTGGTGTCATCCCCAAAGATATCGGGCCTCGCATTACCCAAAAACTGGAAGAGTCCAATCTGGACTTTGAGCGGTTACGGCACGAAACTGAGATCGTCGGCTACCCCATCCTGCCTCTCGTCCGCCAGCTGTCGGCTATCTGCGGCGATGAGGCGGGGAAGTACGTTCACTGGGGAGCTACTACACAAGATATCATGGACATAGCGAGCGTTCTGCAAATGAAGCAGGGATTGGACATTGTCGAGCGGCTTCTGAAGGATGTCATTAAAACCCTGCGGGAACTCTCGGAGAAATACAAAGATACTCCTATGGCTGGGCGCACGCATCTGCAACACGCGTTGCCCGTGACCTTTGGCTACAAGTGCGCTGTTTGGCTATCTGGCTTCCAGCGCCATGCTGAACGATTAGAGCAGCTCCGCAAGAGAGCTTTGCTTGTACAGTTCGGCGGTGCTGCTGGTACACTTTCGTCTTTGGGATCTGGTGATGATGGAGTCCGTGTACGTAAGGCTCTGGCAGAAGAGCTTGGGCTGAATGATCCCTCTATTACATGGCATGTCGCCCGTGATGGTATTGCTGAGGTGAGTTCTTTATAACATTATTTCCATGACAAAATCTTACTAAGTATCAAAAAGGCTGTCAACCTCCTGGCTCTCATTGGTGGTACCATGGGCAAGGTGGCTCTAGATATCATGATTATGTCCTCAAATGAGCTCAGCGAAGTTGCAGAGCCGTTCGTCCCTCATCGCGGGGCATCTTCCACCATGCCTCAAAAACGCAACCCCATATCCAGCGAGGTGATACTGGCTGCATCCAAGATCCTCCGGTCCAATGCAGGTCTTGTTCTCGACGGTATGGTCGCTGACTTTGAGCGCGCTTCTGGTCCCTGGCACTTGGAATGGGTAGCTGTTCCCGAGAGCTTTGTGATTGCTGTTGGCGCACTTTCACAGACTCAATTCGCGCTGTCCGGGCTCTCGGTCCACACCAAGCAGATGCTGGAGAATCTCCACTCGACTAAGGGATTGATTGTGGGAGAGGCTGTGATGATGGGTCTAGCTCCCCACGTCGGCCGTCAGCGAGCCCATGATATTGTTTACGAAGCATGCCGCGAAAGTATTGAGAATGATCGGACGCTTCTCGAGTCTCTTCTGGAGAAGGATGAGGTCACCAGCAAGATGAGCCAACAGCGTCTGGCGGAGCTATGTGACCCTGTGAATTATCTGGGCTCATCAGCAAGGATGATAGATGATGTCTTGGCCATCAACTAAGATCTGTCCTTATTTCTCCTTTACTTCAGATAGTGGCCGACGTACCGCGGCTAATTAGAATTTGTTCATCTGATAGAGATTTCTATTCTTAGATTTTTCCATCGTTTCTGAAAGCTGTTCCTGTTAATAGTGCAAGAGACAATCTAGAGTTCTGAATCACAAGGTCAGTTTCAGACTGCTCCAGCATTCCACCTGCTCCACATCCACATAGCCCCGCAAATGAGGACTCATGATCCATGGATGGACGGATAATCCCGATCGGCTCCAGCTCCAAACCCGAGATCTCAATAGGGGCTGCTGGGGTCAATGTGGGTCCTGTTGTATGTGGGAGGTCAGCCGCCGCGGTTAATTCCACATGGGTCTCACAGCTGAGTATGGGGTATCTGCCAGAGGAAATCCCACATAATGAAATCAAGGAGGAGGTTGTGGCAACCTTTTCTTGACGATATCAACACACCCGTTGTGCCCTGATTCTTTTCGAACGGTCTGATTCTGAACAAAAACAATTGATTCTTATCAGTTCAGCTACACAGTCGACAAACATGTCAGCTCCACCACTCCAGGAGAGGAAGCCGGTCAAGGACCTGGAAAAGGTCTTTCACTATACGGATACTATGACACGCAAGCCCACGCGCGAGAATGATCCATACGAATATCAAGCTGGGTTTGGTAACCGACACCTATCAGAAGTTATACCTGGTACTCTGCCGGCAGGACAGAACAATCCGCAAGAACCTCGCTTTGGATTGTATACCGAGGGTATCACATACTCAGCTTTTGCAGCACCTCGTCATGCCAACTTTAGCACTTACATGTATAGGGTGCGGCCTGCTGCTGCTCATAGTACGTTATAGTGTTACGTTCCAGTTAACTAGCAGCCAATTTTCTCAGTATACTGACCGTATCTCTCTAGATGGCTACAAAGCCAACATTCCCCACAAATCCGATATCGAGAACTGCTTCCTGACCCTCAACCCGAAAGTAGCGACACTAGCAGAGCAAGGCGAATGGGCCCCTTTCCCGCTGCCCAAGGACGACGAGAAAATCGACTTTGTCGATGGTTTACACACACTCGGTGGAAGTGGCGATCCCAATCTGCGTGAAGGCATTGCCTTGTACGTCTTCATGGTCAATGCCGATATGGACCGTCGCGCATTCTGCAATACAGATGGTGATTTCCTCATCGTCGCGCAGCTAGGTAAGTTGGACGTTCAGACTGAGTTGGGCAAGCTGTTCCTGCAGCCTGGTGAAATTTGCGTGATTCCTCGCGGAATTCGCTTTGCGGTTCGCCTAGATCCCGGTCACAGTGTTGCTCGGGGCTATATCACAGAGATTTGGGGATCTAGCTGGGTATTGCCGGACCTAGGTCCTTTGGGTGGACATGGTCTGGCAAATCCACGCGATTTCCTGCATCCAGTGGCGTGTATTGATGAGGAATTGCATGCGGACTGGTCGATTGTGAACAAGGCGAATGGACTGTATCATGCCATCGAGCAGGATCACAGTCCGTTTGATGTCGTTGCGTGGCATGGAAATGTCGTCCCGTATAAGGTAGGTCAATCCATCAACAGCATATCAGGCCTGAACAGATACTGACTTGATACAGTACGACTTAACCAAGTTCTCTAGCCAAAACTCAACTTCTATAGATCATACTGATCCCTCAGTGAACTGCGTTCTCACGGCCCCGTCACGAGATCCCGTCACTCCACTGGCTGACTTTTTGTGGTTCGGGCCGCGTTGGGATGTAGCCTCGAATACCTTCCGACTACCATACTTCCACCGCAATGCGGCGACTGAGTTCCTCGCCAGTTTATACGGCAACGGGCTTGGGAGATCCGATGATTTCCTACCGGGAGGTGGAAGTGTTGAAATCAGCCATACGCCGCATGGCAACTTTAGTGAAGCCTATGTGTATGAAATGAGGAACCAGGTGAATGAGCCTCGCAGGATCCTCGAAAGTGAGTGAATTTTGAACCCCAATCGTTACAAGGAACGCAAGGCTGATCATTCTAGACCAAATGACAATTATGATCGAAAGTAGTCGATCATTCCTGTTCACCGAGTACGCCCGCACTGGCTGCGGGACTTTCAAGAACCAGGGCACAGATCCGAAAGTGTGGGACGCTTTGCCGGTATGTTGTCATAGATGCATATCGAATCTTATGCATATCTGACCATTATTTCCAGGACAAATTCTCCGCGTATCCCAACATCCAAGAGATTCTCAAACAAGTCAAGGCCGACAATGAGGCTCGGAAGCAGCGATTGCAGGCGTACTATGACGATGATCAGCTGGCTCAGCTTGTGCGTCACTAGGAGGATTTCGGTCCTTTCCTCTTGTCATGATATGGCTGTTGATCATTTTGTGATTTTTTGAGGGTTTTCACATCTAATCATCTGTTGAGTCTCATCTTCTGGAATTGGCCTGGCGTCAAACAACGTCGGTATTTGTCGGTATTTGCCGAGATCGCCAACTGCCGGCATGGATAGTTACGTGGACCAATGAGCGATTCGGCATGAATGCTGATTCAGCGGGAAGATATCTGTACCCCGATGTATTCAGACCGGATGCGATAAGTCTGGAGAGGTAATTCATCTCTGCTACACGAGATGAATGCATTGAAACGTTTTCTGAGCTTCATCTCTCATATTTGTAGCCAAGGATCGTACTCGTAAAGTAAACTGGGCTTGTACGTAGTGGAACATCGGACCCGTCGTTTAGGGCTCCGGAGCAGCTTCCCTCTTCTCCCCCACGGGGAATTTCCAGTGGCTTGCACTACAGGGGCCAAAGCAACTTGCTGACGATAACCCAGGGTTGTCATTCGTAGAAACGCAGGGATTTGGCCCCGCGACAGCCTTATTGGTCGTCAGAAGCGGCATATCCTCGGTAGAACGATCCTTTGGAGAGCAGTGCTCCGTAGTTGAAGACCAGTAAGAATAGTCAAATGAGCGTCAGTTGCGGCGATCGGCTTAACCCCGGAGCTGACTAAACAGATCCCCCCTCCCGGCCCAATCTTTCGAGTCTCGCGCGTCAAGGAGCTTCTTTTCCATCATCTTCCTGAAATAAATCATGACTCGGGTGCTGTGATGTGTCGCTGACCCGCGAACTCCGTCATGGTCCTCCGAAAGTGCACTATATGTGACCGCAAGTTCAAAAAGACCGAGCATTTCAAGCGGCACGAGCGGTCACGTCAGTTTTTCCCCGGTACCACAACAAGGCCGAGATCGCAAGTCTAACTCGTCAAACAGATACCAAGGAGCGTCCGTACGAGTGCACTGTGTGCCATAAGCGCTTCTCCCGCAGGTAAGACTAATCAAAGCATCATGAAGGCTAGGGATTAGCTCAAAAAGAAGCTTCCTCTCCCATCTTTATGGCCGAAAATCTGACTGGTAGTGATATGCAGCGATGTTCTAAGCCGACATGCCAAGGGCCATAATCAACCCAATGGCAGCGCAAGTACCGTGGCCCGAAAAGATTCTGCAGTAGAACAATCTCCAGATCGGCGAGCCTCGTTGATCGCAGGTGCCTCGCCAATGTTGCCCGGTCCAGAACATGGGACTCCACTTCTACCAGCTGTCGGCCTAGAGGTGCACCAAATACACAACCTCTCCACTCCTCGCGACATGAATCTCTCGGCGACTGGAATACCATCGTCATCTTTAGACTTTTTGGCAGATATATCAGCGCATCATGGTCGCGCAGAGCCCGATATCAATTCCATGATTCTTGATGAGCAGCAGCCCTACTTTGGATGGAATGAAGTGACTCCAGGCGGTCAAAATACGCAGCAGAACAGCATGGCCTTCGACGCCGTGCCAAACGATATGCTGCAGCTTTGGCTTGAGCCGCGGACGGACACGGGGTCCAATCATGGCTCTTTGGATCTGATGCGTGATGGGCATTTTCCTATCATAAGCGAAAATGCAGTGCTCACGCCGGACCCACAGAACCGCAATTCTGTCGACAGTGGCAAATCGGGCTGTGATAATATCCCCATTGAACGTTTCACTAAGGTACAACGATGTTGGCTTGCGCCGCCGAACCACACTGGACGACTGATGAACAGCCTGTGGCGAGACATTGTCTACACAGATGCGGATAATCTCTTCTCAGTGAACACTGTATACGTGGCGGAAGAATCTAGCCTGCTTCAAGGATCTCGCTGTGGCGTGGACGATGATTGCAGGAGACGCCTTCAGGCAGCGTTTGGCCAGACCTTCGCCTATCCTCAAATGCAGTCTCCACGGAACGGGGTTACGTCCCCTTCTACAACTGGCTCGGTGTCTATGTCGTTTGCCAATTTTCCTCCTGCGGAGATCCTAGACATGGCATTAGACCTTTATTTCCGCACGTTTCATCCACTTGTACCGTTTGTCCACCTTCCTACTTTTTCCGCGAAGAAAACGCGTCTTCCTCTCCTCTTCGTCATGTGTCTCATTGGCATGATGCTGTTGGGGACCAAAGGCACGGCCAATTTTGTGTCAAGAAACTTTACTGTGAGTGCTCCGGTATAGTATCTCGGAGTTGAGTATTAGATGCTAACATGGGCTATAGCATATGCTAGAGAAAGTAACAGCCGATCTCGCAAAGTGCACTATGGGAGCCGAATCTCCAGCCAGCGCAATGTCCATTTTTGCTACAGCTTTCTTGTTTCTGAACCTTGCTGTGCTAACTGGGGTATGATTCACTTTTCTCCGTTTTGTTGGTTATTGACGCTGACCAATTTGTAGGAGAAACATCATTTGGAACAATGTCAGATGCTCTATGTCAATCTCATGTCGGTGAGTGCATGCCACGAGTAATCATTCTACGGCCACAGGCTAATGGAACAAACTCGCAGATCACTCAACGCCATGGACTCTTTGCTGCAAGTGAGGGCCAGATACTCGACATGAGTTTGTTTGAAATGGTACCCGACATTGATATGCGCTGGAAGGCATGGTCAAAGGTCGAGAGTGCCAAGAAGTAATTTCCCATACCTCCTTCTCTGTCGATTTCACCTCCTAATACTTTCTACCAGAATCATCATCGGCTTGCTCTTTCTCGACTCCTGGTATTCCGCCCTCCTGTCCACAAGCCCAATCATCGCCCCCGACTCGATCCAAATCATCATGCCTTGCAACGAAGCCCTTTTCCAAGCGCACTCATCTATACGCTGGACCCAACTCATCCGTAGTGGCAAGCGGATCTTGATGCCTACGGCGCTGGCGCCGTCGGAAAATATCAACATCCCCGCCCTTGAAGGGCCTATGGACGAACTATGTATCCAAACAGTCTTGGCAATGATTCAGCTCCGCCAGTCCGAGGCCTACCACCGCCTCTTATCCAACCGTGCAAGCTACCCGTTCGCTCCGTGTCATACATACGCTATGGATGGCCGCGCGAGATGCCTTCCTTCTTTGCAGTCCCAAATAGCGAGCACCTACGGTGAAGCAATGGACCGATTAAACCCCAACGCCCTCGTCATGTGGCACCACATGTGCATGATGCTCACAGCCGATATCCAAATCTTCGATTTCGCAGCTGGACGAGCCGGGCCGGCCCCGGCACGGAAAGCACTCGATGATATTGCTGAATGGTCACAGACGCCAGCGGCAAGGAGAGCATGCTTACACGCTGCCCACATCTACAAAGCCATGACCAACCGCAAAGCCTCCGATCATCCTACTTTCCACTCCGTCTTCTCACTCTTCTCTGCGGCCCTCATCCTGGGTCTGTACACATTCATGGCTCCGAGCTCTACTAGTGGGGTTTCCAGCGTGGGGTCCATCGAGTTAATGGATGATATTGATTGGCAACAAGTTGGTACGGAAGGATTCACGAGCTTCATGGAGCCACGGGGAAGTCAATCTTTCTCACCGACCAACGATCCAGCTGTGAATTTCATTCGCAATGGTGCAACGATATACTTGCGTGGCGTGCCCGTCCAGGGCGGGTATCAGTCTGCCCGGCGGATCCTTCTTGATTATGCGAACCTGCTCAAGGACTCGGGTAAATGGAGTGTCAAGAAATTTTCATACGTACTTCATATCATGAGTGATGTGCTGATGGATGTTGAGTGAAGATTTTGAGCATTTTCTCAGACGCGAATGCTCGGTCTTCTGGCTTTATGTATACTATCGGAATCTCTAGAGTATGGTGAGCGGCTGGATCTGACACGAATATGACTTTAATGACAGACAATTAGATAGAAACAAGAATAGGTTCAATATCGCTCAAATATTGCTACAGTCCAGGATTGGTTCACCTTGTCTATATCTCATGCAAATATTTTGACTGTACAAGGGGCAAATAGCCCAAGACGCTAAACACAAAACATGCAACGATTCGGCTGCGCCTCGCCTACCGATAAAGCATCCCATCAACCATCTCCCCAATAGCCAAGCAACTCGTCAACCCGGGACTCTCAATTCCCAACAAGTTCACAAACCCAGGGAATCCCTCTTCCTCCTCAATAATAAAGTCCTGGAATCCCTGACCCACATTCACCGCACCACCGCGACCCAATTTAGGCCGAATGCCGCAGTAGTCCAACGCGATAGCCGATGGATCAACGCCGGGCATATAAGACAAAATCTCCGGAATGGCCTGCTCCAAACGCGTACTGCTAGGTTGCAGATCATTCGGATCATCCACCCATTCAACATCCGGTCCAAAGCGAATCCGCCCACCCATATCAAGCGTCAGATGCGTGCCCAGACCCCCATGACCCGGCATCGTTACCGGGTACACCAGCACCGACGTACGAGGTCGCGACGCACTATACGAGAAGTACGTTCCCTTCGCATAATGCGGGATCCGATGCCGCTCCGGAGGAAGCAGCAAATTATTAATAGCGCAAGCCCCATGGCCTGCACTATTAATCACCGTATCGGCAGTAATACTCGTCTCCGAACCATCCTCACCCGACACAGCCGTGATTTTATACCCACCACCAACAACAGGCTCAACACCCGTCACTTGCGTCTTAAACGCGCAGTCCCCGCCACGATCTTCAAAATCACCATGCAAATACGTCATCAACGAATGACTATCCACTATACCGGTAGTCTCACTCTCGACGATACCCGCATCGGCTTTAACATCGGGTTCTCGGGCGGCCGCTTCAGCGGCGCCGACGAGCCGAGTCGGGGCATCGCCTAGGGCTTGGGCGTGGGTGTGGACCCGTAGACAAGCTTCCCATTGTTCGGGGGTTTGGGCGACGATCCATTTTTTGGTGTTGCGGTGGGGTATGGCGTGCTTGGAGCACAGCTCGTAGAGGAGATTGCGGCCGCGGATGCAGAGTTTTGTTTTCAGGGAGGAGGCTGGGTAGTAGAGGCCTGCGTGGATGACCTGGGTTGTAAGTGAGTGGTGTCAGGTCCGTTCAGGCATAATTCGGGGGTTATCTGAGTGCTGAAAGGACTCACCTCGGAGTTGCGGCTGCTGGTCTCGGTTCCTGGCGCATCGTGTCGCTCAAGGAGAATGGTAGAAGTCCCCTCGCGCGCTGCTAGTTGTCTGGCGACTGAAAGTCCGACAACACCGGCGCCGATGACCTTTGTGAGGTCAGTTAGGAGCTCTCGTTAGGTCTTCCCTGGGCTGGCAGCTATAGTGCCGTATCGCCGCGTGTATAGCGCAAGACGGTGTGTACTCACTGCATGTGTGAAATCTGCACGATAAACTCGCGCGCTTGAAAAGCGGCGACGCAGTGTGGGCGATCTCGTCACAATCCTGCGCACCGACATCACGACCAGGGGCAATTGGAGAGTTGTAACAATTAAATTGACCAGCAATTGGAGATGCGATAAGGCGGAGGCCCCGCGGACGGGGATCGCGCCGATCGCCCGCTCCGCCTCGGATCGGTCAACTCCCGAGGACATAAGACGGCCTAGACAGGATGTTGTTACTAGTGCAGGTGGCCGTAGAACTGAGATGCTTATTCTCTTCAAAGTTGATTAAATGCTTATGTTCAAATAAAGGCTATCTAATGCTCATAAAGCCCTTGCGGTAGAATGTACATGTCCCAGACGCTATGCGATCACTAACGCTTGCTGCAGTTCTTCAGCATCTCATCCAAATGCTAGAGTGGGATTGAATTAGCACATCTGAATATTGCTCTGCGGGGAGAAAAAGGCCTTACCTCTCTCTGTTCGACGGCTAATTTGCCTTTGGTATCCTGTATTCTAGTTAGCATTGCCTAGGATGTGCTTCCGGGTGGAACCTAGACGTACACTAATGATGGTCAAAATCAACGAATAATTGTTAAACAGGAATCGTTCTCTGCGCTTGGCATCGGTACCATTCCGACTGAGCTTCGCCAAGAGAGTATCGAATTCACTTCTCAGACGGGCCAAGCTGTTTGCCACAGGCTCGTCGTCCCCGGCGTCGCTGCTCAGCACGAGGATACCGTGAAGGAGCTGTCCAAACCGTTGGGTCAGGAAGTGTGGTGCCGATGACTGCTTCAGATCATCTCCACCTGCGAGGGAGAGTGCGGAGACGGCACTACGCCCGGTGTTGGAGCCAGCTCTCTTGAGAGATTCGCCATGGAGATCCATGATCACCTGGAAGCGCGGCCAAAGATGCATGTTGATACCATTAACGTATGAATCGGCGACGGGTACTTTACGTCGCTGGAGCTCAAAGGCGGAGTGCTGGTTGAGACGAACACAGATTAAAACACCCAAAGAGTCGGTGGTGTTGTCGATCAGCTTCTTGGTAAGGCTTTGCCCCAAGGCAAAGACTGCTTGGAAGATTTCCACAACCTTGCGTGAAATTTCATGGAATGTGAAAGGAGAGAAGAACTCGGTTAGGAAGGAATACTCTGCAGCTACGTTGTCCACCAACGCAACATTGAAGTTTCGGAACGGCACTTCAATACCGTGGTAGGCGTTGTCTTGTTCCGCGAGGTAGGAAGACAACGCCTGCTGGTTGGTGTTTCGGAGGATATCAATGCGTCGACCCAGAGAGAAAGGATCATGGGCAGCAGAGCCAGCTCGGCCGCCAGGGAGGATATTACCAGTGCGATGGGCGGAAGCGTCGCCTCCCAAAACCTCGTTTCGATCGCTGGGGTACACCTTGATCTTCTCAAGGGCCTGTAGGTACCGGGTGAAGTTGGAGGTATAGTACCAGCGCATAGTGTTAATGTAGGCCTGGGCGATCTGACCGGCAAGATCGGGATGTGCCTTGGAGAGATAAGTGTAAAGATCTTTGAATTTCACCAGCCGCTGTTGCTGAATAATCTGAGAGTTGATGTTTGGCGATCGCATTGCCCGGATCTGCGAGACCAAGTAATCCCGAATTCGTTCAATCGCCTAGATCCACGGTTAGTCCATGTTCTTTCTTTGACTCCACCCAGCTCCGCAAGATACTGCGTACCTTGTTCTTCACATCAACCAGAAGAGGCCGGACATCTTCAATCGCTTTAAACCCACTTGACGAGGATGCCTTGGCTTCAATGCTAGCCGTGCGAGCATCTATCTCATTCAATGCGCGCACCCAGTTCTCATCCATCGGGCCCTCGACAATCGTGCGGACTGTCTTGGGAGAAATACTAATCTCCTCCACTGCTGGGCCCAAAAGGCGTTCCACATTCCGTCGATTGTCCAGCATCGCATTCAATTGGGTGGAACGTGTTTGCAGGGTTTCAATTTCCGCGGAGACTGCCCCCAATTCCGTCTGGAAGTCATTCAAGTATAGCTCGACCGACTTGGATACATCGTCGCAGCCGGTAATTGACGTATGTAGGTCCTGGAACTTGTCTCGCTCTTGTTCGAATTGTTTGACTGTTTGCGCGTTGACCTCACTGCGTTTCGTCTTCCGTGTTGGTGCCACGTCGGCTTTGGCGACGAACTCCTCGAGGCTCAGCCCATCGAACTCAATCACCTCTATCAGCTCCTCTGGCCTGGGTTCTAGCTGGGACGACAATTGCAAGCCAGCTTTTTCCGACTTATTTATGCCAATGATCCCATTCAATACCTCTAGAGGATCGGAGACGGTGACCGGACGGGGCCGTTGTCCACTTGTTTGTCTCAGCCCGGTACCATTCGGTCCTCGTGCAGCAGCTGAAAGTGAGGTCGACGAGTCGCTCGGAGTTAATAGTAGCGAAGTAGATGAGTCTTTAGTGTTTGCGCCAGGTCGATTATTATAGGGACCTCGAGATAGCTGAGAGGAGGATCTCCGGGGTAGTGAAGGCGCGCGATTCACGCTGGAGGGAGTCGACTGGCCGGAAATGCGGTCGCGCCACATTGTGCACTGGGTGAGAGAAAGCGCATGAGAGTAAAGTGAGGATTAATTGTGTGTTGGAACGAGAGGACCGGCGAAGAAACCAAAGAAACACGAGTTATATGACCTCTCTTCTTCCCATTAACCCCCGTAAAGTCACTAAAGTGAGCGAGTCCACTGGTCCTTGGGAACTCACCTAAACCGCCCCCGGAGGCACTAAACCCAATCAGGACGTAGCGACCAAGCCCCCCACCACAAAGCCTTTTTCTGTTCGAAGAAAACTTCTCCTCTTTCCAAACCCACCACTTTACTACATTCTTTTCCTCCCTCACCCTATCCTCCTTCTTACCCAACATCATTCACCATGGCTGACGAGGTACGCTTATTCCCTTGAAAATCGCCGTCTTCGCTGCTCCCCAATCTTCTTCCCAAATCGCTCCGCTGGGTTGTTCACCAGCCCCGCATCTCGAGCCCTCCCCTCTTTTCCCAAGTGCAACATGCAAACTCCCCCTCTCACTCAAACATTGCCCTGCCCCTCAAGGCGCAAACAAACCATCCATCAAACCATGGATAAACTAACACTAGCAAATAGCATGAGATGACCTTCGAGTCCACCGACGCCGGTGCGTCGACCACCTACCCCATGCAGTGCTCTGCTCTGCGCAAGAACGGTCACGTCGTTATCAAGGGCCGCCCCTGCAAGATCGTCGACATGTCTACCTCCAAGACTGGCAAGCACGGTCACGCCAAGGTCCACTTGGTCGCCATCGATATCTTCACCGGCAAGAAGCTCGAGGATCTGTCTCCCTCCACCCACAACATGGATGTCCCTAACGTCTCCCGCAAGGAGTACCAGCTCGTGAGTCTTTGCCCCTCTTGGCCGTGCGCCAGCTTACCCCTCCATCCCTCTTGCACATTGGCTTCCACAAAATTATTACTAACAGTCCTTTCTCTAGCTGGACATCACCGATGATGACTTCCTGTCCCTGATGAAGGATGATGGTGACACCAAGGACGATGTCAAGCTCCCCGACGGTGATGTCGGTGCCCGTATCCTCAAGATGTTCCGTGAGGAGGAGAAGGACGTCAGTAAGTATTCCTCATAAGCTGTTCCCATGATTTATTGTGGCAACTTGGTTTCTAACTTGTCTCTAGACGTCATCATCCAGACCGCCATGGGTGAGGAGGCCGCCATTGAGGCCAAGGAGGCTCCCAAATAAACGCCAGATCCTTGGATCTCTCACATGTTATGCCAACCGTTATGTTTCAAAAATGGGCCTCAGCCCCCAAAAAATTCATCTTTAATGGTTCAATGGAGGACATGATCTATTGGACAAGTGACCTATTGTCTGTTGCTTGCAGGTCTGTCCATCATCTAGCCTTGGATGTAGGCTGGACCGACGAGAAGAATTGCTTTGGTTGGCATCATGAGTGTTGTCCGAAGAACAGTTCTGAGTCCCAGCATCTCATGATAGTGTGATGAATGAATAAAGCCGTAAATCTTTGCTTGATCTCACATTTTTGATCCGTGCCATTGTAAAATTGTAGAGTAGACGGAGATATCGATGTCAAAATAACCTTGTCTCATTCAGTACTATGTTTGAAGAAGAAGAAAAATATTTATGCTATGGCGGTGTCAAGCATCCCCCAACTTCTACAGAAAGGGCTCTTTGGGCGTGGTGGAAGACCCTTGTCAGGTAGACATCACTAGCAAATGTAGTGGTGGCGGTCGCTGAAAAACAAGGCAGAAAAAAAACATGTTCCGAGCATTCAACTACTACTTAACCGCAACCAGCGCCTCATCGGGCTGACATTCCAGCCCAACCAGCATGACCATACTGCCTCGGGATGGAGTATGTCACCCGAGGGGTTTGTGGCCAGGAGGGTTGTCGTGAGCGACGATACTATCTCGACAACGGCCTCTGGTTCTGCCGCCGCGGCCACTTGCAAGAGGTATGCATAAAAAAGTCAAACTTGCCCTCGTGCCTTGTTTGACCACCCCCGGCATGAACCCAAGCCACAAAGCGGGGAATGACCAGGGATAGTCAGACTAATTTTTCGTACAGGGCCGACAAATCGAAGAAGATCCGGATGATTTCGGCACCCAGGGCAAAAAGCACCGGGTGAAGAAGGAAAAGGAAGAGAGATCACGAAAGAGTATGTAGATATACTGATCCTCATCGGTTTTCGGCCTTTGTTAACTCGCTTTATTATAGCATATCGCGGTCGCAAGGCGCATACTCTTTTCTTGCAAGCGTATCAGTTGATTCTTTGGAAACAATGTCACGCCTTGATTCACGATCATGGCTTTCCCGAACAATTTGAGGTAAGTCTATAGTAAGAAAAAGGACGAACCCATTCTCACAATTCTTTCAGGGCATTATACGAGACCTGTGGGCCTTGAGGCTGCAAGATTTTACCCTCAGGATCAACGCAACGACTGATGACGAGGAAGATGACGAAAGAGAGCTATTTAGTTCTCAGCCTGAGACTGACAGTTCCGACGATTTGGGCTTCAAGTCAAAAGGAGGGCGGTATCTTGAATGGCCCCGTTTGCTAGACTCTGTTGGCCTTTGCTATCTGGCTGCTGTACTCATGCGGCTGCCTGTCTGCGTCAGCGACTTTCATCGGTGTGTGCAATGTCAATGAGCATATGATCCATCTCAGTTATATCTAACACATCTCTTGCTTATACAGCTTGATCATACGCCAAGACATTCCCTATATCAGGGTAGCAAAGTCCATCCCTCACGAGATGAAAAATAAACTTCCTCCTGAATTTCTCGCAAGACTCGATGTTCATGTAAGTGATGGATGTAATCTGTTCAGTGTTATAAAGACTCGAAGCTGATATCTATATCAAAGCAACTTCCGAAAAAGGAAACTTTTCATCGCGCTTTTGTCGACCTCATGCAATACTACCAGCAGCGATTCGAGATCATCCTTCCGCCATTAAACTCAACACTAATATTATACCGGCATATCAAAAGACTTGCGATTCCAAGTACGAATACACTGTAGCATTCCTTTGCCAAAGAACTCAACCCAACTAACATATGTCTAGTTGACGTTTACGAGACTGTCACATTCCTAAAGAGCCTTGTCAATTTCAGTCTTGCATTTGGTACAACGACATCCGGGGCCAAGCAAAAACGTGTCCTCGACCTACCCGAAGTCCAACTGATGGCACTTATTGTTGTTGCCACCAAATTACTCTTCCCTTTCGACGACCTCGAACGCCATCCTGCGACAGCCAAAGAGCCCGCCACTCAAGCTATAAATTGGTCCCTGTGGGCGCGAGCCCAAAACCACTTCAATAACCGCGAGAACGCCAACGGGAGCATTGGCAAAGAGAAGGTCATTCAGCTCACCGATAACGACGTACTAAACATGGCTCCCAGTCAACTCGATGAGTATATGGACTGGTACGAAAGCAACTGGATCGATAGTTTTCGGCTGGTGAACCCTGTCGCAGACATGTTTACAACCAGCCGCACGACTGAAACGCCTGCTCCGCCCCAGGCCGTGCCGCCTTCAACCCTGGCGACTGCTGTTGACCCAGAAGAAGCCCTGAACTCTCTCGTACATACAGTCATGCAGGAATTGAAGACCAATGACGTCGACCCAGATCCTGAAGAAGACGATCGCCGGCCAGGCTCTTGGTACTGGCGATATCGATGGGAATCGCAGCTCCCCGACACAGCTAGGTCATTTTATGAGCTGGCGGCTGAGCTTGCAGCTGTCTCTTTACAGACGCTTGTCCATGCTGTTACCATCACTGAATATAGAATTGCGAAAACTATTGAAGATAAACGACGGGCGGAGTATTTTAGTCAAGCGATGGATTTGGACATGGAGGGTGATGCAGTTGAAGATAGTGCCGATGGGATGGACGAGTTAGATGAGCAGCTGACTGAACTGTATGTTGGAGGCTTGCCATGATACATGACTTGCAGGAAACAGTTTTTAAGACAACCAGATCAAATTGATTAGCGCTTTCATTCTTCAACGTTGATCTTATTCAAGCATAAACTTCTTGACACTAAATCTTTGACGTGCTCAAATCGAGACCACGGGTAACAAAGTTAATAATTCCAAACAGTAGGAATTCCATTGCTAACTTACTCGTTTCGCAAACGGGTCTCTGAAAACCTGGATCATCATCAAACGCTTGTCTATTGTCTCCGGCTTGTATACTTCGGATGACATCGATTCCCAAAATAGTTAGGGTGACCCACTCACGTGATCCTCCCCCAAACGGCAGCTATGACTAGGGCTTAGGGCAGTCCCGTGCCCGCGAATCGGCCCACCTTTGGCTAAGCGAGAATTGATCAAATTGTCATCGCCTCCTCCGCCTCGAACTCAGCGACCGACCGCCGACACCAACGAAAACTCGCAACCAGTACGTTTCGCCAAACACCGTCTAAATGCGTCCCTATGACCTGTGTGAACCTACGAGCTAACATGTCCCTTTTTCCGCGTGTTTCCAGTGCAGATGTAGGTCACCTTGAACCCTTCGAATGTCTACCACCCGCGAATCGCCCCCGATGGCACGCCAAACCGCACCAAAACCAACCGAAATGAAAGAAATGAGCGTGGACTAATATGGCTCGATATAGTTTCGTCAAGACCCTGACGGGTAAGACCATTACCCTCGACGTCGAGTCGAGCGACACCATCGACAACGTCAAGACCAAGATCCAGGACAAGGAGGGCATTCCCCCAGACCAGCAGCGCCTGATCTTCGCCGGCAAGCAGCTCGAGGATGGCCGCACTCTGAGCGACTACAACATCCAGAAGGTACGAAAGTTTGGAATCTATTTCACTCTTTGATGACGGCATGGATCGGATTGGGACGTGGGGTTCATTCGTGGTGGAATTGAAACTTGACACGCGAAAAGCAACGTTTTGATCTGCCCACTTTTGATGCGAAAGAGAAGGAAATGCGTCCATTCACGCCGGATTCAAGAATACGTCATGCATCTGGGACTACGGCTAACATGGGATTCAACTTATAGGAGTCCACCCTTCACCTCGTCCTGCGCCTGCGTGGTGGTATCATCGAGCCCTCCCTGAAGGCCCTCGCCTCCAAGTACAACTGCGAGAAGTCTATTTGCCGCAAGTGCTACGTACGTGCACCATGACCCTTTCCTCAACGCAACGCGCCGACATCAAAAAATCTCAATTGGTTCTTTCCGATTGTCCCTCCTCCGGGAAACGACGCGCGAATCCACCTCACGCTGAATGCTAACATGTCTACTGTACAGGCCCGTCTCCCCCCTCGTGCCACCAACTGCCGTAAGAAGAAGTGCGGTCACACCAACCAGCTCCGCCCCAAGAAGAAGCTGAAGTAGTCTACTCGCTTGTCGGTGTCTTGCTCGGTGTGTGGTGCAGAATCCTGGTCTGGGGTTTGGCAGGAACGCGACACGGAGAGGTTTACATATGGCGTTAGAAATGATGAAACAATCACAGCCACAGTCATACTGTTTTTAGTTGGCGCCTCCCGGCTACAAGTCGCAGTCCATGAATTGAAGTAAAAGTTCAAAACATTTCAAATGACTTATGGCTTTCTGGCTCCTTCCACCAATACTTTTCTTTCAACCGGCCAAGCCGAGGGACGTAGTTTCTATATTTAGTTTTGTCAATGGCTCTCGAGGCTCAATCGTCATTGATATGCATCTAGACCCCTGGTGAGCTTCTTCCCCCAAGAGATTAATGATGTAATCTCAGTGGCTGGAAATATATATCTAGGGTTCTCCAAATTGAAGTCTAACTCGAGCGCAAGATATATATTCAGCCCAGCAGGAACAATCTCAATGGCGTCGTCATCACCCCACCCCACCAGCTGCTGATCTGCATTTACCTATGAACACTATGTATATATATGCTCCATCTCGTTGTCAAAGGATACTGGAAGCAGTGTCCGAAGAACGCATCAGGATATCAATAACCGATGCACCCGTATCATCTCCGCTGATTATAAAACAGGGATATAAAATCTATTCCGACATGCTCGGTATATACTTGGTTTAATTGAAGAAGAATGGATTGTTTAGTAAGAGTGGAAGTGCGCAGGATACGTATTTGAAGAAACACATAGATGCAATCAGGTAGGTACTGCTTTCCCAAAATGATGCGCGGCGCCCTAGACGAGCAAGGTGCGCATGGTCAATGCTCAAACGACTCTTTGTCGTATGCGGGCATCTCCTAATCATAGGTAGTGGTCCTTGAGCAGAGAAAGGTACTCAGGGGAGCAGAACCATGACCATTCAAAGTCCAACATGATTCTGCATGGATCATTGCTAGCCATCCACGGCGAGTAAAAACAAATAGAATACATGCTCGACTCAATGTTGAAGCACCTATATAAGAAAGAAGAGAACAAAAAACACGTGCTTCCTGAGCAATGCCGACAAGAAATCCAGACGAAACCCCTAAAACAAATTGTCCAGTGCGTCACGAACATAGCTTGAAGTTTCATATCTAGAACATCATCCGCTGCTTGTCATCATCTTGTTCCTTATCCTTGTTCTTCTTCGACACTGGGCTCGCGTGCCTAGAGACTAGGTTAGCCGGTGTTAACTAAACCAAAAGAGGTATCAAGGGAACTCACGCAAAGAAGAGAATCTTGATAGCAATAGCCAGGCCTGCATGTAGCACGACAACCAAGATCAACAAGATCTTGCTAGCCTTGGCATCCGTAGCGTTCAAGACAGGATACAGGTTCCGCAGGAGGAAGAACACTGTCCAGGCAAAGCCAACACCGACAAGCGCCCAATTCAGCGCAGTCAGAGGACTCCAGCTGACAAGCGCGACACCAATCCAAACCAAGTTTGAGTATCCATACAATGCCCAGCACTCAATCAGGTCAGCCGTCGAGCTTCCGAACCACCGCAGTGCACCCCACAGTGCAATGGGCAGGATTCCCGTGTATCCGTAGATCAGACCCGCGGCACCAGACAGCAAAGTGAAGTCGTACTCGAAGTGTTTGTCGTCATTATTCGACAGCCACTGTGAAATAGTTCCGGTCAGGAACAGAATAACCACGACGGTGGTCGCGATCCAGACAGGTCCGTAAAGGTCGGCGTTGCCCTCGAGAACGTCCAGGAAGTTTGAGCGCGGGTAGAGCGCGGCCATGCAGCGGCGCAACACCTCGTTTGTGTCGACATCGAAGAATCGCTCGTAGTAGTGGATTGACCACCAGCTGTGCTTGGTCGGGGTGCCGCCAGGGGACCGGTCGCGGCCGCGCGAAGAGCTGCCGCCTAAGAAGGGGGTGGAATCGCCTTGAACCTTGGCGCTGCGTTGGTCATTTTCGAAGTCTGGAGATTGTTAAGAGAGCGATGGTTAGACAATGTTGGACAAGTGTATGCGGTAGCCTGGCGAGGGGACTCACTGGACGGGTGGAATTCAAGGTCCTCTTGCAAGTCGGTATGCCCGAGGTCGCCCTATTGATGTTTGAGAATAAAGAAGATATGATATAGCTAGAAAATGGTGTACTCACCTCGGCATCCACGTCTACAACCACGTCGTAGCCCCGGTTCGCCATAGTGGTGGATTTGAGTTGGAGAGTTAGCGTGTTATCGGGAAGATGGAAGTGTACACATCAGCTTTCCCCGACGGAACGCCACCTTGGCAGAGCCACACACTGCGGGTCGTTTATGCTACAAGGCCCATACTAAAGGACTGGCATACTTGCTATCTGCCTGTCCTTTCTACAGTATTTGCACTTTACGCACACTTATCTTAATATCATTATGATACCCTTCGTTCAATCAAAGCTTTTAATTAATTTCTAATTATCCTCCTCGAAATAGCCCCATTTTCAATATTGGAATACAGGTCCAGTAACATAAGCTAATGGTGTCTATGATAATTTTTTGAAGAGCCCGTCTCTAGCCCTTGAGCATCGCCTGAAGTCGGCCCACATAGTACCAGATCGAAGAGTCAAGCCCCTTCTTTCGGATGTAGATGGCTGCAGCGCCAACAAGAATGGCCAATGCCACAGATCCGACCGCCCTCCTATGCTTCCATCCGAACTCAAGAGCCTGCTTCCGGCGCTCCTCGTTTTGCATTTGCCGGGCCTGCCGATGGAACATTTGTATCGCTTCATCGACATTGTAGGGCTGGGAGGTGTCCCGGGAGGTCTTGAGGACGCTACAATTGGGAATCCGTTTCCATGCCCCAATAGGCAACGACTCTGGAGGGTGGTCTTTGAAGAGCTGAGTCGCACTCAAAATCAACCCATCTAGATTGAGTGGACACGGTAACTTGGATAATGTGAAGTGTAGCATCTCCGGCTCGTCCACGGGGATGTTCATCAACTCCTTCTTTCGAGAGAGAATGATAGCCGCAAAGAGGTAAATAGCTACCACCGGCTCTCGAGCAAGAAGAAAGTCGAATAAACGAGCAATGTCGCTGTACTCTTGAATGTCGTGGGCATAGAGCGTGAGTGTCGCAGCAAGTGCAAAGAAGGGTTGGATGTTTGCGAGATGTCGCCACAGCGCAGGATCAATAATTCCGACGATTGCAGGAATCAGCTGCAAGTGCTTCAACGCTGGTGTGAGGGAAGGGAGCATGTAGTCCCTGATTCGAAAGAGTGATACGTGCGCCATAGCTAATGCAGCCTTCTGGCTGCCCAGCACTAAAAGCAGGACTTGCACGATATCATGGTACCCTTGGAAGTAGCAGAGCATAGGATAGTTTCTGAGGATCTGAACGATCAGTTCCGATAACTGATCCTTCTTATTCAAGAGATCCTCCTCAGGAACTAGCTAAGATGTCAGTCGTCTCCAATAAACATTAGTGAGGGTTTCAGTCTCACCATTAGGATAATAGACAAAAGCACGGTTGACATCGAGCTGTACCTGGTCCTCGTCGGCGTGTCGTGGTAGGTCTTTTAGAGGTTTGAGGTCCTCTGATTGTGATTTTGAGTCGCAATGTAAGAAAATTGGCCCTGCAACAATTCGTTAATCCAGTTCATCTAGAACAGGGCGTCTTCTTATCGTACATGCTCTTTGCCTTAGTTCATCCTCCAGCAGTCCACCTTCGCTGGTAGCATACGACACCAATGCTTCTACATCGCCCGCGTCACAAGCACGGTTAATCGCGGCTGCTTTCTCTGTTCTGGCTTTGGCTCGCTGCTGCGTGCCCAATGATTCTTCTGATGGGTTTCTGGACATAGATGGCTGCTTTTCCACGTCCGACGGGACTGGTCTCGTTTCAGGACTATTGTCGCGTGGGTCCACGTTTGATGGGTCCATTCTCGATATTAAGACAACTCAAATCCCAGGAATTTTCGAAGGTATTTGATAGATGGATAGGCCAAGGAGGGTGTCGTCGGGTGATATTGACTTAGATCATTTGATTAGGGATGGTCTTCAGGTATCTCCTTCCAGAGGCTACAGTTCAATGACTGCGGCTTCGTTGCGGGTTTCCACCCTCGATGATATTCGAAAGATGAACTCAGAATACACATCAAAGGTCACCAGGAAGCTCAAGAGCCAACGTGATCGTTGTTAGCCAGGCAGAGACCCGTGCTAGTTGATGCCAGAAGTGCAGCTGGAACGACAGCCGGGCGGTGCAGCCCGGCAGCCTGAGGCACCAAGAAACGTGATTCCCTTCATCTTGCAAAACGCCAAACGGCAGCTGGAGCTCCCACGCTCGGGTTATGTATCAACGACTATTTTTGGAGGCCATCACAGCGCGAGAGTGATAAATCAAGTCTAGGGTAGCGACATATCCGTCACTTGTTCACCCTGTGCCTTGAGCCCCTCTCCCACAAGCTCTGCCGCATCACCCCGCAGGCGGTACGTGTTGCTCACCACCAGACCAACACCCCAAACGGTCATTCTTCTGCGATAGAACAGTCCAGGTCAAGCCCAGGAGCGAGGAGAATTGATGCATAGCTGCTATTATGGCTGTATAAATGATCTCTCTTCCCCAAATGACCGAGGGCAATCATCACTGCCTTCGAACTATGGTCCACCACTTCCATAGCCAATCTAAATGCCCCGTCACATCCAACTTCACCTTATGAACGACATTTGTGATTACCAACTCCGACAACTCTTTCAGTGATAGTTGCCGAACTCAAAATGGATGAGGAGCAATTTTTCACGCGCTCAACGCGCGAACTCACCGGCCTTTTCTCCCAGACCATTCTTCCTAGCCCTGTTGTCCAGTGGATTCTCCCTGCTCGCCTTCGCAGTAACAATCACAATGATGTTGTCTTTGTGGGCCAGCGCCGGGTGCAGATTAAAGAGGCTTCTACGGGTGGTTTCTTAGAAGACGTCACTGAGAAGAACGACTTTGATCACCCGATTATCGGGGCCAAGGTCATCAATGTGAACACCGAGCTTCCTTGGGAAACGCAGCTACGGACAGATGGTGCCGATGATCAAATGCAAGACGACTCGAACTTTCTCGATCGTCTCCCTTCTCAGCTTCTAGTGCTTTCTCTCGAGATGAGAGAGCTTCAGTTCCTATATTGCCCGACTACCGGGGATGACAAGTTCGTTACATTTCGCAGGCCCTTGCCGGTTGATGTAGATCTTGCCGAAAGGTTTGGGAAACATATCGCCGTGGACCCCAAGTGAGCTTGGCCATTCTTCATCACTGTACAGACGACGAGCTAATTGATCGTAGATCACGCGCAGTCGCAGTCAGTGCATCGAGTCACTATTTTGGACTCCTCCTCCTCAAGTCCTCCAGGGAAATCCAGCAGCAGATGATTGAAGGAAAACTCGATCCTATCAAGAGTGTACGCTTTGCATGTCTACTTTGATTACATCCCTCCTAATTCATGCTTCTATAGGAACATTTCTACAGCTGCGATGGAACTATCCAGTTTATGGAGTTTCTGTATCCCAAAGCTGCCGATGACAAGAGGATCATTCTTCTCATTGTCTCCTCGAGTGCCGAAGGCTCATTCGCCCGAATCTTCCAATGGGATGATCGGGATTCTACGATGCTCCGTCCTGAGATTGTCGAGTTCAAACTTCGCAGGGAAGACAGGTTGCCCACGATGATCGTCCCTCTAACCAAAGAGTCTTCATTCTTGGTCGTCACGAGCATCTCCATGGCAGTTTATCCTTCCGACTCATCACACCCTCGACCAATTAGATACCCGCTCATAGCACCTGATGCCACTTTCAAGGAAACCTCACTGTGGACCCAATGGGCACGACCTGCTCGTAACTGGCTTTACAGCCAAAAATTCGATGGAATCTACCTCTGTCGCGAAGATGGCTGGATCTATTACCTAGAGTTTGGTAACGAGGGTGGGCTAGAAACCCAGACTAGTTTGGGTCAGCTCCACTGTGATGTCGATTCTGCATTCGATGTGCTGGACGTGGGCCACGAGGGAGGCGACTTCATCCTAGCTGCCGGAAGTATGGGCGATGGTGGCCTGTTCATTCAAGAGGCACGAAATAAACCTCAATGTGTTCAGAGATTCCTGAACTGGGCTCCGGTCACAGACGCTGTTATGGTGCCATCGAAAACACATGAAAATGTGCAATGCGATGTGTCACGAGATCGACTATTCGTCTGTTCTGCATCATCCGCCTCCGGGGGCAGCGCCCTCCATGAGCTTCGCCATGGGTTTGAGGCCCAAGTGGGCTTCTCGGTCCCTCTTGACGATTTCTCCAGCATACGAGATATGTGGGCCTTCAGTGACGATGCCAATCAAGGTGTCTACGTTATGCTTTCCGACCCTATGTCCACTCTGCTTCTCTACATGAACCCGAGTCTTGAAGATGGCATTAGTGCGCTGGATGAAACGGAAACAGGCCTTGACAACGCCCAGACACTGGCAGCTGGCTGCACTCCCACACACATCCTCGTGCAAGTCACACAAAAGGCCACACACCTTTTTGCTCCTGATAATATTTCCTCCAATACCTCTATCCCACATCAACCTGGCTCCGTCGTCGTCGCTGTCGCCGTCGACGGCCCAAGCTCGACTTTGATTACCGCTGTTCGACTCCAAAATGAACTCAACCTTACACTCACTCGGATTGTTATGAATGATACCAATGTTGGCCTGGATGTCATCCAGAAGGTCAAAATCGACAAAGAGCCCGTATGCCTTTCCCTTCAGACCTTAGGCGACACAACATTCATCTTTATGGGCACCAGTGATGGGACGATCAAGGTTTTCCACATTGAAAATGGAACTATCAAATTCCTCTTGGAAGCCAGTGTCTCCATTGACCGAGAGGACGATATTTCTCGAGCAATCGATAGCCTTGCAATGATTCGCCAAACTGATCATGGTGTTCTGCGTGCTCATCTGCTATGTGGCCTGCGCAGTGGTGTGTTGGTGCCATTCCAGGTTGACTTCAATGCCCCCACTCTTATTGGTAAGTTCGAACAGTCTTATAGCCTCGAAGCAGCAAGACTGACGCCATGTTCAGGTTTGAATCAAGTATCACCGAAGCATGTCGGAATGACATCGCTTCGTCTTCAAAGTCACGGTGCTTTTGCCATGCTTATCTGCGATCACGAGTTGTGGCGTGTATCAAGTAGTGCCGATGGCGTCCCGAATGATTGCTTCCTCTCGCGGATTTGGATCACCGAACAAAGTAATGTAAGTGTCGAGAACCTACTTACCCAGGTGGCTTGGGATAATTGCTAATCCTTGGTGTAGCCTGCGTATTTTCCCACGGGGATTCACGGCTTTGGGCTGATCAGCCAAACAAGCCCAGAAGCCGGGCTTCCTATAGGACCGCTGTTCTGCTTTGCAGACCGACAGCTTCTCATATGTTCACTGGACCGCGAACGCAAGATTGTGCCTCGACGAATTGGTGTACCTGGCACCGCCAGGAAACTAGTCTATTCGCCACATCTTGATAGACTTATACTGGCTTACGATAAGATTGAAGTCGAAGAACCCAGCAGACCCGGTGATATTACGATGCGATCATGTCTAGCATTTGTACTTCCAGATGCGCAAGAACCTGTCAACCCACTAGATCAGCCGCTCGCGCCCCGCGCTTCCCCTGGAGAAAGAATCACCTGTATGATGGACTGGATGTTCGAAAGAGACGGTCATATGTATCATCTCATTGTGATAGGAACAGGACTATCTGCGACCATCGATTACGAACCACGTGGCCGACTCATTCTGATGTCCGCGCCTCGAGATCCACAGGATGCCTCGCAAGTGCGATTCGTGACCAAGCATGTCCAGGAATGCCTTGACGGTGCGGTGCGATCGATCGCGGCCTACGGTAATACCCTTCTCATCTGCACGGGAAGGATCATCCGTCCCGTGGCCCCCAGTGGTGCATCGATCAGATGGGCCTCAAATAGCTGGCAGGAACTTCCCTCCCCAGCGGTGGCTATCACTGTTTCAAAGCCGTTCGTCTACGTTACTACCGCCCGGCATGGATTTGTCGTTTTGGAGGTTCTTGATGACGGGAACGGACTCCATCATTTGAAGTTACGTGCCCATGATTCGAAGCCTCTGGATGGACTGACTCACTACGTGACCGCTGGAGAGCCTTCTCTTGCGTTCTTGAGCACTCGCGGTGGCAACGTCCGTGCCGGGAGACTTTCGAGTAGCACAGAGCTCCGCACCACTCAAGTGTTCGTGCCCCCTGCACCGGAAGAGGCCTCAGTCTGGGACTCAGTTCTTCAGTTTGTTCCTAGTTCCAAGGGCAACATGTTCCCCAAATCACCCCGGGAGAGAGGTGGTGCTATCTACGGTATCGCTCTCAATGGATCGGTCTTCAGGTTCTCGATCCTACGGGAGGATGAGACGCGCCTCCTTCTCGCCTTGCAAGACTTATGCCGAAAAGACGAAGCTCTTTACAAATCCCTGGCTGCGCGCGAAAAACGCAAGAAGCCCACTTGGGCTGATCCCAAGAAAGACAATTCTCAAGTGGATGGGGATATTCTGATACGCCTGGCTCGGCATAGGGCGGACTACCTAGAGGATAGGATCCATGCACTTGATCAAAAGCGAGGCTCTCCCATCTACGAGCCTTTCATGAGAAATGCAGCACTCAAAGCGTTGGGGCCCTCGGACAACTATGCTCAGCAGGTTGTTGGATGGCTTCGACAGTTGCTTCATGTTGAGATATGACACTTATGAGCGCAGATAAGGTTTTTTTCCTGTCTAACCTAACCTGACTTGTCAGTCACAATCACCACCCAGTGCGGCGCAAGGAGACGAGTCTACTTGATGTCTTTTAGAATATGAAAATGAGCGTTATCGGCATTTGCTTTTTGAATCTTAGAAATACAAGAAATTTAAAAAAAAAAAAAAAAAAAAAAAAAAAAAAAAAAAAAAAAAAAAAAAAACCCTATAGTGCTTTTATGCTTGTTCGGCTTATTTCGTTAAAAATAAACAGCCCTAATATAAAGCATCTAAAGCTGGGAGGCGATGTGAGGCGGCCTGTTGTGGACAGTGGCAATCTTGGAAGCCCACGGGTGAAGTCAGACTGCATTGTTCCAGATTCCCCACCATTCGATTATTCTTCCCGAAATTCTTTTCCTCCACCCACCTTTTCCCCTCGGTCCACTTAACCAGCCTTTCTCTATCGGGGATTCGAGTTTGGAGCTTCAAACTCGTCTATTTTACATCTCTCACCTAATTTTTTGCCAAATTTCCCCTCCGGCGACCCGCAGCCCGCAAGTGAACGGTTAGCTCCGTTTGTGCGCCCACTGCGTCCCTCCGATCGCCCCTCGATTCGGACCAAGAAAGAATCCCCAAACACCCTAAAACAAATACACCGACAAAATGGCGCCCAAGAAAAAGGGAAACAAGCGCCAGGAAGAGGACTGGGAGGCTGAGCTCGGCGAGACTGCTGCTGCTCCCACCGATGCTCCCGCGGAGGAGCAGGCCCAGGACGGCGGCGAAAATGCCGAAGAAGAGGCAGGCGGTGGTGGCTTGATGGCTGCTCTGCGAAAGAACAAAGCCCGCAAGGCCAAGAAGGGCAAGCCCGTTAACGACTTTGTCGAGGGCGAGGATGCTGGTGCCGACGACCTCGCCAGCAAGCAGCCCGAGGAGGGTACTTTCGACGAGGACGATGTCTTCGCCGGCAAGCCTAAGAAGCCTATCAAGGAAGTGGCGCCAGCCCCAGCTCCCGCCGCCGATGAGGGCGACTTCCGAGTGAAGTCCAAGAAGGAGAAGGAGAAGGAGAAGAAGGAGCGTGAGAAGCAGCGAAAGAAGGAACAGGTATGGTTTTCAATTTCCCTGTCTTGTGTGTTTGTTGCACTCGAGATAGCTCAAGTAAACTAACTTTTCGTCCTTTTTTTAGGCTGCCGCAAAGAAGAAGAGTACCCCTGCTGCCGAGAAGGCGGAGGCTGCCAAGCCTGCTGCTGAAGTCAAGAAGGATGAGCCAGAGCCTGCGGCTGCCACTAAGCCCGCTGGTAAGGCGAAGAAGCTTCCTCCCCACCTTGCGGCTCTTCAGAAGCAACAGGAACAGCTACGCAAGCAGCGCGAGGAGGAGGAACGTCGTGCAGCTGAAGAGAAGGCCGCCTTGGAGGAACAAGCGCGTCTCGATGCCGAGGAGGAGGCAAAGCGCGAAGAGGCCCGTCAACGAAAGAAGGAGAAGGAGCGCGAGAAGAAGGAACAGCTCCGCAGGGAGGGCAAGCTTTTGACCAAGGCTCAGAGGGAGGCTCAGGCAAAGAATGAACTCCGTCTGAAGCAGCTGCTTGCCTCTGGTGTTCAAGTTGCTGGTCTGGAGAGCGGTGGCGAGAAGAAGCGCCCGGTCTACGAGAACCGTAAGAAGAAGGGTGGCAAGAAGCAAGAGGAGGATCTTGAGGCCGCTGCTGAACGGGCTCGTCTCCAACGTGAAGCTGAAGATGAACGCCGGAGGAAGGAGGCTGAGGAGAAGGCCAAGGCTGAAGCTGAGGCCAAGGCCAAGGCAGCTCCTGCGGAGGACGAGGATGCCGTTGATGACTGGGAGGCCGCCGCTGAGGCTGAAGACGATGTGAAAGCCAGCTGGGATGCTCCTTCTGATGAGGAGAGGGAGAAGGCCGCAGTGAAGAAGGATTCTGAAGAGGATTCCGAAGAAGACTCCGACGAAGATTCTTCTTCCGAGGAGGATTCCGAGGACGAGGAGCAGTCCGCCAACCAGAGGGCCATTGCCCTGCGCAAGGCCGAGGCTGCGGAGCGGAGGAAGAAGCAGCACGAGGAGGCTTTGGCAGCTCGTTCCAAGGACAACCTGCGTTCGCCTATTTGCTGTATTCTCGGTCACGTCGATACCGGAAAGACCAAGCTTTTGGACAAGATTCGTCAGACCAATGTGCAGGAAGGCGAAGCTGGTGGTATCACTCAGCAGATTGGTGCTACCTACTTCCCCGTTGACGCTCTGAGGCAAAAGACTGCTGTTGTGAACAAGGACGGCTCGTTCGAGTTCAAGGTTCCCGGTCTGTTGATCATCGATACCCCCGGTCACGAGTCTTTCTCCAACCTGCGTTCAAGAGGTTCCTCTCTTTGCAACATCGCCATTCTGGTCGTCGATATCATGCACGGTCTCGAGCCCCAGACTCTGGAGTCTATGCGCTTGCTGCGTGACCGCCGCACTCCCTTCATTGTGGCGCTGAACAAGATCGATCGTCTGTATGGCTGGAAGAAGATTGACAACAACGGTTTCGAGGAGAGTTTGAGCATGCAGAGCAAGGGTGTTCAGAACGAGTTCCGCACTCGTCTGGAGACCACCAAGCTCGCTTTTGCCGAGCAGGGTTTCAACTCCGAGCTCTTCTTCGAGAACAAGTCTTTGGCCCGCAATGTTTCCCTGGTGCCTACCTCTGCCCACACTGGCGAGGGTGTTCCCGACATGCTGAAGCTTCTGACCAAGTTGAGTCAGGAGCGTATGACCAACTCCCTCATGTACCTCTCCGAGGTCGAGTGTACTGTTCTCGAGGTCAAGGTTATCGAGGGTCTCGGCACCACTATCGATGTTGTCCTGTCTAACGGTATTCTTCGTGAGGGTGATCGGATTGTCCTGTGCGGTCTCAATGGTCCTATCGTAACGAATATTCGTGCCCTGTTGACTCCCGCGCCCCTGAAGGAACTGCGTCTGAAGTCGCAGTACGTCCACAACAAGGAGGTCAAGGCCGCCCTTGGTGTCAAGATTGCCGCCAACGACCTGGAGCACGCTATCGCCGGTTCCCGCCTGCTTGTCGTTGGACCTGATGATGACGAAGAGGATCTCGAGGACGAGGTCATGACTGATCTAGAGAACCTGCTCAGCCGTGTCGCCACCGATAACCGCGGTGTCACCGTCCAGGCCTCTACCCTGGGTTCCCTGGAGGCTCTTCTGGAGTTCCTCAAGCAATCCAAGATTCCCGTTGCCAACATCTCCATTGGTCCTGTCTACAAGCGTGATGTCATGATGGCTGGAACGATGCTTGAGAAGGCTAAGGAGTATGCCGTCATGCTTTGCTTCGATGTCAAGGTGGACAAGGAAGCCGCTGCCTACGCTGCCGAGGTTGGGGTCAAGATCTTTACTGCCGACATTATTTACCACCTGTTCGATGACTTCACCAAGCACATGGCTGATCTGACCGAGCAGCGTAAGGAGGAGAGCAAGATGCTCGCCATCTTCCCTTGCGTCATCAACCCCGTTGCTGTCTTCAACAAGAAGGACCCCATCGTCATTGGTATCGATGTTATCGAGGGTAGCTTGCGCATGCACACCCCACTCGCGGCAGTTCGCACCAACGCCGCTGGTCAAAAGGAGATTATTGATATTGGTCGAGTGTAAGTTTATCATCCCATCATCCCATCATCCCATTGCCTATTTCATCGTGTCTGATTCTAACATTAATTGCAGGACATCTATCGAGCGTGACCACAAGGCCATCGCAGTCTGCAAGAAGGGCCAGCCCTCCGTTGCCATCAAGGTCGAGGGCCCCAACCAGCCCATGTACGGCCGTCAGCTCGAGGAGACTGACCAGCTGTACTCGCACATCTCGCGTGCCAGTATCGATACCCTGAAGGAGTT
Source organism: Penicillium subrubescens (assembly GCF_028828155.1). Classification (NCBI taxonomy): domain Eukaryota; kingdom Fungi; phylum Ascomycota; class Eurotiomycetes; order Eurotiales; family Aspergillaceae; genus Penicillium; species Penicillium subrubescens. Next base: position 2,789,626 of record NW_026643151.1, on the reverse strand, counting down.
CTACCGGTCCGAGGTCACCATGGAGGAGTGGGCTCTGGTCAAGAAGCTCAAGCCCGTCTTCGACATTCCATGAGCGGGAGGCACTCCGCCATACTCTACAGAGCCTGCTTCTCGTCCGAGGGGGGTGACTTGACTCTGGCCCATTTAACATCGCAATGCCTCGTGGGGGTACTCTCCTGATATGATTGACGCGGCATTTTTTTTACGACTTGCGGGGATGACCGAGAATTTTGACTTCTGATTGTTGTCATCGCGAGAGCGGACAAAAGTTAGGTGGTTGTTTTGAGAGTGATATGGATATACCAATGAACGACCACGAATTGAATGGACCAGACTCAAAAGTTGATGCGAATGCTTTCTGTACATGACATGGGAAGAAGATAAAAGCGACCCACTCCCCTCTGGCTGGTTCTTTTTACCAGAGTTTCTCTTTTTTATAGTTGCTTTTTTTATTGGACACAGTTAGACTTGAATTGCATGTCCATAGCTATTCTTTCTTCGTTATGATTCACAGCACCATCGTATCTTCTTGTAACAACCCTCGTACAACTCGATTCATTTTTGGCCACACCTGTCAAGTTGAATATATACAAGTCCTCCATTCTAAACCAATTCATTTCATTTCATTTCACACTATTTACCAATAAATCACGCATCATCCCCCCTCCCACCGCTCAGTCTTACCCCCCTGCCTCTCCCAATCCAACCAACTCCCATCATAAACACCCAACTGCTCCGCATTATACCCAGCCTGAACAGCCAACTGCGCCGCTGCACGCGCCCGCACACCAGCCTTACAATAAAACACAATCTGCTGCTCGCCATCAGCACTCGGCTTCGGGAACCCGAAGCGGGTCTCGAATTCGTCGGCGGTTAGGTAGAGTGCGTCTGGTTGGGAGGCGAGCGGGATGTTGATTGCGGTGGGGATGATGCCGGTGCCGGTGAGTTCGGCGGGTTCACGGACGTCGATTAGGATTACGGGGGTGTGGGAGGGGGAGGGGGTTGATGATGGGAGGGAGGCGTTGATCTGAGTTGTTGTGAAGGTGTTCGTTAGCTAAGATGTTGTGTTGTAGGTTGGGAAGGTAAATGTAGATGTAGATAGTGGTTTGGATATGGATATGGGTGACGGTGATGGTGACTCCTTGACTTACGTCTTCAAACCCCCATTCCCGGAAGACAGAGCTGGGTTCGTGGCTGTTCCATCGGACTTGCTGGCGGAGACTAGGTGCAATGTGCGATCTTGACTGGCATGGCACGAGCGAACGGCGGCTTTGCGAGGTCGAGCTGAGGCCTCGGTTGGCTGCGGAGAGAGCTCCGCGCTGGAGAGCTGATGTGACCGCGATGGTTTGACGGGCTGGTGCTCTGAGGGCCGTGGAGGCAATTGTAGCGACTGAGCGCCGGGAGGCGGAGTGTAATGATGCAGCCATGGTAACTCTGGTGTGTAATGAGTTGACTAGAGTTGGTAGAGGGAGGTTTCTCGGAGACGAGGCCGAAGGATTGCGGGTGATGCCGTGATGTCACTGCCGAGGGACACCGCCTGCGGAGTTAGGATAAATGGGTATAGTTACAGATCTACAAACCCTGATACGGCTGATTAGGACGCAAAATGACATAATTGTAACCTAGTAGGCTTCTTCTTTTGTATCATGTGTTGGTTGAATAGCCATTGGCGATGTCTTGCCCCCAATTGGCCACCACTGAGACCAGGTTAAACCTTTTATGTGCATCGGCCCCAAGAGCCCTGTCGTGATAAGCACTAATCGGGGGCCTAAAGGTGAAAGGCTTGTGGCTCGTCTCGAATCTTTGGTCTACATTCTTAATACGCACTATGTTCCTGCTTCAAAAGTCATCGTGCCATAGATTCATCTCTGAGCCCTCAGAAAATCCTTGCGTAGAAAGCTGATATCGAAATGACAAACACATACAATACTTGGTGCTTTAAACCTCGCGATTCCAATGCAACCTCTTAATTGAGGGGGTCTAATTCCATAATGCATTGTACTTTGCATATTTGGGGGCCATGCAATATCCCTACACTTACTACATGGCTGTACTAAGACACTGTTGATCTTCTGCAGGTCACACAGCCGGAAGCCTACTGCTGAGGAAGTCAGGATTCAAATCCCATTTTCCTTGACACCCTCTTCTAATCTCCTTCTCTGTATTCTGTTCAATCTTTTCTCTCTTACTATACCTCATAATGCACATCTCCCTACCAAACCCATCCTCATAATGATAATAATGCGTTCTCGCGCCGAACAACCCTACCTCCCCCTCATTCTCATAAGTCTCTTCGCACCACCCGTGTTATCTGAATGCTATTTCCCAAATGGCACGCTATTCACAGACCCAGCGTACCAACCATGTCCGGGCTTCGACGGCGCGGCAAGAATGTGCTGTGCCACCAATCGCACCAATACCTTCGGCGGCGCAGACACCAATGGCTGGACGGCGAACAAGTGTCTCCCAAATGGACTTTGTCTAGACGGAGCCACGACCATCGATCAACATGGGGAAACGACTCTGGTGCAGCAATATTGGCGGGATTTATGTACGAGTCAGAATTGGGATGATGGGGGGTGTCTGAAGGCTTGTACTGGGATTGTATGTGCCTCTATCTCGCTTGATGCTCATCAGGATATCAGACTTATTCTTCGAGGTTTTCGGGATAGATATGGTATTATAGCATTGCTAACTGAATGGGTATCCGTGTGATATAATAGGCAAACGACAGAACCATCAGAATGACACCATGTGGTAACCCGAACACCTCGACAACATGGTGCTGCGGCGATAACACGGATTGCTGTAATAGCTCCAACGCAAAATACATACCCGCAACTCTTCAAGGATATATCGCGACTTTGACGACTACTTCCACTGCCTCTAGCAGTACTTCTACTGCCTCTGGCAGCACTACTAACACAAGCACCTCTCCAGCATCTACGTCGTCAGCATCTACGTCGTCGAGTCAAGCCTCTCCCAGTCTATCTGCAGGTCTATCGACAGCAGCGAAGACTGGAATCGGGATTGGCGTGTGTGTTGGAGCTATCGTGGTGCTTGTCGGTCTTGCATGGATTCTGGTTAAGAGACGGAGGACTAAACTTGTTCCAGAGGAAAGATTGAGACCGTTTTACGCAGCGGATAAACCGCCGACGGAGTTGGCGAGTACGGACGTTGCGAGGGAATTGCCGAGTAACTCGACTGCATTGGTTCAGGAGTTGCATGGGGATTCGGTGAGGAAATGACAGGACCCTCTTGAGAGTATATAGACATTGTATTTAGTTAGGTGGTTCAAGGTTGGGGGCCGCCCGACATGTAAATGGATGGGATTTGGGATGAAATATATATTCTGATGGACAACCCCAGACCAATTAGGATATTTTATTCCTACTGAAATACAGCGTGTCCATTACGAAAGTCCGAAATTCAACGGATCGAATGGATAAGAGAAAACAAGATTAAAATTATTCTATGAATGGCTCTCTAAGGTGGTCCACAATGAGGAAGAAACACGAAACAGAGACAACCCGGAAAAGAAATGCACAACGGCAGCGATCCCACATGGGCCGCTTTATACACGCCGCTTTATACACAAAAGGGGTATTAGGTGGGTAATCTCTAGGAAAGCACTCCCCAGCTGTGACGACCAAATGCCTTGGGCAATCACGGTAACGTTTGTTCACAGTCCGCCAAGAGGACTGTTGACCATGCGTGCCAAGTGGAGGCGAGAAATGAAAGGTGGAAAAGAAAGGCCCCTCCATCTCCAGGACAGAAAGGCCGTGCTAAATGCGTCACCGAGCTCGTTCTATCTGGAGTTTGGGGCCGGGTCTTTCCAGCGTGGTGCTTTTAAAAGGCTCGTCAATCATTTATGCGCGGGGGCGGAAGGTGAGCAGGCAGTCATCCTAGGAATAGATTGTTAGCTAAAGGGTTCCAATGTGTAAAGAACTGCAGAGGGAAAAGACATACCTGGGGGAAGATGGTGGCAAACACCTTAATGTCCTCAGACAGAGGGGTGGCAGTGTGCTCCCAGTCCATCTCCATACTGGCCTTGCCGATCATGGCCATCAGGGACAGCTGGGCATAGGTCTGACCCAGGCAGTAGTGGGGACCAGTGCCGAAGACCAGCCAGTTCTTGGTCTGCTGCTCGGCATCACCGGTGATCCAGCGCTCGGGCTCGAAGGAGTCGGCGTTGGGGTAGGCCTCCTCGTCGTGAGTGGCGGGCCAGACCGAGGGAATGATCATGGAGCCCTTGGAGACAGTGATCTTGTCGGTGATGGGGAAGTCCTTCTTGACCAGGTAGGGGACCATGATGACGGGAGGGCGGTAGCGGAGGGTCTCCTTGACGACCGCGCGGGTGTATGTCAACTGCTCGAGGAGTTCCATGGAGATGGGGACGGAGGGGTCACCGTTGCGGACAGCCAAGTTCTCCTCACGGACCTTGTCGAGAATTTCAGGACGGTCGGCCATCAGCTGGAACAGCCAGGTAGAGGCGGCGCTAGTGGCATCCTGGGAGGCGAACAAGAAGGTGAAGACAGTCTGGGCAATCTCAAAGTCGGAGAAGTCACGCAGAACCTGAGGAGGCTTCTCGGAGGGGTCAACCTGGATTCCCTGGGCGATCTTCTCACGGTACTTGGCAGAGTCCTGCTGGGCCTTGACCCAGGCGTCCATGATACAGGTAACCTCACCACCGGCAGCCATGCGAGCCTTGGACTTGGCGGTACACTTGGAAAACTCCTCAAGAACCATGTCGGCGGCCTTCTTGCCGTACCAGGTCTTGGTGAAGGGCAGGATGATGGGGAAGTTGACCAGCTCGAGGGCGGCGGTGATCAGGTAATAGTCATCGGCAACCTTCTGGACGGCCTCGTCGGACATGTAGTAACCGACAAAGGTACGGCACGAGAGAGCAGTCATCAGCTCACGGAAGTCGGGCATCCAGGGAGTCGGGGTGTGCTTGGTAGCGGCGGACTTGGCCAAGAAGCGCTTGAAGTACTCGTCGAAGACCTCCTCGGCACGGGGCAGGTAGGAGGACAGGGCCTGGCGGGTGAACAGGCCATTGAGACCCTTGCGGTATTCGACGTGCTCCTTGCCATCCAGGAAGACCCAGTTGGACTTGCCGAGCAGCTTGTGCGCGGCATCCACGACACAGGGCTTGACGTAACCGGGAGAGTTGAAGATCTTGCGGGACATGTCACGGGTGGAAGCGATCACAACGAACCTTGAGCGCATATGTTAGTGAATCGAGGCTCTTAAAAAAAAATTCATCGTTTGTTGTATCTCACTTGTGGAAGACAGAGACACAGCTCAACTCGCCACTGTCCCATTTCGCCTTGTATTCGGTGAACTTGGGATTGACAGACTGGAGGAAGGGGCCCATGAACGGGATCTTGTAGGCAGGACCAACGATGTTGCCCTTGAGATAGTGGTACTTGACTGTTGTCGAACGAAAAAAGGGGGAGATCGTTAGCCATTGATCCGGGACGCGTTGAAATTTCAGATCGAGAAACCCTCCGATGAGTTTCGCGAGAGATCGGACTTACACTGATCGTAAATGACGGCTCCAACGAACAGCGTCAGGATCAGCTTCCAGACGGTGAAGCCATCGAGAATCGAGGCGACGAGGCCGGCCGGCGCGAAAAGTTGCGGCGAGATTGTCGCATCTGCGGACGGCGAGACAAAGCTCCCAGTCATTTTGTCGAGTCACACGAGGAGGACCTTTCTTGTCAATTTTGTGATCTGCTCCTCTAAGTCCAAAACCAACAAATTACCAGTGACTGAAAATGAGGGTGAACAATTGCTGAGAGAGGTGGAGAGGGGGAAGAAGGGAAAATGGTCAGGGGCGGGAAGGCCAATAATTTGCAGTCGTATTCGCATTGGCCGTTGTAAGATTGACAGGCAATTTGCAGTGGTTCGTTCATTATTATTGGAGGCACCGGGGCGTTGGGACCAGGGGAAGCCGGCCGTGGCATGACTGGGCGGGGGGAGAATCGGAGACTAAACTACTGTCGGTAACTACAAAAGAGGATAAATAATTGTTATTGTTTTGCTACTTTATAGTATTCACTGTTTACACGATCTGAGGTTTGATGGGAAATTGTAAGACTATATAATGATTGTCTGAAATCACTATAGCAACCTGGTACTTGTCCTTAATTACACGATTAGATAGTCACGCCTCCGTCAGCCTAGGAATGATGTTATCTACTCCGTACATATGGGCACTCCATAGTTCATACCCTCCTTCAACCCTACACCCGTTCTTCTGGATAAAATATATGCTCAATATAACAACCAGAGCATTGCGGTCTTTCTTTTCAAATTCTCCAATTTTCATTCAATATTATTGCAAATAGCGCGACTCGGCTCAACAACTAGACAACTCCGGCTAATTGCAACTATTAACTATTGGCGCAAATTTCAGCGAGGGCTTCCCGTGGCACGTGCACCAGGACCATCAACCGCCCCTGACTAAGCCTGGATGGCCATTGGATCAGTCATTCCACCAGTTGACCATAAAGCCTGCCAAATGATCATGTACATACTTCATGTAACTACGTCACACCGAGGGAAATGTATAGATATAATAGCATACAGTACCATAGTATTTCTTACAGATTATAGATAGTATATATTCATGGATATACTGGGTACGCCGTGGAAATAGAAGTGTGTGTAACACTCCATAAACTATATCGCAGGAGGACCAAGGCAAGGAGTAATCGCAGTGCGTAAAATCGACATGAACATATTTGTCAGATAATTATAATCACTTCCGTCCGTATGTACAGGGCACTATTCTCACCGACCGCCAAACCCGAACCATCCCCGCTTCTTCTCTTCCGGCGCCGGGGATGCGGCCTGCTCTGGAGCTTGCACCGGGGCTTGTGCTTGTCCAGGACGAGGGTAGTCAATGTAGTTCCATGCCACGTCGAGGAAGAGCGGCTTCACAGGAACAGGTTGCATTTGAGGCGGGTATGGCACTAGGTTGCTCAGGTCGGTACCGGCACTAAACTGGTGGAGGCGCTCGACCAACGGGCGCTGCTGGCTTGAGCCAGACTCGGCATCCAAACGTTCCAGCGTCACGAATCCGCGATACTGCGCAACAAGGCCACGCAGAGTAGAAGCCAAGTTGTTTGCCTGGGCGCGCGAGACATCCAGCTGGGGTGGGCCCTCGGAGCTGTCGGAAGTCTGCGGGGTGGCGGTGCTGGCGAGATCGAATGCTTGAGCGAAGAGGGCAAGGGCCTCGGTGGGCTTGCCAAGAACGCCGTGGGATCGGCCCAAAGCAAGGCATCTAAGTATGGAATGCGTTAGTTATATAGATCACGAAAAGTTTGTCAGAAAGCGAGACATACCGTAGCGCACGGAAATAGCGCCGTTTCGCCTCAAGGTCTTGCACAAATGCCGTATCGGCAGCAACACCTGGCAGCTCCAGGATAAAGTCCAAGCTCTGCAGGGTCGAGTCGTACAATACGACGCGCTCGCGGAGCTTGTTCAGCTTCTTTCCATTACCCGCACTGTGCTTGGTGACCTTTCCACTCTGAGCAGTTGACTCGTCCTCGAACGTCAGGCCATCCTGTTCACCACACAGCACACGGTTACGACCGACCCGCCATCCAACAAGACTGTAGTTAACAGCCGTACGAGTGATCTGAAGTGCCTGCAGTCTCTTATCACCGGGATCCACTCCCTCGCTGGTCAGGTCATCGAGGGCGCTCTTAGTGGCATCGACCGCATCCTGGCTAGCAATGATGACATTATCATATGCGGCAGCGCGATCCTTCGCACTAGCAGACTTGCCTTCACCGGCCAACCAGGCACTGAGTCCGGTCTCGGCAGCAGACGCAGCAGCCAAAGCCTGAGAAATCGAAGCATCATCCAGCGGGACGGTTCGAGATCTCCATGTCACAGACTCGGGTAGTTGCTGCACCTCACCCTCGGCGGTTCTCCGTGTCCCCGCAGCCTCTTCAGCGAGGCAGGACGGGTCAATCTTCTCGACTTCCGCGCGAATCTTGGAATCAGCGGGGAAGAATTCAATGGCCAGCGAGGAAGTTGGCTTGGAGCGAGGAAGCTTCATCTGGTAAGCGGCATAGCGCAGGCTGGGATCGACAGTTCCAGTGAGAAGGTCGCGGAAGGAATCCTTCTTCTCCCGTTGTCCAAGAGCCGTATAGATTACTCGCGCAATGGCATAGTCGTGTAGACACTGCTCCCACTTGCGCTTCTCTAGGCACAGCGCACCCGAGACTGTAGCCAGATAAGCTCGTGCTTCGAGGATGTCAATGTCTGTGGCGCCGGTGGCCGACTGCTCGTGGAGCAAGTCCACAAGATGTTGCGCATAACCAGTCGCCTTGTGCAGTCGCGAGATGATATGGCGTCTGGCTGCACCGGAGATGCCCTTGGCTGATGGATCAGCGGAGTGTGTCGATTTCTCGTGCATGGCTTGCGCCCAGGCTCGTTCGGACCCAAGAAGGAGAAGGTGCACGTAGCTGATCATGGGCGAAGTAAGGTAAGTATTTATCATGCAATCGTCGGTGGAAACACATACGAGATATTGCTTCCAACATTCTCAGCCGTCACAGCTGGTTTAGCAGCGTACTTGCGGCCTTTAGGAGTGGCCTGTCCCAGCTTCTTGCGGAGTTTGTGCAGCTTGCGAGTAGCATGCGCCCGGTAGGCATTGTAGTCTCCAGCGAGGAGCACCTCCTCCCGCTCCTTGAAGATATAATCGGTGATCTCCATGGCTGGGGTTGAATTGGCCAAATTGAGGGGAGCCGAGTCCTCTGTAGCTGGCAGGTTGACTTGGTGGGTATGCAAAGGCGGTACCCCGTTTCGGCCAAACGAATGGCCCGACCTGCCCGGCAATTTCCAACCTCTCCGAATCTTTTGCGTGGTTGGCTTTCTCCAGCCTACTTTTCCTGGCTTCATTCCCCTTGGCTCATAACTGATTGCCCGACGACTGGGAGACAATCTAGCAACTACGATCTGTCTGAAGCTCGGCGACTGAAGCTTCTCTCTGCTAGATTGTCTGCAATCCTCCGCTTTTTTTCCTTCTCGGTACGAAAATGGCACCACCCTAAACAGCTCATCCCGGCCACCAGGAACAACAAAAACACCACGTGAACAGTGATTTCTGACTTGGAGTCTCAATTAACAGGGCTTTCCGATACGATATGATGCAGACTGTGGATTCTCTAAGGTGACTTCAGTGTTTGACGCCGCGACGATCGGGGGTAATGCTCGAACGGGCGGCCGGCTGCCTCGAGAGCGCGGGACGGCGTTTCCTTCGAGATCCCAACGGCACTATTCGATCCCGAAGGAGTTTGTCTCGCCATTTTTGGAAGCATAATGCCGCCGGAGGGGATATTGCGAGCTGTTTTGTCGCGTTAGTGCTGCCGCCACAACCATCCTCGACTTCAGCTTTTCTGTCTCCCGCCGAGAGCAAAGCTTCCAAAGATGGAGGCTCGCCGTTCCTCGATTTTCTCTACCCGCAAAGAACGCAGGAATTTGCAGTATCACGTCTATCACGCCAATCAAAGCGACTGGCATTGCGCCGGAGGAAAAGAACCGTGGTTGGCTTCTCGAGACCGTATACGTCGAACGCTTCGTCCCCTACCAAGCAAATCCTTGTCGAGGATGCTCATGCGAACGAACCGAGCCAGCAGACGGTGGGAATGGAAGCAACCAGATCTTCCAAGGGTTATTTGATAAATTTGATGGAAAAACAGCAGGCAGAGTTTGATCGAGCCTGGGTGCTTTATATCGCCGCTGGAAGACCATCCGATTGCCGTTCTGCGCTATGTGCCTATCTCAGTAGGTCGAAAGATACTCTCGACCGAGATCGGACCTGGGAGGCATTTCAAGGAATACCCGAGGAGATCCTTTCGGAAGACGACTTTTTGCGCGCCGCCGAGTCTCAACTTGGTTCGCGAGACCCCTCGAAGCTGATATCCCTATGCGACCAAGCCCTTGAACGGGGATACGGGTCTAAGTGTTGCACATTATCATTCACGCGCTTTTGGAAAGCTCGTAATTGGAGGCGCGCTCTGGAAATTTGGCGCTTGGTGTCACAATACACAGAGCAGGTGTCTGAGCCGCCACACCGTATATTATTTAGTGAACTTGAACATGGAAGGCTTGCTTGGGACGCTGTGGCATTTGGAAAATTCGTCATGCGTGAACAGAGTCATGACTCCCGCTATCTCGCCGATTTCCTTCTTGGTCACATTTTCCGCTACTCTTACATGCTCAGATCTGCCTCCACTGGTGTACTAGTGGAGTTGTTTCGGATCTATCATGACTTGGGCTTTCTTAAGCCTGAGCACTACCTTCACACAATCACCACGTTTCAAGCGAGCGATGCAAGATCGATTTTCGTCCGAACAATTGTGTTTTACCGCATCATGCGCCGACATATGCCGGAGACGATACCTCCTCAGTCGTTCTTCAGTGCTCAGTTAAGAGCGTTTGCCTCTTTTGGAATAACTTCCGGAGTGCGATTCTTCCTGGATGAAATGAGGCAATTCTACGGAAAGCCTCATCCTCAACTGTACAAGGATGCTATGCAATCGTTTGCACATGCCGGTGACGTGGAGAAGGTTTACTTTTTCTTCGATAAGCTTGTTGAAGACCATGGGCCACCGCGCAGTCGGAAATTGGTGACTCCGCTTCTCGATGTCCATGCAAGAATCGGAAACGTCGAGGAGACCACGAAACAGTTTGAGAGGATTTCTGAGGAATTCCATCTTCAGCCCAATACCGTGTGTTGGAACATTCTTCTCAAGGCGTATGCCAATGAAGAAAACCTGGCTGGCGCCCTTTCGATATTCTCGAAGATGCAGCAAGCCGGAGTTTCCCCCAGCCCTCACACGTTCGGTACCTTGATGGCTCTCTTTGCCAAACGGGGAGACATTGATAACACTCGTCATTTGCTCAAAGAGGCGGAGCGTTACGATGTGGAGATCACGATGCCCATGCTAGACATGGTGGTCCAGGCGTATTGCGCGAACGGATTGTTGCCTCAGGCTGAGCAATTTGCTGTCGCGTGCCAGGAATTCAAAGTCCAAGGTTCACCTCTAGGCATGTGGAACACACTTCTGTTTCAATATGCATTTAGAGTGGACTTTGTGGCTATGAATCGGATCTGGCAGCACATTAAATCAGCCGGGATTCGCCCAGATGCCATCTCCTACGCAAGCCATATGCTCGCTCAGGCTCTCGTTGGCAAAACGGATCGAGCACGAAAGACCCTTCGAGACCTTCATAAGAAGCGAGTCCTTCAAGCTACAGACCTTCACTACGCGATCATCCTGTACGGATATGTGAAGAGCCGCAACCGAACCATGGTACAAGTCATATTCAACGAGATCGAGGAGCGATTTGGTCAACCTGGGGCCCGATCCAGCCTTTTGGAGCTCAGAGGCCAGATCGAGCACGATCTGGAAACCCAGGCAGATTCTTCTAAGCCCGGCGCCGATCTCCGTTTGAAGAATGCCGAGCAAACTCTCCTGAACTCTCTCACGTCGATCGACCGCCTAACAAAGAGCATCAGGCTTTCCTCGTCAAAGGCTCATCCCAGCGGCGCTTTCCAGGACTCATACTATGCCTACCGTATTAAGAATTTTGGCTTGAATGGTGCGATTGATGAGGCCCGAAAGCTGTTCCAGGAGTACATCGACACGAAGAAGACCATTGGCTCTCGCGAAACGGGATCCGAATCCGCTCCGATCCGCCTCATTGCTGCTATGATGCTGGCCCATTTGAGAGCAGAACAATACCTGGAGGTGGAGGAGTGCTGGCAACTCGCACTCACCAACACTGTCAAGATAGCGAGCCGAGTGGACCTCGATGAACTTATGCGTGCCGAGTCGTCTCTTATGACGGACATTGTTGCCATGGAGCCGTTGTCTGAGGGTGACCAGCCACTATCGCCCTTGGGTCTCGACGGCCAAGAAGAGCTGGCCGACTCACCCGACGATGGCGTGTCCTACTCACACCGGAGATCTGAGATAATCCCGTCACAACGCTTCACCCTTTCGCGCCCCCTTTCCATTTACATGCGAGCTTTGGCCTATCAGAATAAAACCGATCAGATCATCGAAGTGGTGGCCAAATTTGAAGATGCCGGTTTCCGGCTAAGCACTTTTAATTGGTCAACCTACGTTCAGATGCTGGCAGCTTCCGACAAATTCAGCGATGTTGAAGAGGCTTTCCGAGCGTTCGAGCGTACTTTCATGCCCAACTTCCCCGACTGGAAGCGCCTCCAAGTTGGGCAAGGACTCAAGCCGTTGGGTGTGCCGTTCACCATCCAGCAGCTCGAAGATCCTCGGCACTTCCCTCCTCCTTCGGAAACTCTAGGCAAAGCCTCAAAATCGTACTGGAGCAACATTGATCCAGGTTTCATGCAACCCACCTACGTCTCGATGGTATACCTAGCTGCCGCGGTGGATCGCATTCGAGATCTCAGCATTCTGAAAGGCGGCAAAGAACTTGTGCAACTTCATTCCATCGCCCCCAAGACGATTGCGGAAATTGGCAGGATGCCTTATCTTCGTGATAAGTTCCAAGGTGTGCTACTTCGCCATCGCTCTCACCAGGCCGACAAAGACGGGCAGAAGCGACCGCGTAGGCAAACTGTGGCGGCAAGTGGTATTCTGGGCATTCGCCCTCGCAACCGACATTTGGGACGGACTCAACAAACGGAGGCACCAGCCTCCCCCACTTTGACATTGTCTGCTGACGCTGAAGCCGAGAGAACTCGCCAAGCTGTCTTTGGGCCCTCAGAGTCTGACACGCAGGAGGACATTTTCTCGGTGGAGGACCGGGCTGATCTCGAAGATGCCATCCGCGGCCGTCACACCAGACATGTATATCTCAAGAAGCGGAGGGCTGCTTCCAAGAAAGTTAAACAAGAGCGTGCACCTGCTGCTCAGAAACCAGAGGAGTTGATATCGGAGACTAAGCAAGGTGAATCCGAAGACGAGGCCCCAACTGAGGAGGCCGTTGAGCGCGCTCAGGACGCAGAGGAGACTCCTGAACCATTAGACGAGAAGACGCGATGATGTGTCTTCCGTGTGTATAGTGATTGTGTTTGTTATTTTAGCCTCTGTACATCATGTCTATATAGATCCCAATGTATTATATCTTCATTTTCCTGACTGAATCTTGAAAGACCTTTCACCCAGTTAACGAAGTATAGACAGTCATCACAAGTTCTAGATAACCAGGTACGGACAGAATATGTCTGCCTGAGGCCTCATTCCAATTATTTGCTGGTATTATATAAGCAAACGCGTGTCGCGTCAGGGGACGCGTTCCAATTTTGCCCGATCGGGCGACCGCGCACATCCCAACTTTCAAGCTTGTCTCCTCCTCCTCGACTCGCCATCCCCCACCGACCACATTGACCACCGCAACCATGGACGGAATTCAATTGCGAGATGAGGCCGCGCAAGATCGCGTGCGCGCTGCTATCGAATTCCTTGACCCTAGTAAGTTTGTCTCAAATGATGCTCTCACTGCAATTGATCTAACATGGTGGCTTTTTTTCTGCAATAGGTGATGAACGGGCTCGCAGGTTTGTTGACCCGAAATTGAACGAATTTTCCATCGCGAAGCCTAACTGAATGAAATAGTTATCGAGTCGATATTGTGGTGATGCTGAATCGGGGACTGCGACGTCTGACGGTGCGTGTGTTTTTTTCTCTCTCCCTTGAAATGGCGGAAGAAGACTGATGGTTGAATAGGTTAGCCTCGACGAAATCCGAGCACACAACCGCGAGCTTTCCGACGGGTAGGTTTGACATCTTTTGATATTGCAAAGATCAAGTTACTGATTTTCTTGTTTGATTAGGCTTTGCATGTCCCCATTCGATTACTCTCAAGCCTTTGACCACGCCCTGAAGGAGGTCGTAAAGCGGTTGCCCAACCGCCCCGAGAAGGAGAAGTTGGATGAAGTGGTATGCTTTTCTGGAATACCTCGAAGCATTTGGAATGAGACAGGGCTAATTGTATGCCTCTACAGAACTATTATTGCGCTTATATCGGAGCCTTTGGAGATTTTTCTTGCAACCCCCGCACTCTCGGTTCTTCGCACCTGAACCGCATGGTTTCCCTTGAGGGTATCGTGACAAAATGCTCCCTCGTCCGGCCAAAGGTGATTCAGAGTGTTCATTACAGCGAGAAGAAGGATCGTTTCTTGTCAAGGAAGTACCGCGACCAGACTATGACAGCGAGCGGTGCTACAAGTTTGAATGTTTACCCCCAGGAAGATGAAGATAAGAACCCCGTGAGTACATTTCCATGCGCCCAGCAGCGATAAGAACAAGCATCTCATTTATTTAGCTTATTACCGAGTACGGTTACTCCACCTATATGGACCACCAGTCGATTTCGATCCAAGAAATGCCCGAGCGAGCCCCGGCCGGTCAGCTACCTCGCAGTGTTGACGTTATTCTCGATGATGATCTTGTCGATAAGGCCAAGCCAGGAGACAGAATTCAGCTCGTCGGTATCTATCGCACACTCGGAAACCGAAACGCAAGCTCCGGATCCTCCACCTTCCGCACCATTGTCATGGCCAACAACATCATTCAACTTTCCTCCAAGGGCGGTTCTGGCATTGCGCAGGCCACCATCACGGATACTGATATTCGAAACATTAACAAGATTGCCAAGAAGAAGAATGTCTTCGAGTTGCTGTCTCAGTCGCTCGCTCCTAGTATTCACGGCCACGACTACATCAAGAAGGCCATTCTGCTGATGCTGCTCAGTGGTATGGAAAAGAACTTGGATAACGGTACTCATCTTCGTGGTGATATCAACATCCTCATGGTCGGCGATCCTTCCACGGCCAAGTCTCAACTGCTTCGATTCGTGTTGAACACTGCCCCTCTGGCTATCGCCACCACTGGTCGTGGTTCTTCTGGTGTCGGTTTGACCGCTGCCGTTACTTCCGATAAGGAGACTGGCGAGCGTCGCTTGGAGGCCGGTGCCATGGTCCTCGGTGACCGTGGTGTGGTCTGCATCGATGAGTTTGACAAGATGAGTGATATTGATCGTGTTGCCATTCACGAAGTCATGGAACAGCAGACCGTCACCATTGCCAAGGCTGGTATTCACACTAGTTTGAACGCCCGCTGCAGTGTGTTGGCTGCTGCCAATCCCATTTACGGCCAATACGACCCACACAAGGACCCTCACAAGAACATCGCTCTTCCCGATTCCCTTCTGTCCCGTTTCGATTTGCTCTTCGTTGTTACCGACGATATTGAGGATGCCAAGGACCGAACTGTTTCCGAGCATGTTCTCCGCATGCATCGTTACCGCCAGCCCGGCACTGAGGAGGGTGCTCCGGTTCGTGAACAGCTCAACCAAACCTTGGGCGTTGGTATTGAAGACCGTGTAGATGCCAACCAGCCTACGGAGGTGTTTGAGAAGTTCAACGTTATGCTCCACGGCGGTATGGTCCGCAACCGTGGAAAGAACGTGGAGATTATCAGCATCCCCTTCATCAAGAAGTACATTCAGTACGCCAAGTCCCGTGTCAAGCCTGTTTTGACTAAGGGCGCGGCCGACCACATTATTGCGGCATACTCTGCGCTGCGTAACGACGACCTTGCCAGCACTCAGCGTCGTACCTCTCCCATCACACCTCGTACCCTAGAGACTCTGATTCGTCTTTCTACCGCACACGCCAAGGCCCGTCTGTCCAGTCGTGTTGACGAGAAGGATGCCAAGCATGCAGAGGCCATTCTGCGCTTTGCTATGTTCAAGGAAATCCAGGAGGATGTGCGCCGCAAGCGCCGCAAGGTCACTTCCTTCGAGGAGTCGGATGACGAGAGCGAGCCAGAGCTTGATGACGATGACGATGACGACACTCCCTTCCGCGGCACATCAGCCGCTACCTCTGGACATGGCACTACAGCGAGAACTCGTGCCGCCGCCAGCAGCACTGCAGCTCCCGACGATGATCCCGATAGCCTCTACACGTCTAGCCCGCGCGCCTCGCGTCTACGGTCCAGTCAGACCAACCGTACTCAGACTCATACCGAGTCACAGATGTCGGTTGCTTCGTCGCACCCTGCATCACAGCTGGTGCAGTCTCAGACAGACGACTCGCAGTCGACTTCTGCCTCGGCGCAACCGCTTACTCCTGCCCGCATGGCTGTCTTCCGTCAGATCCTGGGTCCTCTCATGGGCAACAAGGTATTCAAGGACGGTGACATGTGTCATGTGGATGCGCTGATCGAAGCCGTCAACACTGCCGTGCGCGAGTCACCGAAACACGGTGCTGCGCACGTCTTCTCACGGCCCGAGGCCATCCAGGCTCTCAGCAAGATGAACGAGGAGAACCTGCTGATGTGAGTATACCCCTTCCCCTTGATAAATTTCACTGCGATCAGTTTACTAATACTGTATAGGTTCCTCGAGGACGATGAGAACGTCTACCGTATCTAATTTATGGTGCTATCTTTACCACGTGGTTTTCTACTGCGTAGTAACAGGTGGAACTCCGGGCCACCTTTGGCCCTACTCACGAGCATGTTTTCTGGTTGCTGCATTGGGATGATATCATCATGTTTGTCTTTATTTGGAGTACGGAGTTGATGCATGTGGAATTTGAGATAGGATTACTTTAGCAAGAACATGGGGAAGTTGAATGTGAACATATTGAACTAAGCAGCTATACCTGTCTACTAGTAGTCTTTCCATGAGATACTTCGCGCCATGGTGGGCCTTGCCCTTCGATTATTGTCAAACTAAAGTTTTTTCCCCTTCAATTGGAAGCAAATCAATCACGCCTTTGATTGTACGAGGAACAGTTGGATATCAAGGTGGTATACTGAAGAGGAAGCAACTCTCTATTGTTCATATCATTTATATACAAGTGTTTTTGGTCATTTGAAACAGCATTATCTCATCTCAACAACTCACCCGTCGTCAGACAAGAAGCTTAAAGCCGGGAGTGGTGAGCGAGCTTCATGTGGCGATTGACATCCTTATAGAGCAAGTAACGGAACTTGCCGGGGCCACCAGCGTAGCAGGCCTGCGGGCAGAAAGCGCGCAGCCACATGAAATCACCCGCCTCGACCTCGACCCAGTCCTGGTTCAGACGGTACACAGCCTTACCCTCCAGCACATAAAGTCCGTGCTCCATGACATGGGTCTCGGCGAAGGGGATAACACCGCCAGGCTCGAAAGTAACAATAGTGCAGTGCATATCGTGACGCAGATCAGAGGGGTCGACAAAACGGGTGGTTGCCCACGCACCGTTAGTGCCAGGCATCTCGGTGGGCTTGATATCCTTCTCGTTCAAGAAAAGCGGGTTAGGCGCATCGAGGCCCTCGACATATTCATACGCCTTGCGAACCCAGTGGAAACGGGCAGTCGCCGCACCAGCATTGCGCAGAGTCCAGCCGCTCTTGGGTGGGAGATAAGCGTATCCGCCTTCGGTGAGGGTGTGCGATTCACCAGCCAGCGTGATGGTCACTTCACCCTCGACCACGAAGATAACACCCTCGGCACCGTCGTCGAGTTCGGCACGGTCACTGCCACCGCCTGGTTGGACTTCCATAATGTATTGCGAGAAGGTCTCGGCGAAGCCGAGAGAGGACGGGCGATCACCCATAGTCGTGTCTGGTCCCAGAAGGGGAGGAAGCTCGTGACAATGTCGCTGAATGTGCCCTTGGGAATGACCGCGTAGGCCTCGGTGAACATGGCGCGGTCGGTGAGAAGCTGTGTTTGGGGTGGCAGGCCACCGGTGGGCGCATAGTAGGCGCCGATCTTCTTGTCGTTGCCCATGATGAGGGTTTGGTTGGGAGTGGAAATGTGTCGCGTGCGGGTATCTGGATGAGTTCCCTCTGTGTTCGATGGGATGGTGCTGGGTCAATTGAGTGTGTTTGACAGAGTTTGAACAGAGGGGAGACTGCGCGGGGTATTAAAAATTGAATTTGGCTGATAAGTTTGTCGCCGGTTTATCGGCGCCGCGGGGAATTTCCGGCGATGACCGAGTCATTTCGGGCCATCCCGATGGGCCTGCGGAGAGTCCGGGGTATCCCGAGAGGCACGTGAGCATTATGAAGAGATAAGGTAATATCAATTGAGCTATACAACTAATAATGGATCAATATATCATACTAACGACTTCCCCTTGACATTCACCAGATGAATATTCTTCGCAACTCCCTTGGCCTGCACCGTGTCAACCACACCGTTATCATCCCAAGAAAAGTCCACACTTCCACCCCCTCGTAGACGAAGGCCTCGAACACTACCACCAGCCCAACTCTTAGGAATAGCTGGACCGAGAACCACAGTGCGCCAAGTAGAATCGGAACTCGAGCTATCCAGAGGCAAATCCACAACAAGCATGCTGAGCACAGCACCAACATATCCGAAATTGGCATCGATCTGGAAAGGCCCTTTAGGTGTATCTCCACCGCTATACAACGACAGACCACTTTGACCAATATTCTGATCGATAGTCAAACGAAGCTCATAGTATGCTTGATCTGTGTTGTTGAGAAGGGCCCAACACGCAGATCGCCAGACCTTTTCCCATCCAGCATTGGAGTCTGAAATTCCAGGTCCGCGACTGGTGAGAGATGTATTGACAGCGTCCTGGATTGTAGCATTGGCATAGCCATGCTGATATGATGAAATGGTCCATCCTGGATACCAGCCAACCAAATGGGAGAGGTGGCGATGCTCGTCACCTTCCTTGTCGTACCCGTAGCTATCAGGTAACTTCCATTCCTTGATCTCTCCCCAAGAGCCAATGTGAAGGCCCTTATCGAGCTTCGATAGCTTGCTTTTCACCTCAGTGAAGAACTTTTGTTCGCTATCATGCGCTAACTGTCCAGCTTGGAGACTGGTTTCAAATACCTGGTAGATCAGCTGCTGCCAGTGGGTGCAACCAAAAGTGACGGGGCCATGCTCTGGTGATGTGCAGGGATTGACAACAAGAGAGCTGTCATTAGTGAATTGATCTGACTGGAGCTGGGATAGCCAGAACTTGGCAACACCTTTCAGCATTGGCCAGCCTTGTTTGCGGAGCCACTTGCTGTCACGGGTGTAGTCATAATGATCCCAAACATGCTGCATCATCCATGCCGGTGCTGCAGGATAGTCTGCTGAAGTTTGCCAAGTTTTCATTCTGGAAAATAATTTAGTAATTAGATCAACTGAGAACAGTCAGTGGCGCAGTATACATACCCTGTATGACCAAAGATATTCATCTCATTGTGCGTTACCCACCCATCCCCTCCATAAAGCAGCTGGGCGGTTTCTGCACCTCGAGGCATCCACGTTTGCTCCATGTAATTGAAAACAGATACCGTCAGATCTCCTAATCCGGTAGCCTCTGCACCCCACATGTTCATTTGCAGGTTGATGTTGGCATGATAGTCTGCACCCCACGCTGCACTCTGCGTCGAGCTCCAGATTCCTTGCAGATTCGGAGGCAGACTATTCTGTCGTGAGGATGAGATGAACAGATGCCTCCCATAATCGAACATCAGTTTCTCCAAGAAGGGATCACCCGCGATAGATTTGGCGCTATATCTTGTGATAAGCTCTGAGAATTCCACTTTAGATGAGCCTCGAGTGTCTGGCAAGTCCAAGATGAACGCATTTGCCAACGAACTGTAGTCGGCCACATGTTCAGCTCGCAGCTTCGACTCTGGGATTTTCTGAGCGGTATTGGTGAGCTGTTGAACTTTTTCTGCTGGATCGTCGCCTCGGAAAGTGAAGCCATTGGCTGCATTGCCTTTGGTAGCGTCGAAGTCTGTTCCGGCCGCTATAACCAGTGACAATGCTTTGCTGGAAGAGTTGATTCGTAGACGACCTGTCGACTTTTCACAGACACCCAGCAAGGAACTTTGTGCAATGGTGTCATATACCATCCCAAGTGGAGGTCCTTCTTGTGTGATTCCACGCAAGCGGGCGAACGAGGACCCGCAAGTTGTATTGTATAGGGATGCTGATTCCACAAGCTCATCAAACCAAACTGAGACATTTGACAGCGCGACGGGAGATATCAAGTGATAGACACAGACCTGATGGGGATAGCTGCAATAAATGGAAGTGGTGTAGATGCCATCTGCTGTTGAGTAACTGGTTGTGTGTATCCCACTGCGCAGATCTAAAGATCGATTGTATCCGGTCACAGCAGATACACCCTCGATATGAACAGTAAGATTGGCTAATGAGTGGTAGGAGCCATAACCACTTTCATCTCCATGTAGTCGGGTGTCATCTACAATAAATCAGCGATTATGCATATCTCATCGATGGAGGATTCTTACTTCCTGTTCCCTTTTTCCAGATCTCAGAGCGGATATCGTTCAAGATGTCAACCATGCTTGAATTTGGGTTTCCTCCACGGTATTCCTAGACATTGGAAATCAGTGTCTTAGCCAGGTAAACAAAGAGTGTCTTGAGACTAACATCAACTTGAAATGGTCCTCCACTCCAAAGATCATCGTAATTGAGGTTGAGTTTCTCAGTTCCCGCTTCCCCAAATGGCATCACTAAAGTAGATGAACGATGAGCATTTCACCATAACCCATGCCGGCTAATACGTCAGTCAATTTACCTCCAAGTTTTCCATTCCCAATAAGAAAAGCTTCATTGGTAGTATCCCAAGATGCTGGCTTTGACGACCACAGCGAAGCAGCCACAGCAAAGGTACTGCAACTCAATAAAAGGCTAACAAGCATGGTGACGAACTGTTCTCTAGAACACTTATTCATAAATTCCAGAAAGTCCATCCTCGCAGCATTTATAAACACTCATCTACTCGAATCCCCTCTCGGGTCAATTCACGAATTCGAACAAGATCGGCATTGTTTTCAGGTACCCTGGCAAGGTAAGGATCCCAGATCCCCGCACTGCAACCTTGTATGGCGGAAAATTAACCTTAGCAATCGGGTATTTCAGTACGTTGCATTGAGAAGGCTGGAGCTAAATCGAATGTCCATTATTGCCGACTATCGAAGTGGTATTTTCCCGGTGGCTAAATTATATTCTGAATGTATGCGGGGTATGAAGTGGAGTTGATGTGCCTAAGTTTCATCCCCTTTCATCGCAGTGAAAGGGTTCTTCAGTATGCCTCGTGAGACGAAGTAAAACAACATCCTTGGCTTAGGCAATGATCAACGTTTAATGGAGGTGGAGGTGTTAAAAGAGCTGAAGCTGAGCCATTCAAGAATCATGATTCTAGCTGCTGGATGTCAATTACATGCATGTATTCGAGTACTTTTACCCTTGGATCTCCTGTCTTATCCGCATACCGTTCATTCTGTTAGCGTCAATGGATGAGATTGTACAAGTTAGACGATCAAGGGAAACGGGTAAATCCAGGTTGTCTTAATTGGATTACCCTGAGAGAGGTGGTTGAAATGGCTAGAGAATCATCAAGTGTCTTCCAAATTGAAGAGACTGTTGACTACAGCTCGGCTGTCTAGTTTCAGTTGTCATGGGAGAGGATGAATAAACCATACGCTCAACAGCCTTAAAGCATATCTATGATGAAACATGGTATACCAGAGACGCTGAGAATATCACAGGTTGGAGAATCTCGAACCGACACCATAGACGATGGAGCAAAGGAAGAAATGGGGAAATAGTAGGAGAATGGCTAAAAAATATCATGATCTAAACTGCGGGAGTCGGGTCAGGTACAGAAGTAGGAATAGGCTCTTTATCCTTCTCCCCCATTGGCAATATACCAGAATCGTCCGACGAGAAAGATGGCGTGCGAACACCTTCCCTAATTTGAGCTTGCGTGAGAGGCGATAGCCCACGACGTAGTGATTTGGAACCTTTGCGCTTCCGTTGTTGAGGACTCGTTTCTGGGCCTGAGATCGACGGAGTGGTACTTCCGCGACGCGGACGGCCAGTTCCAGACGAGCGAGAGGGAGCTCGGTCCTCAACATCGATTGGGGTAGAGCTGCGCGAGGAGGTCCGAGAGTGAGATGATTCGGATCGGGTGTTGCGGCGACCAGAAGGTGCACGGTGTTCCTGATTGAGCTTTGATGAAACTGAAGGGGCATGCTGATGATGGTGGGCGCCAAACCGGAATCTGGGCTCCGACTCGAGAGGCTTGTGGAGGGTAGCTGACACCAGGCGGCGGCGCTGCGAGGCGCGCCAGCCGAATCCAAGTCGCCAAAACCAGCCGCCTTCAGCCTGAGCAAGCTGGCGCTCGCGCTCGCGCAGTTTGTGACGCAGCTGAGTTCGGCGCTCGTTCTCTTTCTCCCAGAAGTCGGTGCGATAGTCGTCCCAGTTCTCACGGAACTCGGGTGAGAACGATTTGGGTAGCAAAAGTAGGCGGATGTAGTCACCACCGGCACTGAGGTCTTCCTCTATTAGGCCAGACTCGCTATCACCGCCGTTATAGTATTGCTGGTAGTGCTGCCGACTACGCTGCTTATCGGAAAGGTGACGCTCGACGAGGTGGAAATTGCCTGATGGAGAAGGGAAGAATGGCGTGGAGAACGGGAACAGGAAGGAGACATAGGATAGCATCTCTTGCCACCATGGTCCGCGGATCACGATGATCTTGGTGTTCATAACGCGCAGGCCGCGGTTAGCGACTGCGAGCCATCGACGGGGCCAGCGAATTCCGCGCTCCCATTGACCTGTTCCCCAAACTAGCAGGGCCGTCACTACCCCACCGAGAAGAGCGACTTTCTCTCCCATTTCAACCACCCAATATACCGAGCCACCGACACCGCGTCCATCCTCGCGGGGACGCAGGAACAATGCATATGCGAAGTAGGCGATCCAAGCTGCAAGGAGCAGCAGGAAGAAGGTGTTTTGGCGGCGACGCTCGCGCAGGGCGAGGTATTGCGCACGAAGTGAAGCTTCAAGAATCAATAGATTCAGATAGATCTGAGGTGGAGAGGAAGGTAGAGTGGCTAGAGGATCTGGTGTTGAGGGTCTTTGCGGAGACGAGGAACCTGAAGTTGTTGTTGGTGGTCGGGTGGGATTCA
The DNA here is from genome assembly GCF_028828155.1 of Penicillium subrubescens. Taxonomy (NCBI): domain Eukaryota; kingdom Fungi; phylum Ascomycota; class Eurotiomycetes; order Eurotiales; family Aspergillaceae; genus Penicillium; species Penicillium subrubescens. The sequence continues at coordinate 2,766,641 of NW_026643151.1, read as the reverse complement.
ACGGCTCTGGCGTGGGCGCGCGGGCTGCGGACACCGGAGCGCCCTTGACGAGCTGGTCCAAGGATGAAGTCATGGTAATTTTCGCAATTTATAGGAACATATGCGACCACCCAAATCAACGGCCGTGGAGGCCCAGTACGGTGGTCATCGCGGGTTGAGAAGTAGAAGGAGGAGGACGAGGAGCAAGAAGGAGAAGATCGGAAGGGGAGAAGAGATGCAGATCGCGGCGACATCATCGCCCTTCCGCCTTTCCCACTTTTCTAGTTCGTATACTCTTTTCTTGCTTTTCTTCGACTTCATCGACTTGGTTCGCTTTGGATATACTTTTGATTGAAACACGATCTACTGAAGGGGGCCTAATATTTAGTCTTTCCCCTTCGGTCTCCTTCCGTCGGCTCTTTATTCTCCCCGACTCCTGCGGTCTCAACGTGTATGCGCCTCGTTGCCTGTCGGGGTTAAGCGGCGTGGCCGATTTGTCTCCGGCTCGACTTCTCCAGCCCTCAAAACAGCCCATGACCCTCGCATCTCAACTTCTTCCAGCGACAGAAACCGTCTGTCAGTTTGGCTTACGCCCAGCCAATTCTTTGCCCTCTATACTTCTTCCAGTCTCGCGGGTTTGGGCAAATCCTGCGCACCCGGTTGCATTTGCCACCTACTCTCTCCGACACCGCCAGTACTCCTCCATGGCCTCGGAGTCTTTGAATCCATCTCAAGAGGAATCGCGTGAACATAGAAGGCGCTCATCGCCAATGCAAGGTCAAGAGGGAACTCCGTACGCTGCTCGCGCAGCTGCTGGCGCGGCGGCGGCCAGCAACTCGTTCTTTCCGTTGGGGTATCGCGAAGGTTTCAGTCAATGGGTAGGCTACCAGGGTCGCAGTAACGCGCAACACCATTGAACGAACTGCTAATATCTTCATTTTCCACCAGTGGGCTCGCTTACCTGCTGCTGCGGCTGAGCACAAGGTCCTATCCTACCTGCCCTATCTTCATCACGAGCCCCCAACCCACCTTCAGACCGGTAGTACGGCGAGTTTCCCCAACGGTTCCACGCCAGATAGTCTGCAGTCCGCAGACCACAAGCAGCAAGGACAGATCTCCACCAACTCCCTGAACGACCCTTATGGTCCCCGCCGATGGAGCTCAAGCATGGTGGAGCTGTCCGGAAAGGACCGGGCGCTCAACGAATTCTCGGTAGAGCGAGTAGGCGAGGAAGCCGACCAACATTTGGTGATGCTTCATGGCTACGGCGCCGGTCTAGGCTTCTTTTACAAGAACTTCGAGCCACTGAGTCGGCTGAGAGGATGGCAGCTCCATGCCTTGGATATGCTGGGCATGGGCCGTAGTACACGGCCGCCATTTAAGATCAAAGCCAAAGAAAGAGAAGAGGCGATCCGTGAAGCGGAGGCATGGTTCGTTGATGCGCTGGAGGAATGGCGCATCAAGCGCAAAATTGATCGGTTTACCTTGCTCGGTCACAGTCTCGGCGGCTACATGGCAGTCGCTTACGCTCTGAAGTATCCTGGCCACTTGAATAAGCTCATCCTAGCATCCCCTGTGGGTATCCCCGAGGACCCATATGCGATGACGGCGGATGTACCCGAGCCATCGGAATCCACACTTGCCAACGAGCTCACCCAGGACGAGCAGGATATCACCTCATCCGCTGCAGTTCCAGGATCTGCTTCAAAGACCGTTGACGGTAGCTTCATCACCGGCCGCAACCCTGAGCCGGGTGATGAACCTAACCGCCCACCACGCCGAAACATGCCCAAGTGGTTCACTTACCTGTGGGACGCAAATATCTCTCCCTTCAGTTTGGTCCGATGGACCGGTCCTCTTGGCCCGCGGATCGTGTCTGGCTGGACCTCGCGCCGATTTTCCCATCTCCCAGCTGACGAAGCCAAGGCGCTTCACGACTACTCATACTCGATCTTCAGCCAACGCGGTAGTGGCGAGTATGCCCTTGCATACATTCTTGCCCCAGGCGCCTTTGCCCGCAGCCCTCTCATCCGCCGCATCCACGGTGTTGGACGCCAGATGATTAGCGCTGAGAACAGCCCACTGCCCAACCCTACCGCGGCAGCTTCTTCTTGCTCTATTTTCTCCAAGTCGTCAGCCAACTCTGCAGTTCCTGAAACTTCCCCAGCGGAAGACTCCACTTCAACTCCATCTGAAGCACCAGCTCCCAGTCGTGAGAATGGTCTTCCGGTCGTCTTCATGTATGGTGACCATGATTGGATGGATGTCACTGGTGGCCACGCTGCCGCTGTCCGCCTTGAAGAAGAGAAGCAGCGAGTCCTGGCAAGTGCCACACCAGAAGAACGACAGAAAGACCAGGGCTCGTCCAAGGTTGTCGTCATCAGTCGAGCTGGACACCACCTCTACCTTGACGGATGGAAAGAGTTTAACAAGGTCGTCCTGGCCGAGATGGAAGAGGTTAGTCAACGGGAAAGAGCGGCGTGAGCATATCGTTTTCAAAAGAGTGCGTCGTCCACGAGTAACGGACCATGAATATCTGTTGGAGCTTGATAGCGTGATTTGCAAGCTGGCGTGGGTACTCTGTTTTTTCCTTCCTCTTGTTGGAGTTTTGTGGATTTGTCCTTTCGGGATGGGTTTCTGTTTCTGTTTTTCTGCTACAGAACCACTCATTCCCCGTAATATATTCTATTAGACATAGATTTGTGAACACAGATCCCACACTGTCTTTGTACTTATGTTCAATTTCAATTGATGCCAGTATATACAATGCTATGCAATTGGAAATTTCATCGAATGGTGCTTCTGACCTTGTCAAGCATCACCAGTATGTTCACCAATAGTGCTCACCCTCGAATGAGGACCGGCAATACTCCGTCTCCGATGTCTCACACTAGTAGGATAATGAGCCATCAGCCGCGTGAACCCCAGAGACGAAGCATCCCGATCCTCATTCGACACACCCGTCCCCGGAGTCGTAGACCCACTCCGGCTAGGCGTGTCTATCGCCGAAAGTGGAGGCATATAATGACTCCCATTGCCCGGCCGCTGCAGAGCAAAGTACCCACCACTTCCTGATCCGAAACTTCCACCACTGCCCCCGAGGAAGCCAGAGCTTGCGGCGTCTGCGGAGCTGGAGAGATAGGCATTTGAGTGATTTGTACCACTGGGCAGCATGCGTGTGGATTGGCGTGTTTGTGTGGGTGAGTAGGGTTGTGGAGTCATGAATGGTGCGACTCGAGAGGCGGAGGGTGATAGTGCACGATTCGTGTGATCTGGCCGAGTTGAGAGTGCAATGGAGAGACCACCGCCTGTGCGGCGTTCGAAGGTTGTAAGTGCTGAGGTTGTGTGAGAGCGGTGGTGATGTCGCGGGCCAGGGCGATGTTGGGAATTTGTGTTTTGGAATCGGGAAGTTGAAGAAGCTAATGCTTGGAAGGAGCCTCCATTGCGAGGATCGATGAAATCCCCGTTAGTCGGACTATGCCCATTAGAAGGTGCATTAGACCCAGCCCCTAGTGTTACAACTTGTGATGGTAGTTCCAGGCGATAGTTCAATGATAGCCATGCAAGTTCATCAGCGTCGACATCACGCTCTAGTTCGACCTCGCCGTTGACACTATGTGCAGATGAAGATGATGGGGAGCTGAATGGCTTTTCTTGTGCTGAATGAGAGGTTCGAGGTCTTGAAACTTGTGATGGATTCCGATATGAGCGCCAACCTCCCACGCCTTCAAAGTCTCGTCGCTCATCGCCGCTGACTGGTAGACCCAGGAACGGCATGGTTGGCAAGTGATGCGCCTCGATCATACTCCGAGCATAATTTTTCTTCCCATGCCTCGTGGGTTCATCATAGATCCCGGTGAACGACCCGGACAAGAGGGAGTCATCATTGTTCTTTCGAGATTGAATCAGGCCATGCGCCGAATTACGCCTCGAATTCCCAGCAGCAGGCGTCACGGGCTCAGAGGCCGCAAATGGCAAAAATGACAAACTCGAAGTTGGAAGCGTAAAGAAACTGACGACAAGACCATATCCCACTTCCAAGTAGACCACGGAAAATTGCACAAGCAAAGTGATCAACGCTAGAGTGATGGTAATCCAGGCTGATATAACCAGTGGAATGGAGACCAGCCCCAGTATCGGCAGCGACACCAGCAGGTTGAAAACGGCGCCCATAAAGGTCATTGAGCGCCTCAGAGAGGTTAATATTCCCTCAAAGGAGGAGGAAGAGAAACTCGGTCCCCCGAGGTATTGGAGGACCTTGTTTTTGTTTTAATTGTTTCTTTCTCTGAGACGAGAGACATTGCGGAGAAAATGCATGTGACAGCCCACTTACATCATCCAGGTTCGGCCGGGCTAATGACTTAGGTACTCATAAGAAGCTCCCCACTTGTGCCTTCTCTTCTCTCAGCTCACCATGTCCATAGCCCAGGACCTCTCTCAAAATGTCGATGCATTCCCCTGGGATCTGGGCGTCTACGATGCGCACTGTCATCCGACCGATACGATGGCCTCGATCGCCAATATCCCCGCCATGAAGGCCACGGCCCTGACTATTATGGCAACGCGGGGCGAAGACCAAGAGCTGGTTCAACAAACGACGGAGTCTCTCAATGGCGATAAAGAAGTCATCAGGGAAGATAGAATAGTTCCAGCTTTTGGCTGGCACCCATGGTTTTCACACCAGATCCTGGATGACACACAATCAGACACCCCGCAACAGAGAGATGCGCATTACACAGCCGTCCTAACACCGTCTCCATCCGAAGATTCTGAATTTATAAAGCGCCTCCCACAACCGAAATTGCTTTCCACGCTGATAGCCGAGACCCGAGACCGATTGCAGCAGTTTCCAAACGCTCTCGTCGGCGAGGTGGGGTTGGACAAATCATTCCGATTGCCTGGGGCCTGGACACAAGCAGATCTTGATAATCGCGACGAAGAAATTACCCCAGGATCGCGGGAAGGCCGTCGTCTGTCCCCATACAAAGTCAAAATAGATCACCAGCGATTAGTATTGAAAGCTCAACTGCAGCTCGCAGGTGAAATGCAGCGTGCCGTCTCAGTGCATAGCGTACAATCGCATGGAGCAGTCTTCGAAGTGCTCAAGGAATTATGGAAAGGACATGAACGGGTAGTATTGTCTCGACGGGAAAGGGAAAAGCTACAAGACGCTGAAGGCGCACTGTCCGACGATGAAGATGAAGACGAAGATGCACAAGAGAACCATCAGACCACGAACAATAAGAGTAAGCTGCTAAATACCCAGCCGCCACTCCCATTCCCTCCACGAATCTGTATGCACTCCTACTCTGGACCTATCGAACCAATTCGGCAGTTTCTGCACAAGTCCAACCCGTCGGACGTCTACTTCTCCTTTTCGGCGATCATCAACTTCAGCGGGCTATCGGCGCGGAAAGTCTCTGATGTGATCAAGGCGTTGCCCGCAGAGCGCATCTTGATCGAAAGTGATCTTCATACCGCTGGGCCGCAGATGGATCAGCTACTCGAAGATGCGGCGCGGCAGATCTCCGAAGTGCGCGGATGGGCACTGCGAGAAGGTGTGCAGCAGCTCGCGGAGAATTGGAGGCGGTTCGTCTTTGGATGAGATAACGACTATCACGCCTGGTCTTGTGCACCCGTACTCATGCACCTCCGATGTTGCGCATGTTTGGAGCGCTTCCTATAGCAGTATACAGTGTAATGTAAATGCGCGACATACTCGCTTTGGCAGAATAAATAGATAGCTCAAGTTGAACAAATGTGAATAAAAGTCTATATCCGATATCAGACTTGTAAAGATCCGTGCAATTATATAACATGGTGTGTCTCTATCGGAACGTATATGAGGGTGAAGGGTGGTATGTGATCGTTTTCGACATGGTATCGTGGGAAGCTTTTTAGAAACATCTCGTAGAAAGTGCCCTGCATATCTCGTCTCGTCGTAAGGCCACAGAGTTGTAGTGGAAAGGAAAATGGTCGAAAATAAAGGTTCGAGCTGACCCCGAAGCTCGAGGAGGATTGAGGGTTGCGAGGAATGGAGGGAAGGAGAAAGGTTGTGTATGTACAGCAATGGAATGGCACTAGCCACCGGGGATCCAGCCGCCATCTTGCATGAGATCTGTCATGGGTGTATCTTGCCAATAGATCTGGCGCCATTCGTCCTCTAGTTCCATGAGACCTTCCATCGCCATGGGGACGGGTAGATCGGAGTCCGTGAAGGAGAAGAGCTGGCGCCAGTCTGGGTAGTCCCGAGATTGATCTATCTGGTCGACCTGCATGGCGGTCGAATAGGGGTCGTTGCGTTCCAAGGGGCCCACGTTGAGTCTGAGCGGTGCTGTGATCCAGTTCTCGAAGCCTGGGTTTGCCTGCGGCGACATGGTAGTCTGGTGCGAAAGCGTGGAGTCGGGGGTAGGGACGCCATAGGACATTGGCCGTGGGGTGTGCATCGTTGTTGGAGGGGCGGGAGACGTGACTTGCAAAGCCTTGATGGGAGGTGGAGGCGGGGGTTGGGGCTGCGGGGCAGCGTATGGCTTGTGTCCGCCAGTGGTTGCCAAACGGAGGTCCTCTTGGAGACGCTTGGAGTCCTCGAAGAGACGTAGGATTGTGCCTGCGTGGACCCAATATGCGGCCAGCTCGCGCAGAGAATAGGACGCCGAATCGAAGCGCCGTAGAGCGTTGATCGCAAGGACTGGATTGGAAAATCGGAGCTCCACCCGGACTTGAATCATGGCCGTGAACAGAGTGTGAACGCCGGTGTACCAGAGGAACTTCAGGCGATCATTAAGCCTCAGCTCTTCAAAGATAGATGCAATGACTCCAGCAGCAGCACTGCAAATCTCCGCATCGTGTGGACCGTAATCATCCGAATATGCTGATGCTCTTGGATGCGGACGATGCAACAGGATAAGGAAATTGTTATAAGTCAAGTGAAGCATAGTTGACCACGGGTCCATGTCGGATGCTCGAAGGCGCAGATTATCGGGAAGCTTGAGAGACCAATTGGCGAGTGACTCATCAGCTTCTTGGAGAACCGCCTTTCGCCTTTCATCTGTGGCACGAAGTCCAAACCGATCTCTGATCAAATATGAGATCATAGTGCAAAGCTCAGTGAAATGAATCACAAAGTCGGATTGCACCCGAGGTCCGCAGTTTTCGAAATCGGCCAGTGTTAATGGCGAGACGTCTGAATCGTCCAGATTTCTAATGTTTCTGTTAGCATCCACAATATTCGACCAAGTCCCAGAATCACATACATGGCTTGAGGGCGACCGTATGACAGAGAGACCATCACGTCAAATTGAACCATGATGAACCAGACTCGTCTCCACATTCGTCGATCGCGGGTAACAAAGCTGCTGGATACTGGATTTCGATGCATTCCAAGCCCGGTGGCAATTCGTGCAGCCACGCCGACCCAGAAGTGAGCATCTGCGGCAACATCATCGTCGGCGCTGTCCGAGTGCCAAGTCAAGAGTAATGCTGCTTGAACGAGGATATCTCGATTCCGCTCGATGCGATTGTCAAAGAGATATTTCGTACGGCGGAAGAAGATCTCTTTCAACGTATCCCGCTCTGCCTTTGGACGAGACACGTGCGTGCCAACTAGGAGAATCGCTTGGAGCAACAAGATTGGCGGAGGGTCTGCAGGGTCCCGATTCCTGTACTGCGTCATAAACAAGTCCTCGTCGACGATTGGGTACCCCGGATTAACGTAGGTGAAGTATGCCTGCACTAGCTCATCCGCTAGCGCGGGCTCGGGTAGTGTAAGCGCATCCATCAGTAACTGGTCATGACCAGTCTTCATTTGTCGCCGTGGGATCTCGTTGCTAGCGAAGTGGTATACATTGTCGTCCCGATCTCGTTGCTGGCGGATCAAGAACGACATATTGGAGTGTTCATGACCAACGTAGAATGCGCGTACACCTCTCTGGATCTCTCGTCGGCCGGATTCTTCCTCATCGATGAGTTTCACGAGGTGCTGCTCCATCTCCGTGTGGGCTTCGTGGGCGTGCGATAAGTCGTGCGGCCCGAATGTGTCGGGCCCGGAATTTGGTTGATGTTCATGTTGTTGATTGCTCGCTATGGATATAGCTCCAGGTCCACTTGGGAAAGCAGTAGGAAAACTAGGCGGCATTGGTGTCCCCGCTGTCGTCGGCGGGTTGGCGACATGTTCTGAAGTCGGCAGAGGCCGAGATCGGATCGGAACGGGATCGAGGATCGACCGCACCGCAAGACGCTTTTTCTTCTCATGAATGCGACAGTCGGCCTTTCCAGAGGTGCGACAGTTTGTACAAGGTAATCCGACGACACGGGCATCACAGCGAACCTTGCGCCGATGACAATGAACGCAAGCAGCCGAGCCTAAAAGATTTCGAGTCGCCTGGTCAGCAAACGTGATCGAGTCTCCGAGGGTTGGATTGGAGATCTGATTCCGACTAATAGTGGAATTTTCCATGACAGTATTGGGATTTTGATAGCAATAGTGTTGACCCGGCAAAAAGACGTTCGTCAAGTGCTTACCCTGTTTGCGCTTGCTCACCCCGTCGCCCGCGAGCGGCGAGGAGGCGTTATCGTTGGCGGTAGACATGGCAGAAGGACCATCGACATCATTCCATGTGCAGATTGGCCACCGCTCTGCATTATTTTGTGAGCAATTTCTCCCCAGCACCTTCAGGGCATCATGAAGAATACAGGCGATTGCCGAGGGTAAAAAGACAATCAATGCGACTGTGAAGCGAAAAAAGTCGGGAAGTTGAGGACTGCGGGATCGGGTCCGGTGGAGTCTCACGTGGTGCGGAGAAGGGCGCCGATTATGTAACTAAAATGGTGGGATACGGTGAAAAAGACTCAACAACACAAGAGATAAGAGTCGGAAAGCATGGGAGATATTCGGGAAAAGCTGGTCAAGTACCGATAAGTCCCCCAAAGCTACAGTCAAAGCGCCCTTGGCACTGGAATGGCCTACAAAACGCAGCCGGTTGTAAGCCGGTCGAGGTGGCGTTGATAGAGCTTATCAGAACGGACGAAGTATTTCTCGCGAGCGGTCGTCTTCTATCGAGATCAATGAAAGGACCCATGATTTGAAGGGCCAACGAGGATAGATACAGAGGGTTTCTTGATTCCTTTATCCACCGAACTACCATAACAACTCCAACAGTAAAAGACGGCGAGTATCCCTAAATGATCAGGTCCAGCTTGCCGCGAAAGCACGAAAAAACAAGATGATTGGAATAGGTCCACTTCTGTCGTGTCGAATGTATCCTTATCACTCCATCAAACCCCCAAGTACACCCAAAGCATTGCCGGCCAGGTGATTGACAAAAGAGAGATCAGTAGAAGTAACCAATAGGACACCAGAGAGAGAAACCCAGGACGCCTACACGCCTCACGCTTCCATCTATCGAATCCAAACCGACGATGGACTTGGTGGAAAACTTCTGCCAAAGGCTTGAAAATCACCAGTGGCATATAGTGGCCAATGCCTTTAATAATACCAACTCTCCCAGGGAAGGGGAAGGCGAAGGGTATGCCACTAGTAAGACTCTCCGCCAGCACCGTTGTGCGGTTGACCAACCATAGCCGGATATCCGTATGCGGCTGCATCTTGATCCGCTGGATCCAAATTGGGGTTCAAAATACTGTTTGCGCCCTCGGCACCCTCTGGGAATCCAGCAGGACGAGCTTGACCAGCTCCGCCAACGGGGCCACCAGCACCATATCCACTGCTGCTGGGGCGGCCCTGGTTTTCGCCTCGGGCAGATTGAGTCTTTCAGACGATTAGCATAACATAACTGACTGACGTATCAGATTGAACTCACCTCGCGGTACTTGGAGAGGTAGATCTTCAGGGCTTCGGCATAGTTCTCAAATCCAAGAGAAGTCATGGCGAACAGGATATCCTCGCCGTTGACGGTCTTGCGCTTCTCCTGCTGGCACTTTTCGGATGCTAATGCGGCGTGTTAGTCATATGTTGCACCCCAGAAGTAAAAAGAAAGGCGCCTGGTCTCACCCTCACTAGTGATAAACGAGATGAACTCGCTCACACACTCTTGCATGCATTCTTTGGCTTCTTTGGCGATCTTAGCATTTTCAGGGAGAGCGAGCTTCATGATTCGGGCAACTTTGAGACTCGAAAATTAGCACATGCATGATCTCCAAGGATGTTTTGTCATTTAGTCATTCGTGGGTGATAAAAGAAAGGATGAGATTGCAGGAACAGAAGTGGACAAGATCGATGTTTCTGGGAGGTCTGCAATCGAGTCATGTTGATTCAAAACCACAGAGAACCAGTCGAAAGGGGACATTGTAATAGCGCTTTCCAACATGTATGGTAGATCAAGGCGGGGAAAGGAAAGAGTGAATGGCAATGGTCCGCCATCAGCAGTCAGGTACGCGCAAATCAAAACGAACGACAACCTGCAAGGAGACGCAACTAACCATTTGCAATCGGAAGCCACCGATCTTGTTCCTTCACCTCAAACTCGCCCTGACCCTGTGCCTGAGCATCTTGCTGGTCTTTGTCCATTTGCTCTTGCTCTTCGCCGGATTGCGCCCCGGGCTCTTCATGCTCCTTGGGGGAGTGCGACTGTGATTCGGACATGATTATGAGCAGTTTAAGATGCACGCGGATCCTTTGGGCGTCGAGCTTTGTTGTTCGCTCTGCTGGCAAACGACCACGTCAGTTCGGTTAATTGATGGCGCAACCACGGATTCCGAGACAGCCCAAGCCGGGTCGGATGAAGAAAGAACTGTATTGGCTGGGTACAAACCGCTTCACAGTAGCCTCAGGGAGGAGGATGTCAGCCGAGCGGGGGATTTGCCAATAATGCGCGAAAGCCGACTGTACTTGCGACGCGCGCGCAATGACACCCGATTAGCGTGACCGAAACGGGGATAGACCAGATGCGGATTGAGAGGAGTGTAGTGATGGAAGCGCGATCGCGTCGCACAGGCAACTGCAGTGCGATTGCCAATTATGCGCGCTTCACACGTTTGAGGGGGGGGGCGGGGGGTTAGGGAGCAGGGACACCTCGTGAGCGCCGAGCTGGAGGAGATGATGGTGACGCGGGATGCGACGCGGGATGAGTCGCAGGTGGGTCAAGGGCTTGGGAAAGGAGTTGAGCCCAACCAAACTCACGTCGTGCAGGGCCGGGGCTGTAAGGGTAGAGCTAACCTTTGGGATAAAGGATACAGGTATCGTGGTGTAATCAGGTATACTTTCTGATTATCCCGATTCGTCTGTACAAGGGTCAGGGCGGGCGCTGGTGGTTGGGAGAAGAGGGTCCCCAGTTCATCCAGAGAGCGAATTGGCGAACCAGAATTGCCCCCGAACGAGCGCGCCGGTTGGCTACTTACCCAAGTAGATATTGAGCAGGGAGATATAACTGTATCAAAGACCACAACAGCCACCGATCAGGATTTGCACAGTCAATATAGCAGGATTTTAGATTCCGCGGATTGAGGAGGATGAAGCTGGACAATGACAATGACAAAGAGTCGAAGAGGGGAGCCCGCCAGCCGTCGCAAGTAGCATCCGATCATGGCCGCCTCAGGCGACAAGGCATAGATTTCAGGCATTACTTACTACAGTACCGGTTTTTACGCCTATCCTATCCTGATCAACCACCAAGATGGATCAGATTGTGTAACTAGTGATACAGCAGGTACCACTTCTTCTCGACCATATTATATCGAATTCTAACTACATCATTCAATTTGGACTCAAGGTTAGTCTACATCATGGCCTAAAAGAGCACTACTAAGCGGTGTAGATTAGCTGCCTGAGCGTTGGGTGCTTAATGCCTGACAAACCAGGTTGGCTTGGGAGTCAGGCACCCAGGCTTGCATGAAGGATGCAAAAGCAATGAGCATTACAATGAAATGATGATTTGGCATAATCCATGTTCCTGGTCTAGATGTTGTAATCCGATATATTAATTCAGTGTTGCATGAACAGTGACATCAGGGGCACTGATACCAAGTGTAATGTCCCACAATCAACCTTGCCGATAGCCAAGCAATTCATCCATCAAACGATTTACACTAGTGGCTTTGGTTCTGAGTTTGCAAGTCATTAAGATTTGATATCAATCATGCTAGGCTCTCTAGTTTTCGTGCCATTCCCACAAACGCCAGTAATCTCCTGCTCCTGCTCATGCACGCAGACGTACAACTATAGGGAAAGGCCGGGTATCCAAATGTACAACCAAGACATATTTCCTTCAAGGCTGCACAACCTGAATGTTGTTCTTCTTCTGTAAGAGGAAGAATGGTCAATATCACTGGTCTAGATATGAATGCCCTCGTACTCAAGGAATACCCTTGGCAAGTGCACCCGCTGATAGATTCGACATGGACTCACCTTCCAGCTATCCAACTCCGTCTGCTTCGACTTGTATTGCTTCAGCATATCCTCCAGCACCTGCTTCAGGCCATCCGAGTTTGTCTTAAGTGTGGGCAGAACATCCTTCACTGTACGCTCGACCAGAACACCGTTGACCATGCGGAAGCATTTGCGGTCTTGGGGAAGAGGATCCAATGTCTCGATCACGAGTCTGTATCAATTCAAATAGAATCAGCATTTGCAGTGTTCAATGGCGTTCCTCCATCTTTGCCCCTAGAGGCAGGTCCGACCACATTGTATCCTATCTGGCCCCGTAGGTAACGCGACTGCGGCGAGAAATTCCGATAGACTCACTTGTGCTCCTCCGCCTCCTGTTCGATGTCGCCGATCTTCTGCGCTAGTTGTTGAAGGGTGTTCTTGAAGTTGGTGTACTGGAGCTGTAGCTCTATTGTGGGAGAAGTGTGTCAGCTATCGCGTAGATACTTCGGAATAGGGGCCTGAATATGGCTCACCCTGCTGCTTCTTCGGGTCTACTTGTTGTTGGCTGGACATTGTGACGGTTGTGCTGACTTGGGGCAGGGAGACACAGGAAGCTCAAAAGTCGAGATGACGATGCGGGGCGCCTGCTGCTTAATCTTCCGCGGGCTCGGCAGTAGCGATTGACTTTCTCCCACCCGACTACGCGATTACACAAAAATGAAATTTTGTTTCGTCATCTTTTGAGTCTAATTGCTGAGAAAGAACCTATACATTATTCCTTAATTTTAGAACTAGGCATGTCAACGATCTCGTGGTGATCTACATGCAAAGTGATCTAATCACGTGACTGATAAGCATTTGTTTGATCTGTTTGTCTCAGAATTCCACGATCTCGAGATACGTCGCGAAGAGTCAAGCTCTCAACAGGATCGCCCGAACGACTCAAGCCCTGCTGTGTTGACCTACAACTCAGGTCAATACCTTTCATTATGGATCGCAACGGGGCAGCCCATAGCTTGCCGCCAGCCAAGCGACAGAGAACGGGTCACTTTCAACATGACCAAGATCAGATGTGGCATCGAGAACAACTTGTGAAATCGGGCCTTGCACAGCAAACTGGAGTTCAACATGCGCACAACCTCGCCGAAGACCAAGAGGATACCCGAGTACATCTGAGTGTCCACGAACTTCGACCTCCCTTCCTCGATGGCCGCACGATCTTCACCACGCAGCTGGACCCGATTTCCGCCATTCGAGACCCCCAGAGTGATATGGCTGTGTTCAGTCGAAAGGGAAGCAAAGTGGTACGGGAACGTCGACAGCAGCGGGAGCGGCAAAGGCAGGCGCAGGATGCGACGACGATGGCGGGTACTACACTGGGAAATCTTATGGGTGTCAAAGAGGAGGAGGAAGGTGACAGTGCGGTGGCTGCGCCAGTTGAGGAGGTCTACAAGCGCGGAGGAAACAAGTTTGCAAAGCATCTCAAGAAGGACGAAGGTGGCTCCAGCTTGTTTAGCAAAAGCAAGACTTTGCGCGAACAGAGAGAATATCTTCCTGCCTTTGCGGTCCGTGAAGATCTCCTGCGAGTGATTCGGGATAATCAAGTCATTGTGGTTGTGGGTGAAACTGGCTCTGGCAAAACGACGCAGTTGACTCAGTTTCTCTATGAAGACGGCTACTCGAAGCTTGGTATGATTGGATGCACGCAGCCTCGTCGTGTGGCAGCCATGAGTGTCGCGAAGCGTGTCAGTGAAGAGATGGAAGTGGACCTCGGTGATCTCGTCGGATATGCTATTCGTTTCGAGGATTGTACCAGCGATAAGACTGTGATCAAATGTGAGTTGAAATTTCTTATCTTTTCGGTGGGCTATAAGCATAGTTACTAACATGCGCTGCTACAGACATGACGGACGGTGTCCTTCTCCGAGAGTCTTTGGCTCAGGCTGATTTGGATAAATACTCGTGCATTATCATGGATGAAGCGCACGAGAGAGGTCTGAACACGGATGTCTTGATGGGTCTTCTCAAAAAGGTTCTCGCTCGACGAAGAGACCTCAAATTGATTGTCACATCGGCCACGATGAACTCAGAACGCTTTTCGCGCTTTTTCGGTGGAGCGCCGGAGTTCATCATTCCTGGCAGAACATTCCCAGTGGACCTCCACTTTTCCAGGTCCCCCTGTGAAGATTATGTCGACAGTGCGGTTAAGCAGGTCTTGACCATCCATGTCTCGCAAGGCCCCGGCGATATTCTTGTTTTTATGACTGGACAAGAAGATATTGAAGCAACTTGCGAACTCATTGATGAGCGGTTGAATCTGCTCAACGATCCACCAAAACTCAGTATACTGCCTATTTACAGTCAATTGCCGGCAGAGCAACAGGCCAAGGTCTTCGAAAGGGCAGACAAGGGTGTTCGCAAGGTCATTGTGGCCACCAACATTGCTGAAACCAGTTTGACTATCGACGGAATTATGTACGTCGTGGATCCTGGATACTCCAAGCTCAAGACGTACAACCCCAAGATGGGCATGGACAGTCTTCAAATTACCCCGATCTCCCAAGCCAATGCCAATCAGCGATCTGGTCGTGCTGGAAGAACTGGTCCTGGAAAGGCTTATCGCTTATACACGGAAGCGGCATTTAAGAATGAGCTGTACATGCAGACGATCCCGGAAATTCAGCGCACAAGTCTTGCCAACACAGTGTTGCTGCTGAAGTCCCTTGGCGTGAAAGATCTTCTCGAATTCGACTTTATGGATCCGCCCTCGCAAGAGGTCATGTCCACGTCCCTTTTCGAACTTTGGGCCCTTGGAGCTCTAGACAATCTGGGTGAACTGACCCAACTAGGCCGCCGCATGACGCCTTTCCCGGCTGACCCGGCGCTTGCCAAGCTAATCATTATGGCCTCTGAGGTGTATGGCTGCAGTGAGGAGATGCTCACCATTGTGTCTATGCTCACCGTCCCCCACGTCTTCTATCGCCCCAGGGAGCGCGAGGAGGAGGCCGATTCTGCTCATGAAAAGTTCTACGTTCACGAATCGGACCATCTGACTCTCCTCCATGTTTTTACACAGTGGAAGGCTAACGGCTGTTCCGACCGCTGGTGCACTCGACACTTCCTCCATGCGAAAAATTTGAGGCAGGCCAAGGAAGTTCGTGACCAATTCCAAGACATCATGACACAGCAAAAGATGCCACTCATTAGCTGCGGTACGGACTGGGATGTCATCCGTAAATGCATTTGCTCTGGCTTCTACCATCAAGCTGCCCGACGAGGCGGTGGCAGTGGCAGTGAAAAGGAGTACCTCAATCTGCGCACCAGTGTGTCTATGTATCTGCAAAGATCAAGCGCCCTGTCTGGGCTCAGCGATGCGCCTCCATTCGTTGTCTATCACGAGTTGAGATTAACGGCAAGAGAGTACATGTCCGTTGTAACAGCCGTTGACCCCGAGGTAAGCTTCCTATGATCTATCTGGCATACATTATTGGACATGACCTGTTTACTGACTGCATTTATCCAGTGGCTTGCCGATCTTGGTGGCGTCTTCTACTCCATGAAAGAAAAAGGCTACTCGCAACGTGACCGTCGCTTCAAAGAGCGAGAAATCAACAAGAGCATGCAAATCCAACAAGAGATGGCGGACGCTCGTGCGATTGCCGCCAGGGCTAAAGAAGCCGAGAAAGGACTCGACACTGTGCGACGCAAGACTGAAGTCGAGGTTGGAGGAGCCCGGTCAGTTGTCCGTCGACCTGCTGTTATTCAGGGCGGCAAGAGGCAGATTGGCGGGGTGACTCCTTCTTCATCTCCATCTCCCCGGCCTGGTGCTGGAAGCAGTGGCTCCGGGGGCAGCGTGGTGAAGAAACCCATTGGGCGGAGGAGGCCAGGTCAGTTTTAAGTAACGAGCCCTCTACGCATGCCTTGCAAGGGATGCCGCTTGTATACGTTTCTGTACAAAAGCCATACAAATAATTTTAGAATTTTGGACTTGCTGGTTAGCATCCAGAGTCATTAAATAAGATACCCATCGTTTTTCCATCTGGAGCCGATTCCGCGAGCTACGTGCTTCTTGATCGGAACTCATGCCAGCAGCAATTCTCTAAACTCCATGATTCTCATTGGTATTTTATACAAGGGAAATCATTTAAGCTCGGCTCTCAGAAATCGGCAGAGATAGAGCAGTACATCTGCAATTGGCCCGTAGCAAAACACTGACCAACTTAAACACCAGACATCGAATTTGTCCTACCCTTTGTCGAACGGACCAGCGCCAGAAAAAGCGCAGAGTTGAGTATCTTGATGCGATGAAAGGGCCGAGAGATTTAGTTGATGAAGTTGATGCAGAAGAAGTGTAGAATCAAACTTCCGAAGATATAATCGGCGAAAGCTCTATCCCGTGCGTTAGTATAGAGTCACAATTATCCAAGAGCCGTATCCTCGGGTCACTCACCTCTCGTGCGAGGTACCCGAGCTCTGCTCCTCTTTATCTTCGTCTGCGAAACGGGCATTCTTCCCCTTGGAGCTGGGCTTGCTGGATGATCCGGAACCGCTATCACTTGTCTGCATACGGAGACTGGCCGTGAGGACGAACTGGCCGACAGCTGCGCTGAAGCCACTAAGGAAGGCGTTGAAAGGCTGAATATAAAAACAACGGTAAGATTGGGAAATCAATTGAGAAAATAGAGCTGCTAGTATCCAAGCTTCCATTCTTGAAGCAAGGATCTCAAATCAACTTACGTAGTTTCCGGCCAGCACGCAGTACAAGAACTGGAGTCCACCGACGAGAACTAGGAAGGCCATGAAAGCATCCAAGAGCAGTGTCCGTTGCGAAGTCGTGGCAAGATACTGCTCCCAGACATGTTGCGCAATTGCAGCCGCGGAGGCATTCGTCTTGAGGGTTGGGGGCCCCGAGGAGAGAGTTGCGGGCGTAACAGGTGCTGGCGCGGAGGTAGTTGAGGCCGCGTGTCGTTTGGCAGGCATGGTTGCTGAGATGGAAGGGTATGTCGGAGTTTGGTGGAGGATAAAATATTTTTGTATGGCTTGTGCAGGATAATAAAGGAGTGCCGCACTTTTGAAAGCGATTCAAGGTTGTTGAATGACACAATGGCGTGGGGGAAAGGAAGATCAATTGATGCCAGCTGGGAGCTTCGTTATCGGGGAAGGTCACGTGGTTGATATGCAGCCATCGGTGGATGGGGAAGTAAACCCATCCGTCCACCCACTTTACCAACATCTTTATTCTCTGAATAGCAAAGTTGGAAGCTGAAATATCATTATTCTGCAAGTATGCGGACTGATCAACTGCCAAAGAAATAAGACAACCATCCCTTTCTAGGTTCTGCAGCTCTGAGATCGGCTTGTTTGACGTCGGCTTCCTTGACATCGGCCTCATTGAGATCCGCGGCTCGTCGGTTACGAAGAAGCTGCATCATCTCGTCCTTGTCATGCCAATATGATGCGGCATGTTCGTATACTTTATCGGTGATCTTGATCTCTACCCCGCGATTGAGGAGAAGCCTCATCAATCTACTTCCATCTCGCAAGTTGGTCATAGTACCCCGGAGTACTTTCTGAGTGATCTTGAGCTCTGCTCCTCTGCGGTCGAGAAGAAGGTTCAAAATCTCTTCGCCGCTCTCCTCATTTAATGTAGCGTTCCAGACTACTTCCTCGGTGATCTCAATCTCTACTCCACGTTGATCAAGGAGAACCCGCGTCAACGCCTTGCCATTCTTCTCATTCCATGGAACAGTCTCCACGATTGGCTGGGTGATCTGATATTGGTACGGTCGAGCAGAAACTTCCGCACCGGCACTACACCTTCTTGACTTATTGCAGTAGCCCAGATCATATCTTCAGTGATCTTCATACCCTACTCATCAACGAGGAAAATCACAGCCTCTGTTAATGCCCAGTGTGCCACCCAGAACAAGGATTGCTGCCTAGCCGTGTTGTGGTTTCGACACAGTTCCCAGAAAGAATAACCTTCATGATAAGAAATCCAGTAGGCAGACTCAGATCCCGCCTCGCACAGTGTGACTACTTTCCGGATCCATTCACCACCCAGATTGTGACTTCGTTTCACGTGGGACATCCAATAAGCTCCAGAGTATCTCAAGAAGCCCTCCTGTGGAATGTACTGTAAGCGATACTGCTGACCCTTCATCCTGAAGTCTTCAAAGCAGAGATATGTAAGACACAGCTTTGTAAGAGATAGACGCGCATTCTGCAGGTCAATGGAGTGTCTCCTTGTACCCGCCACAGCCGTTCCAGATCCCTGCTGCAGTAAGAATTCCCTCGCAGTCTGGTGGATCAGAAACACTCGTGAATTCACGACGCTAACGAACAAGCCGCATACATCGCGTATCCACTTCTTGCGTTTTACGAAACCTTCAAGGTCGAGTTCATCGAAGCTCCTAGAGCTTGGAAGAACTTCGAGCGCAACGTCGATCTCGGATAGCTTTAAAGGCCGGTGTGCCGCGATAATAATTTCCAACAGACGTTTCCCATCTTATTGATACCTGCTGTTGCACCGCTGCAGGATTTTTTCGCAAGCCTGATCGACAGTTTCTGGGAGTTTATCAATTTCCCTTAGGATCTTGGCCTTCGTGTGGCCGTGGAAATCTCGAAGGAAATCAAGGGTCAAATGCAACCATAGATAGGTCCTATTCTGGGCGTCTGATAGCCGGCGCTTCAAAGCGTCCCCAATATCATCGGCGAGGTTTCTTTCAATCACAAACTCATCTACTCATCACCACGTCGATTTCGTGGCTGATATCTTCCTATTAATCTTCTCTGGCGGGGCGGATCGATGGGAATTGACGAGTCATTTTGCCAAATCTCCGTTCAATGTCACCATATGGACGACTGGTGACGAGAAACTTCATCTTAAGATGGCCATTTTGTCCTTTTTGACACATGTGATAAAATCGCTCCAGTTCCTGTATAAGTCGATCGCGATCATGCTGTCGGCACTCATCAAGAGCATCCATGACGCAGATTATATCTCCGCTGGAATCGAGGGCCACAGACATCAAGGCCTTCCACGGAGATTCAAAGTTTGATTTCAATCGCTCTTTCTCTTCGACTATTGTCTGTTATGCATGTTTCATGAAATATCTGTCTTGGCACAGAACACTTGATGTAGGAGAGCACAGATTGCAGTTGCCACACTATATTGCTCCTGATTGTCCTTGAAGAAGAAATAGCATACCATAGCTGACGTATCTCGAGGGAGAACATCATCAACCAGTGTCTTGGATAGGACATACTTTCTACAGCCGGGGCCCGCAGAAAGCCGAAGGAGATTTTCATGGTCGTTGCTCTTCCGTTCCTGAAACTTGGGATGGTTAAGAAACCATCCACATGTACCCTTGACTGGTGGAGGATTGATGTTTTTGTGTGCTTCATAGTTTGAGGTGCAGAAAAAGCTATGACCTTTGTTTGAGTTAGTATCTGGGGAATAACAGTGTTCCATAGAGAGTACCTAATTCCAGTGTTACGAGATAGACTTACCCGAAGACGGATCAGAGGAAAAGACCGAGATGGGAGCGTGATTGACTCCCTCTTGGACCCCGGAATTCCCCTCACCAAATGATGCTGACTCCATTTTTCTAGGTTACACACGTTGGCCCTTACATACGAGGCTCCCTCTTGTCTCTTTGATCAGCGAGGTCACAGATAGCAGAAGCAAATCAGTGAGGGGCAACCTCAGCCTCACCATCATGTGATTGGATAGAGATCCAGCGCATCATTTTTGACTGAGAATTCATTTTCACACTCATTCCTTCCATGTCACAATCTTCCTGTCTATGGCCATTATTGGTGCCTATTGATAAATCAAGTGATGGGCAGACTATAGCCATGCCCGAATGAATGTAATAAAACCACATCCATAGTAAGTGAGACCTAATACAAGATATGGGAATTGGTAACTATGGAACCAACTCTGGAGCTCATATAACCTGTCATTCCTTGGGCCAGGAAAAGTCGGGGATCAGGTTATGCCAGAGTCCAATCCAATTCGTGCAGACGATACGAGGCAATAATAGATCAAAATTGAAAATATTCAGTATCGATCCTAGGAGCTACATACAAACCCCAAACATCTCCCAACCGATCTCAAAACAGTACTATATACAAATCCATCCTTCTCTCCCATCACAGCTCCCTCATCACCCAATCAACCTTACATCTCATCCAGATCTTATCCGGTTTTTCTTCACCTCCACTGCCCAGCATCCTCCACACCCCCCGCAACCCTCTTCGCCCCATCTTCCACCCCCGTCCCCGCACTCCCAATAGCATCACCAACAGGTTTACCCGCACTGCCAGTAGCACTGGTAATAGTATCGCCCACACCACGCGTCGCAGCACCAGTCACGCCCCCAACGGTGCGTGCAACCCCGCCGACTGTGTTTCCTAGCGTGGAGGTGACGAATTTGGCGGCGCCTGTTACGCCGGTGTCTTGGGAGGAGGTGTTGATTGGCATTTTGATTTGGTTGTAGTTGTCGTTGTAGGATGGAGGATGTAATATTGATGTGATGTGATATGATGTGTTTTTTGTAGATGAGGTGGTTTGGACAGAATATATGACTTTCGAGGCCAATATTTCTTTGATGAATATCAATGGATTTAATTCTCAGGGTTGTAATGTAGAGTGTAGGAGGTTGGGAGGTGGTTCCGCGACGTTGTTATAGATCCCGGTAAGACAGCTATGATGTCATTGTTTACGCGGACGATGATGGCTGTGGCTGTGGCTGTACAACGCGATCATCTTTAATTTATCACAGCCAGTGGCACAGTAATCTGATAGGTGATCAGGTATGTATATGGTGTCTAGTTAATCTATCTGACTTCCATTTACATCATATGCCCGCTAGCCGTACTCCCGTCACTGCTAATCCATGTTCGCTAGGCCAAAGTGTGGTGTGTCTTTATGGTGACCTGCTAGGAAATGTTACATCCCCGTTACTGGCTGAATTCCGATTTAATGTGTCCTTCGACAAGAGAGAAGATAATATTTAATATTTGCACATTGAGTGGAGGGGAATATAAAGTCTGGCCATAAAAAGACCAAACACGTTTACACCATATGTCGTCACGTCGTGATATCAAAGCCAGAAAGGACCACCTCTATCGAAACGCCAGGATTCCAGAATGGAGTTGGGGGACCACCATCAACCATCAGCCAGGGAAAGCAATCATGCAAACCATTCTGTAACATGAGTTCCCTTTCCAAGGTCAGAACCATCATTCTCGACATCCATCTGGAAGTCGCGCATGACCTGGTCCCATTCATCCCAATTGAGAGTGGCAGTTTCGGGAATATTTACTTGACTCGTGAATCCATTGTTGTTCACGGGTGAAGTAAACGAGGATAACCCTGTGGGCACGTTAACTGCCGAAACTGGCTCTTGCATGGGAGGATTATCAAGAGTGACCGGTGCCAGGAAGTTTGTATTAGGGAAGATGCTCTGCAACGTCTCCCAAGGCCCCTGGTTTAGATCAATGTTCAGATCTGGTTTTTCTTGCAATTGCTGAGTTTGAGATGGAGGGATCGATGACGGGAGCGGTGAATTATTTGGCATGTGTATTTGAGGAAGCGTGTGGTGGTGTGTCAATGCAAAGTCGGTTGGATCAGGTTTATAGCCCGCGGCTGCAGGGTTGGGACCGAAATTGGTAAGAAGTTCTTCCTGTTGCTTGGCCCGAGTAGATGCCGCGCGTTTCATTAATGCGGCTAGCGGTCGCCAGAGCATGCCCTTTTTGTGTGTTGCTTGACGTTCCCAATCCGAGTAAAGACCCTGAACTGCATTCCACGCGCGATCGGTGACCGGGCAGATTGGACGCACGCAGACTTCGGAGAGAACGAAGGCGACTCCATGCCATTGCATGTTAGTTCGGAACAGCCAGCCCCATTTGGCGGTTTTCGGGTCGGTTTCCAACAAGCGGCCAAACTCGAGGACCTCGATGGCGGTCAGGAACAAACTCTCGCGAGTGGCCTGAGACACATTGAGCACGCGATCTTTTCGGGTCATTGGGTGATGCACAACCAGCCATAGCTTTGCAAGAATGAGACGGCCCACTGTGGCTGTCGCCCAGTGCATTGGGATATTCATGTCGCAGTGTTTGATGTACCGCTCCTCGACACGATTGCTGATGATCTGGATCATTCGTTCACAGCGTTCAATGCCGGGGACAGTCTCGCCCAGGCGGAATCGGGTACCAGGACAAGAGTAATTCGCACGTCGCAGTGCGCTAGTAATTTCACAACGAATCAAACAGAAAGTGACATCGGTGACGCCCTCGCGTTCAATCGGGGCCTCGGTCATTTCAGGCGTGATATCGTCGTCATTAATATTCAACGGAAGTCGCGTGTCGTACATGCTTTCGTTGATCTGCGGGTCGGTCCCATGATCTTCAGACGCTCGAACATCCATCAGACAAATATGCCACCACAAACGTCGACGCATCTCTGTCTCATATGGTTTCAGAGCAAAGTTGGTGCCATCTCGGTGCAATCCCAGTCCCTGAGCAAGGCGGAGAATGACCGAAGTCATAGACCAGACAAACTTCGAGTCATCCTCTCGGCGAACGCAAATCAAGAAGAGCACTGCTGCTTGGATAAGAACCAAGCTCTGAGTATTAAGGAGACCAGCTCTCGACAAGGCCTGTTCAACAGCAAAGCGATATCGTTTAACCAAAGTGCTTCGCTCTTCACCAAACCGGGCCATACACTGCTCAGGTCCCAAGCTGACAATAGCCGACAAGTAGATAGCAAACACGAGCGCTTCGTTGTTCTTATCCAGAGAGTCCGGGTTCTGCGCTGCCTCGACCAACAAAGTCCGAGCAGTTCCCTTGTGCACGATGGTTATCAGCGGCGCAACATTTTCTCTGTATGCTTCCCAAAACATCGACACCTTGGGAAGATTTGGGTGAAACTCTCGGAGGGAGTGCGATAGCGAATAGAAACCGAACAAAAAGCCGTCGTGGGAGCCCGAATGCGATGATTCCGGGGAGGGAACATCCTCTTCGTCGGATGAGGAGTGATCTAAAATATCTTGTAGCTCCTCGATCTGAGGATAAAATAGGGTTATCAGCTACTGTCGCACAGCCTATCGGCAGGGAGATCTGTGAATGCATGACATACCTCGTCCCCAAGGCTTGCCCAAAGTCGATTGCTCACGTATCGGCTCCTGCCTTCATCGATAACCAGTCTCCCAAACTCATTTTCAAACTTCTTCGGCGCAAGCTTCTTAGGATCGTCATTCTCGAACGGGCACCCAGAATCCTGGGCAGGCGGTGGTGCGGCGGAGCTAGAAGCAGTCGACGGCGCAGTCACCGTGCTAGGCGGAGCTGGAGGAAGAGGGGGGGAAAGTCGCAGACGGCTGGGTAGGCGAGATACTCGACGCTGACGCCGCTGACGCGGGATTCTCGGCATTTTGCCCGCTCAGATGCTCGATAACACCCTCGAGCCGACGCAAGCGGGATAACAGCTCGGCATCGGGCGGACGCTTAGATTTGCGCGGGGCTCGGCCCGGTGGGGGGAAGATGCAGTCGACACCAGCCTTGACACAATTGGAGCAAGGGGAGCGCTTATTACAGCGGACCTTCCGGCGACGACAAGTAACACAGCTTCGCGCACTGGCGATATCCGAGACCGGGCGCGGGGCGGTGGCGAGCACACCAGAACGCGCACTGTTCGGAGAATTCTCACTGGCGGAGGGGGAATTCAGCCCCCCCCTCCGGAGAGGCAGAGTGGAATGACATGACAACACACAGGGGAAGACCAAAGCTGCCCGCATTCCCCAAACCTGGCACAGAAGGGTTGTATATAGCTGGGGATTCTGGCGGTAAAAAAAGGACAAATCGTTACTCTTGACGTGTTGCCCGTATTCAAAGGGGCCAAGCCCAAACCACATGTGACCGTGACTCAGCCTGCCTCTGCCCGTTTGGGGAAATTTTGCGTTATCCCCGAAACCCTCGAGTTGTGGTTTATTCAACAGGGAGAGAGAAGATTATCCTTTCTACAACATACAATGATGTACTACCATCTACGAGAGCTTTTTTTAATGCTCCCCGTGACGATTTTTCAGAGGAAAACCCCCATGAAAAGCTCGTTAATTACCGGACATTCAGAAATGTTTTAGGCAAAATCCCGCAGTGCCCATGATAGCTCCGATAGCCCCGTCTAGGACCGATGGAAGCATATTCCACGTCCCATAAACACATGTGATAGGCATGAATAGCTTCCTATCATATTCCAGGAAAAGAGTGAGTTTGTAATGAGCACAACCAAGTCATTTGTGGACTATGGGATAACTTGGTGTGAATCTAACAATTCTAGCTACTAAACGAGATACATGCTTGCTATATCAGACCCGCTTCATGTCCTCTTCAATGAATACGAGGATGTTACTAATTCATGCATAGAACCTAGTCTAGGCTATAGGCTATTGAAGACTCCGGCTATTCTCGAAACACCATCATTACTAATGCTCAGCGCATTAAAGTTGCCAAGCTACGCCAAGGATTCTAGCACGTCGCCACCGCCTCATTACACTTTCTTCGTACTGTAACTCGAGATCCACTTCTCATCAGGTAAATGTCTATTTGAAGTACAGAGAATACTAAACACCTGAAACTGAAAAACTTGACTCATAAACGTGAGTATATCATAAACATATGATTATGTACAACGTATGTTTTTCTCGACCTATCAACACAAACACCCCTGCCAGGTATGTCCAACAAGGAATTCAACGCCATGCAAATGCAAAGAAAATGAAGCAAAAGAAAAAATAAGGCTGGAAATGATCTCCAACCCACCACGCTGAAGTAGAAACAGACATGGAATGCAAAAATGCAAGTGTATATGCTGATGAAAATGCAAAGCACGCTGGTAGATCAAGATGCGTCCATGCGAACGAGGGGCTGGTTGTTGGCTGAGCGAGTGGGTATATCACTTATACGCCAGCCACGGCGGAGGAAACGCTTCATGTTGCGTCTGGAGGAGATAGATTAGCATGATAATTTTAAATAGCAATTCCAGTAATGCTGTGACTTACTTCGTGTGCTCCCAGAGCTTCGAGTCCTCGTTAAAGTTGTGTCTAAAAAATAGAGTTAGCACACCGAATCCACTTGCATATGAAGAAGTGCAGACATACCCCTGGAAATTCTTATTCGTCAAGGCTCTCGGCCCGTACTCTTCCTCCAAAAGTAACGTATAAGAGTACGGGATCTTAACCGGCACGTCCTCAAAGTAACTATCCCGCAACGGGAAGATCTGGCTCTCCAGGTAGTGATGGCGATCCTTGCACATCAAAGCCTCTGTCTGGCCCCGCGCGCGCCGGGCGTCGTCCTTGCGCACGGCGGTGATATCAATGAATAGCCCGGACGAGGTGTCGATCCAGCGCGCATCAATCACGTTCAAATGGTCCTTCTCACTGCGCACAACGTAGTTGGGATTGATCTCGAGTACATATTTGCGGCCCTCGTTGACACCGGGTAAATCGAAATGATGCTCCGTCATGTTGTAGAATTCTGCCAGGAAGTGGATCGTCGGCTCGGAGATTTGTACGTCGAGGTCGTTGTCCCATGGGAAGATCTAAGGAACCGCTTGTCAGCAATCCGATTGCATTGTATGGGTCGTAATTTTGGTTCTGGGGGAGGTCGGGACCAGAGTCGCTTTTGTTGGGGGATAGCCAGGGGCAGCTTGAGGATACCTTTTGATTCCACCACCAGGAAAGAAGTGTACCATGCATAATCCAAGTTTCGGCGCCGATAGATGACATGGTCGATAGATAAGTCTGAATGAGGGCGGAGAGGTGGGGGGTGACTTGATCGTCGGGCAGGGGCTGATCCGCGAAGCTAGAGGCGGCATAGGTTAGCAGGGCACGCGACAAACATGAACCATCGTCAATGAGGTACATACCGGCCATCATAGTGATAATGAAAGCTATAGCAAGATAGTTAGTACTAGTCAACCGTAATCGTATTCGAAGGATCAACATACGAGGATTCCGCTAAAGTAGATACGAAGTCAGTCCAGGATCGAAAAGAGGGCCAGACGGCCCAGACCCCCCATTGCCAAGGCCGGGGGGCTGACTCGGATCAAGCCGAAAGGAATGAGGCTTACTGAAGTATTTCTCTGTTGGAATGTCGCCCTCGCTTTCATAGTCCTTGGCGACGTTCTCGCGCACACTCATAAAGTCGGTGTCGGTGTCATTGGGCTGGGCCACGGTGAGGACGGAGGCTGATAGGAGACCATAAAGCGCCAGTAGGCTCGAGGTGGAGAATCGCATGGCTTTCGTGATGGCGCTATACAGAGATCGACAATGGTATATTCAGCTCGGAAAGTATATACACGAAGCCCGGCGTGGAGGGCGCGATTGAGCGGGTGAATAATATTCTTTCGGTGGGTTGTTGATTCTGAATGTGTCACGAAAGGGGGGCCGGCGATTCAGAGATAAGAAGGGAAGTTGAGTTGTGTGTGTGTATGATGTATACCACACCGATAATTACCGTCGGGGAGAAAGGGGGGAGGAGTGAAAAGAAAAGAAAAGAAAAGGAGAAAAACGAATGATCAGGCTAGGAATCCAATCACTATAAGACCAGAAGAAGAGCCTATCGGTAGGGAAGGGAATAAAAGGGATTTGAAGGTCGGAAAGGAATCAGGGCGGGAAAATGGGAGAGAAGAAGGGAGTGGGAGTCGAAACACTTTTAATCTTGATTCCCTCGTGTGGTCAATTACCCGTTCAAGCCATTCGAGATCAGTTTCCACCCCGACACATCCGATCTACGAATCTCTCCGTGGCTTGGTGCCATCGAGTCTTGGCTGACGGCCAGTTCAATCTTTTACGCTTCCCCGTTGGCTGTCAAAGTCTCGGCTCTCCCCATCCGGGCCCCCTGATTAGCCATGCGGAGTATGCAAAACTAAGAAAATCAAGGCTGAAGTCGCCTTCAAGACCGACCTTGGTTAGGTCTTTTTGGATGGGGTAAGTGATCATGCGAGTTGAACGGAAGTGCAGCCACCCTTGGCGAAAGTCGTATTCGTTCAGCACGCGAGTTGTGAGTTTCGGCAGAGATCCGGCTTTGGCTGACGAGTCGCCAGAAAAAGTCTGCGCCCGCCACCGCGTCAATACTCGTCAGCTCCAGTCTGATTCGCGTCCTTTCTTGAATTGTGGAGATGTCCAGAGGCTGAACATCAGATAAAAGCGGCTACAGTATCCGTAAATTTTGGAAAAAGGGATCTCTTCCGTATCTCTATAACCCCTGGAAAAGTGCCCATTCAAGGGTTCTTTTATCAAATGATCTTATGAGATTTACCATTTTCTGATGAATCAATTGAATGAACTTCCTTCCCGCTACAGCATACGTACACACATATGGTCCTTACTCCGTACTAGGGAGGTATTACGACATGTCTTCCCACTAAGACCTTTCTTAAATGAAAAAATATTAAAGTAAAGAACAAAGCCAAAAAAAAAAAAAATCCCACCATTCAGTCAATAGGCATAGGCGCTGTAGGATCTGCTCTCCCTCGTACTTCGTACTCCATACGATTCCGCCAACCGTCCGCTCCGCCCCACCTCCATCCGAAACGTCAGCCTGTACAAAGTTCCCCTACAACACTACGCTCCTATACGTAGCACTACATCATAGTAGTACAAACTCCGAGCTCCAGGCCGACCAGGTAGACCACACGACCTCTTGGCAAGACAGGGATACCCCAGATCCTAATCCTAATAAAAACCTCAACTCCACCCCCAACCTTATGTCCCTCGAAGGCCCTATACATTCTACCGACAAAATTAACACAACATCGACAATACCGATGCCTACGCGTCCTCAATAGCCATCTGACTCTTAATTTCAACGCTACACCGCACTCGTCGCGGATCTAATCAAAGGAACCGGGACCAAAATGACGCGATTCGATCGGTACCCAAATGCATACGCGTCCTTCTACCCCCTCGGGAGGCCCGTTCGCTCCGCCCACTATAGTACGGTACTCCGCCGGTCCAAACCAGCACTTATCTACAGTCCTGTACCCGACTCAGCAGATAAACAAGTATGGGACAGCAAGGCTAATTCTGAAACCCCTTTAAATTTACAGCCACCGCCTCGCGGCACAAAAAAAGCCTCGAATGGCGGCGGCTACTACGCCGGTGCTGCGGAGTCTCGCGATATCCCGCAGGGAACGAGGACTTGTGTAAACGAGATTCTCTCAAAAGGCGCATGATCGGTCACGAGTTCGCTAGAGTATCTCCTCTTGAGATTGGATATGGCAGACGATACTGGCAGTACGTCGGACTCCGAGATGCAATCATCTTTGAAGGATAAATACCTCACCTATGGTACGTTAGACATAGGCCAGGATCTATGTGGCCTGAAAGCCGATCCAGTAGTGCAAGACGCCGTGCGTACGAAGTGTACAGTGGCGTTGCTGAGGGCTGGGATTATTCGCGGCATTGGGGCTGAATGGGTGATAAGCCTTCGGCTTGAGTCAGGACAGAGTCTTGAGAGGTCTGGTCGAGTTCCAGGAGTACCTGAGTTTAGTATCTCGTTGGCTGGAGAATCGGGGAAATAGAGGAGTGAGGCTCTGCCGCTTTCTAGATCTTCGCCTTGGCCCTCGGTCCCCCGCCGATGTATACAAGCCTTACAAGAGCTCCGGAGCGGGTCTGTTGGGTGGGTTCCCCGCTCTCGCGTGGTGGAAGATCTCGAACGCAGTCAGTGTAGTTTACATGTGTGAGAATTCACTATAGACTTATCACACCTGGTTCTGCAGGCATCAGCTGGATTGTCATATATTCTGTCGTCCTCCGACGAGCTCTCCTGCTTCCCTTTTCCTTTCCCATTTTATCGCTGAAGTGCTACTATCTTGATTTCCTTCCTGGTGGCTTCCATGGCAAGATGTAACAGTAGACATGGGTGCGGAGCAGGTCAAGCATATTGTCGTGGGTTTTGTTATCCATTGATGTGTCTTGATCGGGGTGTTGTTAGTAGTAACTTCTATGTTAGTAACGGGGAAAAGAAAGAAGAGGAAGCACAAAGTCAAGGGCGAGGATCACATCCTTTCAGTGTACGGAGTAAAATTTTACTTTTAGCAAGTGGGCATACTACTTGACCTACTCATGGGCAAGAATGTAGAGAAGGAAAATGCAGAAAGCGACAATCTGCCTACCCTGGCGTTATCGGCATGTATCCAACGCGATAAATGTCCTAGACCACCAACATAGCAGCCAGAAAGCGGATGATACACCCTGAGACTTGAGATATCCACCATGCCCACGAGCACTAGCTATATCCCTCATCTAATCCTACATCCAGCACCATGAACGACCCTTCCACAAAGTTCAAACCAGCCCTAGCTTCAGCTTCGAAGAATTTTCCAGATCAACAACCAGGCCAAGACCAGCCTTCGTCACAGCCATGGCTTAATGGCTCTCCCTCGAACCACAATTACGTACTCCGTACACATCGCCCCATCAATCATAGACTCCACTCCACCCAACGCCCGAAGATCACGATAATAATAGCCAATGCCCAAAACGCCAAACGCCGACGGGACTCCACGGCATACCGAGAAAAACCAAAAACGCCCCATTGCATGGCCCTGGCCCTGCACCACAGGGCGTGTCCAAAGGCCGTTCCTACCGCCCTACAAAGCCGATCACATGCGTGCAGCAAGTGCGCAGCGCAGCGCGGGTAACTCGGGCAACGCCGAGACCGCGGCGGGTGTGGCGTCGAAGGTCTGGATCAGCTTGGCGGGCTGGGAGGGTGTGATAGTGTAGAGTTTATTACTGGTGTGTACGTAGTAGTAGTCTAAGAATTGAGAAATCCGGAATAATATACTACAGAAACGCATGGGTGGATTGGATGGTTTTGGAAGGTACAATCGAGATTGGAGGGATGTTAGTGTATGGCTTGATTCGTGCATTGGGTGTCGTCTATTCTACTTGATTTGGTTTGGGATTTTGGAAAGGTGTGGTAGGGACGGATTATTGATTGGATGTTACGAATAAAGCATTGTTGGAAGATTTTGAGGGTTGTATCCCTTCTTTAGCGTCTGTAGAGAATATTCTGGCGGCGCGGGCGAGTTTTATAAGAGCAATTGCTCGTATTAGATTAATATCTCCGGATCGCTCGGATGGAAGCGAGATCCGCGAGTAACTCGAGGAAGTCCACGGCGAGGGGGCCTGACTAAGAGCTAACGGGCACCTCGTGACCACAGTTGGGGTAGTTTGATATTAAATGACTACTGAGCTGATAGATTAATGTTCACGAACAACATCTACTTCTTGTATTTGACTGTTTTTCCCTACCTTCTAGAGGCAGTCTAGCGCAAAATCTATCTTTCATCCCAGAGATGCGTCGATATGGATTTACTCCACTCCAGCCTCCCGTATAACAAGAACTCTCTGCCCCATAAAAATACGGAGAACACATAACCAAGACCTGGATTTTCGCAAGGGCACCCGATTTGGGCAATCGGTTGGCCCCGTTAAGCCCAGCTGGGGAGGGGCAGAGCGTGGGAGGATCGTTTCGAACTAAACTAATGTAGCGAACCAATGGAAGCGGGGCGCATGGAAAAGTGGAGGAAGGAAGGAGGAGGAAGGAGGGAATATTTCCACATGGCAAGTGATTGGCCATGTTGCACTTTAGGGTTCGGTTCTCCGCTAGACGACATCGTTTGATTCGCGCCGGTCCCCCTGCGACTATCTCTGATTTTCTTTCGTCAGATTGGAACTTCGTGTGGGTGTTGGTTAGTTGGTTTCTGGTCGGGTTGGTGCCTGTTCCTCCCTATTTCAGCCACCGACCCGTGATTTGAGTGATAGTTTTGATGGATTACGATGGGGACTCTGACGTCCAACTCGGTTCCTTGTGAATTTGCTAACACCGACGGAGTAGTAAGCGGGGTGGCTGGTACATAGGTAGATGACAATTGGTTCTGATATTGTTTCCTTGTGCGGAATTGATTCCTCGGAAATACGGCATCTCATGATCTTGCTGCGTGGTTCCTGTCAGTCTTCTGCTGATTACAGTATTAGTATTGGACCCTGATTATCCTGTCCTTCTAGGTGCCATTGGAATTTGGGGGCGATACTCCTGCAATCCACATCCACTTTTCTTACCCCATAGAAAGGGTGACAGTTAAGGTGGATCGAGGTGGGACGAAACAGAAGCAAAAAAAAAGAATAACACTGTGAGGTGTTAACCGAACGCAACGGTCCATCATCCTATGAAGATCTTCTCAAGAAAGTACTCGGTAGCTGTTCCTGAGATCACTTCTATGGATGGAGTATGAATGGAACATTCTCCCATGTTTTACCCATCCCAGCAGTGAATTGCCTAGCTTCCAAGACTGTGAAGTCTCCCAAGACCACCACTTACCTAACAACACCCACCTTGTCACCTCAACCAGGGGGCCAGAAACCAACGGTGATTCATATTCTGCTCAATTTAAGCTTCGGGGCCCTAAGGCAACACTGTTGTTAGTTGACTCCTCTCTCCTCTTTTTCTTCGCCCTTTTCTGTTCGCACATGCAACCTGTGAACCTGGAAAAAAAGCCAAGGCTATTTGGCCCTCTTTTTTTCCCCTTCCAATCGTCTCTTCCCCACCCACCATCTCTCTCAGACTTTCTCCGAAGTCTCTCGGCCCATTATTATTAGACTTCCCCGAGGCTTTTTTCTGCTGCTTCGCCTAAAACACTAGTCGGACGAAGCCGTGGACTTCGTTCATTCTTTTCGAGATCTGCAGGAGTTGCGCGCTGCAAGAATTAAATTCATGATTGCTCGTGAAGATTGCCCGTCGATCGTCCCTTTTTTCTCTGGCTCGGCCGTGGCTGTTGGGTCCAGGTTAACATCCATGCTTGCCGTCCCACCTGCAGTTGCATTCGATACGATGAGTCGAAATACCCAGGTTGAATAGTACCTTGTTTCCATCTTGTTTTGTCTCTCCCTCTTTCGGTCTGCATGATTGGCCACCTCGGACCCGAGAGTATCCATTGGGCATAAGATCCTCCTCATTCCAGATATTTTGCATGGAACCGATCAATTATCACGAGATAACCTTCAACCTCCATCGGATTTGCTAGCGTCCGTTGTTGCTCTCTTTCTCTCTCTCTCCACTTCCATCTTCGCCTCTCCGACATCGTTCGGCTGTGTGAACATGTCAGATACCTCCATCACGCCCCAAGGTGAATCAAGCACAGCCTCGCTTCCCACACAGCAGTTGAATCGCTCGTGCGAGTCCTGCCGCAGCCTGAAGGTGCGCTGTCTGCCCAATCCATCCACGCCAAATCAGTGCCAGCGATGTGCAAAGGGGAAAAAGGCTTGCGTCTTTGTGGCCCCTCAGCGGCGTCGGCCGCGGAAACGCACTGATTCACGAGTGGCTCAGCTCGAGAAGGAAATGCGGATGATGCGTTCGCTGTTGAAGGACCGTATTCGCGAAGAGAGCGAACCGGAGTCCCCCGAAGGCAGCGAGGGTTCTCCCGATGAATCCGTGGAAATGGACTTTCACGACCATCTAGGCCCGATCCCAGAAGCTCCGGCCAGTGCAACGGGCTCAAGCCGGTATATGGACTATTCGCCCGAGTTTATCAATACTGCTCATCCGGGTATGGCTGGGAGTGGCCCTCTTTCTGCGCCGCCGTCCATGTCCGGGTTGCACATGAACTTTTCACCGGATACGAATCGAACTCCTCCGGAGGACGTGGTAGATCGGGGAATCATCTCCCTTGAAGATGCAGAGCAGTTGGTGGCGTTTTTCATCCATGAACTAGCATCATTCTTCCCGCTGGTCGTTCTGCCCTCTAGCACCACGGCTGCACAGCTACGGCAAACGAAGCCGATCCTATTCCTCTCTGTGATTTCGGCAGCGGCAATCTCGATCGATGCGGGGCTAGCGGGTGTGTTGAATCGGGAGATGGTTCGACTCTATGCAGAGCGGTTTTTCATCGAGGGGGAAAAGTCGTTGGAGTTGGTGCAGGCGTTGCTGATCATGATCATCTTCTATTACCCGCCCGGGTCGCCCTTGAAGTTGCAATTCTATCAGTATACCCATATTGCCTCGACTATGGCGCTGGAAATCGGTCTAGCCACGAAACGGCGGGTCTCGAAGAAGAAGTCCGATCGGAAGAATAGGCATGAGCCGTATGATGAACTTTTGGCGGAGCAAGCCAGGGCTGTTCTGGGTTGTTATCATCTGGGGTCAACGTAAGTCTTTGGTTTGCATGTCTGCGAGATGGATCTTTCTAACCGTATGACCATGTAGTGTGGCCATGAAAACCCGTCGACCTAATCTCCTTCAGTTCAACGATTGGATGAATGAGTGCGTGCAGCAACTAGAGCGATCACCACACCGGACAGACCAGCATTTAGCCGTCTGGTTTGAGCTTCAACGAATCACCGACGAAGCCATGTCTTCATTCGGCTTGGATGACACGAGTGCCTCTTCACCCTTGACCGAGTCACGAGTCCAAGCTGTGCTGCGATGGTTCGACAAACGCATGGAGGGATGGAGAAAGACCACTCCAACCGACATGCTCACAGGTGAGTTTCCTTCCCCTTCCACCCACCGAATTCCAGCATCAGTCCCTAACAACGGGTTCATCACAGTCCCCATGATCCTCGAATACCGCTCCGCCGTCCTAGCCATGTACGAACTCGGCGTAGGAGAAGGCTACCGCGATCCAGACGCCATCAAAAAGCGGTACTTCACGCTGCCAACTCTAGACGAAGACGGTAATCAGCCATTGGGCCCACAAATGAGCGCCATCCGCATCGACATCAACGTGAAATGGATGAACGCCGCACACGAACTGCTCGACGCCGTCCTGACCTGCAGCGTGGACACGATGCGTAGAATGCCGAACCTGACGTATACCCGGTTCGGCATGGCGATGACCTCGTTGCTCAAAATCCATTTTTCCGTGCGAACAGGCGCCCTCGGCGAGGTTGTTACTCCGGAAACTGTGAATGTGGGCTATTACCTCGATGCGATGGCGAGTAAGCTGGGCGAGGCGAGTGGGGGCGGCAAATACAAGATTCCGAGTCGGTGGTATCAAGTTGTTGCTATCAAGGGCCGGGATTGGCATGATCGGTTGGAGAAGAGGTATACTGGCGGTGT
The DNA here is from genome assembly GCF_028828155.1 of Penicillium subrubescens. Taxonomy (NCBI): domain Eukaryota; kingdom Fungi; phylum Ascomycota; class Eurotiomycetes; order Eurotiales; family Aspergillaceae; genus Penicillium; species Penicillium subrubescens. The sequence goes on along the minus strand of NW_026643151.1, from coordinate 2,732,212 downwards.
TGGTGCAGGTGCGGGTGAAGTTGGGTCTGGATCTGGGATGGTATCGGAGAGTTCATCCACGGATACGAAACCGATTACTTCGACGGGTCAATTGCCGGGTTCACAGGGACAGGCTGCACATATGGATCACCCGGCTAATCCGTCTGCGGTAGATTCGTTCACGGTGCAGCCGGGTTTATCACATATGCCACCAGGCATGGAAAATATGCGGGATGGATATGTGGCTATGAGCGGTGCGGGCATGTGGCCCATGGATGGTCATAGTCATGGTGGACATGGTCACGGCCATGGCCACGGACCGTTCTTTCAATCCATGCCTGGGGGATACCAGACGAGTCATGCACCGGGGACGACGGTTCCTCCTCAGTTTGGGTATGATCCGCAACGAATGCCTCCGCAGGGCGGAGGTCAAATGCCCGGCACGGGCATGGAGTTGGATGGGTGGCTTCCGGATGGGAGTATCTTCGGTATGCCTCCGTTGCCGGAATTTTGATAGGCGTAAGAGTGTTGAATAAGAGTGATTCGGTGAATATATTGAGCAACAGGAGCATCAGAGACTCGGATAGTCTCTTTCATCGGCATTGGATATGGGCGAATGGCATTTTGTCCGTGGGATATACAGCATTGTCCCTGTTGAGCACATACTTATTTATTAGCAAGTGTATAAACAAGCATGAAGGGAAGCAAAGAGAAGAAAAGATTTGAACAGAAAAAGGAGACGTCAAGAATATAATGCATATCACATGAACATACTACCAACTGTCAAAGAAGATTTCAAAAGAAATAGTTACTCACAGGTAGAGCTCGAAGGAGCAGTCAAGTATAGACCCAAATCAAGTAACTCCTCCAAACTCACCAACACAGCATCGGCACCATCACCAGCACCAAACCCCCAAAAACCAAAAGTAAAAGAAAAAACCTCGACCAAAGCGCAGGACAAACCTCTCATATACTCCGACTTAAACCCAAACCCAAAAGAAAAAGAAAGAAAAGGCCGAACCAAACCTTTTCTCATGTATTATTCTCGCATTCACCCACCCAATTTACCCAGCCCAAAAACCTAGCCAGAGTGACATACCATCGGGCCCATCGCAACACAACGGAGTGCCGGAGTAGGCATTTGCACCGCGTATGTAGGTGGGCCGGAGGATCGGTCGAAACGGAAGTTCCGCCTGACAGGGTCCCCGTACTACGATACTACGATCGGGATGATCGTCACGTCCGACGGACGGGGGCCCTGATCCGGGTAAAATGGGCCGGTTGGAATAGCATAACTAGGTTTGGACTTAAGAATGGAAAGAGTGAGAGACATAGTCAAGGAAGAAGAAAAGAAAAAGCTGTGGTTGTTGCCTTGGCGGTGGTGTGATTTATATCGTTCTTAGTTTTTTATGTGGTTGGTTAAGTGGAAGGTCGGAACGGAGTACACGGAGTTTACATTACAGCATTAGGTTATTAGGTTATTATAGTGGAGAGGGCAATCACGGATGGGGATAATTTTGTTGAGGGAGCGGGGATTATGGACGTGCGTATCTACCCGTATGAATGAGTCTCTCGTTTTCGTTAAGTTTGTTAGGTGTAGGTTTGTAGAGGGTCGGTCTCTCGGGGATGTAATTTACATGCATTGACATCGGATTGAGTTACTTCACGGAGATCGGGTGCTTCGTCCGACCCTTGCCAGCACCTGAAGGAAACCTAGACAGGGGTTCATTATTTTCAGGGTTCACTTGTGCAACTGCTACAGTACAATAGTAGTATAAAGTCCGTGTGGAACCGGAGAATTATCGATGTTTCTCGGGGTAAAAGGTCCAAACCGGTAAAGTCCAGAATCATCAATTGTAAATTTGTTCATTTCATTCGTGCTTCTCGTCTGATCGTCAATTGGGGGACACACTAAGTGCGCTTATACATCATGACTAAAAGATCCAGATCCAGATCCAAGAATAAACCCCATCGCCTGCTTATACCAATGAAACACCAGGCCAGACCAGACCAGACCAGATCCCCAAAAAGAAAAAAAAAGTAAGAAACTAAAAAAGGAAGATCCAAATAAACCTTTCTAAACGATTGTGTCCCTGTCCCCGGAGGATAACTTCAGCCCGGAGGATAAATCCCCTCAAAAACACGAAAACGAAGAAACAAGAAACAACCCAAAGAAGCAAGAGACGTGCTAATAGTAGAAAGAGGGATATCATATTCATAGTAACGTAAACGCCTCGAGCGCATCCATGAACCCTGCAATCGCGCCGATTCCCGCCAATCCGCGAGTGGCGCTGCGAGTCAAAGCCTTGTGTCGTTCCTTCGCTTCTTCACGTGAGGATCGCCGGTGCGAGCGGCTCGGAGACCGTTGTGCGGAACGAGGCGGCGAGGGTCGGACGCTGAAGCTAGACTCGGGTGATGAGGTAGAAAGCGGGTACGCCGAGGGGTGGGGCCGTGGTTGCAGGAGGTTGTTGTAGTTGTTGCTGTTGTAGTTCTGCTGTCGGCCATCAAATTGACCCGGTGGTGTGGCCCGTGGTGACGGGATGGGCATTGACCCTGCAGGTACATTGGGCTGGGGATTTGGAATTGATCGCGGTGCCGTCTTGGTGAAGTCTTGGCTTGGGTGGTATCGATAGGGTTGTAGAGGAGGTCCGGGGATATGAATTGGCGCGGGCTTGCTTTGTGGAGGAGGTCCTTGTGAACGAGGGATAGACTGGGTTGGTGGTGGTGGTGGAGGCGGCTGGAAGGTGTACGTTGATGGCCCTCGGTCTGAGACTGGACTAGGCGGGTATCTCGACGAAGAACTGCGATTGTCGTTTATGGTAACATTCTTCGGTGGTTGACGAGATGTAGATCGTTGCTCGCCTTCGTCACTGGAATCGGTTATTCTCGGATTCTTGGAACGAGCTCCTGCTCGACGCCGTTGGCGCTCATCGGCCTCGGGATCGCTTTCAACATGTGCCTGGTAGCTGGAATATCTCTGGCGTAGCTCGGCTGCATGCTTGCGGGCCTCTTGTGAATGAGGCTTGCGCCAATTATTCGTCGTGCCTTCGAGATAATAACCGTGGGAGCTATGGCCATCCCAGTCGATATCGTCCGAGTCGTCGTCACTATCAGACGAAACATATGCCCGCGGCTGACTGGACTTCGTTTTATCTGGCGATGGCTTCCTGACAGCTAACAGCAGTGAAGAATCCAGCGATGGTACCCAAATCAGCAACAAGCGATTCATTGCCCCCTCTGAAAGATGAACCATGTCCTTTGGTGATCGTTCCAGATTAGCCAATCCCACGTCACTGTCTCCAAATGTCACCACCGGAAGTTTCGAGAGATCCGAGCCTTTAGCTGCCGTCACTAATGATCTCATCGCAGAGGCCGTGCTTGAGGAATGGTTGGATATGATCTTCTGGTTCGTCGGATCATTCGCAGCATCCACAGCCTCCTGCGCGACGAAATCCCATAGGCGATCTAGGCGTTTCAAAGACCAGTATCTGACAATGATCATGTTCTGCATCTCGGCTTTTTCTTGTGCAATAAGATCCTCTGCGGCGAGTCCCGAGGCCGTCAAGTTGGCGCCTTCGTTCACTGACTTGAGTAAGTCACCCAGTTGCAGGATCCGCGTCATCACGATTAAGCTCAGTTTGAGAGAGTCCAGTTGCGCTAAGAGGTAAGTGACGTGCTGTTTTCGAAAACACCACTTCAGTCTTTCCTGCACTGGAATCCTGCTCAAATCCTCGTGGGCATCTGTGCCTTGCAGTTTGTCCAGCATGTGCTCGATTTCGACGAAGACCATCTGTCCCTGGCTGGCGATTTCCCAGGCCTTCTCAGTTGCCTCGTGGGTTCGGCCGAGTTCTGTTTTTTCGAGGGCCTGCCCAAGATGCTTCAGTGTCAAGGCAAAGAGCGAGATGCCCTTGGCGATACTGTGAATCTCTATTCTGGACTGTGCAAGTTGACATGCTGCCGCGTTGAGGAGCAGCGAGAGTCGAAAGCCCGCGCCCGCCACCCGGATGATGGAGGTCTCGGGGCCTATCATGAAAGAATTTCCTCGTTAGCGCCTTGTTCCAAAGCCTGTGGAGTGCAGAATCAGACTTCATACCTTGTGCCATCGCTGGAAGGTGTATCTCTCAATAGCAGTTCAGATAAATGTTTCAGGTCACGTAGTAGAGGGGCAGAAAGCAGTCAAGTCGTGGAGAGAGAAGGATGAAACAAACGAACATGACGCGCAGGCCCGAGATCCCTCAGGACTGCAGTCGCCACGGGCCTAACATTAAATGTACCCGTGGCCTCCAGACTATTGGACCCGGGGTAGTCAACCCCCTCCTCTCTTCTTCAGAGCCGCAAGTGTTCTGCATATCAAGTGACTCAAAACCCGGCTGTCAGCGTCCGAGCCCCCGCATGACGCCATGGCTGGAGCCGGGATATTGAGGGACAGCCTCTCTTTGGCCTGAAAATGGGCAAAGCAGCCGATCTGGAGCCTATCCCGCGCTAGTGCGGGCGAAGACAATGAGATTCCCCGGTGATACACAGGCCAGGGGTTGAAAAGTCAGGCCAAAAGTACACCTTGTTTATGCACTGCCTCGAAGAGCAGGGAATCAGATGCGATCGTGTTGAACCGTGATCGGCATGACGTTCCGCCGGACTATGGCCTCGTATTGACGGCTGCGCCTTTATCAAGGCTGTCCTCGCCCAGCACCCAGCACCTGGTCGCCTTGCAAAAGGGTGTGTGCATGATGCAGTGGACACGGAGGGTTATCACCGGGGCTCTGCTCGGGCCGAAGATGAACGGGTCATCTCATCGTGATACGGGTGATTCCTATCGTGCTATTGTGGTTGCACACGATGGCGAAGTTGATGTTCGAGGATCAGCAGGCAGTCAGGAAACAAAGAAATGCCGAAGTAGTCTCCTCAAGGATATGATTCTCGACGTCTGACGTCTGACAGGCAGTGCAGATACGATCTTGAAGGTATCGCGGGGCTGATGTATACCTCGGCGCTGTACTTTCGAGGAAATTGGGCTGTTTTCATGAGTGGATTAGTATATCGAGTAGCTTGTATGATGGAGCTCTCTAAGCTGTTTACAGTATTTGTAGTCAACTCAACATTCCCACTGACCACATTTCCGCTTTCGGCACCTGATCAGTGGTTGGTCGTGATCTTTACAAGTCCCTCGTCTTTGTTTTATTCCAATACTAGGGCTCTCTACCTTGATGAGCAATATTGCTTTTCTCCAACCTCCAATCGCAGTCTATCCCGATATACAGCGAGTCTGTGCCGATCGGGACTTTGTTCTACTGGCACAATTCGGCCCCGCCGCGCAATCTTCCACCCCTCACAAGTCACCCAACCTCCTTTTCCCGCGTACACCCTCGTCATCAGCGGAGATTTCCCCAGTCCGATGACCACCAACTGGATCCACCATCATCGGACCCTGGGGAATTCAACATAACATCGTCTTGCGCTGTGGGATTGCTAGTATTTGGGTATTTGGGCCGAATGGGCGAACCCCCTGGTTGTTGAGCTAGGAACGTGCGAAGGAACATACAGAGAGCCTGGGACTCCGAAGCACCACTCGAGCTTGGAAGCGCATTCTGTCCATGTGAAATCATGCCCGCTGAAGGTGTCACTGTCGGCGCCACCTCCGACCAGACTGCTTCGTCGACACCCGCCTTATCGACTACGCCGCAGCCTAATGTCACGGGCGCAACCTCCTCGAACGATGCTGGCAACGAGAAGGAGGGTATAAACGTGCAGGAAGGGACAGGGTCGAAGTCAACATCGGATACAAAAGCGGAGGAATCAAAAGATGCTCCGGAAGAGCTGGATGACTTTGGTCTTCCGATTCGACCGCGATCAAGGCCCGACCTCTCTGAAACCGATGAACCCGAAGATAAAGCTGCCAGTTCGACAGAAACACAAGACGTGAAGGAGAAGGTTGTGGAAGTGAACCAGGAAGCTTCCAAGAGCAAATCAGAGCAAGAGACCGAGACTGTTGAGAAAGAGTCAGACAAGGAATCGGCACAGGATGACAAAAAGGCCGATTCCAAAGAGCACGATGCTGCGTCCAATGAGGAGCCTCACGATGAAACTTTCGCACCTCCACCTCCCTACCGCAAGTCAATCTCGAAATCAAAAGACACGCAACCCTCGGAATGGTCGCACCAACGTATGACACAACCGCAAAATGATGTCGAAGAAAGCGAAGAAGAGGAAGACGAGTGGAAGGCAATGCCTGCTCTTGGAGAGATGGACTACTATGATGATTACGGAAGGCTCATCGCTCGCGGCGATAAAGAAGAAGATGACGAAGCCGTGTATAGTGGATTGGGTGGTGCTGGGAAAGGATACACTCGAGTTCAGCTTGACGAAGATGCTCAATCTGCCACCAGCATGGATGAGGATACAAGCTATCTTTTCCGCGAGGCGGCTGGAAACTCCGCGGGCTTTGTCGGCGAAGAGCTCAGGGACACTGTCAGCCAGCTCCAGGCTACGAAGGACCTTCTAAACGAGACACAAAAGATCGCTTACGTGGGTGTGGTCCGCCTTACAATCCATGAGATGAACCTGGAGCTTGGCAAGTTACCCACGACCAAGGCATCCCGCAAGGTGATCCTAAAAGCCCAAGATGCCCAGAGGAAGTGGGGCCAAACGATGATGGGGCGGTTATATATGCACATGGATATCAGCCCTGCCGAGCAAATCATGATCGAGCAGCTTGCTGAACATGGGGTGCAACCGGGAGATCTGGTTCGTCCGCTTATGCAGAATGCACGTGTAAAAAACCCCATGGCTGAGGACGACCCGAAAACGTCAATATCTTCCATCTCATCTCCGACCCTGGGTAATGGCCCCCGATCCCGGGTGTCTACAGAGACTGAGACCTCTGACCTTGGCTCTCCGCCGCCCTACGAAGCTCATGCGAATGATGAAGACGTTCCAGAAGTCCACACTCCCTCTCAACTGCCGACATCTGCGAAGATCGACATCGACCTTCGATGGACGGTTCTCTGCGATCTTTTCCTCTTGTTGATTGCCGACTCGGCCTATGATTCCCGATCTCGGACGTTGCTCGAAAGAGTTGGAGCGAGTATGGATGTGACCTGGTTGCAAATCTCTCGATTCGAGAAGCGTGTCACGGACGCTCTGGAAATGCAAGAAGAAGCCGAGAAAGAGACCTGGGATGAATCGGATCACATGGAAAAGCGTCGAAAGGCCAATCTAAAGCAGAAGTATATGATTATGGGCCTTGCAACAGTCGGTGGCGGTCTCGTCATTGGTCTCTCGGCGGGGCTTTTAGCTCCTGTTATCGGAGCTGGTCTTGCTGCTGGTCTCACTACCGTTGGCCTTTCCGGTACAAGTGCATTCTTGGGTGGAGTTGGCGGTACTGCGCTGATTGCCTCGAGCGCTACTCTCGGTGGAAGCGCTATCGGTATGAAGGCTTCCCATCGGCGGATGGGTGCGGTCCAAACATTCGAATATCGACCCCTTCACAACAATAAAAAGTTGAATTTGATCGTGACTGTCTCTGGCTGGATGACCGGTAAAGTCGATGACGTCCGATTGCCTTACAGTACCGTGGACCCTATCATGGGTGATATATACTCGGTTCTCTGGGAGCCCGAGATGTTGCGCAGCATGGGTGACACGATCAATATTCTTGCGACAGAGGTAAATACTGATCCTATACTCATATCAGCCACGAGAATGACGACTGACTGACTTGCCTCTCTCTAGGCGCTTACGCAAGGCTTACAGCAAGTCCTGGGTAGCACTATATTGATGGCTCTTATGGCCTCGCTGCAACTCCCACTCGTTCTCACCAAGCTTGCCTATCTTATTGACAATCCTTGGAATGTGTCGCTGGCTCGTGCCAACGCAGCAGGTTTGGTCCTGGCCGACTCCTTGCAGGATCGCAATCTTGGCAATCGCCCCGTTACGTTGATGGGTTTCTCTCTGGGTGCACGTGTCATCTTTTCCTGCCTCAAGGAGCTAGCTGCCAAGGGTGCTCATGGGCTCATTCAGAATGTCTACCTTTTCGGCTCCCCAGTCGTAGCCAGCAAGGATGAATACCTCAAGGCCCGCAGCGTAGTCTCTGGCCGGTTTGTCAACGGATACTCCAAAAATGACTGGATTTTGGGATACCTCTTCCGAGCAACGAGTGGTGGTATCATGCGTGTGTCTGGACTGGCACCCATTGAAGGAATTCCAGGTCTGGAGAATGTCGACCTGACTGAAACGGTCAACGGTCACATGGACTACCGTGCCGCGATGCCTCGTATCCTCAGGCAGGTTGGATGGGAGGTTCTCGAAGACGAATTCGCAGAAATCGAGGACCCCGATCCAGACAACCATGCTGAACGACAACGGGAGCTTATTCGCGAGATTGACGAGGCTCGTCGGAATGCCGAGTTGAAGCCGGAAAAGAAGCGCTTTGGCCTGTTCAAGCGTGGCAAGATGGCAGAGAAGAAAACATGGGAGACGTATGATGTTGATCGCAACTCTTCACCTCACAACCCTGCCGAGCCAAACAGTGCCCCAGGTTCCATTCTCTTCGACATTGAAGCCATTCGTGCTGAATTGGCCTCTGAAGCGATCGAAGTCAAGCAACTGGAATCTACACTTCCCCCAATGAAGCTAGATCTAAACCGTCCTCCCGAGCAAGCGTGCACTCAACCAGTGACGCCGATTGAGAGAAGTCAAACGCCAAAGGCGCCCGAGGTGCCAGCTCTGCCTCGCACAGCGTCAGAGCCGCAGCTCCCGACGGAAAATCACCCTACTCGCGCCACGACTAATCCTGTGCCTTCACACAAGGAAGTGCCAATTGAAATGACCTTTGATACGCCTTCGCGACCCGAATTGCAGTCTTCATCTATCATGCCGTTAGGCATTGGCGCTACTGCACTCGGAGCCATGGCCATGGAACACAATGCCTGGGCCGATGGACATGATGATGGCGAGATCCAGATGACTTTTGAATAATGACGGGGATACTCGGTTCTTTTTATATCAGCTCTTCCCCTTTTGCTTGAAGACTTCCGTAGCCTTTACTGGGATTCTAGAAGGAGCATCGCTCTGCATCGGCGTTTGGGAGATTCAATGTGTATATGTCTGTAAGGCTGTCATGTATAGTGACAATGAGCGAAAATAAATAGGCAGCTTTGATTCGATGTCTGATTATCTTTCATCTTGTACTCCGTAGATGTTCTTAGTTCGTGCTTAGCTATGCATCTATTCGATGGACTGCACGTCTCCGCTTTGTGGGGCCTTTTCCTCTGTTGGCGTGTCACGCGTGTTCCCCTCACGCATTGCCTTTTCCCAGTCCAATTCGCAATTCCAGGAATCCCCGGGCTTGACTGGTCTTTCTGGTGGTATCAATTTCTCGAGACTTCTCTGTATAGTCGAGTGCGTGTCCCTATCGACCGTTTCGCGTGATCGACGCGACCCGATCCGCGACCTCTTATCGGTGCGCGTAACCGCGGGTCTCATCCGTTGCCAACCTCTCCCTCCAACGCTCCGATCGCGACGTGCCCTACTTTCTACGATGCAAACACACGCAAAGCCTGATTCGAGCCATGCTCCGACTCGCCTCCGCAGAACAGACAGACTCGAGAGACATTTACATTCCGTGTTCAACAAGAAGGAGGCGAAAGAGCCCGAGCCAACACCTAAGAAACCCGGGTCAACGCCTAAGAAACCGGAGCCCACAATACATGAGCTACCTACTTCAAGCGATGATGATGAAGAACTGAGCGACCTGGAATCTGCGGATCTCGGGTCTGAGCCCGAGTCTGGATCGCAACAATCAAAGTCGCGGGACTCAGACTCGGGGAAATCTAGCTCGCAGGAACCAAAGACCAAGCACAAGGCCGACAATGAACCCGCGACGGACGCTGAGCCGCAAAGTACCAGCGAGGAAGAGATCAGTGATGAGGATCTCGATTTCAAGAGACCAAAGAAAAGAACACTTGAGACCTATGAGGAGAAGAAGCTCGGAGGCAGGGGCGGGATGGGCGACAACGAGGAGCCTTTTGCGATGTGGTCGTCCCAAAGCTCCAAACGAGCCAAGACCAGCAGATACGGGTCAGCAGCTTCATTTTCGCGAACTGCAAGCTTCGCCCGTTCACCCGCCACTCCCGATAAGAGCTCTCCGCAGACCATGTCACAGACTATCAAAGCGAAGGGTAAGAAGACGGACAAAAAGTCTAGCCCCGACTCGCAGCCGGACGACGACATTATATTTTCTGGGGAAATAAACTCCTCTTATCCAAAGATATCAAAATCCTCCCCCAAATTCAAATTACCCCCTCCCGTCCCCGCCAGTTCCAACGCCAATTCAACTCTACCCGCCTCGTCCTTCAAAGAATCACTTTCCATGGACATTGATGGTGACGACGAATCCCCCCTTTCGACTCTCACTTCCCCACCCAGCTCACCATCCGAGGTCGAAGAACCAGTTGAATCATTATGTCCGATGTGCAAAAAGGAAGTAGACCCTGAACTACTCAAGGCATTCCGCGCGCAACCAAAACAACGAGTTCGGGAACAACAAAAGTTTTGTGCGTCTCATCAACAACACACTGCTGAGAAGGAATGGGAATCACAAGGCTACCCTACCATTGACTGGGATACCCTGGACAAGCGGGTTCAAAAACACTTCCCCGCACTTGAAAAGCTTCTCGTCCCAGATTGCTCCTCTTATTATCGCAATATACTGGATACTGCGCTCAAGAGTGGGAAAGCGCAAAACTTTCGTCTCACTCTGGCCGGTGACGGACTTGAGACCATGTCTTGTGGATATTATGGGACAAAAGGATCCGGGAAGATGTAAGAATCCCGCCATGAAGTTGTTGTCAATTGACAAGCACAAGCCCAGTACTGATATCTCGCCAGGTTGCAACTTCTCACTGATCGTTTCGCGGTGAAACTACGCCGTTTGGCTACATCAGACCATATTGTCAAGCAGGCCGGTGTCGTCGGCTACGCCCAGTCCGTCCTAGTCCCAGAATTGGCAGTCCGCCTCGTCAAAGAGGATATGGGAGTCAACGACGATGCTGCTCGTCAAATTCTTCGAGAGAGTATTGCCCTAGGCGAGAAGCTGAACCCCGCACTGGACGATGAAATCGGGATTCCAGAGGATCTCGCAGAGCCCTTTGAAGACGACGATTGAGCTCGCTTCTGAGACATTCTCGTTTTCAACTATCAACTATCCTGACCAACCTTGTATCTCTCTTATAGTTTCGGGCCGGGTTGCATCTTTTCCTCATTTTGGTCCTCCATTTGGTCTTAGCGATTGTATATGATAGCACTCGTGATACCATGTCGCTGTATACTGTTTGTGATATACATTTCTTTTCCGGTCTTTATTAGCCAACGTGTATTTATTCGGTAACTGATAATGACAGTCTCCGACTATCAAACTTTAAAATGGAATGTGGATCTTCATTCATAGCGGGTTTTCCGGATGTTTGTGTTTGTCTACTCCAGCCTGGCTGTTCCATCTCCAACTCAAAGGTCAAGCCATCCCAGTATCACCAGGAAATAAATCACAAATATTCGTCGAGGTTTTGAACCCGGGTCAATCAATCTCCCCATAATCACGCCAGATGTACCTTGAATGCCCTCACGCCTCGCCCTTCACCCGTATCAAAATACCACCACCACCCTCAAACCTCACTTTTTATAATTTAATAAACCCATATTTTCAATTTTATATCAGAATCGATATGAAAGATACGTCCGTGATATAAGAAAAAAAAAGAAAAAAAGAAGAAGAGAGGACCAATCACCCACATCCAGTAAGGTTGAATTGGCCGGATGTACATCAAGTAGGCCTTCTCCAGGGATAAGGCGCCAAGACACCAGGGGTACTAGGACGCGATCACCTCCGCCGCAAACTAGGTCGCTGGGGACATTGGACGCATGCGCTATTCAACTAGACCACAGGGGCAATTGGTTGAAGGGGAGACTTTTCAAGAGATCATAAGGGATGGCAAAAAAGAGGGTTGGGTTGGTGGGTGGAGGTGGGTTGCGCCTGCCTAAGATGGAAGGAGGAATATTACTATGTATTTTGATTTATTACGTAGAGTTTGCGTTTTATAGGAGGTTCTTACTACACCTGAACTACCTACTCTATCATTTCGCGCATATAGGACGCCTTGATGATAGACACGCTACCGTTTCTGCCACCGATATGTAAAAAACATGCTTCATAGGCAAGACATTCCCTAATTCGTTCTAGAATTAGTCAAGGATAATATATTTCAAGGAATCACAGGTCGACCAAGATCTACTTTGATCCTATTTTGAACAGTCCCTCAATAATATCTCGTCGAGTATCATTCGGACTGGTACTACTATAGAATAGCAACGCATCACGATAAAGATCAGGATACCCTTCTGCATAACTCCGGGCATCTTCCATAATCATATCAAATACACTAGTTTCATGCAATATGAACGAGTCACCCCCATTATCGCGTAGATCGGTGTAGATGCCATCTTTGGCTTGTCCATCAATATGGTATCGGGCATAAATTGCATCGCCGTAGCGCTCTTCTGTAATAGCCGTGCAATACTGCGATTCGAATGGTTCAACGCGTGGTAATTGGATAGCGAGGACGTCGGAGACATGTAAGTCCAAGAAGAGCTGTTCAGGTAGCGATGAGTCCATGCCTCCCCGTATGCGGTAAAGGCACGATCTTAGGAAGCCAGTGTGGAAGGCGTGTAGATAGGAGGATATTGCTTGGTCAATTAATAGAATATATTTATGGATTGTCTTGGATGAGACTGAGAAAGTGGTTAAAAAGAGGATAGGGAAAGTGGATGTGGCTGTTCTAAACGATCTAGTGCGATCTAGATGGGAACCGCCTTCTATTCTGCCATTGCGTACGCCATTCCTAATCCGATTGACAGAAAGACATACAGAGACTTCTCTCCATTGGGCCCAATCCTACTACGGTCTGAATTCCATGTACTGTAAATTATATTCTACCTTCAAGTGGATCCCTGGATCTCCTCATCCAGGCGGCCCATCCCGCGAGGCGTGGTTAGTAAGCCGATAACGCGATAAAGTGCGGAGAAGAGCTGCTCGACAACCCTAGCTGCCCTTCATTCTTTCTTTTTCTCTCCTTTTACATCCTGTCAAAGATGAGAGAGAAAAAGGAAATGCCATACTCAGAGACAACACCTCTGCTCGAGGTCAATATCGCCCCTCGGCGACCTCGATACCCTCATAATGCCCTTCGTCGAACATGTACCGGTCTGCTTGGCACACTCTTGGTGATCGTCGTCATCCTCTTTTTGATCCCGTCCGCCATTCTACCCCGCGAGCACGGCTCGATCTGGTCCTATCTACCAGGTGCCAACCCATTCCCACATGACGCCTGGCCTCAAGGCAATGGTCTACCCTATGATCAACTCCAACAGATCCTCCTCAACACCCCATCCGCGGCCAAGGCCCGTGAGTGGAGCGAGTACTATACCGCCGGGCCCCACTTGGCAGGCAAGAACTTGAGCCAGGCGCTATGGACGATGGATAAGTGGAAGGAATTCGGCGTGGAGGATGTATCTCTTGCATCTTATGATATCTACCTGAATTACCCACTGGACCATCGATTGGCCCTGCTCAAGAAGTCTGGGGATGATATCGAGGTAGCCTTTGAGGCTACCCTGGAGGAGGATGTGTTGGAGGAAGATCCTACTTCGAGTTTGCCTGATCGGGTCCCTGTTTTCCACGGGTACTCGGCCAGTGGTAATGTCACGGCTCAGTTTGTGTATGCCAACTTTGGTACATACTGGGACTTTGAGGACTTGGTGAATGCCAATGTCACCCTGAAAGGCAAGATTGCTATTGTCAAGTATGGGCGAAACTTCCGTGGTCTGAAGGTGAAGCGTGCGCAGGAGCTTGGCATGGTTGGCGTGCTCATCTACAGCGATCCCCAGGAGGATGGCGAGATTACCGAAGAGAATGGCTACGAGGCTTATCCTAACGGCCCAGCCCGTAACCCTAGTGCCATTCAGAGAGGCAGCACGCAGTTCCTGAGTACGTACCTCATCTATCATTTAACCAATCAAATTATAGCTCGACTAACATTAATGAAAAGGCATTGCTCCTGGTGATCCCACCACTCCAGGATACCCATCCAAGCCCGGCTGTGAGCGTCAAGATCCTCACGGCTCTATTCCATCTATTCCTTCACTTCCAATTTCATACAAGGAGGTCATTCCATTCTTGAAAGCTCTAAATGGTCATGGACCCAAGGCCTCGGACTTTAATGAGTACTGGCAGGGCGGTGCCCTTGGCCACAAGGGCGTGAAATACAACATTGGACCCTCGCCAGAGGATATTGTTATCAACCTTGAGAACCAGCAGCAGTATGTGACCACTCCCTTGTGGAACGTGATCGGTGTCCTGAAGGGTTCCATTCCGGACGAGGTCATCATCCTGGGTAACCACCGGGATGCCTGGATTGCTGGCGGAGCTGGAGACCCGAACAGTGGTTCTGCCGCCATGAATGAGGTCATTCGCAGCTTTGGTGAAGCTTTGAAAGCCGGATGGAAGCCACTGCGCACTATTGTCTTCGCCAGTTGGGATGGCGAAGAGTACGGCTTACTCGGTTCGACCGAGTGGGTGGAGGAGAACCTCCCTTGGCTGTCCAAGGCTAATGTCGCCTACTTGAATGTCGATGTGGCTGCTTCTGGCACCCACTTTGGTCCTCGCGCCGCACCGCTGCTGAACCAAGTTATCAACGAGGTGGCCGGTCTCGTGCCGCACCCGAACCAGACTGTCCCTGGCCAGACGGTCCGTGATGTTTGGGATGGTCATATCTCGACCATGGGCAGTGGCAGCGACTTCACTGCCTTCCAGGACTTTGCAGGTGTGGCCAGTCTAGACTTTGGCTTCAGTCACGGAAAGGGTGACGCCGTCTACCACTACCACTCGAATTACGACAGCTTCGCGTGGATGGAGAAGTATGGCGATCCCAACTGGTCTTATCATCTCGCTACCACGAAGCTCTGGGCTCTGGCTGCCGCACGACTGGTGGAGTCGCCCGTGATCGCGTTCAGTGCCGGCGACTATGCTGCCGGACTGGACTCGTATTTGCAAACAGTCAAACCCTCTGCCGGCAAGCTGCCAAAGCATGCCCACTTTGACTTTGATCGTCTCGACCGGGAAATCTCCAACTTCCAAGCGGCCGCGACCGCATTTGATGCCTACGCCGCATCGCTAGCCGAAAAGTTGAACGAGAATGTCCCCTGGTACCACTGGTGGAAGAAGGTCCGTCTCTACTTCCTGATCCGCGGTGCCAACGATAAGTATAAGTACATCGAGCGATCATTCCTTTACCAGCCCGGTCTGGACGGACGCAACTGGTTCAAGCACGTTGTGTTTGCGCCTGGTATTTGGACCGGCTACTCGGGAGCCACCTACCCCGGACTGGTGGAGAGTCTTGATGACGGCGATGTGGAGAATGCCAAGGTGAGTGACAACTTTGATTGTATCTGTGGGACATTTTCCACGAGGGAAGACTCGTTTGGCTGACTACATCTTTTCTTTTCTGTAGAAATGGAGTCGTATTATCCAGGAACGGATTGGTGCGGCGACCAAGCTGCTGTCGTAGTTGGGCGAGATTGAAATCGGAGGGAGGATGGGGGTTCAGTGTGATTGGATGCCGATTACCCGGGCAGGCTTGTAGTGTGCATACGAGGAGTTGTACATGTAGTAAGTACTATATACTGGACTCGGGATAGATGTAGTTAGTTAGTTTGTGGGGTATACTTTGCACGGTGATACACTTTGTTGATGACTGCATTTCTCGATCTATATATCTCGGGTTTGTACTTAGTCTTCCTTGACCCAAAACGAAGATATGAATATCTATATTATTCTGTAAATGCAATGTTCTCCCGCATTTAGTTGAAATGCAACCCCACGACTCTGCTGACGGAAAAGCCCGAGTGGAGACTCTTTTTTTGCCGACAGCCCGAGAGCTGCAGCATCTCCCCCGCCCACTTCGTATAGCACGCTGCACTAGATACAGTAAGGGAGTGGACTCGAGCGTCAACGAGAAACAGAGTCTAACGCAGTCGAGAAAAGACTCGGCACCGGTCAGGCAGCGGCTCGGACCCTCAACGCGGTCGCCGATCTGTGAATACGCCATCAGACCCTCTTCTTCTCTCTTTTCTTTCTCTCACGCTTTTTTTCTCTTCTTTTTTTTTCTCTTTCAGGGTGTTGTGTATTTACGAAGGTGAAGACAATCTTATAAAAAGAAATGCAAAAAGCCAAGCTTCCCGTGCGGCAGCTTGTTATTCTGTGTAAGTTTCATTTCTTTTTTGCCAATAATGACTGCAAATTTCTAAACTGACGGGAATCTTAGCAATATGTCGCTTTGCCGAGCCACGTAGGTCTTTACCTCTCCCCTTGGCCTATGAGATATGCGAAATCTCGGATGATCAATAGATCTATCAGATGGAGAAGTTAGATCTTCGCTGGCCCAATAAGCAATAACTAATGATTATCCCTGATACCAGTCGTCTTCACCTCCATCCTGCCCTACTTGGTATGTCTACACCGCGTCTCAACAGCCTCGGCCATTTCGCCGAGGTTGAATATTTTCTCCCACTACTTTTCCCCTCATTTGATCGCGCTATCCAAGCCTTTCTCCTCTAGCAGAAATCAAACCATATCTAACATTTCCAATACAGCCTGAACTCATCGAATATGTCGGCGTCCCCAAAACCGAAGTCGCCAAATGGGCCGGCATCTCCACCGCGGTCGCATCCGTGAGCCAGGCCCTCATGGCCATACCCTGGGGTACACTATCCGACCACGTGGGCCGCAAACCCATCATACTATCAGGATTAACCTGCACAATGTTAATCTCCATTATGCTGGGCATGTCGCAAACCCTAACAATGGTTCTAATCTCGCGTGCCATGATCGGCCTGATGAACGGTAATGTGGGTATCCTGCGCACGATGGTCGCCGAGATCGTTCCCCAGCGGGAACTCCAACCACGCGCGTTCAGCCTTATGCCGCTCGTCTGGACGATTGGGAGTATCTTTGGCCCCGCGTTTGGCGGGGCTTTGGCGCGGCCGGCGGAGAAACATCCCGATCTTTTTGGCGGGATTGAGTTTCTAAGACGGTATCCTTTTGCGTTGCCGAATCTTGCGTCAGCTTGTTTCTTTGTTGTTGGTATTACGACGGGATGTTTGTTTTTGGAGGAGACTCTTGAGTCGAAGAGGGATCGGTATGATCCTGGTTTGGAATTGGGGAAGGCCCTTACGAGACCGTGTTTGTCGAGTAGACGGCGGCAGGCTGAGTTGAAGGGCGTGGATGAGGAGCGGACGGCTTTGCTTCCTGGTGGAACTCAGGTTCAAAAGAAGATTAAGAAACCGGTGACGCGGCCGAGTTGGTCTGAGATCTTTACTCCTCAGTCGAAACTGATTCTTCTGTCGTATACGTTGATGTCCGGACTCAGTATGGCCTTTGACTCGGTCTTTCCCGTCTTCCTGCATTATCCTGTTCAGGATCTCCATGATAACCCGAATGTGCAATTACCATTCAAATTCGCCAGTGGGTTCGGTGTTGGTCAGTCTTCTATACAATTTTACTCCGCATATAACAAGCACCTAATTAATCTCCTGATCCAGACGCCCCCCAAATCGGCATGTTCTACACCATAATCGGCGTCATCGGCATGTTCATCCAATTCCTCTGCTTCCCACCCATCGCAAAGCGCTACGGAGTCCTAACATGCTTCAAATACTCCGCCATCCTCCTCCCAATAATCTTCTTCATAACCCCCTTCACCGCGCTCGCCCCCGAAAACGTCCGCATCCCAGCCGTCCTCGTCCTCATGCTGGCCAAACTGGGCGCAACAGTCTTCGGCATCCCCTGCTGCACGATTCTACTTACAAACTCCGCCTCCAGCATGTCCGTTCTGGGTACTTTGAACGGTGTGGGCACGAGTGTTAGTGCTTTGGGTCGTGCGGCGGGTCCGGCGTTGATTGGGGCTGCTTTTTCGTGGGGGATTAAGAAGGGGTACGTTATTGTTCCCTGGTGGTTGTTGGGGACGTTGGGGTTGACGAGTGTTATTCCTGCTTTGTGGATTGTGGAGCAGGATGGGCCTTATGGGGGGCAGAAGGAAGAAGAGGAAGATGAGGGAGAGCAAGACGAGGTTTCAATTGAGGAGCCTCGTGTTAATGGATATGGTTCTGTTTCAGTGTCATCGGTTGATACTATTAAAAAGGTTACTCGTGGAGATTGAAGGTATGTAATAATGCAATTGAAGGGTTGAAGCAGGTGTTCTATTGTGATGAGCATATTTCGGGCGCTTATGGATTAAGTTCCTCCTGCATGGATGATGGCATGTCATGGATGATTAAAAATTGTATATGCATGATGAGACTACTAGATTGTATGGAATGAGAAATATCTGTTCTTATAATCCTTGTGAACTTCTACTCTAGCCCTGGCCCGAATTATACCACAGAACAGCTGCAGGTCTTATAGTTTGTGATCTCCAAGAAGAGAGTGGAGTGCACATCAGTCAGTAGTCGTAATCCTGTACTCTAGCCGCGCTGATCCCAGATCGCCAAGCCTGTCAATCGATCCTACAGTATGGTGCAGAGGTAAAATTGAGTTGGAAATCTATTATGCGCCACTATAACACTTCACCGCAACATCGAACCTAAGAATCGATAGTTCATCTGGAAGATGGTGATCAGTCTCATGACCTCTATCAGAGTGTAGATCAATATTTCTTGCTTCAGCATCCACCTCTGGTAGTGGTACACTTAAAAACAAGTACTATTTCCTACCTCTCTCATCATCTTTTCTCACACCCTCTGAGTTCACTCACCAAAACAACATCAATACTCTCTCATTCACACTGAAAATGCGACCAATTCAGGTTATCTACGCCTTTCTCCTGGCCACCACGATGACACTGCCAACCCATGACGACCAGGTTAACGGCCAAGTACTTAACGTGCTAAAAGAGCGTCAGCCTCTTCTTTGCTGCGTGAGTGATAGACTAATTACTGATGAGATAACTGTGTGGATAGAGGCTGATAGAATATGACTGGCGGCCTCCTGATGGCTGTCCTAAAAAAGGAGTAAGTGATTGTTTCCCTCACAGAGAAACAATGACTTTATATGCAGAAGCTAATACAGCGTGACGCAGTGTGATGAATGGAAGTGAAGGCCTCTCTGGCTGCTGAATAATGACTGTGTGGGCAGAGGCTGATGGAGTGTGACGGGCATTATTGAGTTATTGTGAGTGTTGGGCTTCTATATAGTTAAGAAGTACTTCATTCATGACGCCGCTAACTGTTCATAAGTAAATGCGAACGATTAATGGACGGCATTTTGGCTTGGTCAATGTGAACTGCGATTTGAAAGGTCTTTCAATCTTTTACCCCTGTGGGTAGAGAGCTTTTGATCTAGCCTTGATGTGCATTTTCTCCTATGTGATACACTGGACGTCAGCACTTGGTCTGTTCGCTGTTGGATCAATTCTTGAAATGTTACTACCCTGAGTATATTCTGGATATACTTCGGCCTCGGCTTTCCGAACCCCCGGGCTAGACTCCGCACGTCATCTGACTAATCAATGCCCGCACCTCGGGCCTTTCCCCAGGTAACCCAAAGTAAATAGTGTAACTACATCTCCAACATCTCCTCATCTCACCACCTCACCTGAACAATTAGAACCTACACCACCCAAATCACAAAAATGGTACCTGCCCTCCCCTTAGCCTCCCCTTAAGCCCCCTTAACCCCCCACAACCACAACCACTAACCCCTCCACAGTCCTCCTCCACCCTCCCAACAACATCCGCCCTCCTCCTCTCCCTCCTAACTTCCCTTGGCGGCGCAATCGGCTACGCCCGCACCGGCTCAATCCCCTCAATCGCAGCCGGCCTCTCCGTCGGCGCCCTTTACCTCCTCAGTTTCCTGCGTCTGCGCGCGGGGCAATCCTACGGCGAGGAGATTGGGTTGCTCGCGTCGACTGTTTTGGGGGGTAGTTCGATTCCGAGGGCTATTAAGAGCGGGAAGCCTGTGCCGGTGGGGTTGAGTGTTTTGGCGACGTTTGGGGTTGTTGTTTTTGGGTTGGCTTTGAAGGAGAAGAGGGTTTAACTTTTAGACTTGAGAAGTTGATCTGGGAATTGGGGAGTAGGAGGGTGGTATGATGTTTTATGGTGATGGGTATTGGAGGTGTTGATCCTCTTTTACTTCTTTGGTGTGTTTCTAGCGAGGTACTCTATCAATGCCATGGATTTGATCAGGCTTTTGTGGGGTCTTCTGGGTAGTGAGGATGTATGGGATATTGAAATGGGGATGTAATCTACAATTGGAACTGCGTGGTAGCAGCATAGGGAAAATAATGATCTAAATTATGCATTGAAACCAACAAAGGGTGATTGGCCTACCTCCGGAACGCCAAAGATAGATAGAACTTACATCATGAGCGGCATGACATGGCATTGTCGATCCTGCAGGGAGAAGAACCCACCTTGTCCAGACCCGAGTCCAGATCTGATGCCACCGAACAAGAAAGAAGAGTTTTGGGAGGTGAAAGGGAAGGCAGAAAGAAAAAGAAGACTTTGACAGGGCTGAAAGACGTACGTCGGATCAATTCATCACAGTCCATTGGCGGTCAACGGGACTCACCGATAAACCACACGCCGTGGCAGATCGAGAATCTTCTCAGTGCATCGGGGTTGGCAATTGCATGCTCATGTTCATCTTGTTCGCCAGAACTACTAATGGATCAGGGCAAGTAACGAAACACAGCCAGCCAAAACCAAATGATCATGTGTAGCTAGAAGTATGCGTCGACTTAGCTGAGGTCCGTAGCCCAGTCTTTCATTCATCCTCCTGGCGATGCGCAATGAAAGCACTCTTGTTTTCTTCTCGTTTTCGTTCTTCGAATTCTGGAAAATCGTGTATCTTCCCAAGGTCCCGATCTTGGGTTTCGCTTTTCGTTTCAGTCGGTGATGCTGAGATGGGAGCTTTACTCAAGCGTTCCGCTTTAATGCGCCGGGTCGATGACCTTGTCCTGGTCGCGAATCGTGCCCACAACAATTGAGCCGGGGATCTCGCCAAGCGCGGTCTCTTGCTGGAACATCTGTCGTGAAAAGGCATATCGCGCGAGCTTGGCCATTTTCTCTTCGGGGCTGACGTTCTCGTCTGAATAAATCATCCGAGTATTCTTGGCCTTGTCCTTCTTGGCTGGCTTCTCCGCTGCGGCAGCTTCCTTGGCTGCGCTCGAAATCAAATCATCAACGGAAGACGAGACCCCGCCCGGTGTTTGAGTTGCGTTGCCATTGGAGTAGCCAGGCGCTGGTGCGGGCGGGGCTGGGTGACCCATGTGCATCTGTTGCATTTGTTGGGCGTTGATAGGAGGCGCGGCGAATGCAGGTCGTTGAGGGAGGCCGGCGAGTGTAGGCAAGCTACCAGGTCGAGGAGGGAGACCGGTGTCTGTTGGAGGAGTGTGTTGTTGAGGGAATGGAGGGGGAGTAACTCCATAGCCCATGGGTGCGGCGGGCTGGAGGTATGGTTGAGGCGAATAAGCGGGGGCATAAGGCGCGGCAGCAACTGGGGACGGTGCGTATGGAGCAGCGCCAGGGGGCGAGAATGACGGGTAAACTGGGCTTGCGGCTTGATGTTGGTATGGGGCAGTGGCGGGGACCGCAGCGCCTCCGTAGGGTGGGGGATAGGTGAGCGAAACTGGGGGCTGCTGTTGGTGTACTGGTGAGGCTGTGGCTGGTGGCTGTCCCTGTATAAGATCTGTTAGTCCTGCTGATTGCATACACTCCCTCGAAAACGAATAACTTACATATGTGGTAGGAGTGGACACAGTCTGTCCGGCACCCAAAGGTGTCGCCTCTCCACTGCTACCGCCAGCAGCGGCCTCGGCACGCTTGGCACGATGCGCTGCCAATCGCGCCTTTAGATCCGAGAAATCCTCCAACTTGGGCTTCTTGTTTGGCTGACCCCCAGCACCGCTGCCAGCTGGTGGGTTACCGGTCACGGCCTGTCGCTCCGCCTCAGCTTGGTGGAACTGAGCCGCCACACGCTGCTGATGAGCCTGGAGAACATCATCGGGAACACCCTCCATACCAAAGATTTCCACATCGAGACCTGACCGGTTGGGCAGAGCATTCTCAATCTCCGTGAGCTGTTCCTTGTGAACCTGGCTCATGTGGACCGATAGACCTGAAGGAGCATGGTGTCAGTGTCTCGTCGTAGATACAGTCGCGTAGGTAAACAGAATGACGTACCACCGGCAGTATTCAGCCTGCGACCACAGCGCTCACATTTGAAGTGCTTGGCCTTTTGGTGCAGGGTGAGGATCTTCAGGTCGTCAAAGTCGCGCTCGCAGTAGTAGCACCACGGACGAGCCATGAGCTCGTCCAACGTGGGACCGCGTCTCTTCTTGCCCATTGTGTTTGCAGGAATAGATAAGTGACAGTCTTGAAGTTCAGGCAGTCCTTGAAAGTGAATGGAGTGAATTCAGACTGTGTCGTTGCGCTGTGACGGGGAAGACAGGAAGTTAAGTGACGCAGCCTAGCACTTTGACGCTGAGCAGAAAGCGGTCAGAGGGTACATTTTCCCAGTAAGCACGTGATTGATAGACACCTAAGGCTGTTCTCGATGCCATTCATTACTGGCTCACGCTAACTATCATACACGGACAGAATGTGAATATAGAAGAGAAAAAGAAATTGTAGAGTACACGTCTAGCCTCCCCGGCCAGACAGAAGTCCCAGCAGCTGTCCCACCCATTGTACACCTTTTTGTGCTAAATAGCACACCCAAACCCACCCCCAATTGCGCCGACTCCAAACACAAAAATACCAGAAAGAAGAAAGAAGAGAAAAATAAAAACAAGACCGCCGAAGCGACCCAAATCGAAACTCCTTTTGCCAGCCTTTTGATGGCTAGGCAAGGCCAAACTGATCATGTACACAAGATGAAAGTAAGCTCAACTCTGCTCGAAGACAAGCAGAGCAGACCTCACCTCATCTATGCAAGGCACACCACTAGACACCTCGGTGATGAGGGTCTCGGGGGGGTGGTGGCCCCGGCATATGCCCCATCCCATACCCCCCGGGTACGGGAATGGTGCGAATTGTGGCATTGGCTGACCCAACCCTGCCACCGGAGGCTGCTGCGGAGCGTATGGGTGATGACCACCGTACATGCTCAGCGATGGCAGGGTTGGGCCAGGAACTGGCACCGGCACAGGCACCAGAGACGGCGGCATACCCACCATGGGCGCCAATCCCATGGGGGCTTTGGGGGCAAGATTCCCTGCGGGGAGGGGAGCCAACGGAGATGAGCCGCCACGACGACGACCCGGAGTGTCCTTAGTCTTCCGAGTCTCGTCGGCCGCCTTATCCGACTCGATCTGCGCCTTGGACCGCTTGGGATTGCGGATTCGACCTTCGCGGTTGAACCGCTCCCAATGGTCCAGCATTGCCTTGGTGCGCTTTGGGTTCTTCGAGTTTAGGATTTTTTGGCGGCGGGCTTCCTCCGGGTCCTCAACCGTGGGAGGCCTTCCCGGGGGAGGGGCAAGGTGAGAGGGGGCTGGCAACGCCTCCGGCATGGGCGAAATGTCCAGAAATGACGATGTGGACTCCTCTGCCGAAGCCGCCGAAGGGGGAGCAACTGGAGGGGTTGTGTTGGTGCTCACAACCGTGCTCGCACCCCGCCTCCCTCGCCCACGCCCCGAACTGGTCGTCTGGGTGGTGGTCGTCGTCGTCTGGGCTGCATCAACAGATGCTCGACCCTCGGCAACGTGACGAGCGGCACCACGACCCCGACCACGCCCACGACCACGGCCCCGACCGCGACCCCGACCACGAGGAGCAGGAACAGTAGAAACTTCCTCCGGCTGGTAGGCCTCGAAGGTGGCAGTACGGCGAGCACCACGGGCTCCTCCACGGGCACGACGCTTTGGCGGGCGAGCTTCCTCCTCAGTCTCGTCTGCATCAGGAGATTCCTGCTGGGTCTCCTCCGTGTCGGTCTTCAAGGAGGTCTCAAGTGCCGTCGCCTTGCGCTTGCGGGTCACCTTGGCCTGAACAGGGGCCTGTGGCGGCTCCCACAACTTGGGAACTAGCTCAACTCCGTCACGAACAACGGGCGTCCAGTTATCTGGGTTACGCTCGCCCGGTGGAACCTTGGAAGCCATCTTTCGTCCCTGTGCTGGGGTTGGGACAAAGCCGCCCTGGACGAATGGGTTCTGGGGGATGCGACTGACTGCGGTGCCGGTGTTGGACTGGTGAGGAGTGTAGCGGTAGCCGTACAGCATGGCCTCCTTCTTGTCCTCAAAGTCAAGATCATGCTCTGGAACTCGGCCCATTGGTTGGCCGCTCCTTCTCTTGGCCGCCTGCAGGAACTCGCGCTTGGTATCCTCGGTGAGGGGAGCCCGGATGTGGCGGTGGGCCCGCAAGTAGAGCTTGTCGAGCGCGTTGTATTCGTTCTGCCAGACCTTCATCGCGAAGCCAGCGGCTTCGGTGGCGGTGTAGAGTTCTTCATATGAGAGTTGATCAGGCTTCTTCAACATCTCAACGAGGTCATCGAGTTGGTTGAGCTCAAGGAACTGACCCCGGTCGACCTTAGTCTTCTTGTAAGGGTCAGGGCGGATCAGCGGCTCCGGTGCTTCGCGCTTCTTGGACTTGAAGCCATGGAATGCGTATTGCCAGGTGGTATCAACCTTGGCCCGTTCCTGTTCATAGCCAGGGGAGAAGGCTTCCACATCGTGGAGAGTCCAGATCTTGGGTAGACGAGTCGCCATTTCGTCTCCTTGCCATTCAGCGACGCGCTGACGGTATTCCTCGGGGAAGTTGCTGCGGGGGTTAGATAGCTTGTTGATGAGTCGGTCCAGTCCCTCCTGTCGTGCTGAGATGGGTTCCTTGGACTTGGCACCGGTGGTGAACTTGATGGACAGCTTCTTGGCATGGACGGTATTGGGTCCGGGTGTGGCATCGCTGTCATTGCCATCGACAGATGGAGCCGCAGTCACTGGCTCGGCCAGGTCTTCCTCGTCAATTTCGGCCTCGTTAGGTTCGCCTTCCTCAAGAGCAGTGACATCATCGAGGCCATCAGCCTCCAACTCGGCCTCGGCTTCCTCAGCTTCGGCAGCGGCTTCGGCGTCGACTTCAGCGTCGACATCGCCGTCTTCTTCGTACTCGGCGCCTTCCAGTTCGGCGTCTTCGATTTCGGCGTCTTGGTCATCTTCTTCGCCGTCTTCCTCGTCGGGGTTGAGCTCATCATGCTCATCATAGGTGCCGTCTTCAGCCTCGTCATACCCCTTTTGAGCCTTGAGTTTTTCAGGGTGTTTCTTGCGGTGGTGGGCTTGAATCGCCTCTTCTTCGAGGCTCTCGTCATTTGGAAGCTCAATGTACTCCCGGCACCAGTGGCATTGGAGCATCAGTGGCTTGCGCTCAGGGGAGTTAGAGAATTGAGTAGGAGTAGATCGAGCACGGAAAGGTTCAGAAAAGTGGCGACGCAGGGGAGAATCCTGGCTATCGCCCACATCGGAGGAAGGATTGTCCATATCGACAAGATCAGCCCGGGGGATAGGGGCCATGTCTGAAAAAGGGAAGTAAAGAAGACACAGTTAAGTGGGATGAAAGAAGAAAAAGAAGGAAGAAAGTGAGCCCCAGTCTATGTATCTTCTAGACCGGCCCAACGTGGCACGCGTCGTGCCGTGAAGTCGAGAGAATGTATGGCGGCGGGATCTGTATAGATGAGTTAGTTTCGGGTGGGCGGTTCGCTTGCGGTGCCAAGACGCCAGTAAAGTAATCGCAGCGCAATCCGGAACCTCGCCCGGGGACAGGGTGAGGTGGACAGTAGGGGATTTTGAGAACATGAAAACACGAGAAATAGAAACCGCGGTATTCAACAGTCACGTCGAAATCACACGATGAGACATGAAGAAAAAGTAGAATGATCATGAAGTGGGTAGAGCAGGGTAGATGCAGACACGGTCGCGGCAAATTGTGTGGATCAGGATCTGACCCGAAGTGTATTTGAGGTACAGGACCAGTGCCAGGTGGGAAAAAACGGGCAAGACACGCGACAACGGGGACTTACCATGAAATAATCAGGAGAATGGAGAAAGTAGAAGCGTCCTCTGCGATGTCCAGATCAATTACTCGTGAACTGGATGGAGGCGCTGAGAGTAGTCACTGGCGTCGCGAGTGAGGTGCCAGGGATGTGTACAACGGGAGTGAGAGAAGATGGCTGGGTGGATTCAGGATGAGAAGCTGTCACCACGAGAAAAGAAGAAAGTGGAAAAGGATGAGAGATGGAGAAAAATCTCGACGAGACGAAAGTCGAACTCGTCAAGAAATCTGTGCAAAGGGAGAAGAGGGATGTTGTGATGCGTGCAGGATGGAGAAGATTTGTATTGTAGATGGGAAGATGGGAAAGGGAAAAAAAGGATGGCACGGCCAAGCGACCGCGAGACAGGGAGAATGAGAAAGGGCGATGTATGGAAGTGTTGGAGAAGAGAAGAAAGATTTGGAGAGAAGATGGAGAGAACAAGTTGGGGAAGAAGAGGATGGAGGATGAAGCTTAAGAAGAGATTTGAGGGTGCAGGTTTAGATTGTACCAGGCTGAGGTGTAGGTAGAGTTAGTCGGGAGTAGGCAATCTTCCCTGTGGTGCTCTCCTGCCTGCCCCGTACTCTTCTGACTGTTTGGTTGGTAGGGAGAGTTAGTCGCCTTGGGTTCAGTGACCATTACAACTTGCCGGCTCCACCAGGCTACCGCAGCCAATCAGCCTGCTACCATTTACTTGGCCACTTTGAGTATACTTGCCTAGGGGAAAAAGAACAATGATCAATTACTGATATTCACCGAGTGTGGGCTAAAAGTCTACCTTGGAAGGCGGCAGTTCATAGGTATCTCGCTGCCTTATTGTTCTCTCCAAGGCACCACCGATCATCCTCCTAGCAAACAACCTGAGGAACTATACACTTCCGAATCGAGAAACGCTTAATCTCCCGCCTCTCCCGAGGACCAAAGGAAAAGCTCAAAATTTCTTGCAGCCAGCAGCACATTGAACAATCGATTTCGACAATGCCTGCCTTCCTCGCGATGCAATGAATATACTCCAATTCCATCTACCATCCCCATCCGCTCCATCCACCACTCGACCACGATCAGGGCCCATCTGCCGCAAGGGGAGACAATTCATAGACCTGGGGACCGCATGGGCGAGTCTCTATACTCGCACAAGCACGTCCTTTTCAGTCGAGTCTGCAATGCACGCGACCACAACAGAATTTGGAAGAATGTGGAAAGAAAAAGAGCGAATACCCCAAATACAAGCATCGACCAGACCCAGTGCTTCTCCTAAACTTCTCCATCGGGCCCCTTAGCTCCGATCGTCGCAAGTCTGAACCCGCAAGCACAGACCGCCAATACGGTATGGACTTGACAATTTCCCCCGAATTCTTGCGCCCGCAGGCCGACATTATCATGGTTGGAAAGTGTCGAATACTATTTGGGATGTGCTAGCCACGCTGAGTCCCTACTGGAACACCCCGATTTCCGCGTCGCACGACAGTGATGTTGTTGTTGCGATCGTCGCGTGGACAATGATTCGATCTATTTTCTCCTCAACGCCTTGACGTCAGGCTTGAACTATATGTCCCCGCTTGCGAGATTTTTCATTCAACTTCCGCGGCCTTCCATATTAAGTACAAATCATCTTGGCCACTGGAGTTGTTACTGGTATATTATGTGCAGCTTCGTAGATGCGTTGCTTCGTACTTTGTCTTCTCGACCTGCTTTTTGCCTGCTCTTCATGGGTTCATTACGCTAATGGCTTGTGTTTTGACTAGGAGATATCACAATGAATTACATGCTGAAGCTCACAGAAACCACAATGGCCCTTCGTTTGTACCGCCGAGCTTAGAAGAGACAATTCTGAACCCTGCAGGTATATTCTGTGAAGGCTGACGCGACCATGTGCTTTCTCAGACAATATCCTGCGATTTACATCTTCCAAGTTCAATCTATGCCTTTGTGCCGTGTTTTCTTTGTGCCATATTCGTCAAGAAGAATCTCTAATGGAGATTCGTATGTTGCGCATGTATGTTGAGCAACACCAGGGTACTCATTGGGGAGAATCGATGCTCTCTAGATTCGCCATCATCTATACTCTATTAAGCGCTACCCAAGTCTTGCATTGACTCGCCTTGCCATGCATCAATTCCCCCATCAATACACTTCCACCAAATATCTAATGATTCTTCTCCCCAACATCCAACGCCACCAAAAACCGACTAACACAATTATACGCCGCAACAGTAGCCGTAATCTCCACAACCTCCCTATCACTAAAACACCCCTTCAACTCCCCAAAAACCTCCTCCGGCACCGTAACAGTCTTAGTCATAGCATCCGTATACTTCACAACAGCCCTCTGCTCGCGACTCAACGTCCTCTGCGCAAGGTCGCCGGACAGATCAGCCTGCGCATCTCCAACAACCTTCAACGCCTCGTCACTGAGGCCGCCCTCCGTTAGCAGAGGCGCATGCTGCTCCCACTCGAATAGTGCGCCGTTGATCACCGCTACGCGGCAAATTGCTAGTTCCCGGGTTACGGGGGAGAGACTGGTTCGGGTGCGGATTGCCCCGATGAAGGAGTTCCAGCCGTCTGTTACGGGGAAGGAATGGAGGAGGGCGAGATCGAGGGGGAGGAGGGGGGTTTGGGGCGCGGCGGGCTTGGACGTTGGAGAGGATTCGGGCTTCCTCGGGGGTGTTTGTTGGTGGGGGGTCTGGGACGTATGGAAGACGCATTGTAGCGGGGTGTGTTGTAGTTGTGGGATTGAGTATATAGGTAGGAGGATAGTGATAGCCGGATCTAGAATTCGTGTTAGTTAGTAGGTCGGCTAGCTAGTGGTTGTGGAATGTTCGTCCAACGGTACTCACGCTGTTTGTGGGAGAATAGTCAATTGGGTATTAGCTCGCTGTTGGAAATTAAAGAGTCAATGGCTTGGGGAAGTACCCCTCGCGGGGGAATAGCGAATACTTATGCCGTTCGTTCGGTATCGCGACCCCCGCAGGGTCCCGCCGAACGGGACCGATCCGAGCTTTTGGTTGTGACTACCCGCGGCTATGACTCGGCCGTCTCCGTGGACTGGGCCAGATCTATCTGCTTGGCTGGAGGCCTTGAGGCTTGAATGACCCTGCATATTTGACAGAACCGATCGGATGTTGCTGGATGATCAGTAGTAAATAAGTATATCACATTAGGTAGACGATTTGGTAAAGAGTAATTTGTACACTGGCAACTGCAACGAATGTTCGGCCTCCATGATATACAGTCTTCACTCAGTCACTACTCCCAGGTCGGCAGGCCAAGTCAATATATTTACCTGCTAGCGACATCTCTCAGATTTGAAGTGAACTGGGGGTGTATGGAATGGTTCCATCAAGTTTACTTTGGCGTTGCTGCTAGGACCTGAGGGCTGTCCGTGTGAAAACATATAGTTCTAGGTAGCTACCCACACATTCAGTGGACAGAATTGAAACACCTGTCTACTCGAGCATCGGGGATCATAGGCTATGCAGTCTATAATAGCTACGGTTATTTCACAACTCAACTAGCCTACTATGTAGACTTACTGATTCCAATACCAAGCTGTATCAAATCCTAAGGGTGTGCTGCGAATGCAGTTGAGCGGGTCTTGGCGCGCGGTCCCCACATGCAGTGCCGCCTTGAGGAGCCCCAAAACAAACGGTGTCGTCACTTCTCCTGAACATCCCCATCGACTTCCAAACAACCAACCATGCCTGCCAAGGGCGCAAAACCTACCAGCGATGAGCTCCTAGCTCAGTTCGATGACCTCGGCATCGAACAGTCAGGCGAAAAGTCCACGAAACCAGCTGCTGCAGCCGCCACGGACAACAATGCCAAGGGCGAGCAGGAAGACGTCCTAGCTGAGCTGGAGAAGCAAGCTTCTCAGCGGCCTAGCAGTGGCCCAGGTACCCCGAGACTATCGGCAGACAAGGCTCGCTCCGCGACCAAGTCCCCTCGCCTCAGTGCTACGATCGAGCGAAGCAGCGAGGACAAGACTCGATTGTCGGCGGAGGTTCCTCGTGTAAGCGCCAAGCAGGAACAGCAAAAGCAGGAGCCCGAGCCTGCGGCTGCTCAGCAGCAAGAGCAGAGTCAGGGTGGTGGGTGGTGGGGAGGGTTCTTCGCTGTGGCCGGTGCTGCTGTGAAGCAGGCTGAAGCTGCTGTTAAGGAAATCCAGAACAACGAGGAAGCTCAGCGGTGGGCACAGCAAGTCAAGGGCAATGTGGGCGCTCTCCGAGACTTTGGTATGTACAACCCTTTTACTATCGTATTAGTCTCATACATATGAACATACTGACTTACTATTTCCTCTACAGGCGGCGAACTTCGCAACATGGCCATCCCAACCTTCACCAATCTGATCCACACCCTTGCCCCTCCGATCTCATCGCACGAACGCCTCCAAATCCACGTCACCCACGACCTCTCCGGCTACCCTGGCATTGACCCACTCGTCTACGCAGTATTCTCACGGGTAATGTCGCAAGTAGAAGGCGGCGACCTCCTCGTGATCCAGCGCGGTCAAGAATCCGCACCAAAGCGCGGCCTCGACGTGGGCGGCTACATGTCCAGCACAGGGTGGAACGACGGACCTTGGTGGCGCAGCGTGACACCGGGTACTCCACGCACCGTCAACGCCGTGCGCGGCGCCATCGAGGCCTCCAAGCTCGCTCGCGCCAGCGCAGAGAGCTACGCAACAGAATATTTCTCCACGCGGGGCGGTATTGAAGAAGCCGCCAAGCAAGCTAGCGAGGACCTCAGCGAGTCAAACCCAGTGCGCAGCAGTGATATCTTCCTCGCTATCCAGGCTATCAGCCAGACCGTGTCGGCAGAGCTCTTCCAAGCCGGTGCATCGGGTGAAAGGGCCGAGACACCAGGCGTTGTTTCCGCCCCCGAGGCTGACGAGGAAATTGCGTTTGCGTTGTACCTTCACGACCCCGTGCACGGCATCGCCTTCCACACCATCTCGCAGCCCGTGCCAGCGAAGTGGATCGAATGGCTCGATGCATCGGCCCCCGCGGCCGAGAACCCGGATTCCGAGGATGGGGATGTTCCCCGCGCGGTCGTTCCCGAGGCTATTGCCGATATCATCGAGGCTGGCGGTGTCGATCCCCGTGAGTGGGTCGCGGAGTGGATTGAGGAGACCTTGTCGCTGGCGGCTGGGGTGGTTGCGCAGCGTTATGTTGCGCGTCGAATGGGCGTTGGTGAGGGTGGTGTTGGCAAGGGCAAGATGCGGGCTGAGCAGGCGTCGACCGTGGATAGTGGTGCTGGCGAGGCGGCTCGTGCTATGTAGATGGGGGTTTTATGTTTCTACACTTCTGTCGTTGTGGGGCGGGAGATAGGTCTGTTCTTTATGATACACCCTCAGGTTTTCAATGCGTCCGCATTGCCAGTTTTTTCTGTTTCCATTGGCCATTTTTTATCTGCTGGTGCATACGAAATTAGTATCTGACCTGGACTGAACTGGACATAGTACTAGCCCAGCATGAGTGTCAAGTATTAGTACTAAATGCGCCTCGGCATTGATGACAAGATATCAACGGTGCTAATATTGATGTTGATATTCCACATATCCATTCATTCCAAACCAAATCCTTCCAGGTATATCATATCAATCTATGTACAAAATGCGCCAGCGGACATAATCCGCACCTCTTTACCCGTCCCGTCCCGTCTTCTCGACATTCAGTCGAGATCAAAGCCCATGAAAGATCAAATGGGGGGTATGTATTTTGCCGCAATGCAATATGGGGGAATAAAGCCCTGCGCCGGGGTCGCAACACGAAACAAAAAGAAAGAAAACATTATTTATGCATTCGTAAAGCCGTGTCGGGGGTGTGTGATCTTTAGATGGGGTGCTGAATGTTTGATCCTTGTATCTTGAGATGAGATGGAGATCAATCTGATCTCGAGATGGTTGGATTCATCTTTATTGATCAAAGTACAGTGGCCCGTCTAGACCGGGGACGTGCCAGAAGTTGGCGCGGAGAGCGGTCACACTGTAGATCATATGTTAGTACAATCGTAAGAAGAAACAGAAGCAACTGCTTTCGTTGCAGGACTTACCTGGTCGATCCGTTTAGGACGGTGTGTGCATCTGTGCCCTCCTCACTCTCCTGGAGTGTCTTCTTCATATCCGACAAATCAGCGGACCACTTGAAATGGCGCTGCTTGCGGCTTGGCTCCTCGACATGTCCGTTGACGCCGTTGACACCATTCACTCCATTGACACCATTCACGGCAATCTCATCACGCTGCTCCTTGTGCACCCCATTCGTCAAAGCACCATTGACCACCTTCTTAGTCTTGGGCTCAACCTCAGCATACAAACAACCACGCGACCAGTAATACGGCAAAGTCCGCGTATACAAGACCGGCTGCGTCTCAACATCAATGCGCATCGGCACATTAATATTATACAACTCCACCCGCTCATCCCAATGAGCAATCAAATGATCCACAACCCGAACCGCATGCCTCGCCGCCGCAGCAATCACATCCGCAGCCTGCGGATCCTTACTACCGAACGAAATCGCGATACCGCGCTGACTGCAAAACACCGCCTCGAGCGCACCGCCCACCGTCCCGGACGACAGATTGTAAATAGTCGAGGCATTGCGGCCATGGTTCGGACCTGAAATGACAATGTCGATTGGCGGGCGGTCTGGGAAGAGACTGTATAGACCGAGCTGGGTGCAGCTGGCAGGTGTGCCGTTGTTGATGACGACCCAATCGGCGAGGTGTGCGGATTCAGGGCTGGGCCGGTAGTTCTCGTCCCAGGTGCCGTCGTCGTTGAAGGAGTCTGGGTGGACGAAGCTGGCGGTTAGAGAGGCTTCGATGATGTGGGCTTTGCCGATCCATGAGCGTGAGGCGGCGGGGATGGCGACGGAGACTTGGTGGCCGGTGGCGTGGAGCTCATCGACTAGAGGGCGCACGTAGGGTGAGAGGCGCTTGTTGGGTGGGCCATCGTCGTTGACTAGCTGTTGGGAAAGGGTTAGCTTTGGTCTTGGAAGATGCGCGTGTCCGGAATGAGTAGAGTCAGAATAGTCGATGATCAGATTCGCCACGGGTCGTCTATAGACTGCGCAAATTGAAATTGACTAGGAATTTTTCTTTTTCTCTTTCCTTGACACTTGGCAATGCAGATAGATTGTGCCGATCTTCTCCAGATTGCCATTGCCAGGACGAGGCAAGGGGAAAAAAATGAATAGAGTCGCGATAAGAAAACGCTCTCGTGACCAAGTTCGAAGAACCCATTCTCCATGTCCACGTACCAGGATATGCATGATGAACTACCAAAAACCAACCTCCGAATTTCCCAGCGCCAAGGGCGTATATTGGTATTGAATTTCTTTTCGGATTTTTGTCCGGTCGTTCCTTTTTCTTCTCTGTAAGCGAAAAGACAGAAAAAGCCGGTTGTCTATCTTGTTTCTCGGGAATCCGGTCTTGGTCTGCTGGGGTCTAGATTTCGAAATTGAAGGTTGTCTTGAGAAGGGTCGAAAGAAAAGCAACTTCAAATAATGTCAAAGGAAATGGTTATCTCCACGGGTATTATGTACTTATACGAGAAAAACATTTGCTGGATAAGGATTGAGCCATTTGAATACCCGACACACACCGGGGAAACTGGCTGGGCACGGTGAAGCTGTTCAGGGCTGCGGGGAGCGGCAATTGGGGAAGAAGCAGACCGGATGGAGTCTGCGGTGAACCGATCCGTCGAGTGACGAGAGTCTGGTGACGCTGCAGAGATTATTGGGGCCTGAAGAACGTGGAGAAGGAAGTGTGTAGATATGTCAAGCGGGTAAAATTGACGGGAGAATATTCTTGATGTCTGGGGGGTTCTATGGGGGGTGTATTCTTCCCTTGATATTTCCTGAAGAATTGTATAGTTCTAGTGGAGGGGCAAATGTACAAGTTTATACTTCACAGTATAGTAGTCCACGGGGCAAAAACCTTCGATCGGAGATTGCCAAGATGCACGCGAGCCAGCCTTGGGAGACAATAATTACAGTGTACAACTCACTGCTCGATGCCAATTTTGCAGTGTATAGTTAGATAGAGTACTAGGATAATTGAGGATAATTATCTAATTATCCAGGGTCCTCGACTAAATAAGCACGGAGTACGGAGTAGTTCATTACTTCATACAGTAGTACTTACTGTATGTACTAGACTAACTCTATCCTTGAATCATGATGATGCATGCTGGGTGCTACTCTGCACACGGTAGTCTCTGGACTGGATCTGATTCATTCCCAAGTCTGTCTTTTTTTTTCTCAATTTTTTTTTTCCAACTTCCCATTCCTAGAACAGGATCAGGACCGTTAACCAAGTCGAGTCGGTACTGTAGGGTAAGTAGGGTTAATAATCAAGCAAACCCCCTCGCGACTGCTATGACCCATGGTAAATTGTCCATGGGTCCTCACCAAAAGTCAACTTGCTTAGTGCTAAGTATGAGACTAAGTTATCAGGGGCGATTTGCTGATCGACTCACGTAAGATCATTCCACCTCGTGCCCTTCGGCCGGTCCGCCCGTCTGCAGGAAAAAACCACCAGGGTTGGCATTCAGTAGTATAGATTGGCATTCGAGTTATTAGCCCAAGAGTCTTGGAAGATGCAATGCAACATCCACATTGTCGATTATTCATTGGCAATGAGATATAATAACAACAGATCAGGCATACGATCCTTTTCTCAAATCTATTATTCTACAATTACACTCAGTCCTCGACGCTTTGTAGCCAATTCCCAACGGGCGGTCTGTGCGGATCCCAAGACACGCTAGAGACGATCGCAACACGCAAAACTTTGTGGTGGGGAAAGTCAGCCATCTTTCTTCCCCTCGACTGGCAACATCATCTCACCATCTTTCCTCGACTCTCGAGCATCCACCACCACTACGACTCTCGCTATCATCGGTCTGTTTAACGCGACCGATTCTTATCAGGGCCCTTTCTACTCTCGCAAAGTTCGCAAAAGACTCTCCCGGTCTTTTTGCGATCTTTGCTCCCGGCTTGGTCGGCAACCGAACGACAACTTCCATCCTACCCTGAATGGACTGTGGAAGCGCTGCAACGGCTGCGGGGATCGACCCCAAAATTCTCGATAATTGGCAAACCGACGGTGCCTTTTCGGTCGCCTCCTGGGAACACCTCGGATACGATCAACCCCCGGAGTGGGATACCAGCCAGGAATCCAGCCAGTGTGCCGATGTCGCCGACCTAGGCGCCTTCCATGACCCGCTAACGGGCGCGCTGCTCGATCGCTCTCGCGATATCCAGCATCTGGACAATAGGTGCGCATCCCATTCCCCAGTCGAGAGTCATCGCCGCGCGGAGTTGTAAGCTCCGATACGAGGGCGATACGAGATACATGGTATACATGACTAACACTGGGCTCGACCTCGTGTTTCAGGAACCACGATGTGACGGACAACTTCAACTACACCGATGGCGTCGTCGAGGGCACTGGTAGCGGCACTATCAGCCCTCGCACGCTGCCCTCGTCGGCAGACGACAACTTCCACGCTGAGGAAACGTGGCCGCATTTCCAACTGTTCAACTCGGTCGCAGCGGGCGTGAACCTCGAGCACCCAATGCTCTACCCGTATGGAAAAGCCCCGAACAACTCGACTGGTGCCGTGATCGTGGAGGATGTGGGAGAGATGCCCCAGGGACCAGGATTCTCGGATGCTTCGGCAGAGGCTATCATGTTTCAGCAGATCCCGCCATCGTTCCCCATGATGGCAGAGCAGTGGCCTGAGATCCCCCACGGCATTTCCTTGGAGGATATCCCCGGACAAACACCCGTTCCGCTGGCGATCAACCAGAATACCTCAAAGAGTGTCAGTCTGCGCGACTTCCAACCATCCATTCGATCACTTGAATCCCGATGGCTGAACAGCCTGGAGTCGCAACTCCCCGTGTCGCAGATGACCCCGCCTATGCACACGTCACAGAAAAACGGCCAGACCGCGCAGGATGCGTTCCAGTACAAGTCAGAGAGCTCTTCAGTCTCGGGCGATGTCTCTGGAATCTACGAGTGTTCGTACTCTGCCACGAGCGACGATGCCCCGGTTTTTGCGGATCACCAGTTGGATGATGATGCTCAGTGGAAGATACCAACTCCCGACGCAAGTTCCCCGGAGAGCGCGCAGTCGATGGCCAAGGCTACTGCGTTCATGGTCAGCGAGACTCCCGCCGAGTCCCTCATTAGCACTATTCCCTCTCGATCTCGGGCTTCTTCGACAGCCGGTCAGCGCTCATCGGGTCGCCCCATGGCTCTTGCCATGCAATCGGTGGCTACCGTGCGGAAGCGCAAAAACCGCTCCGCAGGGTCGTCCATGGACCAGGCTCTGCCAAAGCCTTTGCAGATCGTTCAAGAGGATGGACAAGGCGGGTCTATCGCATCTGCAGATTTCGTCTCTCCCCCACGAGGCGCTCGCCGTAAGGGCCCGTTGAGTATGGTTGGGCGAGCTAATGCTGGCCTGCGCCGTAAGAACAAGGATACTTGTGTCCAGTGCCGGCTGAACAAGCGCAAGGTTAGTCTACACCAAAAGCCCATATGCGCAAGGCAGAAACTAACTGAAACAGTGTGATGGAAGCTCACCATGCGATGCCTGCCGACCCACCCTGAACGAGCAACCATGTGCCCGTGCCTGCTTCTCCAGCATCGTAGAGTTCGGAACATGCAACTACATCTGTACGTCCACATTCTCCCAACTCGATTATAAATTACCCAAACTAACTCAATCTAGCTCAACGAGCTGTCAATCATCCTACCGTGGATGGCGCTAGCAGAGTTCGGATGGAAATCCCATCCGAGTTCGACTTGAGTCAACTTTTGTCGTTCCTTAACGAGCGTCAAGGCCGGTTCAACATCCGCGCCAGTCAAGGCTGGGGCTCTCTGTATATTCTCGACCTCGGCGAGACCTACAAGTTCCTGAAGAGCCTGAGCGAGTACAATGGCAACTCGAAGTCGACATTCCTCGAGTTCATTGATCGTCGCATCGTCGAGTCCAAGGACAAGTCTAAGAACTGGTTGTCTTGCGTCAAGGACTGTGATCCAATGGCCCAAGCCTACGTGAGTTGCATACCCTCGCCTCGTCATACAAGTCATGTCCACTAATATTCCTCTAGACTCTGCTCTCGCGGTGGAACAACATGCCTTCCCGCGCCAAGTACACATTCGTCCCTCTTGATGGTAACGGTGAAGAACGCCCCATGGACATCAGCAACCCAGAAGAGCGACGCGACATCCTGCTGGCCGCACAACTCTCCCGCATCGTCTGCCGCATGCTCGAAGTTGAGGGTTTCCGTAAACTCGAGCGCGACTTCTACAACATCAAGTGGAAGCAAATCTCGCACGAGACGCACATTCGCTTCCTGGGCGAATTGGGCCAGATCCTTCTCACCCTCCGGTGGCGTGTGTCGTGGTGGAAGCGCCTTGGTGACGGCGGCCAGGCCCCTGACCCATCGCAGCAGCATTACATCGACCGCGTCGACCTGCTGTGCCGCATCCTGTACGTCTACTACACCTGCGTGCTGGCCAAGCTGCCGTCCTGGTCGACGGCCGATGTGCCCAAGGGCATCTGGTCATCGTACGCGGACTCGGAGAACCCCGTTTGGGATGATTTCCCGTCTGATGCCTCCGATGCGGGATTCCAGGCTTGGCTGGAGCGTGGCCAAGATCTGATCGAGCAGGCCGGCGTTCCATCCAAAATCTCCAAGTTCTGAACGGACATGGAATAATGGAGCGCTGTACCGCTCCAAAAGAGCAATACGCATATGGCAAAGAACAGGACAGGCAAGGTGTGGGCGGCACTGGAGTTGGACTTATAGATACCCTTATTTCTCTTTTTTCTTATTTTCCTTTCTTTGTTCATATTTTGGTTTGATTTTTTTGGTCCCTGTTCTATCGTGCGTGCTTTGGATGGATCTCGACTACTGATATTACTCACTCCTCCTTGGAGTATACACTTGCCCACCACTTTCCCCATCAATCTTATGATTTACGATATCTGCTCTGGTTTTTCGATCAAAGAACCTGGTGGCTCATCTTCAACATGGATCTCCCTGCTCTGCGATTGAATTTCTCTTTGGATTCTTTTGTATATGGATTCGAGTTTCCTGTTACATACTTTGTTTCTGCTCGCGAGAGTTGATTTAAGAATTCGATTAGACTAAACCGAACCCTGCATTTGTTTCGTAAGCCTTTAATGGAAATGGCAGTTGCAGTTTCCATGGAAACCTAGCAAACTGTAGTCACTTGGACTTTGCAGTTAGGTACTCAACAGGTATTCAAGGCAAGAAGAGCCAGGCAGGGCCCACGCAGCCAGAAATCATTGTAGAAAAAACGGGGTATCACATTTGTAAGATCATATCGCTAGCACGACCTAGACGGACATCACACCGAGCCCAGCACAGCACACAATCACCAAGCAGAAAAGTACCGGACCATGAATTGAGTATTCCTTATTCCTTGTCGCCCTCTGCTTACTTCTTCTTGCCAGCCTTATCACCCTTATCCTTCTTACCACCGCCCAACAACTCCAAATGACCCGCTTTAGTGGCAAGACTGCGCTCCGTCTTTGTGACTAGGCCGGATGTGAGTTTCTAGAAGAGTATTCCGTTAGCATCAAGTCCTAGTAAAAGAGTAGAAGAAGACGAATATAATTCTGCAAACGAGAAAAGCCCAAAGAATTGTAGGCAACAGCGCCGTTCATACCTTGGTCATCTTAGCCTGCCGAATAAGAGCCTGCTTCTTAGGCGCGATCTGTCGAGGACCGCGCTTAATTTTCGGAGTCGCTTGCGAGGGTCTAATATAACACGAGTAAAGCAATTAGATTCGCTGTTTCCCTCTTATTTTGTTCTGGTGGGATGGGATGAGAAGATCTTACCGCTTAGCGGTTGCCGTAGCAGGCTTGCTTTTCTTGAGAAGACCCTGGGCCATGGTGATGTGTGTGGAAGAAGGTTGGATAATATTTTCTGGTTGGAATGAAGAGAGTCGAGTACTGCCTGCAGCACGGGTGTTGACGGGCGTAGGAACGTGCTGTATGGACTGGAATCAAGTAGTGGATGGATGTGAGAATTATGAGGGTGGTGGTGGTTGTCGGGGAAAATTCCTTATCGGGGGGAACTTATCGATGATCACGTGATAGTGAAGGAGTGGGATATCTACTTAGGAAATAGACCAATCAGGGTTCGGGATTGGATGGGATAAACAAGTCAATACTGGCTCTACATTTTCGATGGGATATCTTAAAAAAATCTGGATATTGGTCTATTATGGTAGTATGATAAATCTCGACTTTGACAGTAAGGATGAGAACTTCGGTAAAAACTGCGTAGGCGTATTGCAGGAATAGGATTTACATTGACCACAACAGAAAGAAGCTCGAGTTCAGAAGAGTTACAGATCGATGCCTCATCCTCAGCCTGGACTCATGGCCATGTTCATTTACTTCAATTTATGAATGACATACATAAATACAGTATTCAACAAAGAGCGACCGAGAGGTACCCGCTACGGGAGCCGAGTATCGTCCCAAACATCCGTCTTGTTTACCTGCCTTGTCCGATGGAATATCTCCATGCAGCCGCTGGTATCTAGATGACAGCAACAAAAGAAACACAGCAAGGTGTAAAAGTTGAATAGTGGTGAATTAGGACGTCAAGGACACATCTGTCAGTAGACAGCCTATAAATAGCGTGTCTGTACGACCAATTGGGAAGGGAATGTTGATACGTCATATGTCATATGTATAGGAGCAAAAGTAAAAAAAAAATCGAAGAAGCTTATACACAAGTGACGATCATCACCAGGTTAAGAGTTTCAAATCCCTACAAGGCTGGGGTGGGTCCTACTTAACATGAAACCGTACCAACGGCTACACGTTTATCTACACAATCGACATTTGCAGCGGGACCTACATCTACATCTACAAGAAAACACAAGAGCAAGACCAGAGCATTAAAGGCATGGAACGTGACATTACAAGCCAAAGGCTTGGATTCCCTTGAACATACATCCGAAAGAAAAACATGGTATTGAAACGCGCACAAGCCCAGCTCAGATAAACAAGATGATAGGATAAAGAAAGAGTTTTGCATGTTCAGAAAAAGGGTCGACAACCTCCTCTCATTAATGGTACTGGCGCGGGGGAATAGTAAAAAAACTCATACACACACACAAACCAGATTTCTTGGGGCGAGGTCATAAGAAAGGTAAAAGAAAAAAAGGAAGCTAAAATGCAAGATGGGGGGACGCGAAGGTCCGAAGAAATAAAAGGATCGATCGATAGATATGCAAGTCGCGTCACGAACACAAATCACATATTACATCACATCACAAATCCTCCACGTGCTCACACGCCCCCCACCTTGCAGTCCCTTTTTAAATTGAGAAATTAGAATTTCTCAATTTACAGGGCCATAAAGGCAATAACACCGGCGACAACGGCACCGAAGGAGATGACGTTACGGCCAGCAGCGTTGAAAGCGGGGGTGGAGGTAGGCTTAACAGCGGAGGTGGCAGTGGCAGTGCCGGTGGGGTAGACGTAGGGGGTGCTCTTCAGGGTGCTGGAGGCAACGGGGCCGACGGGCACACGGGAAGAAGAGGCAGTGGGGGCAGGAGCAGGGGCGGTGGTCTCGGGGCAGATGGTGGTGGTAACCTCCCAGGAGCTGATGACAGTGGAGGAAGCAGCAGCGGCGGAGGAGCTGGCCTCATCCTCGGGGCAGTAGGTGGTGGTCACATCGTTGATGACAGTGACGATGGTGACCTTGGAGGAAGAGGGAGCAGCGGTGGTCTGGGAAGCCTGGGAAGTAGCGGTAGCGGTGATGGTGACGCCCTCGGCCTTGGAGAGACCGAACTGGGTGGACCACTGGTAAGCACCGTGGTTGGCACCGGCATCCTCGACGACGATCAGGAGACCGTAGTGGGTGACATCGGGGGTCAGGCTGGCGCTGGGGGTCCAGACGAACTCGCCAGAGTTGGGGATGCTCTCAGCGAGGGTCTCGATGGGGACGACGTTGTTGGAAGGTCCGCGCAGGAGAACGATGGAGACGGTGTTGCCGAGGTCGTGGTCCCACTTGATGGTGTAGGCCTTGCCCTCCTGGACCTGCTCGTTCAGGCCGGGGGAACGGACGGCGTTACCCTGGGGAAGGTTGTTGTAGTTGGGCTGGGTGTAGGCAGCAGCGAAGGCCGCGAAGGTAGAGACGAGGGCAGCAGCGGAGAAGCGCATTGTGATGGTGATTTAGGCAGAGATGGACTGCAAAGAGTGACTAGAGTTGGGTAAAGGTTGGAGGTGCACGAAGGCAGCAAAGAGCGACTGGAGGTTGGAAAGAATGACCGTGGGTAGGATGAAAAAGAGAGAAGAAGGAAGAAGAAGAAGAAGAAAGGGAAGATGGCGGAATGAAATAGGAATGATAAAAGGAGGAGGAGTGTCAGCGAGTCACCCACTTTGGTCACCACGGCCGATGGGCCAAAAAGGGCCCAGGATGTTTTCATCTTTCTACTGTACAGAGTAATAATACCACGGTACTCCTATCGTATACTTTACTGTACCTCGACTAAACTCAACTTGGACCTTTGATATTCGACGGAAAGCACGGAGTCAGGCCCGTTTAGTGGAGTTTTCCCCATACACTACTCACCTTTTGGGTTAGATCTGTACCGAGATGACTGAAATGATTTTTACATCTTCCGTAAAGAGGCACAGTCAGAGACAAGCTGCATTTCCAGAGCTCCATCAGCAGCCAAGTATGCGCGGGCCAACCAGGCTCCAGTTCTGCGGTCATAGTGGGGTCTCAAGGAAAGCCTACTTCGCCAAGCGACCGTCGGTTCCTGGATGTTTTTGTTTGGTTGGCTTACGGGGGAGACAACGAGGCGCAGGGAGAGAAGTATAACAGTTGAGTATATTCCATACAAATCGAACAGCAATTGTGTGCTATCACTCTGCATGTATATGCCGCCGGGGCTGAACACGAGATGTGTTGGTTTGTTATGTGTCTGTGAACATTTGGAGCGAGAGACGACAGAACAGAGTATGCGATGATAAAATACACATTGGTATTATCAGTACCAGGCACTCACCCAGCTGCAGGGCCTGAAATGCGACGGTGCCATGCTTTCCATTTGGCCCTCGTGGGGCATGCGGGCCGGTTGTGGCTCGTGGAGATGCTAAGAGTGCTAAGGGGTGCTAAGAGGGCTAGGCTGGTTTTTGGGTACATGAGGTAAGTTATATGAAGTGCTATTTAGGAATTGTTTAATGACACAAGGCTGGCAAACTGTCTCATTCGAGTCCAGACCTCCATCTATAGACTCCATAATACACGGCCAACTTCCACTTGGTCGCATTTGTTGGAGGCTCTTAGTAAGTTATTATTGGAGAGGGATCAAAAGAGGGGGGGGGCAATTTGATTACGGGGCATTTAATTACGAGCTAATTACCAAGCCAATTCCAGGCTAATCACGCAGGGTTTCCAAGGCCCTGATTTGCTTGAGAATGCTGGCTGTAAGATTAAAAATGCCAGTGCCGAGCCTTGCTAGGATAAATTGGGCCAGTGTGCCTGGCGGGAAATGAGTAGGAATAATAACTCTGTATACATACTGTACTCCGTACAGGTGTAAAGTAGAGATGGAATTGGGGGAGAAGTTTAAAAATAATACTCTTCCTTGTCCAGGGGCCGCCCTGGAATGATGTCTAGGCTATTATTATGATCGTGAATCATTATTATGATGGATGCTATGCGATCGGGATAATTACTACTTTGATGAAGGATCTGTTCTCTGGAAAAGAAAGAAGATCAAACCGAAAAAAGCAAAAACAAAAAAAAAAGCCGATCGAAGTGGGACATACACAGGGTGGTCCCCCGGAGAATATCCGGTCAAACCGTTGACTCGCAGAGATGCGATGGAGCCTTTTAGAATGACGGTGACCCTGAACTAATGATAGTAGGGGATCTGTAATAATAACAGTGATCAAATTGTTATACTTTTAGAATAATGGACACGCCGGATTTTTCCAGATGTCAGAATCGAGATAGTAAGAAAAAGGAAAAGGTAAGATAGTTAAAATACTTTCGTAAACAGCGATTCCTGTTCCTCCAAATTTCCGGGCCAAAGTAGACGGCGAC
Source organism: Penicillium subrubescens (assembly GCF_028828155.1). Classification (NCBI taxonomy): domain Eukaryota; kingdom Fungi; phylum Ascomycota; class Eurotiomycetes; order Eurotiales; family Aspergillaceae; genus Penicillium; species Penicillium subrubescens. The sequence goes on along the minus strand of NW_026643151.1, from coordinate 2,689,000 downwards.
TGTCACTGGACGCCACCACCTCGTGTCATTTCTCCCCTTACCACCCTACAATCCTGCGTCCCTGACCCATGCTAGACCAACACTGCCCAGCACTGTTTGACCGGGGGCCAGACCCTGGAAAAATTACAGTATCGCTCCTCCAACTTGCGACCTTGATGATTGTAGTATCTCTACCAAGTTCCAACAACAACATCATATCACGATGATCGTGGACACCACCACCTCCACACCCGCCCATCCCCTCCTCTTACCAAGCCACAGCATAGGGTCGATCGCACCGGTTCATCGGGTGCATTTGAGACGCACCGGTAACGATCAACCGTTGATCAGGGGCACGATAACATTAGCGGGGACATCCCGACACCATCATCCGGGGGCTACCATCATACTGTGGTTGCGTGCTTGGCTTCCGACCACTCATCGCTTCCAACGATGAATACCACCACAGACCAAAGCCCATACAGTACAGCAATTCAGCCGTACAGCCGTACAGGTCCAAGTCAGCGTGGCTGATGGCGCCTTCGCGGGAAATGGGAAATTTGAATTGTCTCAGTAGCACGCACGGTGATTCGCCGCGGCTGCGAATTTCCTGTTCCTGAATGATCCAGCGCCGGTGGAGAGCCCGCTAACCTTCCTTGGGGATAAGTCAAAGTTAGACTCCCTCCAGCACAGCATATCTCCCGATTTCATTGGATCAAGGTGGATCAAGTCGGTGACTGTGCCCCTCTCTCGCTTTTCGCCGCAATTACTTTTCCCGGGCTAAGGCGCTGGGCACAGTGGGCTCTGCGCTGCCCAACTCGCCTTTACGCCGCATGATTCCACCCCCGTTTTTTCGAACTGGCACTGACACTATTGAGAGTCCGTCCATGGCTCCCGGCGCTCAAAATAGCAGTCGAGTGCTCACCTTCCTCCACCCGGCTGAGCTTTGTCGTGTCTTAGCAATCACTCGTTCAGTTCTCACTCGTGGAATTTGCATGATGGCCTTTCGAGTTCAGCCTGGATAACACGGTCGCTAGACCTATTCGGCCTGAACACCGCTTACATAGCATGGTGCTAACCACAATCTAGTTGCAATGGGACCTGCATAGACGGGGGCGATTCCAATCTCTGTATGTATCAAACCCGGTTCTGTTCTCGGAGGAAACCATACGTTGTTTATGCATGCATACATCATAATTCCTCCGAGCGCCCCTCCTCAGGGTCCCTTCTCTAGGCGCCGTGATCCGACCCTCGATATGATACAGCCAGGGCAGAGAAACACCCTTGCCGGTTTTCGTTTCCCTCCAATTCAGGCCCATTCTACAATGCCCTATTTCCACCTTCTTGGCGAGGAAGATGAGAGTGGAACAGGTCTGACCGTCTGATCGCTGGCTGAGTACCCATCCACCTGGACTCTTAGAGACAACGCCTGGAGCGGCTCAGGCTGACAGTACGTTGCTTGGCGGATGGTCTCGCTCACCCCATGGCCAGCCTCTATGCTATTTTCAGTGCCTGGTGGAAATGAGATTCGCCAGGCCCCAGCTATGTAATCAGCCTAGAACTTCTATCCAGGAGAGCCCATATAATCACTCTATGGAGCTCACTGTCCTATATATACGTAGTACATTTATAGGAGATGCACTACTTATGTATTTGCACCGTTTCCAAATTCCCCTGCAACTGCGCAAAGTTGCTGACGCCAAGCAAGATGCCACCATCACCTCCGTGCTCGATGCACCGCAGCTGCGAGTGGTGGTCAAGCCAGCGGAACGCGATGACCGGTACACTCGGCTTATGCTTGTCAGCAGCTGGCTTGATGATGTCGAGTTCGTTGAGGGCTGAATCGCTCAGGTAGCGTTGGTGATAGAGGGCGTTGGTTGTATTCTCGTCGCTGAAAAGTCCTTCACTCGGGACTGTTGTACAGAGAAGTGCAAAACTAGCTTCAAAAATTTGCACACTTCCAAACTTTCTGCGCCCCACTGCCAAGACGCTAGCTTAAGAAATGGGTAGATCTAAAAGTAGGAGATATATGTATTTGGATTTAGATCAAAAACTTCGCTTTCTATCCAGGAGCTTTATCTGCCATCACATTCCCTTATTTCCCTTCCACAACCGCGGCCTTCGCCTTTTCATCAATGGTCTTAGCAATAGCGGGGCGAGCTTTGATACGGTTCAACCAGGAATTAACATGCGGGAAGTTCTTCTCGAGATCCATTTCGTTCGACCAGAAGAGCGCAGCCACCTCGAACCACGGCACAAAAGCTGCATCGACATAGCTGTACTTGCCGCCAACGAGGTATTCCTTGTTATGGAGCGATCGGTTGAGCACGCCCGAAACACGACGGATCTCGTTGATATAGCGCTCGACCGCACTAGGTACCTTCTCGGGGTGGTAGATCGTAAACCAGGCGGCCTGCCCGAAATACGGTCCCTGGCCGGACATCTGATAGTGTAGCCACTGTTTGCTCTCGTAGTACTCCTTCGAGCCGGCGGTGAAGCTGATAGTGTGTTGCTTGTCGTATGTGTCCACCAGGTACTCGAGGATAGCGCCGGACTCCCAGATAGTGATGCCGGTGTTCGGATCCTTGAGGGCGGGAACACGACCATTAGGATTGATAGACTCGTAGGGTTCCTTCTTTAGGTCGCCGAGATCGACCAACTTGGTCTCGTAGGGAACCTTGAGCTCTTCTAGGATCATAAGGACCTTCCAAGGGTTGGGCGTGCCGGCGTGACCCCGGAGGGTCCAGAGAGTGAGGGTTTTAAGAGACATGACGAGTGAAATGAAAGGATGATTGATTTGAGTTCGATACAGATACCACAAGGATCGAGGGTTGGTCTGCTTAAATGTACCGGTATACTTCAATGGCTGGAACATCAGGATATGGATTATTCAGTTCGGCACCCGAGCAAACCGAACGCTTGGTAAGCTTGAGAGTTAATTCTCTCTTGTGATTTTCATCAACGTCTATTAGGCCTTGGTTATCAGTACAAACCACGACTATACAGCTAACCAGCCTAGACCTCGGGACGTTGATTGGTCCTTGGTTATCAACACAAACAGAACAAACTAGGATGCAAACACAAATTGCATAGAGTTGTGGGGGGATTAATAATTACGGGGCGTAGCAAACCAGTGGACTTTAGTCACGTGACTATACACTATAGATAGGGACCTCTTGACTTTCAATAAGGCGTAACTTAACGCGGAGGCGACTGACTGTACTTAATATATTGATGTTGTAGTATGTGTAAGATAGTTGTGTTATCTAGGTACTCTATGGGTTTAGCACCAAAACCACCGTCGTACAAGGAGTAGTGGAAATTACGATACTACGAAGAATATAGGAGAGGGGAGCTTCGGCGGAGGTTGGAACAGCTTGGGACTCCTGGGGATTGGTCGCATATTGAGAGCCATGCTGGCATGTTTAGCTATACTGGGCTAAATCGCGAACATGTGGAGCGTCTACGGAATGAGTTCCACATTTATCTTCTGCCGACAGGCAGAGTGAGTATCTGTGGGTTGAATAAGGGCAATGTTGATTATGTGGCGAGGGCTATCAATGATGTTGTTGGCACGGATAAGTCGTGAGGAGAACATCTTAGAATGCGGAAGTGCCCGAGAGGTATCATAAATTCTATCGCTGTTCTCTCAAAATGTGGATTGACATTGAAAAAGTTCATAGCCCGAAGACAACCTTTGCTTCGTGACTGTTTGACGCTATGTACAGTGGGGATGTCTCTGCCTGAATCGAATCTGGATCATCAAGATCGATCAGGCCACCACTAGGATAATAGGACTAATTCAATTAAGTCGTCAGTTGTCCTAATAATAAGCCAAGCTAAGCCAGCTCAGCCCCAAATCTGAGCTCCCAAATGCAACTATAATGGCTTTTTAACTTTACTCCATCCAAGTGACGGTCTTAGTCTGCAGGAACTCATCATAGCCGGCAACACCGCCGAAACGGCCGAAACCGCTGCTCTTCCAGCCACCGTGGGGCAGGGTAGGCTCATCGTGAACAGTCAGGGCGTTAATGTGAACGGCACTAGAGGAAAGTCCGGGTTAGAAAAGACGAGTCCATAAAGCCGGAGAGATCTGGTTGCTTACCCAGATTCGATCTGCTTGGCGACGCGAAGACCGCGGAACAAGTTTTGAGTGTACACGGCGGCAGTTAGGCCGTATTCGGTGTCATTGGCCACAGCGATGGCCTCATCCTCGGTATCGACAACGATCAAGGATACGGTCGGGCCGAAAGACTCGGTCGCAAATAGATCCATCTCCTTGGTAACACCGTCGACAATGATGGGGCGCATGCAGGTGTCGACGGACTCGTTGGCATTGGCATCTCCGAAGAGGATCTTCGCGCCGCGCGAGACAGCATCAGAGACAAGCTTCTTATTCTTAGTGACGGCAGCGGCGTTGACAAGGCACAAAGCTGGAGCATCCTTGCCGAAGAGCTTCTCGGAATTCTCGGCAACCTTCTGGCGGAATTGATCCGCAATACTGCGTTGCACGACGATGCGCTCGGTGGACATGCAAATTTGGCCCGACTAACAAGAAGTGTTAGTAGATGATACGCAAAAAAGGGACACCTTTTACTTACGTGCATGAATGATCCAAGCGCGCAGCTCATGGCAGCCTTGTCGAGATCGGCATCATCCAAAACAACCGCAGAGGCCTTGCCACCCAGCTCCAAAAGAACGGGCTTGATGTGCTTGCCGGCAGTCGAGGCAATGATAGAACCAACATTGGTGCTGCCAGTGAAGTTGACCTTTCGCACAGCAGGGTGGGCAATAAGAGCGGTAGTGACGGCCGCGGCATCGGAAACCTGGTGGAAAACAACGTTCAAGCATCCATCAGGGAGACCAGCCTGGCGGAAAATATCACCGAGAGCCCAGAAGCACTTGGGCGAGAGCTCGGAGCCCTTGAGAACAACAGTGTTACCGGCGGCGAGAGGGAGAGCGACTGCGCGCGTACCCAGGATAAAAGGAGCATTCCTACATTGGATCAAAAGATATCCGTGGTTAGTGACAAAATCCAAAAATAAAGATGGCTCGTGGTGGGGAGCACATTCAATGGCAGGTAAGACTTACCAGGGCGCAATTGACAAGATCACACCGTACGGCTCCTTATACACCATCGCACCTTCTCCATCCAAGGTCACGCTGGGCACAACACCCTCAATAGTGGAAATGCGCGCGGCAAAGTCCTTGATGAAATTGACACCCATGTTGAAGGTGTGCTCGGAAAAGGGCCGCCCCGCACCAGTCTCCTCCTGCTGGTATGCGATCAGCTCCTCCTTGCGCGAAATCATGATCTCCGCGGCCTTGAGTAGGATGTCACGGCGATCATAAGCCTTGGTCTTGCTCCAGGCTGGGAAGGCCGCCTTTGCGCTGTCAACCGCGCGTACTGCATCGTCGACTGAGGCACCAGCGCAGTAACTCGAGAGCTCGCCGGTGGCGGGGGCGTGGACCTCGAATTTGATGTCGGTCACGACGGACTCATTGTTAATGATGAGCGGGATCACGTTTTGAGCCATTGTGATGCTTATATTTTGGGATGAAAGGTACGAAATATGCAACCAGGGGGTTCAACAGGGACAGAGGTTGCAGGATGAGGGGTTGAATTTAACAGATCAATAGTCGGGTAGACGATCCTGCCGATTAGAGGGGATGTGGGGACGCACTGGTGAGGGAGTGTGGATGTGGACGAGAAATCACTCGATCATCGACTGTATCTCCGGGGTCAACCCCGGACTAAAGGTGGAATAGCAGATATGTCCGCAAAGCTATAAAACCAGGATCCGCAGTTGGTCAACTTTTGAGAAGTCAATTGCCACAATTGCGAACCGAGTGGGGGAGAAGTCCCGAGATTCACTTCCACGAAAAGGAACGCTGTTGTCTATTGGATGGGCCACATTCAAGGTTGCATGACTAAGCGGGTGGCATCGGGGGGAATTCCGCGCCCCACAGGTATAAACACTTTGTCTAGTAGTTAAGCATATAGATAAAGAATGAAAGGCTTTGATGAAATATGAATCCAATTGTTGAAGAAAACACCCCTCGCTTGATTCTAACTTGCCCAACGCCCAACTAAAACCATTTGAATATTGTATATGCCAACCCATGCCCACACGCCTCTATATGCCAGTGCCATTGCCAGTGCCCACGTCCAACCCTTCAACTGGCCCAGATTTTCGTTTCAGTAACTGAACCCTTGGCAAGCTCTGCAAAGGGACACACCGAGGCCTTTGGGCTATTGGCATGCGCTGTCTGAATGGTATGTGTGGTGTGTGTCGACGGCGCAACGGTGCTTATAATGCTAGCCGAATCATCATCGGTAGAGCTGCTGGAATCACTACCCAAGATCTTTTTATCACCGATATATCCTTCCTTTTCAGATCCAAAGCTGTACACAGACATTTCATCTGCGTACTCCTCGCCGTCGCGGACTCGCCATTTGGCGAATAGATCATTTTGGATCCAAAGGATCTTGTTGACGGCACGAACGAGCGCAATCTTGCGGCGGAGTGAGAGTTGTGGGTGGGAGAGGAGTGCTTCACTGAAGATATCTTGCATGAAGCCTATGCAGGCGTTGATGTGGATGAATTCAATGTTGAGGGGGTGTAACCGCTCTTGACCGGCATGCATCAAACTATCAATTCACTAGTTAGCAAGGATGCTTGAACAGTGGACTGTCTGAGTCATTGTTGAACATACCCGACTTTGCTCAGATACCGCCAAAAGTCAATACTCGTGGGATCCTGGCACAGCTTGGCGAGGTACCAGCGAAGGAACATCTTGCGCCGCTGTATCTTGGGTGCCTCTTCATCCAACCACTCTTGGTCTGGCTCGGTCTCGACGGCTGTTGATCGGGTGTGGAAAGCACGCGAGGTAATATCATATTGAAGGATTTTCTTGTATACAAGGTTGACAACGGCGGGAATGAGTTGCTTGAGGTACTTGGATCCACTCTGCAGGGCTTCGACATCGGCTAATTAGGCAACACTAATCAGCTTTTGTCCATAGGGGATGGTATAGTCAAGATAGGTGAATTGCTTACCAGAGTTGAAGTCAAGGAAATCATGCAAGTACTTGATTCTCTCTTCCAGAGAGACATAGAGTGCCTTTCGGTCGACGTGCTTAGGCTCGAAGCCGGCTGGATCCAATCCGTAATCGCAGGGCATGTTTGTCCACGGTGGATAGTACTACTGCCAAGGGCTGCGTAGTACGAGGTGGTTTGGGCTTCCACGAACGACTTTAAATCTTCTAGAAGGATCAAAGAAGTAGCAAAAATGGGATCAGACCCGTGGTTCAGGTAAAGTCAAGAGGTCAAAACTGGGGCATATCGTGGAAATCTATATGGCGAGGGACAATCACCCCATTTTATATTCACCAGCACGATCGTAATCGTAGCCCCCACCCGATCCGGTCACCTTACACGATCGAATATCGGAGAATAAATTCTTATCACATCCCAAACTGGGAGTCACTAGAAGTAGCGGTGGAGTGGAACTCTTTCCAAGAAAGGGGAGATATCCCGGTTTCTGACGACAGTTCTCCCGCTTGGTGATGGAGATACAGCGCATCCCTTAAAGTTACCTGTCGAATCAGACCACAAATTAAAGTCAGGAATTGTGACTCCGGGCGGATATCAAAGGTCCCGGCAAGTGTGGGCTGATCACTGCAATCTCCTCCACCAGCATGTTCTACCGTAAAACGCCAAGCTATTTGACAGCCATGGAGTGCCCGTGGAGCAGCCCACTCGCACAAAGGAGAAATGTCTAACGAGAACGTCAAGACTATGAAATAAGCGACCACGTGGGAATGCGGAGATAGAGAAGCGCTCGTATCACAGCACGGCATGCCGTGTCGTGGCGCGCTTTGATCCAGTCTGACAGGGCTCTGGAAGGCTCGAATCTGGGCGTGGACCTGAAACGGCAAACAGAGATGGCGAGAGCGAAGAATGGATAGATCACTCGCTTCGGATTTCTTCCATAGGGACAAACCAGATTGAGCTTCACACCGTTGACGCACCAGAACGGAGACCTGCAGACTCGCAGACTCCGCTGCGGTCCCCCTAACGGTTTCGCTTACCACGGAGATCAGTTCCACTAAAACTCGGAGCCGACGGCTCGGCTCGTAGGATTTGTAGGATTTGTTTACTTTTTTATGCTGCCTATGCAATTCATCTGCCTGAATGCATGTTCATGCAGCGGCCAATAGCCCGAAAGAGACAGTGTGGAAGGATTTCTAGATGAATGTTGGTCTTGTTTAAGCGATACCAACGCCAATCTTCTATGATTGTGTATCTCTAACTATCCTTATTCTGTTCTTATAAGTCAAAGAATTGTGGCTTGGCCTAGTAGGTAATTTCGACAGAACAGGGGAAAATGCCAAACCTAAAATTATAAAAAGAAGCTGAGAAAGAAACAAAAAAACTTCCGAATCGCTCGGCTGCGGGTGGATCCCGAGAAAAGACATGCAAACGACGGCGGGTGGACTAGAGAAATAATGGCCCCAGTTAGAGCACGCCCAAGTCCTTGAAAGTCCCTTCCAGTTCCCGACAGCTGGGGCGAACACCCCTACACTCTCCAATTGACGCGCACCAGACAGTAATCGGTGTCGCGTGATGGCGTGGCCTGATGTTAGCAGCCGATTTTCTTAATTCGGGTGGACTCGGTCAAATGGGCTGATTATGAGGGAGGCTTCCGGTTGGACAAATATTCTACACCAAAAGCAAAGAGATTTGAAATTTCTACATGAAATAGGGGTATACAAAATGAGGCCAAACCACCAATTCCAATTCCGCATCCTGACTTTCTCTTCTTCCTTAATACTGAATACTGATAGATCCAAAAATGCCATTGCTGCTTTTCCCGTCCATTAACCTCATTCCAACGGCTCCGCTTTCAACCTGAGACGCGCTTAGGACAACTTTCTAAACAGCCGCGCTAGACGATCAGCGATGCTTGTGTTGATCACTGCCAAAAAGACGGTCTAGCCGGACTTCGTGCAAGTTTCTGGCTGTTGGAGGCGTTGCGTAACTTCAAAACTTGCGTCTGCCCCGCGTTCTGCCACGCTTTGGTCACTGGCTCCCATGGATTGACGTGCCAAGCTAATCTAATTGAGTTTGATGAAGAAAGTGACACCTGCGGCTGCCCGCTTTTGGGCGCATTTGGGCGTTGCGGGAGGTCGTATCACAATCTGAAACAGATCGATCGTGGAATTGGAGGAGGGAATGTGAGCAATCCAAGGGCTACAAGGTGTCTGGTCCAAGGATTGGGATGTGACGAGTCCCAGATTCACACTTACAAAATGATCTAGACCAGAGTCCTTGAGAATTTTACAAGGCCTGGGGCATGGAATGTGGACATTCAAGAAAGAACGTTAGATAAATGCGAAACAATATACTGAGTGGTTAATATATTCGAGAAACCTTATACAGATAAAATCTGATCTGTACACTTTCCCCTCATTCTGCTTACATCGTCGACATCGTGGCGTTACTTGGCGTGACCACGTGCAGCAGCAGCATCATACAGGCCCTGAATATCGGCCTTCCATTGCGCTTCATCCACACGAGCCAGCCGGCGGTCATAGGTCATCAGACCGTTGACCTCTCCCTCAACATCGGTCGTCTGGGTCCAGATACCTCCACTGCACGCAAACCGTTTCACTTGGTCCTGCAACTCAGCCAGCATGATATGGCTGCGATAGTTCCAAATTTCGATGGTCTGATCAAGCTCATAGGTTTGATCGATGGTGTCGATAGCAGCTTGGACGTTCCAGAGACTGATTTGGCTGTCAGTACAAGAGTCCCATCCCATAAAAACGACTTTTGAAAACCCACTGTTCGATAGAGACGTTGTTTCCGAGACCACCGAATTCACCCTGAAGACCGATTCTCCTGGCATCGTACGGGCTCGAGTCGATGGAGTAAAAAGGACTGCCACATTGAGGGTTGGCATAGTGGTGATTATCCTGATTTGCATTAGCGAATCCTCCTTTTAAAATGGCAACAGGTGTACTTACACTAAAGTCGCCAGCCCCGTGGTCAAACCATCCAGTCGTTGAATCCACCAGTCGAGTAGGATCCAACTGCTTGACTCGCTCTGTTAGCTCGAACTCGGGGTAGTAGCTGGTGATTTGGCCCCAGCCTTCGTTATAGACAACCTATGAATTCTCATCAGTACGACTCCCTCAATTATTACACTTGGTGCAGGATATCTTACCCAGGTTGCGATGCTTGGGAAGCTCTTGTGCTGGTTGACTAACAACTCGAGTTGACGCCCAAATTCAACCTGTTGATCAGCATTTGGCAGGATGCCTTGCAGTGGTCGCAACGACGGCATGTCCTGAATCACCAGAAGACCGAGTTCGTCGCATGCCTGATAGAACAGCTGGGGCTCAACTTTGATCTGTACACGGGCGGTATCAGTATGAACTTCTCAAGAATACGTCGCTTGCAAATACTGACATGCTTCCGGACAGTGTTGAATCCAAGATTCTTCAACATCTTCAGATCATATACCATCGCCTCCTTGGTTGGCGGGACATAAATGCCATCAGGCCAGAAGCCTTGGTCCAAAGTTCCAAACATGAAGATGAATTCGCCGTTCAAGAGGGGTCGAACGACACCATTGACAGTCCCTTTGGAGATGGTTCGGAATCCAGTATAGCTCTGGATTTGGTCCTTGCCGAGTGTGACCGTGACATTATACAACTTGGGAGAGTTGGGTGACCAAAGTTTTGGCGACTTGACGTTGAACTGGAACGGCTGATTGGTTGGCCCTCGGTGAGTCGCAACTACATCACCATTGTCATGCACAGTGACCATGACATTAGAGGTAGTATTGGTCGCTGAAGTGTGCACCGTCACGTTGACTAAAAACAATGGTGAGCTTTGTTCATTATCCATTGAGATGAAAGTGGCTCACCTTGGCCGTTCATGTTAGCATCGAGATCTAGCTGAGTGATATAGTTTGCTGGTGCAGCTTCGATCCAGACACTTTGCCAAATTCCGCTGCATGGCGTATAGAAGATGTGACTGGGCCGGAGTGTCTGTTTGCCAATAGGGATGACATAGTCGCCCGAGTCGGTGGGGTCGTGTACAAACACGAGCCTGGCCAAAGTCAACATTGAATCTCTCTGATACCTATCCACATAGCTCACAGTTCATTCTGCTGGCCTGGCTTAGCAAATTGAGTCACGTCAACAGTAAAGTGGGAATATCCTCCACGGTTGAAGCCAGCCTGCTTTCCATTGACAAAAACGGTGGCCTCGTAGTCGACGGCTCCGAAATTGAGCAGTATCTGCTGACCTCTCCAGTCCGAAGGGACCTTGAAAGAGTTTGAAAACCACGAGTACAAAGTGGTATTTCCCTGAATGCCTATGGTTTGGTGAGTGATGGGTCCTCTTAACACCAGTTGCTGAAGGCTCAAAATCTTACCAGACAAGCCACTCTCCAAGCAAGATGGAATCAATACTTCTTGTTCTAAGCTCTGCCCAAATGGAGGATTTTGGGCTTCGGCAAGACTCGATGCGCCTCGATACTGCCAGATTCCGTTGAGGTTCTGCCATTGGGACCGCTGCATTTGTGGCCGCGGATACTCAGGCCAGGGATCCGTTCCCACTTTGTCCGTCCATGGAGTCGTGAGAGGTGGTTCCTTCAGGGCATACTTTGCAGCACGAGGCTGGATAGTCTGGTGTCTACTAGCATCACCCCTGGGAACAGCCACACTGGTGGCTGCCAGCAGGGAGAACACAATGCTCCGTAGCAGCTGCATGATTCAACCAATACCGAAGTATTCCAACTCACTTTCTAGAAAAAAGGTTGCCAAGAGAAAGGACTGACTGTTGGAAGAAACACATTCTATCTGTCGAGCGCGTCTCCACGTTTATATACCATGCATCTCTGACAGGAGTGCGGAGTCAGACACGGTCGAAATCGCCGAGCCATTGCACCATTCTTGCTAGCCCCAAATGAAAATACAGAGACACGGGTTCGACGACCCTTAGACCCCCTGCGGGCTGCGAGTGAGCAGCTAGACTGGCATTTTGGACAAGCACTGCCCAGACCATACAAGGCATGGCTCCACTGGACACCGCTCATCCCCGCGCGGAGAATGCATAGGAGATTCCGATCTGGGAAAAGTAACGTTGTAGATGCCGCTTATTCCGTTGTCAGTGAGTGGACTAGTGCATGTGTGAGTACCGACAACGCCGTCGCTGGTGCTTGGCTGGTCAATAGTGGAGTGTATGCCCAGACTATCCCTGGCTAGCCCAGCATGTCGGTCAGAGACACGTCAGAATGTAATGTTTGATGCGTGAGATGCGGGGAATGCACGGATATCTAGTCTCAGTATTTGAGAATCATGAAGATAGAATATTGATTGGAATGGGTTGATAAATGACAGACCCTGCAGGATATGAAGTGATTCACTTGATAATAATGTCTAGCCAGGATGGCCAGTTTCAGACAAATGAGAAGAGGGAGACAACTAACTTCTTGGGCATGCAGGGGAGCTTCCCCCACGAATCAGCGTGCTGAATGGAATGTTATTGAGATCAACAAGGCTCTGATTTCTTGGTCGCAGACTAGTGGAGAATCATCGGCGATCGATGAGAATGGCAACATCACAACTTGCATTATCCTTCCCGTCACGCCCAGTGAGTGGTGGCTCTTTCCAGATCTATCCTTGTCAGAATATCTAAAGTATAACTTATCAAAAAAATGATATGACTGAACCAATAACCCCATGTCCGAAGATTATCCCGTTCAACTCAATCCCAAGCATTCCTATGCATGTCGATTCCCTTGCATCTCGCACGGATCAGGCCCCCTCCCTTCTGGCTCAAAAGCCCCGGTGGGTTTCCAAGCAGCCACCAAGCCCCAATCTCAAGCCATCGAGGGCCAAACTTTAACTATTGCCTATTGACGTTGTACTTTGACGTTCCATCGTGAAAGAAGATATAACTACCCCACAACTCAAAGGAAGAATATACAAACCCCCCGAGCTTCCCCGATGTTCGGCAGTGACTTGGCCCGCCGATCGCTCGCATCTCATTGGATGAGGCTTAGCGAGGCTTGCCAGCATGATCAGATTCCTTTTCTGGGCCGGAGTTTTAAGGTGCTTTTTCATTTGGGCCTTATTCGCGGCATATCTGATCCGAGGGGTAGCGGTGTAGATGTCGTGGTTGACGATTTTTCACCGGGTGTTTTGAGAAGATGAGGGGAGATTTAACCGAAGCAAAAATATAATCACTCAGTGTACTCTCACAACTGTTCTATCAGGAACGCCTCGACGAGACTGCAGCTTTCGGCATGAGCATGTCGGACGAAAATAGGCAGCAGCTGTGGTCCGTCTTGACGTTGGAAAGGACATGATGAACTAACTACGTATATTTAGTTGCCTCACTAATACCGGGCAATACTTAGAATATAGCCGTTTTTGAAGATGCAGCACACGTGCAGGTAAGCTAATTTAGGTACGCAGAACAACGGAGAGCAGGCCATGTGATGAGCTTCGGAGGTGGTCGGCTTATATCCCAACTTCGCAGCATGAGATTTTATATCTTCATACTCCTTGACCTCCGTGATGAATCGAATTGATCTTAGGTCGAAGCAATCCCTGTCTATATTTGTGACAGTCTGTAATGTTACGAATCGGTCCTGTCGAATCTGAAGAGATTGTCCAGACAGGGAGGATAAGTTTAGCCGCTAGCGAGGTGGTAAGAGCCTCATTCCACGTGCCGCTTTCTCACTTTCTCCTTTCACTCCGTTCCATGGATCTACCCGACCCTTATCTAACATGGGCCATTCTTTTTGACAACGACAAATTGAAGTTGTTCGCCTTCGCCTGGTCCAGAAGATATCACGAGGGTGTGCTACGCCTAGCATGTGGCGTCCCGGATGATTCAGTCAGACTGAAGAAGCAACTCGCCCTAAAAGGGCTCACTCTGAGGGCTTCGAGGAAGGAAGTTGAGAGTTATACAAGGCAAAAACCTTTAGATAGCATCATTGGGTGCATGCAATAGCTTCTCATCCAAAAGCCACCTTAAGAAACTGGCTTTACACATCAGTGGCATTCGCGATTCTTGGACTGGAATCAATAAAATCTTGTCTCTCGATTCTTTCTTGAGGCTTCAGGATCTCAAAATTAACGAGCATGATCTAGCCGCCAATGCAGTATTCCCCGTATCCTTGACCAAACTAGCGCTTGTTGACTGGGGAAAATTTCCATTCACTAAAGATATAGCCCAAAAAAACTCCCTGTACACCTTGAATCTATAACTAGCTATAGCAGAGCTCCGGGTGTCTTGCGTCACACGCTGGAAGACAGATGGAGCTCTCACGAGGTCGAGGTCCACTATCACAGATTTGATGATAGCCTGCCGAAAGGCTCTATTCGAGTGCCTGATAGCCCGTCGTGATGGGTCCGCGTAAATTTCGGATTTCTTTTCCAGATACCGGTGGTGGTGGTGTTATGAGAAAGAAAACGTCTTCAACGATATTAAGCTGCCAGGGATAAATTTAGGGTGAGGTTAATGGCACTACATGAACGTTACTCGCACTACAAACTAGGCCCTTTTCGGTTAACGTCCGCCCCACCACCAAAAGGTACATTTAAGACCCCAGAAATATCGCTCTTTATGTGTAGTCATATTCCTCTGGTTCTTATAATAGCCATAATAATTATCGAATAATAGGTAAACATATAGTGACGTGCTCGAAGTAAATACTGACCCTAAGAGCGACCGCAAAAAGGGCTTATTATTCATAGAAATATCTAGACAGAAGCCTTGGTAGACCGTAGTTGTTTTTTTAGGTGTCGGTTGTTCCTTTTTGGTGGTGAAAAGTTGCCAAGGCGGGTACTAACCTAAAAAGGTTTAGTATGCAGTGCGAGTAACGTTCATGTAGTGCCATTAGCCTGACCCTAATTTTAACGATCAATAACATTCAAGGGACCTCAAAATTAACAAGCGAAAAGATCCAAGCACACAAAATATTATAGTGGATTTAACGTTAGGCTACTATAATATTGAATGACTTCGGTGTTAGATCGGATATATCCATCGGCTGGGTGTTTCTTGAGCAGGACCACGGTTTTCTCAGCAGCCCCAGCGCGAATTCGCTTGTTTTGCTACTGTAATCAGAAATAGCGTGGTCTACACACACACACACACACACAATTCATTAACGCCCAGCGGCTAAGCCGAAAGGGCAACTATCGCTAATCTACTATACATGTCATAATATATACCGTTCTGTGTCTTATTGGAGCCCATGCATAAAACCTTGCCTTTTGTGTCATTTCTAGCACGCAGTGTCGCAGCGGATGCTCGTGGGTTAGTAATTTGGTTAGTAGGCTGGCTTGAAGGCGCTTCTCCAAGTGTTCAACATCCTATCTCCGGTAGTTGATGCGCGTCTACCATGAGTAGCACGAGGTGGTTGGTGGGTTAGATTGGAAGGAAAGGGGGTGTGATTGAAGTTCCTCGCCATGGTCAAGTGGCCTCGAGGCGGCCCGTAGCGATGGCGAATCGTATCGAGGCCCGTACTGCTTCTAAGTCCGGTGCCCACTTTTCGTTGTCGGAACGCGATTTCCCTCCTAGGTAGAAGGAGATGTTTCCTCGGTGGGTGTCGGTACACTGTAGCATATCCGTCCGGTGTGCTGTCCACTTCCGACATCGAAAAAGGAAGTGGTCCCCAGTTTCCTTGGCTTGTCTGCATGCACACTGATGTGTCTCTACCATGTTGATTCGATATAGGTATCCATTTAGTCTTGCGCCAGTCCGGAGCTGGGCTAGCACGCTCGCTTCTTTCCACGATAAGCGATCATATAGCTGTCGAGTGTGTTTTCCTGGCAGTGCTGCATCTACTCGTTTGGCGTGTTTTCCGACGTTCACTGGCAAGCTTTTCCTAGTGGCTATATGTGAATGTGCGATATTCAGGGCTGTTGACTTCATCCTAGGCACTCGTGCTTGGAGGAGAGCATCTTCTTGTGTCGCTGCTCTGGCCTGCTCTTTAGCTAGGCCCAGCAATTTGTGCTCTTCGCTAATGGGGTTCCAACGGATGTTGATCCGGTTTCCATTTCTCCGTATTCCTCTCATCAGCTTGTACACCTAATAGACGAACCCCTGGCCCGACTGTTGCCGAGGATTCCTTAGCGTGAGAGCCGCCGCTTTGTTGCTCGTGAGCAGCGTAATCCTGTAATCTTTCTGTCCTACGACCATGTCTAACGCATATGCCATGGCTGCTAGCTCCACAGAGAATGGATTTTGCTCTGCTCTTGCACCCAATGTGACGGAAACGGTCTTCAATTTCAGTTTTCGATACCGAGGTGGCTGTTTCTCGATCGCCACCCCGAATCCGACCAGCTCGTTCCGAGCGGAGCTGCTGACCGCGATCTGCATGTACACGCCTGCTCTGGTCTGGATATCCTGATATCCTGCGGTTGATCAATATCGGTCTGCATGCGTTCCTCCCATGGGGCTAACGTAAACGGGTTAATCGTTTCCAGTGTTTCCAGTCGATATGCTTGAGCGCACCTAACCACCCTAACCATCATTATACAATCGTTAGCGAAAACAGCTTCCGCCCTGAACACACAAAATTATTATAGTTGTCCCACTGCCAGGACATTTCTGGGTAATTTTTACACCACGGCCATTAATAGCTTCAATGCACACCTCCCCTACAACAGCGAAATGATACAACATCTTGGAAGTAAATGACTTATTGGAGAATGAGTTGTGGGTCTGGCGAGTGATGCAATTGAGATGAAGGCCACGGAGTGGTGGCTGCTTGCTCAGGATCTTGAAGGAACCATATTTGTACATGTACTGGCTGAGTCAAATTTAGGTTCCATCGCATCGAAGTGTATAGTGTGTTGTAAAAGGCCAAATCGAGTTTATGCGTGAGGCGCAAATATACTGGTGCCTCTACGTACCATATTTCCGCTCCCAGGTGGGGCTTTCCTATCTTAGTTGCCACCGCTTTTGTGATTGAGAGCGCTTAGAGTCAGGCTCACTGGGTAAATCACAGTACGGACTTAGGCTCAGCGAGCTACTCAGTCTTATCACGTGTAGTATCAATCAGTAGCTAATTACACTCACTGAGCGCTCAGCGAGTGTGCCTAGAGTTCTCTAGTGACTACATTAATGTTATCCCTAATATTACTATAGGTGTATAGATTACACTACTTTATAGTTATTGCTCCTATCTAAAACCCCTAGTATAAGCCTTAGGTTAACATGCAGGGCTAGGCGAGGGTATATAAGGTGTCAGGACCCGCCCTCCACCCGCGAGGGTCGGGCGGAGGGCGAGAGATACTGGCCCTCGAAATGTTTTTTATGAGGTCTAATTAGGAGGAAGTTGGACCACGTGGAAATAATACTATCATGAAAATCTCTATGTACATTACCACAATTTACCAGTCGCCAAAAAGGCCAGAATACCCTCTCAGCATCAACGCTTAGCTTTCATAGCCATCCCGATTAGCTAGCTTTAAATAAGTTATCAATATCTCTGCCGTAATACTGAGAGAGGCTTCTCTAGCTCCTGCGGCAATATCTCGACGAGGTCACATAGCCTTGCCAACAGCGGCGCGCCGACTTGCAGTACTCCTTCATGCGCAGTGGAGAGAAACAGCTTGAGACTATCTCCCTGCGGGTGCGAATGAACCCACACATCGGATGTCCCTTTGAAAACTTCATCAGTCCAGCTAGACTGGGATATTGCGCCCTCGAGTGGAAGATCAAACGTGAGATCTTCACTCAGATGCAGTATGCGTGAACTGGGTCGAGTACCCACGCGCCATGGGGTGCAGTGATCTATGATGTCAGTCAGATCCAGGTAGTCGAACTGGAGGGTGCGTATGTGTTGGGTGTGCACATGGGCGAGGAACTCTTGCACGGTCCACCCGTCTTGAATGGTTACTCGTAACGGGAGTTCCTTAGCGCAAGGCCCGACAATGCCATCGATATTCGGGAGCGGGGCGTTGCGGCCACTGACAAATTGCCCAAACACGATATCGCACTCGTGGGCAAACTCGCTCAGTGTGAACGCCCAGGCAGCCTTGACCAGAGTGGCCAGGGTGATTCCATTCGGAATAGTTGGCGTCTTCAGGACGTCCTGATCAGGTGGTCGCGTCAGTGAGATGGGCCGGCGCTCGTGATTATGGTTTGGAAGGTGCGATAGATCTGGCACACGGGTTATTGATGAACCGTTCAGGTATTCTTGCCAGAAGGCATGCGCCTGGTCAATCTGATACCGGTTTTGCCAGTAAATGTAGTCCCGGAAGTCAACCAGCCCCGTCAGATTATCTCCTCTATATGCTCTCGCAATATCTTGAACCAGCTGTGAGCTAGAAATCGCGTCACACTGTGCGTGACAGAGGCTAATGATAAACGTATGCTGTTGCATCTGGGGATGTGACAAAAGGACGAATTGGGTCTGCGTCTGTCCGATAAGCGTGCTTCGCGGGATGTCCGTCAAGCTCTGTTCAAACTGTGGCGGGTCCGCGTCGACCAAGCTATGGCGGAACGGGACGTCAAGACCAGACATGATCACTTGAGCCAAGGATTTTTTGTAGGGCACGAATATCGTCCGAAGTATGCAGTGTCTCGCCCAAATCGCTTCACACGCGGCGCGAAGACGGTCAACCGCAATGGTCCCGCGGTAGGAGAAGAAGAAACGGTTTAGACAGCATGTATCTATCATCTCCTGCTGGAAAGGTGTTGCAGGGAGGATATCAGTCACCTTGCCTTGCCCAGGGAGCATACTCCTTTCCCGAAGGCCCATGATATAATGACTGGCATCCGGTAGGTCGAGCAGCGAAAATGGTGTCATATCGACTGCAGTGTGCATCTCGGGGCTAGAAACCGATGACAATGCCAATAGAACGGGGTTAGTAAAGATATCATTGGCCATTAGTTGTATGCCGGATGATCGAGCGGCGGCGGCTACCTGCATTGCATTCAGCGAGTCACCACCGAGATCGAAGAAACTGTCTTGAATTCCAATACTGGTGAGCGGGAGGTTGAGAACCTGGGCCCATATCTCCTGTAGGGCTTTCTGTATATCCGTTAATGGGAGGCTATTCTCTGCCTCCGGTACTTGGGTATACGGTTGCATTCCACCCCCTGATATCTGTCTTTCGAGATGCTCTCTCAACGCTCGTCGGTCCGTCTTCCCAGATGTAGTCCGGGGCATTTCGAAAAGTGATACAAAGAGCGATGGTACCATGTGACGGGGCAAGGATTTCCGCAGTTTTCCCTTGGCCAGCTGCGAAGCGGCTATGAAGGAATCGGTTGGCTGGGCAAATGGGGTGTCGTCCAACCGCTGGCCATTTGCCGCCGGTTGAAGAATGAAGACCGCGATAGAAGAACGGCTGACGTTTGGGCGCACCGGAAAGCTGATCACATCGGCCACTAAATCTATTGCATCCTTGAAACAAAGGCGAGCGTGGCTCTCAATGTCCCCCAGTTCGACTCGCTGACCGCGGATCTTGACTTGGGAATCCATTCGCCCAACATAAGACCAAGATCCGTCTGCCTGCCATCTCACCAGGTCTCCAGTTCTGTAGACTCTGCAAGGTGGGCCAGTGCGTGCACCAAGTAGCCAGCAGGGGGGATCGATGAACGCTGCCCGGGTTCTCACAGTGTCCTTCAAGTATTCACGGCCCACCAGTGACCCTTCAATGAGCAGCTCGCCGACTCCCCCGACAGGGGCCAATACCTGAGGGTCGTGGGGATTTATCGCCCAGAATGTCGCTTCAGTGGGGTGGCCGATATTCGACGCACTCAAGGCTTGTCTAGAATCTACCTGAACACTGGCAATGAGTGAACATTCCGCGGGCCCGTAGCCATTCATCACTTGAATCCGGTCGTCGATGCAGGCCTGATCGCTGGGGTCGACTCGTTCTCCTATGAAGATGACAACTTGCAGGCCAATCTTGTTCAGGCTGTGTCTGGGGATGGAACGAGCGAATGATGGAGTCAAGTATGCATGTGTGGGTTCCTGCATTCGAGCGGCTTCGACATAGTTGTTCATACGTTCTGATTCGCTGAGTACGCACACACAGCCTCCGGCCACCAAAGTACTCAAGATCTCCAGAATGCTCGCGTCAAATGCGTAAGAGTGGGACTGAATCACGCGCGACGATGGTCCTAGTCGGAAAGACGGGATGTGAGCCAAAGCGCTGCTACAGAAGGAACGATGCTCGATCACTACACCCTTTGGAATTCCACTGGAGCCCGAAGTAAACGCGGTGTAAAGGGCGCTGGATGGTTGCACCTGCGGCAGCTCCCTGGAATGAGCCCTTTGATTCCGGAGGAAGTTGGTGTGAGCGTCATCAATGACCAGGATCACTGAGACCAGTTTGTTAGACAGTTCCTCATTGTCCCTCGAGCAAATAATCAGCGGAGCCTCCAGGTGGTCACAGATGCTTGCTAATCGGCTGGGTGGATATGACGGCTCGAGAAGCACAAATGCGCCTCCGGCCATTGCGACCCCGAGCATAGCCACGGTCGTCCATATAGACTTGGAGAAACACAGAGGGACAAAGGTTCCTTGCTTGATCCCTTGATCAACGAGATGGTTTGCCAACCTGACGGCGAGGTTGACGAACCCGCTATATGTAAGCTCGCCCTCCGACGAAGATACGGCTATCGCATTAGGCCGTTCGGTGGCCCATCTTTGAATAATCGTGTGCGCACAAGACTCTACTGCTTTTGGCGCTTCTCTATTCCAACTCATGATCTCTGCGATATCCTCGGGATTCGGGGCCAACAGATCAGAAATCTGGGCATGTGGCCGCTCACAGATTTGATTGAGAATATAGGAAAATTGTCTTGTCATCCTATGGGCTTGTCCGCCGGTTATTACAGGCTTATCCTGGCGAGCAACTCCGATCCAACAAGAGCTGTCGGTAAGACCACAACATACGGTCATGGTATATTTGCTCACAAAACCCGCCAGGGGAATATGCAAAACCTCCTCAATCATGTTCTCATTGGATGCATTGATATGATCGTAAATGATAAGTAGCGTCTGTCCGCTGGGTGATGCACTCTCATGATGCCGGTATCTACCGCCATCATGACGGCTTCTGATAATGCGCTGCTGAAAGCTGGCCAGGGTTGCTCGGACTGTGGACTTGCCGTCCAATGCGGTCTCGCATGAAGACCATGCGTAGTTCCACTCATTCTCACTGTCGCTAGATACAATGGCATCGAACTTGACAGTATAGTTTGCTTGATACTGCGCCTCAATCATCGTCCAGGCCAAGCAGGCAAGTCCCCGCCGCTTAGTACTATCGGCCCCCTCAGACCAATTTATCTTGGTTGACCGTATAGATGAGGGCACAAGAGATATGGTTGAAGCCTCCGGACCGTGATAGGACTCATCTTGACATTTAGACGGATCAGCCGAGGCTCGAGCCATCGGGTTGTACATCTGTGTCAAGGACATATCATGCATGGAGGACACAATAAACAGATTGGTGTGGCTTGGAAATCAATAAGTTACTGCGTATTCTCTGTGGTAGAGGACTGATTGTTTTTGTATCTTGTCCGGGCAGTCCTTGAAGGGAAGTTATTCTATAGGAAAATGTAGTTTAGGCCGAATGTTTGTGTACAGGGAAATGGTTGCCTACAGAGAGGACAAGCGGTGAGAAAAAAAACTTACGTGTAAAAGCGAAATAATGACATGCGTGCATGCATAAGCTAATGTGATGCAAGATCTCTTGCTCCTGATCAGCACTTCGTCGGGAAATTTACGTGTCCACGGCAGATAGGTTGGTAGCTAATGCAGGCTCCTGCAAAGGATGCTCCACTTACTACGTGTCTTGCTGATCAGATGGCGGTCCTGTAGTTCTTGCGCCGATCATTCCCAGGCCGTGGTCGCAGCGGTTGCCTTAGAATTAAGAGAGAATCAGCCGAGCAATAGAGTTTCGAGAGAAGCTCCTCTACGCCACTTCTTATAAGTCCGCCCCATGGTACGCATCTATCTCTTCTTGACATCCACAGCATCTCTCTTTCATTCCTGGTGACTGAAAAACATCCGACGAACAAATATGACTTTCACAGCCTCTCCCCCTCTTGAACAATCCAAGACCACACAGCCATGGAAAGTTCTTTCTCAGTTTTTACCGCCTCAAAGCATTGATCATCAGCTATGGTGGAATAAGCTAGCACCGGTCATTGGATCCTCCCTGAGTCGTGCCAGGTACGGTATCGATGCCCAATATCAAAGCCTCCTGTTAGTACAGTCTGCTATCATCCCAGCTCTGGGGCCCTTCCAGAATCATGACAGCTCCAATATGACATGGACGGACTGCATGGCCAATAGCATGGGTCCCCTGGATGTCAGCGTCAACTATCAGAACGACTCCAAATGTGCGTTTCGCATCACTATAGAACCCGTCGGCCCTTATGCTGGCACAGATTCAGACCCTGTGAACGAGATCGCGGCTAAACAGCTACTACAAACCCTGAGTCATATCCAACAAGGTATAGACTTTTCCTGGTTCGATCACTTTGAGCCGATGCTCATTACAAACCGTGAAGCACGGCAACACTGGCATGCCATCTCTCATCTCCCTTGCAAGTCTCAGACGGTCGTGGGGATTGATCTGCATGAAGATCACTTCACCGTTAAACCGTACCTGAGTCCGCTCTTGAATGCGGCTGCCACGGGGGGCGATTTCCTGCAGACCATGTTCAACAAGCTCCGAGCTCTTTCCAGTACGAAGCTGAACTTGTCAGTTGTGGAAGAGTACCTGTCCTTACGGAAAGATAGCGTCCTCGCTGAGAAGACATACCTCTCCTTTGATTGCAAGAGCCATCGTGAGTCTCGGATCAAGATATATACCGCGATGGACATTACCTCGTTAGAGGAAGTTCGCGATCTTTGGACCCTCGGAGGGCGTCTTTCTGGACCTGATATCGACAATGGGTTTGACATTGTATCGAAAATGTGGAACATGATATACCCCAAGCCACTGTCTGGAGGGCAGCTCCGGCAATCGTTAACCGTAAACTTCAACTGGGAATTGTCGCCCAAAGATGGTTCTGTCGCACCCAAGGCATATTTCCTGGTCGATAGGGACTTGGATGAAAATGTGTCTAGTGCTCTGGTTTCGCTTTTCAAGGATTTGGGATGGAAAAATCACATAGAGACACACCTGACTTTAGAACAGGAGGTATAGTAAGTGTGATATCAGCCAATCTTGACTGATCTCTGGTAATTAACCTATCTTAGCATTCGAGGAGGGACTGATGTCTATCTCTGGTTGGCATTCGCTTACTCCAACGGCCCGTATATTACGGTGTACACCAATCCTCTTGCCGGTTGCATGACGGCATGATTGAATTGTAGGGGGGAGAATGGTTTGCGGTCCGTAGTGCTGGCAGGTGACTTGACTTATACAGAGATGCTTGACCATTGAACGCTGAATTCGTTAAAAATTTTCAATTATTCAATAGATCCAAAAGGTAATTGTGAAACACAACGCATCTACATTATATGCGAAAGAGAGCCCAGTGTTTGGCACATTAAGAGATGATTAAAACTTGAATGCAGCTGGAGAAGTCATGAGCCTGGTAGACAGCAACCACTTTCCTGTTTCATAGTATGAGCTATGACCCTTGATTACTTGGTTCTACTCGTAATCTTAGCTGAAAATGGTTTTTGTGCAGGGTATCGGGCTGATTTGAAATCTGGGACCTACAATACTAGGAGTTTGCGGAGAATATCCGCAAGTCATCTTAGGGTGTCGATGTGTACACCTATCTCTTGTCTTGATACTTAATTGGACAAAAATAATATGCCTCGTAAAGCAAATTTAAGTAGGCATTGAGTACTCCGTATACGCACACTTGGTCTAATATTGCCCGCTATATACCCAGCACTCTCTTAGCGACTACGTTTGCGAGCTGATACATCAGATCCAGACATTCAGGCCACACAAAACACGTAACTGGTTTCGTTAAAGGTTCGCTTTGCTTCGACCAGCTGCAGGCCCGCCATCTGCGCCTCCAGAAGGAACTCCCCATCCCCCCACATCCGGACAGATGTCGTGGGACTTTCCGCCTCAATCACCCGCTCTTGGCCTCCTGTACCCTTCTCGACTACCTGCATCGGAACTGCGTATTTGACGATGTTGCCTTCGCGTCGCGTCGCCATATATCCCTCGGGGAAGCGATAAAACACATTGGGATACTTCTTACTCGGCATATCAGTTCGTGTAGACGCGTCTGCGTATCGTTGGTTAATCTTGTCTGCTTCGCTTTGTCGGCCATCATCGAATAGATAGCCGATGGGAATGTATGCTCGACCGGTTCCCGGCCGCAGCACCTTGACCACCTGACGAAGGAACTTTTCGGCAGCGCCGGGTTCTGACAAGAGGGAGATGCTAGCGTATGCAAAAATGAGCAAATCGACTTTAGGAGGTCCTTGCAACCCTTCAATCGCCTGCAAATCCAGGGCCGAGCCAACGGTGTAGGTAATTCTGGAGGCGAGGGATTTGGGAACTATCTCCTTGGCTCGAGAGATCATATGTGGGGAAATATCCACGCCGATGAAGCGGTTGTAAGCGGGACTGATATTCTCCTGGATCATGTATTCCGCGATTTGTCGGAATACCCGGCCGGTGCCAGTGCCCACATCCAGGACGAGATAGTCGTGCGATGGGTCGCGTGGGCGCAATGAGGACATCTGCTTGTACGCGTCCAAGTATATAGCTGCGTCATCACAAGCCCATGGTGTCCGGGCAAGGCCGAGATCATACACTTCAGCGTAGTATGGCGAATGATACGCTGCCATCTTGGTTTTAACGTAGTATGTGGTACGTTCAGACAACGGATTAGGATGGAATTTGTATATTGGTAATGATCGTGTATCAAGGAAAGCTCGTCAGGTCTTTATGTATTCAGTTGCGCCTTAACAGATACTTTATTTTTTGTTTAAAAACAACTAAGTCGACGAATGATCATACAAAGTCGCGGTGGAGAATGCGACTTACTGCTGGATGATCTCTTCCAAATCTCCTACGACAGGCAGGCAGCCTGATGGCTTAGACAAGTCATTGGAACGCAGTATCTATGTCGTGGCTGTTGGTCCTAAAAGGTGGGTGGCATGGGATGATACATCATAATATGACCTGAGCGGTGAGAGAAGTATTGCCGATCAGCGGAATGGCAAACCTAAAAAGTGACCTTGCATGCATTTATTGAGTTCTCTCAGCTTGCCGATCCCAAAGCTTGCCGATCGCAAACTCAATTACCATGCATTGATTGAGTTTTCTCAGCTTTAACCTGCTTCACCTGCAGCCTCGTGGCTAGATCGTGGATGGTTTGTCGATCGCAAACTTCAATGACCATGCATTTATTGAGTTTTCTCAGCTTGCCGATCGCACTTGCCAATCGCAAACCTCACGGACCATGGCTTGATTGAGTTTTCTCAGCCTTGACCTGCTTCCCCTGCAGCCTGGTGGGGCTAGATCAGCATTATAACGCAATATCTATGTCGTGGCTGTTGGTTAAAAGATGGGTGGCATGAGATGATGCATCATACATGACCTGAGCGATGAGAGAGGTATTGATTGCCCATCAGCGGAATGGTGGAAACTAGACATAGTCACCTGGCATTCGTTGACTTTTTCCAGCCTTGACCGACCTTCCCGCGCTGCCCATCCATAGCTCTCACGCAAGAGGGTGGAGAAATGTGATTCCAAATAATTCATGATCCTCGTTGAGGGTTTGCTATCTGGCTATACCCACTCTGCCTCACTGCCAATGATCTCGTGATGCAGGAAGGGCTTTTAAGTGAGAGACAAAGAGGGTGGGGGGTTTACAGTTTGGAGTTCATGGTCATTACCTTGTGTATGCTTCACGTGTCGCTCCGAAGGTCACATTCCTTATGCATTAGCGACACTAAGGAGAGGACTTCATGTTCTTATTGCCAGGTGTTGAAAGGGAGAAACAGTTCCTTGATAACAGATCTCTAGATTAATCGAATTGTATTTCTTATTGATGTATCCAACTTCGAATTCGCTAATTACCTTGATCCAGAGATGGGCGTGCGACAATGGCAACCATTCCGTGAGAGACTGAGTGGGCATCGGCTCGGAAAAGAAGCTTCAGCCGTTCCACGAGTGCCTCTTTAATCTTTTCGCGTTGCGGATGCTGTCTATGCCAAATGCCGGTCAGGAAATCCGCAGCGGCGGCGCAACGCTCAGGAAGGCTCGCTTCCTGGAACTCATAGCTTGCGTCGATACGGTGCACAGTGATATTTCCGAATCCGTATTTCGTAAGGTACCTTCTGGTCGAGTGCAGGATATGACCCTGATGGCCAACAGGGAGAGAACGAGCGACAGAAGTCAGAAGTTTCACCACCTCGTTATACGGCCCTCCTTGGACAATCACAATTTTTGGACTTGGTCCACCCACTACACGGGTTATTTCCTGGATGGTTCTTTCCATGTTCAACACATAGTCCATCTGCCATAATGCAAGCACCGTCTGAAAGGTTCTTGGGGCAAATGGTAAATCCTCAATCGGATGGTCGACAAATCGACTTTTGCGGCGTTGGAAATGCCCATCTGCCATTCGTCAGCACCAAGGTCTATAGCAGCGGTAAATGCAGAAGCCATACTGAGTAGGTCCTTTCCGATACATAAGATATCCGGACTGTCGCCGATATCTTCAACCAGTTTCTCCAGATCTTTGCTCACCAGACGATCAGCAAAGAAGTCTTCACGGTCCTGAAATTCCAACGGTTTAAGACATCTAGGTAAGGGATATGGTCCCAAAAGCGGCTCCGGCTCGACCTTTTTCGCCAGCACGATGTAGTGGGCTTCAGGAGCATGTTCCTGGCTGGCCGGAGAGAAGAGGTAAGAAACTGGCTCTATTTCGACGATAAAGCCGGATTCTCGGAGGAGTTGACACCAACGCTCCTCGGATAGGAATAAATCATCGACATGATTCCCCATCCACAGTTTATCTAGCATCCAAGTACAGTCCCATGTAGGATCATACGTCGTGTTTTTCGGAGCCAGAGAGGTACTGGGAGTCACTCCCAGAACCACATATCCCCCGACCTTGATCCACTGAGAAAATCGCATAACCATCGAACACATATCACAAGCCGACATTTGGAACAAAGAACGGATTGCAAAGACTGCATCAAACAATGTCGACGGCTGATACGTCTTCATATCACCCACTTGAAATTCGCCCGGAACTTGAGACTTGGTGATTTTCACCATCTCCTCCGATATATCAATCCCGTGAACTTCATGACCGGCAGACGCAAGTATCTCAGACACCGGTTTGCCTGTTCCACATCCCACATCTAGTGTTCTGCTTCGAGGAGGAATGGTTTTGGCCACAAGCCTAATAAAGCTCTGCAACTCCCGGTCCATCCCAAAAGCGGCCTCATAATGGGCCCCTAGACTGTTGAACAGACTTTCTGCTTGTGCCGTCATAATTGAGGTTCTGTAATGTCGGATATTCAAGTAAACAATTCAAGGGAAAGGACTGGAAACGACTTTAACACACATTTGTTTTAGCTCTAGCCCTTTTATGGAAGAGACGAGTATGGGATAGGCAACAAGTGATCAGACTCTTACGTAAATCTCAATGATACACCGCTATAGATCTTTGCATTCAGCTGCGCCACCTGCAGGCGGATATACTTTGCATTTCAGATAAATGCAGGATGAATACACGCGGAAAATCATGCAAGATGACGTCTTCCTGCAGACGCACTTTACAGGGTAGAATAGCGATCTGATCTCCCAAGGCGCCTGATACTTGAGATGCATAAGCGGGACCATCGTCAATAAAGAATAACGCACGATGCGCCATATTATCTGTCTGATTCCATCTCTCGTGCTTTGACATAATCTCTGCGCTGCGGCCGCCTCCAATCTGGTCAACATGGATCCGATCAAAACTTTGGACTTC
Source organism: Penicillium subrubescens (assembly GCF_028828155.1). Taxonomy (NCBI): domain Eukaryota; kingdom Fungi; phylum Ascomycota; class Eurotiomycetes; order Eurotiales; family Aspergillaceae; genus Penicillium; species Penicillium subrubescens. The sequence goes on along the minus strand of NW_026643151.1, from coordinate 2,661,052 downwards.
GGCAACTGGGTCTCTGGTAGCGATGAAGAGCGTCAGAGCTTCGCTAAAGATTTACACGATGAGCTGGTGGCCGTTGGTTTCGTCAAGCTGTGTAACCACGGCCTATCCAATGAGTGCATTGACAACCTTTTCCAAAAGGTAAGTCACTATAAGTCTGAGGCGTAGGGGGAAGGCTCAATCATTCAAATCTCCAGACTAGGCAATTCTTTGAGCTCCCACCGGAGGAGAAGCAGAAGATCGCATATATCCCCGGCCCTACTCTGCAGCGAGGATGGAGCACTGTCGGGTCTGAGAAATCGGCTACGCTGGACAGTCCGGAAAATATAAGTCACGATAATCTCGAAGACGCTAAGGTATGTTATCTGATATCTGAATCCCTCCTGTTTCTTCGTCTCTTAGGTTTTTCTCGATACTGACAACCGCGATTGAAACCAGCAACACTTCGACTGCGGTGCAGCTGAGGACGTGAAATTTCCCAACAAATGGCCTGACGCCCATGTTCTGCCCGGTTTTCAAGAGTCCGTGGAAGAGTACTTTGATAAATGTCAAGAACTTGGTTTGCGTACAATGGAAGCTTTGGAAATGGGATTCAATCAGCCGCAAGACTCTCTTCTGTCGCGGTTCAAGAGCCATGCGAGCCAGTTCCGACTCAACCATTACCCTGCCTTGCCCGTCCAGCGTCTGACAGATGGCTTGACAAATCGTTTATGGCCACACGCAGACTACGGTGTCCTCACCTTCCTAGTGCAGGATTCGGTGGGAGGACTCCAGATCTGGGACAACATCAACCAATCTGGCTTCCTCCCAATTCCGTGTAATTCCCGATATGAGATCATCGTCAATGCCGGAGGAACTCTGCAACGATGGACCAACGACTTTCTCAAAGCGGGGCTCCATCGAGTGGTCATGCCGGACACAAACCAGAAAGATGGCGTCGTCCCAGAACGATTCTCACTCGCTTTTTTCCTGCATACGGCCCGCAGCACGAGCGCTGGTCCATTGCCGTCGTTCGTAGATAAGGATCATCCCGCTCTGTACGATGAGATCACAACCTTTGAGTTTGAACGCCGGCGCACGGAGCAGACTTATTAAATTGATTAGGAGATGAATAGCATGCGGCGGTTTCATCTGAGGAACTTACCTTTGGGTGGCGGAACGAGGGGCAGGGTATTTAAAGGCGATAACAAGCACATGAACTTCCGAGATGGGAATAGAATCATATTATTAGCAAGCTGCCACCCCTGTATTAGATTATAAAGCCGTTTCTCCTATTCTGAATGGTTATAGTAATTCGGTGACACCCCTTATCCGATCAGTCAAGCACCTAGCTAAGGATGAAAACAATACAGTTTTCAATATGGGTAGACGACAGAATTCGCGATATTCACTCACTCTGATTCCTTCTACTCATCATAAGTCTTATCCAGTTATTAGATCATTTTGTTGAAAGTCTAATGATTCTAGAGATGCGATTTCAGGTAATGACTACCTAGACTGGCTGACCTAACCCGCAGAGTAGGTACGTATATAGGTCGGCACCGATCTAACTCAATATCTAAATAGATTCACTATACCAAATCTTTACTAACAGCCAATCTTCAAAAGCATACTAGTAGAGGTAACTATTTGAAACTAGGACTAAAACTAACCTAGTCCTATAGGCGGTGTATATAGTTCCTCACCTTCTCGTATGCGGGGCTTCTAACGAATGAATACAGGTTTCGGTCTCTATTCTTTCCTTCTGGAAAAGTGGATGAAGGGTGATGAGACAGACATGTTCCAAAATGATAAGCGAGAAGCGTTGCAGCCATTTTCATACGGTTCCCGAGCTTGCATTGGAAGAAAGTTTATTTCAAACTTCACACTTGCATGATTGCCACCACATTGGCCGAATAACTGACGTGTTTTCATTAGCCTTGCCAACGCAGAGTTGCGAACAATTCTGTCCAATATCATCTGGCATTTTAATCTCACCCTTGATATTCGCTCTGTAAATTGGGATCATGCCAGGAGCTATATTATTTAAAAAAAAAAATTAACATGGGAATTCTTCTGCGAGAGACACAATAAATCAAGCCGCACATCTGGGAGTGAGGTTTTGCGATTGCCTTGTATTTCAAGTACCGAAGAAAAATAAAATAAAAGCATATTGATGCAAAATAAAACATTCTGCTGAGACCCTGCCAGTAAGTCAACAATATACCTATGACATCTTTCGGGTCGGAGAATTTCGGGCCCTGAAAACCAGGTGGCAAAGACCTGGCGATCACTTACAGGCTACCCGGAAGATGTTCCTCCCCTAGCTTGCCGATATCAAAAAAAAGAAAAAAAAAAAAAAAAAGAAGGGTGGGGGGGGGGGGTGGGGGGGAAAGGGGGGAACAAAGGGGCCCTAGGGGTAGGGAATTTTATATAAATTTCTCCACTATCCGATCGAACTACAAAGCCTGCATTCATCATTACAAAAATACTTTATTGGCACTATGCGTTCATCTACTCCATTCATAGTGGTAACCTTGATAACGGCGTTATTCGCGGGTACGTGTCTAAAAGATTTCCTCTTTTATATTTCTTTTTCTTTTTTCCTTTCTTAAAAATGAAAACCCACCATTCGCTATCCAGCTCACAAACCTTCTTATAAGATGTGATCTTATATGCCTTCATGGTTCCTCTACTGCCATATTTGTTTGAAGAGCGTATGAGAAGAAAAACATCGGATGTTCAGGGGTTTACATCATTGTATCTTTTCACGGCGGCAGTGGTGTCGATGGTATCAAGTCCCACTCTTGGTCAAATGATAGAAAAGACGTCCTCGAAGAGAAACTTTCTATTGGGATCTTTAGTAATTACCCTAATCTGTTCCATTTTTTCATCTTTAACCACATCAAGTAGGTTGATTTTTGTGAACCCTCAACTCAGACGGTAGACCAGCTAACTTCGATTATAGTTGTGATTTTCTTCATTGCGCGAGTCTTCCAGTCAGTGGCAAGTAATGCATTATGGATCACAGGAACAGCTACTTTAGTCACGGTGTTAGGCCCTGGTCATATGGGTAAGATAACAGGCCTGGTTGCAACAGTCACCTCTACTGGTACGGCTAGTGGACCAGTGATTGCTGGTACGCTTTTCAAGATTGGCGGTTGGTGGGGAGCCTGGACGGGGGTTTTTACTTTAATTGCTATTGACATTATTCTCCGGTTGCTCATGATCGACAAAAAACATCAGACACACGATCAAACAGACCGGCCGACGAGTCATAGACCAGAGCCTCAAGACACTTCATCCTTGTTGGAAGAGGCTCCCCTCCTACAAAATGCTCCAGCTCCATCCGAGACGAGTCAAAATGCGGAATCAATGAGTCTGTGGGGCTTTTATGCTATCGCTATTCGTCACTATAGCTTTGTTGCTGGTGTGGCCATCACCTTTGCTCATTCAATTTTGATCACTTCTTTCGAAACCACACTCACTTTGCACGTGAAACAAGTCTTCGGATGGGGCGAGTTTCCTGTCGGTTTGCTGTTTGTAGCCCTGCAAGGTCCGGCAATTGTCCTGAGCCTGTTAGTCGGTTGGTTAAAGGATTCTATGGGCTTACGGTATCCTACGACCGCTGGCTTCTTACTCATAGCACCGTGCCTCTGGCTACTTGGAACGGCGGGAGACCCTCGATTCGAGTGGAGCACAGTGGGTGGTCGGGGTGAGATCATTTACCCAATATGTGTTCTAGTTATTGGATGTCTTGTTTCTCTTTTAACTGGTTCTGGCTGCATGGAATTGACCTGTACGTGCCTTCAGTATGACTGACTGTCCTTGCTCAATTACTGATAAAATATGCACAGTTGCCATTGATAGCCTCGAAACTGCCTCCCCCGGAATATTTGGCCCTAACGGAGGTTATTCTCGAGCACTTGCTACGTACAACATGAGCTGGTCATTTGGATTGTTGGTTGGTCCTCTCTTATCTGGTGCCCTGGTGGAATATTTCGGATACTATGAGATGAACTCTATATTAGGTGTGTATGAGTATTTTCCCAAATCAAGAACGCTTTTTACTTACAACTGCAGCTTCTCTGCTCTTCCTTGTTGCCATCACCGCGGCTAGAAATACCAGCTCCGTGTCCAAAGTTGAACGGTCTGCTCTCACTGGTAATACTGTCGTCTAAAGGATTGCGCCTCTGAAATCAGGAAACCTACACTTGTTGCGAGAATATTAATGGTTGCAAGCAAATGTTCCTTGAAACCGGCAGCCCAGCACCTGTGCGGCATTAATGCCATTCAAAACGTACTGCATACATTGATTTGAACGCATGGCCATTTATATTGGCGACAATTACTATATTTGAGATATCTGCTTAGTGATGATGCATCCCTGGCATTTTATAATACACACCCATGTGACCGGATATAGTCTAAAGTAGTTTGATTTGGGCCTTATATTAGGCATGCTTACCAGTTTGGCTGTCAATCTCCGAATTATACAGCGCGTGGGTAGTCGTGCATATGCCATCATCCTAGAGCTTGTCTCACTCCCTTTATTTCCCTCCAAAGCTCCATGGATGTTCTTTACGAAAGTGATTTTCTTCTTATGCCATCGTGCTTTTGCCACCCAGATGCTACCTCTGCGTCATTTAATCTGGGTTTTGCTCGATTTTCGGGTCGTCTATCTTGTCATCGTCTCAATCATAACACAAATTGTAGGGTCTTAGTATACAAGCACCCCAACATCGTAGAGCTATATCAGCGCCCGCTAGCTTAGTACAAGCTAGAGTTAAGCAGCGGTTTTGGCCATGGCATATTGGAACCAAGGCCGATGGGAAAAGGCCAAGCGGTTTAAGATGCAAGTGATAAAGATAAGAAAGGAGAAGCTCTGCGTTGACCATCCTGGCACGTAATATCGAGGAAGCGTTTAATGAGGATATTTATGGCTTTAATCTCTAAAAGAGTGCATTCATATTTCTCCAAACAAATAATTTAAGCGTCCTAGTGATTTCCGTATTAAATAAAGTAGAACCTACCCTTGGACGCTAATAGAATACGCTATAACCCGTAAATAGGTTATAATCTTTTGCGAAGGGCTGAAGCAAGACTTGATTCAATCTAACTAGGCCAACATGCTGTTTACAAAAAGCTTAGAGAAGAGAAGAAAGGAATAAGCGGAACAGCGATAGAAGAAGCGGGTAAGGCGGTGGCAGAACGGAAGTGTAGGGAAGGGCTATATGGCAGGGCCATATAGTAAGAAGCGGGTCTGACCCGTTACATATTATGCCCTAATATCTAGGTTAGGCCGTAATAATTATCTCCCTCATTCTTAATAGAGTCACCTCATGCACAAGTTCATTTCTCTAATCTTGAAGAGGTGTCCATTCCAAAAATACAATAGCATATGAGGGTACTTCATGAAGGCAAGTATCTGTTGAGGCGTGTTTGCAGTATTTTGTAGGGAAAGTGTTACATGAATTGGAGGGTCGCAACCTTGAAATGTTTTGTAATCTTGATATCCGTTCTCTGGGTCGGTTGTGAAGCTAGGTAGAAGTCAGCCTTTCCTTCAATCAAGTTTTGGTAGTTTCAACCTACTCAAGCCAAAGATCAAGAGCTTCTTTGTGTAATTCTTTAGTCCCCGGAAGCTTCTTATCTTTGTTTCGAACTTTGTCTTGTCCTTTGAAAAAACCGGGAAGATAACCATTCTTCTGCCGTTGGAGGCGACGCCTTTCTTTGGCTTAGTATCGCGAACACACTCGACAGCGAAAGGCAAGCCTAGAGTTACGTCCTACTCAGCGATCTCAGTACGCAGACAGTGTATATACTAGAGAATTATTATAAAAACAGGATTGTCTAGAAGAGGACGAGTAGTGGTGCGGGTTCTAGGAGGCATTGTGAGGTTTTCGGGAGCGAATAGATGGTAAAACGATAGCGAAAGGGTGCGTGTTGATGAGGTGTGTGGAAAAGGGGATGGAAGAGGATAAGGGAGGAAGAAGAAAAGGAGAGGGTGATGTTGGCGATGTCAACAAAGGAACGCGTTTCCTTTGTTTGCCCCTCCACTAGGCAACCCCCTAGTGTTGACCTTCCCCTTTCAGCCTATACGCTCCTTCCTTATTTGGCTGCTACTCTTTATGCTTGTTTACGCGTCTGTTTACCTCGCTTGAGGGCAAGCGATCCTTAGAGGGAGGATAATTGTTATGATATACCCTAGCATAAGGTTATTCCCAAGTGTTAGTGCCTTAAGCTTCCCGGACCTAATAAGCCGGCAGGCTTTCTGTGGAGGTTCCCTAGGGCTTCGGTATTAGTACGTGTACGAACTCCTGCAGGGAACACCCTGACAGAGGTTACATAGGCCTCGTGTTTCACCCCGCTCCTATTTCCCTACCAAGGATACATCTCCTTCCTGTTTGAGCAATAAGACTGAATAACAGATGCTTTTTAGTCCGTACCTCGTCATAGGCACCGTATATATACGCTATATCCCTACAACTGGTGCTAATAATTGTGGTGCTTCGTATCCTAACTCAGTTATTAGTCGAATTCTGGTTATATATTCTTCTTGTGTTATCGTGATATAGGTTTTATACAACTAGTAAGGTGCATCGCCAGAGTCTCGTCCCTCCAGCTGAGATACGCGCTCTTGCTTGTTTGGCCAAGATCAACAACTGTCCCAACTGACTGACATCACCCTGCATCGTCTTCACTCTCTCCCTGCTCGACGAAATCCAACTCTTAGCCCTAAAGTCAAGCTCCTACCGCTTAATACTTGCTCCGTAAGTACTCTCTGTGATTTGTGTCAGTATACGCTGCTCACTGAGGATGATGCTAATAGCCTTGACGTCAAGAACGACCCTCTCAAGATGTCTCGTCCGGCGCTCCATACCGGCCCGAGATGTTGATCGCGTCCGCGCCGCCGCAGCTCCCACTTGGCCCATACCATACACAACACAGCGCCTTACACGACCTCGAGTTTACTGGTGTCCTTCAGCCATGGCAGGGCTTTTTGAGCTCTGTGCAGACGGCACACCAGAATTACACTTTTCGCAGTCAGACCCTAGCCCTGACACTTAAGACACGAGACCCTTATGCCCAGGGAAATGTCGAAATTGGTGATGAACATGGTCTTCTAGGCCGTTTCCACAAGCACTTTGGCGACGTGCTCAACTCTGTCTTCACATCACACTCAACCGGAATACGCTTTGCAGAGTTCAAATGCGTACAGTCTACCTTCAGTGGCACACCTGATGTGATCCTGAAGGACGACAATCACCATGTGAAGGTCGCTGGAGAGCTCAAGGTGCCATGGATTGCGGATCACTGGCCAGAAGATAAATACAACGACATCGACCAGCTAAGGATAATACTTGCTCAGCCGATCAAGTATATGCAGGGGCTAGGGTGTGTGTATGGATTTATGAGCAACTACGAAGAGACAATTTTTCTCAGACAGCTAGTGGATAGCCAAGGGGCATGGAGGATCGAGTATTCTCCCGTGGTCCGGTGGTCTGACACTTACGACAGGCACCGGACGAATCCCCATGCTGTCTCCGCTAGGCAATGTTTCTTTTATGTAGGGTGCGATGCGTTGAATCATGGAGTAGTCAACAACACCACGCCGAGATGGGTTATGCCGAGATAGTGTGGAACAAATTCTACTGACCTCGTTCTCATCTGCAAACAGGCGATCATCATTGGGTGCTTTCTCTAGAGATTAAATCTACGTTATCGTATCCGCTACAAGTAATAAGTAAGCTCTTCAGATACATGAAACCTTCGACTTGCAGAAGACATTCAAGGGGAAAAGCGATTCAATCTCATTCTGAGACTCACTAACTACAACACGGCTGATTTTTTAATACTTCCATTTCCGCGGGTCAGGGCCAGTCTCTGTCGTGGTGTTGCTTGGCCAGCCTGTACTCGACATAACGGGTGTCTGACCATTCCAATTTATCACGAATTGGCCATCCTCTTCGGAAGCCTGAGATGCGACTAGACTCATGAGCAATTAGTAAGTGTTTCTAATATATGTAGGATCCTTGACGTACACATTTCCGGTGGACTGATCATAAATGATCTTGGAGATTCTAGACATCTGTGGTTTTACACCACAGCGTAGCATCTCTCTATTAAATGTATTAGCGCTCTGCCAGTCTACTATCTTGGGTTTGCGTAAGCTCACTCGAAGGCAGCACGGAAATGAACACGGATATCCTCTCGTGTACCAGGATCCAAGCTCCAGAAAAATTCCTCTGTAAGAGGCTCCCCAGGCACCTTCTCCCACACAACGTACTTGACAAAGCCTCCAGGAACAAGGTCATGCTCCCCTTGCTGTTTTTCGCAGTAGCCATAGAAACGTGGGACAGAGCTACACCCTTGACTCATTAGCAGCCTAAACGCCTCAAGTTCACCACACACTTCAGGAGGTTGGATTTGTTGGGCTAGTGTGGCCAGATCAGCGTCCTCAGTGCCAGTGATGGGAATCTGATAATAAATTCGCATGAAGGCCATTCGCGTCGGGTCCTCCTCTAGACAGCATAAAAATTTACCTACAGTCATGGGTGACCCACCGCCCATATCAACGTCTTCCTGTGTGAGGTGAACAGCCCTCTCTGACAGCTTTTTCGTGATTATCCACGAGCAACCAATCTCTGGCGGGGACGAACCAGACAAGGAAATGGAAGGGGCCGTTGTGGATGTTGCCGTATTAAGCGTGGCCGCTGCGGCAGAGTCCGTAGCGAGCGAGACCGCCGACGGCGAGGCTGCAGAAGGGGGCGAGGCGGCTAGCGGGGAGATTCCGGGTGGGGAAGCCCGAAGTGGGGCCGCAGAGAGAGAGGCGGCAGACGCGGAGGAAGAAACAGCAGACGGCTGTTGCAGGGGGTCGAATTCGAGAAAGGTGGTGACCTTGGTCCCTACCAGACGGCGGAGGAAACGGGAGTCGAATTCACTCATGGTGAAGAATCTGGTGAACGGGTGGTTTGAGAGGGGGATGATGATAGAGAAGAGATCTGATAAAACTGAAGGGATTCGTAATCGTATGAGGTGGATAAAAGGAAGGAATCCCGAGAATTATTGATGAACATCAAAAACAGACGTTCTGCTGCTTATCCTTCACCGTCTTACCTGACGTAATGCTGAAATAGAACCTTCGCTAAGTTGCCTCAACTCCGTACGCAACAGGCCCTTGACAAACGTTACCGTCCCATATAGCTCCCACATGAGTTATGAATCTTTGATCTTATCAATTTAGACATTGTCGGTATCTGGAATACACGTTTTAAAAACATGTGAGAACTCAAGTCTACCCACTTGAACAGATGAGCACCCGGTACAACGATAGTGTGGTTGAAGTAAAGCTGCACTATATCGAGGATACAAAGGAGAAAGCCGGTAGAGAGCATACGGGGGTCGGGTTCTACTGATAGTACTTAAGCTTCTTTAGCTCCACAGAGAGCTCTCCTTCTCCTTTCCTTGGATTTAGTCACTTCGTTAAATAATATAGCATATATTGAAATCTTTGGTAGTAACCTCGTAACATAAACGAGCTATATTTTCTATCTCGGGTGATGGTACATAATGGTACATACTAGTAGCGAGCGATATCTATGGAATTTTCTTCAACTTGCAGCGAGGCAGTCTTTGATTGGATTAAAATTATGCATGCTTTACGCAGGCACGCCGTTGTTAACCGCACCCCAGCTCTTCATAGTCCAGTTGCCAAAGCAGGCATACTGATACTGAGCGTTGTCCAAGCTTTGCTTCTGGACCTTCAAAAAGGTTGACAGCTCACACCAGCCATCCTCGCGATATTCACACTCGTCGAAGCTGGAGTGCAGTGGAATGGTGCGCTGGTTCTGAATGAAATGAACGTACTTGGTCGGGGCGGTGCCGGCAATATAGTCACCCTTCTTGGTGGCTTTAGATGAGCGCTTGGTTGAAACCTTGTGCGGCGCCGAGATGATTTCAATGTTCAGACGTCCAGCGAATGGAACAATTCGGCTGGTATGGAACTGCTGCTTCTTGGTGGGACCAGTGAGAGGGAGAGCATCGGCAAACTGGGTCAAACTGAATGCAGTCAAGACCGAGACGATGTTGGCATCATGGGTGAACTCCAGGTAAAGCTTCTGGTCAAGAGGGAAGGTGAGTGGGTTGGTGTCGAGAGTCATGTTAGCACCAGTTTTGTCTGCTGGGACGTCAAGAAGATGACCCTCGACGCGAGCCAGGAACTCTTCAACCCAGGCAATACCCTGGGCGCGACCAGTAGGGCTGTGGAAGCCGGAAAGACCAGCAAACTCGATATCCATGAGATACGCAAAGTTCTCCCAATCCTCATAGTCGAACAGCTGGCAGAATTCACTGTAACCGAAACTGATAGTCTCGTAAGGGCAGAGAGCCTGTGCGTGGTATGTATCGGTAACAGTCCAGTTGTAGTTGCCCGTCAGACGCTTGAGCTCAGCAGTGCGGTCTTTGAGATAAGTGGTCATCCAAGTACCTACAGGGACTTGGATTGTCTGCATCATGGTTGTCGCTTCATTGGTGCAAGTGATCTCTCCAGTGGTAGCTGGGTCAATAGTGGCCAAAATGCTGGCATGGTCCCTCCAGTTCAGACCGAAGAAGCCAGCCAAGAAATTCTCGCAGCTCTCAAGCATCCGAGACTGCAGAGTGGTACGAACCACCAGCTTGGAGGTAGTGTTATCATACAGCTGGCCGTAGTTGTAGTAGTTCAAGACACCGGCGTCAAACAGTTCCTGACGACCTTGGGGAACAAGAATCTCCTTGCCCAGCTTGTATGACCAGTCGTTCAAGAAAGCAAGTTTGCCTTGGAAAACAGTTCCTTTAGCGGTGGCATTAACGATACCAGCACCCCAAGAGTCCAGGCCCTCCGACGATGAGGGGTATCGTGCACCGTGACGTTGAAGCATGTGCATCTGCGTGATATTAGCACCCTTTGGCAGGGGGTACTCATCGACACCGAAGCCCTCAGATGGCGAGAAATAAGGGCTATTGAACAAAATGTAAGCTATATTCCCATATGACTGATGATATGATTCTTCCTACCTCAGATCACCCATGAGGTGGAAGATGTTCTGTCCCTTCGCACCATCAATTGGTTCCGACGTCTCCAATGGAGCATTAGGAGCATAGGTAGCATCGCCAAAAGGTGCGGGGTTAATCTCAGCAAGGAAAGGAGCAGCGCCGGTCGCGACAGTCCCTGGATAACAGATGTTAGGCTGCATTGTTTGGATACAAATCATCGGCACTAACCAGTGTAGAGATCGGGCGAAGTTTTGAACCAATCAGGCTGAGTTGGAGTAGCTCTCTGGTTAATAGCAGCTGCCTCAACGGCAGTGGCCATTGCTACGGAGAGAATCACTGACTTGAGCCTATCCATAGTCATTGCTACTTTCAGCTTTGCTTGACACGCCTGGACTCAACATCCCATTACCCGCCTCACCCCTGGGGTTTTATACATCGTTGCTCATTGTCATCGTATTGCATCGTATACTTTTGAGACATCCGATTGGATCGCATATATGTCGGCAGTGCTGGTGGCATAATGGTGTTCGCCGGATGGTCGGAAAGTTGAGGACCCGGATATGAAGATGTCAAATAAGCTGCAATCACCACCCTTAAGCTCACCACGTGGGATCAAAGCAATCTTATCGCGGCGCCGAGTGGAGATGCCACTGTGGCAGCCAGCCAGTAAGCACCTTCCGTTGCTGTAAGCGAAGAGCTAGCTCCCGCCCTATTAGCGTGCGACAACCGGAGTATAGAACTGGGCAGTAGTTGTGCAGTTGATGCAGAAGGAGAAAGTAGCGGACTTCACACCGATGTGTATGCAAGACATAGAGCATGGCCCAAGAATGTTCTAAATTGTTGGCATAAAGCTAGGCAGGACTAGAGCAAATTCACCGTCGGATTGAGCCGAACCACTATATCGGGTATAAATTGACCAGACTATACCGGACAAGGCAGCGTATTCGTATATTTTGTTGTTTACTGGCCAGTCATCTCGGTAAAAAGAGCCAATTGAATAAATTGCAGTCTTGAAATTGGTGTGAGCTGATCCAGAACAGTATCTATTGTACATTGGATGCCCTTTACTTGTTCTGCGCCATATCGATCGCTATTGCAAACTACCCTCAGGACTCAATGGTGGGCGACTTGCAGCCATATTACACTGCCTGAACAACCTCACTTCAACGCCGTCCTTGAAAGAGCCGACAATGGAATGCATCACTCCCTGGTTATTAAAAAAAACGGGGTCGCCCTCTTCCCAGTCATGAGTATAAACATACTGGGGATAAATCGCACGTCGTTGTAGTTGATACAGCCGGTCGCGAATTTCGGAAGGATTATCGAGAATGCTGCCATCTTTAAGATGAATCTTTCGGACAAAGTTTGATAGACCATCATTGCCAGCTTTCCGGTGAGGGGGTTCTTCCACTCCATTGGATATACCTTGATTTTGTCATTCCCAAAGGGAGGGAGCTGATCCTCCGATAACTCCAGACCTTCAGAAACGATACCGAGACCATTGGAGCGGAGCTTCGCCTTGCTCATCCCATGGATGATGTCGAGCAAGTGAGAAAGGTAGTCTATGAGATGCAAAGAAGCATCTATGCAGCGGAAAGTATCTACACACATCGCTCTGAGAAAGGAGACTTGGTTATCTTCCACAATCGGGGAGTCATACACAGCATCACTGGTCAGCTTTCGGGGCACAAGGATGATGATGATAAGAGACGGCCGTTATGGCAATGTACAATGACCAGCGCGACACCTCCCAAGCCTTTCCGAGAATACGATGATATCAATGACACTGGGCATGTCAGAGATTGAGGGAATATTGCCCGCCTCTTTCACTGTTATTATTGATTGTCATTGTTAGAAGCTTCCCTAACATCGCCTACGAATGAATGGACTATTGCATTCCCTGTCTATGAACTAGCGACACTGCTTGTCCATCATCTTCAGAGTAGAGCATTGGATCATCCCAACGAATTTTTCTCTATATTTACTGGCCTCGAATGACTTAAATGTCTGGAAGGCCTTTGCCACCAGCGCAGGTCGGCTAGTAGGCCAATTGATCGCACAGGCTCATAGCCACCTGATCTAAGTACGTCATTATTAAGATCAAACTTAACCGCCAGAGCAAGTGGATTGGCGTAGGACACGTGCATTCCTGGGCTGCATTCTTTGCGATCTTAGCGTTACAAACAGTCGGCGACTCCTACGCTGCCTCTGACTCGACCAGGAAATTTGTGGGGTTTCGCCAGGTCACTGTCACAGTTTCTGATCCATCATTGTCTGGCCCATTCATCGAAAGCTTGTAATTTTGGTCCTTCATTGACAATGTGTTAGCAGATCACAACTAATGCGAGATGGATTTGTATTAGGGGAAGATGCACATATTGCCGGAAACGGATAGACAAGTAGAACTTCCAATTACCCCACGTCGGAAGCACCCGAAATATCTATACTTTGGGTCCAGACACATTAGACTACTGTAGAATATGAACTAGTAAAAGATAATCGGGATATCCTAGTTCGAAGCGAAGCCGAAAGAGTTCTAAGGCCGAATTCCCCCGGTCGGAGTTACATGCAAAGTACATTGTATTATACAACATTGGTTGTAGCAATGTCCATGTTCCTCGATCAGACATCAAAATTTTTTGATGAACCATTCAAAAACTTGATCAAGGAAAATTCAAAGCCAAAGTATTAGGCCCAGATTATCTCTAATTACCATGCGCAAGGGCGCATCTCCAACACGTGGTGGATCTGCCATAGTGCTTGGCCGAAAGCGGCAGTCCGCCGCTCGGCAGGGCAACGGACATCGCCAGGTCATTATGGCGTACAGAAATCAAAGCTGGGACCATTTTAGTGAAGATGAAACTTGATTTTATCGAGCCAAGAATTGTGTGAGTAATATTGATTCGTTGAAGATATGGAGTTTTTGAATACCGAGCATACGAACTATACTTCAAGTTGGGATATCACCAAAAGGTAACCACTGCAGCCACCGGGACGGTCGCATGGCATCGCTGTTTCTCGTCTCGATCTCTTTCGAAAAGAAGGTAACGAATTGAAAACTCCTAACGACCCAGGAACTGCTTGTCTTGCAGCTTACTTCTCCCTTTTGCTCCTGCCTTGCCAGCTCACATTTCGGTGTGGACTGTCTGGGCCCATTGTGACCCCAAATTCTGCTCCATCTAGCCCATTGTCCGATCAAAACCTCCACCAGCTGTCAAAATCCCCCGGAGAAAGGAGATCAAATACGACCTTCGACCGAGAAAGCCATTGTCCGATTTATCAACCCCGGAAACCCCAGGGGGACCCGGACCCACTGTCCACTGTTTTCAGCCAGGTCGGCTTCCTCTTTCGGAAACTGTGGATAGGTTGGCCAAATCAACTGGAGCAAAGATCAACAAGCTGATCACAAGATGTGAGTGGTCCCTCTTCCTCATGAGCTCTGGAGATTTCCGTTCTCGAGCACCCCAGCTGCCCTTCACCTGCATCCGGCCGTCTTGAAGCCAAAGCATCGACGCGAGTTTACTTATAGCCGTCGATCTCCATGCCATTTGACAGAATTATCCTTTGCACTCATTCCAAAGCCCAGCCTCCTGGATTCTGGATTTTGACTTTAGCCCAGGAAGATCAACATGTCGTCTCTGTTCTTGAAGAAGAGCCTGCTTGGGCTAAGCTTGGTGGCTGCCCTAGCTTCTCCGGCAGTGTGAGTGGCGTTAGCCAATTGTTTCATACCTCTATCGCCATTCGAGTACACACTGACCTCAACTTTTTCCTCGCAGTGGCATCGCCTTTGACTACGGCTCTGAAAAGGTCCGTGGTGTCAACATCGGTGGCTGGCTGGTATTGGAGCCATGGATCACACCATCAGTCTTCGACAATGTTGGCGACGCAGCTGTGGACGAGTGGTCACTCTGCGCCACTCTTGGACCCGACCAGTGCCGTCAAGTTCTCTCGGAGCATTGGAATTCCTTCATCACCCAGGAGGACTTCAACCAGATTGCTGCCGCTGGCATGAACCACGTTCGAATCCCTATCGGCTACTGGGCTGTGGAGCATCTTGAGGGTGACCCGTACGTCGACGGCCAGCTACAGTACCTCGATTCCGCAGTTGGCTGGGCTCGTGCTGCTGGTCTCAAGGTGATGGTCGATCTGCACGGTGGTGAGTCAAGACGAGTTCCATTGCGTTTTCTAGACTTTGGCTGACCTGGATACTACAGCTCCTGGATCTCAGAATGGCTTTGACAACAGCGGCAAGCGTGGTGCCATCACCTGGCAGCAGGGCGACACTGTTGACAGCACCAAGAACGTCCTTCGGACTCTTGCTGCGCGATACGGGGGTGATGCTGATGTAGTCACTGCCATTGAAGCTCTGAACGAGCCTAGCATTCCTGGTGGCGTAAATGAAGATGGCCTCAAGCAGTACTACTATGATTCCTGGGGTGTGGCCCGCGAGGCGACTCAGGACACCACCGTTGTCCTACATGATGGCTTTGTGCCCACCGAGTCCTGGAACGGGTTCATGAGCGAGTCCACCGGATTCTACTACGTTATGATGGATACTCATCACTACGAAGTCTTTGACAACGGACTGCTTGCCATGAACACCGCTTCGCATGTCGGCAATACCTGCAGTTTCGTCAATGATCACGTTCTCCACACTGACAAGTGGACGGTTGTCGGAGAGTGGACTGGAGCCATGACGGATTGTGCCAAGTACCTCAATGGAAAGGGCATTGGTTCTCGTTACGACGGAACCTACCAGGGCAGCACTGCGCTCGGTAGCTGTGATGGTAAGGCTGTCGGCAACATCGATACTCTTACCGGTGACGAGCGTACCAACATTCGCCAATTCATCGAGGGTCAACTGGATGCTTACGAGAAGGGCAATGGCTGGCTCTACTGGACCTGGAAGACCGAGGGTGCCCCTGAGTGGGACATGCAGATGCAGCTTGCCGGGGGTGTCTTCCCCAACCCGGTCACTAGCCGCCAGTTCCCCGGCCAGTGTTAAAGAGGGAGATGATGCTGTTTTTGCTCTTTATATTATTTATTGGGTTCGTGCTTTATTCTTATTGGTAGTTGGTGCTCGGAGTTTGTTTCTTTCTTCATCATCGCTGTGGGAAGCTCGGGTCCTGCTTCATGCAGGCTGGTTATCGTCTCCTAGCTGCTGCAGACGATGAGTTTTTGTTGACTTGGTCAACACGTTTTTATTAGCTTGCAGGAATCCAATGCTTACTTTTTGTTAATTGAGCTTCAACTGAACGTGTTTCTGTCTTGTATTTTGGACTCGGAGAACAAAGAACGGAATTTCTCGCAATTTCCCCGGGCCGAACAGTTTATATTATCGCCAAGGGGGCTATCAATTTGTAATGCTGCATGAATTATCCTGTCAGGATGACTGTGATGGGTCTGACGGGACCTAATTCTTTGTGCTAACTAGATAGTTGCCATTACTGGGTTTCAGACGTCATGATAATATACTGTTGCCATTCCAACCAAAATGGGCATGTCCTGACATGCAGTTTCATTCCTATCCTAGCAGGCTAGATTTCAGAAAAGCACGTTTTCAGAACCCAGAGAACTATCATGGCGCTGGTGATGGTCCCTGGATGTTTGGTATGCAGGAGCCGTCTGCGCTCGACGCGCATACGATTGTATTCGTTGAGCGAATTCGTGATGTTGGTCGAATTGGTTTGGTGCCTGAGACACTTGATGCTTGGTCACAGAAGGCTACCGAGCAGGAGGCTTGGAGGAGTGTGATGGATGGTCGGAGGACCATGGCTCCACCTCGTAAACCATAGTCTGGATCATAATTTTATCTCGGGTGCTGAACAACTGCTTGATTTTTTCTATGAGAATCGCAGTTACCGCAGGTCATCCAAAATTGCTACTTCTTTTCATTATTACTGATGGGGTTGACTTTTTACTACCGGAATATGCCTGAGCGATCCTCATGTGAGCCGATATTGAGCTCTGACGTCTGCAATACAGCTTCTTCCACCTATCCTTGAAGTAGTTTGTCTATTTCTTGTTGGCGACTACGAATATCATTCAATGGTGTGACATCTACAGATCTAGTCTTCGTAGCCAGCAGCTAATCCGTAATTCATGTAGATTGGGGTATGAAACTAAGAATGTCTAGCATAAAATGCAAACTCTCCCAGTCTTGCGGTCTAACAAGAGACATGCGTCTAATGCGATGCATATGTGTGATAGAAAAGAGTTGAATCTGAGCGTGTAGTGAACACCCCTCAGCAGTCACCCCCACATCATATCAGACCCAGAGCACCGAAGGCTGACACCACTTCACTATCGACATTCACCAGCCACTCCTCCTGAAACCGCTGAGCACCACCGCAGGCCACAATCAGTTCCTGCAGCCGGTGCCGGACAAAGTCGCGGATCGGGAAGCGATGGATCGCATCCGCGTTGTCCCACTCGCGCCGGCGACGAGTCTCGGGGTCCTCGTTCTCGGCTTCTTCGGGTTGGGCAGTGGCGGAGCCGGCGGGAGCGTTCCAGCAGACCAGGTAGTCAGCATTCTCGTCTGATCCACCTTCCGCCAGCTCGATGATGATATCGGTCCAGACGGTGAGGTACGACTGCAGGTGGCTGAGGATGTAAGCGGGAGGTGGTGCGGGTTGCGACGAGTCGGATGAGGGGCCCTGGAGGGTAAGGAGTTGTGTCAGGGCGAGAGCATGCAGTTTCTTGTGGTTAACGCTGCCGATATTGTCGTAGTGCGAGAACCACTCAGTGAGTAGCCAGGGGAATGTCTGTTCCTGGGTGGAGTTGGTTGCAGCGGCGACAGCCGATGCGAAAATGGTCGGGTTTGCAAAGGCGAGTCGTGCGAGAACGGAGTAATAGTCCGTTTCGACGACGCCGACGACATATGAAGTCTTGCGGTTGGGGCCAGTAGTTTGGCTCGCTTCGTGAGCGGTGAATAGACCCTTGAGAAGAGATTGGAGGAAGGAGCTGTCGAGAAGGGATTGCGAGATGGCGCTGTAGGTAGCCTCGCTTCCACCATCAACGGCTTCCGCTCCACGAATCATCATGTCGACAAGGCGAGCAACAACACCGGTGCGTTGTTTTGTCGTGAACTGGAGAAGAGCCTCCAGAGCGACAAGGAGTGGAAGTCGGAACTCGTCGCTAAGTACTGCCTGCGGCGAAAGCAGAATATAGGACTCGATGATTTGGAGACCTTGAGGCGCGGCATCTGTTCCTTGTTCAAGAATGGGAAGTACGGCGGGGAGGAGGGAAAGGATTTCGGGCGAGGCAGGGCTGGGTGTTTGCATGATGATAGCCGTCCAAAGCTCCAATGCCTCGTCCAAAAGGTAGACGATGGTATCCTAGCAACGTTAGGGACGGGCTATCCAGATTTCAACGGTCAATTCTTGGGCATAACTTACAGATTCAGGATGGACGGAGCTCTGGATCAGAGGAAGGATAAGCGCATGGTATCGTGCAGAGTCCTGTTTCAAAGAGTGTATCAACGACGACAGCAGGGTGAGAATTGCCTGCTTCATGAGATGTTCATCGCCGGACTCCTCCCACAACGGTGGAAGCAACGAGAGAATTTGGTCCGAGAAGACACCGATCTGAGTATTCGTTAAATGAATTTCGGGTCATGTGCAAGCTCATAAAGCTTACATGGTTCTCCATCTTGACCACGGCCGTCCGAACCGTATCCAGCAACCCCATCTTCGTTTCCGCTGCGTCAACCTCCTGTACAAGAGCCATTAGGCTTCCAAGAATGGACTGCGCATAGGGCATGAAACCCTCTGGAGTGAACTCCCAGGGGTCAAGAACTTTGCTCAGTTGGCGACCTGCGGTAATACGAACGACCAGGTCGTTCAGCGGATCATCTTTGTTTAGCAGGTGCTGGAAGATTTGGTACACAGCATCTCGGTTCAGTTCACCAGGCTTGACAGGCACCCATTGGCCAAGAACGACGGCAATTCGTCTCCTCAGCAACCTGTACTCCGGATCATGAATCTGGACTTCGGGGACCATGGTCTTCTCAAGGAAGCTATTGAAGTCCAGGTGCTGCTCGAGACTGGCTGCTGCCAGACCGATGGCCGAATACAAGGAGTCCTTCAGAACCACATTGCGGTTTTCAGTAGCTACACATTTTGTTAGTGCCAACCACTCGACCTCATGTATTCAACACAATACTTACTTGCAAAGGAATAGAACACGTGCAACAGCCGTGGAATAAGTAGATCCTTGAAATGGATGACCAGATCAAGGAAAAGCTTCTCAGAGCATGAGCGAATCGAGAACTCCCAAGCCTCGGTGCTTTGCTCTTCCTTCTTCTCCCATGACTCGGGGTCTTCCTCCCACTCCTGGAAATCGATGTTTCGGAATCTAAAAAATTGTGTGACAAGCAGCTCCATGACATTCACCACAAAGTCCTCGGTGAACAGCTGTGTCTTGACTCGTTCTACGGCCTTCTTGCGCTCCGTCTTGTCCTCGGGGGTCTGATATTTGAAAGTCTGAACCGGGTTGAAAGCCATCCGGGCGCAGGCTCTGATAAGAAGCAAAGCCCGAAGGCCAGCTTTTTCGAAAAGAGACTTTCCTTCCGTCTCAATATCGGCGCCGAGACTCACGTAGTTCTCGCTCAACTTGACGACCAATGACCAGTAAGAGTTGACAAGGGTAATGCTGTTGTCGAAGAGCGCGAAGGATGCGGGGTGTGTTTTCGCCATCTCAACGTGCAGCTTCGACAATTGAAGGATATGTTTCTCGATAGCCGTGTGGACCGACTGCGGCAACTGAATAGAACCATCCAGGAACGAAAGGAACCGACTGAAATGCGTAGTAGTCAATTCCCAGAACTTCTGTACATCCTGGTCACGGCCCGGGTGTTCGAATCCAGAGATGATGAGACGTCGGAGAACCTTCAGGGACACCAGGCTCTGTTCGAGAATCTCCAGCAAAGCTGCTTCATCCGAGCCACCGTGCTCCAAGATTCCAGTCCATCGGCCGACCTTGTCCACATAGATACCACCCAGCACCTGGAAGACCTCGGGAGAGACTGATTGCAGGTGTACGCGGGTTCTTTGGATTCGGGCAGTCGACAGCTCTTTGATGATTTGTAGAAGGATAAGGAGGGTTCGAGGGAGCTGGATCGGGTTGGCGTGAGGTTGGTTCGACGATCGGAGGAAGGTAATAACGGAGGTAATCGCATCGGGCCTTTACTGGGTCAGCATTTACAAAGCTAGTATGGGTCAGATTCGCCTTACCAATCATGAGGAAACTCGTAGCGCAGGATCTTAGCCACCATCAATGCATTCTGTAGGGCAAGCGGACGAGCAGGTTCTTCGATACCAGCCTCCAGAGCTCTTGTCTTGATCTGGGCTTTCTCCTCCTTGGAAATTGCGCTGTCATCTAACATTAGTATATATCTTGGAGAATTTGCGGGGAGATCTCGGCTCGGGACATACTTGGTAGCTGTCTTCCGCCAGTATCGATCGATACCATGCTTCAACCGGATAATGGCGAGGTATCGGACTTCGGTTGGGAGTGATCGGTCAAGAAAGACATCCTAATGATTCCACAGGTTAGCTTGAATGCATCTCGCCTCGGCGTAAAGGATCACCAAACGTACCTGAAGCATGGCATGGTAAAGAGCTTTACGCTCCCAGTTCTCCAACTGCTTAGTTCCGGTTTGAACTTGCTGCTGCGTAGAGCTTGCAGCTAGAACCAAAGCATCCACCACATGACGATGTGTCAATGGGCTTGCCTCACCGGGCAACTCGATCGTCGGGACCATGGTGAACGGTTAGACGGTTAGTCGCCGAGAAGGTGAAGGTGATGGAAGCTCTGTCCGAGCTGAACTTGATGGAGCAAGCAGTAAGCAGTGCGATCGCGTGTTACAGAATGTCCATGAGGTTGAGGACGGTTCGAATCGCGACTTGCAACTTGTTCGTCAACAAAGGCATCCCACCTGATCTTGGAGCTTCACCGCCTTGATCCCCTCATGGAGGATCCATCCCGGAATATAGTTCAGCCGGCCCGAGCCCAGCCCTAGGGCTGGACCCTCAGTTCTTCCAGATCAGAAGGGTCAGTACGGAGTAGTTAGGGCATGATCAGGCTGTGGAGAAGTATGAAGTCACTGGATTGTGATCATCGAATGCGATCTTGCTCAGGGCCCTAGTGATTTGATCATAGCTGCCATCCTTGTTTTGAGTCGGATTTGGAGCAGAGAGATGTAGTCTCGGCATACCCCTACCTGCTTTATCCGGTGTCTTAGAACACCAAGTGACATACCTATGATGTGTAACGATGGTAATGCAAGATATTGCTTGGCTCATAATGGGTATTTAGTTCGCAAGTCAAGACGGTCAAGACTCTTATCGCAAATTTCCATTGCAATCATCTGCAAATTTACTGAGATTCTCCATACATAATTTCCATTGCATCCTCCACATTTCTTCATTCAAACAAAATGGTTCAATTCGAAGATCTTCGCCAAACGGCCTACAACGCCGAGAAAGACCTGAACTCCTATCAGGCTAAGCAAGGCCTTGGCCGCAAGAGTGATTCAAGTACGCACCGACCTGCGCTTTCGAGAACTACAAATTTCTAATGCTGATAACTGCACAGCCCTCGAGTCCGGCGTTGATGAAATGGTCGACCAGCGATTCCCTCAATCAGGTGGCGTCAAGTATGGCACTGGCTCAACGGCCTCTGGCAGTGACCACCGTAAGATTCCGGAGGATGAGGGCGGTACTCGAGACGACCGTGGCAGGTAAGCAATTACCTGTCAGCCAAGCCCCATGCTAGGCAAGTCAATACTAACAGTTTTGGCACTTTTTATAGACTAGCACGGGAGAGCAGTACCTAGGCCCAGGAGGCCCCGAGGACAAAATCAAGAAGGAATCCGAGTACCGACCTGGAGATCAGGATACTATCAATGTGCAGACTATGAAGCGTCGGGGTATTGCGGACTAGATTGGAGGCATTGTTGGAAACATTGTACTTTTAACATACTAGATTATCTGTATGACCTTTGACGACACATGATACATTATCAATTCTTTCATAAAACCCAAATAATCATCCCGCAATTCTTGGAATAGTATACTGGCAATATACTTGCTACAAGGGATCCCAGCTGCACAATAAGCTGCATAGCTGCAGCGCATGTTTAAATCCGGGCTACGTCCGTAAGTCTAGGATCATGTTAATGGCACGACAAGAACGTTCATGACACGACAAACTAAACCCCTTTTGGGTTAGCTCCCACCCACTAACAAAAAGGTACCTTCGACTTCTGCATGAACACAGCTGAGGCCTCAGGTATACATCCATATCTCTCTATGCAAGCCTAAATATTAGTTCTACCTTAAGTATGTGACTACTTAACTATCAGTAATTACAAAGTTTCTGCTACTTTTATAAATGGTGTTCTGTTGTAACGCGGCATTAATGGCTTAGCAGTGTTTTTGTAGGGGTCGAGGGTACATTTTGGGGGCGGGCGGGAGCTAACCGAAAGGGGCTTAGTATGTCGTGTCATGAATGCTCTTGTCGTGCCATTAATATCATCCTAAGTCTACTTGATGGAAACTACCCAAGGCACACGTAGACTCTGGGTGGCGGATCAGGCCGTCGGCCACCCCAGGCTTCACGTCTCCAATTCGTTAAAGCATAATGTCTTTCAATCGCTCATTTACGTTTACTCATCAGGCTTGGCAGAAACTGTCTTGCCTAATTCCCAAGATCAAAATCCATTTCGCGAATAAAACCCCACATCTGTCGGCTGCCCCGCCCCACCGAGGCTATTGTCGATCAAATCTTCAAGCTGACAACCTCATCCGTGATATATCCAATCGGAAGTCACAGTGGCGGGAAGCCTGAACAATAGCAATATCTGCTTTCGGCAGGATCATCTCAGGCATAAGAAAGAACGGTGTCAGCATTGGTTCGGATAAGGCCACCCCTAGGTCCCGAGGCTCGTTCTGGAACAATGTAATGAGGGGGTTGCAGCCTTGCAGGAGGTGGCTGGACATGGGCCAACATGGGGTATATGCATGGTTTGCTATGTCCGGGAGAGTGGTGGTGGCCCTGCGACCTATATGTAGCTGGTCCCACGCCAGGCGCCAGGGTGTCTTGGTCTGTTTTTCGAATTAATTGAAAGTATTTGATCCAATAATT
Organism: Penicillium subrubescens; assembly: GCF_028828155.1. Classification (NCBI taxonomy): domain Eukaryota; kingdom Fungi; phylum Ascomycota; class Eurotiomycetes; order Eurotiales; family Aspergillaceae; genus Penicillium; species Penicillium subrubescens. The sequence goes on along the minus strand of NW_026643151.1, from coordinate 2,637,898 downwards.
AAGTTCTTATTCAACATTTACTGAGCATCATGGCTGCTGAGGCATCCCAACCTATTGAGACTCGTTTGTTCATTAACAACGAGGTACGGACTGGAAACATCTCTTCAACAGGAGACAGGTCATACTAATGACTCCTCATAGTTCCGCGAGTCCTCCGACAAAAAGACCTTCGAAGTCGTCTTCCCCTACACCAAGGAAGTCGTCGCAAATGGTATATCAATCCCACCTCCACAGCAAAAAAGCCTCCTCCTTCTAACAAAAACCTCTAGTTCACCAAGCCTCCGTCGACGACGTAAACGACGCCGTCGCCGCCGGCAAAGCAGCCTTCCCAGCATGGCGCGACCTCGGCGTCGACGGACGTGCCCCGTACCTACGCAAGCTATCCGAGCTCTTCCTCGAAGCCAACAATGAACTCGCTCGACTTGAGACGCTGAGCACCGGCCGACCCATCTCGCAATTCGTCGACGCCTACATGTCGTCCGAGATATTCCGGTACTACGCCGATGCCGCGTGGAACTCGCAAGGTACCGCGAGTACACACACCCCCGGGATACTGAGCATGACAGTCAAGGAACCATATGGTGTCGTGGGACTGATCATCCCATGGAACTTTCCACTGGTGATGTGGAGTCACAAGATCGCTCCAGCGATAGCGGCGGGTAACACCGTTGTGTTGAAGAGCAGTGAGAAGGCACCGTTGACTGTGAGTATATACCCCTTGTTAGGAGGTAATATGACATCGATGTAGCACAACGCTAACCCATCAACAGTCCATCCTCGCCGCAAAACTCGTCCAAAAAGCCGGCTTCCCCCAGGCGTCATCAACATCGTCGCCGGCTACGGCAATCCAACCGGCACAACCCTAGCCGAACACATGGACATCCGCTGCATAAGTTTCACCGGGTCCAGTCTAACAGGCCAAAAGATCCAAGTCGCCGCCGCAAAATCCAACATGAAACACTGCCACATGGAACTCGGCGGGAAATCGCCCGCCGTCGTCTTCGAAGACGCAGACCTCGAAGCCGCCGCAACCCAAACACAATTCAGCATCCAGTTCAACAGCGGACAAGTCTGCGTCGCGAACAGCCGTGTCTATGTGCAAGAAAGTGTGTACGATAAGTTCGTCGCGATTTTCCGGGAGAAGTTCGCTGCCGTCAAACTGGGTGACCCGCTGGACCCGACTACTTCGCACGGTCCGCAGATCGATGCTCTGCAGTATAAGCGTGTGCAGGAGTATTTGGGTGTGGGACAAAAGGATGCATCGCTGACGCAGGGTGGTGATGCTAATGATGGCTTCTTCGTGAAACCGACTATCTTTGAGAAGGTGCCGGAGGATTCGCGGCTGATGCGGGAGGAGGTGTTTGGTCCCGTCGTGGCGATCAACACGTTCAAGACGGAGGAGGAGGCGGTGCAGAAGGCCAACGATACTGAGTTTGGACTGTACGCTTCGGTCTTCACCAAGGATTTGGATCGTGCGGTGCGCATGTCCAGGGCACTTCAGGCGGGTCTAGTAGGTGTGAATTGTACCAGTCCGACCAATGCGAAGGATGCCGCGTTTGGTGGCTATAAGATGAGTGGGAATACTAGGGAGGGCCTGCTGTACAGCATGGAGAACTTTGTACAGAAGAAGTCTATCTTGATCAAGTCGGGATAGGGCCTCTTCCAGAATAGTAGAACATCTGTCGCACCGAGTTAAGTGATCAGCTAGCTTACCAGGCACCATCACGCTTAAGATAGTTTCCCAAGTCAGGATAGTCAGAGCAATCGACTACATGTACCAAATCAAGCTCACTTTGTACCAGCATCCAGCATACCATGCTTAACGCAAGTGAAGAGGCTGATTCATGTTTTGAATTAATCGAAGCAATTTTTACAATACTAGTAGAAATCTGAATGACTCGTTTAACATGCAAATATTTGGTGATTGGCATTGCGAATCATAGCTAAGACATTAAGGCAAATTGCCGAATTGGAAAACATACCAGCCATTTCCTCCTCTCTGGACAGAAACCTCTCCGGCTATCCTTGCTGGCGCGATCATAATTCTACATACATAATTGTGACTGGTGACATGAGATATTCACCAGTCGAAGATCCACCCACTTGAAATGACAGGCGAGAGCCTATCATCCGCTTAGAGCAGGTAGGCAAACATAGCCACCAGAGCACCGGTCACGGCGGTGGAACCGGGGATGGTGATAGCCGCAGCAGCGCCCTTGGACGCAGTGCTGGAAGCCGACGAAGTGGTGCTGGTGGTGTTGCTCGCAGTCTTGCGGGTAATGGTCACCTTGGTGTTGTAGTCGGACTTAGTGTCCCAGGGGTAGGGGCTGGTGTAGTTGTAGGTGGCAGCGTGGCCGGCATAGGTCTTCTTGACAATGTCCAAGATACCGTTGCCAGCAGAGCACTTGCCGTCGGTCAGGGGAACGGGCCAGATGGGAGAGAACTTGGAGATCTCGCCAGCCGATTCGGGGCCGGGGTAGGTCTCGTTGAGGCGCAGGTTAGTAATGTCAACGTCGTAGTTGACGTAGCCAGTCTTGTTGGCGACGATCTCGAAGATGTTGGCACCGCAGTCCCACTGAGCTTTCTGTTAGTCACATTGTCTCGTTTTGAAGGGGTCCTTTCTTTCTTTACTTACGCGGCCGAGAGAGGGCAGACCCCAGTTAGCACTGATGGAGGCAATGGACGAGTAGTGGGTGTAGAAGGTGTCGTCCTTGGTACCCTTGAGGTTGTCAGGGACAGCACCACCAACGAGCACGCTATATCAAAGTCAGTATATCGTCGATAAGCAAAAAGCAGCAAGGTGATAGACGCCAGCGCTGTCCAACATACCTGAAAACACGGTTGGTCTTGTTATAGGTATCATCCTCATCGAAGGTCAAAAGGATGAGCGAGTCATTCATGAAGTAGTCGTTGGTCAGCAGGGTGGACATCCAGCTGCGCTCCCACTTGGCACCAAAGGTGATGTTGGTGTCATGAGCATCGTTGGTCATGTTGGGGGTGATGAAAGCCCACTGCGGAAGCTTCTTGTCGGTCAGATCATGCTCGAAATCAGTGAAGTTCTTAATCTGACGAGCACGGGTCTCGTTCTGGACGACGGAGTCGAAGAGGACCAGAGGGTTGTGCTTGCGAACATAGTCGTTCTTGAAAGTCTTCTGGTTGGAGAAGTTGAAGCCCTGGAAGCCGGGGAAGGGTGAATGCTCCTGGTACTCGCCCCAGGAGATGCTCTTGGTGTCAAGCAGATCAGCAACGGTGGAGACATTGCTGGGAATCTGGATGAATGCGTCATTGTCCATGCCAAAGGTGTCACCACCACCAGCCGCGCAGTAGTTGGGCTCAGATGGGTGGGTGACGGCGTAGAAGTTGGTTCTAAAATTTAGAGTTCAGCGGGGAGTTTCAGTGCGGAGAATGGGATGTCGATCACTCACAGCAGGATACCCTGGGTGGCCAACCACTGCATGTTGGCATCGGCAGCCGCATCCTCGTAGTCAATGTTCTCCAGCCAGACCTGGTAGAAACGGTTGAAGGCAAGGCCCTTGACGTCCGAGGTGGGGGACTCGGGAAGAGTGGTGGCAGCAGCCTTGTTGATATCCGCGAGCGAAGGTGAGGAGACGGTTGCAACCTGGGCATGAGCCAGGGTGGCCGCAGCCAGAAGAGTGGCAACGACACTCTTCATTGTAGCGATTGGTTCTTGTCACACGTCAACGAGTATCGTCAAGGAAGACAGGAAAGCCAAGGAAGAGAGAAGCGATGGTAGAGGAGGAAAGAAAACCACGAGGAGAAGAAAAGGGAAGGGATGCGCAGAAGCTTGGTTGATTTATACGGAGAGGAGCTCCGGGGCGCACGTGGTTGCACAATTTGGCAGGCACGTTAGCTGTGCAGACTGTTCTGGTTGATTTGCTAGTCTACGACCATCAGAATCCCTGGTTTAGTCCAGTCATTGCTAGTGAGACCAGAGGGTACTCCATGGTAGGAGAACCCTCGCAGGGATTACAGGGTTACAGTGGCTGGGTAATCGACGGCGTCCGGCTTAGTGCTTGTTAGTGCTTGACCAGTGCTTATTATGGGCCAAGGCTTGCCCAGTCCAGTTAGCATCGGACACCGTTATTGTAGGGCTAACGACAATCGATGGGGCAAGTGATGGATTGTTGATAAATAATGTGGGAAAGGGTCCCGATTTGATGGTGAGGAATTGCTGAATGATCATCGGAGTTGCCCCCACGATGCTAATTGGGGGTCTCTGATTGGCTGTCACTTGGTCAAGCCCTGGTGGGGTCAGGCACGTGCCTTGCTTGGGCGGATGCTTGGCATCGCCATTGACGCCCCGTTTATACCTCGATGTACCTCGATATGGCATATATACGGGGTGCAGGAAAGATGGCCGCCCCCAAATGATGTCTCAGATGTCTCCTGCACGTGTAATTTGTGACTGGCCCTCATTCATCTTACTCTGCTCCATTGGATCCTTATAGGGCTCGGTAAGAAGCCGCCATACCGAACAAGAAGCAATACCCGATTGCTGGTTCCTTCGCTTCACGCATCGAGAAGCCTTCTGAGTTCTGTCGCTTTCGGGTCATGTTGCCGAGGTGGGGAGACGCGGCATAAGCCGACCACTAAATTAACTACTGTAGTCTTTAGCGAGCTCTGGCATGCTTGGGTGTAGCGAACATGTCTCGTGGCTTCCAATCACCGTCCAGCAATATTGCGTCTAATATTCGCCCGGGCTGATGGAATTGCTCCAGAAGCCTCCATGAAATCAAAATGGCGATGACTTGTAAAACGCGGAGTTTTCTATAGGTCCGTGCCTGCAGCGGGTGGGACAGAGACCAAGTGCAATTGGACATCCTCTTTGGGCACGCCTATCCAGTTAGATATCCATGGATAAAGAATTCAGGCAGAAGTATTATTGTAGAGCTCCAAATTGCATACGAGATGTTATCATGAGGCCTGCTCTCAAATATCACTTCCAGTTACACCAGGTACTCTTCTCCCTCCGAGAGTTACTGTAATGGTGGTCATTAGGTGTGCCCCAGAGAAAAAAAGATACAGGCCTCCAGTGCTGGGCTCCGCTCCGCTGGTGGCCTTAGCATGCGATTGGAAGTCGATGCCCCTGTCACAAAATGAAGTCGAGGAGACTAGCTTCCAGTGCAAAGGTACAGCGAATATAATAGTACGCCAAATTCCAGATTTTCATAATCGTAATCCACCTCTAGTCCAGAGAAAATCAGCTCTTATACTCCAGCTAGTTCCCGGAACTAGCGAGCATATCTTCCTACAAATCTTTGCAGCTTGATCAAATTACCATGCTCTCTTGCATGACTTGCGGTTGCGGGGGCATCTTGAATATATCTCAATGTCAAAGATCCACGGAAATTTCATTTGAACCTTGATCAGCTTTCACACAAATTTTTGGCTGTTCAGTATATTGACCAACCGAGGGAAGAGACTAGATTTGTCTACAATTACACACTATCTCACATCCTCACTCTCATCCTGGCTTCAACCACAGATCTTTCTCCGGAAGGGTAGGTCACGTGAAACTAACCTCGGCTCCTGCGTCTGGGGAAGCCGAGTACCCATAGGCCATCTCCGTGGGCCGACCCTTCCCCATCTCCTCCTCCACACTCTCCCTTTCTTTCGTCGCGACCGCCGCATCATGATAATACGATGAGCTCAACAAATTTCGCCGCTGCACAGGAGCGGGTTCTTGAGCGGAGGCGCCTCCGTGAGGCGGAAGCGCGTGCTCGACGTGCGGAACAGCAGCGGGCGTCCCCGATCAACCCGGCCACTGTCCAGCGTCTCCCATATCCATTGAATCGTGTCCCAGGAGCGGGGTGGTCGCTATGGAACTCCATCAAGGGGCGAGATGGGACGCGCCCGGCGTTTCGGGTGGGCCAAGTTGATGCCGAGCTACTGGACGAGGAGCTGCTGGGCCTGATGAAAAACCAGGTTGGGGATGCTCTCAAATACTTTGGGGTATGCAGGTTCTGGCTATAGCATTGTTCGTGATCTGTGGAGGGATGCTAATCTTATAACAGCCTCAAATGAGGGAGGACTGGTCACATGAAATCCTATTCGCACTACGAGCGATCCTATTCAAACTCTCGATCTGGGACCACAATGCGTCATATGGAGCGGCCTTGCAGGGCCTCCGATATACTGATAGCCGGAGCAAGGGCCCCGTTCACTCTGCCCCCACCAAATTGCAGAAGACAATGTATGGCTTGCTGACGGTCGGTGGGCGATATGCGTGGGACAAGTGGGAGAGCTGGCTTGTTGGACAAGAGGGTGGCTATGAAGAGGTTGGTCATGTACACAATTTTACGGGTTGACTGTCTTGCTAATGATCGGATACAGCCATCACAGGAAGTTCGGATGTTCTCCCGTATCACAGACCTTGTTTCCACGACACACTCGGTCGCAGCCTTTGTTTCTTTCCTCGTGTTCCTAGTGAACGGTCGCTATCGTACTCTCGTCGATCGAATCCTCCGCATCCGCCTCACACCACCATCAGCTCAGGCCAGCCGGGAAGTCTCCTTTGAATATCTAAACCGACAGCTGGTCTGGCATGCTTTCACCGAGTTCCTCCTTTTCCTTCTTCCTCTGGTTGGTATCAGCCGTTGGAAGCGATGGATCTCACGCGCATGGCGGAAGACCGTCAAAGCACTCAAGTCGAGCGGGGACGACGATGAGGTGACCGAGAAGCAGGGAGAGCTCGCCTTCCTCCCGGAACGGACATGTGCAATCTGCTATCGGGATCAGAATCCGGCTGCGACGACCGAAACCGATGTACTTGCGGCATCGGCGGGAGCGGGTGGAATATCGGGATCTGCTCAGACAGATATCACCAACCCATATGAGACCATCCCCTGTGGCTGTGTCTACTGTTTCGTCTGTATTGTACAGAAGCTAGAGGGAGAAGAAGGCCAGGGCTGGGTCTGTCTCCGATGTGGTGAGGTTGTCAAGAAGTGTCAGCCATGGAATGGCGACGTTCTCGAAGAGGCGCGTTCGCAGCCCGGCACAGGCAAGATTGTTGGGTTTGCCATAGATGAAGAGCCACATGATGACGCCCAGGACGCGGAAAACCCCCAGGAACAAACTGGCAAGTCCAGTCCCTTGGAGGAAATCACTGCCGATAAGGCCTTGCAGCACAACCAGTGGTCTACGGACGAAAAGGAACCCGAAGAGGACGAACCTACGACCGAAGCCAATGGGTTTGCCGACCACCATGAAAAATCATAGGCATATGCCATTGCTCCTTGGTCTTTGCTTTACCTTCTACTATGTATACACTATCGAGTGCAGCTGTTATGCGAGCTCAAATTGCCGCGACGCCTGCCATTAGAAACCCCCTCACGATACCCACCCAACCTGGGATATTATAACGCCATGTACATAACCAATCATATCAATCATTATTCCACTTTGAATCCATCCATATCTACTTCATCCACACAACCCCACAAAATCCAATAACAGCCCCAGTCAATGGAAACAAAGACCGGCAGAAATTCAACTCTGCCCATTTCCACATTAACCCAGGGACCTCGTCATCCTGCTTTTCACGACGAAACTTCTCCGCCGCGCTCAGCACCATTCCCTCCGTCCCCTCCGCCAACGCCTTATCGTCGCGTGTTGCATGCGCCCGCAGCCGATCATTCGTACCCTTCATCGCCGTCAGCGTCCAGGGTACCATGCCCAGAGTGACAACGGTAGCGGTGACGTAAAGGCTTGTCCAAGATTGACTGCTTGTGGCTGGAGTAGGTGTGTCACGCAGTGTCCAGGCGAGATACCCGTTAGCTAGCGAAGCTACAATCGCAATGGGAGGGAAGATTCTCTTCCCACGCTCGTAGACATCCAGCCACTGGTGGGTTAAATGGGCGATTGGTGTACCGGGTACTTCGTGCGCGGGAATGATTGCGCCTGGTGGCCGGCGTGCAGGAAGGGCAAGGTTGGGAATGTCCATTATAGAGAGGGCCATAACGCCGCCTGAGAAAGTATTAGATTGATGCTATCTTAATGTCACCATTCCCATAGACTCTATGGGTGGTTAGTGGAATAAGGGAGAAGGGTTCCAATACCGGCTGTAAAACTACACCCCAGCGTCCCGATTGCTTGGGCAATCATAATATCAGTCATTATGCCGGTAATAGACTGGGTAGGTAGTGTGTGACTATGCAGAGATGGTGGTGCCAATCGGGGAATTTGTCTCAATACAAGATCCGAGATAAAGGTAAGACAGGAAAGTAATCGCCGAGGTACTGGGGAATGTAGATGTGTCGGATGAAAGTTAAGAGATGTTTTGGCTTGGGAACTCGGGGAGAACAAAGAAATTGCCCCCCCCCCCCCCCCTTGGGTGAGCGTGTATGACGTTACACCTAATTGAGTTTAGTGAGGCGGTGGGAATGTGGAGGGCGTTGGATGATTACACGAGATGGATGATTTTTTACTGCCATTGTTTACTGGCTGGCTTTGGCGAAGGATTATTGGGATTGCTAGCAGTTTATACACTCGCCAAGCTCCTTTCTTGAGGTGCTTCAAGTATGGAGTACTTTCATCAAGGTCCCCATCACTAGTTTTTCAATTCCGGGTACATAGTTCTTCTCCCGGGCCCAGTGTGCAAGCCACAGAAGATATTATAGCTAGATATAATCTAATATTACTGGATATAATCGATCTCAGTATGTAAATTGACACTTCCATGTCTAAATGAACAGCTCCACTCCGGCAGACTTACCGAGGCCAAGTCGGGCAATAGGCGCAACTCCGATGGGAGCTCAAATGCGATCGCACTGACTGGCTGCCCGCCTGACGAACGCGGGGTCCACTGGGGTCGGCCAGATCGGACTTAACTGCGAGATAGAAAAGTGGGATGATGCTTTCTTAAGCTCTGCTCAATTCCCACACAAAGATCCAATTCCCTGCCGTGCCAATTCATTTAACCCATCATGGATCCCGCTCAGTCAACCGAGCCTAGCAAGCTGCTCGAGCCACGCTACATCAACTTCCCCAGTCTGCCCACCGACGCCAAACATCCAGACGGCACCCCCGCACTCAACCGGCACTCGTCGACGATCACCCGCGGTCATGAATTCCCAGGCGCACGAGTATGTTGGATTACTATTTCCAATGGCGATGCTCAATGCTGACTGCTTTAGGCAATGCTCTTCGCCGCTGGCGTCCCGGACAAGGAAGCAATGGCTAAGAGCCCACACGTGGGTATTGCCTCTGTCTGGTGGGAGGGCAACCCTTGCAATATGCACTTGATGGACTTGGGCAAGACGGCAAAGAAGGCTGTCGTCGAGAAGGGAATGATTGGCTGGCAGTATAATACAATTGGTGTTTCGGATGCTATCACGATGGGTAGTGACGGTATGTCTAGTGGGCGAGGGCTAATACATCGTGGAATCAATGCACAAGCTGACTGTTGAACAAGGCATGCGATTCTCTCTGCAGACCCGTGAAATTATTGCCGACAGTGTCGAGACTGTCACCTGTGCTCAATACCACGATGCCTGTATTGCCATCCCCGGCTGTGACAAGAACATGCCCGGTGTGGTGATGGGTATGGCCCGGCACAACCGCCCGTCGATCATGATCTACGGCGGTACAATCAATATCGGTTACTCAGAGCATCTGCGGAAGCCTATTAACATCTCGACATGTTTCGAGGCGGCGGGTGCTTACGCATACGACACCCTCCGCCAGCCCGACGATGGCGGTGAAACTAGCAAGACAAAGGATGAGATTATGGATGATCTCGAGCAGCATGCCTGCCCCAGCGCCGGTGCTTGCGGTGGCATGTTTACTGCCAACACGATGGCTACTGCGATCGAGTCTATGGGTCTGTCCTTGCCTGGTTCCTCGTCTACTCCTGCCTCGTCGCCTTCGAAGATGCGCGAGTGTGTGCGCGTGGCGGATGCGATTAAGATCTGTTTGGAAAAGAATATCCGCCCCCGCGATCTGTTAACCAAGCGATCATTTGAGAATGCGCTGGTGATGACGATGGCACTGGGTGGTTCCACTAACGGTGTTTTGCATTTCCTCGCTATGGCACGCACTGCTGGCGTGGACCTGACATTGAATGATTTCCAGCGGGTCAGCAATAAAATCCCCTTTATTGCCAATCTGTCGCCTAGTGGCAAATATTACATGGCTGATCTCTACGAGATTGGCGGTATCCCATCAGTCCAGAAGCTACTGATTGCCGGAGGTCTCCTGGACGGTGACATCCCCACCGTTACTGGCAAGACCCTGGCCGAGAACGTGGAATCCTTCCCCTCGCTGCCACAGGACCAAACCCTGATTCGTCCATTGAACAACCCTATCAAGGCTACAGGTCACATCCAGATTCTGCGCGGTAACCTCGCCCCTGGCGGCGCCGTAGCCAAGATTACCGGCAAGGAGGGACTCCGGTTCACGGGCAAAGCCCGAGTCTTCGACAAAGAAAAACAACTCAACGACGCCTTGGACGAAGGCCGTATCCCACGTGGGGAGAATTTGGTCCTGATCGTCCGCTACGAGGGCCCTAAGGGTGGGCCCGGCATGCCGGAACAGCTCAAGGCCAGTGCCGCGCTCATGGGTGCAGGGTTGAACAACGTTGCCCTCATCACGGATGGCCGGTACTCTGGCGCCAGCCACGGTTTCATTGTCGGCCATATTACCCCCGAGGCGGCTGTGGGAGGACCGATTGGTCTGGTTCGCGATGGGGACGTCATCACTATCAATGCCGAAACTAACGAGTTGAACATGGACGTATCGGATGAGGAACTTCAGGAGCGTCGCCGCCAATGGACGCCACCTGAACCGCAAATCACTCGCGGTGTGTTGGCAAAGTATGCACGCCTAGTGGGTGATGCGTCGCACGGAGCCATGACAGATCTCTTCTAGAGGGTGAGATACGTAAGAAAGGGGGGGTAGAAGGGGGTCATAAGGGGTGTCTCTAGCTTTTCGAATGATCATATTCCGGGATCCTTGAAAGATGATAGTCCAAAAATAAGAACATGGCTTTCCTGTTTGTTGTATAGGGGGGGCGAATCTCCACGTGGTATCGAACACCTCAACTTCTAGAAGCACTAGAAGGGGGGTTGAAGAAAGTCCCGCCTCCCCAAGCCAACGAAGGCGGTCGATTCCGTCATGTGCAGGCGCCAAGTGGACCCCGTCAGTCACGTTGTTTCCCCCACGCTGCGCCGCCGGAGATTGTGAGTGGCCGAGCCTAATGTCTCTCCTCTGCCTCGTTCCTGCGTCTACATGGCTTAGTTACAAGTTACAACTTATGATTAGCTTTCTGAGACGAGGTTTTTCCAGTCAATATGATTGGTCTATTATTTTAACTTCCGTGGTGATATATCTGTGTATAGCTACAGCTTAATCTAACCCGTTTCTGAGTGGAATTATCTTCCGTTGTGAGGGCTGAAGCAAAACATGATTCAATCTAACAAGGCTAATAATATGCTGTTTACGAAAATCTTAAGGAGGGAAATGAGCAGGGGATGGGCAGCGCTACTGAGGGTTTTCGGTGTGTTCGTTTCTTTAACGTCTCGCGATGCATTTCCCAGCCTCATAGGCTGCTGCAGCAAACGTGGACGATCCAAAATTTTCTAGAGGAGGGTGTGGGTTTCTCGCCGTGGTTCTGGCTGTGTTAACGTCGGCGTCGCGTATCCGTGGGGCTAGTCACCCCTTCCATTCCGTTCCTCCGTTTCAGGGACTACATGGGGATGAAAGTGGCTATGGCTCCTACCACTCATTAGCCAATCTCACAGTCCATTTCGAGGGTGTGTCCGATGTGACTGGATACAATCGATCTTTGGATCTGAGCAATGGGATACACACAAGCTGATACTCAACAGCAGATGGCACCTACACATCTATCGCTTGAGCAACCCAAAAAAGGTTGTGTCGCTCGCCTGAAAACTCTTCTTTCCGGATCCATTGGGGAGTCATGTAGCTGCAACTTCAATCTCATAATCCTAAATGTACGATACACACAAGAAGGAAGCGCATGATGATCTTCAATTCTAAATTTGTACATGTAACTGAGGTCAAATAAGACCTCAGCACCGTCCCGTAGAATGAAGTTATCCCCAGTTTTAGAAAGCCACAACCGTCTGTCCGTGACATTATCAGCAACATAATCTCGTGTGCAAATTGGAAATTTCCACTCTCGCCGGGCTTTCCATCCAATCGCTCAACAAGAGTTCATCACGCCGCTGGTTTCTATACCCATAAGAACCAGCTTCAGGCTGAATGAGACTGGAATAAGGTAAACAGCCAGAAGAAAACCCAAAACAGCAAACAGAAGCAAGTCGAACATTGATATGCCAAACGCTATAGGGACTCTATCCGATTCAGGCCGGTCGTTGCAGGTCGCCAATCCGATGAAAAGAACGACTAGTACTGTTGCCAAAGCCCAAAGGGAAAAACCATATGCTATATATGGTAGACCTTCGACAAACATTTTCGAAGATTGAAGGATATGGCCACAAGGCATATTGAGGGAGTCCAAAATTTCGTGTGTTGGAGCTTAGAATAGGGGCGAGTAAGAGAAAGCGTCGAGCCTGAACACTCCAAAGAAAACCAAGTGACCGCTATAGAGCCAAGATTTTGCCGCTTCCGTCACCCGGGAGTCAATACTCTCTTTAAATGGTCTAGTCCTTTCCTAATTAGAGCTTAGAAGTGTCTAAGCTCGGTGATCCAAAACCTTCCTTATTCTATTGTTAACATTCTATAAGGGCCGCTTTTTTTTAAAGGGTCGTGGCATCGTACGCCTGATTTCTTGCTAAACCCGAATCAATATTGTTTATACAGTTGCCTTCCGCGCTCCGTCCTGACCGTTACGCCTCATACATAGTTACATCACTGTGGCCCTAGAGGTTTACCTTACTCGGCGACTTTTAATATCTTTTGATTTATTTTACGTATGATGACTGCCTTAGGACGAGGAAGTGACTGATTTCCCCACTCAGTACGGAGTAAGGTCAAATAGAATGTATGGTGAGAGTTTATTGTATAACAAATCAGTCGTATGTAATAATTCAGGGCAGATAGTATATAAAGTCAGGTAACCAAAACCTGAACACTGTTCTAGGGCATACATGGCAAAATCTAGAGATTGAAAAGGGCTGCTCCCTAATCAAAAAAAAAAGTTTCAGTAATGCCAGTTTTGAGGGTGCTTGTACTTGCCGTCCCGGGCTTTTCATTCCCGATGTGCCTGCCTCTACAAGGTGGGAAGGTAAGAGCAGGAAGGCACGAGTATAGAGAGACAGGAAAGAACGAGTGTAGAAGAACACCCCAAGAACGTAAACATCCCCAAAACAAACCTCATCCATCACACATCCTTGCCACGTTATACGCGGTATATACACCATGAGTACCACGAGCACCACGAGCACTCCGGCCACGGCCAGCACGAAGAGCACGGGAAGCTCGAGCTTGAACGTGAACCTTTCGGGCTTCACGGTTCCTGTGTCGACCCTCCGGGAGAATTTTTGGCCCGCTTTAGAGGCGGCTGCGGCGGTTGGTCTGCTGTGGCTTCTTTGGTGTCAGCTTCAGCTTGCCGTTCGTACTCGGTAAGTAGATTTCTGCTCCTTTCGCACCCTTCCCTGGCTGTTTGGTCTTCTTTACTGCTCTCGAAGCTCGAGGGGCATTGTTGGGATGACTATGATAGGGTTCGAAGGGTGATTGATCGCTCCTCACTCTATCATTATCATCCCAACCTGGCATCTTGGAGTTTCGGGAGAAGTAAAGGAGACAACCTACCGAACCTCCGTCTAAGTCCTTTCTGCTGTGCATCTCTCTAAATAACATATATAGACATGAATACAACACCGGTCAGAGAGTTCCTCCTTATCTGGAACATGATGAGGACCGTTGGAGTGCTCCATCGGTTTGGCGGAAGGAATGGTTGCCCTGGCTTGAGGAAAAATTTGGCAAGAGGCGCTGGCTGCTTTGGGTCTGGCGCTTGGTCTCTGTGCTTTCCTGGCCAGTTTTGATACTTCTTTGGGTTCTCTGGGATCGTTGGGACCGTGTTTGCCGTTGGTTCTGGTTCAAACCCGCTCCTGGGTTTGGGAGAAAACCCGAGAAGAGGATGGTGTCCGTTGGGTCGGGGTCTTCTGGGAAGAGTGCGCATATACTGAGCGAGGAAGAGAAGGGGAAGGCTGGTTATACCAAGCCTGAGGGCTTGGAGCCACTGGAACCGGAGCCACTGGAGCCGCCGAACCCCCCTCCAGCGTCGGATGTGGACAAGACGAGCTTGGCGAGAGGACCGGAGGCGAGTGCCTCAGGCGTTCGACCTAGGTCTCCGATCAAGACTAATTTCAGAGTGAAAACTCGGAGTTCATCGCCCCAGCATCCTTTCTTTGGGCATCCCGACCAAATGGCGAATTAACCGGTGGGGCGATCGCCGACTATCGATAAGCCGGTTACTGGGAGTCCGCTCACTCAATTTCTCACTCCTCACCTCTCAACGTTGTCGATCCAGCGCCTCCCATTGGCGTTTTTGCTTTTTCCACATCGCCCCGATCTATCCACTACAGCCAAGCAGCACCCTTTATCGCCTCGCGTGGCCTCATTCCTCTGGCTTTCCCGGGGTCCAGAACCCTGGGGGCTCTATCTTGCGCTTGTTGGCAAGTGCAAGAGCTAAGAAATACTTAAACCGCCACAGCCATGAGCAACGATGGCGTCGGCAGTTCGATCTCTGCTCTTTACGAGTCATTATCATTTCAATTATTGAATACATCAGGCATCGCTGCCGTTCGGCACCTGTATCACTCTGCGCTCATCGCTGCCCAACAGGCCTCTCCGTCTTCCCTCACAGCTTACTTTCGCTGCCTTCACCACAATGGTTCTGTGAATTGGGGGCAAGTAGCGTTTTTGACTACCTGCGCGATAACCATGGCCGGCTGTGGCTTGTTCTCGTCGCTCGTCTGGCGCATGCGGGCGCCGGAGAAGAGGAAATCTTCCCGACCGCGCTTTGGGTTACGCAAGGGCTCGACCAAGAGTTCTATTAGAACCCTGACATCCTCGGACGATGATTACGAGGATGATGATTATGATAGTAATGGCTCGTTGCGTCATGGCACTGAGCCCCATCGCCAGGCAACTGAGTGGTCGTCAGAGCCTCAGCAGCAGACTTCTGATGGTGAGTCAGATTACCGCGACGGTTTTGCTTTTCTTCTTTTCTATCAACGAGTGCGTCGCTAATCATTCCGCAGCTTTCAAGACAGATCCCGGTATCCTGAGAAAGTTCACGACCTATAACCCTTACACCACCTCTATCGCGACGTATCCAGCCGTTCGAACCTTTTATAGCCCGCACCCAAACATCAATCGCCTCCCTGATAAACCGTCTCCGGTTCCTCTCCTTGTGTTTATCCACGGACTGGGTGGGTCGCTGGCCCAATTCCACCATCTTCTTACAAGTCTTTCCAATGTTGGATCATGCTTTGGTATTGATCTGCCGGGTTGCGGTCTTTCCAAGTTCGCGCCCACCGATTGGAACGCGTACACGGTTGAGGCATTGGCCGAATTGATCGCCGTCGCGATTGAGACACACCGTGATCGAGATCGTGGTCAGGGCGTGATCCTTGTGGGCCACAGTTTGGGATGTTCCCTGTCTGCTCTGCTCGCTTCGTCCACCTCTCCGATTGGAAAGAGCCTGAAGGAACATATTCTTGGCGTGATTGCGGTCTGCCCTCGTGCATCGCCTCCATCGGCAAATGAAACTGCAACTTTCCGCCGCCTGCTTACCATCCCCGAGCCTATCTTTGACTTGTGGCGTGTTTGGGACCGTCGCGGTGGTATCGAGAGCACAAGCGTGATGCGGATGGTTGGCAGCCATGCGGACGAGGAGACTCGAGGTCTTCAGGTTCGTTATAATAAGCAGAGTCGGACTGCAGTCTGGCGTCGCATGGCCTGGGGTACCCTTCCTGATTACAAGGACGGCGAACCCGTTGGAGGTATTCCTGGCGAGAAAGTCTGGGCTGCCATTCACCTGCCAATCCTGTTGGTTGCAGGCGAGGCAGACTCGGTGACCAAGCCGGTCGAGATTCAGAAGCTCCTCCAGTTCTTTGGTGATGTTTCCGCCCATACCACCATTGACACCCGCCGAAGCAGCGTCATCCCCGACGCTTCGCGCGTTCAGGATCAAGAACCAACCTCCTCCACAAGTCTTGCACACGAGGAAAAGTTTGGTCTCCAGCCGGCCAACAACGAGAAGGTGATCGGACAAGCAAACACCAATGGCACTGGCCGCAAGCGACTCGTCAAGTCGGCTATCTTACCCGCACCCGCCTCTCATGCTCTTCTCTATGATCGAGCAACATATCGCACACTCTCGGGCATTATCCAAGACTTCTTGTCTCAGCATATTGACAAGCGCCTGGGCCTGGGATGGCAACTCCAGTACATGAACACATCAGGAAAATGGGACGTGAAGAACCTCGCTAAATGGCAGAAGGTTGCGCCTGTCTCTCACCCGATCGCGAACACCTTTGCTGCAATGAAGATGCTTCGCGAGGTCGATGAAGAGCACAACCCAGTGCTCTTCTCCCAGAAATATCGCGGCCGTATTTACGCTGTTGTTGACATTAGCCACGAGAGCCCGGTCTACAACCCGGCAACCATGGAAAAGGGTGGCATCCACTATAACAAGCACCCGACCGTGTCCAAGATTCCCCCGACCCCCGATGAGGCCCGCGACTTCATCGCGCTAGTCGATCGGCTTCAGAAGGAGATTGATGATCAGATGGAGAAGCGTGAGGATACCACTTTGCCCCGGCCCTTGGTCGGCGTCCACTGCCATTACGGCTACAACCGCACTGGTTTCTTGATTGTGTGCTACCTCATCGAGCGTCTTGGCTTTGGCGTCCAAGATGCCATTGATGAGTTCAATCGGTGCCGTCCACCCGGAATTCGGCACGGACATTTCATTGACACCCTCTTTGTTCGATACTGCGTCGGACTGAAGAGGGCGCCAACTTTGTAATTTGACATAATCTCTTGTTTATTATTATGTCCCCTTTGGACTTTCATCGGCGTTTTTGGGCTAGATTCGGAAGGGGTTAGTCAGGTTTGGAAGACAAGGGCATTTGGCGAACGGTTCTCATTCTTGCTTGGTTTTTTTCTGCTGCATTTCTAAATGTCATGAGAAACGATTACATTACTTCAGAGCAGCGACAGATGCGTGTGTTATTAGGATATGAATCATGGAAGCATAATATTATTTTGGGAATCTTTCGGGCTTTCACGAACATCGAGCCCGGGAAATAAACTTCACTTTTTATAATATTTCTTCACCTTCCTCCTCCAGAAATCATTGCATACCGATCTTGAGTCCTCGATTCCAATGTGCGAGCTTCCATTCGAGATGATCTCACAATCCATGACTCCCCCTTGGCAGATGATAGTATTATTCCTGCACTTATACGCCTTATACCTAATCCCATCCTTCTTCCTGGTTATCTTCCTCTCTTCCTCCTTCTGCTCCAGCCACGGCTTGATTCTTCCCTTCAAGTACGGATACGTCCAATGATCGATATGTAACTCAAACACCTCTAGTCTTTCCTTTGCCTCAATCATCGATTCCATACCCTCCAGCCATGCCGAGTGAATGTATCGTCTCTTCTCTCCCTCTGTCTTTCCTACCATGTCCTTGGGCAATGTTTTCATCCCACCTAGACTATGTGTGTCCAAAAGATCGGATCTGGGTCAGACTGGTGAACTTCGTCTGCAAAGCGCCCCAGAATTTGTCATACAGGATTCTGTTCTTGCAGGAGATCTCTTGCTGGCTTGATCAGCGATCTTTTCTCGTCTTCTGACCATTCATAATGTAAAGGTTGGTTTCCAAAGAGAAGTTTGTAAATGATCAAGCGGATTTCTAGCGGTAGCCGGCTGAAAAAGATGCTTTGGGTTTGTGGGTTGGTTGAGGATAGAGATGGGTAGAGGTTCTTTTTCAGGTGTTTCAGGGGTGGGCCTTTATCTGATAGCCTGTGTTTTTCGGCTTTTTCTAATAAGCAATTAGATTAGATAGTGGAAGGCACTGTTGAAAGTTGACTTACGTCTTTCTTGGAGCCACTTTCGGAGATTTAAAAAGGCGTGGTCATTATCATTGTGGTGGAATGTTGGATTGAGGTTGAAGTGGGGGCCGTAGGCATACGTACTCGTTATAGCGACATGGCCTCTGGTTAAATTTCCACTTGCAGGGACTCATGGCTAGCCGCAAGCGAGTATATCTAATCTACCCCATGGGACATTGACAGTTTCTGGCCTAGCTTATACAGGGTTCGTGATTGCGGCGGCTGTTCTTCAATTAAGATAGTATATAGTGGCTTGCGCCCTCAGCAATTATGACTCGCACCAGCTTGAACAAGAGGAGCTCCCCATATTTTCCATTTGTAACCTTTAGATCAAAAGTCCTAGGCTGTGTGATAGCTGGTACAACGATGGTTCGGGGTGAGCTCAATATGACCCACATATTATGAAAGCCTTGGCGCCTCAGGTGTCACAGGTGGATATCTCATGCTCTTGTTGCCTTAGATTTCCGGCCGTCAGCCCAAGCCATCACATGACCGTGCTTAGGGTACGGCTAACCCAAAAAGGCTAAGCGAACCCACGGCACACAGACGTGACCACAACGCAGACCGAACGGGGCGAGTTTGTGTGTCTCTTGAATTTTGTGACTTCGACCCTGCCCACCTCGACTTCCGCCAACCGACTCTTTCCCCTACGCCCTCTTCGGACCCCTCGAGACCGCAAAAATGGGTGGTGTTTCCGTTCGCGATGTGGACGTAAGTGTCCTTGACAAAATTGATGGCTTCAGATCGTCTGGCCGTCGGCCGGTGTGCATGGTTGAGGATGATGGATGGGTTCGTCTTGGAGGAGTCAAAATCGACAAAGGCAACGGGTATATGGGCATACTGGGATCACTCAGTGATCAGAGAATACTGGTTTCGCCAATCGCAGAGTCTGCTGGCCGCAACAGCGCCGTATCGACATTCGTGATGATTCAAGGACTTGATATACAGAGCGCCGAGCTCTGTCGATCAACGTCCGATATTGAACCATGCGGTGCAAGCGACATAGCGCCAACCGAATCCTAAGAATTCTGCGTTGCGACAGGAGATGGAAATGCCTTCAAGACGAACCCGACACATCTGCAAATTTACACATCGGGCCCGATCATGCGCGATCTGCATTTGTATCAACGATCCAGGTTGCTAACGAATCCTCTTTTTCTCTCTTACAGGCTCAGAAGTTCATTGCCGCCTACTCGGCTTTCCTGAAGCGCCAGGGAAAGCTCCCCATCCCCGGCTGGGTTGACACTGTCAAGACCTCTGCCTCCAACGAGCTCCCTCCCCAGGATGCTGACTGGTACGACTATCCGAATACACCAAACCCACCAACCCCCGCAACTGTATTAACATATCCTGTCTGTTAAAGGTTCTACGTCCGTGCTGCCGCCGTCGCCCGCCACATCTACATGCGCAAGACCGTCGGTGTTGGCCGTCTCCGCAAGGTTCACGGTTCCACCAAGAACCGTGGTGCCCGTCCCGCTCACCACGTCGATGCCTCCGGCTCCGTTGACCGCAAGGCCCTCCAGGCTCTCGAGAAGATCGGTGTCCTCGAGGTTGATGAGGAGAAGGGTGGCCGCCGCATCACCCAGTCCGGCCAGCGTGATCTTGACCGTATCGCCAAGACCACCGTTGACGAGGATGAGGAGTCTGACGAGGAGTAAACGTGTCTTTCAAAAGGGCTTAATTTGGCTTTCGGGGGGCTCGTTTTGGCTTAGTCCGGAATGATCACAAAAAAATAAAAACTTTTTCGGAGCTAGGTCCCGGCGATTATCACGTTTGTTCTCCAACTTCTTTTCCTTTTTTACCTTGATGACCAGACGGGGCTAGCGGAGAGAAGCGGAAAGGTTTTTATCTGCATGAAGAGTGCGAAGATTCCCGAGAGCATGAGCGAGAGGACGAGACACAGGCATCCGGCTCGTTATTTTATTATCTTCGTGTCCGAGTTGCAATGACTCGACCTTGGAGAAAACGAGTTTTCTTTTTCCTTAACATATTTTTCATCTCCCTCATACCTCTTTGACCCCGACCTACACCCTACGGCGTCTTTGTTCCTGTTTTCTCTCGCGGTCTCCTGGAAATAAAGAGCATGTCTGACCAAACACGTTAAAACCGTTCATCTTGGGACTGTAGAGATGTAAAAGTCGAAGACGTAGATGTGATAGGTAAATGGTCTACCGTAGTGAGACACTCACTAGTAAATATCGTCTTAATGGATATCGTGGAGCCTTCATGTGAACATTGTATACGGAGTATGCATTTTCAAATCTATACAACAATCTCGGAAGCCTTCTATCCCTTCTATTTATTTCTTACCCGACTGCGCAGACGGATCCTATACTTCTAGTTAGTAAAGAGCAACCACCCTCGATTGAAATCAACAACAGGAATGACGCACCAGATAAACCTGATAGAACTGCATCTTCACAGGCTCTCCCTCCTTCTGCGGCGCAAATACCACCCGCCCAGCCCAGGGCACATAGACATCCCTCTCAGGATCAGCCTTGAGTCGGTATTTCACACCACCGTAGAGCATAATCTCGTTCTCGCCGCCGAAGAAGATTCGTGTTGGAGTGTGTTGGCGTGAGGCGACGTGCGTCCAGAGACCATGGCGCAGGGGGAGGATCTCTATAGATTATAGAGTTAGTATTCTGAGCTCACAAGGTACCAGATGTAAAATGTAGTAGTATGCAGGAGAGCAAAATGTGGATATATAAGGTCCATACGCAGGTCTCACTAGATACCCGCCTGGCGAGTTACAGAAAGCGAACATACCAGCAGCACCCTTAGCCTCCTTCGGCCCCATAATCAGAGTGGCATCTTCAGTAAAGCTTTGTAAATACTTCTCGTGCAAAGACTCGGTATCACTGGTGCGGTAGAAGTCCTCCATGAAAGCAACAATGGCTGGCCCGCGCGCCGGCGCAAGGGCAACGTCATAGGCGATTGTGTAAGACATGATGCTTAGTGCTGATTATTTGAATAAGAGTAGAAGGGTGAAAGAATTGAATAGAGTAATTGATGTCAAGTAAATAGAAGAAAGATCAAGGTCTAGCTTGCGCCTGTTGATTTGCGATCAAAATGTTGATTTCATCATGAGGGGAACCGTCGGTCCGATGGCGAGGTGCCGCATCCGATATTATCGGTGGCGGGCTCATGGGAAATACCAGCTACCGAATCAGTATTAGTATGGCCTACTTCAAATGGTAATCCTATATTTTGTAGTTGTCACTCTAGTCCGAGGCTATCTCACTCGTATTCTTTAGTATTCCATTCAACAGCGTGTATTTGTCATGGAGAGTATACATCTGCGCTTTCCGTGTCTTCCGACGGCTGGGTGTCCCCCACCCACTTGACGCCCGCTATCGACAGAGTGCCTCGGCAGTCGCAAGTCTAAGACGGGAGTATCTAATTCGGAATAATGAAAATGGTGTATTCGCACAGTATCATTGATCAATGCAATATCCCTCTGAATGTCTCATGAATGCCATTTATGTACAATGCAATAGACCCAGGTTCCGTAGACTGACAAGTAGAAAAGAGCTAATAAAACCCAAAAAAATCAACACTTCTTAACATCCCCCTCCCCATCCTGCTTAA
Source organism: Penicillium subrubescens (assembly GCF_028828155.1). Classification (NCBI taxonomy): domain Eukaryota; kingdom Fungi; phylum Ascomycota; class Eurotiomycetes; order Eurotiales; family Aspergillaceae; genus Penicillium; species Penicillium subrubescens. Next base: position 2,616,236 of record NW_026643151.1, on the reverse strand, counting down.
AGTCCTCCCAACTAGCCCGATCCACTCCATTAGGACGACTTGCCCTCACAAACTGATTATCCACATCCTCAACAACAGCAACGGGACGCACAACCTCGATATCCGTGTTATACGCCTTCGAGAACCAGCTCTCAGTCAACGCCTGCTGGCCCTCCTTCGAGACCTCACTGGCAGACATATACAAGTGCGGGAAGCGGGTCTGCATGCCCCTGAGGACAGTTGACGAAATGCGATCCACGCTATCGCAGTGACGCAGCTTGAAGAAATCGGCTGGCTGGGCAGCCCGCAACTTCTCCTGTACCTCGGCGGGGTACTGGCCGACAGCGAAGAGGAGGAGATCATAGTGCATCAGTGAGGCTTTTCCGTGGTAAGAGCCACCGGTTTTGGCGCGGTGATAGAGGCAAGAGAGGGCGGCGATGGCGCCCATGCAACCTGTGCCGTAGTCGGAGATTGGGAAGGGGGGAACAACGGGGTTGTCGAGGCCCATGAATTGACCTTGAGCCCAGGCAACACCAGTCACCTAGTAGATTCTATATGAGTGAATTGATCATTTGACAGGACTTCTGGGAGATCAACTTACACAGTCGGCAATCTGCTGCCATCCCGCTCGTCCGGCCCACTCGCCTTCGTAACCAAAGCAGTTCTCGTTCACGTAAACGATACCCTTTCCGCGCTTCTCGGCGAGCGCGGCCATAGCCTTGGGACCGTATCCCAGCTTCTCGAGAGCACCGGGCCGGTATCCGTCAACAATGACATCGGCATCAGCAACGAGCTTCTCAAACTCCTGGCGCCCGGCCTCGGTCTTCAAATCAAGATCGGCTGCATGCTTGCCCATGTTGCCGTCCACTTGGAAGAAAGGCACATCAGAGAGATTGGGGCTGGTGATCTTTAGGACGTCGGCGCCGTACTCGGCGAGGATACGGGTAACTGTCGGCCCTGCGATGATGCGGCACATTTCGAGGACTTTGATGCCCTGGAGAATCTTCTTGCTTCCCGGCTGGCTAGCAGGGAAGGGAGTAGGGGGAAGATCTCCAGGCAGCTTGTCCACCTTCCATGCAGGCTCTTGGACGTTCAATTTGCCCTATTTTCTTTGTTAGCGGAATATGCTTTCATCGGAGTTGGAGTGGAGACGCATACGTGAGGAGTCTTGATAAAATCATCGTACTTGAGCGCTGGGACACCAGCCTGGCGTCTCTCCTTATTCATTGCCTCCAGCTCGGAAACAGTATACTTCTGCACCTTCTCCTCGATGACCTTGATAATGTCCTCATAATCGGTCAAGTCTGGACGGTGGCCCTCAAGACCAATCATGTTGAGGGTTGTAGTAGCCTCTAAAGAACCGTGAATATGGTAATATTCGCCAGGAGTCTTAGTTTTGTATAGGTTAGCCGACATGCGACGGTACCCGTTCGACTGAGCCGCCAAAAGATCAGTATCTAGAACAATATGTTAGTCTCTTGTTTCATGGGCATTTCCATTTTTCCACAATACTAACCCTTCAATTTGGACTTGACATTAGGATCCAATTTGGACAATCCATCAATTTTCGCCATGTATGCCTGACATCCGAATGCCGTTGCGCCTTCAAGGCTCACTTGAACATTGCGCGGCTGGGCAGCCTGTCCGAACCGCAGATCCGCAATTGCACCCGCCACGGAACCCTCAATACCCTTCAACGCCGCCAAGGTCTCGGTCTCTTTGAAAGGAATTGGGAAGTAGATTTCATTATGGCTTGAAGAGAATGAAACATTGTCTTTGTTGGCCTGCACCTGTGGCGGTAGGTTTAAGCGCTCGGACTGTGCGCAAAGATCGGAGAAGATTCGGTTCGTCTCAAGCAGGGGCGAATATGATGCGCCGTTGGCGTGACCGTTGGTTGCCATATTGGAAGTATCCTTTCTGTATTCGCTTTATACGAGTTGTTTAGTAGCGAGAAAGTCTCGTAGATGATAGCGCGCAGTTGACACTCTATAGAGTTGCAGGAATGGTTTGCAGAAAGGTACTTGATTGGCGATCTTGAAGAGTCGAGCAAACCAAAGAGTCAAAATGTCAAGTCGCGCGACAAGAAGGAAGGAGCAAAGTCTATATAGGTGTACAAGTATGACGGCACTAGAGTCGGGTCGAACAGACCGGGAGTTTTTCCGTCGGGAGACTATTGCCGCATATCGGCCGTCGGCTGGTATATCGAGTCTACGGCGGATATGGGACTGACATGCTGCGAAAATACAACTGGCTTGACAACATTTTTGATTTTTGGAGCAGCAATCCAGAAAAGGTCCCCGCAATGCAGATCCGAAAAAGAGAAATCGTTTGCGGTTCGGACAAAAGCCGTTCGGATGCGATAAGATCGGATGTGAGGGTCACGTGATAACTACCAGGTGGATTTGTAGATGCAACAATCACAATCTCCACAATAATAGGTCTGTTCCATATAATATGTCCTCCAGAAAAAAGAGGATGTCATCATTCTTTCCATCTTTTGAATGCCAGGTGTTGACTTGAAATCTGACGAGCTCTTTTGGAGGGACTTCAGGCCATTTACCATGGCTTTTCACCGCTAGCTCTGGATCTACTACATTTCACCGTCCCCTATCCCTGTTATCAGCCCTTCAACTGAGTGAAATATATACATTTCAATTTCCTACTAATCGCTTTCTAAATTATACAACATGGGTCAATAAAAATGTGATTCTAGCAGCGGGCCGCCCCGTGGGATGTTCTCTATGTTTATACGAAGTGGGGGCCAAAGCTCCCAGAGTGGCTGGCTTAGCTGCCAAACAAATCATCCCCTCAATCTCCTGAGAACACCCCCGATTCTCCAGGGGCCTGGGGATAGCGGCCCATAGCCAGCCATCTTAGCGACAAATTATGCACATTCGCTGCTTCATACGAGACTGTCATGTCTGGGATTGAAATCATCGGGGTGGTCGCCAGCATCGTGCAGATAGCCGACTTGGGGGGCCGTCTGTCCGTCAAGCTGTGTACCTTCTGTCATAAATTCAAGAATGCCAATAAAGCACTACGATATCTGTCCAAAGATGTTGCACTCACCTGCAATGTACTGCGTCAACTGGGCGAAAGCTTGGGACAGGATGACCTGGCTAGCTTATATTCCCCTGATGCTTTTGAAACAGCCCAGGATGTCTTGAAAGAATGCGAGCAGGTCTTTCAGGATCTTGAGAGTGCGATCGAGCAGCACTATCCAGATCCAAACTCCCAATCTCGCATTGATAAAATGGCTCGCAAGTTGAAGTTTCTGATAAACGAGTCCCAACTTGAGACTGTGGCTGGGAATTTGGAGCGGTTGAAGTCAACCATGCTTCTGATGCTGAATGTGGTGATATATGCTGGGCAAATAAGAAGGTATTTTTGACCTAATATATACCGCTTGAGCAAGGCTAATCAGGGAACAGTCGACGAGAGACACATGAGCTCCAGGAGCAGCGCAATCTTCTCCTCATTCTGACTAGTGAAAAGATCGAGAGCGAGAGAAACTATGAGAGGCTCACTAGAACCCTCCAATTCACTAGCCTCACCGAGACAACTAGCAATATGGAGAATCCGATTGGCGTAGACCAACCAGATGAGACCAAAGACGAGCTCTACCATTATTGTCAAATGGTCAAGTCCGTTCTAGATGGTATCAACGCCGTGCAAAGTCTTCTGGACCGCGATCGGTATCGCAGGGTCAAAAATGGATTCGTTTCATTGCACAGATCAGAGGCATTGATGTTCCGACACTCTCACGGTCAGAGCGCTCTTGATATCTTCCGTACCCAGATACCTGACAGCTGTAAGTTGATTGACGGCGCGTCGACAGACCCCGAGATCCAAATTTGTCATATTTTGTCGCACACTCTCCAGTATCTAACCAATAAGTAGTCCGAATCGAAGCATCCAGCACTCCGGCCCAGGCGACAACGCAGATGAATCAGAATCAGCAACCCTCCATCCCCCTGAGCCCGATACTTAATCAGGCAAATGCGATCAGTCCATCCTCAATGCCGCCCGAAATAGCCGAGTTAAGCCTTGAGCAGATACGGGAACGAGTTATGCAGGTGGCTAGGGAATTTCAAAGTTCTCGACAGGCCCAACAAGCGTCGGGTCAGCATGACTTATCGCATCAGCAGAGTCAAATCCAAACTTTGCGAATTCTACAAGCGCGAGCGATGCATTTGCAACGAGAGCAAATGCAGAGTCTAATGCAGAGCCGGCCGGCGTCGCAGGCACCACCCATGCCAAATATGCAGATGAGTGGAATGCCGATGCAACAACAGCCGATGCAGAATAAGTCAGCACCAGCTATGGCACATATCGCACAGATGCAAGCCCAGATACAACAACGGCAGATGCAAGCCCAGGCGACGCAGAATAAATCAGCGCCACCCCTGCCACAGATACCACAAATGCAATCGCAAATGCAACAACAGCAAATGCAGAGTCAAATGCAAAGTCGGCTGGGGATGCAGGCATCAGCCACGCAGCAGATGCAGCAGACTTCGGCTAATCTCAACAACATCAATCAGCTATCCAATCAGCCACGTGGATTATACAGGCGAGTGCCACCGGATTCGTTCAATACCGGTCAACCAGACCCTCCGCCACAATATACACCTCCAATGCGGTCTCAGTCTCAAGTACCCGCGTATAATATGGCTCCGCAAGCACAGGCATCTCCGCCAAAGCCGCCATTCCCACTGGCCCAATCCACTGAAAGTAATATTAGACAGTCTTCCACTGGCCTCGGCGTTCCTGTTGCGCGTACTGTATGTGTTTCTACGTTGATCAATCGGGATTCATAAACTCGATACTAACTTTCTTCCACAAAGCAGAGCGATTTCTACGTAAGCTACGGGTCGGATGAACCGGATCATTTGGAAAACTTTGACTTCGACTCATTCTTGAATAAAGAGAATGACCACACAGAGCAATCAAAGTCGGACCAAGTCAGCAGTGAACCAGCTCCATCACGGCATGAGAAGAAGGATGTTCAACCTGATCAATCCACCCCTCTTGAAATCCCGAAGAAGAATAACAGGAAGCGGAAAGTGAATGCCACTTTTTCTGCGGATGATAACGTGAAGCCTCAAACGAACCCTGATACTACGCGGGAAGAGGGAAAATCGAAGAGGATACAGTTGGATCCAAGCAGTTCTGGGGATGAATCATCCTCTACAGTCTTATTGCCGCCTACCGTGAGTGCTGGGACCGAGGCACAGAATCAACCATCAGCAGCCATGAACGATCAGTCTTCAGCCTCGAATGATGCGTCGATTGAAACTCTGGATGCATGGATTCTGCGGTGGACAAAATTGGAACAGACAGAGCTGAAGTGATTGCTCTACCGAGACAATTCAGCGCATGGATCTTTGATCTAATGGCTCAACTTGACTCAGTTTGGAAGAATTGAAATACTTTAGAATTGTACGGATCTGCGATGTTTTTGCACGAGAATTAGCGCGGTGGAGAAACCTTCTCTTTGAAGGGCTTGAATAAACATGAATGTCACTCAAAGTCTAGTTCCAAGAATCCGGGCTCTCGGGAGATGGAAGTACTTCAATTACTTCAAATTGCAGACCCGCTTGAGGTGCTTGAATGCCAACATCTATGAAATTCGGGCTGGCTTCTTGCGGCCAGTCATCCGCGAGAGTATTCTTCAACATGAAGCGAACTCCTCGCAGATAAGGAGTAAATCGTTTTCCCTGAAGGAACCACGACGAAATGACACTCAGAAGATAATCGATTTCCCGCAGCCAGTTCCAGTCCGAATGGTAACTTAGATCGTCGGTTAGATGAAGCCATTCAAGACCGGTGGGTAACAGTTTCTCCAGTCCCAGGATGTTCGGATCAGACTTGGAGAATCCAAAAAGGAATGGAATAGGAACTTCGAGTGTCTTCAATCTAGTGAGTCTAGAGAAAAGGGTAAACGGTCCCTTGATGTGAGCGTCTGGGAGACGTACTAAGTCTACAACATCTGTTGAAGCTGAGATTCTCAAGTATGTCAGAGTCTCACGGACATGATTCAAGTCTGTGGCAAGCTGGTCCAAGTCTATGATGTCCGAATGGAAGTCATCGTGAAGATCTGGGCTGTAATACCAGTCCCATGTGAGGGATTTCAATTTCGGCGTGGCCGAAAGTATTTTTCCAAGGTTCCCTTCCCTCACCATAGTCAAGTCAAGTAATCGGAGCGACTGAGATGCAGGAATACATGCTCCAGGCCATTCAAAAGACGCAGGGTTGTCAATAACGGCTCTAATCCGCTCCACGGTCGGAAGGTAGAAAAGAGGGAGGACATCTGCCGTATTCCTCGTCGTTCTAAAGTGTTCTTTATCAAACTCAAAATGAAAATATGACATTGAAACCTCGCGGAGATTCTGAAAGGAGTGGAAGTAACCGCCTTTCGCACAAAGCGATGATCGCAGTACACGGCCCACGAAGAGGCTTTGGAGAGTGAAATCTTCCCCGAGGTAAAGGGTATTCAGTCTCGGAACTTGAGAGAGTAAAAGAGCGACAAATGCATCAATCGTGCCACTGCGCAACTCTTGAATCCATTCGCCACGATATGAAACGTTCGTTCTTGCGACGCATTCAATTAGAGGCTTCAAGTCATCCTCCGTCACTGCAATCTTGGGACTTTGACTTCTGTCACCTCGGAGATGGTACTCGACATTACTACCCTTCAGGATGACGACTTTGACATATTGTGCTAGTTGCGGCCTTTGTGTAATGCTCCGTAGAAACCGAATAATTAGAGGGTTCCATGGGCCTTTCCATTCCCATTCGATGCGAGAGTAAAGTATCGAATCGACAAGAGGGTGTAAGTTCCGATGCGTGAGACCCAATGCGAGATGATCGGTGGGCTCGAGGTGTGCGAAGATGACGCTAAGAATCTCCGAGCGGCTGGAAAGAAGTAAAGATGCCATTTGTCGTCTTTGTGGACTGGCAAGAGTATTTGGGTGGTAGGTGTAAAACAAGAGATGTGGTCTGCAGAGGGTCTCCCTGCTATTTAGCTTTGCCAACTGGTTACCGGCTAGGAAGATGCATGAGTACGTGATGGCCCCCAATCTCGGACCCCGCATTGTCAACGTACCATACTTTAATAAAAAATCTTGAAAAGGATATTCTGTAATTTATAAATAAACATTTAAATATATTGCACACTTGAAATGATTTATTTCGAATACTCCTAGACCTTGAGGCAAGAACAGAGACCACACTGGAACCTTAATCGTAATAAGTCAGAGGCAGATTCAACGTGCGACACTGCTCAGTCTCATCCAAATCCACCATAGAAGACGGCCACTGCAAGCGCCGGAGCTTATAGCTACCGTTCTTAAAAGGAGTCCACGATCCAGCCACCTCAACCTGTCGAGTAGTATTGACATACCCCCTTGCTTTCGTATACTTCGCATCCGGCGTCGGATTGAACGTCCGAGCAAAACTAGCCCAAGAGTCCAGCACAAACTGCTGGAAGGGCAGATCATATCCATCTCTCAGTGCAAGGCCCTGGCGTACCACATTTCCAAACACGTAATAGAGTTCTCCAGAGTGACACTTGAAGTATTCTTTGCTTGGATCACCGTTGGGATAGTCAGCTGTCTTTGGTGCTTCGCACAGAGGAGGATTCGGTGACCAGCCGGGCATCTGGTAGGTACGGTTGAACTCGTAGAAGAATACTTCTGGGAATATGTGGTTGTTGAATCCGGCGTATGCGGTTGCTTGATCGACGCAGCGGAACATTCCGTCAGTAGCTACTCGCGCCGTTGTGTTGAAGATGTCCAGTGTCTGGTTAGAGCCCGACGGTACCGGGTATGATTGACTCGGGGCTATTGTTGATGGCAGGCCGGATTCGTTCAGGAACTGATTGATTGTTTCTCCTGCTTTGGGATAGCCAATCATGGCTGCACCGTCATCTCTCGTTGTGCCTAGCATCAGAGGTACACTCGCAGTAGACTCTCGACTTGTCAGATCCAGTTCAGAGCTTTGGAGGTATTCTCCATCCACCACAAGGTAGCGAGCTGAATCGCTGAGCGTGGAGATAGTTGTAGCAGGAAGGGCTCGTAGACAGTCAAGCTGTGAACTAGCATGCACGCAATTTGCTTCCTTCAGAATGGCATTTCCAACAACTTCCACCTCCTGCTCAATGGTGTAGTACTTTGAGTATGTTGTTCCATATGCCAGGCCTCCGAGATTGCTTTGCATAATAGCAGCTGCAAACTTGCCTCGAGCTTTGGGCGATGCCAGCAATGCCCGCACTGATCCCGCTCCTGCCGATTGACCGAAAATGGTAATTCGATCTGGATCACCACCGAAATCCTGGATATTCCGACGAACCCACTCAAGTGCGGTAATTTGGTCTGCTAATCCGTAATTTCCCTTAGTGATACCGTCATTCAAAGCTAAGAAACCCAAGGTGCCCAGTCGGTAATTGATAGTGACAACGACCACGTCGCCCCGAGACCCAAGATTGCCTCCGTCAAAGGTAGAATCACTACCTGTACCACTAGTGAATGCACCACCGTGAATCCAGAACATCACTGGCTTCAGTTTATCGCGGGGGTTCGCCTTTGGGTTGGGGAGATATGGGGTCCAGACGTTGAGAAAATGGCAATCTTCTGAACCATCCGAGCCCTGTACACACTCAGAACCGAAGTCAAGAGCAGAGGCATGATCGCCGCGTCCTTCATATGATTTGGAGTAGGTCCATCGCTTTGGCTGTTTGGCATACCGGATGCCAAAGAAGCGAAAGGTAGACCGATCACGGAAACTGGATCTTAGTTAGTTGATAAATCCGCCATGTCATTTGAGGAATCTTACCCAGTGAGGTACTGATTGTTTGAGTTGACCGTGACCTGCCAAGTGGTGTTTGTATCCTTGATATCGGGCGTAGAGTAAGGAGCAGTCTGTGTACATAGCACTGGCAGACGCTCATTTGCAGAGGCTTTCCTCACATGGCCGCTCACATCCACGCTGGACGGTGTACCACGAACAGGAGCAATCCAGTATCTCTGGTCATGTTTGTATCTCTCCTGCAAGACAATATAGTCCAAATCACTTTGGATGTTTTCGAATCCTGAATTTGAATCCCACAGTGACTCTCCAAGGCTGTTGCAACTGTTCATGGCTTGCTGCAGCGGCATCGCATCCAGTAAGAGCATACCGGACCCAGCATGGGGGCTAGAACTTTCTATTCAATTGACGTTAGCATTGACTCATCTCATTATAATGACGAGAGCATAATTACCCAACAAGTCATTGTGAATAAGAATCGATATGTCGGAATTCAATGTACCCGGGCTCACGACTGCTCTAGCCGCCACTGCCAGAAACAAGACAGTAAAGGGAAAAGCACGCGACATTTTGGCACATAGTATACCCCAGATTCATTAACGCAACCCCTGCAGAGAATTATCATCGTGCAGCTCAGCTTTTTATTTATCTGGGGAATATGGATTCTTGGTAGAATCCTCCTCCCTTCTCCTCGTGTCCCATTTAGCCATCCACTAAGAACCCCGCGCCGGCAAAATAGCTTCCACCAAAAGAGCCACAGACGATGCCATTCGTCCGGCGACATGGAAGAAGCATTTAGAGTACAAATCAAAACGGGTTTTGCCTATTCTTCATGAAGAGGATATTTTTTACTCAAGTAACCATTGCTCTGAGAATGCAGCTAGGATAGATTCAAGCTTTTGATTCGGGTAATTGACCAGGCTCATCGCCGTCTTCATTCGGATCAGCGGCAGAATGGTGTCTCGCGTGACTTAAGACAGGGGAGGTTTTATTATATGACTTCTTCGGGCTTTGCATGACAGGGCGTGGAGTATTCAGGATCTTATCCCTGAAGAGCCGTACCCTGGCACGATGAGTCGATCGAGCCGGGATTGGTGCAAACAGCACCAAGGTGTAGCATGGCACGTTCAATTTACCCAAGGTCAATTCATTCATTGAAAAAAGTTCGGGGGTGAATTATTGCTTTTGATGTCTAATTACATCTCGCCAGTTGATACTCGCACCAAGCTCCCATCAATCATGGTAAAGTGCGTAGCGCGCCCGGCCGACCGATTCTTTCGTGCTCTGCGTGCGGGTTAGGGTCAGTTTTGTGTCTTTGTGGAGGGAAAGTGTGAATTTTGCTATCAAGGGCGTGGTATATTGAACAGAAAATAAGCAAGTCTGAGCTTTCAGCTACAAAGTTACTCCTAGCGATATCCCGCACTCGTAAAGCGCGACTTCGCTCCAGGATGAGGGGCTCGTCTACCTATTTGTGGGAAAGTCTCGGATCATAAACGAAGGAATTGACCATGCAATGGCTGAAGCACTTGATGAGTTGTATACAAAGCAAATACTTACCCCACGCCGATTCCGGTGAGAAGTAGTCTCACAAGCCCCTCTCACATTGTATAGTTAGAAAGAGGGGTATAAACGTCCTACATCGGAGTAGCATTCGACATTCGAGATACCCGCCACCCGTGCACAACTCAACCAAATTCAAACTTTCCACCCGCATGATTTACCTCAGAACCGTGGGATTCATGCAGTCCACAACTCAACCAATGACTTGTAGTAACCTTAATATGCAAATATACAAATTTCAATGGCCAATGGCAATCGCTGATACAGCCATGCTGGACAAGTCATTCTCGATGTGGACCAGGACTAGGACCAGGCGGCAAACGATTACGATGGGAAGCTCCGGGAAGAAAAGCCGAGTATTGGGGTTTTTGGTTTTGTGGGAGGCCGGCTCAATTCTTCTGGTTTCTAATTATATGCGTTATTTTTGGGGAATTCTCCCGCTCGAGACTGTACTTGAGCTCAACCGTATACTAGTTTCGTTAAGCTAATGCCCCCACGCCAACGGGTAGAGATGCCCTGGGTGCGATATCGTAAAGGGCTCAAATCAATAGACATGGATCCCAATGATGAGACGAAATCAGTCCATGATAGCCAGGCATTAATTCGGAATTATAAATGGTCACAAATTGACAACTTAAAGAGACTTTCCTTTTTCATTCAAGGACAGATGTCAATTGACCCTCAAGGTCCAGTTCAGCAAGCACCGAACCCCCGCATCGTATAACGAGGCCATGTCGGAAGACGCAGTCCGGTCCACAAGGCAATAACAAGACGATATTCCCGGTATGATGGGCACTAATAATAAGCAGGGCATTAATCAAAGGTACAATCGACCTTACTCTATAGGTATTACTCCATAGTACTCAAACAATCAAGTACAAACCACCTGGCAAGCGCAGAAATGCAGCCAAGTAGTCATGCATTCTCGAAGGTGGCTTGTCTCCAAGCCCAGACCTACTCGTACCTTCCATTCCTTATTGTATGCGTTGTTATGCCGTGGCGCGGTTCAGGCACCTGAAGTAGTTTACCGGGGAGTACTCCGAAGGCAACTTGCACCGCAGCAGGCGCGATTCCAAGTTGCTGAACTACTGAACCCCCGCGCAAGAGGAGTGGGACACGCGTCGAAAGGAGGAGGACCGTGTTCGGTGGTGGTGGAGGGGTAAAGACGATTGAAGACTGTACGTGGTAGTACTGTATGGTTATGCAAAGCAGCCGGGCACGCTAGGAATAGTAATCCAAGCATAGGGCATAATCTCATCTGAAGAACACGTTGAGCGTGTTCCTGGACGACGCGGTCGGTATTCGATACTCCCATACAGTACACGCTTCGGGCACGACGCCAAGGTATCGGGATACTTTGTGACGTCAATGCGCCGGCTGGACTTGTTAGAGAAGTCAGAAGTCTGGATTCCCGCGGGCCCCCGGGACCCGCTTACAAAGTGGATTTTTGTGATTGTGGACAGATTTTGGAGAGAGGGGCAGTTGAATATTGAATTTTGAACAGTTCATCAAAGTGGATTTGTGGGATAGGAATTAGAGATGGTAAAAAAGTTAGCGAGGGTTTGTAGCGAGTGTATACCTTTGAGAGGTACTAAGTACTGGGTACATTGATCGGGTGAAGCGGAAAAGCAAAGACAGTAGAGTTTCCGACCAACAACTCTGCATACTTGACTGGACCACGTGCGGGCATCAGGGCTTATCAGCAAAAGGCGAAGGCACCCGAAAGTCAACTGACAACTGTGACCAGAGAGTGGAAAGTCTCGCTGGTTTGGGTTTGGGTTTATTCTCTGGTAGGGTTACGCCCTGCTTTTGTGCCCACTGGAATCTGGAATCTTGGATCTTGATCGACTACTCCGACCGCGATATGCGTGCACGAGCACCCCCGGCCCCATTATGAGTGGCTCGATAAGCAGAAAGCAGAAATGGGTACGGAGTATTCTGTACGTTCTCGTACACCTGCGATCTCGGACATGTGCACTGGCTGCACGGGGCCTTGCTAAGAGGGGGAAGATGATGTACAGTAGTAAGAGAGGTACACTATACACTCGTATGATGATCCTGATTATTTTAGTATGAGATGTATGTAGGTACTAAATGTAGGTACTGAAGTACCTAGTCAGACTAGATCCTTGTGCCAGTGGGAATGGAGGGTTCTCTTTTCCCTCGGCAGATCGGTTCAGGGATGATGGAATGGTTCGAAAAAACAAGGAAGATCCAATCATGAATATAGAGTAAATCATCTAGGAGAGGATACATACTCCTGTACTGGTGTACTGGTCACGCTCACTACTATTGCAGCAAGATAATACTGGAATTTCCTCACAAAAGATCAAGATGTCAAGATGGTCTCATCTTGACACTGTTTGCGACCATGGCTGCATGCAAGTATGTATACGGAGTACATGTACATCCACTATACAGTTTAGTCAGTAGATCCTCGATCGAATATCCTCTCTCTCTACCCTATAACAGAACAGCATAGGATCACACACTCAGACATCTCCTCTGGACCCAGTTGAATCCCCGGAACCTCCCGGCCTGTTGGCTGTCCGAGGCACCAATCAACGCACCCACGCGCTGGCCCTGGCGAGCGTCTGCGGAGTCCCAGACATTGCCGGTCCAAGGCGATCAGAGTGGAGTCATGAGGAGGAGGGGAAAACGTCGCTGATAGTAGAGTAGTAGTAGTATGTACATGCGCCTATGAAGTATGTGAATAACTGGTAGCCTTACAGTACTAACTAAATCCTATGTACCTTTCAAGAGCGGCTGAGTCGTACTTGCCCTTATACTACCCCCTCGTCACACACACAAGCCCCTCCCTCCGCCCTGATCTACTTAGTCTCTGCTACTTCCTTTTCTTATTCTCTCCTCTATTCTCTTGTTCTCTCCCACCCCAGACCAATCTTATCTCAGGCCTCTAAGCTTTGCTCTCTGACCGTTCGGACTCGAACAACTAAACCCGGCTTTGATCGCGTGGTTGATCTGTTCCCCTTGCCGCGTCGCATCTTACCCGCTACTAGAAGTACGAAGCACCGCGCATCTGCATCGGTCCTGGTCTTCTTCCCACATACATACATACACACACATACTCATCCATCCGGTCATCCGTGTCTCTACACCCTGTCTCTTGTTTTGAAAGAGGTGAGTTAAATCCCCATTCTTTGTTCGCCCTGATCCCCCATCGCCACCCGTCAACCAACAAAACTCCCCCAATCGCGTGGCGCGGCGTTATCGCACTTGTATGGAACGGTCTGTCTGACTCATCTACGCTCTACGCCATGTTGCGCGCAGCAGACAGATTCTCTTCTTCTTCCATAACCACCCAACATGGCTGCTTTTCAGACCAACTCCAGCATCGCGATGGCTCTTGCTGGCAAGACCAAGACCGCTTCTGTCGATATCCCTCCTCCCCGTGCCGGCGCGGGTGCCCGCAAACCTGCGTCGCGACCAGGCCACCCGGCCATGCTCCCAACGCCACCCAACTCCATCTCACCCACCCTCCCCCCACAAGCCTTTAAGCATCGCCCCGCCCTGTCACCAGGATCGCCGCTGTCCACCGTGCCCCAGTTGGACTCGGATATCGATCTGCAGGATGCCGTCGACCATGCCAACAGCCAGCATCACCCGGAGTCGCCTGCGCATGAGGATCTCGACAGCGCTGGCGCTATCACGCCCGCGATGTTGGCTCGACACCACCTGCCGGAGATTCTCTTGCAGCAGGGCCCTCTCGCGATCCGTCACGTCATGGGTTTCCTGACCACCTCGGTGCCTGGGTTCTCGCGCATCCCGCCTGCCAAGGCGCGTCGCCTCGTTGTGGCCGCGCTCGAGGGTCGTGGGAACGGCGGCGAAGCCGGCGGCGTGGATGGCGATGTGCTCTTTGAAAAGGTTGGCTGGGGACGCTGGGACGCGCGCCGTCGCGGGGACTCCCCGCGCGATCGTGAGCGCTCGTTCGCCGTCTCCTCGCCTCCATCCAGTGTGGCGGGCTCCTTCCAGCAGCGCGGGCTGCAGATCGAAGGTCGGCGCGGCTCGACCTGGTCCGCGGTGCGGAATCAGTATGGTGTGAGTCTGGCGGAGTCGACGGCGTTCTCCTACACGGATGACTATGGCGGCCACGAGGACTTGGACATGCTCGAGCACGAGGCTGACAAGATGTCGCTGGATGGCGATGACGGCCACGAGTACTGCTCTTCCTCCGAGGCGCCGGACGACCTTCAGGACGACGAGTGGAACGAGGGCGACGTCACAGACGAAGAAGATTGGGCGCAAATCGGTGCGGATGCCCTGCGTGCCCGCTCGATGAACGGCAGTGGTGGTTTCGTGCGCAACAGTAACGTTGCTGCTCGAGCGAAGCCTCTGCCCTTTGGGGCGTTTGGCAACGCCAGTTTCGGCGGCCCCACTGCGGCCAAGTCGGCGCCCCGCACCTTCGATACTCAGGAACGCGCTGCGGTAGAGGCGCTTCTCAGCCTGGGCTCGATGTAAAGAGCTCTACGATTCATCATCATGACCGGCGTTTTCTGTTTTTCGATCAGGCATTTGTCTTTTCTTTGGGTTTTCTTCGCAAAGTCTCATCTCTTTGTTTCCGGGATACACTTTTACTATATCCATAATGAGGTCGTCAAGGCTGGACCGGACCATTCTTGACGCTGTTTCAACATTCCCTTGTCATGAAAATCTCAATCTGCTGTTTCTTTGCAGACGGGCATATGCTAATGCCACATGACATTTTGTTTTTTGTTATTACTCGTGGGCTTTTCTTTTTCCTGTTTGGCGTTGGGCATGACTACGTTCGGACTCGATTCGAACGGGCGTTTTACACGGTTGTTTTTGTTATTTTCCCTTATGACACGGCTTGTCACTGGCAACATCTCCGCGGCGGCAATCTGGCTACTTCTACCATCGCCCGTGACGTGTCAAGCCGGAATCCCCCCCACACCCACTCATTCCCTCCTGTCTAATTTCCTTGGGCTAGCGAAGTTCTTATATTGGGATTATTGTTCAGTTGTCTTGTGTGGGTTTATATGCCATTCTTCGTTTTCTCTTTCTGGCATCGAGACCCGGGATTTCAACCATACCCTGTGGTACTCGCTTTTTTTTCTTGTGGTATACTCATTTTTCTAATATCCACTGATTCTCTTGGTTCTCTCTATTATTTCTTTGGTTGGGTTTGAGTTTGAGTTTGTGGTTTCTGAGATTATTCTCTCTCTACTCTCCGGTGTGAGGTCGCCCCGGTCACTTTGGGTATTCGCAGACTATGGGAAATTGTTGAGAGGGCTGGTCGTCTTTATTGTACTGCACTGGTCTCTCGAGATATACGCTGTGGCTTGCGAGGTCTCTAGTGATTGTTTGGGTTCTGGAGCTCGGGATTCCTGGTCATCTTCGCTGATTTCACTGGGTTTGTTGAGTTTTGGATTTGTCCTGCTTGATTTCCTAGCTTGTTGTGGGGATTTTGTGTATGGTCCCTTTTCATGGTTGGATATTGAGTGTGGATTCGGGGCGGTTATGTGTTATGAATGGAGTCGTTCCCCTCGACGGCTTTGGCAAATGGGGTTTCGTGTTGGGTCTCAGAATGCCAAGTACATAGGCCAGGATGCAATTACCTTGTGTATGGCTTTGTTTAGGTAGTTGGTTCATCCATCGCGTTTGTTGGAAGTTTACTCCTGGTAATTTCCTCATTTCCTTTGTAGATTGATATATGCGGTAGCAAGGGAATCTTAGAAGCTTGTTTGACAGTATTTGCTACGTGATTATTGCCTTCAATATGATTGCAGTCCTTCTTTAGAGCTAGTCCATCTCCTTCTCCTCACTTTCCCTTCTACACATGTCTTATTTATCAACATCTCCTATGCTCTTTATGTACATTGCATCATGATTTACCCCCCGACCTTCAACATCATTGATGAGTGTCACTAGTAACCGCAAGACCAACTATTGATACCCTCGAACGTTCACTTCACTGGCCTGTTAACTGCCCTCCGTGGGTATGTTCCTAGGTCACAACCTGACCTTGGGTTGCTCTGCTCTCCCAAAGTCCTCAGAAAGCAGAACAGAACACCAAAACCGTATGGCTTTAACTCTACCAGCATCACACGACCTCGCGCTCCTTCAACCCGGTCGTCGCAGTTATCTATATCCCTTCCGATGGAGATAGATGACTGACTGACAAGGATTATGAATAGACCTCATGGTCCAGAGCCAGGTCCTGCTATTGGGGGTTTCCAGGGTAAGCTATGAGTTGAACTGAACTAAATTGAATTTCCTATCTTGATCACCATCTCTGATACTAATTCTCCCTCCTATTATGTAGCAACCATTATCGTCATCCTCCTTCCCCTGAGCGAGTCCCTGGTCGATGGGCGAGATTTCAGAGTACTCGCGATGAGGACATGAATACTCGTGACGAGCATATACATGCCCCTCTGGCCCTTGAATCGTCGATCTAAAAAGCGCCCTTGATCCTCCGCGCTCGTTCTCGTGCTTGTCCCAATAACACTCCCGTGAAATTGTTGACGATTTAAACGAGTTCATTGACATGCTAATGACACAAGACCGCTCGCGCTCGGCTCCTACAGTGGGAAGTGACACAATCGATCATCCGGTCCCATCGACTCCGCCCCATGAACGGAATGAAGGTCTTGTTCTATGCCTTCTCATGCAGTCCAATCAACGACTACGCCCTGCTCAATAAATAAATGAGCCCTGCGCAGCTGGAGCGAGATCTCTGCCAAAAGGAGTTATCCCCTGACCAGGGCTGTTTTCGTGTCTTTGAGCGAGACTGGATTATGCAGGAAAGTTTCAAGGTTGACAGCGTCTTTGATGGCTTCGCTCAAAGATTTGCCGAAATTGTGCAAAGAACCATAGCCAGTATGAAAGAGGTAACCAAGTCGTTCCGAAATGAAGGTGAATCAAATCATAACTGTTACTGACGCCTGTTTTGTGCAGATTTTGGGCGGTATGGCTGCCGACGCCTATGATTTCATGAAATTCTCTGGCGAACCTTGGACCCAGTGCCCGGATAGTCTCCCCCGCTGTTGCTTTTTCGATTGAGAATCAAGTTCTCGTTCCACTTCCCTTAAGGGCCTGACCAGCTGGTTTGGAAGGCAAGAAAGAGTAGTCTGGTCTGACGTTCCTAGGAATTCACCAATTTGCTGCCAAAACCCGGAGCAATCAAAACGTTTGCTTGCTCCTTTGAGAGTTCAAGTTTAAATTTATATTTATATTTATAGCGATTGTGGACAAATCTGTTCCTGGACTTCTGTCGACCTCCCAATAAGCGGGTTTATTGGGATGGCAAAACCGAATGGGGTTTGCGGTCCTCCCACAAGAGGCAGAGCTCACTGGAAGAGGCAGTTTCTTCGACGTGCTTGGAAAGAAAACCCGGGCGTTCACATGGGCTGAGCATGAGATTATGTAGCACAGAAGGAATAAGCTCCCCGATCAGCTACAAGGCTAGGATCCCGCGAAGACCTTGGCTTGTTGTTCTGGATGAGACTCGGCAAACCGATAGGCGACAGGTGGACCGCGCCAAAAGGAAGAATCGGCCTCCGTCGCCTTCACTGGCAAGCGAAATCTTGAATCTACTTGATATTGTGATTCATACTATCGAACACATGAATCATGACGATATCGAGATCGTGGAGGGGGATGTACCAATCCCCCAGGGACACTTTGTCTATGCCTGTATGCCTGTATATGTCTGCTTGTTACATGTTGCTTCTGGAAGATTGGGACAAGAGATGACACCCGATGACACCGGAGGATATACTACGGGACCCCAAGAAGAGCGAGGCAACGGACTTCTTCTGAAGAGGAAAAGCGGGTTAACTGGCCAGGTTGGTTGACGTGGAATATCTGTTGCGGGCTTGAGCCATCGCGGCCAAATGGATCTCATGCGTTTGACTTGCACAATGGCGAGACCATCGTCCGGGGAGATGTTGTTCTGCCAAGCTGCAAGATGATGCTGAGGTTTGATATGGTTCAACGGGCTCGTTCTTGGTACACCTGGGCGCCGAGCACAAGGCAATGCTCAATGATTGACGGATTGATTGGTTATAAGACCGAACTCGAAAGGGATACTAGTGGTTGTTACTTACTACACCCTACTTCTGTTCATTGGAGGATGAAGTTGGAGTCGATACAAAGGGATTTTTGCATTTTGAGTTGCTTGTCTAGAGAACTTTACATATAGAGGTCAAAGGGAGTTTACCCATAGGGTTCTAAGGGGAAGTAGATTCTATTGAACCCGGTCAAGACCGAAAACCAAAATGAATTACTATTTTATGGGACAGCATATCTCAAAGTATACAAAAGATACCAAGAAATCCTTGATGAATATCCGAACGCCAGCAATACACAAGTCCAGCCAGACTCATCCCCATCCATAACCCTAAGTATACCAACGAAATAAGGAGATCAAAGACCAACCCTCCAAGAGCATTTCTATCCTGAAAGCACGAGCTACCAACATCATCCAAGCCGAAAATAAACCAACTCATATCCAAAGCCAAGCCAAACCTCATACCCCATCCCAATCACTCATTTATCATCTTCATGCGCATTATTGATACGCTTCCACACCTCCGCCTCAACCTCCACCAACTTAGACCCCGCAGTCTGCATCCACCCCTTCGCGGTATTAAAGAATGAAGGCTCATCATCCTCGGGAAAGATGCTATTCGCACCTCCACCTCCGCCACTGCTGTAGTGTAGCGGCAATCCCGCAGACCCAGCGGGACCTCCACTAGCTGGGGCCTGGTATACGGAAGAGTATGGGGTGGAAGTCGAGTTTGGAATATCAGAGGTTGTATGTGGAGAGCGGTGGTAAGCGTAAGACGAGGTGAATTGGGTCGAGGGCTGGGGTGCGGTGGTAGTTTGTGCTGTAGATGGGAGGGACGGAGAAATTGTCACGGCTTGTCCTGCCTTTGGAGGTGGCGGGACTATAGATTGTGCGGCTGTAGTTTGTACTTGCGGTACAGCGCCTGGTTGTGGAGGAGGTGGGGATTGCGTAGATGATGTAGTTGGCAGGGTAGATGTTGGCGTTGGCATGAGATTCGCCTGTGATCCTCCTACTGCTGCTGTTGGGGCAGGCAAGCTCGGTGCAGCACCTGCTTGCGCTGGTAAGGCCTCTGGCTGCACAGCTGAGTATATGGGAGAGTATGAGGGCGCAGTCGCAGTGGCCGATGTGGTTTGAGGTTGTGTAGCGGTGGTTGTCTCGGCCTCGATTGCGGTGGCGGGTTGCGGTTGCGGTTGCACTTTGGTAGCCTGTGTTTCCTCTTCCGTCTTGTTGGGATTCAGAGGTGCAGAGGTGTAGGTCTTTATGCTTCCTGGGGTCGACATGATGAGGTATTCGTGTGAGAGGCGATATGATACGATGGAGGAGAAGGTTGGTTGTCTGAAGTAGGAACAAAGGCAGGGAGCTTCAAGGAGGAGCTTCCAAGCCCAGACGTCATGCGTCTTCCGCAGTGGGGCGCTTGCCGCTTTGGCGGTGGGTTTGTTGCGGAGAGCTTCAGGGGGTTGGTGATCCTTCTGAATGAGGATCGTCTTGGTAGGAGAAGTCGTTCAGATCGTATGAAGAGTTGAAGTCAATGATATTCAGGGACGTTCGCTCGTATTGTCGATTCAAACGGAAGCGGTCGAATATTGAAGCCACGTAGCAAGAACGCAAAGGCTGGAAGTTTGACTTGGTAGTTGGACACGTATGCTGGGCAGACGCATCCAGATAATTACCCTCGAAGACTCTTACCTCAAGTACAACCGAAAAGCAGGAGCTATACCAGTGAGGCACTGCGACACTATACTGAAGGTGACTATCGCCAAAATACGAGGATTTTACTTGGAAGTTGGAGAACAATTGTGAAAGAAAAGAAAGAAAAAGTTTGCAGGCAGTAAAGTACATTTGGGTACAGAAAAAGGGAAGAACCACCATTCTATGCTTCAAGATCCCCCCGAACCCGTTTCTTGACGCATCTATCTTTTGCAATGCCACAACCTCAACTTTCCCGTGTCCCGGAGTTAAAAACCAGACCAGGGGGTTGTGTTTCGCATCCCCGACTCCAGTATAAACTACAGGTTGGCAATTGTGGAAGAAAAAACAAAACAGAAGATTCGCTAGGGGCGAGTCATCTATTTGAACTTCTTGCCGAAGAGGATGAGCTGGACCTGGTCGTAGATGGACAGGACACCAGCACCGGCAACACCACGGAGGATGTTGGCACCAGCACCCTTGAACAGGGACTTGACACCCTCCTGGGCGACGATCTGGCGGGCAGCATCCATGGAGGACTTGTACTTGACGGCCTCACCAGAGGTCATCATCATGCGACGACGGACGGTATCCAGAGGGTAAGAAGCAACACCAGCAGCAGTGGTGACAGTCCAGCCGAGCAGGAAGGAAGCGAGGAAAGAGCCCTCAAGAGGACCAACCAGGAGAACGGGCTTGATGGAGTCGTACATGCCGAAGTACAGACCACGGTAAACGACAATTCCGAGAACGGAGGGTCCGAAACCACGGTAGAGACCGGCAATACCGTCGGAGGCGAGGGTCTTGCGGTAGACGTCGACGAGACCGTTGAACTGACGGTCACCGCCACCCTTGGCGGACTTGGCGTCGTTGGCCAGACGGGTACGGGCGTAGTCCAGGGAGTAGACGAAGAGGAGGGAAGTGGCACCGGCAGCACCACCGGAGGCAAGGTTACCCATCATCCACTTGGCGTATCCATCACGCTCCTTCTTGTAGGCGAACATGGACTTGTAGGTGTCACGGAAGGCAAAGTTAAGAGCCTGGGTGGGGAAGTAACGAATGACGTTGGCGGTGTTACCACGCCAGAGGGAGACGACACCCTCCTGAGCGGAGGTGCGCTTGAAGCAGTCAACGATACCGTTGTACTTGCGGTCAAGACGACCCTGCTTGAGCATCTCATCCTGTTGTGAAGAAGGAATGGTTAGCCGTTGGTCGATCGACCGAAGGGGAGTTCGTAACAATGCAGGGTCCGACCGTCACACGGACCACGAGCGAAACGGAAAATTTTTTCATCGGGTCAAAACATTGGCCAAGACAACCAACTGCAGTAACCCGCCATGAATGGCAATATCCGCATCACATTCGAGGTCGTGTTCGATCGAAAGACTGCTTGTCGAATTGTAGTAGACTAACCTGGTTCTGGATCAGGAGCTTGACACGCTCGATGGGGGCGGCAGCGGTCTTGGAGACAGCGGCGGAAACACCACCCACTGTGAATCAGTTAGTATTATCGAACTTGATCATGGGAAGCGAACCCAGCGACCAGGCTGGATGGCTTTTCAATGTTTATCATCACGTACTCAGGAAGTCGACAACGAAGCCCTGTGCAAAAAAATTTGTTAGCGCCATGCGTTTGACATGATCTGGAGTTTCTCCGCCTGCCAGTCCGGCTGGTTCTCAACTCCAAGCTTGCAATCATCTTTGTGGATGCATCGAGGCTGATTTCGATGATATCAAGATGAAATTTGTTGCAGCTCGAAGTCGACGCCAGCTCAGACAAGGGGCGGGTGAGGTGAGCAGTGAGCAACTTACGGGCATGCCCATGAAGGACTTATCCGCCTGGGAAGACATTGTGAAGGTTGCAAAGAGATAGATGCAACAAAAAAGAGAGGAGAGGGATGAGTGTCAAGAAGAAAGGACACTGGGGGATGGGAGGGAAGAAAAAGAAGAAGAGAAGAGAGAAGGGGCGGAAGGGGGAGAAAAATACCTGTACGTGGGTGGAAGCGAATGCTGGCCACTAGCGCCCAATCAGGAAGGCCAGGAGCCCGTACCGTTTGAAATGACACCGTATTGCCTGGTATTCTGCCGCATTGCGTCGGGGCCCTGCCGATATCTCCCGATCGCAAAAATTTTTTTTCTTTACGATCGCCAATCGCGCCGAGTGGCCATTCTTTTCATTCGAAAGAGATGGTTTATAATAAAACAAGTCTCTTTAAATGCTGTAATATCATCAATCCTATATTGATCTCTCCATCGCCCTTTGAAATAAGCCCGAATTCCCCAAATTAACCGTGTTATCACAGGCTATCAAACTGGTCTGCCAGGTCAACTGTAGTCCGGAGCAACGGCGATGTCCATGCGTTTGGCCTTGGTGGTAACATTCGGTACGGCGTATCTTTCCCCGTCCAATGCCGGCCCAGCCTCCACATCCACACCGGGGCAACCTCCTTTTTCCTGGGCCCGAGTATCCGAAGGGGAGAAACCCGGCCTACAACTACACTGGGGGGGGCTTGCCACCGACTCCAGAAAATGAGACCTGAATTTTCATGTCTAAAGGTAATTCGTGTTTTGCCTCCTAGAACATTAAAAATTCTCATTAGGAATTCGTCCTTGGTGATTAGCTACTCTCCTATGAACCAGAGGCTTGGTCCGAGCATAGACGGGTAGATTAAACTCTGAAGAATTTTCCTGTTGCCGACTGCAAGGTTTTTTCTTGATATGCGGTAGACATGTACAAAAATTGATGCATCTTCATGCACAGTTTGCTAGTACAATAATACATAGACAGCTAGAATTTCCTCCGCAGGCGACAGTCTGCCTTTCTGGGCAAGCATTCATGCCTGGTTCGAGGCCGATACGCAATTTTGATATGAGACATTTTCACTCGGTGCTATTTATGTAGCGGGTACAAACTTTATAGTGGAGAGGAGCCGCATGTGAAAAGTACCTGAACACAGCGTCAGGTACACGCCAATAATACGTCCGGATCCACTTTCCTACTGGGATCCTCGGCCCTGTGGAACACCATCAAGACTTTTTGGACAGCCTTGAAAATTGATGATAGACTAAAGATAACCATACAAGATAGTCTTTTAAGAAATTAATTGTCTAATGGAGGCGATGGAATTCCAATTGTATCATAAATCAATCTTGGTGTGGCTGGTAAATCTCTAACATCGCCGAAAACGGGTTGTTTGTTTTTGGATCTTTCGAGAAACATCCTTGCAGCGACAACCAAATTCCAATCTTCATTAATCGCTCGAGATCAGGGCAAATCGAGTTTTTGAGCGATGGAGAAGTTTTGAATCATATAGATTGAAGATATTATTAGGTGCTGGAACCCCGCTACGATCCCGAGTATCCATCGTTAAATGTGGACTGCCGAGCTGGAGA
Organism: Penicillium subrubescens; assembly: GCF_028828155.1. Lineage (NCBI taxonomy): Eukaryota > Fungi > Ascomycota > Eurotiomycetes > Eurotiales > Aspergillaceae > Penicillium > Penicillium subrubescens. The sequence continues at coordinate 2,592,760 of NW_026643151.1, read as the reverse complement.
TATATAAACCCATCAGAGCATGCTACACACATATTTCTGCCTGTGACATCCGAGGACTACAAGACAACCTTACCAGACAGCCCCATCTTCTCGAGATCAAACTCTCATAACGAATCGTCATTAATTTCAGTGAAATCTAAGAATAAACTCCATGCTCCAGATATCCGTTCAGCAACAAGCTATGGACAAAGAAATGCTTTTATACGACGGCACTCAGTGCTTCTTAGAACGCTTCCGCTTCTTCCTCCCACTACCATCGCCTTCGCGAATATCCAGCTTAGTCTCATCACCATCCTTATCCTCTTCAGCATCACCCTTGCGCTTGCCACTGCCAAACTCGAACGCAGGGCCTTCCTCGTTACCGAAAGTGTCCTTGCGCCATTGGCGCAGGCGAGCTTTCTTGCCCAGCTTCCGCTCATCCTTGGCCTTCTTCTCAGCATCCCGGAAGGAGGCAAGCTTCTTCAGACCGGCGAACTGGTTGAGCTGGCTGTCGTCGGCCATGAGGATATCCCGTGCTGTCAGACCGAAGCTCTGGGGGGAAGTCTCGCGGTAGCGGAAGCGGGTGGCGTTCTTTTTGGTAGCACCGGGGAGCAGGGTGATGTCAAGGTCCAGGTTGCGGTCAACTGCCTCTTCGATGCGGAGACGCTCCTTGCGGGCATCGCGCTTTTGTTCGCGCCTCAGCTCGGCCTTGCTCTTCTTGTTTGACCCAGATGCACCCTCTTCCTCTTCCTCGTCGTCCTCACCTTCACCGTCAGACTCAAGAGACGGCTTCACGCCCTCTTCATCCTCGTAGTCTGGGATCAAGTCCTTAATATCAATGTCGTCATCCCACGTGGGCTTCTTGGGGTGCTTCTTGCCCTCCTCAGGCTCCTCGTAGTAGCCGTCGCCGAAGCGCTTCTGCATCTCCTTCTCCCACTCCTTGTCGTCCCAGGCGTCATCAAGGAATCGAGCCCAGTCCTCGTCTGTGAACTCAGCGGCCCGTAGACCAGCCACCTCCTTGATTTGCGAGACCTTCTTCTGGAGCTCCTCGGTCTTGAGCTTGCGCAGGCGGTTCTTCTCAGTCTCACGCTCCTTCTTCTCTTCCTCTTTGCGTTGACGCTCAGCGTCGCGGATCTTCTTGCGTGCGCTCTTGTCCTCACGACGGACAGAAAGACTGTTGGTGGTGTCACGAGCGTGGGTCATAATCTTTTCGTTGAGCTTGCTGGGGTCTTCGAAGCGGAAGTTGTAGGCCTCCTCGAGAGCATCGGCCCGTTCCAATTCCTCATCGTCGTCCGAGTCGAACGGATGAAGCTCGCGACGGTCACCCTCGGGGATCCAAGCTCGGGCAGACAGGAAGTTGGACAAGAAAGTTTCGGGATCCTTGTCGGCATTCTCAATGTCCAGCTTAATCTCCTTCTCGGGAATAACATCTGCTCCACCGGCCTTGCGAACCAGGAAGTTGTCCTCCGCATCCTCCATCTCGTCATCGGAGTCGGCTGCGTGCATCTCCTTGACCAGGGCATCCTTCAACTCGGCCTGCTCCTGGGCAAAAGTTTTGATAGTTTCTTTTTGTTCTTCCTCGGCAACATCCACTCCCTTCAGGAGGTTCTCGCGATGGTAGTCATGCAGTGTCATGGTTTTCTCCTTCTTTTCCTTGGGAGCCTCGTTGTCTTCATCAAGCTCGGTGTAGAAAGTGGCGTTCGCATCGTACACACGGGGATCCTTCTCACGAATAGCCTTCAGAGTGGCCATGATTTCGGCATCGACAGTTTCGGTGGCTAGCTCGCCATCATCGTCTTCATCCTCATCAGAGGAGGAGTCCTTGTCGGAGAGTTCATCGGCTCGGTGCTTTCCTAGGCTGGAGGATTTGCCGTACTTGGATTCCACTGGAAGAAAGAAAAAAGGTTAGCGCCCATAAAAAATAGGCTGCAAATTTTGTAGTTGAATCATACACTTTTGCACCTCTTCTCTCTTCTTATTGTGTTCGAACCGGCGGGCATAGTCTTCGTTGATCTTGAAGCCTGCTTCGGGAGCCTTGGTCAGAGAGACACCACCAGCATCATCACCAGAGTCACTGGAGTTATCGTCTTCCCAGAGGGTCCGCGCTTTCTTCGATGGAGGCTCCATTGCTGATATACACAAGTTTACAGACTGAGCTTGCACCATGCGCTTTGGAGAAACCCGCTGCCGGCAGAAAGAAAAATTCTCACACCGCCCGTCTGTCCTGGAAACCGCCCAGGCTTGACGCCTGAACTATCAGGCGAAAATAGATGCATCTTCAGGCCGCGCCTCCGGAGGGTCTCACTGACGTAGCCAATTAGATCACCGCCAGGCGAGGCCGACAGGTTCACGTCACTTACCAGCACGTGGGCAGCTCTCTCCAGGCTCCTGAAGCACCTTCCTTATTCTCTGATATTGTTTCTCGGCTATTGAGAAGGGTCTTGTCGAAGCATCGCACTGTTGCGCTTCTTTTCTGTTCGCGTCAAGTGTGTGGCTGGAGGCATGCACTAGATGTCGACTCAATCGCACACCCCGTTACCCCAGGTTGGGAAGCTCGTGAGCGTGGTGTAAGTCATGACGCGTGCTTGCTTTGGTCTCAATGCTAACTGTATTCCAATCCGATAGTCCCGTTGGTCTCAAAGAGGCTGCACTCGACTCACCGACCTTCCGCGCGACCACTCTCCACTTCTGCGACCAGATCGAATTCATTGAGAGATGGCTCGATGGGTATGCCAAAGCTGCGGCGAAGCTCGCCTCCGAGGTGGTGGCTATGGAGAGTGTTGTTAATAGCTTCCTCTCCTACTCCAACCCACTGGTCGTTTCCGAGGCCGTCGTCGACCATGATTATACGCTGTTGGCAATGAGGAGGAGCGGAGAAGGGTCGAAGGATCTCTGGAATGGATTGGTGACGGCGACCAAGAAGATGGAGTCGCTAATTGCCGAGCCTATCCGTGTGTTTATCAGCGAAGACTTGCGGTATTTTAAGGTGAGATACTAGCCTCTTTGCACATTGTTGATGGATGTACTATGTATGACGTGATGGGCTAACATCGATAAAGGAAAACCGTCGAGCCCTGGAGCACGCCCAGAAGCAGTACGACTATTTACAAGCCCGATATGCCTCGCAGTCAAAGTCAAAAGAAGCTTCCGCCTTGAGGGAAGAAGCGTTCCAGCTCCACGAGGCTCGTAAAGCATACCTGAGAGCATCCTTGGACTTTTCCGTGCAGGCCCCTCAAGTGCGCAATGCGCTTGATCGACTCCTAGTTCGAGTCTCCTTTGATCAATGGCGAGAGTTCCGTCTGTTCCATAACAACAACAGCTCGACCTTCTCAAAGTGGTCGGGCGAGATGGATCGTATCAAGGGCTGGGTTCACGAGATGGAAGGGAGTGACCGATCTGCCAAGCGTGAGCTTCTAGCTACGAGAAAACAGATTGAAGAGGCTGCAGAAGTGGTGGCCCGTCCTCCCCGCGAACTCGAGGACTATTCAATCTCCACTGTCCCGTACCTCGGCTCCCGACCTCTATCTACGCTGAACATGGGCAAGGAGATTAGACCAGAGAAGCAAGGGTGGCTTAACCTGCGGACTCTTTCAGGCAGACCCAGCCGCACGGTCTGGGTGAGGCGTTGGGCCTTCCTCAAGCATGGTATCTTTGGATGTCTTGTACAAGGCTCACGCACCGGTGGCGTTGAAGAGAGTGAGCGAATTGGTGTGCTCCTTTGCAGCATTCGCCCTGCGTTCCAGGAAGAGCGACGGTTCTGTTTCCAAGTGAAGACCAAGAACAACAGCATCATTCTCCAGGCTGAGACTCAAAAGGAGTTAATGGAGTGGATCGGCGCATTCGAAGCCGCTAAGCAGAAGGCTTTGGAAAACCCCACCAGCACTGATCTGTCGATTTCAGGGAAGGTTACTGTTCAAGACCCTGCTTTCTCGATATCCCAGCCTCCTGCACCGGAATTTACTGCCGACCCAAGCGAATCTCTCACTCCACACCCGAGTGATGAACAATCTCATTCTGAACGGAGCTCGACCCTTCCAGTTCCAGACCGTGATGGGCTTGCCATGCGAAACAGTACCGACATGAGCGGTCGAAGACTCACCGGCCTGGATGGAGAATCTTCCGCTCGTGAACATGCCAGGGAGCACACGTCTAGGATTATTCAAAAGTTGGATCTTCACCGCAAGTCCAACAACGCTGCTCCCGCATCTCCATCGATTCCCGGCCCTGCGAGTGGTATTGCTAGTCTCATTTCTGCTAGCCACAATCTCCTCCCTTACGGAGGCGCCGCAGCTGCCAGTGTTAGAGATGGCGAGGGCAATCGAGGTCGCAGCTCGAGCAGCCTGGAGGAGCCCGGCAGTAGCCTCGCCCCTGCCACTCTTGCTAATCCACCGGCGCCTACAAGCATGAGTAAGGCTGCAGTCGTGGTGAGTAGCGAACGAGGAATCGGACTTGGCCTTGTCGACAGCACGGGTGGAATGCCTAGTGGTATGATGGCCAATCTGTGGGGCAGCTCCAATTGGGGATTCATCAACAAGTTCCAGCGGGAACAGCCTTATTTGAATGGTGATCATCCGGATACCACAAATGAAGGTCGCCCGGCATCTGTGATGAGCGATTCTGATAAGCAGAATGTTGCTGCCCAAACAGACCTTCAAAGTACATCCAAAACACACTGGCAACCGCCGTCTGGCCCGCGTCATCGACAAACCGTCAGCCTCGACGGAGAGGATGCATCCAAGATTCAGCGAGCTGCACGAGCTATTGTCGCTGAACCTGAGTATCCCAGCATCTATCCACAACAATTGAAGATTCAGGATGCCCAATTCCGATTGTTCTTCCCTGATGTCAAGAAAGAGGAGCCGTTGGTCTTGGTTTTCAGGGCCACATGGAGCCCAAACGAGCAACAAGAATTCCCGGGCAGAGCTTATGTAACAACACGCAGCATTTATTTCTACAGTCACCACTTTGGTTTGGTCCTGACTACTAGTGCCGCTTTGGACAACATCAAGGAGGTGACTGCTGCTTCTGGGCGTGACTGCGATTTCCTCTTCCTTCACACCATCCCTCCGATTGGCAGCGATACTCCTGGCCGAATTACGATCAAGACCTTCCTTGAGCCTCTGCGACTCCTCCAGAAACGTCTTAACTTCTTGATCCAATCTTCCATTGCCGTCCAGCAGATGACTCTGGAAGGTATTCTCAGAGAGCTTATCAAGATGGACACTGGTTCTCCAGCTCGACCGTCTAGTGCAGACAGTTGGGAAGACGCTCCATCAGGGCCTGACGTTAAGAATGGCCATGATATTCATCTTCCTATATACATCGACAAAGATCTAGATATCGATGGAGGCAAGGGTGGCCGTGGTAAAGATCATCCGAGATTCAGACTACCCACCCAACCTGTGGAGTATGTTCCTCAAGGTGATCTTGTTCTGGCAGCGGAGAAGATACTCGAAGTTAGCCCGAAGGCACTCTTCCATATTCTGTTTGGTGATAAGAGTGCAGTATGGCAGCTGTTGCTCCATGAACGAGAAGCTCGGGGTATGTGAAACATTTTGAAGAGGCCGAGAAATATCTAGACGTTGATGTACTGACTTCCATCGTGAAGAGATTAAACAAGGACCATGGGCCAGCACGGAAGCACGGCATCTTCGCAGAGACTTCCATTATCAGATCGAGACGACAGATATCTTCGGTGAGCTTCTTTTCCAAGAATTTACTTTGCGACTTGCTAATTATTCCGCGCTCAGGACGATCCTGCAACAATGCCATCTCGGATTATCAGATCATCGATGTGCTTAATGATCATCTCTGTTACGTGGTTACTGACAAACGAACTCCGTGGCATCTCCCCCTTCGTCGCTCATTCCGTCTTGTGAGTAAGGTTGTGATCACCTTTGTGGCCAAATCCAAGAGCAAGCTTGCCATTTACACCAAGGTCGAGTGGCTGAAGTCACCCTACGGCCTTAAAAGTAAGTTGAATATGCACTACCGGTCCCAAGGAGCTTTGATTCTAACTACATTGCTAGATATTATTGACAAGCGAGCGGGCGCCGACTTGGAACAGGATGCTTTGGATCTCGTGGATTTGGTGAGCGACCAAGTACGTCGCCTGGGTGCACACAGTCGTACCAAGAAAGCCATCACCATCTTCGGCCATGTTGGCCGCCAGAGTAACGTGACCCAATTCACAGGCGCCGGAGGGAATTTGAAACTGGAAACGCGCAAGCGCACTCAGCGCACCATGCCACACCTTGTCATGGAGACAGTCCTATCATTCCTAGAAAGCGCGCTATCATTCTTGATACAATCCTCCTTTGGCCTTGTCGGCTGGACTTTGAAGACTCTAAGCGCGCACCGGGTCATCTTGATCTTGCTAGTAACGAGTGCTCTCATGAACGGCTTCTATACCTCCAGAGATGGTTGGGACTGGTGGCACGAGCGGCATGCTAGCATTTTCATGGCCAGGCTTGGTGTTCAACCAAATTTGGTCATGAGCAAGGCTATCTACCTCCGAGACATCGACGAAGCAGTCGCCAACTCGACTATTTGGCCTCAGAACGGGAGCACCAGCACATGCTTTGGCGCATTCAATGAGCATAGCATGCGTTACGCTGAGCTTCCTCTCTCCCTGAGTACATCAAATCCGCGCGACGCAGTCGCCAAGAGCGCAACTAAGCGTTTTTTGCAAACTCGAGAGCGCCTTGGAATGTACAGACATAACCTCCTGGTTGCTCTGCGTGTGGTGAACAGTATCGAAAAGGAAGTGATCCAGAACGAATGGGAGCGGTGGCTCCGCGAGGAACTGCGCCGCTGTCGCCAAGTCGAGATTCTTCTTGGCGGAGGCAGCGATGCTGAAGGCGACACAGCTGCACAGGTTGCCCAGGCGGAACGAATCTTCGCTGAAAACACAGGCAACATCAAGGAATGGTATGAGCGGTACTGCACCAGTTGTCGTCAGGAGCAGGAACAGGTTCAGCAGAATGATCGGGAGAACCTGCTGATTTGAGAAATGAACTGTCGTTCGCTCAAAATTTTTCCGTTTTGAAGCATCTTGTTCTTTTTTTTGTACAAATCCCGCGGTGTGGATTTGCTCTCCTTTGCTCTTCGCATTTGCATTGCAACATAACACTATACCCGGTGGCAACCCCATGATTGTATGTTTGGGAATAATCTTGGCGTCAAGTATTGATGCCAATCTTCCACTTCGCTTCTCCGCAGATATTCCGAGCAATATGAATACAACTTTGCTCCTGAGTTGAGTTTTCCCAACTTCGTAGATCATGAGACATCCACAGTTTGACATAACTCAGTTTTGCCGTGGCTTGACCTCTCCTTCCTGGACAACATAGTAAACGACCGTCCCCTCACCACCCATCCCCCTATTCGTCATTGCCAGCAGAGCTCTCCTCGTTCCCCATTCTTTCGTTTCCCTCGCGTTCGCCTTCCTCTCATAATATTCATCAAGTTTCTGTGCCTTTTCAGGATCCACAGACTCCCCACTCGACAATGCTTCCTCGCTCTCCGAAAGTTCAAGAATTGCCAAGGAATCAAAAGCTGCAGCCATCCGGCGCAAACTCCAAGATTGTCCCTGCGCCGTAGGAATCACGAATAACCTCTCCGGTCGAAGATCATCCTCCGCAATGCCCTTCTCCAGCATGTAGAGCTGCTCATCGGGGTGCGTGTATACCCGGTGCGGCGGAATACCTGAGATCAGGGTTGGTGGCGCATCAGAGGCGATTGAGGTTTCGGAAATGTCGTGGATTTCAAGAGATGTCCAGAGATGCTGGTGTTGGAGATTGTGGAGGATTTGGATTGTGGTTGCGGCGAGGGGGTTTCCGGAGGCGGAGGCAATGAGTCGAGTTAATGCTGATGGCTCTAGTGGCGGGGACTGTGCTTGTTGAGAAGAAGCCATCGTGAGCTTTGAGGACTGGGTATTTCGTCGTGATGTCTATCTGGATATTGAACGCGCTTTTTGTAAAATTGGCGGATAAATTGGGTGTGAAGTGACTCACCGCCCGCTCACAAAGTCTTGACCGCTTTCCAAGCCGGAATCTCCAGTAGACCTACAGTATATCTATGCATGGCTTATTATTTACAACTTATGATTAGCTTTTTAAAGTAGATACTTGACTCGCTAAATCTCAGGATCATGTCCTATAGCGATTTTCATGCCCTACGGGTGGAGGAGCCCTGGTAATCACCAGAGACCGCTCTCCATGACGCAGATGGAAATGGACTCTACGAGACCGATGGTGGCGGCCTTCTATTCAGTATCATCGATTTCAACGACATTCCCAGACTGAAGCAATATCTTTCTGTCTATTCCCCGCGTCTTGATATCGAAGATAAGATGTTCAATGACCCGCTCTGTGTCGCCGCGTCACAGGGGCGCACTGATATTCTCCGTGTTCTCCTGGACTACTATAAGACCGACTCAACGAAAGTGCCCCTCCATTAGCGAAAATTTTCATTGTCGATGGCAACGTGCAGGGAGGCACAGCTCGAGACAGTCCAGTTGATCCAGGCCAGCCAGCCTGCACTCAGTTCCGCCCATATCGACCAATCGTACCGTGATGCAGCCCTCTTGGCTACTGCTAGGTCCTTGACTTCTTTGCCCCCAGAAACCGCAAACATGAGACACCGAGTGATTCCGACCACTGGAGGAGCAGCCGTTTTGCTTGGGTCGAAGAATTGATACGCTTACTTCTTGATGGTGGCGCATCCGCTCAAGCGGCTGAGATCCCCCACATCGGAAGTGGAATAGGCGACTATGGTACTCTCCGGAGGCTCTGCAAGCTGGCATAATAGCGATAGCTGCCAAACACTGCAGTCTTTTGGTACTGTCCTCTGTCTGACCTCCTCTCGAGTCGGCTACGCGGTGGTGAATCGACTCATTGACCAAGGTGCTAATGTACACGCCAAGCAGCAGTACCAGCATCAGCCTTCATCCACCTTTCAGTCTGAAATGCAGATTCCGTGGGATGTCACTGCACTTCATGTTAGCAGTATGTATTGGAATACGGAGGCTGTCCAGGCGCTTCTTGACCGCGGCGGAAGAGCCATCAAAGAAGAATTATCATGCGGCGACAGCAATGGGCGTCTACCACTTCACTGGGCGGCCGCGGGCCCGGGCTCATTTGAGTGTTGGCTTTCTGATGTTCAAGTCAGCAATCGGATTATTAGCGCCCTCAAACTACTCTGCTATGGCAGCGATGTCGATGCAGGGGACCACCAGGGCGAGACTGCGTTACATTACGCTATAAGGGGCCAGGCCGCTGTGGTAGAAATAAGCACTTCAGTACCATGCTGAGGTTCTTACTGGATAATGGGGCGGACGCACATATGATCGACGCCATTGATCAAACCGTGCTGCATAAAATGGCCGCCCACTGTTTGGCTGGCGATCCTATTGACACTGCTATGATGGATGACCTTGTATCGCACGGTGCCAAAATCAACCAACAAGACAAAGATGGGAATACAGCGTTGCATCTGATAGCTCGGAATCTACGCCAGGTTCAAGCTGCCGGATTTCTGATTAGTCGAGGCGCGGATGTGTCTCTCACTATTGGTAATGGCAATACGGCTTTACACGAATGTTTGAGGATGAGAATCATTTTACACAGGCAGACAAGCAACGGATCTGTGCACCCCACATCTGCTAACCGGAGAAGAGCGCTGGATGAGATGGTTACTGTCTTGCTGGGGGTAGGAGGTGATGCTATGATGGACCAGCCCAATTTCGCGGGCGAGACGCCGCGCCAGCTGCAGTCTAAGAAACTGGCTATGTGGGAGAAGTGGGAGGTAGCAATCGCGAGAAAACAGTGATCCAGTGGGGTTTCATAAGTTTGAAACCCCGACAGATTTTGAAAATCATCTTTGTAGTCACGATTTGAACGACTGACTAAAAGAGGATACCTCAGCTATCAAGAAAGAGGATTTCAATGGCTTTTAGAAAGGCCTTTCCAAAAACGAAAACCGGAAGCATATCTGCTGGGTGGTTTCTCTGGTTTCTAGACTCAGACTTTTGAACTATCACTGTACGAGATGAAACCATCTTGGGGGAAATGAAAAGTAATGGTGAACATAAGAACATCTCTGAAACCAATGACTCGAATTCATCCATTGGAGCAATACTTGCAAATTCTTCCATCGAAAAAGCAACGTAGTAAATATGGAATTTGAGAGCTTATCCTAAGAAGCAGACCTCTACCCTATTAGTCAAGGAGATCACTAGTTAACTTATGGGATCTTAGGTTATGCTTACAACTGTATATGAAACTATCGGCGTTTCTGATAGGCCAGTCTCGAGTCTTCAGGGCTCTAAGTGGGGCGATTCCCGACTATCGATAAGCCGGAGTGGAAGAACACATGGCATTATCGTTTATTTCTTATAAACTCCGCGCCAGAGACCAAGGGGGATCCCCAGTTGTCATTCCTTTACAAGCCGGTGTAACCATTTTACACCCAGTCCGTCTTTTTTATCTTGTTTCTTTGTTTCAGTCTCGAGTCCGAGTTCGACTTCCACACAGCCGTCGCAATGGGCCGGCAAAAGCAAACCACGCCGCTACAGCGCAATCCCTCGTCCCAGTTGATGCATACTGTTCCCGACGAGTCGGAACCATCGCAGAAGCAGGCAAATGGAGATGCCATTGTGCATTCAAGCGCTAACGGCAAAGCCTCTGCCCAGGTGGCCGCCGCGCCGGAACCAGAGGCCGATAGCCCTGGCTTGATGCAGCTGCTCATCTGCGTCCTCGGTATATACGCAGCCTTGTAAGATGAATACCAACATGGGATGTGAAGGCCCTAGTGAACAAGACTGACAACCTATCTAGCCTCTCATGGGGTGTCCTCCAAGAAGCCATCACCACCACAAGCTACCCCGTGCGCGCGCCAACCGCCGCCGAACCAGAACCGCCAACAGAGCGCTTCACATACTCGCTCGTCCTGAATACTATCCAGTCCACCTTCGCCGCGATCACGGGCTTCCTATACCTCTTCTTCTCCACACCAAAGGGCCAAAGTGTCCCATCCATCTTCCCCACGCGCCGCATCCTCTTCCCCCTCCTCCTCGTCAGCATCTCCTCTTCCCTAGCCTCACCCTTTGGCTACGCCAGTCTCGCACACATCGACTACCTCACCTTCATCCTCGCGAAATCATGCAAACTCCTCCCCGTCATGGCCCTCCACCTGACCATCTTCCGCAAGCGCTACCCGCTATACAAGTACGGCGTCGTGCTACTCGTCACCCTCGGCGTGGCTACCTTCACCCTCCACCACCCCGGCACGAGCAAGAAGGTCGCCGCCTCAGCGGCGAAGCAATCCGGTTCGTCGGGGTGGGGTATATTCCTCCTCTCGATTAATCTGCTTCTAGATGGATTGACGAATACCACGCAAGACCATGTTTTCACTTCGCCAAAGCTATATACAAAATTCACCGGCCCGCAGATGATGGTCGCGCAAAATGTGCTATCAACAGCCCTGACAGCTGCGTATCTCCTGCTCATGCCGCATCTGTCGCAGAGCGGGATCTTGCACAACCTCCTCCCCATCCCGATTCCACCATCCACGGAGACGGAGCTGTACTCTGCCATCTCATTCCTTTCGCGTCACCCAGAGGCATTGAAACATGTCCTTGGCTTCGGGGCGTGTGGTGCAGTTGGCCAATTGTTCATTTTCTATACGCTGTCGCGGTTTTCGTCGCTGCTTCTTGTGACGGTTACTGTTACCCGTAAGATGCTTACGATGTTGCTCAGTGTGTTCTGGTTCGGACACTCGTTGAAGCCGGGACAGTGGCTGGGTATTGTCCTGGTCTTTGGCGGTATTGGTGCTGAGGCGGTGGTGCAGAGACAGGAGAAGAAGGCGAAGGAGAAGGCGAAATTGGAGGCTGCGAAGAAGGTGCAATAGATGGGTTTATACTGTGGATTGTATTTTTGTTTGTCCTGAATGAACGCATTTTCCGACAGGAATCGCTAGAATTGAAATTAAATATTCATCGTGTATCATGATCAGTGTTTTGCGAAGAGATATACGTAACTAAAGCTGGAAATGCCATTATTCGGTCATAGAACCTGGTATCATTCAAACCCTACCCACTCAGGGTATACTCCATGGATCAACATTACATGAAAAGGGCATCTCTCAGCCCTGAATCTCATAATGAGCGTCTGAAATCACTTGCGTCCCTCCACCATGATAATATGATACCCAAAGCCCGTCTTCACCTCCTGATACTTGGGTTTCGCCGTGGTACTAGGCTCCAATTCAAAGGCGATCTTCTCAAAGGCCGGGTCCAGGTCACCCCTGGTCTTCCAACCCAATGAGCCTCCTGTCATATAATACGTTAGCAATGCATATTCGTCAAGCTTATTTGAGCATATCTCCATTGAACCCAAGTATATTGAACATACCCTGCCGCGCCTTATCCTCTGAAAACTCGCGAGCGACCTCGTCGAATTTGGTGCCATTACGGAGTTTCTCCATGGCTTCTTCTTTTCTGGCGTGCTTCTCGCACTGTGTAGGCACATAGTCAGTGATTATTGCTTTTCTTGTTTTCCAGTCTCTTGAGGATATCACACTATCCCCAGTAAACAGGGACCACATTTACACCTCAATAGAGAGAGATACAAGAAGAAACAGTAAATCAAAAGTTGAAACTCACTAGGATATGCCGCACGTTGATAGACTGTGCGCCCTTGACTTTGCTCTTGTCATCATTGCCAGCGTCCTTGCCCTTGCCTTTGCCTGCAGCACCTTTCTTGTCGCCGCCTTTGGCGTTGTTCTTGGGTGCCATGATGTAGGTGCTAGGTGGTGGTGTGGTGGTTTCAAGACAAGTTCTCCCTTTCTTCCTTCAGATCCTTGGATCTTGAAAGTGTGTATTAGTCCTTTGCCTTTTTAGTCTTTAGTTTGGACTGGCGTGGAGAAGGCTGATGAATGTTTCCCTCGTGAGGTTCTGACGATGTGGGGCATGCTGCCTCAGGCAGCATGGGCGTGTGACGTGGGGGACTTTGGATTATTTGACAAGTCATCATGCTTTACTTAAAGTCTTTTCTTGCATTTTCTGAGAATTAATTGACTATCTTTGGCTTGAAAATTGAACCTGCTCTCTTCAGCTCATGTGATAGGTTGAGGAGAGACATTTGAACTCTCTTCCAGCCGATATGCCTTGGGATCTGGAGGCGGCGCGCATTACTGCTCTACCGGACGATGCATTCTACATACCGAATTTTATCTCGAAGGAAGAGGAGCAGATCTTGCTTCAGAAGGTGAGTCTTACTATTTCTTATCTCCAATTGTCTGCGATGTACCGATCCAAGTATTGTATACACCCAGCACAGATATAAACTCCCCCGTAGCTCCATCATCCCCGCACCACCCAATCCTTCTCCTCCTCATCCTCAATCCAGAGATATTGACTGACTATAGAAATGAATACTAACCACCTCTCTTCCATTCTCACCAGATTCAATCAGCCCCCCTCCCCCGCTGGACCCATCTAACCCACCGCCGCCTCCAAACCTGGCCCTCGTCTCTTACAAAAACAAACACCCTCCTCTCCTCCCCACTCCCACCCTGGCTCACAACACCCATAATCGACCCCCGCTTCAAAGAACTAGGTATCTTCGCCCAGTCGCCGCACACAGCACCAAACCATGTCCTGATCAACGAGTACCATCCCGGTCACGGCATTATGCCGCACGAGGATGGACCGGCTTATTATCCGCTCGTGGCCACTGTGAGTCTGGGTGCGGCTATTGTGTTGGATATTTACGAAAAAGACAAGGAGAAAGACGATGGGGGCGCGGAGAAAGAAAAAGAGGGAAAGGCAGAGCCGGAAGCAGACTATCTTCGAAGTCCACGGTTCCGGATCCTCCAGGAAAGAAGGAGTTTATTGGTAACGCGGGGCAAGATGTATACAGATTTTCTGCATGGGATTGCGGAACGAGTGGTGGATGGGGATTTGGGGACCGAGACGGTTTGCAATTGGGGGTTGTTGGGGGAGAAGGATGGGTTTATGGGGGGATCATACAAGAGGATGACAAGGACGAGTTTAACGTATCGGGATGTTTTGAAGGTTGCCAAGGTTGGGAATACGTTCAAGTTTTTGGGGAGAGGTCGTGATATTTGATATCTTCTTTGTTTTGTGTTTCTTGTATGTTATACCCTCTGCTTTCGCGGTGTGTTTTGATACTTTGGGACAGATGGTTTGTCGAGATAGATGGAATATCATTCTCATGTATCACCTCAAATCATTTCAATGTCCAATGTTAGTTGTCTCCACGGTTAGTAGATATACGGAATCATAAGCCATCGATCTTGCACCGCCTCCCGGCCAAACTTTTGCATATACCACTTCTTGGTATTGTGTGCTGTCAATCCCAGGTTGACTGCCACAAGGGCCAGACAGCTCAGCATGGTCTTGTTGACCACCTGGCCGGGTGGTGCGGCGAGGTACGTGAGGGATAGGTATATCAAGCACTCGGCCCCGTAGTGCGGGCACACGATGCCGCGGAAGATTGGATGATCTGGGAGAGTGTATTTCTTCAGGGAGAAGAGGAAGTGGTGGCAGTCATGCTGTAGACCGGAGGCGATGAGGAATAGCGGGACGCAGATGAAGGTTCGTGCAGTGGGCGCGTTGGTGAATTGGAAGTCGGCGAGGGTGAGGGAGCGGGACAGGATTGCGCCTGGAGAGGAGCTTGTTAGAATACTTGGCTTGGCTTGGATTATCCTGTTTCCAACTCGGGCCCTCGCTTTAAGAAGACAAGAACATCGGTTCGAATTAGATCTCCATACCTGATCCCTCAATCCAGATAGCGATGCCCGCAGCAAGATAGAACCCCATTCCCAGCACCCAGTGCGCAAACGACATCTTCGACGAGGAAGGCTTCGCAAAGATGATGCACTCCCATAATCGCCGCGAACCCTGAATGGCGAGGAGTATCCAGCAGATGAGCACCTGTGTAAGCGACATCGACTGCTGCAAATGCTCCTCACTGACGCGGGACGCAATTGCCTCGAACACGCGCCCACGCCAGCACAGCTGGACTGCCCAGAACACCGAAGATGCGACAGACGCAATATAGAACTGGATGAAGTAGCTGTGCGGCACCTGCCAGGTTGCGAGGTAATCGAGTAGCCCCGAACTTGAGGCTTGAGCTGGTGGACGGGATCCGGCGACAGGCTCGGCGCCTGTCGCGGTCGCACGCGGGCCATAAGTGACGAAACGGTCGCGCAAAGCGGAGGGAATGCTGACAGAGACTGCCTATACAATCAAATACCAAAAGAAGAGAGCCTGGTTAGCTTATCCTGGTGAGGGGAGTGGTATGAGGGCTGGTCGCCGCGCGGTGGCCGTACCGTGGCGGCAGCGAGGAGGAAGAAAGCGCGTAAGGCGTCGATGGCATCCATGTGTGCCGCCTCCAGAGCAGAATCAACATGCGCGAGGAGGTCCATTGCTGTTGCAAAAGGTCCTTGCTGATGTGAAATGGAATAGCGCAGAGTCGAGTACTGTTGATCGAGCGTCAGCTTGTCTAGGCAGAAAGGAACCGGAGCTGAGCGGTGGAGTCGAAGGGTCTCCGCTGATCCTCGGGGGCCCCGACAAGCGACACCTCTGGCCCTCTTGGCTAGTTCTGGGTGGATAGCGAGGCCAGGTTGAGCTTCAAAACCAGAATATATGTACAGGGTAGAGAGAGCAGGGTACAAGTCTGGTGTACCAGGATTCTCGCCTGGAATAATGGGACTGTCAATCTTGCAGGTTGAGTCTCTTATCGGAGCTTTCGCAAGCTCACTCGTCCGGGTCACTAGTGAAATCCGATCCAGCAGGTTCCAAGTCACGCTAGATACAAACAGGGTTAGTTAGAGAAACCGGCCACCAAACAGAAGGGGTGGCTCACTGGCTCAACTGCTGGTGCGACAAACCGAATACGACCAGGTTTTGGGGGGCGCATGCTGAGTGGCCGCATCGAGGACGATCGCCACACAAGTGGAGCCTGCAAGTTTGCTGAGTTTGCGTCCGGAATGGGGGCAGAGGGAGAGAGGGAGAGAGAGAGAGAGAGAGAGAGGGGGTCGCAAGCAGAGAGGGAAGGCGAGAGATGAAATGAGAGATAAAAAGAGACGAGTAGAAAAAAGTGAAAGTTTAAAATCAGTGAAGAAGTCGATGGGTGCGGATTTCGACTGTCTTGTTATTTGTTAGCTACACTCCATAATCATCTTCAAATTCAGTTCCCCCCTAATAATTCTAATAATCCTAATTCTTGACTTGCATACTACCCTCCCATACCAAGTATGGACTGGACGGTAAAAGCCCGTAAGGACTAAACTGGAGGCAGGCGTAACTCTCTCCCTCTTCCCCCCTAAAACCCAAGTCCTAAGCCAAAATGGCCAAAGAAGATTAGTTGGACGATGATTCACCGCGCCCACTCGATCTGCCCTGCCCCCCCAGTCTTCCTCTCTCTCTCTTTCCTCCCAACTTCCTCCTCTTCCTCTTCTCCATTCTTCCCTCTCTCTCGCTTCATCCCCTCTTTCTCTTCCTTTCCCAACCTTAATCATCCCTCCCCTTCGACTCTCGACCCTCCACTCGACCACTCTAACTAAATACCGTCCCGTGTTTCAACTCTTCAACTAGTGGCCACCACCACCACCACTTCTGCACCTCCACCGGTCGCCTTTCACTCGCCTCCCATCCCACACAGTATAATTACTCGTTTGGGGTACTCGCACCTCTCTATTATCGACTTGCAAATTCTGTGACTCTCTTCCAAACCTTGGATTGTTAGATCGTCCTCGCTTTGTGGCCGTGATCAGCGCCTGCGTTCTACTGCTGGCGTTGTCGTCCCCAAGTTCGGTCGTTCAGACCTGTCGCGTTCCTCCCAAAATGACGAGCGGAATTCTCCCTCATCGAGTGCTATCGCTATGAGTGATGTCGACGCGGTTTCCCTCCCCGCTGCCCTAGATGTCGGTCCCAACAACACTCTCGCGGCGGTGAAGACGGATGGCGATGCAGACACGCGTCCATCGGGACGGCCGTTGTCTCCCAATCGGAAGGACAAGGCTGCATCTCCGATTCCTGCTCCTACCGCTGCCGTAGCTTCTGCTTCTGCTTCTGCCTCTGCACCGGTAGCTGCATCGAATTCGACTGCTTTTGCTGCACCCGCTTCACCCCGACGAGAGATCGCTGGATCGCATCCGGTGGATGAGGAGGATGACGAGCAAGGTCCGCCTAGTCCCAAGGCAGACTCGGAAGCCGAAACGATCATTCAATCCGGTCGAGAATCTCTGTCACCAGAGAAGAAAAGGAAACACATCAGACATGATCCCAATCGCCAAGGTGTTGATGGGGTGGATGGAACCCAGCGGAAGAAACCGCGCATCGATCATGACCGAGAGAAGCGTGCTCCTCGGTCGCGGAGCCCGCGGGACAGAGCTGGCTCACCTCCATCAGTTGTGAAAGTCGAGAAGGTGGATGAAGTGCCATCAGTTTCGGAGGATGTAATGGAAGAGAGTGGTAGTAGCAATGATGGCCCTGAGAGACCGCGCAACTACCGGAAGCGCAGTTTCAGCGACAGTGTGGATGAAAAGAGGGAACGACGCCGCGACTCGACTGCGCACGCCGCTCGCGATCTCAAACTTCTCAACCACGCTCGCCTTTCCCGGCCGTCCGCCAGTACCCGTTCGGTGTCGCCTGGTCGACCCTCCCACCATCGGTCTGCGTCCGGCTCCCATCTGCCCGGAAAGAAGAAGGCTCCTACCCCTCTCCTGACCGGATTCCAGCGTCAAACCTCCGAGGACCGACAATCCACCTCTTCCTCCGCTAGTGGCTCTCCGCTTCCCAGTGCCCACCTGCGAAAACTGGGATCTGGAGTGGGGGCGTCTGCTTCACCTGCGAAGCATATGGGCCCGAAGAAACTTCGCGATAAGAGTGGTCGCACTCCTCTTGCACGCGCATGCGCGGATCGGAAGTACGACCAGGTAGTCTTGCGCTATGGCGAACGCCCGGAAGATTTGAATGTCCCCGACAATGCTGGCAACACACCTTTGCAGGTTGCGTCGCTCAACGGCGAGGAACAAATTGTCAAGTTCCTGCTGGATGCGGGTTGTGAGATTAATACGAAGAATATCGACAAGGACACACCTTTGATTGATGCGGTGGAGAACGGCAATGTAGAAGTCGTGAAACTGTTGCTTGAAGCAGGTGCTAATCCTCGGACTGTGAATGCCTCTGGAGATGAACCGTATGAGTTAGTACCGACCGACCTCAAGGATGATGAGTATGATGAAATTCGAAAGATGCTCGAGGATGCCAAGGCGAATTCACGCCCTGGTCGACGGTCCGAAGAGCAGCAGGCTGGTCCTGATAAGCCCCCACGGTCACGCCGGGCGTCCGTGGCCAGTCCTTCACGAAGTCCACCACCGATGGCGAGCACAACGGGTCGCCGCAAGACTGGTCGAAGCGAAGCAACCCGGAATGACCTGCTATGGACACAGCCAACCTCTGAGAACTTGCGCGAATTTGCCGCCAAGGGTGATGAACAGGGCGTGGTGAGCATTTTGAATATTTTGCAAAAGGCCGACAATGCGTCCCTGATTGCTGCCGCCAAGGGAGGCCACTTTGATGTGCTGTCTCTCATGTACGCCATCGGTGACGCAGATGCGGATCCAAATCCATTGCGCGGATCTGGCCATAAACCAGGCTATAACACTCCGATGCTCGCTGCCATTGGTCGAGGCAACATGGACAACATCCAACTCATTCTCGGTCAGCCTGGCTTTGACCCGACACGTCGACTGTTCGAAGATAAGACTTACTATGAACTCTCTCGATCCCGCCAAGGCGAGAATTGGGAGGAAGAATATGATATCTTAAAAAAGGCATATGAGAAATATCTGGGCTTAGGAAAGGGTCGGAAGGACCTCTCGTCTCCACGACGTGCCCGCGGCAAGGACAAGGAAGAAAAACGTTCTTCCCGCCGGGAGTCTTCTTCGCCCGTGACTCGCACGAAAAAGCTCAACGACAGCAGTCCCAATGCCAATCGTCAACGCTTCCCCAAGGATCAAGATGCCCTAAAGGAGAAGCGCCGCGAAGAGAAAAAGGCCGCTGCTGCAGCCGAAGCAGCCAGTGGTCGCTCAAAAGCCAATTCGCGGGATGCACGAGAGAGCCGAGATGCTCATGACCAGGCGCTTGCCAGCTCTGATCATGATTCAGGTCGACCCGAGCCCAAGAAGCCCAAGGCAGCCCCCTCAGCACGGAGGGGCAGTGAGTCCAGTGGGGTCGCTCGAAATGATGAGGTTCGCAAGAGACGGCTGATTGCTGGGCGTCGTCCCCAGGATGGCGATCGACGACCCAGCCTCATCTCCTCCGATTCTCTGTCTGGCCGAGAAGAAGCTCCCAGGTCTCACGACACCGCTCCCGACTCCACATCATCTCTCAAGCGCATTCGAACCGATACTTCTCCCGAAAGATCACGCTCTCGTGGTAGGGATAGCGATCGACTGTCACCAGAAGCGCGGAAGAAGAAGCGGCGTGTATTGGCGGAAGAAAAGGCATCAAACCTGCCGAATGGGTCCTCCCGGAAAGCAGAAGACACAAATGGAGACAAACCTCAACATCGACGGCCGAAAGAGGAAGCCTCACAAGGCACTGATCCTGCCCCACGCAAGTCAACTGAGGCCTCACAGAAATCCGAACTCTCATCTCACAAACCGGACTCTTCTTCTCTACCTTCTTCGCAGAAGTCGGTCGATTCCGAACCGACCAAGAAGAACGGAGACGTGAAGACTGAAGCCCCCGAACCCACCACCAATTCCATACCCGAGGTCTCGACTGACGCTAAGCGAGCTGAAATTGAGGCAGAGAAGCGTCGACAAGCCGAAGTGAAGAAGGCGGAAGAAGAACGTCTTGCTGAGGAGAAGCGCCGTGAGGAAGAAGAGGCTGAGCGTGCTCGTCTAGCTAAAGAAGAAGCGGAGAGAGCCGCTCAAGCTGCGCGCGAGAAGGAGAAGGCCGACGAAGAGGAACGCAAACGCAAAGAAATGGAGCAGCGCCGGGCCAAGCAAGCTGAAGATGAGCGCCTCAAGCGACTGGAACAGGAGCGGGCTCGTGTGATCAAGATGCGCCGGGAGCAGGAGGCTCAGGAGCAACGTCGTCGTGATGCTCTGCCTGGTCGCTTGCGTGCCTCTGCCAACTTTGTGGGTTCCAACGACCCCCGAGCACGGAGTCACGCATGGCTCAAGAACTTCATGCCCCTGGTTACTGTTGTCACCCGACAGCTCGACCCTGGTTGTGCTGGTGATGTGGCGGATGAGAAATGGATCCCGAACTACTTGGTCGCTCCTTTGCTGGCTACCAATGACCTGCAACTCTCTCAATGTAAGCTATTCACCGGTTGAACAAAGATCTTTCATGTCTTTCTGTTATTAACATCATTGTCACAGATGCCAGCTGGGAGAAACGCAAAGCAACCGCAACCCAACGCATGAACCTCTGGCGATGCACTCGTCGCATGCTAGTCTACACCGACGATCCCAAGTACTACAATGCATCGTTCGGGGATGTGATGCAGTTGGATTGCGAGACAAGACCCAAGTATTTCGACATGGAACATGTCTTCTGGATCAGAGTAAGTTATCGTTGGCTCTCGATAAGGTGATGATGCATCGGCTAATCTTCTTGCTAGCTCTCTGACTTCACGGACCTCGTTCCACACATCCCCCATCTCAACGGCCTCGAGCTTGAGTTCGTGAGCATGCATCTCGACCCAGAGCCCTCCACTGGAACCTCCCACCAGACCAATGGCTCCGCGCCTAGCACACTTGCCGTAGGAACCAATGGCATCGGCGCCCTCAATGGCCACGGCGTTGGCTATCCTCGACCCGGTACATACTTCTAGTTTCTCGCTTCTATGTCCCTTTCTTTGCAGCCTCTTTAGCTAGCTTTTAGGCGCTGGCGCGATTGGCAGAACTTCAGTCGGTAATGTAAAGGCGGAATCTGATTGTACGATTATGATACCTCTTGCGTTGGTGTAACGAATCTATTTTTATTCGGTAGCTTGAACCCGAACCTGGCGAGACCCGCCTCATTTTTTTTTATTTTGTCCTTGATTGGTAGAGTAGATGAATTTCCTAGGAAATAGTATAATATCCCGTGCAGACAACGAAGAATCATGTGGTTGTTTGGATACTTCCGAATTAGGAAAGTGGCGGATGCGGATCCTATCACGTGATGCTGACATAATTGTAGGGCACACACAGCCGAAAGAGTCCAAATCCCCACCAAATTTTTCCCAGTGCTAATTCCAATCATTCATATCCAACTCTTCGAGGATAATTCGACATTTAAATCGAACATACCTGCACAACAAAATGGTACGCTAAATCCCGAGCCTACACGCTTTACCAAACCACCACTCGCAAATGGCACATACGATATGAGGATCTGAAATTGAATATCGCCGTGGACGGACACCGGTGTCCCCGACACCTCACCGTCGCATCTGAACTTCAAGCTTGGATGTTTGGAAAGCACAACGGTGTCCTGCGATACTCAAATCCAATCCCCAATCGTCGCCAGCATACACCAAACCTCCCAATCGAAACTACAAGCTAACATCTTCACCTACAGTCGGACGGAGAAGAGATCCAGAACCCCCCCGTTGCCGCCGATGAGGTCGAGGTTTCCGCCGACGCTGGCTCCGGCCAGATGTCCGTCCTCGACGCTCTGAAGGGCGTCCTCCGCATTTCCCTGATCCACGACGGTCTTGCCCGTGGTCTGCGTGAGGCTGCCAAGGCCCTCGACCGCCGCGAGGCTCACATGTGTGTCCTCAACGAGGGCTGCGAGGAGGAGGCTTACAAGAAGCTTGTTGTTGCCCTTTGCTCCGAGCACAAGATCCCCCTTATCAAGGTTCCCGATGGCAAGATGCTCGGCGAGTGGGTCGGTCTCTGTAAGTTTTTTCCGTGATGAGCTATAAGCTCTGTTTGGTTGGTTGGAGGGACATTGGTGTGCTAATGGTTATGTGACAGGCACCCTTGACCGTGAGGGTAACGCCCGCAAGGTCGTCAACTGCTCTTGCGTCGTCGTCAAGGACTGGGGTGAGGACAGCCAGGAGCGCTCCGTCCTCCTCAACTACTTCCAGACTGAGCAGTAAATGCGCCTCTAGTCCACTACCATGGATTAGGTCGTTGCTGTCGGTTCTAGGAGGGATGGACGTCATCAGGTGTTCGCTTGACGAGTGATATTCGCTAATGGGCGATTTGCGGAGGATTCTTGGGACTATTTCAACATTTGGTTTGGCCGCTACGGCTAGTTGGACTTTTTTGTGTGGTATTCCTGGGATTCTCAGTGTCTGTTAGCGGACTCTCTGTGCTAGACCCGTTTGCTCGGGTGTGGTGCTGTGGCATCTGGGCGGCCTTTATCATCTACTGGACAAAAACACGATGATGTGATGACAAATTTTCTCCCTCCGTTGTAAACTTGAAGCTATATATGAGTAGTAATGGGTTGTCGCCTAATTGTAATACCCTTGTAAATCCATGCTGTACCTTCTTGGCTCGCAGCGGCCATGTCCATCATATGGAGTCATCAGTCTCCCCACATCTCGACAGATATTACTCGAAGCTTGTGCTCGCTTCAGGGGGTGGTCAACGGCCATGACGGAGAGTAGCTCGCTGTACTTGGTAATCGTGCATTTTAGAGAGTAATCATTCATGTCCAACAGCGTTGACTTTGATTGTACTTTCTGACTTGCTGGATACACGAGTTTACAATAGTGCTGGCTATAACAGCACAGACAAATTCTGTTCCATTCCCACATTGAGTAGAATGAAGACTAACTATGGTCTTTGCACTTTTAGGTCTTATCCGTGGTTGTTTTCATATTCATCATTATATCATTCCTGTATCAAACTATTCTATGAAAATGCAAATGCCCTCTATTAGTCCAGTATCTATCAATTAATTTCCATCAACCATTGAGTGGGGAAAATTCATCAACCAAGCCAGTACCTCAAACGTCCTGTTCAGTGGTAGGCTTCTTCTTCCGAATATCCTTCCAACCCATTCCAAAAGAGAAGACGAAAGCCACCACTCCCATCGCAGCAACCAAGTAAAACACATGATCCACACTCTTTGCATAAGCCTTCAGAACCCCGGGGAGGTTCTGATCAGACACCACATCCCGTATACCAGTGGCACCCGCAGCAATAACGACCTGTGCACTGACGTCCGGTTCATATTTGGGAATCAGAGTTTTGAGACCCGTGGAGAAGATCACGTCTGAAAATGTGAGGAATACTGCGCCGGAAAGGGTCTGAGTGAACATCAGGATCGACATGGCGATTGATATTTGGCTGGGTGGTAGTGTGTTTTGGACGGCGATGATAGGCTGTGTAAGGACGAAAAGTTAGCAGGCGCACAAAAGTTGTTGTCAAGAGACTCTTACAGTCTGGAATCCAGCTCCACGACCGGCTCCTGCGAGGATTTGATATCCAACCCATTTTCCAGTAGCTGTGTACGGGGTCAAAGTCGATAGGAGACCGCCGCCAATGGAAGTGAGAATTCCCGAAGCCACAGCCCATGGAAGATAATATCCCATTTTCCCAACTGAGTGTTTGTCAGTGTCTGCACATAATTTAGCTTCAGATAGCTCAACAAGTACTACTCACTTAAAGCCCCTGAAGTGACAGCAACCGCCAGTTGAGACAAGATACTCGGCAGAATATACACACCACTCATCATGGGCGATTTGTTCTGAATGGCCTGGAAGTAAACGGGAAGATAGTAGGTAGTCGACAAAGTGATGGCAAAGATCGACATCATCACCAGACAACTCGACCAGACCTTCCTCTTTGCTACCATGGCCAGAGGAATCATCGCTTTATCGCCTTGATAGTATTCCCACGCTAAGAAGAGGATGAAGATACCGCCTGCTCCGCAGAAAAGGCCAATGACGGTTGCGCTGTGCCATGGCATCTTGTTTTGACCATAGTCGAGGGCGAGGAGAAGCTGGATTGCTGCTGGTGCGAATAGGACAAAGCCTGTGAGGTCGAGTTTGTGGGTTATAGTGTTGAATACTTCTTTGAAAGGTGGTTTAGCTGCTTGGTCCGGGATATCGATGAAGACGAGGAGAAGGGCGACTAAAGCACCGATTGGAAGATTGATGTAGAAACCTGGTAGACGGATAAATGAGTTCCTTTTTGCTCTGTTATGTCGGGAAATGAAGGGTCTGACGTACACCATCTCCAGGTTGTGTATTCGGTGAAGGCTCCTCCTAGAAGAGGGCCTAAGACGACTCCAAGTTGACAGACTAAACAGTGATGTTAGTCGTGCCATACGGCGTTTGTTAGGATTAGAAGTTACTTACATCCCATCATCATTCCAATGAGAGCTGCGATAATTGTTAGCTGATGATTTGACTCATGGCATCGGCAAACGTACGCGGCGACTTATGAAGAGGAACCGACGACGAAATAATAGTCAAGGAACCATTCATCAATCCTGCCGACCCAAGCCCCGCCACTGCGCGAGCAACGATCAACATCTTCGAGGATGTGGAGAGACCGCAGAGGAGCGAGCCCAATTCGAAAATGAAGAAGAATGACAAAAACGCCCACTGCTTTTGAATTAGCAATGACCATTACCAAATTCATCCAAAAGTCTTACTTTTGTGCGGAAGTTGGTATAAATCTTCCCGGCTAGAGGTTGCAAACATGCGCTGGGTGCTGTGTTAGGCTATTACAGGCGGAAATCATTCAGGATATCTTACCTAGCAATTTGATATGAGCTACCATACCAGCCCAGGTCCTCCAGCGAATGAAATTGAGTCGTTATCCTGGGAATGGCCTAAGGTAGAAGCGTCAGAACGACTGGGAGGATCCATAGATAGCCAACTCATGGGATAACTTACAGTGACAATGATAGAAGTATCGAGCAGAACTAGGAACGCAACCAGAGTGACGCCCACGACCACCATTCCAAGTTTGAAGCCTGTAATATACTCCCGCTCTTCATTTTTGGTAGACTCTTGTACTAGTTTCGGATCCTCATCTGCGGCCTCACCCGTCGAACTGGTGTCCGACCTAAGCTCCTTTGAATTTGCCCGGGCATTTGATTGCTCCTCTTTTGTCTGGAACTCAGATTCCATTGGGGGCTTTTCAGACATCTTGTTGTTGGGTAGTGAGTCAACTTACCCAATTCAACGGCTAATAGAACTGAAAAATGGAGAATAAAGTATTACATTGAAAGTCAGCTACACATCTTATAGGGAAAATAATCGGCGATTGATCCTTAACTCCATCGAAGCTAGTGATCAGATAAAGAGTCATAGAGCTATAAAACCCTTAAGTTTTTACAGGGATTTACAGGGATCTGGTGTCGTTTTAGGTAATTCGGAGTTATTCCCTACTGTTTATGGCCATAGTTGGAAGGATTCGGTGCTGTCGTGCGGGGAGTTGGTAAATCCGAATCCCGAATCCCGGCGAGGCTCGCATTTTGAGGTGTCAGACGCGAACTTCTCAGATTAACAAAGTACATAATGAAGGCATAGGATGATAGGTGGCTCAGTCGTGAAGAGATGCTATTGGCAAATTCCAAGCACGGTTCTCGTATAGCAAATGTCGTCCATTTGTCGTCAATACGAGCTGCCCGTATGATTCCACGACTATGTAAAGGTGGCCGTCGGACTCGGGGGAATAGAGAGGGCATCGTTGTGTCTGAAGGTTCCTATTGGTCAATGTCAGTGTAATGGAGCAATTGCTTCAAACACGAACTTTCAATGCGGCTTTGCTATTCAGCCGGATGGAGCAGAGGACTGGATGTTCTGTCTGACCTTACATTATTGTACTCGCAATGATAGTTTTCCTGTTGGATCTATTCCGCTCTGGGTATCTTCAGACTGTAGGCTCCATTATTAGAGCTTCGTTATTGGGCCGGGCAACAGGAGAATTGCTTAGTCACAGCCTTGGCTGACTGAAGTCGATCGGATTTCGACGTTTCAATCCCGACCGACTCGTCGAAACAAGCCTTGTTGCTCGTTGAGTGTTGGGGATTTCTCTGATCTTTTACTCTTGTTCTATCGGCAGCGGCTATATGATCTAGTGAATCCCTAGTGGCGCTCGATACCCCAAGTCCACCCCCTTCTTGCGAAGTCCTGCCGGTCGGATATCGGAATGGCGTCCAACCAACTCCAAAGTGGGACCCCTGCACCCTATGGCCGAGCTTGCATCAACTGCTCTCGTGCTAAAAGCAAATGTATTCTCCTTGCTACTGGAAATGGCTGCGAAAGGTTTGTAATAAAGTGATGACTATCAAAGCCTGGTCAACTGATACCGTGTAGATGCCAACGGCTAAGTAAAGAATGCCGGCCGTCGCCAACTGTTCGAAAGCGAAATGGGCGCTCTTCTGCTTCCAGAACGGCCCAGCTAGAAGCCAAACTTGACAGCATTGTATCACTGCTCCAGACTAGCGGAGCGCCTACCGGCATTCCTACCGACTGGGAAGCCACATCGCCAGCCACTGGCCAACCTACTGCGCAAAGCCAAGCCAGTACTTCAGCATGTAGCTATCACTCTGAGGGTATTCCTACCCCTCCAGCAACAGCGTCACCACCACGAGTCAGCAACGCCATAGAAGATCTTTGTACTGCTCTTCCGATTGCTCCGGAGACGGCTGAACAGACTCTCAGCTTCTTCCGAACTGAGAATATGAAATATCTCCCTTTCGTGCACATCCCTTCGCATGTGACCTCTCAACAACTACGGCAGGAGAGGCCGTTTTTCTGGCTATGCATTATGGCAGTTCTGACGCCAGGGAGCATTCAAAGGGAGTCTGTTTTCTTGAAAATCACCGAATTCATTCATCAAAAGCTACTTGTCGATGTTGCACCAAGTATGGACATGCTGCTTGGGATCATGACTTTTATATCATGGTAAGTCGGAACAACTTCCCCACGGTCTAAGCTTGTTATGACACCACGTATTGATGCTCAATCACATACAGGACGACCTACTCTCGCAGGCCATTCCTCAACTTCTATGCTCATATAGTCATGGGCCTTGTATGTGACCTTGGCATCAACAAACCAGTTCCTACAGAATATTCAACAATGCAAGCCTTCAAGTCTGCCGTTGGCTTTAAGCAAAACATGCCAACCACCAGAACCATGGAAGAGCGAAGAGCTGCGTTGGGTTGCTTTTTGATTACCTCGAGGTACGTGAGAACTCGTGTCTACTCTGGCATTGCACGAGGCGATTTGCTAACACTTGTATCTAGTGTTGCATTGACAATGTCTAGAATCGACGCTCTCAGATGGAATCCACATATGGAGGAGTCCCTATCCGTTCTGATGAATGCCAAGGAATGCCCCGAAGATGAGCGTCTGGTCTCACTTGTCAAAATCCATTTAGTCATGGATAAAGTGTACCATCTACAACGTGATGGAGACAGTCACCACCCATCTACCTTTTATACGAAGGCGTTCCAATCTCAGCTGGAAGCCGTCAAGAGCTCAATACCGAGTCACCTACAAGAGGACAGTATGTTTGGCTCTCCTTCCTCATAACGTGACTATTGCTGACAGCGTTGACCAGCCTCTATCCTCTTTTACCTTGCAAATGCTGAACTGGTTATACATGAGGTAGCCCTCCGAGCACCTTCAACCCCCAACTCGCCTGAATTGCACAGACTAGAAAGTCTCTACACATCTCTACACGCAGCAAAATCCTGGCTAGATCTCTGGCTCTCCGTGCCCACCGAAAAATACATGGGCGTCTCCTTCACCATCTTCTTCCAATTCTCCCGCGCTCTTGTCAGCTTGTATAGACTTTCCATCTTGGAAGATCCCGCCTGGGACAAAGCCCTTGTTCGAAACACAGCCAATGTCCTCGAATATCTCGACAAAATGGCGTATATGATGAAGAAATGCGCAGATCATCTCGCAGTCCCCCATCAGCCGGAATGGAATATTTTTGAAAAGGGAAAGATGATGGTTCAGTGCATCAAGGAAGGATGGGAACCAAAGCTCATGGAAGTTTGGTATCCGAGTTTACCCTCCAATGGTGTTGAGAATACTCTTGATCCGCCTAATCCTGCCATCCTCGCTGACATTCTGCCGATGAATGGGTTTGATGATGCGTGGATGATGGAGGTGTTTGGTTCAATGTGATTTGTTGGTGCAGCTTTGGTCTTCTTACGCATTTGACTGTTTTCGATCGTGATGAGTTCGACGGAAGCTGTCCACTGTACCATAATAACAATCTCCAGACATGATAATCGGCTGAGGCTAATCGCACGCCAACTTGTGCTTTCGCACGACAGACTATTCCATTTTCGGATACAGTGGAGAACAGGTAGACTGGATCCTTGATATCTAGACTAGGGAACCCGCTTTACAGGTAGAATAAAGGGACCTGTGAAATCGACGCCGAAAATGACAACCTCTGGCGCCAGAAACGGCCGCCTTTCCACCCGTAACTTTGGACGGCGAGCCGTTAAATTTAGTTATTTCATTAGTAATGTTTATATTATTTAATTTTAGTAGTAAACAATTTCAATTTATTGAAGAGCACTATCAAATAAGTTATTTCGATACTTATTTAGTTGCTTGACCACCCGCTCTATTTTACTGTCCCCCTTGCCCCCTATTCTGCACCTAACCAGGACTGTTAGTTATTATATTCTTGTCCTGCTGTTGACGCTCGACTTTAACGATTTTTCCCCTTGTTTCTACTAGCGACTAAACGACGCCGAAAAT
This sequence comes from Penicillium subrubescens, assembly GCF_028828155.1. NCBI lineage: Eukaryota > Fungi > Ascomycota > Eurotiomycetes > Eurotiales > Aspergillaceae > Penicillium > Penicillium subrubescens. The sequence continues at coordinate 2,564,045 of NW_026643151.1, read as the reverse complement.
AGTTCCCTCTATATTTTAATCTAGGGCACAAATTCTAGCTCATTTCCGTCTCGTTTTATTGTAACTCCACCACATGGCAAAGATCTAGGAGAAATGACAGACTTTCTTCCGTGACTAGATCACTTAATAGCTTGCGCAACCAACGTTGTTTGAACTGCAAGGTTCATTACAGTATCTGACCATTTTTCACGCACCTGGCCAGCCAAGTGCCTCATATACATTATATGCTTTATTTCACCACTAAGGCGTTCAAAAAAGCACCATGGAAGGAATTTTTCAAGACCAGAACTAGTAAACGGGGCTGTACACACATGTCTCAGTGTAATAAATGGTGTTTTTAATTGAGAACGCGGGATGGGAATTGTTGAAAAGTAAATCAATCATAATAATGTGGCAGAGCTGCTTAGTCGCAAGTATTGTCCTTCAGGATAAGGAAGAGAGACCCAGTAGCTAAGGATCAAATGATTCCAGGAGCTGAACATTAGGACTGATATTCAAGGGTCTGACGTGTCCCTTCGCAACGACAAATCCACTTTAAAAAAACCCTCAAATCCGCACGGTCTACGGTGTCTTACTGTAACATTTCTCACACATCTCATTTGCAATGGAAGATCCATTTGCTCGTCACAAGTCTCTGACCATGGCATTGCAGTTTGCTATTTCACTCGGAGATAGCTCTATGTCGAGATCCGTACTTTCAACAGGACCATCCAAGTGCACGGCACTGGGTAACTGTCGAGACTACCACAACTTAGTGTAACAAGACGCCCTGCGGGCACTTAACGGTGACTGAATGTCGTGCTTGAGGATATTGATATTCTGGGCATGTTAGAGTTGCCAGAGACTTTGCCTATTCAACCATCATACGGATGAGTGCTTGCATCCCAGTTTAAGAGACCCAGCACAGGAGCTTTAAATCTGCACCAGGGGCGCAAGGCTCTGGCAAGGGTGTTGGCAGCCTTGGATGATGGTCGCCTCATTTCGGAACCGAGGAAGTCCGGGATACTGCTTTGATTAGTGGCGCTGTTACTCAGGAAGTGGCTCCTGTGAGCTGGCTCAACGAAACGCAAATTGTCGCATGATGAAGACATGTTTTCTAAACTCAGACTATCTGCACGATTGACTAAAAGAGCCAGAGCTTTGTGGTGATGTTCAATGTATTGATTTGTTGTAGACTTACGAATACCATGGTCCGCCCGACGAAGGGTTCTATCGAGAGAAGCAGACCTGCCTGTGATAGCTTGAAAGGAGGGAAAACTGTGGCCCGCGTGTTCTAGGACATATATGCAAAGATGTCCTTCAACTACTTCCCTTTCAGCTGCAATGCTGCCTCCTTCCAAACTCTCCCTGCGCTCTTTTCCTTTTCTTCTATCCCAATACAGTTCCCGTTAAATTGCTATCCTGTCGCAGTACGCGCTGGTTCATCGCCCCGTACAATCCTGCTAACTTCACCACTAGCCCTGCTCCCACGCTCGGAATAACTCCTTGCATCCCCGTCCTATTTGGATACTTCCTACAGATCAAGGCAAAGCAAAAAGATGCTAAATTTATGTAGTTGACTTATTGAATGATATTATTTCCGAAAGCATACAGAAATTGATAGATAAGGCTTCATAAAGCACAATCTTTCTGCAATGTAGAGGCCTATACCTTGACACCCTATCAGTTCGTTATCACAGGAGTGCTGCGATCCCAAGTGCTCTTCTCAACGGCATCCACCAGACACGCCGCCACACTAGCCCTCGAGATCCCCCCCCCAAGCCCGCGAAAACACCGAGTCCTTTCCCGTCGTCGCCAAAGAACTGAACGGGCGCTTTTTTCGCTTGAGTGAGTCTCGCGGCCCTGAACAACACGAATTTCACTCCACTCTTCTTGAGTGTCATATCGACTTGATTGTGGTCCTCAAACAAATGCTTAAAGCTTGTTCTGGAAATTGCGAATCTCATAATCACAGTGATATTCGGGAAAGAAGACCCAACTCCAAATGAAGACAATGTGGCAATCTTGGAAACGCCATGCCTTTCCATAGCAGCGATGAGGTTTTCGTGCGCGTTCGTCATGACTCGGGTCCCCTTTACTTGCGGAGATGCAAGCGTGACGATCACGGCGGTTGGGATATCGCCTTGGACTGCGTTGAAAGCGCTTTCAATGTTCGAAGGCTCCAGTGGTGTGCCCTTTACGATGGTTAGGCCTTCCTTAGCTGGAAGTGCGGAGGGATTCCGAATCAATGCCGTAATTTTGTGGCCCCGCTGCAATGCTTCGTCGATAACAAGACGACCAGTCTGTCCATTTCCACCAATAACAAGGACACGCATATTGAAGATGTTGTTGCGCTATGGTAGGATGCTGACTTTGTTCCCAACTATAGGGTCGTGGTTTGATTTAGGTCGTGGTTTGATTTAGGCCGTGGTGCAATGCTTTAGTGACTTTAACCTTGAAATCAATAGACAATGAACTAGATGCTCTGGAACGACATACAACTAAGAAACTCCCGTCAGGTATATATAGCTATGGTATAAGCTCTAGTTGGAGAGGGTGTTCGGGCTGATTCAGCGTAAGGACTTGCTACAATAACCTTGCAAGGTCTTAGGCATATTACAAAGCCTAGATAGTTCTTGCTCAGCTACCGGAAGTAAATGACGCGTACGCTGTTGCCTTATCAAATATACCTGTTGCGGCCATCTCTGTAACGCGAAGTCCCTGTGGTCGATCGGGAATCGCTAAAAGCTAACTACGAATGTCCGTAGAATTACAAATCCGGATGCTTACAAAGCGGGGACATTAGTGACGTTCACGACCTGGCGCCTAATAGAGCCTCAGCCCCTATCACACAGGTGCGGGCGAATCCCCCTGTGCACAACCAGTTCGAGAGAGAATTTTTTCCCTTCACACAAAAACAATCTCCTAAAGCGCAAATTCATAATAGGCCTATTCGTCCATGGCATCATAAAATTTGTGTCGAAACATGGAGAAGCTTGCCGACCGTATGATTCTACTCCGTCTCGCCTTTCTCTGATGGCAGCTTCGCGGTTGTGGCTTTGGTTTGTTTCTGCTTACACCTTCTCTGTGCCTGCTAGCCACTATATCTCTCGTGCCCCGACCTGCCTGTGCCGACTAGGCTGCCTTGAGCTTTCCTTTATTTATTAGTTAGTTAATTAATTGGTTGCATGCTTTGAGACGAAGAACGAGTGAAGGGGTTACTACCCTGCGCGAGCTGCCCGTAAAGTTTTGCTGCGTTCGTACTATAAGATCGGTCTAAATTTCGTCTCTCCTGCCTAAAGGCGACATCTTCTTGTTCGTTTGTTCTCTTGTCCCCGTGCGCGAGGAAGACTTTCTTAGCATCTTTGCTGGCAATATTCGCTTTTTGACAGACGTAAGCGTTACGCACGGTATCGTTCCTAGAGGACAACTACGTGCCTCTAGGTCGACTGAAGCATCTCTGGTATCGCCCTGACTGCCCCTTAGATTGAGGTCAGAGATATACATAGGCTTACAGAGCACTTCTATCAGCTCTTAGAACCTCTAAGCAGCATCTCTGATAAAAATTTTTTGGGGGGGGGGGGGGGGGGGGTTGCATCGGGCTGAAAGCGAAGGCGTAGTAGTTGGTAGGGGCTGGAGTGAAAGAAGGGCCAGGCAATAAGTGCAAGGTAGAGTGTGAAAAAAGAAAAGAGCTTAAAAGGGCGAGGTCGGCGGCATAAAGGAGAGAATACGGTGTTTTAGGGTGCTAAGCTAGCGTAAGGATATACTCTATAAGTCAGGATAGAGGCGGTTCGTAAACGATGTGGCTTTCGTGATGGCGAACTTGACTCAAGTCCCTTCAGAATTTGTCCTGACATGCAACCTGGATTGTTTCTAGCTACTTGACGCCTGTCCAGAAGAGCCTCGAGCCAAGCCGTGAGGAGGATGGAATTTAGATCGCGGTTCGGAAACGATGGAGAGCGGTTCGTGGAGATTGACTTGACCCAAATCCCTTCTGAATTTGTCCTGACACGCAAACTGGGTTGTTTCCGGCTACGTGACGCCTGTTCAGAAGGCCTCGAGTCAAGCGACGAGAAAGGGACGGAATGTTGACCGGAGTAGGATTGTGGAGTGTGGTTCGTAAACGATGTTTGGTAGACTGGTTTGACTTAAGTTTCTTCTGGATTTGTCCTGACACGCAAATTGGAAAGTCCAACTACGTGACGCCTGTCCAGAAAAAAAAATTAAATGAAACCAGGTGGGGGTGGATAAGACGTAGATTGATGAGGTGTTGGTGGATTGATGTTTCTTGCAGGGATCGGATAGCTTTATTGAAGTCCAGTCTGAATTTATTCTGACACGCAAACTGGGATTCCAGCTACGTGACGCCTGTTCAGAAAGAGAATTGACTCAAGCTTCAAGAAGAATGCAGAACCGGATATTCATGGCCGAGAGGATGGTGAGAAATCGTTGAGGTGCGTTGTGCACGGAGAATGGAGGAAGCAGTCGAGTGTGTGGGTTTTTTGGTTTGTTTGTTGAGTTGGCTGTGGAGTTTTGGGTGATAAAGTTCTGTTTTTGTTTGCGTTTTTTTCCTGTTTTTGTGTGTCAGCATGGATTCATGTTGAAATTTATGACTGACCAAGAGTCCAGCGAGACCAAAGGACAAGGTTGCAACCATACAGAATGGAGAGGTTTAGCGAGTCGAAAGGTGAAGGAATGATGGTTGATCTGGAGGGGAACTTTAGTGAAGAGTGGTCATTGAATGAGAAATACTCACATCTTTTTCAACCATCGAGCCTGGGAAGTCCAAGCCGAATGAATGATGGCTCTGTGGTTGATGAAGGAAGATGTGGATGAAGGATGATGTTGAAGGATGATAAAGGATGGTGAAGGATAGTGATGGAGTATGATGATGAAGTGTGATGATAAGTGTGAGGGTGAAGTGTGATGATGAAGTGTGATGAAGGATGATGGTTGATGTGGATGAAGGATGATGAAGTAAGGGCCAAGTGATGAAGGGCCGAGAGGAAGTAAACATGTCACGAGGTGGAGGTGTTATGGAGTAGACATGTCTCAGTGAAGTTGTGTCTTGATGTGGACGTGTCATGGTGTGTATGTTTTGAAACGAAGTTCAGAGGACTGGATGCCAGATATGAAATCATTTCTTGAAGGAGACAGAATCAAGACGACGTCGAGAGAGGAACGACATCAGAGAGTCTTGAGAGGAAGAAAAGATATCGTGAAGAGAGAAGAAGGGACAAGAGAATTACTTGAGAGACCCAGTGGGAGAGAAGAAAGAGGATGAAGACATCTCCAGGGCCAAGGAATATTGTTCGAAAAAAGACATGATGTCTGAATAAGGTTGAGGTCTGAATAAGGTTGAGGTCTGAATAAGGTTGTGGGTCAAGGCCAGTAGATGGAGAGAGCCAGACCAGGGTGGGAGTCAAAAGAAGGTTGGGAGATCAGTGGAGAAAGTGGAGAAGGAATATGGGAGTTGAAGAAGAAAGCAAAATCTGGGGAGGGCTGGAGGACTGGAGATATTTATACTTTGGGGTGATCGTGCCTTCCTTGTTGGGAGGTTGGGTGCCTCAAGGCAGCATACCTTCCTAGTTGGGATATGTTCTGCCTTGCGGTCCTGGAATTGGCAGAATTTGTGGAATTTGGGGCAAGTAATACCGCCATAAGCGAAATTCAATTATGTGCAGTGGTCTGGAAGTTGTATACTGTGTACTTTAGAACGAGATAGACTGTATTCTCTAGCTGGAACCAGCTGATTGTATCCGCTTGAGGGCATCCTTTTGCAGCCCTTGAACAATATCCCCAGCATCTGCGACGCCGTGAATCAGTCCGATAGAGGCCCCGGCATACGTTGCAACACGTCCCTCGAGTCCCCAGGCGCTATCACCCTTCTTCACAGCCTCGTCATGGAGTACTTTGAGATCATCAAATGCGGTGCCTGCTTCGTGCTCAATGAACGACTTGTTGATGATCGTCCTGGGGCTGTACTCGGCTGGCCACCCAAACGTGCCTCGAAGATGGTTATACAGCAGTGTCCGTGTCGTGTTGGCAGCCCCATCAGAGGCTCGTACAACCTCGTTCTGATATCCCCTGCTAATTCGTGCCTCGCTCGCAGCCAGGAATCGAGTCCCCATAACCACACCCGAAGCACCGAGACACAGCGCCGCTGCAACACCTCGTCCATCGGCAATGCCACCTGCTGCGAGCAAAGGGATCTGACTACCTTCCATGGCATCTGCAATCTCTGGGAACAAAGCCATGAGGCCCATCCCGTCCGTGGCCCGTCCGTGGCCACCAGATTCCGCACCCTGGATGACAACCACGTCGGGTTTCTCGGAGTTTGTGAGGAGCTGTTTCGCCTCCTTCAAAGTGCCGATTTGAATCCAGATTTGCGTATCCGGGGATGCCTGTCTGATTCGGCGAGACCAGTCGTCGAATTCCTTCAGGCTTTGCTTGGGAGCGTACAGCCAGGCTGCACAAGGCTTGTAACGTCCGATGGCAGCGACAGCGATGTCAATGTCGTCTCCCCACAGCTGATAGCCAATACCGACAGGCAAGACAGAATTGGTTGGCGATAACTTGTCGAAGACGGACGAGGAACCCCGGGTCTGCTTCACTAGCTTCGATGCTTGTTCAAGATCGACCTCGGTGTCTTGGGTCTTGGCTCCGGGGCCAATGAATCCCAGTCCACCTGCTCGGGATACCGCGAGGGCCAGAGCTGGGCCAGACATCACGCGCATCGGTGCGCTTACAAGGAAGGGGCTAGTGGCCCAGGAATAACGTGATAACAACTTGGTCGCCATTACTAGTCTTTCGAATGATGTTCAGAGAAGATCCCTAGGGCTATTAGGTGCGAAATTGACCGGTGTTATTTATTTTTGTCATTTGAGTCATGGAATTCAGCTTACTGAGCATACCGAGGCATGGAATAAGTTCGTGAGTAATACAGTCCGTGTTAGTCCCCGAAATAACCTTCATTGCGGTTGACCGGGTTCCATACCATGACGTCTGTGCCCGCTAAAGCCGCAATACCCGCGGGCCGCAAGATCCACTTTTCGTCCCTCCTCCCGAACCACGGCCAAGACCTCATAGTCCCCTCAAGGCCCCATTAGAATGGATATCTCTGGATACACCGAGACACCGAACTCTCGTCCGAGCATCGTCGAGGCCACTGAAGCCAACCGGGGTGAGCTGGTGCGACATTTTGGGGCCCGATTACGGACCGCCTTTCTCAGGAAGCTTGGCCTCGAGGTCGGAAGTAAGCCCTTCAGATAGACTGCCGGAATGTATAAATGATCTACTTTGTTCTTGTTGAAGTGCGTGTTAAGCTTCTGCCGCTGTTAGGACAACCGTGTGACTCATATATAGCGCCCTTCACTTCCTTAACATTCGCATGCGGCCAGTTTATGAAACTAATTAATAACCATGAGCTACGATTCACAAGTTAACAACTAACCAATCGACTGTAAGAAAGTAGATGCTCTCAGATTCTTTGAAAAACTCGATGCTATCGGTCCTATGAACGCTGTGTTGTCAGAAATCAAAGGCCACGATCACTCACTCACTATTCCGCCGTCTGCAGCACAAAGACAAGCATGATAACATGGTCGCCGGAACATATCTCGAACCTCATCGCGATGCTTTTCAAGATAGTCCGCGAAATTGGTCAACCAAATTGGGTTTTTCTTGAGCTCCTGAAAGTTGACTAGATAGCCAACCTCATTCATCCACTATTGTGCATATAGTCTGGGGTCGCTCTTAGCGAACGAGAAATCGCTGGTTATCTGCTTACGCAAAGGCCTTCCTCTCTGCGACGACGATCTGTGCGTCTGCGGCGAGTGAGAATGTGACACTTGTTCTGCTAGACTGTCCGTCACTCAGATGTCTACGCCGAGAGCTCCGGAGGAAGGTCGGCGGCATTTCAACCTTACTGGGAGGATCTAAAGATAGGAAAGCTGACTCCCAGGGCAAGACGGCGGAGGCTGAAGTACGCGTCAAGTTGCTCCCGCTGTTAAGACAATCTTGTGGCTCATAGATAGCCCCCTATACTTCCTTTTATGGGGCGAGTCTTGGATCGATCTAACAAAACCAATCACTGTGAATTTCGTTACCTGAGCAGTACGAATGACTATCTTAATACAATCAACATCCACCACTTAGATTGATTGAGAAACATCAACATGTCCTAGTGTAGGTTGCGGTCAATGCGCAGGGGTTCAGGAGATCCGTTGGTCAGTCTGGGTGCCAAAGGAGACGAGAAGCCTTTGGAGGAGGAGAAAAAGCCATGAGGGGAATGAGGGGCAAAGTATGCAACACGTGGATGCCAATCTTGTGAGGCGGAAGGACCGTTTGGGAGAACCTAGTAGAATAGTAGACAATACAGTCTACTCTCAGCATTCACTGGCGTAGAGGAAAGCTGGGAGGCAATAAGTTTGATTTTGCAAATCACCTAGAGACAGGATAGCTGATCCTGGATCGGGAGTTTCACATGGCAGAAATCGGATATGAGGGGACCTAACAGAAACAGCAAACCACGGGGTCTGCTCTCAAAATTCGCTGGCGAAAAGGAAAGCTGGCAGGCAGTGAAGTTGATTTTGCAACTCACCTGTAGAAGGACGGAGGATAAAATATCGAACCATCAGGGATTCAGGAATCAGATCTGAATTTTGAATATCAGAGGAACTTTGAGATGAAAAAAAGCAGACACGGGGGCTACTCTCAGCATTCGCTGTCGTAAAGGGAAGCTGAGGAGGATTTCACCGCGCAGCAATGAAGTCCGATGTTGCAACTCACCTATGAAGAAATATGCATGGAAGACCTTTCATTTTTTTTCAAACATCTGTTGTGGAGTGATCGGCGTTTCGTTGGAATAAACATGCCAAGCTCAAGCTCCACGTGGATGAGATGGGGTCCGGCAATGCACAGATGCAGGTCGGGACTATATCGCTGGCCCAAGGTATCATCCAGCATCGAGATATTCCATCATTGACAGCTGGATCAGCTCAATAGGCCATATCCGGTCCGTGTGCTTATTTCCCTAGGAGCAGCCATAGTGGATTTTTACTGTTGAGGTCCATTGTGTGTGCGCCCAACCTCCTGGCCCAATCGAGACATCCAACCCTCGCGATTGCCAGAAGCAAACTTAGGGCTGGGCAATTTGTCCCAAAGGGAACAGCAAACGATTGTTTGCTCCTCATTTTGGCCATCTAGGGTTGCCGTCCAGGGCTTCCCTCTTTTTGAACCGCCTCCCTCCTCCTTCCTGACTTTCTTTCTTCCACCCTTCTTCCCATCTTCTGATCCCACTCAGCTTCTTCAACTCTTCCAATCTGCACTCCAAAGCTCCTTCTTGCCTGGTCAATACATCTCATCTAGTCCACCTTGCAAGATACGTCAAGCACTGAGTCACCTTGCTCACTTGCAAAAGGGACTGCTCAACGGAAAGCGCAAAAGCGTCGAAGTTGTGGCCAAGCCACTGGCCTCCTCTAAGTCCTTGAGAGCGCCTTCTTTTCTCCACGAATTGCACTTGCCCTGTGATTCCTCTTCTTCATCAGCCACCTCACCTTCATCCGTCTCTCCTACTCCCAATCTTCCTACATCATCTTGCACTAAGACCCTGTGAGCACTTCCGCTTCGTCACGGATCCCACCTACTCGACGATCCCTGATCATCAATCACTCCCTTACCCTCTTCTGTCTCTTCTAATTCCCACCTTCCCGCACTATCTTGCGGCCTCTGGGATCTTGTGAGCACTTCTAACTCTTCACGGATCCCACCTTCCCTGCGATCCCTCTTCCTCATTCACCTCCTCGACTTTTGTCTCTCGTACTCCCAACCTCCTCTCCACTTACCTCCGGTTATCCTCTTCTCCTCCGCAAGCTCTTTCCTCTTTTACCCACTCATCCATTCCATCCTCACCCTCCTGGTGAACTCCTCTTACCGTCTCGACCCTCACCGCATATCTCGCGGTCTTCTTCAAACCTGACGATCCGGGTCTGCACCCTTCTATTGGTGCATATTTTTATCTCTTCGTGGCCTACCTTTACAGCCTTGCGGGCTTTCTTCTGCGAGCTCTTTCCTCCGTTTTGACCACTTTTGGTCTCATCCTCGTCGCCTCGGTGCACTCTTCTTGCGCCCCTCTTTCTGCACCTCACCAGCGTGCAAGACTTACTCCATTCTATCCTCTTACACTTGTCAATCTCCGGCTTTAAGACAAAACTCAGCGCCATGGCCAACTCTGCCATCCAGTCTCAGGCCAGCACCTTCCCTTTCCTGTCGTTGCCTATGGAGCTGCGATTGATGATCTACAATATACGCCCTGTTCTCACCCTTCGGTCTTTGGTTGGACACCCACCGGCTTGGCATCCCGCATCTCCTGCGCATGCAGGCAATCGGTCCGGCACCTTTCGACCTTTGGACTGCGGATGCCGGTCTCGGCGGCATCGTCTCTCCTGCGCTTCTGCTGGTCTGTAAGCAGATATACTACGAGGGCAAAAAATACCTCGAGCGCAACCAGTGGCGCCTGGACCGCTGGAGCACCGACCCGATTGTCAACATCCCGCACTCAGTCCGCGACAAGGTCGCTTCGTTGTTCCTGGGCCGCGACACGGTCGGATTGTTTACACCCCCTGGCACCGTTCGCGATGACAAGTCGGTCTTTGGGTTGGTCCATCGCCTGCCAAACATCCAGCACCTGACTGTCGGAATGATGGAAGATGACAAGGGCCTCTCTGGCACCCCCTCACCCGGGGACAAGGTCAATTATGATGATGAGGACAATTTGTACGGGGCTCTGTCTTGGCTTGCCACCTACAAGCCTCTCTTCAAGCGAGGTTCGATCAAGTCGATCAGCCTCGAATGCATCAAGAAATACCCCTCCAATTTGTACCCGTGGGTGTACATTTGGAGTTGGGTTACGACCATGACCCTGCACATCCTGGACCACGGAACTCCCGAGAAGTTCGAGAAGATGACCGACCTTCTGCAAGAGATCGATCTTCTCCTGGGTCGTTTCGAGTCCGGCCGTGTGCCGACATACCGGAACTACGCCCCCCTGCTGGAGTCCAGCCACGAGTCGGCCGCGCGGTTTCGAACCCTTTCGGATGTCCTTCAGGAGATATGGGAAGGTTTCGGGATCCGTGTGTCGGCTCGGGACCCAGGCCCGTTCGAGCGAGGCACAATGATCGTTTTCGAACGGATCTCCGCAGGTGGTGGTGCTGATGAGGTTGTCGGTGGCGAGGGGGAGTTAGTTTGGTGGTGAGGGGTGAGTGGTTTCTGGTGGCTTGGTGGTCTCGTTGGTTCGTGTGGTGGTGTGTGGTGGTGTGTGGTGGATTTTCCTGGCTCGTTCTGGCTCGTTCTGTTTCTTTTCGTTTCGTGTTCGTGTAGGCGTCTGCCCATATAATATTAATGAAGAAGAGCTCCGAAGGGAGACAGTTTTGATAACCTCGTTTCTCATATAAAAGTCATGCCTTTGTAACAAGTACTCATCTCATTCTCGTCTTATATCAAAGATCAGACTGTTGGAATACTGACCGGTAAAATCACATAATTCAAGTATATATATCAACTTCTGTTCTCACTAATCACATTTCTATGCTACCAAACCGGTCTACTCGCTATTGGTATCAACAAAACTATCCGCCATCCATCCCGTCAAAGCACTATAATCAGCCAGCGGCGTCGTTCCATGCAGCGTCTCCCAGTGTCTCCGCGAACCACACTCTCGCAATTTCTCCGAGTCAGCATTAACACACCGATTCTGCATAATAGCAGCAATATTCTGCCCAGCATCCCGGCCCTCAAACCACGCCCCGTGCAGGAAACCAAAATACGTAGGACTCGTCGCCTCACCCGCGAACCAGAGCCGGTCTGTATTCGCGCGCAGATTCTCATGCATCTCGAGCGTAGTTGCTGGCGGCCAGTTTGAGTAGCTACCGTAGGACCAAGGCTCGGTACTCCATCGTGGATAGAGGAAAGCGGTTGGTTCGGGGATTTTCTGGTCTGGGAACATTTTCCGGAGAACGGTAAGAATTTCTTGTTTTGTTGTTTCGTCGGATTGGCGCTCTGCGCGCCAGGCGAGTTCGTTGGTGACGGTAACGAAGAGAATGTTGCTGTCTGGGAAGAACTCGGGCATGGAGAGGGATTGGAAGACCGGGTACCAGCCGCGCATGGCAGGGTCGGCGTAGAGGAAGTATTGGGTGTTTTTGGGCCAGAAGGTTTCGTTGAATTGCATGAAGATCTTTGTGTAGGTTCCCATGGTGAATTTTTGGATGGCGGTTTGTTTCCATTCGGGGAGGGAGGGGGTGAATTTGATCGCGTCGTTTTGGAGGACGCCGAGGGAGAAGGTGCAGATGGCGTATGCGGCGCTGATGCAGCTGCCATCTTTGCTATGGATGATGACGCCGTCTTTGCTGTACTGGATCTCGGTGACTTCGGTGTTGAGGTGTAGACGTGGATCGTTCTCTGTCATAAATTCGGATGCCATGCCCTTGATGATTGTGTTGAAGCCTCGTTGGTCGAGGACGAAGTTATCATGGTCGCTGAATCCGTTCACGGTCAGGTTATCGCCGGCGCAGCCATAGACAAGAGAGCTCTCCAAAGGTGTGAAGTTGTCCTCAAAATCTAGGAGAGGGCCCTTGTCAGCCAGTGAATCTATTCATTAATTCAACACATGTCTACTTACCCCATTTCCACCAATCGACAGCCTGAGCCTCCATGTCGTGCTTCTTCGGGTTCCAACCGCCCAGGGCAAGACCCGATTGAGCATTTTGGTCTTGCAAGTTGTTGAGGAGGATCTTGCCTGCCTTTGCATTGGCAATATCATACGCCTCGTCATACTCGCTCAGCAGATGAGTATAGTCCTTGTAGCCATGCTCATTATATGTGGAGATATTGTCATAGTCCGAATACTGAGTCTTCAGCTGATATTTTTGGGCCTATAAGATTCATTAGATCATTGCTTTTGGGCAGCTGAAGATGGGATGGATGAATGACATACCAAGCTCCATATGGGATTTTGAGGGCCACCTGGATTCCCAAGGCCTTGAACCTATTCCGTCAAAATAAGCAATTTGCCAATAGACCATACCAAGGTCTCATGACCTACCCAATTGGCACCCATCTCGATAATGTAAGGCTTCCCATCTTTGTCTTTGCCGAAGGGTTTATGCCAGGCACGGCCACCAATAGTATCACGGTACTCGAGGATAGCAAAGTCATGCACGGAAGCATTTGCCAGTGCTTGCTGCGTATGGTCAGAAGTTGCTTCCTAAAAACAAAATAGAAGGGTGAGGAATACTTACTGCTGCAGCAATTCCAGCAATTCCGCCTCCCCTTCATAGAATTAGCTCATCAGACACGAATTTCCAATTCGAGGGCTCGATACTTACAAAATAGCAACTGTGGTCTTCTTGCAAGTCCCAGCATCCTGATCTCTAGGAGTGTGAGGCACAGCACCAGCAGGCTGAACAGCCAAGCTTGCCGTGGCCGCCAACAATGAGAAGTAGCGTAGATGCATCGCGAAATTCCAGCTCAAGAAACAAATTTGATAGAATTGTCAAGTCTGGGGCCACAAAGTGCTCATAAATAAATGCCGCGGGGGTTGCATTGCGGGCCGCTGGATGAATGGACTGCACACTGCAATGCATGAGACCCGCGATAACATCATAACGTGATTGCCCATCGATCGACAGGGTCACATGTAACCTCTGCAAAGATCGCGTAGGGGAATCGGGCAGGTACAACCGCTCATGGAGCCGGTTCTACAGCAACCGATGCGTGGCGATGATCCACATTGATGAAACGGAGGTTAATAAGGAGCGAGATCCCGCGTATGGCCATGACTGCTGTCTTCAATATCTCCACTTTTTCCCCATATCCCCAGATTATCACCAAGTTGTCTGGTGACTTCCATTACGTTGTGAATTGGCAATCCGAGCTTATGCCTTCCTACAGGAAGCTGCAAGCGAGATAATATTGCATGCCAAGTCCCAAGTGTAAGCGAGACAGCCGATTGATTACCGGGATCAATAACAAATCGTGCACTGGGTTTTGAAGGTTATGCCAAGTTTAAAATAAAGAATAAAATGCATGTTTCCAATGGATAAGAAAGACGAGACCAGGAATAGCCTCTCTCCATAACATGTGCAGCATCAGTCGACTGAATACAAAATGCAACTCCATCTAGCTATGCAAAGTAAAATGACTGAGGCCAATAATCGATCATCATGTAAAGTGTCATCCGAAGTTTTCCCCCAACGCCACGGAACGGAAAGTTGATATTCCTCCCAAAAGCCACAATTGGTCATGTCTCAAAGGGAGAGCTCGATGCCACCCAGTGCCAGCGCCAAAACAGAGCAGCCAAATTGTGGCCTATCTATGCACAGGGTCCATCCGGTTACCGGAAATTGTAGGACGGACGAATCATTTTTGAGGTTTCCGGTTTCAAAGACAGTTGCTGATAAGGCGAGCTGCCGGGGTCATAATACAAGCCATCGATGTGGCCATCCTCACGGCGGAGAGAGATGTAGTAAAAGCCAGAGATTGTAAGACCCTGGCGCGCATCGGTCGGGGTAATGAAGCATCGCTCTAAAATTGTGTCAGGCCTGTCAATCAATGGAAATGAGATTGTGTCTAAATGAGAACCCACCCTTCCATCGCATCAGGATCCACCCTTGAACCAATTCCTCGGTAATCCACTTCTTGCTCACGAGGTTCTTGGCAATTTCAGAATCGGGCAGATCCTTGAATGGTGGCAGTTCTCGCCAGTATGTGCTATCGATATCTGCATCCGCCTTGAAGTTCTTGGTTTCAAGAGTATGCTTGTTGAAGTCGATGATTTCGCCCTCGAGGAATGTCACGATATGTGCGTCATGAGTTGGTGAGGACTTGTCGGGAATATTGTACGCCTCCATGGTGCCGGACAACGTCATGTCTGTGTAGTTTATGCTGTGAATTGTGACCTTGACAGGCCAGTTTTCATCTCGGGCGTTGGCAAAATACCTTCGCCCAGTTGACGTATATACACTGATGCGGGTGCTGTCGCTGCCGTTGACGATCACTGGCTCGGTGGGAGTGTGCGGACTTTGCACGCGCTGTGACAACACAGAACATCCCGCATTCGCAGCCCGTTGGCAGCCAGAGAACACCACTCCAGGTCTCAGCCACGAGCAGGGTGCCGGTGGCACTATGGTGTTGATGTCCAGAATAAAGTCGCTGTCCTTCAAGGAGAAGTTCTCTAATGAGATGAAGCCTGTCGCGGCCGCAGAGTTGATGCTTTCCTCAAAGGAATTGGAGTACCGGAGACGATCGAGATAGTTGATTGTATCCTTCAGAACTGAGTCCCCAGGTGTGCTTGAATGGAGTTGCCGATGTGCAGCAACCCGGGCGCGCAAGTCGCTGTGGGTCAGAGGCCGATGCGAGTCGCGACTGCTGGGCGGACGATATCGATAGGCCGGGGCTCTCGTGGATGACGAACTCCACGTCCGATCGGCCTCATCTTCATCATTTGAACGGGCCCCGTATCGATCCAAAAGAAAGTTTTCCAGTGTCCGCGTTCTTGCTGGTCTCGGCTGTCGCCTTGTTGACTGCAACAGCTCCATGGGAATCGGCCCGTTTAGCCATCGGCTAGAGGCTTCGGTAGGGCCATCTCCAGCTGCTGTAATCGGTGGTGTGTGGGCTGTGAACTCTTGTCGGCGCGATCGACTTGATGTGGTGTTGCGATCTGGAACTGCGTGGAGGAAAGGCTGGATCTGGTCATCGTCTGATTCTTCGCGGCGGCGTTCCTCGTCCTCGTCATCTGAACCGGGGGCCCATCCATATAATGAGCGCGAATTTGAGCGGCGACTCTCGTAGTTGGGCATATTCCTGGGCTCTTCACGATGGCGACGGACAATAGGGATGCGACGGTTGATTTCAACGGATAACCGGAGGTTACTGGGGTCGTCCAGATCCATCCGGTCGTCGGCCGGCAGGTCCTCCATCTGTCGGGGGTGTGAGGTCTGGTATCGACGACGGCGATGTCGACTAAGCGCCGGCAGCAGCGGGTTGTACAGTAAGGATCGGGACCGAAGGAAGTTCACATTCTCGTCATGGGCGTTGTCACTCTCCACAGGGATCGGGGAGTCGGGGATTGACGATCGTCGCGACAACGGCTCGGGCGCAGGCGTGGTGGGTGACAACGCTGGGGTGCCGTGCTAGAACAATCAATCATTAGTCTGCGGATCGAGGACCGCTGGGATCTGAAGAAATGAAGCAGACGTAGGGTGTGGAAGGCCCAAACATACTGATGCCGAGTTGGGAGGCGGCATCTCCTCGGGGAGGCGCTGGGGCCGGAATCCGCCGTAAGGGAGGTCGGGTGGATCGACCGGGGAGTATGCAGCAGGCTAACCCCAGGAAGTATAGTTGAACGTTGGCAGAGTGCCAAATCTGGGGAGTTGAGGATGTGTTAGGGGAGAGATGAGTGTAGTTGCACGGTGATTGCCGAAGTGACGGAGTTTAGGTTGGCTTTGTCTTTATAAAAATGTGGAGAAGTACATGACGTCCGTTTCTCCGTGTGAGCGACGGAAAATATGAAACTTCCATGTTCCACACTAGAACACCATCACATTTCTCCAATCATCGATCAGTAGTTGATTTGAATTGGTTCTCATTTGACCTTTCACTGTTAATGTGATATGCATCTCAGAAGGTCACTAGTCCCAAAGTACGGCACAACAATCTCTGTGATCTATGCATACTCTGTGAGTAGTTCCCGACGGAAACCCCTAATCTCCGTCTACCAGCAGGGCTCTTAGCTACTAGCGACTGGCTTGATTTAGCGGCTTGGTGCGGCTTGCATGATATCCATGTCAACGTATATTCCGAGTGGTCGGCTTAGATCACCAATTGATCCTCAGTGTCTACCCAGAGCCACCTGCCGAGCAATGCACTGTGGGCTCGCGGTGATCAAGCACAAGACCGCTAAGTTAAGGTCTTCAAAGCTATGATAGTTATTGATACCGACTATATCTACTGGCTTGACCTTTGGGATATCTTGGGGTCTATCGAGGTACTCAGAGGATATCATATGGTTCTACTTCCTAGGCGTGCTGCTTATCCAGTTACTCTATGTGGGCGTCTCCGAAGCCGCTGACATATAGAGTGCTCCCCGGATAATGCTAGTGTTGAGAGCTACCAGCCTGATGTTGATTACTATGACAGAAGCTCCGAACTCCGCCTTATCACTTTAATCGTGGAGAGTTGCGATGGTATCCTTGCGAGTCGTTAATTCCTGGACGAAGAATGTCTTAGTCCTTGCTCTGAACGCCACTGGGTATTGAAACAGGCGAAGGCCTTGTGCGACGAATAGTAAGGCCTATCCAGCCCTCCCCCAGTGGTGCTACAGGTACGATGGCTGTAGTTGAAAAATGTGGTATGCTTTTGTGAGATATTGAGCACCTCTGCGATCTATACAGTGGATTTTGGATTTGGGCGATAGTGATCACTATTCCAGGAAAGTAGGACCCTGGGAATGATATACTTTATATAGCATTAATTGGGTGCGATTTTCGCAATCAAACCCTCGATGGTGTAGTTGGATATCACGTTCGGCTGTAATGGATCATCATATAACCGAAAGGTCACCGGCTCGATTCCGGTTCGAGGGAACATTGCATCTTCTTTTTTTGATTTTTCGATCGACCCTACTATAATTTTACTTCTTTTATAGCTCTCCCTTTTAATTTCGAGTTTTCCTATTCTAATTATAAAAATTAGTGTTTCTATCGACACCTAGAGGTAACTAGTAGTTCTATAGTCGTAGGTAATCCGAGCGACCATATTTCTTTACCTACAGGCTTACGCTTATGTACTGTAGACTATTTTAGAAGAGGACGTATTATTCGCGAATTTAGAACTTAATAAGAAAAGAATTAGAAAAAAGGAAGGTATTAGGAAATATAGGTAGTAGATTTACTATAGACGGGAAAAAAATTGTGCAAACAAAAGAAAAGCAATGTTCCCTCGAACCGGAATCGAGCCGGTGACCTTTCGGTTATATGATGATCCATTACAGCCGAACGTGATATCCAACTACACCATCGAGGGTTTGATTGCGAGAGTCTCAAGGCAAAATGCATACATAATGGAAGGCCACCTCTGACTTCTTCAACCCGCTCTATACAGACTGGCCAGATCTGGGGAATACAGAATGGATCCAAAGAATGTAAGAAGGCACAGCTGCATTATCTAGCTCCCCGTTAAACTTAAATACGTGTCAGTAATCCCTCTAAATGTTCCGTGCTAGTCAAATCCTATATCCCCGAATTTCGCGGATGGCACGATTGAGACCAAGACGTGGAAAGTATATATATCGTGGCAGATCCCACACGGAATGATGGAAAGATTTTTTGCGAGCCGGGCACCAATCAAAGCAGGCAGCAACACTAGGTACAATGACCAGACCTCTCTGCTATTCAAAAAATGGGATGTAGAGGTTATGTGATGTAGAGGTTGAACATCCTGATAACCAGTGTACAGTGCTGTGCCATGTCGCTTTGATAGATACATCACAGAAAGTCTAATTCGGAGCATATCTACCTCTATGAATTTATAAATCACGAGCGAGCCGCATTGCAGTCATCAGCCAACTGTACACAATCCAAAATAATTGCCCAAAACGCGTCCAGATCAACACTCCTTGGAATAGCCACACCAGGGCCCACGACCGGTGTTGCAATCGAGCGTCCCAGTTGGCCGGTGGTAGACACATCCTCGCCATGGCAGCCATCCGTCACGATGTTGACAGCGAATCGCTCCCCGTCTCTATCGTCAAAATTGAGGGCCTCCTGAGGGTGTTCCGAGGCAAATGATGGGTTCAGTGTGGACAAGATGACCGCCACGGCCAGAGGGTCATGCAAAGGAGGGCCAGTCGCCAGGCCAAAAACCTTTTCGTACGTCGCCGCGAAGAAAGTGAGCAGAGCGTGTAGAATCCGCCGAATCACCGTGGGTGGCTTTGACGGGTCACGTCCACCATGTAGAATGCGTGTCTGCACGTCCTGAGATGCGAGGACTTGATGGGTTAGATCCAACGCAGCAATTGTTGTCTTTGAAGCCAGAAATGGATTACTGAAGATGGACTGGGAGGACTCGGGATCGCACTGTATTGGAAGAGTTGGTGAGTCGGAGCCTGACAGTGTTATTGGCCCTATGGACAAACACGAAACGTACATAGAGATTAAATTCGGCCCAGGGAGTGATGTTCCCAATACGAGACTTCTCCCCAGGAAGCCTACTCATGGGCGCATCAGTGAAACCATCACCGATAGCACCTCCCATAATGCTCAGCCCTTGG
The DNA here is from genome assembly GCF_028828155.1 of Penicillium subrubescens. Lineage (NCBI taxonomy): Eukaryota > Fungi > Ascomycota > Eurotiomycetes > Eurotiales > Aspergillaceae > Penicillium > Penicillium subrubescens. The sequence goes on along the minus strand of NW_026643151.1, from coordinate 2,544,742 downwards.
ATGTGGTCCACAACCTCTGGGAAAGTTGCGAATAGCAAGGCAACATTAGTCAACGTTCCTGTCGCAACCACCCATGGAGTGCCCTTTGGCTGGGCCAAGAGTGCATTTCGCATAGCCAAGATGGGATTCTCGTCGGTAATCGGAGGGACAGATGGTTTAGGCAGAAGATCGGTGCCGTCAAGGCCAGATTCACCTGGTAGTAGACAGATAAGAACACGATAACAAACTGGTAGCCGGTGGGTCAAAGATCATGAAGATGCCATACCATGAATGTCTGGAGCATGTAATGCCGGGCGTGAAAACGGTTTCCGAGTTCCAGGGTAGACTGGGATCTCGGGCCTACCAATGGCTTCTAATATACTTCGGGCATTGTAGGTAGTATTCTCCAGAGATGCGTTGCCATGGATGGTTGTTATACCGAGAAGATTCAGAGAAGGGTGATGAGCAGCGATCAAGATCGCAAATGCGTCCTAGACGGTAAATTCAATATGTTGGCCCTTATCTGCCATGTATGGAGTAGATGGCTTTGACGTACATCGTGTCCTAGAGGAGAAACTTAGTCCGAGTGAAAATTTTGGGGGGCAATTCGGCGACTTACCTGGATCGCAGTCGAGCCAAAGCGGTATTCTATCCGTGCTTTCCACCTGAGGCAACATTTTCAATGATCTGGTGAAACAGAGTGTTGGTGAGGAGAACGGCCCCAAAAGGGAACCACGTCTCCATCTCCCCGCATCGCGATAAGGATGTTATCGTAGCCCTAAGCCCTAATTTCCAAATCAGGAAACTCCAAATCATCGACTTCGCGGTCACCGCAAGCGCTACGATCGGCTCTCAGTCAGACAGGGTGAAGCCCTTGCGCTCTGAGATTTCCAATGAACCTACCTGAGAGAGTTGCTGCACCTCTATGATGCCATGAATGACCCTCTGCAACCCGGTTTGCAGCCGGTATCCCATCTCAAGGCTGGACCGACCACCTCAAGCTCCAGGTCCACCGCGCTACCTTCCTCAGGGCAACCACCCTTGACACGACCATCCTCTAGACTACGAGCCCAACGACCACCCGTTCGAGATGACACGACCGACGCTACGAGTGACAAGGCCACGGCTGCCTTGATTCGACGTGTCCTCTACCCTCAAGCTAGCAGCGGCCACGGCGCATCCTCTCCCCAGCCATCGGAAGAGCTATTACCTCCCCTCACGAGCTCAAATGACGTTGACCGTCAACTTTACGCCATTCTTGCTGTTATAATCAAAGAATTTGTCCACTCGTGGTACTCAAAGATTACTCCTGACCAGGCTCTTGTCAACGAGGTCCTTCAAGTCGTTGCACATTGCACCCGCGCTCTGGAACAGCGGATACGCCAGGTGGATGTGACACAGCTGGCCTTAGATGAGATTCCTACCTTGGTGGAGGCACATATAACCTGTAAGACCCGACTTTGTCTTTGAGATGCTTGTTTTTGGAAACAGGGACATCCTGGAAAACGGAAATGAGAGACGCGCTTGCTAACTTTAACGATCATCTCTAGCCTATCGACTTGCTAAGGAACGGTCACACCTATCAGGACTACCGACGTCGCATCGTGCACTATACCACGAGTTGAACCCTCATCCTGGCTTATCACCAGTCCCCGATCCCGCAGATCCCGACACAGTCAACGCGCAGGCCGAGAACGAAGCTGTATATCGGAGATTACTTGCTAGTGGGACTCTTGCTGTTCTCCTACCCACGGAAGATTTGGAAAATAGCAGCCTACGCCAGCTGGTGAACGACATCCTATCAGACTTGATTCTAGGCAAAGAGGTTGCCGGCAGGGTCTGCCAAGGATGGTTCTTATGGGATGCTATCACCAAAGTTACGGAGGCAGTAAGACGCCGGAAAACTTTGGAGCACACAGACTCCACCAATGATGTTTCCACAAACAGACTCGAAAGATTTGGTCTGCTCGAGGACGAAGACGATTCGGCCAAATCTCACGCAAGCGCTCAGTCGCGAGCCACTGCCTGGATATGGAGTGTACTCCAGAATATCTATCTTGGCTATGTTGCCTTGCGATTCATCGCGACTGGTCTATTCCGCGTCGCATCAAATCAAGGGCAGGGACATTCGCACGGAGCCAGTGTTTCATTTCCCGCTGCAACGCCAGATTTCTCCAAGAAGGAGGGCTTCGACTCGTCATTGTCAGACGGAGTCACATCCAAACGCCCGGTCCTCGACTACCGGATGTACTCGATGATCTCGCAACTTTTGGGCATCTCACAACGAATGCCATGGCTTTCTGGACTATTCGCTCTCGTCCAACACCTGATTCTGGCCGGACCAGGCAGGCTCGGGCACACAGATGGAATTCTTGACAGGTGAGTTTATTTCTCTTATGCTTTATGGTTGTTCTGTGTTATCGGAGTATTTCCCCCACTCTCTTTCCCTCGTGTGCGCCCGGGGCTCGGGCCCTTCCCTCTTTCGTGCGAACTCTTGACGGTGGAGCAACGGTGCGATCTCCGAACTGCGATCTACGAGGGTCAAGTGTCACTTGTGCAAGTCATGGTGGGACGGCGAAGCGTCTTGCTCGCATGCTGCAGCGATCACTTGATCCCGCTTGCAACGGTTTTTTACGGGGCTAGCGTCCCCATCGAGCAATACATTTGATACGGTCACCGTACGATATTTGCTGACCGACGGTACGGTCATTACGGGCTGGCGTTACGGCTGGCCGATGCTGGCGTCAGATTGGCTGCCCCAACCTGGTCCGAGCGAGCAGTGGACGTCGCAGGAGGGGGAGGACGAGCAGGGAACAGAGCAGGGAAGAGCCAGCCCTCTTTCCCTCTTCATGCCGTACCCACCGTCTCATTTTTCTGCCCGCGATAGCGCCGGGGCCCGGCCCTTTCCGTGCCGCGTCCTCTTCTTGTGCGGATCACAACCCTGCGAAACGATCCTCAGCTGCCAGTCTATTGACCGCCGATGTTGCTCACCATTGGCAAAGGGCTTGCCTCAACCAAAAAAAAGAAACGAAAACAAAGAAAGCAGCAAGAAAAAAAACCCCACGAAAAAAAAAGAACAGAGTTTATGGCTGCCGAGCCAGATCCAAACTGTACAAACTATACTGCGACGGAAGAGGGGGCGAGCGAATCGCGCGCACGAGCAGACATCGTCTGCCGATCCCCTTCATCGACGGGCATCAGTGGGCAGATGGATCACCTTACCATTTTGGGGATGTGCATAAAGACCAGGAGCTGCGGCAGAAGCAGCATTTCTCTTCGCTCGCCGAGGCTAGTGCTAGTGATTTACCCACTGGCCATCCAATCAGCGAAATTCCTGCTAGCGAGTTTTCGAATTTACAACCCGGCCGAGGTTGGCGCATGAAGCCCGCTTTTTGTACGCCAGGTACGCTGCTGGGATGTTACCCGCTAGGCCAGGGGCATAGCAGAGAGGGGAAAACGAACAAGGGCGAGGAGCAGGATGAGCGCAGAGGAAGTGACGAGGAGGCAGGCGCGCCTCGTCGCTTTTTCAGCGACTTACTGGTCGCTACTCCGTCATTTTGAGCTTCGCTGCCTCTTATGGCTTGGAGGAGTGACATCCCTGTTGCACCAATAGTTGGCCCAAGCTCCTCCTCACAACCCACGCCGAAGCCGATCGTGCTCCGCCTCGCTCCCCACTTGGCTCCCTCGCAGCCCTAGTGCAGGTTGATCCTGAGCTCGTTCTCTCTAGCGGTGGGACTGGCCCGAACCTGCACAAAGGCATAACGTCCCGGTGATAGCTCCACTGTTGAGACTCATTTCTCGCTTCACTTGTTGATTTGTTTTCTTTTTTTCTTTTCATGAGAGAGATATTTGCTTTTTTACCCCCTTCCCTCTTGGCATTTTTCATCGGCTCTCCCGATGTCACGATTTGAACCGATCATAGCTGACTGACTCCACAGATTCCTTCGGGAAACCATTCAGGAGTATGTTCTGCCCCCCACTTTGTTGCCCAACCTTCTTCTTGCAACACGTTCTGCCCTCTTCCCGGCCAATGCCCGCCCAACCTCCTCAGCACCAACTGGAAATACCACTGGAGCAGCCCCGGCCCCGGCTCCGCAGGTGTCCGTGCAGACCCCGACCCCCAGCGGGAAATCACCCCTCGCTGCGACTGTAGTTACCACACCCGCGCCCCTTCCGGAAGGTAGCAGGGTTCCTGGTCCAGGTGCAAGGGATGCAGGTAAAAGAAATGTCGACAGTAGCAATAACAGCAGAAACAGCAATATTGGAGTTGGAGTTGGCAGTGGCGGTGATCGTCAGCATGCTGCTCTACTCCCCCGGTCGTCTTCGATAGTATCCCCGTCATCGCCAACCATTGCGACGACATCGGACATTGATACGGTCCAACGAGCTTCCACGGAGGTGTCAACCGGACCAGAGAACAGAATTGGCCCATCTATCTCGGAGATCGCCGCTATTAAGCGGCGATGTGCAGCTAGTCTTCTGGCCGTGATCCCGCTTAAAGTCGCACGAACCCTTTTTGGCGTTCCGCCAGCCTCCAACAGTGATCGTACCTGCAGCGCCGCCACTGGGAACTCATCCTCCACCACCATCAGTGACCAGACCCCACCCTCATCGCTTGATGGAGATGGTGGGGGCCGTCCGAGATCTTCATTACAGGCACAGGGCAAGGGAGCTGTTCTGTCGTCGAAGGCGTCATTACTGCCATCTCCCGCTTCGAGTTTAGCAGGGCTAGCCAGTGAAAGTGGCGATTATCGCGCTGTCCAGCGCACGGACAAGCAGAATGAGGAGTCCGATCTTCACCTGGAGGAGTTGTATTTCCTGGAGGCCATCGAGACGGACCTATTGGATCTCCTGGCAGACGACTACTGTAACAAGCATCTGGTGTACTCGATCATCGAGACTGTTCTCGCTAGGGTGCTCCCTGAGCTGACTGAGCGCAGCGTCCAAGACCTAATGGAGGATCGCGGGGTTGCCCCAGTTCCCGGCGGCTTCTAAGTAGAGTTACGGCTACTGCAGCACGCTTTTTTGTAACCTTCATTCTTTTACATAGTTTAATGGGACGTGCCTAGATTTACGGATGTGGCTGTTTTGAGTTTTGCATGTGTAGAAGTTAAGCCAGTGTAGATACAAACAGATGTTGGAACATTCAAACCGGGGTATACTAACTAACTAGGAAAAAGAGTGTGTAAGGCTCTCATTCACGTACCAGGAAAAAGATAGTCAATATCCATTCCTGGCACATAAATGAGGCAAATGCAAGGAAAGTAATGAAAGAAAAGATTAAAGAAAACAGGAAGGGTTGTTGGAGAAGTAATCTGACAAGAAAGATCCAGCTGGAGACTCGTGTATCTGAAGGATCCCAGCAAATTATGTTCTTTGCGCGTGAGCGGCCCAATTTAAGAACGAGAGTGGAGAAACGACGGGAAAGTAGAAGAAAGATATAAGAAAAAAAAGTCCAAAGAAAGTAAGAATTAGAAAAGGGACATTCTACTGTTATGACAGTAGGGGAAAGACCAAAAAAGACATAATCAAAACAATATCGGCGTGCGTGAAAGGGGAGAGAGAAGGGGGAATAGAGGTGCGAAACTCCGAAAAAAAAGGAAACCAAAAACCAAAAACCAAGACCCGTGTCATATCACCCCCAATATCCATGATCCATGATCCATATTCCCATGTCCGATGTCCCGTATCCCATGAAAGAAATGGACACAGTCCGTCCGTTGTCCGAGGTGTATGCGAATTATACCAATGACCCCCAAAAGGAACGAAAGAGAAACAAGAGAAATAAAAAACCCAAAACCCCATGTCAAAGCAAGGTCGAGGTTGCCCTCTGGTTGTGTGTATGATGATAAGTTTGTACCTGTTGATTTTTGGATTGTCGCGCCGGGAAAGAAAAAGCCGAGATTTGGGTGCTGGAATGAAAGAGAAAAAAAATTGAACCTGAGAATAAAGGGGAAAAAAGATACAAATGAACCAAAGCAAAGGTTTGGCTCGTGGAAAAATGCAAATCGACAAGCTAGATAACGCAACGCAACCACCCAGGCGTAGAAAATTGAACATTGAACATCAAGATAGGGGGAATCACAAATGAAGATAAGAAAGACAAAAAAAATAAGAAACAGATAACAGATGGCTAGATAGAGAGATAAAGTAGAGTAGGATAGAGGGGCATGCTTTGAACCAAAAGAATAGAGGAGGAAGTGGATGGACATAGCTTCACCCAATATTTTGGATGCTCCGTTTCTTGGTGACACGAGGAACGTCATCATGCTCATCGATTCTTGTCAAACCACCCAGAAGAGGACCCTGCTGGTTCTTAGCCAGCTCGAGGCGCTCCATCAGCTTACCGATAGTCACGTACTCCTGTGCAGCGAGTCCGGCCGGCTGGTGCTGGAAGTAATTCATAACGAGCTCCAAGGCCCGTCTCGCCTCATCCTGTGTCGGGGATCCAGGAGCGCTGATCGGGGACACATTAGTTGACTTGGAGACTGTAGGGGGTGGCTGCATCGATTCAGTCTTGATCTCCGGGTTGCTGCGGTTGCGCTTGATCATCTTGGATGGATCTGTGCCCTTGATGGCGATGTGGGTTTCGTGCTCGTCCATTTCTAATGGAGATTCCAGGATAGTCACGCCCATGTGATGCTCGGTCTTACCGCACTGGGAGTCGTCGGCGGTCAAGAGACTGGGGTCAATTGGGACGAGGGGGAATGTCTGGCTGCGAGGGCGATTCATGTTGGGACCGGAGGTTGGAAGACGATGTTGGCTTGTTGGAGTAAAGGGGCTGTCGGATACGAGTGTAGAAGTCGGGCTGGTCATTCCGACAGAACAGGAAGTCGTATCCAACGCCGTAGTATTCTTCGAGTAACCATGTTGGCAGCCTCCTGTCAACTCGGGAAGCTCATCAGCCCCCTCCTGCTTCATGCCCTCGTGGCTACCCGTAGGAGAGATGGGTGAGCCAAAGCCATTAGGAGATATAGGCGAGCGCCCCGTGGGACTGTGAATAGTCGATTCATTTGCCGAATCGGTGTTGATGCGAGTTGGACTGTTCGAGTTGCTGCGCACACCCTTTCGATCTCCAGAGCCCCTTCGGGACTTTGCGCCAAGCAAGCTATTCTTCTGCTTGAATTTCTCCAGCCAGCTCGCGGTCAGCACTTTCTCCTTGCCCTCGGGACACCCGCAGGTGCTTGCGAAAAAGCGCGCCTTCTCCTTGATCATTTCGTCGTTGAGAGGGAAGCCCTGGCGTTGGTAGTTTCGTGCCCAATTTGATAGCGCCTTTTCGATATCGGGGACTCGGCCCTTGGCCCGTTTGATGGGCGAGCGACTTCCGTCATCGGGGTTGAGGTATTTTTCTTTCTGGCGGAGGACCTTGGAAACAGTACTGCGATTCGATGTTAGGGTTATTTTCGGGAAGAGACAGGTCCAAGTGTTCTGGTAATTACCTTCTTTCCACTCCAAAGAGTGCTATACAACATAATAGTCAGCATATAGTCCTCTGAATTGATAAGATACCAGTTTTTCCAATCTTACCTCCAATATCAGTTTGTTTGGCCTGCTTATTCTCCTCATGGTATAAACACATCTGTCGCCTATCCTCATCGGTAAGCGTCCTGCGCGGCGTTGTGCCCCCGGTCGAAGTCTTCCGAATTGGAGGCGTAGGCGCCGAGGGCGAAACCGAGGTTGGGACCGAAACGGGAGGCAATCCCGACTCGTGAAAGGCAGATTGGTGTGTAAGCATGCTTGGCCAGGAATGCGACGGCATTGGGAGAGGCATCGAGGCATAGGGCGGCGGTATAGACATGCCGTAGGTGGCGTCGACGGCCATTAGCGGTGAATGACCATAGTCAAACCCGCTATATTCTGGCATCGGCGGCGAGTTGTGGGGGGAAGTAAAAGTGCCGAGCTCAACCCAGGGCGAATGCGCAAATTCGCTATCTGGCGCTGTGTGTGATTCCGTCTCCATGGCGGTTGCGGAGTCCTCCATGGACTTGTGATGATCAGGACGATTTGAATAGGTACCAGGGGTTTGGTGACAGGGCGTGTGTCGCACGAGTCAGGTAGAGATGCTGGATCAAAGGAAATAAAGGAACCGTCCGGGGGCAGCGAACAATGTGACGGGGTTTCAAAGGTAAGACAATGGAGAATAATGCATGTTCCACCAACCCACCACGGTGAACCGCAAGCTTGTATAGAAAGGTACAGGCAAGGGTCCCAGGGGAGGAGATATTTGCCGGTTAGAAGAAAAAAAGACTGCTTTTGTTTCTTTCTTTTCTTTTCTCGATGCTAGTAAGAATGACCAGCAATAGTACAGTCTAATAGGAGATATCGAGAGAGTAGGAGGAGATCGAAAAGGGTGGTGTGATATAGGTGGAGGTTCCAGTATACCAATATGCAGGAGCCAACCCCAAAGGTGCTAGAGAGAAGAGTCGAAGGAGCGCGCGGTATGCGGGTAAGGCAAAGGACGGAGTTAAAAGGAAAATCAGGGCCAGCCAGGAAGGCGATCAATAAATCGCGTGGATTGACAGAAACGAGTTGAAATCTCGATTGCAACTGGCACGAGAAGGAGACAGTCCGGAGAAATGGCCATAAATCCATGATAACCTTCTTGCCCCCCGAGACAAATACAGCCGATCCTCAAGATGATTGGCCTGGTCATTCAAAAAGTCATCCGAGAAGGAATAATAGCAGGGAAAATGAAAAACAAAATAATAAAAAAAGGGAAAAAAATAATTTTAATATGATGGTCCAGTATGGTCCAGTATATTTTGATTTTGCTGCGCCGTGAGAAGAATTAAAAAAAAGAAAATCAAATTAACCCCCCTGTACCTGTAGAATGGGGAAACAAGAACCTGGTTGGTCCGACGTGCGATATATTGAGTTGCAGGAGTTGCATCTCGTCAGGCCCATATTCTTTCCTGCAGGTTTGCGTATTACCAGGACACCGTATCGTATGGAAACTCTTTCTTTCTGAAGGGCAAACGCGGGATGTCCGGGCATCAAGGTGTTTTGCTTTCTGATACTACCATACCAAGTATGGAGTTATACTCATGGAGGTCTCGCCATAATTACTATTGGTCTTGTCTTGTGGTTTTTGTCATCATCATAATTATTCCCAGCATGCTATAGCCCTAAATGAGGGATATTCAACTGACCAGGTTCTGTGATTTTTCTTTTTGCCCTCTTCCTAGTCCTGGTTCCTGCTTCGGACTATCGGTGGCCCCGAGGTTGACCAGGTTTCTGAACGGGGTTTGGGTATATACGAGCATGATCTAAATACTACAATCGCTCTTTTTGGGCACGCAATTTATTCACTGCGAGGCGGACTCTCAACAATTAACTACCTACCCTATGGAGATAGTAGGATACGATTCCCGCAAGCTCTATAGTAGAGAGGCGGGGGTTTGCGACGGGGCCTCTTCCTCCCCGTCGGCGTGTCCGTGGTTCAGTGTATTTTTTACTTGCCGTTTTGGAAACTGATATCCAATGGCCTTATTTAAACTAGACATATCGCTGCTCGGATCCGTTATTTGATGGCTGTCGGATCCTTCAGCATGACTGGCCGTTGTTAGCGGAGTCCTGCTCTGCACCAATTCCATTCGAAACTGTCCGGGCAAAAGCAGATCACCCGCGGGAACCATACGAAGCTCACTCCAAAGGGGGCCAAGAGTATCGTAGTGATTTGCTGGGGGCTGGATAGCGGATTGATCAAACTAAACTGCTGAATCTAACGCCCGCATGACATCCGTGGTAGGCCAGGACGATCAAGTGGACCAGGGCAAGGGCCGTTTACGCTCCTGCTAGAGATGAAAATGGATAAGGCGATTGCGGCGGTGCTGAATCTCGACTATCGCCTCATCCCACTATCGTTTCGTCCCGTCCCCTTTTGGGATGAGGGTCTCAACGGTCGGTTTACCAAAGCGACCAAGGAGAACATGGTATCCAGCTTCTGGGCCATCTCATGTGATGTCTCTCAGGGCACGGAGCACCGAACTCGGTTGAAGGTCTCCGTAGTGAGGAAATAGTCAGTATACAAAGTTGCGAATAAGAAGCCCGAAGCAACGATCTCTGGCCTGACTGGATGGGTCTGGCCTCGCTCTCCTCTCACTCCATCGGGCCAAAATCGGGGAGGTTGGGGACGGGGAGTGGTGGGTGGCATTGGGGGTGGCATCCAAGATGGGAGGGAGGAGAAGAGCACCTCCCCAGATTGGACGGAGCGGCGCCCATTGTCCATCGCCTTTAGCCAGGCTATAGCCAGCCCAAAACCAAGCCCATTAGCTAGCCCCCGGCCCCGGAGACCAAGTAGAGGCCAAGAACAAGACCAAGACCCAAAGGGACTATTGCCGGATTGGGCGACGATGGATCTCTGAAGGACGTGCCGATCTCCCTTCGTCTTTCCAGTCATGGGGGAAAGGGTAAATTTGTAGGGTTCACGTCTCTGGTTGGCTAGACAAATCAGGGATCCGAACGCATCGAACATCCACCAAGAGATGCCACGGCAAATAGGCAAATGAGGAGCAACAGGATCCTCTGCGGCTGGGCGAATCCCCCGTGGCGATTCGCCTGCGGACAATACCGAGACGATACAAGGGCCGAACATGGTCGTAGCGGCTGGCCCTATCACAGGGCAGAAGAGACCTCTCGGCGAAGATGGTGAGAGAGGGGGGGGAACTCCCTCCCCCAATGATGCGATCGGGCAACTATGGCGCTAACGCTCAGCCCTCGTTTGGACAAACTCCACTTTTGCGACCCACTGCGGTCCTCGACGGGCCGGAAACCTTCAGTAAACAAGAACGTCAAAGGGCCTAGGATCTTCGACAGCTCTGGCACAGATCTTCTCTCCACGGTCAGGCCATCCATGGAACGAAGTGAGTCAAAAAAGGTCAAAGAGACGAGGAAGATAGGAAAGAAATAGATGGAGAAAAGAGGAGAAGAAGATGATGATGACGGTGGTGCAAGACAAGGTGGGAGAATGTTTCCAAAGATAGTACCCCCTCCATAACCATGACCACCGAGATGCCCGCTGACTGGAGGTTGGTTAGGTGCTTATCCAGGCAAGGATTAATTCTCTACAAGAGTGAGCTCCGTCTCCAATGTGGTTGGACATGCTTTTCTATCGCAATATCCCGTATGGTTTCTAATGGGCAGAATCAAGTCCACTTTTTGGGATGCGGTCCGGGTCGCATTCACGATACAGGAATTTGCTAAGAAAGACAGCTAGCAAGTCCCAGCAAGTCCTAGCTAGTTAGTAGCTACTACCCTCTTGCGTGAGGATTTCCCGTGAAGGAAAACCCACAAACATAATATCAATTCAATCCAATCATCGACCAGTAATCCGTGGAAAAATGCAACCCCGCTCGTTCGACAGAAACCACGCGGGACTCGAATGTCAAATCGGTCGGATAATCGATGACTCAAGTGGCATTTTCCCGTCGGGATGGAATGTCTGATTGACAATAAAACCCAAGTGACAAATAGCTTGGTAAGTGCGACAGTTTTTCATTCCCACGCAGGTTGACAGGATGGATGGTCGTACATTCAGACAGCCTGCCAGGGGCGCAGATTAATCGTCGCTGACGAGGCAAGCCTCTTGATTCGACTGCAAGACCAATCATCATGCATCTTGCCGTCGGTTTTTTGGCTAGCATGCGCCAGTCAAATTGTCCATGGCAGAGAAAAAGAAAAACAAAATATCATGTCAGAAACGCAAAGAGGACTAGTGGACTGTGTAGTTCAGTTGCATATCCTTTACCCATCCCGGGATTTGAGCTCGTCGGTCTCCAAGGGCAATCGCATTCGATCAGGCGGGAAGTGGGCTGACGCCATCTTTTTTTGCGAGCCGAATCTTCCCTCGTTAAGTTCGTAACTACGTCTGTGGTGACGAGGGCAAGGAAAAAAAGAAAGAAAAAAGGCTGGCATGATGGCCGCTTAATGGAGACTGGAGGAGAAATCTCGGCTGATCTCTGGCGCGCAAGCCATTACATTATTCATTACTGTAGGGGTGCCTTTCGTCTGGATTGCGATCGGGCTTTGCAGGGTGGTCAATTTCGGAGGACAAGTAGAAAAAAGTCTAGACCGGTCAAGATCAAAATTTATGGTTGCTCTTCTGGTCGGCCTTGCAATATTTGCTTCTTTCGCTTCCCCCCTTCTTCGATCTACGGGGAATCGGGGATTCACAGAGGGACTTGGCTATTTAGATTTGACTAACAAGGCCGGGCGTACAACCTTGAAAAATGATCTTCGCGGGATCGGAATTCCCGTCAAGGCTCAGGAACGGACTGCTCAGGGAACACAGGTTTGCATGTCACAGGTTGCGGTCATACAGTAGATAGAGGATCAAGAGGACGAAGCGGGGGTGTCAGGGCCGAGTTCAGGTACCGATCGACAATAACTTTTTCAAACGGCAATGCACCGTCATGCAAAGACCTTGCAATCTGGACTGGCAAGGATTAATATGTACAGAGTACGAAGCCTGGAGTACTGTACTGGACGACGCCCATCGCCCACCCTATGTAGGCAGAGTGTCGTCGATCGATGCTAGTGGGGTTTGACTAGAGGTAAACCATGGCAAACTCGACAGGAACTGGCCCTAAGTGTGCTTTACCCATGGCATCAACCATTTTCCTCAATCTCTACTTAATATGGATGGATTCCAAATTTAAGACATAGGATGAACGACATAACGGCAAGCAATCCGAAGGTAAGGCTTAGGATTCCGAAGCGTGTGGAGCTCGAAACCTCCAGCCATGTAGATGAACCTGAGCCGTGCCTGCGACTCCGGGGAAGGGCATTGCAGCCCCGCCTAATGCAATGCAATGCAACGAGGTGTGGCGGATGGATCTTCCACGAGCAGGGCCGAGGGGGTCAGTTCGGAGAGGTTCCTGTCGCCAAAGCCGTGATCGGTGCCAGTCCAGTCACCTGATGGAGAAATACCTAAAGAAGTTCACTAGACGGTGAGGTATACATAGAGGATGAGTGATTCTAAAGATATGGAGACTAGAGAAAAAACTAGGTTTGATTGGTGCTTTGCCGATATTCTCACCGTTTATGTCGTGTATGTCATGTACGGATTGTATAGAGTACACTTTTGACTGACCCTTTACTATATAGTGGGCCATACCGTATAAACTACCGTATATGCTTAGGCAAATCCCACCAGACTATTGATTCAACGGTATTCTCATGTCTGGTAGACTAGTTTTCCCCTCGTATACACTAACAATCCCCTCGACCATGGTCCATGTCGTCCAAGTCCATACCTCAATCCATGGCACCAACTGGATCTCCAAGAGGGCACGGATGCAGTAGCTTAGAGTAGCTTGGAGAATCCTGCCGATCTTGTCAACTTAGCATCTGAGAACGGACCAGATCGCGAACCCGTCTCCTCTGTGAGTGTCCGGGCTATCGAGATCGGCGATTTGCGGGCGATGCTCCACTGCGCTAACTCCTCCTCAGCACTAACTGTTCTAAGTGCGCTAACCAACTGCACTAAGGGCCCCTCCGAGGAAGAGGAGGGGAGGGGAAGGGATTACCAAGTACGCTAGACGACTGGTGTCCGCCAGTCTCCGCAGCTTGTAAAAATGATTGTATACGGAATTAATATTAGTTACGGAGAGGAGACTGTATGTAAATGTAAGAATATGTACGGCGGGCACTAAACCTAACGGGAAGAAGAAATTCAAATCCTCCTTTATCCTCCACTCTCCCCATTGGACCGTGACTTGCTAAAGACCTCATCCTCCTACCTGTTGTGGCACCTCAATCCCAGTACACCGAGGGTCACCGGGTCCTTCGGGGTGGTGGAGATGATCAGATAAACGTCGCGAACGCAACCGGGCATTCAATCTCTTTTCACCGCTTGTTGCGGGTGTTCATACCCTTCCCGAAGGATTCCTTCAATGGCATCATCGTTCGTTGCTATCGAACTCTGGCTCAATACGGGAGTAGGGGCCTCCTCTTACCAGAGTTTTCGTTCAATGCCTGCAGCATGTCAATCCCGCCACCCGATGAACGCAGACTATTCAGGGAAAGAAGCTCGAGAGCAGAGCAAAGCCCGGCCCTATCCTACCTAAACAGCACACAAACACGATGGGCTTGGCCCTAGATGGTGGACTGGGTAGGGTAGGTACAGTAGCATGCCCTACCGATTCAACTCGACTCGAATCGAGCATAGATGGGGCGGGGGCCCCTCTCTCCTCCTCGGCTCTCCGTACTTTTGACACGGTCGATCCAAATTTTGGTACCGAGCAGGGAAGAACGTCGCAGGGACACACGGACTGCAGGAAAACGTGCTCGCTGCTCGGTCGACATATCATTTTTGCTTTACGCCGCTTCCCCTCAGGCCCTCATGGCAAAAAAAGCCATTGAACTAGCGCCGCAGTCCTATCGGATCTCGGATATTCCCTCGGAGTCATTAGCCTTAGGTTGCGGAGCGTGCGGGTATACGCATCCCCCCGAATTGAGGAGCCCATCCCATCCATCATGATCACCATTGCCGAATCAACACGAGGGCCTGGGCTGGGAGGGGCCAGACGGGGCCAGAAGGAGGAGGAGGGGGACCATAAAAAAAGACTGTTACCTTTAGCTTGTAGGCTTGAAGGGTCAGTGCACTGCGGGCGGAAGGAGGGTCGCAGCCTGACTGTTTCTGCACGCTATGCACACCATAATTGCCTTTCAAGGGAAAGGGAGGGAAAGGTGGATATGGAAGATGGGCGATGACTCGATGAGGAGGGGGGAGTCCGCACCCGTTCGAAGCTGTCAACTGTCAACTCATGGGGGCCGCGGAGCTTTGACCTGAGCTGACTGGAATCAATCGACCCTCCAGACCAGAACCCGGCGGCAGATCGGCGAAAGGGGAAACCGGCTCAGTTCCAGATTGGGGGTGGCTTGACAGGGGAAAAAAAGTGACATCTTCTGATGGTGGGTGGTTGCTGGTTGTCAATTGCCCTGAGGCTTGCCAGCCTCGTTAGAAAGTAATTGAGCCGTCATGTCGGGGTTCAGTTTAATCAGGAAGAAGGCAAAAATTCTAACTAACTAGCAAGGATTGTCGTGCGCCTGCGGCATAGGAGATGTTCCAACATGGAAAGACGCCAGGTTGGGACCGGCATCGACTCACGCGGGATAGCAGCCATGGCATCTGGGACCGATAAGGATATGGGCCTGCATCTCTAGTTTAGTTACAGTAGTGCGCCTATACTATAAGCGTGGCATCCTATATACCGGGTGTATCATTGGCCCATGAGAACCCCTCTCTGGCTCAGTAAATCCATGCATGTCGCATATCGGTCAAGGCAGAGTGTGGCTTGCTTTTTAGACCCTGGTGGGTTGCATACTCGATATTAAAGTGCAAGGCGGTTGGGCAACAAAAATGCAATTTCAAGAAATTCGTTCATTGGATGGTGCAGAAAAATTCTGACAGTAGTCCACACACCCCGGAGTGGCGATGATAGTGAGGTACTGTAGGTCATGATACCGTACTTATGCAAGTCTGGTCCGGTTTGCTATGCCAGGCGTCGATCTAGAACTTTTTATTTGCCATTTCATGATGCGAACAAAGAGGATCGACTCGCGCAACAGTGAATCAAAGGGTAATCATAACAATATGGGCCGGTCGCTGCAAGGACCATACAGAGTATCAAAGAAACCAGAACTGAAAAAAAAGAAGAGAAAAAGAAAAGTCTTGTATCCGCAAAGACCGATCAAAAGAGAAAGAAAAACACATCCATCAACCTTTCCCCTCGTGCGGCCCCTGAGGCCGATATGCAAATTCATCGGGCCTTTCTCCAACTCGACGAGCTCCCTCGTGGACCTCAGGTCACACTGCACTCGGGAGTGCACCAGGGGGCCACAGGAGTATGAAAATCACATTGAGCAAGCTGCGTATGCGCGGCTCCGAAAAGAGTTCGTTCACAGCCCAGTGATCAATCCCTTCCTCGACAAATCTGAACTCGTTGAGGCCCCAATTCGATGAAAACTTGTCCGTGCGAAGAGAGCTTCTCTTGCCGTCCGACCACACTGGGATTCCGTGGCGTCTTACGGGGATCTGTGACCCAAATCTTCCCCGTACCTGTCAGCATGGAGATACAGGGGTGCAAACTCGTGCTGACTCCGACCACGGGCCAAGACCCAATGTGATTGAGATTGACTCGTCAATGTGCACGGGGACGATGACGGTCAACAATTGTGATGAAATTCTTTAACGCTTCACAATAGACACTAAAATCGGGAAGGTTAGTTTCGATCCCGGGGGTAAAGCAGTGGATTGTTGGATGGCAGGGTCAAACGTACCGATATCCTCGTCAGCGAGCTCGTGCGCAAGACCAACTCGTTGCGGCTGGTGCTTGACGGAGCGACCGTACACAATAGCATGCTTGAACTGGTCCTTGATCGTTCGGTGAATGGCATTACACTGTCTCTGATTAGCGTGGCTCAATTGACCGTCACGGGTAGAGAGGTGCATACGAAGTCTTCCACAGTACATCCCGTAGCACGAAGCACAACAGGTGCTGTGTAATCGGGAGCGCGGCCCTTGGGCTTGGTATAGACTCTGCGCAGGTTGAGCTTCTCCCACATCATCTCCAGAAGCTCGTCAATGTTCCAGCCGTGCTCTGAACTGATAGGAACGGCATTGGGAATGCGGTAAAGAAGGTCCAGCTCTTCGATGGAAATAGCATCGATCTTGTTGAGCGCATAGACGACGGGAATATAAGCTCGGCTCTTGGCTTCTAGAACGTCAATCAAATCATCAATAGTGGCGTCACAGCGGATGGAGATATCAGCAGATGAGATCTTGTACTCGTTCATCACAGCTTTGATTTCCTGAAAACAAGTTCAATCAGTCGTGGATCACAGGGCCAGAGAAGACACAATTATTACCTCTTGAGAGATGTTGGTCAGAGGAACAGTGCTTGTGATCGCGATACCACCCTTGTCCTTCTTCCTGAACACAATGTTGGGAGGTGACTTGTTGATACGAATACCAAAGCCCTCCAATTCGTTTTCAATGACTCGCTTATCAACCAAAGGCTTGTTCACATCGAGAACGATGAAAATCAGATGGCAAGTCTTGGCCACAGCAATGACCTGACGACCACGACCCTTACCATCCTTTGCACCTTGGATAATACCAGGAAGATCGAGAATCTGAATCTTGGCACCGTTATACATAACCTGTCCGGGAACAGTCGTGAGGGTCGTGAACTCATAAGCGGCAGCTATTCGACGATATCAGCCATTGATCAACGCAGGAATCTTTCTTCGAGACACACCTTCCGAATGCTGGCCAGTCAACTTGCTCATCAGAGTACTCTTGCCGACGGAGGGGAAACCGATGAAGCCACTGTATTCGCCATAAGTATCCTGCTTTTCTGAATAGTATCGTATCGTCGTCGAGTCTTGACTTACACACTGGCAACACCAGTACGCGCGACATCGAAACCGGCTATAAAACGTCAAAATTAGAGGTTATCCGGAAACCCACAGAGGTTCAATATTGGGCAGCACTCACCACCACCGCCACCACCTCCTCCAGACGGGGTCAACAGCTCTCGCTTGAGCTTCGCAAGCTTTGCCTTCAGTTGTCCTGCACCGATTGTCAGTCCGGTCGATTTTTATTGGTCTCGAGCGTCTTTGTTCGCGGGGTAATCGTACCCAAATGGAAAGAGGTGTTCTTGTTCTTCTGAGTCCGAGCCATCTCGGTCTCGATCTCCTTGATCTGTACCCAGCCATACCCTGATTAGCGACTGTCTGCGATGCGATTTGATTTTGAACGAGCAGAGCGAGGCGGCGCACTAACCTTGTCAATGGTAGTCGACATTTTGGCGGTTGAAATATATGTCTGTCGGGAGAGAGTGTATGTGTTCTATTTCAACAAGGAACAGGAGTCACTCGAGATTAGTTGACTCCCTCGTCGTGTAGCAGGACAAATTCGCAGCGAAAGCGATAAATTGACGGAGAAACAATCTTTGAATTGTGGCACTCTTTCTTAGTCAGGGCGGGGTGCTGGCCTGAGGCACTAATCTATGTCATTGTGTGCCTACTATTTCAGGCATGAATGCTACTGCCTCAGGCCACAATATACTCCTTATCGATTATCGTCTCTCAAAATGGCAGGAATTTTAAAGATGGCGACCAGACAGTTCTCCCATCAAGTCGTTCAATCTCGTCATTCCGAAGTTCGGTGGTTAATCGCATCTGCGTTACTTTTGTGTGACATGGTGACGCTGGAATGATCGATTCGCACATCTTGATCTCAACCGGGAGAAGTGCATAAAAGAGCAGCATTCTTCCCATTTTACATCCCGAGTGCAAGTCCGATAACGGGCCTTCCGGTTTGAGCCTGACGTGTATGGTTTGATCCGACTGTCAACAAAGTCAACAAAATCTGATACTGGGATTTCGCTCTCACAATGCCGTTCATTCAGAACGAATTTGGTTCGCCCGTCAACACAGAAAAGTCCGTCGTGGCCTTCGAACAACTCGTCGAGGACCTAAGTGCTGCTCTCGGGCCCAGCTCAGGTCTTGACTCTGATGATGTTGATCCCATGAATATCCAACTTTTGATGGAGCGATACATCTCGAACCAGGAAGAATGGGGTCCATATGCTCTGGGTGATGCCAGCCGGGGTTATACCAGAAATCTCATCGATGAGGGGAATGGCAAGAGCAACTTGGTGAGTCGATCCTCAATACTCTATCCAAGCCCAGATGACTCCGTTTCGAATCGATTTCCTGACTCTGATCTTAATCAGTTGATTCTTGTCTGGAGTCCCGGGAAGAGTAGTGCAATTCATGACCATGCAAATGCACACTGTGTGATGAAGGTACAGTCAACTAAGCAGACCTTATATGACGGATCCACATCCTAACTTCATCAACAGATACTTAAGGGAAAGCTCAGAGAGACCCTCTACTCTTGGCCAGATAAGAAGAAGATCGAGCAAGGAGAGACATCACCACCTCAGATTACTCGGGAAACCACCTACGAAGAAAACCAGGTGACTTACATGTCGGACAAGGTTCGTCATGATCTCAGAGTACGATGCCAATCAGAATGCTAACTGACTGCAACAGCTTGGTCTTCACAGGATTTCCAATCCCGACCCAGACGACTTTGCCATTTCACTGCATCGTAAGTGAGCCCGAGTCTCAACCCAGACAACCCTTCTCTAGTGTGATCTTCATTTGTGTTACCACTTGATACTAATTTCTTTGCAGTCTACACACCCCCTAATGCTGCCAATTACGGTTTCTGTCTCTTTGACGAGAAAACTGGCAAGTCTATTCACATCAAACAAACAAACTTTTACTCTGTCCGTGGCAAACGGCTCAACGACGGACATGAGTAAGATACAGTCCCGTTTACCAAGATGGGCAGAACTCCCTTGTGAACAGAGAAGGTCTGAAGATTGTGTCTCTCCACTCCTACCACTTCCCCTCGGATATCCTTACATTTGCTTTTGCCATTGTCCTAGACAGCGTCCTTGGTGGAGAGCTTCTGGCACGCTCAATGTTTTGAGCGTCTTCCCTAGATCATCATGGGGTTCGATTCTGCGATTGTACATGGCCCCCTTTCCTGTCATTTGTGGATTCCACATCCTTAGTGAACCGCACATCAGCATAGCCATTATTAATGATTGAATGACAATTATCCATTGATCAATCCACCTACTGAATATCGTGGAGAACCGGGGCCCCGCTTCATTCTGGAGTGACCGGGGTATAAACTAACTCACGGATTTTATGGTAAATGTGACTAATAATTCCGAAACTCCAAATAAGATTTGGGGTAGCATGAGAACCCGAGACATTCTAAGTTTGAGCAGGGCGCTTATAGCTCATTTGAAGGTTCGGGGCGTTTTCCTTGAGACAGGTAATCTCGTGTTGAGCCCCACTGTATCATTGTACGCTGACTGCCGTTCAGGCCCAAGAAATGCATCTGAGTCTGCCGTGCTGTATTTCGTGTCTCTCAGCATGCACTACTGACATATGGAGGTAGTGAATAGGTAGTCCCAGGTATCCCAGACCATGATCCTCACGACACTAGCATCTCAAAACATTCAAGCTACTTTTCAAGGAGAGACTTCATTAGCCAGTAATGTGTATTTGTATGTCTAGCTTCTATTCTATAGAAACGCATGCCATGCAAAGCAAAACACCAAGCTATCTATATGCAAATATGCAAATGATCCATATAAAAAAACGCATCCCAAAACATATACATCAAAACATAAAAACCACTGCACCAGGTTCTCAACTTAAGTAGAAGAGCAGCTAAAGCTGGCGCTGCTGGTATTATCATGAATAGCCGTGCCAGAGGCATACAGACCCAACACGCAAAGCGCCAGACCGAACAGGGCAATAGCAACGTTCAGAATAGTCAAGGCAATCTTGCGCGGGGAAGCAAACCATTGACCCGCGTTCAAGTGCAGCCAGTAAACACCGGACAGACCGTAACTGAACCAGGAAGCGAACAGGGCGCTGATGAGGGAGTTCAGATCGCTGAAGACGGGGATAGCCTCGGCAATGATCCAGGCGACGATCCAGCAAGACACGCCGAGTCCGAGCCAGAGACCGACGGACTTCCAGTTGCGTTGGTGCATCAGGTCGGACTTGGCGGTGAGGCGGAAGTAGATGTACTTCAGGCCGATGTGGCCATTGACGACGCCTGCGCCGACGATGGTGGGGATAGCGATGCCGAAGGCGACCTTCTTCATAAGCGGGCCGGCGGAGATCAAGGCGGGAGACTCGACGTCCGTGCCGACGTAGTAGTAGATGACGACGGCGGCGGTGAGGTACAGGACGATTTCGAAGCCTTGCAGCATGAA
Source organism: Penicillium subrubescens (assembly GCF_028828155.1). Classification (NCBI taxonomy): domain Eukaryota; kingdom Fungi; phylum Ascomycota; class Eurotiomycetes; order Eurotiales; family Aspergillaceae; genus Penicillium; species Penicillium subrubescens. The sequence continues at coordinate 2,523,944 of NW_026643151.1, read as the reverse complement.
GAGGGACTTCTTGAAGTCCTTGGGGGTTTCCATTTCGGCGATGAGCCCGAAGAAGGCGACGTGGGCGCAGTAGGCGAAGACGATGTTGGAGACGGCCTGGAATGCGGTGTACAGGTTTGTCTCGACGGTGGCTTCGATGATGCGGCCGGGATGCTCCTCCACGCCGACGGAGATCATGGTGATCATGACGGCGCTGAAGATGGAGAGGAAGGAGGCGAAGGAGATCCAGGTCATGCCACGCATGGTGCGGGGGATGGACAGGGCGAGCGAGATGATCATGCCGACTAAACTGAAGACGATCGAGCATGTGCCGTGCTCGGTGATGGTGTTCATCATGACGCGGAAGGTCAGGATGTGACTGCCCATGACGAAGATGCAGAACAGGAATTGACCGGCTCCGAAGAGCTCACGGCCAAACCGACCGAGCAGGATCTCACCGGCATCAGCCAGGTTCTGGATGTGCGGGTAACGCTCACGCATCAGGCCAATGTTATATCCAGTATAAGTGGCCAGCAGACCCAGGCCAATGATAAGAATCACACCACTGGAGAAAGAAGATATGTTAATACTCGTCCTTCTCTGGTCATTATGGAATTGGAAATACTCACGGCACCAGGCCCAATGTAGCCACTGCAGAGGGCAATGACAGGACACCCAGCGAGACAGACTCGCAAATCATAAGCAGACCACATTGCCACCACTTCAAAGTCTTGTACTTGATCTCGGCATATTCCTCGTTACCGAAGGCATCGGCGACCTCGCCATGCTTGAGGCCACCCTCCTCCTCAAAGTTAGGCGTGTGCTTCTGCTCGCCAATCTTGTCATTGTGATAGGCCGGAGGCTGGGGCGTCACGGACTCCATATTGACGTGAAACTTGATCAATAGACAGCAGCAATAGAAGAATAAAAATCAAAGAACAATGCTAATGCTGAACTAGATCCACAAAGGTCAATCCCACAGTAGCCTTGTCTTGAAGGTCGTCACTCAGCCAACAAGAAACAAGAGAACTAAAAGCAAAGAGCGAGAGGAAGTATAAGAATGAGAGGAAAGAGGAGTCGTGTAGAGAAGAAAACGGGGGAACTCAGGACTGGGGTACAGATTCAATTAATAACAGAAATCTCACCAGCCTGCCAATTTGAGTTTCGGTATCCCCCCATTCTCCGCAGGGCCGATGTTGCCCCCGTGGGAGCCACCGGGAGGCAAATCTGCACCAAATCTGCATCGAACGTCCCATGGAAGACCCGCCGAACATTCCGTGGGCGTCCGTCATTGGTGTTTGGTTTGTCAGTCGGGCCGACTTTCGGATTATCAGCCAATCAGACACCCGGAATGGGGACTATAACGGGGCGATGGAGACCATGTAGGTAATGAAAAAGGTCACCCAAATGACTAATGATGTTGCGTTGAGGGCGTTTCCCCTCACGGATTACGGATTTATTCAATTAATAAGTTTATTCAGTCCTAGAAGATTGGTCGTACGATGCGAGAGCTGGGGATGAGGGGCAGCGGACTCCGTAGGGAGGGTCTCGCGATGCATGTTCTTTGGATGAATCCCCAACCGATCGCCGTGCACCTCGGAGGACTGGTCAGACTCCCCGGTATGAGGAGTACTCCACGTGTTTTAGACTTTCCGAGCCTTCCATGAGTGTGATTCCATTCGAAAAACTGGCAGCTGGCTGTGCTGTCTTGTCGCGTGGGTTGCCAAGCTGCACAGCAGGAATGATAATGCGGCATGTCCGAATTCTACCTGTGTAGGCATGGAAATGCGGCTCAATATTCCTCCCCTAAGCCTTCAAGCCCGTCAGCAAGCCACAAAGAAGAAATCTCTGCAATCGACACGCGTACACGGCTCAAAAGTTCCGAGCCAGGGTCCCTGGAAGAATCTTGACGTCGAAGTTGGACGTTTAGGGTTTCGCCATCCAGAGTCACGAGACCAGCCACACATCAGCCAACACGAAGAGGAAGAACAATCCGAAACAAGAAAACTTTAACAACATCAGCCACCAACGATCCAGAATCATATTGTTAATGAGTGCTGTACCTACCTAAAAAGTAAAACAAATTCTACGTAAGCCACTGCGGCCACCGTCCGAAATTTCACAGCCAAGCAGCAGCCAAGCAGAACCCAGAATCGACCGCCTATTTTCACTCACCGGTTCGCCACCCGATTTTAAGTTAATTTTAGGCGTAGATAAGCATCTTCCTAATTTTTCTTCCCGACCCGCTCATTGGCTTTAGTCCTCGCAGCCGACGCGTGCTAGACTCTGCTAGGCTCTAGTTAATCTGGCGCCCCTAGGCCCGCGGCTTGTCGGTCCTATCATATAATCAGGCAGGTCTATTTGTGTGGTGAAGAATAAGGACGCGGGACAAGGAGTAATTCTTCTCCTAGCGAGCTTGGCTGGATCGCCGGCCTTATTCATGTTCGGGGTTTGTGGTCGGCATTGGAGATAAGAGTGTATTGTGAGTGGGGAAGACATCCACAATGAAATTGTTTTGGAAATAAAGGAAATTTAAGCGATGGCCATGGGGGAAGAAGCTCTTAAATGGATGTTTGGAATGCGGAAGATAGAAATTCATTGTGGACGAGCTGATGCTTGATGCAATGTACAAAATGCAAAATGGGACGTATGCAAGACGCCCTAGTATCTCAAACAGGACACAAAGGGAAAAAATGGAAATCAGGCAGAGCAATGAAAAAGTAAAAGAGGCTGCAAAGAAGAGGAAACAACAAAGAAAGAAAAATTAGGAGTTTCTCCGCTAAATCATCGCCAAAACACGATAATCATACTTCCAAATCAGGAACTGCACGTTCCCCACTAGCAACTACATTCTACACAAAGCAGATGTAGATGCAGCTACCCCCGGGGCCGGAGGGCCAATCATTAGTAAATGCAAACGAGGCCTATCCTCACTCTGTAGAATAAGTCCCGGGCTTTCTCGCAACCGCAGCAAGCCGCTCATCTAACCGCTCGGGGTGCTCCAAAACCTCGGACTGCCGGCGGCGCAGTTCTTCCAGACTGGCCAGGGGATTCTGTAAACCGCCATAATAAGTACGTTGCTCGGAGGACTTCGGAAAACGCATCAACCGTGACACCCACCCAGTCCTGCTGGCTTGGGACCCCCTCGGCAGCAGGGAGGGCAGCCGTGCCGGAAGCATCATACTCGTCGCCGTCGCCGTCGCCGTCGCCGCCGATGCCAATGCCTCTGTTGCGATGGATTGGCGCAGGCGTCACAGGTAGACTGGGGCGCTCGACTTCGGTGGGGAAGTCGGTGAGAATGATGCTTGGCCGGTGGCCGGAGGGGGGTCCTGAGATGGTCGTTGTGGATGAGCTGGTGAGGTCTTGGCTGGACCGTGTGCTCGTGCTTGGGTGGCTGGATCCTGATATCACTTGTGTGGGGGCGCGTCGTGCTTGTTGAATCGACTCGATATAACGTTGGATATGCGGGTCTTCGTCCCATGCGTTGGAGCGGGTGTATGAATCCCAGGTCTCGGCGGAGGGCTCGTAGGGGACTCGGAGTGGTAAGATCTCAGGTAGAGATGGTGACTCGCTGGGTGGCACTGGGAGAGGTTCTTCTAGTGATGAGGCTTCAGGGAGAGGGTGCTCTGGAGCAAAGATACGGGTGGGTTTGGGCGCATGGGTTTCCCAAGGGAATAATAGTGTCACCCGCTGTGGCTCTGGCTTGGTCGGAGGAACTTGATAGTACATGTTTTTAGGTGCCTCAGGGTAAGACGGCGGTGGTTGGAACAGCGCCGTATCTTCGGACATGGCGTAAGTTTGGTGGTGGAGGTTGGCTGCCTCTGGCCTGGATTGCAGTGGTGGTGGCTCTCTTTGAAGTGTAAGCAGGTAACCCTTGAATAGTGAAACAAGTACAAAATCAAATTCTTACCGTGAGGCATCCCATTCTGCTCGAGGCGCTTCGAAAGATGGGACCTCTGGCTCTGGAGGAGGTGAAGGTTGGCGCGGCTCATTCACAGGTCTCGGGGGTGCTACGGGTTGTGGGTGGTGAATAGTTGGACCCGAGCTTTGAGGTTGTGGGTGGTGGTGCTGCTCTGGAGGAGCGTCAGGTTGCTGGTGATGACTGGTTTCATGCTGTTGGTGAGAGCTGCGGTAATGGCTGTGGTATTCTCTCTGGACTTGGAAAGCCGGTATTTGAGCATGGGGCAGTGGCGGAATGTATGTCGAAACATGTTCTTCGCCGCGTACATACTGCGGGACTGCGCTCAGTACTGGAATCACTGGTGCACTATACCCCTGTACTGTCTGCTGGGTATCATGAGTAGCTTCTTGGTCACCGGAATCTTGCTGCCAGGTAGTATCTTGTGCCTGTTGTCCGACTGATGTGTGTGGTTCAACTGGCACGGGAGCTGGCATGTCATGGGTGTGAGCAGCATCATAATGGAAGTTTGCGGGGGTATCGTCACTAGGTTGAACATATTGAGGTTCTGTCACCACTTCACCATAGGTTTCCCCAGGTTGTTCCTCGAAATGAACCCTCTTCGGCGTATGACTTGATGCCGACAGGGGACGACCTAGATAAGCACGCGCGCCACTCTCAAGCTGGGGAGTAGATACCTAACAACCGATTAGTCTAAAATCACCTCAAGTTTCCCGGTTCAAACTCACAAACGGCGGCCGATAATGCCTATCATAAATCGACCACCACCGAGCCAGCAACTGATTATACGGCGATTCCAACGGCACCACTTGTCGCGGCAAAGTCCACGGCTTCTGCGCCCCAATGAAATGAACCAAACTAATCGACCCCTGGAAATGCTTATACGCAGGGATATACTGGTAGTTCGCACTCGGGGTACAATTATACGTGAAGCTCAACCGATGCCAGTCCCGGAAATGCATATTGAGCAGACCCTGATCCGCACCATCGAAGCTAATGCCCCGTTCCGCCAGCGCCTTCAGTGCATAGTAATCTTGCAGATTAGGTCGCAGCACCATCAGCCCACTGTTAAAGCAATCTGGCCAGCCGACGTCCGGTGCCGCGGCAAAGTCGACCTCGAGCTTGAGCAGTTCATCTGGAGCGCGGACGGCCACGACATCGCAGTCGATGTAGACGATTTTCGTGAATTGGGTCAGGCGCCAGAGCTCGATTTTGGTGAATGTTGCGATGAGATCCGGACGATCCATCAACCAGAGGTTTGCGGGGGTGCCGTTGACCAGTGAGGACACTGGGATCAATTCATCGTAGACGGTCTGGGGTAGCAAAAGCCAGTTAGTTGCAGATAGTTCAAACGGATACAATTGCTCTGCAACTCAGACGATAACACACCTTTAACTCGTTGATTGTTGCTTCCCGCAGTTTTTCCGGTGTGTACAAGACCACCAATCGCGCCTTTGTGCCATTGTCGCGCAAGGAATGCGCCAGGACCATAGCACCTAGATCGAAGAGCCTCGAATTAGATCCAAAGCGCCGATCACACGCATAAAGTAACCAATTGCTTACCCGGCAGGTATGAATCGCTCAACAGGAGCTGGCGAATAAATCTCCATTAGCTTTCCATAATTCCGATCCAGAAAGAAGGGAGAGGAGGGAGAGGGGATGGCCAAACCGTGCAGTAAACGGCACTCCGCTCGGACGCCATGACGTCCCTCAACAAAAAACGAGATTCCGGGCAACTGTCTCTCCTTCCAGGACAATCAGGCAACGCGACAAATTCTCAATCTTTCCACGGAGGAGAGAAAGGATTGAGCCCGACCGATGCCTATATCTATCGTGGGTTGTGAAGAGGGGGAGAGGGTACGCGCTGTTCAGTGGCGCGACAATTCAGTTCGGACTGGCCCCCGTCAACAAGGCGGTCCCTACGGGGACTGTGGTACCTGGAGGAGGAGTCCTGGACCGGACAGTTCGAGCGGACGAAAACGGGTTGACGTTCACCAGCACTGCAGCATCTCTGTGTAAGGTGAGAGAATGGTTTTCGTGAGGGTCAATCAGGGGTAAAACAGTTTAGGGATTAGAAAAGGAAAAAGAAGAGGGATCGAGCGTGAGTTGGTAAAGTTTGAAAAGGTTGACCAGGTTGTTCGGGTTTCGAAGGTTGGGGAAAGCTAAGATGGAGAAGCTCCGAGAGCTCCTCACTTAGTCGGCGGGGGTGGCGGGAAGAAGTACGATGACAGGTGGAGATTACTACCTAGGAAATAAAGAGGGGGTTTGGATGCACACAAAGAAAGAGATGATAATCATCCCATTGAATTAGTTCTACAGCGACCAAGTCGTTACAAGTTTCACGAAATCCCCAAGTTGTGACTCCGATGATCTGAGGGTTTCCCGTTTTCCCCTCACCGAATCCACTTTGGGGACGGAAGACCCGCCATTATGTGTCCGATCTTAACTGTTTGATCTCAATTCAAGATGAATTCTGTTTGACTTAAAAACATAAACATATAGCCATGTAGCCTAGGAACTGAGTTGCCCTCGGGAATCCAGTTCCTGTCTACCTGAAACTGACTGGAGAATTAGAAAAAAAAAAAAAAAAAAAAAAAAAAAAAAAAAAAAAAAACAAAAGCCTCCGGTGGCCGTTTCGGGGGCCCGAGAGGTGGTCGGGGCGCGTCACAATTATGCAAGACGCCCTCGTACATCATTAGAACAAAAATCCTCCCTAGCAAAAGAACTCGAAATAGATCACTCACACACTGAAACTCATAGCAAACCACCGACATAAAAAGTCATCTCTCCCCGAGTAGACAATTCAATTCCACATCCTCTTCAGCCTTATCCCCCTCCCGCATTCATCGCCGCGCAATGACCTTAGCGCTAGGATAACATTCCTGGACAACGGAGCCGATATCGCCCTTCTCCCCATTCACAGCCCACTCAACAGCCTTCACCAACGCAACCCGACTCTCCTGCTCGATCGGCGTGAAATGGCCCGACTCAGTAAGCATAACGACCTGACTATCCGCGACAAGATAATCCGCCATTCCATCCAGGCATATCTGCGGATTCAGCGCAATATCCTGCTTGCCCCAGAACACGGTCGAGCTCGCCTGCAGAGCACCGGGGGTTCCTTCGTCCAGTAAGCCCGCTCCGCTGTTCGCACGTCGGAGCTCGGGGCCGCCAGAGATGCTGTGCAGGTTGGCGACTGTCTGGGGGGATTTGCGCCAGCGAGATATGGATGCGCCGTCGCGGTAGTACCCGGCCATGTTTAGGATGTTGGCGAAATCGTGGGTATATTTGATGGTGGCTGGGTAGGAGTCGCCGTTGGCGGTTTGGGTTTTGGACTCGGCGAGGGATGGGCCCATGCTGCTGGCCATGGAGGTGCCTTCGTCACTGGGGGTGAACTCGCCTCGTCCGTGTGATCCCTTGTGAATGCCTGCCATGAGGGAGTAGTTGCCTCCCGTGAGGAAGTAAGTTACCAGCGTAGGAGGTAATTGCATGGCAAAGACGTAGCCCGACATCTTGAGTTGGCGGAACAAAGGACCCAGTGTTCGCAGGGCCTGGAGCAATGGGGCACGAGATGATAGTGGAGCAGCCAAGGCAGTATTGAACATTTTAGATGCCGATGTTAGCATGCGGCGGACATTAGACCCGGCCAAGCTCATCTATCAAAGAAGAACATAAGCATTCATACCCGAAAGGCCGAGATAAAACTAGGTGTCAATGAGAAAACATACCAACGGCCCATTAGACAGAATGAACCGGTGTGCCAGCGACGGTGCCTCAGCAGCAAGTCGCATCGACAGCACACAACCCCAGTCATGAGCAACAATGATGACCCGCTTCTTATTCGTCTGGGTCCCCTCATCAACGCCATATTGTGCGCGGAGGGTGATAATGAGCTCTGTCAATTTCTCCAACACGGCGGTAGCCGTGTATTTCTCCAGACTTTCGCTACCACCGTATCCGGGCAGATCAATGGCAACGAGATTAGCGGAGCTTTGTAGAGATGGTGAACTGGCGATATGACGCCAAATGGCCCAACTGTCGGGGAATCCATGGATAAATATAACCAGCGGTCTATCGGACACTAATGCAGATGGGGAGCCAGGAGCTGCATTGCTCATAAAATGGAACTTGAATCCGCTTTGGAGTGTTATAAAGTAGTGGGAAAGACCGGCGTAGTCTTTGGAGAGGTTCCACAGACGATCGCGAGCTATGGATCCACCATGTCAGTAAAGATATTTCTTAATTCAATATGGTCTGGCAACCAAAAGAAAATGAATAGAGATGGGTCAAAAATGATTGACTAACCAAGCTGCAACTCAAGATTCTGTCTTTCAGTGCGTTTCTTGAAAAATGTGCCTCTTCTGGTGGCCAAGTATCCATAGAGGAACAACGTGAAGAGACCATAGGCAAAGGCGGCCAGCCTGGTAACGGCCTTGGTGATGAAGGTGCCCATGATGGAGCGACAACCAGTCAATGGCACATCTGTTGAACAGGGGTAAGAGACTTGGGAAAGTAAGCAGCACAGTAGAATTATTATAGCAACTGAAATTCTAGCGGCATAGGCACGGTCTTCGGTACAGTAGCCCAAAAGAAAAGCTCCGAGAGCTCCATCAGCGGGGGACCTCGGATCTTTGGCAGCTCTTGGTAGGTTGTTTCGTCACTCTGGTTTAGTCAGCCCCAAGACGGGCCCGCTCTCTCGCAGCCCTAGCCACTTCGGGGCTCAGCAGATTTGCATAAGGTTTGATATTCTGCATTCTGCTACATGGGAAAATTATGCAGGTCCCATCTCCCTGGGTCTTGGAAAATCATCATCGATACAAATGCTTTTATCGTATTTTAAAGGATATACATCGAGATGCAGCATCGGACAAAATCCACAAAGGCTCCCATCTCGGAAAACGCCAACTTCCCTTTCACACATGCAGGTAGATCAAGTAAAAAAGAAACGTCAAAGATCTGACAACAGAAATAAGTCTGGCTGTGGTTCAATGGAATAGAAAAAAGGGTATTAACACATAGTTGGAATGATGCAAGGAGAGCGACATGTCAGGAATAAAGGCACAAAGCCAACAGAAGGGAAAAGGCCGTAATCTCGTTGAGGTCCCGCAGGATGCTGAATCGGGAGTTCAGTCAGCTGATAGGCGGGGATATTAGGGTATATACACAAGGGCGACATCTAGAAAGAACAGAGAATGAAGATAGGTGCGACACTCAGAGGGTGTAGCCTATTTGGTCGCGCTTGTCGTCGACTAGACGGCCATATCTAACAAAAGAGATTGATGTTAGCAAGGGCATATAATACCATGTGATAGATAGATCAAACTTACTCCAGAAGGAGGCGGAAGAACCAGACCTCCAGGTCTTCATTCCGCAATACTTGCTGTGCCCACTGCTGGCCCTGGGTGGCAATCTGAGGGGCAGCCCTCTTACCCTCTTCCTCCAGGGTAAAGTACCGCATGCTCTCCGTATATTCATTGCCTTTCAAACTGAGCGGCACATAATGCACCCACGGCTTCAGCCACTCATCGTGCCACTCGCGGAAGATCGCAATCTTGTAAACGAAGCTGTTACTATGAAGGAAAGCATAGAATCGACCACTGAACGCATTTCCGTCAATGTCAACCAGATACTTGTGGGCCCATGCATCCTGCTGTCCAGCAGCTTTGACGACGTCAAAGTATTCTTCTTGTGCGTGACAGTCATCAGGATCGCATTGGCCGATCATCGTGAACTTGACATCGAATGAATCACGGTAGATATCCTGGCTGACGTTCTGTGAGACCCATGAGCCGTCTTGCTGCTGTGCGAGAACTTTGGTGGGTTCCAGCGAGTTGACGTTGTCCACAAACTGTTGGCGATGCTGACGACGCCAGCCACCGGCACGTGAGAAACCACCAGTCGTGGACCCGCGCCAGTACATGCGATCAGACTTGGCGTCCCAGCTGTAGTCCTTGTATTTTTCGTAGGGAACCTTATCTGCCCAATACCAGGGACTCGGGTAGAGAATGTCCTGGAAGCTGGAGATCTTGCTTTGCGAGAAGACTGGGAACAGATCGTGAACAACGTCGAACGCATTCGGGCGATCGAAAAAGCCGTACGTGTATCGAAGGGAAGGAGTGTGGCAGATATCGGAGAAGGCGCTGGTGTTGTAAATGAAGCCCAATTCGCCGTACGCGTAGGAGGTGTCATTATCCGGGGCGTCCTCGTCAAGAGATCGGGCAGGGCTATCGACAGGGCAAGAAATTCGGGAGTTGGTCCAGGTCGGCTGGTGAGCAAATCGGTTGAAGCGAGTTGTGCGCACCTCGTCGATGCGATCGCCCTTGTTCAAGTCAGCAGCACGAGGCGACCATCCATTGGTCGCGGTCTTCCGGTTGAAGGCAGCGGGAATGGCCTGGTCCGTCGCAGTCTGCACCAGACGCTGGAGGTCTTCTCCAGGGATCACCACGCGGGGCTCGTCGTGGGTGTTGAAGACCAAGTCCATATCTGGCAGATACTTGACGAATTCCTTCATCATGCCAACCGTGGCGTCACGCTGCCACTTGCGACCGTCACCACCACCTTCCGTCAAGGTCACCTTGCCATCTCGAATCAGCAGTCCGATCACCGCATTGTCAAAGCCCAGGGTCTCGCGAGCGCGGGCGCGAATGGTCGCTGGCTCCACGGCCCAGAATGGCAATAGGGAGTGGTAGATGGAGTCAAACTCATCGATGAGTTTTACACCCTTGGCCTGAGCGAACTGGAACCACTTGTCGAAATGCGGCGGCGGATGCATCTTGTAGCGGCGCTGGTACTCCTGGACCGCCTCGGCCAGGGTTTTCGATTGGCGCGACTGCACATGGTCGAAGTTCTGCTGCGCATTCTGGATCAGGCTGGAGACCGGGTGCACTTTCTCGGGCGGGTAGGAGGTCTGGCCCGGATGGAGTTGAGGGTGTTTGATGGGTTCGGGGGAGGGAGGTCTAGCGGTTCATTTTGGGGAGTTGGCTCGGGACGGAGGAGGACGAGCGAGAGGCATGCGAGGAGGACGATGGCGAGCAGAAGGATCAGCCGTTGGGTGCGCATCGTGCCATTTGAGAGAGGCATGAGAACCGAGTGGAGAGGTTCAACGGCCAAGATGAGAAGGGGGGAGGGGGCGTGGACAAGGAAAAAAAGGGTCTAGGGAGAGTGCTCCATAGGGAAGGTGGTCTGGAGTTCGGCGTGCTATTATTAACCTGGCCTGGGCCTTTCGCTCTTGGGGGCCGAAGACAGCTTAACCGCCAAGCCGACTGTTGGTGGCAAACAAACTCTAGAATCACATTGGCAATTATCTACGATTTTCAATTGTTTTTGCAATCATTGTTGCAATCCTCTTATTAAACATTATTTTAGTCCCCGTTCCAGTCTTTTTAAGTCTGTTTGAACAGCTTCTGCGTTTCGATATCTCCCTAGTGTCCTATAGGATCTCCCTGGGACCTGAATTCCGATCCAGCAAAGCACCGGTGACCTTGATCTTCATCTCATTCAACGTTGATTGAATTCAATTTCAAAACAATGAACATAAATATTTCATGTACCATACCAATAATTTAATCCACTCCGAGTCTACTCTAGTAGTTACTGGGCTGGTTCCAACAAGATCTATTTGCGTTCCCCCCATCGAACAACCGCCCACGAAAACACCCCATTGACCAAGAAGGCACCAAGCGCCTGAGTCATATACTTCTGCGCCTGCAAAACATGATAATACGCAGCAAAGCACAGCAAGGCCACCAAGGAAAGGTGTCCATAATAGAACGAACGTCTCCGTTCTTGCATCGAGCTAGCTGTAGACCGTCCTTGGGTGCCAGTCTTCGACACCGCGCCTCGAGGCCGCACATAGAAAACAAGCGAAATCACCATGCTTATAGCAAACAGACCGCATTGCACATCCAGGTCACGCACCCGCTTATTCAAAAGCGAGCCAAATTCCGGATGACTTGTTTGGATGAAGAACGACAAGTAGAGAGTTGCATGGCCCACGAGCAGAGGCGAGATGACCATCCGTCCGAACAGACGGTGGTATGGCGTCACTGTCGCTTGGGGAATGGATGTGACGAATGAAAAAATTGAGGAAGCTGCTGGTTTAGAGGTCGAGATGTATGCTGCCGGAGACATCAGGACTTGAAGAGGGATTTGTGAGAGCGCAACATGGCCCAATGCCTTTGTGAGATGCATGTAGTCTGTGGGTTTGAATCAGTCAATTTTATTCGACCAATTGCTAAGTGTCATAGCATCTGAAGCAAGGAATCAAGGACATACCATCGCCGCTGTTCCAGACAGAAAGACTGGCTAGCCACAAGAGCCACAACCCGCAGAGAGCATACTGTCGACGGGTCTCAAGCCACCCAGCAACAATCGGACGATCCCACCATGAAGTAGGCCCGCGGCGCTGTTTGGGGTCAATCTCAGCAACTGACTTAGCCCAGCCTTGATAGACTCGGAGCACGATGATCACGGCAATGATTGACCATTGCGCGTAGGATCCTCGCAGGTCGAGGAGCTCCCGGCGCAGGAGCTTCTCCTCCTCGGAAGGGGTGACAAAACGATAATGCCAGGAGAAATCCATGATGCGAAAAAGGACACTGGTCAATTGACTAGACAGCTATCACAATTGCAAGAGACCAGACTCGAGGATGCCGGGTGTTGATGGTGGAGCTTATCGCCAAGCGCAGATCGGAACGTCGTGGAGTCAAATATCTTTTAGAGTGACATGGCCAGTGTTATTTCTTCAACAGGTACTCGTATGTTGCGTAAATGCTGCTGACCTTGTGCTGTATGACAAACTAGAAGGTGTCATCTTCTTACGTGTCCTAGGAAGACCCCATGCCCTGGACCCGCTGACAAATGACTTGATCTTACTCGCCAATCCTCGGCTTCACAGGGACATCCACAAGAATTCAATAAGCCTTCAATTGGAACCTCCCGATCATTCTCCACTGATTGGGTATGTAGAGTCAATTATAAAGGTGGTTCGAATATCTTCCTCAAGTATACACAAAGAAACTCCGAAGTCCAATCGGCCTTTCCATAGTCGCAAATCAGCGTCCTATCTGCGCTTACGCATACGATTCGACAATAAATTCAATACAAGATTCCTCGGATCTTGAGAAACTGAGAAATCAAATCTCTGTAGGCCCTTTGACCTACTCAATTAGGCCGAATTCAAACCTTGAGGCTGAGACGAAAGAATAATGAACCGTCACAAGAGAATGCAAAGCCATGTAGTCGCTTCTGATTCGCAAGACGAGAAAAATATTCAAACTGCCGTGATTGCTTTTTATGACTACCTCAAAGCGGAAATAGACGATTCGTTTATGCATGGAGTAAAGAAAAAACCTCTACATTAAAAACGCCATCAAGACATCTCATCCCAAAACTGGCTATTCTCTAAACTGACAGGATGCCCCATGCTCATGCCCAAGCTGTTCTGCAGGCGCTCTGTCGTTGTTTGTTTCGCCCGCATGGGATAGGCGGGCTTAAGAGAGTAGTTCATATGGTGTCATCAACACCAAGTCAATCGACAACTTGTCTTAAGGGGAAGTCTGCATGGACTCCTCCTGAGCGCCCCCGGCAGTAGTAGCGAAATAGCGGACATCAACATCATCATCCTCCTGCAGCTTCTCCAGGCTAGGCAGAACATTTTGCTGGATCAAATCTTGGGCCTTGGGCGAGGGAGTAATAGTCTCCTCGGACTTTTCCACCTCGACCAGGGTCTTGTCCTCCGGCAGGCGGCGCAGAGTATCAATCAGGACGGCGTAGGACTTGGCGACGTTGAAACGGATGTTGGGGATCTCATCTGAGACGAGTCGGTCCAAGATGGGGAGAAGAGAGCTTTCGATGATATCAAGTGTGACAACGGGGGCGAGGGTCTGGAAACATTAGTATATGAATAATTTGGGGCCAGCAACACGTTCGAGACTCACAGAAACAGCGAAGCATGTGGTCATGCGGTAAAGGTAGTTCGGGTGCTGTCCCATGGCCATCACCTTGGGAATAATAGACTCCTTTGACCATTCCACGCCAAATACCTCAGTGAGCTTCTTCAGATTTTGAGTGGCAGCCTCTCGGATCGAGAAGACGGTGTCTCCGAGCCATCCCATGCATAGGTCACTCAATTGCTCATCAAAGAACTTGACTCCTAGCTGGCTGGCGAGGAGGGGAATGTATTCGATGATAGCCAGGCGCACGCGCCACTGCTTGTCCTCAGCCAGCTGGACAATCGCAGGAAGGAGAGATTGAGAGAGGAGGTCAATTCCGATAACTGAGAAGATCATTAGATGGATTAGGACATTACACATTGCAATGGGAAAATGTCGAAAAACATACCCTTATTAACCTGCTCGAGCTTCGAGATGATGTGCAGACGAACATCGGGAAAGTCGTCCTTGAGCATCTGAAGGAACATGGGAAGCAAATGGGCAATAGTCCTGTTCATGAAATGAATTAGTGACTGACTATCTCCAAACATTGAGGACATGTGATACTGACTCTTCCTTCCCAAGAATAGGCGCCAAACCGCTAATCTGAGTGCCGAGGGCAGCACGGACGTGCTGAGACTGATCAGACACCAGGTCTTCCACACTAGTCATGATCTCATTAAGAAGCGTATCACGGTCGATCAAGCTGCAGAATCCTACTCATGTTGTTAGATTGTTTCTTGACGTCATAGTCATAGCACATAAGAAACATACCAGGAATCTGGCCAGCAATTGCAGTGCGGACCTCAGCCTCGGTATCCTTCAAGAGCTTGACAAATGCGGGGACCATGTCGCGTGTAACAACCTCCTCGTGCACAGCCTTGGCAATCTGTTATGGATGAATTGGGATTAGTCTTGGTTCTGTCGCGCGCATTTGGGACCAAATAGGCAAATTCTGACCTTCTCGTATCTATCAGCAACCATGTAGCGGACCCGCCAGCTCTTATCCTCAAAGAGAGTGCGCAGAGATGTCAACAGCACACCGTGGCTGGGCTGCTGCTCTTTGGGAATTTCCTCGGCGATCGCGATCAAGATGTCCACAGTCAACAGACGCACGCTGTCCTGATCATCACTGGCCAAATATTGGAAAAGGGGTATCATTTCATCGATAATCACGTCGGACTGCATCTCCTTGACGAACTTGGCCAGGTTGTTGGCGGCTTGACGGCGTACCATCGGGGTTTCATCGTGTACGAGAGCTCCGAAGTGCTGTCGGAGGTTCTGCTGCAGCGCCGGCGCGGCTTTTCGGTATGGTGAACAGTACAGACCTGTTGCGGAGACCTTGGATGTGAACCAGTCGGCCTTGGAGAGGTGGAGGACCAGAGGGACAAAGTGCTCTTCGACTTGACTTTCTGACAGCTGATCGCAGACCTTGTTGAGCGACTCAACAGCCTAGTTCTGACGGTCAGCAATACCATTCCCGCTACCATACATAGCATAACCAACCTTCTCCCGAACCAGAGGCTCCTCGATCGCCGCCAGGTTCTCCAGCGGTGACAGGAGCACGTGCGCGTATTCTGGCCCCCCAACATACTCTGTGAAGTTACCCAACTCCTCGCTCAGCGCGGTCAAAACCTCGTCTTCGTCCTCAACGGAGTCTATAGGTAGGACTTGTTAGGCGCATCTCGGTGACTAGAAGGATGGTGGGGTCCGGAGGGAGACAAACCGTCCAGGAATGGGATAAGCTCGTCCCGGGTCCTCTCGGGGCCCAGGGCCAGGGCAATCGTAGATAGACGACGGATGGCGTTCAGTCTGAGGAGGACATCATCGTGCTATGACATTGAGGGTGAGCTTGGGCCAGTTGGTTTCCCCTCCACCAGTGGAGGGGAAGCAAAGCCGAGCGGAGCAGCCGCATACCTTCAACTCATCGATGAGTACCGCGATGGGGTAGAGTTCATCGTTCTCGTTTTGGCCCTCCATCGCGTATGTGCGGATTGTGTATTAAAATAGAACAAGAGAGGAGGGGGTAAACTGGGAGATTGGGGTGGTCGGTCCCAGTGCTGAGGAAGGGTTGATATCGGGGGCGGTCTTTGGTAGAGCCACCCGGGGGAAGAAAATTATCGGCGATAGGAGGAGGGGTGTAGCTGCATGAGCTTCGATGGCGAATATAGCAACGGAGCCCGTGAACGGGTTAGTTATTGGACTTGGAGGGGGTGGGAGGTTTAATTGGAAGGGGAAGGTCGACGGAGCGAGGTTTCGTGGGGTTTTGGGCCGCCGGACAGTCCACCTTTCGCGCTGAGCTTTCACCATCAAAACACCTGCGGCTGGGCGTAAATTACATACCGCGTGGCCTTGAAGCTTCATGTCCCTTTCGAGATCGGGGCCGGACTATCGAGATTTGCAAGAGCGACGATACACGATTGCTATTTTGATGATACGCCTCTCGTTCTGGCTAATTGTAGTATTGGTACTACTATCTTTCACCGTGAGGTTCTATAATCTTGAAGCCCCAACAAATTTTCATAATGAGCTTAGCAGTACACGAGTTAAACGATAGGCCACAGAGATGGTATCTATGCTATCAAGAAAGATGATTCGAAAGACATTGGAAAGATAATGCAAAATTTATCCAGAAAGTCCTTTCAAATAAGATTGATTGAGCATATATGGTTTGTTCGTTTCTCTGGTTCCTATTCTAGACTCAGACTTTGGACCTACTAAGTTGATATTCCCATTGAAGATAAAAATACCATTACTACCTACGCTCAACCAGGATAAAGGATGCATCGTCGAATTAGCAATTGTACATCGTCGCTTTAGCAATTCTCCAGAAGAAGCCTCATGTCCCGTTTCAAGATGAGCCCCTGACTCTCATACCTTGACTGTAATTAGAGGAAGTATTTGGTGGTTCTACAGATAGAGCAAAATTTAGGCCTCTTGTGACTAAGTCTCTCATCCACGGAGAACAATAGCGATAGTGTTAGCTACTGTAAAGATAAAGTTCTAGCTTCTTATAAGAGGTGACAATGGAATGAATCAAGCAGGAGGTTTACACTACAGTTAGCCGTACGTCATCTAAAAAATGACTGATAAACCAGGTTGAACTTGACGTTACCATACGTTACCACTCGTAAGAAAAGAGGGGGGACGACCGTGGCGGTGTGTGGCTGATGAGGCAGAATTTCCAGAAGTCCGATCGGAGTCATAACGAACATCTCGCTGGTTTGCGCTTCTTCTCCGCTTGAGTGTGGTTTTTTGGTATGCAAAGTCTCTTTCCTGGAAAATATTCAGGGCCATTCCGTCTGTCTTTGCACGCTTGCTAATACGGTTGTTCGCACGTCGATCCAGAATTTTTTATCGCATCGCGAATCCCCCCGCCATGCCCACTATCTCGGTCGACAAGGCCGCTCTCTTCAAGGAGTTGGGCCGGGAGTACGTACACCATCAGGGATATGGAATCGGTGGACAATCCTAATATTTTTTGTGCGCAACTGCAGGTACACCACGGAGGAATTTGATGAGCTGTGCTTCGAATTTGGTAGGTCTTGTCTGCATGGAAGACTCCGCGGGGCGTGATAGGCTGATATTGTTGAACAGGCATTGAGCTTGACGAAGATGTAACGACCCTTCAGCATACTCCATAATTAAGGAGCGCTAGCTAATAACCAGCAGACCACCGACCAGGACCGCCCGATCGTCGACGGTGTGCAGGAGCCCCCGCAGCTCAAGATCGAGATCCCCGCCAACCGGTATGCCTAAGACAAGCGTATGACTGAAGGAGTTCATGGGCTGAGATATATCACAGATATGATTTACTGTGCTTCGAGGGCATCGCGTTGATGCTCAACGTCTTCTTGAAACGCAAGGCTCTTCCCGAGTACAAGTTGGTCCCGCCTGCCAACGGTCAACTTGAGGAGATTATCGTGAAGGAAGACGTGGGTTGACACTGGGTACTTTATGCATGGAACAACTGCTGATATTTCTGAGCAGACCACGAAGATCCGACCCTATGTGTCGGGTGCCATTCTCCGAGGTGTGAAGTTCGACAAGGCTCGCTACGAGTCTTTCATTGCCCTGCAAGACAAGCTCCACCAGAACTTGGCCCGTCAACGAACCCTGGTCTCCATTGGTACCCACGATCTGGATACCGTCAAGGGACCTTTCACCTACGAGGCTCTCCCTCCCAAGGACATTAAGTTCACCCCTCTGAACCAGACTCAGGAGATGAACGGTGAGGAGTTGATGACTTTCTATGAGGTATGTGCATCAGATAGCGTTCTACTCACGTCGTCGTGCTCATATATATTGACCATTAAACAACAGAAGCACCAACAATTGGGCAAGTACCTGCACATCATTCGTGACTCTCCCGTTTACCCAGTGATCTACGACTCGCAGCACACTGTCTGCTCTCTGCCCCCTATCATCAACGGTGATCACTCTAAGATCTCCCTGAACACCACCAACGTTTTTATCGAGATTACTGCTCTTGACCGCACAAAGGTTGAGATTGTGAACCGCATGATGGTCACCATGTTCTCCCAATACACCTCCGAGCCTTTCACGTAAGTGATATTTCGATTCTAACCCCATGGTTCATATGTACTTATTTTTTGCACAGCATCGAGCCCGTCAAGATCGTTTCAGAGCACAACGGTCAGACTCGTGTCACTCCTGACCTCGCTCCTCGCACCACCACTGCTGAGGTGTCCTATATCAACCAGTGCTGTGGCCTGAACCTTACCTCCGCTGAGATCAGCAACCTCTTGACCAAGATGGCATACCGTGCTAAGCCTTCGACGAACAACCTCGATACCATCGATGTTGAGATCCCCCCGACTCGCGCCGATGTGCTCCACCAGTGTGATATCATGGAGGATGTTGCCATCTCCTACGGCTTCAACAACCTTCCCCGCTCGTTCCCCAGCAAGTCTGGTACTGTTGCCCAGCCCCTCCCCATCAACAAGCTCTCCGACATTGTCCGTGTTGAGGCTGCTATGGCCGGATGGTCTGAAGTCCTGCCTCTGATTCTGTGCTCGCACGATGAGAACTTCGCCTGGTTGAACCGCAAGGATGACGGCAACACCGCTGTCAAGCTTGCCAACCCCAAGACCACTGAGTTCCAGGTTGTCCGCACCAGCCTGCTCCCCGGTCTGTTGAAGACTATCCGTGAGAACAAGGCCCACAGTGTGCCCATGAAGATCTTCGAGGTCAGCGATGTCGCTTTCAAGGACATGGCCCTGGAGCGCAAGAGTCGCAACGAGCGCCACTTTGCTGCTGCATTCTACGGCAAGAGCAGTGGTTTCGAGGTTGTCCACGGTCTGCTCGACCGTGTGATGGCCATGCTGAAGAGCGCTTTCATCATTGCCGAGGAGGGTCTGAACAACGCCGCCATTGGTGACTCTCAATACTACATCCAGGCCCTGGATGGTAAGTCTTATTCCCTTATGCTAATCACATATTGACCGCAAACTAACACATCATCTTCAGACCCCACCTACTTCCCCGGCCACAGCGCCTCCATCCACCTGCGTGTCGGTGGCAAGGACCACGTCATCGGCTCCTTCGGTATCCTGCACCCCACCGTGCTGGGCAAGTACGAGCTCAAGTACCCCGTCAGCACTCTGGAGATCAACATCGAGCCTTTCCTGTAGATCGAGCACCTAGATATGGGATTGAGTGATTTGCATGCTTTGTGACGCAGATAGATGATGACATGACGTGGAGCGCTCTATTGTTATAAGCAAGAAGTTTAAAGCTGCGGAGCTAAAAGCAATAAAATAACATTTTCCAGTATTTATTCAGTATATACTCTATGTCAATGGGAAAGATATCTGGCAGTATAAAAATCTAGTGATCGATCAATCCATAACGAGGTATTCAGTCAGATAGGCACAGCCAACGGCCTCGAGCTTAAAGCCGAAAAGGCTAGAGGTCATTTCTGTGCCCCAAGACGCCTTATCTCAGATCTGGGGTATCTAACCACTCATACATTCCACTTTATACTTCTTGTAATACCCAGAGCCAATAATAAACGAAAACACTCGTCAGATCGTCTGGATGAAGATTTGCTGGGTGATCCACGTGCTGCAGATGTCACTGCATAAAGTCCCGTCTAGAACGGATTGGTAGACTCAATGAAGCGATACGTTGAGATACGAGCTGGTAGATGATGATTTCATCTCGAAGTGGATACACTACACTATTGAGGTGGAAGATCAAGGTCATTATCAAATTGTTCTCATGAAATTATCCTCGACAGTAGATCTTTGTACATCGACGTCCATCGCTTCATGAAACCATTCCCGAACCCATAAGATCCAAGGGCCAGTATTGAAAGCGCAGACTAGACATTATTCGTCGAACTTGTAGACAGAGAAACCAGGAGATTTTTTGAAAGTCTTCATGTAATTTTGATTGCGTGAGGTAGAGAGTATAGGGAGGTTTAGGACAGGAAGCGAAGATAAAGGAATAGCCGGGCCTTAAAAACAAGTTTACTCCTGAGTGAAGGTCTCGGCAGCACCACCCTCGGCGGTAGCGGCCTGCTCCTCGGCAAGACGCTGCTGCTCGGCAGCCTGCTGGGCGGCCAGAGCCTTGGCGCCGTAGTCCTGGGACATGGGCTGCAGAACGGGCTGCTCCTCCTTGGGCTCGATGATGGTGACGGAGTCGGGGAGGGTCTTCTGGGGGCCGGACTTGCCCTCGGGGTCGGAGCCGCGCATGATCTTAACCTTGATTCCAAGGACACCCTGGCGGAGGAGGACGTGGCGGGTAGCGGAGTCGATGAACTCCTTGGCGGGCTGACCGGAGTGGATCATGAAGCCGTCCTGTAAAGAGAAAGCTGGTTAGTGATATTCCCAATTCAATATGTCGTCAGAGAAGCGTGGATATCGTGCAGGGATTCTAGAGGACCACGAGGTTGTTTCGTCGACTGTTCCCAAAGTACCCGCGCACGATATTTGTCCCACAGCATTCTCTTCCAACAGTCGATTGTAGACGTACAGTGAACTTCATGGACTTGGCACGGGCGGCACGGAGCTTGCCGGAGACGACAACCTCGCAACCCTTGGCACCGCTCTCCATGATGAAGCGGAGGACACCGTAGCAGGCACGGCGAACGGCAAGACCGTTCAGGAGCTTGTAGCGGAGGGACTCGCACTGAGCGACGGCGGACAGACCGCGGTTCTGGACCTTGGCGGCATAGAGGGAGACGGAGTTCTCAGGGAACTTGAAGCGCTTCTGGATGAGCGAGGTAAGCTCACGGATGCGGCGACCCTGCTCGCCAAGAACCTCCTGGGTGTGGGTGGCACGGATGACTGTAGAAAGTGAAGACATCCGTTAGCATCAGATCCTCCCGGCATATGTTGACCGCATAATTTCCGCAGTAACGATATTGAAATCTCCTTTCATCCCCATATTTCCTAGCTCTTGCAGATCCCATCCAACCAAATATCATGCGATTCAACGACGAAAGAGAAATTCGGAAGATGCGACGTACTGATGTCGGTGACGGTGGGAGTGACACGGACTTCAACACCGGAGTAGCCCTCCTCAGCGAGCTCGCGCTGGAAGAACTCGTTGAGCTCGGCGTAGAAAACACCGTCGGCGACGAACTTGCGACGCTTGGAAATAGCTCCCTGGACAGCGGCCATTTTGACGTTCCTGGTGGGTGGAATTGGGGGGTTGTCGACGGAGGAAGGCGAGGTCGAGGTCGAGAGGGTTAGTCGTTGTGAGATTCTCTGATTAGTGGGGATTTTTTGGGCGAGGGCTTCCATTTCCTGTTTGGGCTAGGGCTCAACCCTCGCTTGCCCTTATGGACTGAACGGGAGCTATTCCCCTTTGGGACTAGTGTTTATAGCCTCGTTTCTCAGGCATTAAGGCTACAAGGCATCAAGGACATCTATAGATCCATGAATAGATTCAACATTGGAACAAACTACTTTCTCTCATGCCACGGGCAGTTTCTTAAACAACACAAGAGGCTGAACAAAACATATCAAGACCGTAATATCTCCAGGGGGCCATGCGACAAACTCAAACCTTCATGCTTCATTTACTGGAGTTTCATGATGCCTCGTAGGGAACCATAACCTACATCTCAGGGCTACATCGTAACCCATTCCCCTTCTCCTAATCCACTCATTGCATTTCCAACTCCATCTGCTTATGCTCATTCTCTTTAGAGCCCCTATTATTATCTTTTGAGACCCCAAAGTTGGAAATTCCCGCAGTGACAGCAGAAATGCCAGACGCTGCTGCATGATGAACATCTGTTCCGGCAGGCCCTGGCCCAGTCGACTGCTGCGCTGTCTCAATCCCAGTCAAAATAGGTGCTCGACCTGAGCCAGGGCTCTCGGTGCCAGCACCTCCAGTCGAGGGGAAGGGCCCGTTCATCTCAGAATCAGAACGGCCAAACGCTTCAGCCCACCAGCGAGTTTCCTTCACTCGAGGGAAGATCAACCTCTCATTCCCACGCTTGTGGTCGTCGATGATAGGATTATAGTCAGGGTTGGTGAACTGGTCTCGTCGCGCGAGGAAGTAGTCCCATACACTCCGTGTCCGCTCTCGTGCATTCGTGTCCACACGCTCTTTCTCATTGTTGAATAGGAAGGTTCCAAACTGGCAGGCATAGAGGTGATAGAGCAGCCGTCTCAGGAAACGTTCATTGAACTCGAATCGCGTGGGATACTGGTGAAGCAACTGGTAGGTGGCGTCGAGGAACTGATGGAACACAGGGCTGGTCTCCTTCACCTTTGTGATCTCCTTTTCAGAGACCATACTGCGAGGCGCGGAGCTAGGCTTCTTAGTCGGATTGTCCGAATCATAGCTCTGAAGCTCCCCCTCAGAGTCAGGCAAAGAGTCACGACTTGTGTTGTCCCGGTTGAAGAAGCCCTTCGCACTCAGGAAAGCATTCTCAATTGCCTTGGCAGGACCTGCACCTCCGCCTTCTGCATCACCGCCACCGATCCGTTCATTCTCAATTTGGAACCATTTCTCGCTATTCAAATGACCCGATCGGTGCCGGAACATGTGTCCAAAGGACATCCAGTCTTTCTCCACGAGGACCATGAAGCCTTCCATTGTTCGAAAGTAGGGGTCCAGGCAAATCTGACTCAGGGCACTCAGCTGGCTCGTCCGATCCCAGCCGTCGGAGCAATGAATAAGCACATGGGAATGCTGGAGGCCGACTTGGCGAGCGATCAAGCGTGCACCCTCTAAGATGCCCCCAATATGCTTCAGCCAGCCACTTCGAGTAAGCTGGTCGCGATTCGGGCCCAGCGGAGTAACATCCGTCTCTTTGAGAGCATCGATGACCTTATTCAGGGAGTCACGCATGACGTGAATGTTATCGATCCCGAGGTAGGCTTTAGTGGCAAACTTGTAGTTGTCCATGTTCTCGGAGCCCAGACCAACAGCCTGCATGGCGAAAGCATTCACGGTAGGGCGTGCATCAACAATCAAGTTTTGCTGCTGAGCGCCATAAATTGCGCGTTCCTCGGGGTGAGCTGCACGGGCAGCAGCTAGCATTTCATCTTCGATCTCCTCCGCATTTGACAC
The DNA here is from genome assembly GCF_028828155.1 of Penicillium subrubescens. NCBI lineage: Eukaryota > Fungi > Ascomycota > Eurotiomycetes > Eurotiales > Aspergillaceae > Penicillium > Penicillium subrubescens. Next base: position 2,500,559 of record NW_026643151.1, on the reverse strand, counting down.
ATCCAAGTCAGTCGTCGACCCGCTGTCATGGCTCGAATCGGAGGCTTCCCTGTCCAGAGTAGATTTCACAAAGTTTGCCAAAGGTCGTTCCGTGCGAGAAGTCGAGAAAATCGCAGCAAGAAGCTTTTCATCCTGAATACTACGGTTCTGTCGTACACCAACCAGAGGCTGCGAACTTCGCGTGATGCTGCAATTGTTGACCGGGTGTAAATAAGTGAGCGCGGGAATTCTCTGTCTGGAGCGATATCTTCCAGCATAGTTGAGTGTATTGTCCGAGATCGAGGAGGGCACGGGGATCAGTGCGGGATATGTTGGTGAGAACTGCGAGCACTCGTTAGCATTGAGCATATCTCCGCCAAGCTCTGTGCACGACGAGCCAAGCAACGAGACCACATACGCCATAATCAGTATTAATCTCCGAGACTCGCCAGCCAGAGTTCTCTTTATCGAGGCCTTGACGCTCCCATTCCTTGCGCGGATCATACAGGTCCCACCCGTTGAACTCCCTCTCCGGAGGCGGCGGCTGGTAACTAAACGCATAGAGCCTATCCAGTCTGCCAGATTTGCATGTCCATTGTTTTATACTATCAAAGACCTCCTTGGCCCGTTGTTCACTCGTAAAATAGAAGCACACGAAGGTAAAGTCTCGACACCGGAGGCGAATGGAGGAGAGCTGGCGGGAGGCCGCGGGAGCAGGTCGCAGAGTGCAAAAAGATATGATCGGGTAGGTAATCCAGAGCTCTTTCGGTCTGATTGTCATGCCTTTGGCAGCATCTTCGCTCGAGACTAGGGGCGTGTGGGAGAATATTAGGTGGTGAGGGGTGAGGTGGAGGGCGCCGTCGACCTGGTCTCCACGGCGGGCCAAGGACACATTGTCAACCTGAAGAGGAGCAAACGATTAGCAAGTTTGATCGCATCGCTCAACTTCAAGTTGAGTGGACGCACCTTGGCAACCCGTGTTTTCTCCATCCCGTGAGGTTAGATTCACTGTGCGCGCATAGTCTTCATACTGAATGAGGGAACAGGTTCGGGTGGCTAGGCAGCGGGACACCGAGAATTGATCACAGGTGCTGCGAGATTGTAGAGAGTAAAACTTGTTGAAATCAGCTCAACTGGTTTGTCCCATCAGGCCTAAGAAATGTGGTCCTAGGACAAGGTTGGGAATGTTGGGCCAGAAGTGGTTACATGTTCAGGTCAGCTTCCGGCACCCGATCAACTGTGGGGCTGGAGGTTCGAGGGCGTTCACATGGACCGATGTCATGTTGCCCCCCACCGCCAACCCTTGCTACTGATACTCACCTACCCGAGTTACTGGTAGTTTAGGGTAGCTAACATCACAACCTAGCTAGAGGAGCGAAATGAAGACTTGGTGTCTTTGCTATAGAGGTAGTCCATTGAGAAACAAGGCATTCCGGGCCCAATTTTAAAACATATCCAAGATGGAACGTGATCTACATCATGGGTATCTGAGCTAGAGGTCGTTATCATAATATGTGATTATTATTTCGCATGTGCTAAAATTTTCACTTGTCATCCTTTGTAGCAATGTCCCAGCTGCGCAAATCCTCTCTCACGTCAAACTCGGACAGTTCGTGCTCTGCATGCCGGGGCTTCCAGCCCCGTCCTTTCGCGCCGTCGTAGAGTTGGTGCTCAATACTGCCACCCTTCTTTGGGTGACCGAGTGTAGAATGTGAGTCAGTAGTCTTTCCACCTCCATGAGATTGATTGCTCAAAGAACTCTTAGGGCGCCTCTCAAAGCTAGGCGATAGGCGTTTCCCAGCGCGTGTTTGTTGAGACACAGCCTCTGGGGTTAGATGGTCATTGTGACTGTCTGGATAGGCGTCGTTGTAGCTGTTATGGGATTCGTTGTTCCAGCAGGAGCTTCCAGCGAAGAGCTCCTCGATCAACTTATCTGCGGGGAGATCACAGGCTCGCGAAGTCCATGATGCTGCAAGAGTGCGGCGATACATGTCTTGCATGTCAGCCACTTCTCTGCTTTTGGTGTGGAGGGACTGAAGATGTCCAAGTTCCTCGGAATCGCCAGGTTCAGCAGAGTGTACGACCCTCGCAATACCTCCAAAGACAGTGGCAGACTTGAGAGGTGGCCTAGAAAGGGTCAGTACGATGTGATATCAAGAAAGATGAATCTGCCAATGCATACGTGGTGAAACTGCGGTCTCCTTCGATTTGACGCATAGCAATACCAATTTTGACGGTGCTGTTGACTTTGCAGTCCGACATCAAGTATCTCCGGACAACACCTTCGTCTTCGTCAACCTTGTCGACATATTCGGCAAGATTGAGCTTGATTTTGCCCAATACATTCTTCTCGTTGGCAGGTGACGAATGGAACTCTTGGATGATCTCAAAACTGATCTCACACTCTTGAAGCATAGAGTTTCTGTCAATAGTGAGCCTCACATGGAGAGCCTTTTCATAATTCCAGTAGGCCCGGTGATCAGATAGAGGAGCTTTCTCGGTGTGTCCTTGATGTTCTGTGGCGCTGGATGATGGCAGCCGCCAGCGCACCCAAACAGTGCCGTTGCCCAGAGGGACGTTGTTGATATCATTTATCTGTATAGATGGTCAGTTCAAAAATATCTTTTTCGCAGTGCAAATGCTACACTTACCCTGAGGACAAGCTCAAATCTGGGCTAGAAGCGTGTATTAGCCTTGAGCAATTTGTCGTCCGGGGTACTCGGAAACTTACCCGCCTGTTTTTCGGGACTAGAAGAATCAAGCAGTGTTAGCGGACGCTCGGTATAGAACGAAGTTTAATTAAGACGTTCGATTGATCGCGAAGACTAACCAAATGCTTGCATGGTGGTTCGAGTTGTATGCAATTAACTCGCCGTAAGGGTGAAACGAAACGACCCAGTCGAGGTCCTGCCTGCCCGTCCACTCTGACGGATCAGATGCACCACAAATAGTCCACTCAGGACCTGCCTAAGGGATATCTCTTGTTTCTAAGTTGAAGGACCCCTGCAAACATGAAGACTAGTGTGCATGACATAGTCCGGAGAAGCTCCCCGCATATGAGGATGTCTTGGCGGTGAGAGGGGCTGGTGGCAGAATCTCCGATTCTAGACGATCCAACCTGCACTTCGCGCTTCCCAGACTTGTGCAATTACCTTTCTCTGGAGACTGCTTCCTCTGGCTCTGTCGCTCTTTGTCTCGGATTGTTTGAAACCCGCAACTATGGCGAACGCCGAAGGTCCTCTCCTCTCTCCCCCGTCGGAGTCGGCTTCGACTGTCCCACTCGATTCTCCGATTCGTACCACAGCCATACACCCAGACCTTCCGGAGATTCAAGTTCCCGGAGGACCCCTTCCCGTTTACAGCTACCATCCGATTACTTGCCAACCTATCGAATACCAAGATTCTCGCGCAGAGCTCGAGCAGTTGTGCCAAGAGTTTCCTTCTAAAGAAGCTGCTCTGAGAGCCCAGGAACAAGCCGCCAAAGAAGCAAGAAGGAAAATCGAAGAAGTCGAAAAGAAGAGGGAGCAGGTTCAGAAGGCGATCGACAAGAAGATCAAGGAACTAGACACGGAGATGAAGGTGTTATCGAAATTTCAGGAAGTTAAGGCATCGGATATTCCATCTTGAGGACCGACAACCCGAGACACAGCAAAGCCATACATTATCGATGCCGCAAGGGCAACCGCCATGATCAGGATGTTATCTCAACAGTCCCCGTCGAGATTCTTTACGACTCACACTTTGGATGGCAATGCGCCTGTTCCAGCGCCACGTGCGGGGACAATGTCTTACATCTGGAACGAACGGCTTCATCCAGGCCAGCCCTACGTCGCCTTTCAGCGTCTTCCTTCCAATCATGGAATCGAATACAACCCCAGTCGCAACCACGAGGATCTTACGGTTGCCCCTGAAGGGCTCACTCCCTGGACCCTTTTCAATCTTGACATGTCCAGGCGTTACTGCCAATTCAAGCGGAACACGCCCTGGCATACCAAGCCATGCTTCTAGGAATCTGATTCAAACCAATTCATCTCTACGTCTCGCCCACCCTGAGAAATGTTGGCACCCGACTGTTGGGGAGAAAAATGGCCTGTCATACATCAGTGTAGCCTTGCTCCAATACTTGTGCTGAACCTCAGTTTTGATAGTTGTTTTTTCAGTCACAATGTATGTCTTGTGTAATGGCTATTTACAAAGACTGCACCCACAAACTTACTATCTGCCGCTTTATCAGATCTCCATCCTAATCACTCGCAGTAAACAGAACCATTCATCACTCATGGGCAACCACGATATTCACATATTGAAAGGCAAGACTCGCCTTACTTCGAGTCTACTAGACTCGCCACTATGGGGATGGACTGTCTTTCAATAAGAAACTTCATCGACTTGAAGAGCTTCCACTTGAATCCAATTCTTCATCATCTCTTTTCTGCGTCAAAGGACGGCACATGTATCTCAAGATTCATGTCGTTCGGTTTCTGGGCATGAGTTTACCAATTCGACTTTCTTGATATGTCGAAGGTCCACCAACCCCGGGACAAATTATTTCCTGCGGGTGAGTCTGTAGATCTCGGCCACGACAGAGAATATTTTGGTTTTTACAAGAAGAGAGAACCACATTTAGTTGTGGTTCATATGCTGGCTTTGAGAGGATTATCAACCTTATGCCAGACAACCTGCACCACGGTCGAGAAAGTTCGTATCTAGAAGGACCGTCAGTGGTGAATTACTTAGTATGAATCAACGGGAGAATACCCTGCTCTTCACAATTTTCCAATGATCTCGAGGAATAGGTGTTGACCTTGGACGGAAGACATCCAGTCTTTTCAGGTTGTTTCTTTGTCCCCAGATATCGAGAAGTGGCAAGACAAAGTGTTTGTGTGCCGTGTCCAGCCTCAGAATCCCGTAATGAATATTTTGAAGTAGCTCTTCACTGATGAATTCGGTGATGTCCATCTGGCGCATGGCTAGGTATGTCCCCGGGGTGCCTTCCAGACTGAGAGGTATTCGATGCAGAACATAGAGGGCCTCGCTGGTTATTTGTTTGTTCACGAGGAGAATCGAAGGTGTATATCGCTCGACATAGAGACGAGGGTCGGCACAGCTAGGGCCTCTAGATCTGTCCGTGTGTGCTGTGATCAAGTTCTCGATCTGTCGGTAACCGCTCAGATAATCATTTGGGTTGAGCAAGTATGCATAAATGATCACCCGGATTTCAACCGGCAGGTCAAGAAAGGATATCATTGCAACGATACCCCACAGTGTTCAAATGATAAAAGAAGCTTATGAATGTCGATATTGAAGTGCAAGCTTGGCCCCGCTTTCGCTTTTAGTGTTGCCACCGGCCCCCTCTTGCAATCTTTCGTGTGTCGTCGCGGAGAAAATGGGTGGACTTTCCTCTGGCTACTCCTCGGAGCTTCTGATGAGTGAATCCAAGAGGCTTGAACTGCATATGCGGATGAGAAGACCCGATATCCCCGCACGCCTGACGAGGTTTACAGTTATCGATCATTATGGCCAGTTTAAAAGTTCTAGCGAAGCTTTACCAGCGGCCTCTCCCGAGTCGGCTAACCAGAACAGTCCAATCTCACAGGCCAATTAAGGAGGATCGAATTGCTTTTCTTTTTCTTGCGATCAAGAATAAGGAATCCGCATCTGCACCATAGAATCCGTCTTACCGGTTGAATGATAGATGATGACGGTCGGAATTCAATCATCCATGATCGTTACCGAGCACACACTCTACTTCGGAGAGTGGGATAATTGGTACACTTACAACGCCAAATATCCAGCCTTCAACGTGCGAGTTTGAACTTCAATTCCGTCGAAAGGTGTGCTTTCGGTCATGTTCGGAAATTTATCCGAGAAAGTGGAAGTCGTGATGGTGCATTATCGACAGCTCATTGCGGGGTCAGACTTGCCATCATCTAAAAGAAAGAGAGTCGCTTTGGGATCGCATCCTTCCTACATTTACTACCCCCTCCAGCCTTTTAAATTTCTCTGACAGAATAGGTTCAGTATTTCAAAATGACCTCAATCGCTGTTCAAGTCGAGACTGCAACGCGAACCTCAGCTCTAAATACAGAGAAGAACGCGAATGGCCAGGTGAAAAGACTACACCACATTCCACGCCCTGCCACCAAGGAAGCCGAACGACGATGGCTTCTGGGCCAAATGGCAGCTGCATTCCGCATATTTGCCAAATTGGGCTTTGCCGATGGAAGCAGTGGCCATATTAGCTTGCGAGGTATAGTTGATAAGAACGAGCTCGAAGTTTGTTCTTGTCGTTGACGACGCGCAGACCCTATCGAGCCACATACCTTCTGGATCAATCCTTACGCTGTGCACTTCGCCTTGCTTAAAGTCTCTGACATGGTTCGTGTTGATGAGAAGGGGAAATGGGTGGATGGCGCAGATAAGCCTGTAAATGCAGCCGGCTTTATGATTCACTCGGCTATTCACAAGAGGCGACCAGACATTCATGCTGCTTGTCATATGCATAGTCCGTATGGGAGAGCATGGAGTACATTCGGAAAGGGAATCGAAATGTTAAATCAAGGTATCACACCTCTAACTATATCACCCGCACAGCTACTCGTCCCCAGCATGGTCCTTGGCCAGATCTATAATGCTTTTTCAGCTAAGTTTGAGATTACAGATTCTTGCATGTTCTACGATGATCTCTCCGTCTATCCTGCCTTTGGGGGCGTAGTCTTTGCACAGGAGGAAGGCGAGCGAATTGCCGACTATCTTGGCACCAAGAACAAGAACCTCATTATGCAAAACCATGGGCTTCTCACTGCGGGTGGGACCGTTGCTGAAGCAGCTGCGTTCTTTATCGCTCTAGAGCGAGCGTGTCAGACACAGTTGCTTGTGGAGGCATCAGTTGCACCCGGATCTATTGGCCACAGTATCGGAGAAATCAAGAAAACGTTCGTCGACAATGAGACTGCACGGTATACCAAAGAAGGCACAGGCAGCCCCGGGGCGATGTACATGCAGTTCGAACCTGAGTATCAACTCTTACTAAAGGAGACTAATGGCGAATTCCTGCAATGATCTGAAAACGGGCAGGGTCATAGCACAAATGTTTCTTAACGTGTCGAGTCTGACAGCTTTTATCACTCTCAGAGGTACTTGTGTAAAGCAAGGTCTATTGCATCTAGACTTCTCCGCGCTTTGGCCATAAGGCCTTCATGGGGGCCAGATCTTGATAGTCAGCACTATCCATGCTAAATTTAGGCCGTTGCTAAGGACATAATGATATCATCATCGAGAATCCCAGCGGTAATTCATCTCTGAAACAATGGTCTGTCATTTCATCCAGATGCTCATTGTGGTCGGGTCGGCGCGTAAATGCTCAGGTAAGCCAATGAGACGGTTCTTCAGTTTTTGGCTCTAACCGCTCTTGGGGATAGCTTCGAAATTCACTTGGGAGTCACATCCCGCCTGCACGGACCATCAGGCATTCCATGGATCGAATGTTATTTTGCCTTTGGCTATTGTTATGGTGAACGACGTCGTTGAATTGTTGAAAACAAAGGATAATACGATACCGTCTTTCCAGCACTCTGTAAATACGAGACTGTCTTTCCGGGCTTGCGGGGTAATACACACCACACTCGTATAAGTTCTTTTTGAGGTTATCCGGCTTCATTGAACGTGATCAAAATCGCATCGTAGCTCATGAGGCGAGAGCAAGATAGAGAGACTGTCGAGGATAATGTGGCAGACGGGAAAATGTTTCCGGTTATCCTCGGTAGCGGACATCATTGAATACGAGCAGCTTAGAAATCGTGAGTCAATGACAAATTGGTAATATCCCGCACGGCAACCACACAACGCTCCAACACATTTGACAATTTCTCCAAAATCATCACCATGGCCGCTGAACAGCCAGATATCCATTTCATTGGCACTTATACCCGCTATTCCAGTAAGTTCAGCAACCCTTTTTCATACAATTCCTCGCTAACAGGACACAGGCTGGACTAGTCGGGTCGAGGCGGTCTTGGAGTATTTCAAGATTCCTCACACTCGCCAATTCATCAAGCTCTCTGATGTATGCTTGCTCAAAGCTGTCGCAGCGAGTACTCCCACATGAATCTAATAAGCGCATAGGTGAAAACCGTTTCCCCATCTGGATACGTCCCCTTCCTGGAATGCCGCTCCCTCGGTAATACCAGAATTTGCGACTCGCTCGCAATCTGCGAATTCCTCGCTGAGTCGAACCCCGAGTTGCCTCTCTGGCCTCGGGATCGTCAATTGAGGGCTCTCGCTCGCAGCGCCACGGCTCAGATGCATTCTGGCTTCTCTGCGATCCGGAACTCGTTCTCCACGAACTTCCTTGCGCATTATACAGGTAATGTCCCGATTTCCGAGGAAGCGCACAAGGAGATCCAGAAGATGCTGGCTCTTTGGGATACCGCTCGTAAGGGTACCAAGGAGCGTCTTGCGGCACTGGGTGAGGTCGATGAAGGGTTCCTGTTTGGAGGATTCAGCATTGCTGATGCTTTCTTCTGGCCGGTTCTTACGGTATGCGCCGCTCTCCACTTGATTGTTTCTTTCTTTTTGATTCCTAGCTGATCGTTCGTAGCGATTCCGCACGTATGACCTTCCGCTAGATACTGCCAGCGAGGACGCTTTGGAGTGGATGGCGAAGATGTGGAATGATCCCACATTCAAGGCCCTGACTCACCGGTACTATGAGCAAGCTCAGGATCCAGAGACTCGCATTGAGCATTATGATGACATCTTCCGAGGCCGGGACGACATTCACTACGGCCAGTTCCCTGAAGACTGGACGTTCTCTGTTCCTGGCAAATAAGCAAAGAGTGGCATGAACGTGAGATAGCTACTGTCAAAGAAATTACCAGGTTGACATTGTGAAATATCATCCATAATTATTAAATGCTGTCAAAGAAGAATCCGGTCCCTTGTCAAACCATCCCCGGACAGAGCTACCTCCAATGTATAGAGGGTGCCGGTAATCTCTCATAGAGCCGGACTATAGTAAAATCTTCGTCATGCTAAGAAATCCTTGACAGAAGTTTAATCTTATCAAACGCAACAGGATTTAAAATTATATTCTGACATTTGAGGAACACAGTGCATGATCATACCTCATTGCCGGTTCATTGCCAACAATAGTCGGTGTAGGATCAACGACGGCTGGATTTCAAACTAGTGTCTTCGGAGCCACAGTGACTCATAGCACTAGGTCAGGTGCTAGGTTACTTTTATCTTCATTTCAGTAATGATGAAATCGCCATGCTTGATGTGGTTTTCTATCGAATGTCTTTGGGCTGCCTAGTCACAGGACTATCTGTCGGGCGACAGTGCATAGTTGTTGAGTTGCTTTAAGCAGCTGTATTCTGCAGCTTGTTTGAGAAACAAGGTTTGAACGTTAATCGATTGGGTAAGAGCATAACTGACATAAACCGGTTACTGGAAAGTTAGTTAGGCGCTGGAACATACCAAGAACAATGATTTAGCTACGCAGTGGGTACTACTGTACATAACATAACCTCATCGGCATTGCTGTCAAGCACAAGCCACGTTTTGGTGGGGCAAGTGGCGAGTGACGTGGCGCACAACTCAGAGTTAGTGAGGCGCAGTCGGTGCAGTAGTTAACAGTTTCAGTACGGAGTACTCCGTACAGTCAACAAGTTCCTATTTTGGGAAAATGTAAGAAACATTCGCCTTCTCCGAAGCCTCGTCCGTCAGCATCCGACAAGGATGACTTTTTCGAGGAAGATATTCATTGCTCTGGGATATTGATGCAGCGTCATTTGATCGAATATTGAAAACTGCTTCCCATCGTCACTTCCGACTTTAACCGCTTCACGCTGGTCTCCCACTCCCTTGCGCGGAGCGACCACATGACCAACTTGATATGCCGGCAGGCTTCAGGGTTTGTGGAATCAGGGCCTCTGATTGCACACAAAACGCCTTTTTACGCATGATATAGGAGTTGGTGCCGCCCTGTGAGATGAGATCACCGCGGTACGGATCATGTGGGCTATACCTAGGGCGGGAGTCAACGGTCGCTGAAGAACCGGGCGACATGAGGTGGATATACAACTCCTGGATGTACATTTCATAGTGTATAGCTAAGTTACAGGAGTAGTTTCTCATTCGGTAAAGTCGCGTATTGTCCGGTATATGATATCAACAAATCACAAGCTAGATGGGCGCACTCCCCAAAGTCTGGCAAGAGACTATCAGCGAGGCTCAGCCCAATGGTTGATCAGAGCAGGGATCTCAGCTTGGAGCGCCTTGGCTGGACGCGATGGGCTTCAGCGAATGGGCGGGCTGAAGTGGCCCAAGACCAAAGTGCCCCACGTCTGCTCGACCTCCATCAGCTGAGGTTGTCCACTCACTCTTCATACTAGCGGCACTCGATACGTCCGAAATGGTGGGCAAGGTTCATCGGACAGGGTATTCAGGGTGGTTTCAAGTCTGATTGTTCAAAAGCCTTCGCTGCTGCAACCTTCCACCCCCTATTCTCATGCATATTCGAGTGATTCTATTGCAGTTTTTGTGTTCTTGAAACGCACAAATCGAGTAGTCGGCATCGGGGAACGTGGGATGCCACCTTTCTCTGTTGTGCGATAGGGTGGACACCCGGCACCAAACTAGTCTCTTGTAGATGTTAGGGTTTTGTGGAGTAGATTCTAGCTGCAGGGCGCTCAAATGATTCATGTTTTTCGACCCAGAGCGACGGACCTGCTTACGTTGCTATCCAGTTGTAGGAGAGAAATCGTATGCATCAAGCGATCATTTCTACCACTACAGTACTTCCTATCCATACAATGTATATCGTGCATATGGTGTTGTAGTTGAATAGAGGCAATGCAAGCGAGTTTTGTTTTCGCATTTGTCGAACCCAGCTGAAATGTGGACTCAAATCGGCAACGTGTTGCGCTCTCCATGATTTCTTGCCCCCAAACAAACAGGAAGATTCCTGATCAGAAAAGCATGCAAGCCAAGGCGGCATGTTATGCCCTGTTCGCTCTCTCTAGTGAGTGGTGACTCGCTCGGAGGATTTTCCTCGCTAGCAGGTTGTTTCGCAGCGCGGATCATTGGGGCTTAGCTTTTGCAGTTTAGAGCATCTTGCAGGTTGCTTTTGGCCAAATGGACGTGCAACGCGCAGGTTCAGTGTGAGACTGGAAATTGCTGTGCGATTCAAATTTTCCTTTCTTTCCAGTGAAGTGATGTTATAGTTTTTTGTATATTTTTCTCCTGTTTTTTTTTTGTAGTTTCCGTTATTTTATCTCATTCTGGGAATTTCAATTCAGTGGTTCTTACTCCCGGTATGAAACAGAGTCATCGATTGGGCCTCGCAGTGCAGTTGCTGTATTCGATCACGTTTCAACTCTTGCCTTTGCATAGCTTCTGGCCAATACAGATCATTGTGTATAAACCTCGTGACTACAATAATAGTTGTAGTTATTATGTACATACAACTACTCCGTACTTGCCACCCGAATTCCCGAGCATCTGCCTTCTGGAGTCGCAGATCGGGGAGACCGAGAAATGTAGCCAATCCGCAATAGTGCATCGCCCCGTAAACGGAGTCTCGTACGGTATACTCCGTACATACAATTCTTACACACTATACTATGCAGTATGAAACTTAGTATAATACTTAACTTACACAGTTACAGACATGTAGACTTCCCACAGACTCGAACTCGTAAACGACCGAGTAAACTGGGACACGGTACTCCCGAGAGACTCCATCCGCCTGCATACACCCTGATACGAGGGCTCATCCAAACTCTTGCCTTCGACACATATAACCTGAAATTTTTTATAATTATAACAATAGTAATAATGTGTGTGCGTAGCGTACCACTAACTACATATAACAAACTACATACGGCTACTATTATTTTTACTTTGACTACGAGAATAATTCTAATCCCCACTGTATTCCCTCTTCCGGTCATCGCGCATCCCGCCCCTCCGAGTTCTTATTATTCTCCCCGTCTGCCACCTTTTTTTTCTTCTTTGATTTCTTCTATCATCGTGAATGTTCACTGTCCTCTCCTTTTTTTTTATATCTAATTTTCGCTTCTTTTCTCGCGCATTCGCCCGCACATTAATAGATTCAACCTTGGGCCGACTCCACCACTAGGCTCCCACTCTTCCCAGAGTGATGCGATCGATCTAATAATCCCGCCCAGAGACAAACAACATCGAACTACAAACTATCAGAGAACCGGATCATTTTCCATCTCACCTCGGGCAGTTGTGTGGGCGAATGTCGCCTTTTTGATTCCGCTTTCGACTTTATACATTCTTTTATAACACCAACTGTTATTGTTCTTGTTTTTTTATTGACTATTGTTCTGCCTACCTTCTCAAAACGCCGGTCGTATCCCCTTTTCACACAGAGTCATAATGCCAACAGTCTTACTTCCTTCTTCTGCTGCTGCCTTTGCGCCACGGTCATCGCCAAATGTGGTCCTGACTCGAAAGGTTGCGCCGTGGTTAACGGCGACGTTGAAGCGAGTCAACCGGGTCAAGCGCCCGCTCAACAACGTCACTCAGCATACTCGGTGTTTAACCGAGACGCTGTCGTCTACTAATGCGATATGGACCCTTTGTTCGATGATGTTTACCAAGGCGCCTGAAGCAGAGCTACGGAAGGATGAGAATCCGCTTGTGGAGGGCCTGTTCAACTACCAGATGATCCACATCGAGGCTTATGTCGTACATGTCGACATGGTCTCGCGTAACGAGGTGGCCTTCAAATTGACCCCGGAGACTATTGAGTCCCTAGTGGACTTTCATAAAGAAATCTACTCTGTCGACGCCGCCGCGAACACGTGGGACTGGTCAGGCAAGCAGGCCCAGCTGAAGAAGTTGCAGGAAGAGTTCGTCCAAGCCGCCAACAAGTTCGTCTATCGAACCGACGCCGAAGCCCTGGAGGGACTCGAGGAGGATGGGGCCGGAGAGCTACTCTGCAACCGGAGCGAGGAAGCCAAAGCAGCTATCTCGGGTCTGTTCGTGCCGCTGTTGCCTCCGCCGCCACGGGTCGTGGATGTTCTGCGCCCAGTACCTCTCCTGCCCAGCTCGACAGGTCCGGAAACATGGTGGCATACTCCCATGCCTCCCTCCGCACCGATGGAGTGGAAAGTACTGCCACCCAGCCTATCCCCGGCCAGCACGGGTGATTCTAATCCGAATCTGTGGGCCAGTCTCGCTTTCACTGAAGCTCAACTGCCATCGCCGACCCCGTCCTACAGCCAACCCTACACCACCGCGCCGTATCAGACGTACGACATCAGCATGGCAGCGACCTCGGCGGCTATCGCGACCCTTCCGCTCCCCAGCATGCTTGTGCAACCGTGCAGTACGACTGCCAACATGACCGGCTTTGGTGGTGGTTTCGGTGGATTCGGTGGCGCCGGTTTTGGCGGCTGGGGTGACTTCGCCCCGCTACCCTACGGCACGACGATATAGCCCGCTGCATGGAGGGGGTCCGATAGATTCGGACCTACCTCCACCCAGCAAGCGACACCCTCGCAGCCCCAGCACTACCAGGCTGATACTTCACGTAGATCGTGGAGTATGCAGCAATCTATGCCTCCTCCGCCTCCGCCTCCACCACGACAATCTCCTCCCCTCCCTCCCTCTTCGAGCGAACCAGTCAACATCGACAATACCTTCTGGTACCGATCCAACTGAAATGGAATACGGTACCGATCCTCGACTAATTGGCATTCTCGACGGCGTTCTTCTTCGACTCTGTGTGCATTCGTGATACCTCCATTCTGCCAACTGCATCATATTCCCGAATAATCTTGTTTGAAGGCATGCGTTTTGTTTGGTTATTTGCTTTCGTTCTTTGTTTACCAGCCAGCGTCAGCGTTTGTTTTTTGTGTGTTTTTTGTGTCTCTTTTTGCATCGAGCAGCGGCGGGTCGGCTCTTCTGTTCCTTTCTCTCTGTGTTCTCATTTCCCGCATATATGTCATGAAGACCAGGTCTGCCTCGCGGCATGGGATATGAATTTGGATGTGGAATGACTTCATTTCTTTGGTCACGGTTTAACGGGGATGCGACATCAGGACTCTTACATCGCCGACTGGACTCAGCGCTTGGATTTCTTTTGTTGATTGTTTCTGTTGAGGACTCTCCTTTCGGTACGGGATACCGGACTGGCGAGCACGCCCTTCAATGTGGTCTGCTCGAGGACAAGTCTACGTGGCGGCGCAATATTGACCATCATCCGTGATGATCGGTCAGGCTGCGCTTTTTCGGCTTGTCGTGGTCTATGATTGTGAGATTCGCGCGAAGACAGAGATACTACGCTGTTGATTTCGTCAGATTCGGAATATTCGCCTGTGGCGAAGACCCGACGCAAAGGGCCTGGGATCGAAATGACCTTTTGCGTCCGTGACGCTGGCATTTTCAACCCGCCCCGATGCCACGATAAGGCGACAAGCTATTTCTCTCTCGTTGATACCGCGACCTCACTCTCATAGATGCGCGACTTGCCTTTTAGGGTCATCTCCTACACCATCCAGGCTGGGTTTTTTGGTAACCTGGATGAGCTTGGATTGTCGGGAGCTCGTTGATCGAGCTTCGTTCTTTTTCCCGACACCGAGAATCGGATGCTGGGTCTTTTGTTTCTTTTTGTCTGCGAACGGGGGGCTAGTTCCCCCCACGCTGGCTGTTCCTCTCTTCTCCTGTCTTTTATTGATCTATCTACTTAGTAAACAATCTGTATGTATCTAGTTAGGCTTTAGTTTGAAAGATGCGTGCAAGTACAACTGGATCAAGTAGAGCGTAAACCCGATCAACGAGTAAAGGACAGTACTGGTCAAAAGTAACCAAAAGCAAATATTGGCATTCCTTGGATGAACTTGGAAAATCATGTACCAATCCTTACAACTTAACAAGTTCTTCAGGACTGCGGCAACAACTCCACTATGGACGTAATAACCGGCGGTATCGGTGACGTCAGAAACCCGGGGGAAGCGCCAAGCAGGGATGGAACTACACTTGTTCATCGCGGTGGCTTCCCTTACAGTTTGAGTACCTACCACACCGATGACTTCCTCATAACAATCTGGTGGAAGAGTTATACGAAAAGCAAAATTTACCTCTTTGTCGGGCCGCTGCATCTTTGAAGCTTACTTCCGCCGGAATCCTGCGGCTTATCTCACTACCCCTCCACGGACTTCTAGAACTTCCTGGTTTGAGGGTTTCAAAGCCATTCGGGCCTCGCTTTGACTGATATATTTCGCTCGAACTTGGTATGTTATTATAGGTTCTCTTGTTCGCCTGCGGATTCTGGTGCGGAACGCGAACTTCATAGGCGTTTCGATCAGAGCCTACCACCTTACGAGCTCTGCTGATCATTGCTGACAATCCCCAAGTACATAGACACCATAACGCAGCGACCCTATCTTCGAGTATTCCAACACTAATTGAGTCCATTGCTGACTCCCCGGCATCCCCATGGACGCCTTACACGATGCCCTCCAATGTCTCCTACCGACGTCCTGGGACGAGGTTCCACAATCCCCCGATGCGCTCCGTGAATACGTCCGCGATATCTTCAAGAGCAGTCGGCTCGTAGCAGAATCTCTTCCAGATCCTCCACCATACGACATTACAGAATACAAGGAGCTGGAATCGCAGGCGCCGAATTCCAAGTCCCGCACACGAATCGTCCCGTCGCCCGCACGGGTAGGCGAGACCGACTCAGGGATTACCTCGATACAGAAGCAATGGGGGAAGCCAATAAAGATGGGCGGTCCCAAAGATAACCCTCTTGGAATACACGTCTGGAAATTGTCTTCCAATGACGGGAAGGGGTCTTGGTTTGGGCGACGGAGCATACACGACGGACTTCCATTTTCACGGTGGAGGAAGAAGCTCTCTTCCGAATATGAGGAGACCTTGAAGGTTAACCAACGGAAAATTGAGAAGGGGCAGACACCGGATAATTGTATTCGTGGTATTGGAGCAGAGCAAAAGATTGAGTCCATTGAGGTCAAAGATGAGGACGGCTCCGTGCTAGGCCAGGTGACGGTCTATCATGTCTCAGCGCAATTTCCCAAACCTACGGCGCCGCGGGACTTTGTGGCTATGATCATCACATCGGACGTTGGGCTACAAGTTGGGGGAACGAAACAACCTGGTCGGAGCTGGATGATGATTTCCAAGCCGTGTGACCATCCCGATGTGCCGCGTAGGAACGGGTTTACCAGAGGCGAGTATGAATCTGTTGAGCTCATCCGGGAGATTCCCAGATCGAGCAGTAACGGCGCTTCCAACGAGCAGGCTGTGGAGAAGTCAAAAGAGGCTGAGCCCAATGCTACTAGCTCTTCGAGAGCAAACAACCACAGCAACGATGCCTTGATTAAAGACGGGCATGACGCTGCAGATGGCGACGACGAAGAAATCAATCCTGTTGAATGGATCATGGTCACTAGGAGTGATCCTGGAGGCAGTATTCCTAGGTGGATGGTTGACAAGGGCACTCCAAAGAGTGTCGGAGTAGACGCAGCCAAGTTCGTTAACTGGGCCGTGGAAGACGACAAGCCACGAAAGCGTGAGAAGCCCTCTGAAACTGCGCCCATCGGGACATCACGAAGCCCGGAAATTCAACCCAGGGATTCGACCGACAATCTCAATTCAGATGAAGACAGTCTATCTGATTCAGACACGGACTCCGTGGAGACTGATACTCAATCTCACCACGGCCTGATTGCCAGTGTGACTGGCTTGCTCAGCTCTGGTCTCGAACGATTCGCGCCGCAAGCATTTTTCGACTATGTTCCACATCAACGGACGGCGTCGGGTCATCTAGTAGATGATACCAGTGTTCCGGAAGACGAGCTAGATAAGAATTCAGCTCCTCAGCCACAGTCAACCGTCTCATCTGAAACGAAGCCGCGCGATCCTCATCTCGACCAAATCTCGCTATCATCCGCGCACTCTGGACTAGGAACTCCAGCACTAGATGATCTCCCTCAAAACAACCTCCCACCGGCGGAATTGATGCAAATCGCCAAAGCCGGTAAACTCACCAGCCACGAAAAAGACCTCGCCAAACTAGCTTTGCGCAAACGCGAAATCGATGCTAAGCTCGAAACCATCCGCTCCGAGTTAGACAAGCTGCACATCCCAGCACAAAGCAACCCCTCTACTCCCTCACGGGGTGTCTTAAACGATATAGACAGCGATACAAGTGGAATACAAAAGCGCACACCAGAGAATTCCACCTCAAGCCCAGCCGCATCCTCTCAAAAGACCAACGGTAATAACGACAGCAGCAGCGGCGACACACCGTCGTCCGGACGGACGCAAAAAGCCGAACTCCCAGCCCATGTCCACAAAGCTGCCACGGAGCTCCTTCATGAGGAATCTAAGCTGTTGAAGCAACTACGCAAGGTCGAGGCTAGCCAGCTCAAGGCTGCTTCTAAGATTGAGGCACGTCAACGCAAGGAGGTTGAACGCTCGGAGAAGTCAAAGTCGAAATCTGAGAATGAGACTTTAAGACAGGAGGTGAAGGACTTGAAGAAGGAGATTAGCCAGTTACGCTCGGAGCGTCAGAAGTGGGTGGATCTTGTTTCTTCGTTGCAGGCGGAGAATAAGAGGTTGGCTGGCAAGGATGAGGATAATTGAGTAAATTGAGTCTGAATGAGCTTTCATATTCGGCGTGTACATAGTCATAGTTGGTATCCTTTGAATATACGATCCGACCTTTATCAAACTGGCAATGGCTTTTTACTTGGATACGCATGGTGCACGGTATACACTTGGTGATTTACGACTAATTGGGATTGCACATCAAGAAAACCCCGTACTGAATTGCTGCTCCGTTGCTTGGGGATTGTTGGTAGATGCTAACCCTAGATGACCCGAGCCTGGCACTATGCTCTGTAAATAGACATTTCAAAGCACTTGTCGCTGCAAATGCGCCAGATCGGGTTGGCCATGAGCCCCAATATCAATCACTCGATTGACCCATGCAGGTGCTTCATGTCCTTTGAGACGTGCCCCGTCACGGTTGCATGAGATGCGACTGAGATTGCAATGCAGAGCCGCTGCTCACATAGGCGGAGTGTCGAATATTGTGCAAAAAGATACACTTCCTGATCAACTAAGGTTTTGAGATTGTGACGAAGTATTCAACAGCCTTTGGCATGGATATCTTTCAGACGGTTCCTTGTAGGTCGTGATTTTGATCTGAGCGAGGTTGACGGGTTCTTGGAAGGAGTTCTCTCGAGGGTAAGAGGTAGGGGTATCATTTTTCGTATTGTAAGGTAACTCAGCCATTCCCAACCGATTCTTATTCTTGAGTCTAGAGGTTCGAAAAGAACTTTGTTAGCCAACACCTCTCTCAACTCCCAACAGGTCGCATTCGAGCACATACCTCTGGTGGGTTACCAGCACCCCTAACCATCTTCTCCAACATCTTCGTGCGAGTCTTCTCCTTCGGTTCGCCCATACCAACAGCCATGTAAGAGAGCAGTGGGTTGTGACCGATGTAGGACGCACAGCTGTCGCGCTTGATGTTGGACAACCACTCGTACTTGGTCGTGTCGGCGTGGCCGGTACCGATGTAACGGGCCTGCAGGGCCTCGAGATTCTGAAGGGTGCGGAGTTTGTCGGCCATTTTGGTGGATGTGAGGATTGAATGTGTCGGAATGTGTTTGGGAGGAAGGAGATGGAGTGAAGGATAAATGAAGGCCTCTCTCTGATGGCGGAACGGTCGATCACGTGATTTGTATCAAATCACACTTTCGAGGACTCGACGATTTGCTTCTAGACTCGACGAATGATTCGTCGAATGAATATGCGAGGCTGTTTTTCGCACTTTGAGAAAGGTCTAAATGTCTGAAACTTCCTCGGCGGCGCCGTTGGCGTCTCGGATAGCGTCGCTGGTGCACGCACATTTCGATGCCTTACCTGCACGCAGCAAACCGAAGATATTCCCCGATGGGTCTAGGGAGTGGATTCCAATGACTGGTATTGTGGCTGTCAAGGGTATGTACTAGCACTAATATCCAGGATTGCAATATAATGACCTTACAATAGGAAATACACGGTCAGAAAGCCTTCATTGCATATCTGTCACGTACGTTTTCAACTCATCAGACTCATGCAATTCTTTGATTTTAGGTAGTTCTGTGCGGCTAACATACCGATAGATCTGGAGCAAAGTGCTTACCAGCTTCCCACGTTCCGCGCTGTCAAGGCCTCGTTCTCCACGATTGCCATGCCGAGATCTTAGCCATTCGCGCTTTCAATTACTGGCTTCTAACTGAATGCCATGCTTTGTTGATCGAGGAGAGCAAGAACACCATCAATATAGATCAGGCACTTGGAGTTGAGGACATTCATATTTCAAAGTCACCGTTTATTCGCAGGAGACAGCCAGCACCTCAAGGGACCAGTACATCGACACCATCGGTCAACTGGCCCCCTTTCGAAATCCAACCCGATGTCAAATTCTATATGTACTGTACATGTGCTCCATGTGGAGATGCAAGCATGGAGCTATGCATGGCAGCACAGGAGGATGCCACGCCATGGGAAGTGACACGCCATACGGATATGAGCCCGACAGACCAGGACGATCTTCAAGAAGAAAACTTGCTAGATGGCCGGGCTCACTTTTCTCTTCTTGGTGTTGTTCGCCGGAAACCAGCACGTATGGATGCGGAATCAACCCGAAGCAAGTCCTGCTCAGATAAACTCGCTCTGCGTCAGGTATCGTCCTTGCTATCCTGTGAAACAAGCCGTCTAGTTTCGCCAACAGAGAACGTATACTTGGCTGGTCTCGTTCTTCCTGAAGATGAGATTTCCCGAGTTGGGTGCGAAAGGGCTTTTGGGGAGAATGGACGTATGAGGGGTTTAGCGGGTCGATCGTGGCCGATTAATATGGACCACGATGGGAGCGCGACTGGATATCGCTTTCGACCATTTGAGGTACTCTCGGTTCCTGCTGAAGAAGTTGAAGCTCTTTGGCCATTTGCAAAACCAAAAGCCGTCCAAACCCGCTCTGTGTTACCACACGAAGGGCAGAGTGATGGTACAGACTCCACCGTCGTACTCAAAAAGAGCAAGCCGGGTAACGTGAGCTCTATATGGACGGCCGCGTCCTCATTGCCACATCCTTGTGTGATGACAATGGACACGGGCAGTAAGAATTTGCCAAACCTGGGACGGTCAAGGACGGGCCTCTATGAAACCATTATCAACGGTGTTAAACAAGGCAATCGACTGGCTACTCCCACGGCACGAGGTGCTTCATCGCTATCTCGTGCTAAGCTGTGGGGTCTTCTTCGAAATATACTTCGATCGACGGAGTGCCTTCGTGAATATGAGAGCCAAAGCCTAGAAGAGGATAACGATCCACTCCGCTCTATCAAAGACGCGAGTTCATACGAAGATTTCAAGCGAACTGGAGGGGATGTCACAGATCCCCACCATATTCGACAGGAAGCGATGCGTGATGCAAAGAATGTTCTCAAGGGATGGGCGCCGAATACGGGAGATGAAGGCTGGAATCTAGATGTTCTAGTTGATTCTAAGAAGCGAAAGAGTGAAGGGGTTCAATGATGGATAGAACATTAGGATTAATAAATAACGCGTCATAAACTGGCTGCACGTATGTAGAAGCTTTTTGGCCTTTCCAGGCCAACAATCTCAAGGCAAATGCATAATAATGTACATTTTTTGGACTTGACCGAGTCCACCATCAAGGTCATTCCATGGTCAATACAAGAAAAATGACCTTCCTTCCTCCCTTTTCATGTAATGTCATGCGAACAAATACAGGATCTCACCCAAAGGCAAGTTATCCAAATCGGACGTTTTAATAAATGCCCGGGATGATGCGACTGCGGACCATCGAGGTGTAGCGGTCCCAGTCAGCACCATACTTCTTCTTGCACTTCTCCTCATCGCGCATCTCGCGGTGAACCAGCAAGACTCCGAAGTAGAGCATGTAGAAGTAAGTGAAAATCATTCCCCAGCCGCGAACCTCGGGGGTCTGAACAGCCTGCTTCTGAAGGGCACCGCTGGCAGGGTTGATGCTTTCGATGAGAGCATAGCCAGCAATACCAGTAGGCAGACAGTAGGACCATGACATGATCCAATCGCCAAAGTAGTTGATGTGCCGGGCCAGACCCCACCAGCCAGAAGTCATCAGCTTCGAGCCACTAGCGGTCTCGATGAACTTGATGTGCTTCACACGGGGATCGTTGGGGTCCGTACGGAAGCGGTTCTTCTGGTTATTAGCACCACGGAAGATCGAGTATCCAACGGCGGTGGCTCCTAGAACGAGGGCCATTCCGCTCCAGCCAAGCTCGAGGGGGAAGACGGCGAGGTAGCGGCTCTGGACGCTGTAGATGTGGGGGAGCCAAACAACGTCGCCGAAAGACAGCATGAAGCCAAAGCCGTCCATGATCACATCCATCGTGGTCAAGATTGCGGGTTCCATGTACAGCGCGTCCAGAATGTAGAAGGCCTGGAAGATAGTGACCAGAACGATGGAATCAGTCACATAGCCGTAAGTGCGGTACTGGTGGGCCACATTGGAAAGGTTCAGGATAGTCCATCCGAGCAAGCCGGGGCGCATCTCCATAAACACCTTGATATCAATCGTGCGGGATGTCTCGCTGACGAATGGAATGGGCAGGCGAATTCGAGGGTTGAGCTCGCGGCCAATGAAGAAGTCGTAAAGGATGTTGCCAGTGTGGCCACCAGGTGCCAGTTCGCGGAGCTCCTGGTTAGGCTTGCCGGGTGCCGGGACCGTGAAGCTCTTCAGGTAGACGAAAAGCGCAGTTGATGAAGAAATCAAAAGGTTCGCGGTAATGACCTGAACGTAGTTCTCCCACAGGAAGGTCCACACCACGAAATCCGCGCCGTACATGTAGGTACCGGTGGCCAGGCCCGCGAGGATGATGAGGGCGGAGGAGAAGGCTAGTATACCATGTCAAATTAGTGTTCCGCCCTGCGCATAAGAGGTTCTTATCGTGTTCTTTCCAAGGTATCTAGCGTACCATTGAACTTATACTTCAGTCGTCCATGGCATGCCAGGGGCACACCATCCCTCTCCTGGCCAGGCAGGAAGACCTGCAAGAACAGACTGAAAGCATAGTAGCTCAGCGTCCACAGTGTAACCTTAGTGTCATAGAGACCAACAATGCCCTCTTCGGGCCAGCCCACCTCACGCTTGAGCTGGTCGAGGGTCAGGGTCGAGGGGCTCAGGAGGGAAGGTGCGGGACACCCCGACACATCATTGCAAACGAAGGTGAAGGTATAGACAAGCAGAGGAAGACCGAAAATGATTGCGAAGGCTCCTGGTCTGTGGCGCAAGTCAGTACAAGGTGCAAAGAATCTAAACTAGAGAAGGGCATAGCAAACGTACGGCCCACAAAATTCATAACCGCGCTTCTCTGGGACAGGTTGGATTGGGATTTGAGGCTTTTCAGCCTTTTTGAGGGCCATAGTGACAAGTGCAATCAGGAGTAACCAAAGTGGAATAGGACGGCGGGTTGGCTGGTAATCAGGGTGGGGTGATAGGCCGAAATAAATAGACCCTGACGAAGCTGGTGGCAGAAGCTGTGGAAGCTTGGCCGAAGGCGCGTACGACACCGGATCCCGTGCTCCCGCTTCTTGCTACGGCGCCCGCGGACCACTTCTCCGCATCGACTCGTTTATTCGTATTCAAGCGCCAATCACAACCTACTCACTTCGGCATGCAACGTAAGCTTCCTCGATCATTTCAGCCTCCTCACCAGCCTTCTGACTTACCTTAAACATCAACCAAACAAGGAGAGCTGGCCTCTTGACGAAACTCAAACACTCATTTCCATCTCCTTTCTTTTTCTGCGGTCCTCGGTGACCTCCCACTTCCAGCCATGAAGCTGTCCAGTTCCGCTCGTTATTCCCTCCTCTTCTGGTCCGTCATCTCGGGACTCACCAATGCTGCCTCGGACCATAACTCGCACCTCAACGATGACTCCCCCTGCGTGGCTCGCTCCCCGACGAGCGGCCTCTACTTTGATCTCTATGCGATCTCATTATCGCCACCGGAATTGAAGAATGGCAAGAAGGTCGAGAAAGACGCGCGCAATGAGAGCTGGCATGCCAAGGGACATGACTACCCCGCAAACTTCACGGTCAACATCTGCGCGCCGGTCATTGAGGAAGTCAAGGATGTGGTCGGGGTAGAGTCGTCGCGGTGGAAGAATGTCAGCGCATATTACGAGCAAGCGGGGAAGATATACTCGATAGGGTACGGTAGCTCCATTTCAACGGCCCTTGATACTCCGCATCGATTCGGGAGTCGGCTGTGGACTGGCTGTGATTGTGAAACTTCAATTACTAACATTGCTTTTCTTTCGCGCAGTGAGCAAGCTTCCGAGCCCTTCTTCCGGGGTCGCAAGCTTGTCCTCAACTATACGAATGGCTCCCCATGCCCCGGTGATTGGAGCACCACCAGCAAGAACTCCTCCGTGCGCACCAAGTCCACCATCATGTCCTTCCTCTGCGATCGCGACGCACCCGCAAACACCGCTACTCCTTCCTTTGTCGGTACCATGGATTCATGCACATATTTCTTCGAGGTTCGCAGCTCAGCTGCATGTGGAGGAATCGCGGTAGACCCGAACGCCGGTGGGCTGGGACCGGGCGGGGTCTTCGGTGTGATGTGAGTCTACTTCTTGCAATATCATGCTAAGTGAAACTCAATCCATACTAATATTAATTTCCAGCATGCTCATTGCCGTGGCTGCGTATATGATCGGTGGCTGTGCGTATCAACGGACAGTCATGCACCAGCGCGGTTGGCGCCAGTGCCCCAATTTCAGCCTCTGGGCTGGCATGTTCGATTTTATCAAGGTATGTCTCCTGGCGTTGGTGCCATGTCGGTCTCGTCGAGGGTTTAGGTATGGCAATGTGGCTTCGCACAAGCATGGAGATTCAACCACGCCTGGGTTACCCGTTTCACGATTGGATTGAGATTGCTCTAGCTGGTCTAGAGCTCAATTGCATCTAAAATTTGGCGCACATTTACACCTCTGTCTTCCATACATTCATCTTCTTGATTATCTCTCTCGCTCAATGCTCGATCTTGGGCGTACCCCATGCAGGTGTCATTGCAGCATCCCGCTCGTTGCCCACGGCATATACATCCCTCGTGACTTCGAGGGCAGGACACCAGTTCGATGCATGTTCCTTTCTCTTCTATCTAGTCAGCTATCAGTATTTGATTGTACCCAGTACTTAAGGGATCGCGTTTTGTGCCACTGCCTCGGGGAGACTTGATCGTGTTTTTGCTTTATGGCCGTTTTTAGAGCAACTGGGGCTAATCATCTATTTCCGTCACACTAGGACATGTTCGTCATCCTATTCTCATCACTCGGGAGATGTCTTCGCCTTAAGCGATCCCCCTCGAACGGTGGCTACGTTCGCGCCGACAGTGACGGCCGTGGCGGCTTTATCGGTGCGATCGGTGGCCGAGGCGTTGGTGGTCATGGCGGGCGACGGGATGTTGATGCTGAGAATCGACTTATAGATCAGCTTGATGAGGAGTGGGATGACTAGATAACTTGTCGCTTGATCTGTATCCAAGGAATTATCCGGGATTCCAATTACCTCTTCGGGCACTCGTTAGCTATAGATCTTCGTCGCAATCAATCAATGATTCAAATGTTTAAACTTGTACACCCTTTGGCACTTCGCTCTTGAGGTTAGAGTAGCCTCGGCGGCCAAGCTCCGTATTCATTCTTGATTCCGCTGGGTTCGGCTGTCGATGCTGGTCGGGTTCCACGGGCTCCGGGTATGCTGTATTTAACCAACGTCGTCATAGCCCGGGGTGATTTCCAGGCACCCTACCTGGCCTATCTTTCACATGGCAGGGTACATGACTGTCTAGAGCTTTCTTTTCTGCTACTGTGTGAGCTGCTCGTTCTTGTTCGCTCTGCAACTTTGAGGCACAGACCGTCCGTGGATATATTATTCCAGACCTACATGAATCGGCCTTCATATTCCGTTTACATACCGGTAGCCCGGCCACTTTTTAGCATTACCTACTAGTTTGAAAGTCAAGCTTGATTACCAAATTCGTCGAGTCACGTAAGCTTCATACAGCCCCCTTGAATACAGCAATAATATCGCAATACAGTAACGTTGTATCGGCTTACCGATTCAACCCATTGATTCTGTGGCGACACCGGCACCACGAGTGGGTCTCATCCATATAACATTCTCGGCCGCAGCTCTACATGAACCAGCATCATTGGTCTAGTGGTAGAATTCGTCGTTGCCATCGACGAGGCCCGTGTTCGATTCACGGATGATGCACACCTCTTCTTTTTATTTTATTTTTTATTTTTGCGTCTGTCGATATGTGGTATAGACTATGGAAGTTTATGTATGGCATGGCGGGGTCATAGGGTGTGGGTAGGCAGCGGTGAAATAATTTTCTCATCGGCTAATACTAGGGCAAGTACACTGACCTATAGTCAACCCAATAGCACTTAATTAGAAGACGGTCTACTAGAGAGGAGGGGAAGGAGCAGGGAAATTAAACGCGTGATGAATGATTGAACACGGAGGCTCGGGACATATATACACGATTAGGGACAAAGACATAGATAGCAATTACTCCAGGCTTTCCACATATATAATTGACAATATAGAGGAAACAAATCCACCAGACCAAAAATACAATACCCGGAACACGAATCCTCCCATAGAACAATAATAAAACACCACATCGCGGTCATCGAAAAACAGCAGACATCTCACGGGGGGTATCCAAGATCATCAGTGCCGTCCATCTGGTTTCATGCCTAACCCTCCTATGTCGAGGTCATACGCACTCAAAAGGGCAGATTACCTGCTCCACCTAACCCGGACATATCGCTGCCTGGGCCGGGAGCAGAAGTCGGACCTCCTGGTGGTTGTGGAGGTGGGCCGGCGCCAATCGGATCGAGGTTGAATGGGAGGAACCACGCACTGGGCTGGTAGAACTCGCCTGTTCCGGCTGGGGCGCTGGGATCAAGATGGCCCGTGAAGAGTGAGTGGTCTGGGGTTTGAGCGTCGACGCCATTGACGGGTGGTGGGGGTGGCATTGAGGAGTTATTCGGTGGAACAAAGTTGGTGGGGTCAAAGTCGGAGAACGACCCGTATACAAATTGCCGATCCAATTGTGGCAATTGATCTGGCGGGATGCTAAAGTCAAAGGGTGATTGTCCGAATGACATGGCTCCATTTTGGGAGAATAGGGATGGTTGGGGGAAGGCGCTGCCTGGGACGCCCGGAGTATTGCCCATGGCAATATCCATGGACTGTGTCGGAGAATGGTCCATATTAGGATTAGGAGTGCCGTCGGATATTTTGCTGTTCTTCCTCGAGCGAGATCTGCGGGGAACGGCGTGCTGCGGCGTCGGAGATAGACTGGCGAAGAAGTCCTCTACGCTCTGGAGATCGGGTTTCTGACCCATGACTGCATCCTCGCCTGTCTCCTTATGACGAGTGTCTGGATCCTCCCAGTGCAGCCTTGAGACACCGTGGGGATACTTGTCGAACCAGTCACCATATTGGAACATGGGGGCCAGTGAGGTGCCATTCTGAGTTGCTACAGATCCCTTGATAGCGGCATCGGCGAACTGTCGATACCGGTCTTTGGCACTCTCCACCATGTAGTGGAACATACCCCAGTATTTCTTCATCTTGTTGAGATAGCGGTAGGTGTGGCGCAGATTCTCCTTCGATCGAGCTTCCAATTGCACATTTTTGGAGAAGATACCCCAGATATGAACAGTGCTCGCCGTGTATGCACAGTACCCAGCGAAAGGGACAGTAAGCGGATAGGCCGATGCCCGATCAAAGAGCACGGAAATATGATGGGCAGCTTCCACAGCGGCTCGACCAGCGTTGCTGAGGAACGGCTTCGGCATGTCCCGAGGAGGCCGTCCACCAGGCGAAAGAGGAATGGCAAATTGGTTCAAGAACAGCATGTTCTGATGAGTGATGATGTGCAGGAATAGGAACTGATTTGCGATCTTCTCCGCGGCATGAATCTGAAGATTCTCATAGGTAAAAGTCAAAGCACTCGGAAGTGAGGCAGAGAACTCTTCAATCTGCCGCTTCAATCGCATGTACCCCGAGTCCGGATGCCAAAGCGGCTGGGGGTCTTTTCTTTTACCACCAAGGTTTAGATAGTCAACAATGCGTCCCCAAATGACGATGGCTCGGATGATGTATGCTGACACTCCCATGTTCTCCTTGGCGTTGGACAACTGGCCGGAGTTTTCGGGTGTAGGGTTGAGCACGTCTCCATCCAGGTCTTCCGTAGGCCCAGGAATCTCCATCTGGAAGTGGGTCTCCTTGATAGGTAGTTGAATCTGGAGGAACTTGTCATTTCCAATGGGCGGCCGTTGGCTTCCCGATGAGTTATACCGATCCATCAAAAAGCAGGCCCACATCGTGCGCCGCCGAATTTCACGATCTGTGAAGCTCAACTGCGAGTTGGCGCCATTGTTCTGATTAAGTAACGGATCACTCTCAAGCTCTTGGTGAAGCTGTAACGCGTATGCCATCCTCAATGCTTGTCCTCCAAAAGACCAGCTTCGTCCACCGTGACATGTTCCAAATTCATGCAGCCCAAGAAGTAGAAAGACTGTCAAAATTGTGATATTCGGTTCGTCGTGCCGGCTCAGAGCGATAGCTGCCGCCGGATTGGCCCAGTTCTCTCCTCGAAGGAAAGGAGGTTCTGAATTGAGTTGCGGGTGGGTTGAAAATCGAGCGGAGACGGCGCAGACAGCCAGGATGAGGACGGGAGGAACTGTGCCCGCCTTGAGTCGTCGCATGAAACTAGGCTTATGTAAAAGAAGGTATGACTGGCCATACACGCAGTCGAAGAAGACCTCTGCAAGATGCTCCTGAATCTCCAGAGAAGGCAAAAACTCCGCGCCTTCTGTCAGAAGTCCCGTGCCATCAGTGGACTTGGGTTCGCGACTCATCGGAAAAGTCTCGTGTGTCGGGCGACGCTCCCCCCGCGCCCAGCCCTCCATCTCCGCTGCGAATGCTTCATCTGCGCTCCTTTTCTTCTGAGCCTTAGTAGCCTGTGTTTGCGCAGAGGGCTTCACAACGGACCGTCCGATCGAGTGCATATCCCTCGTCTCATCTTTAGGGATCGTCTTGATCACGCGATCTTCCATTCGCTTGAGACGTTTGTCCAGCATGGCCATGTAATCGGTTCGCGGGGCTGCCTTCCTCGTGGTGACCTTATAGACGCAGGGAATTCGCGAGCGCGTACAGTGCTTACACGCGGGCTTCTCGCCCGAGCACCGGATCTTCTTTCGGCGACAGGCGATGCAAGCTAGCGGCAGTCGCTTTCTTTCCTTCCCCGCCTTAGTCTTCATTTCGCTCCAGGCCGGCCTTCCATCTTTATCAAGTGGCCCTGTCTCGGGGCCTTCACCAGCGTCTCGTGTAGTATCGTCGCCCTGGTTGTCTAGTCCACCGCTGTCGGCCCCCGTCGCGGGGTCATGGGCGTGTGTGCTACCGTGGTCGCGGGAGCTTGCATGGCTTTGTGTGTCAAAATCATCTAGACCTGCCGTTGAATCCTCCTGGCCTAAGCCAAAGCCAGCACCAGAGGTTTTCAATGGCGAGTCGTCGGAGTCGGGAGGGATCATGACGGGTGCGGATACCCCAGGACCCAGGCCCGGAGCATCGTTCGGCGTGGTCGGGACAGAGTTGAGAAGTGGAATTTCCTGCCTGGGACGATGCGATAAATTTTATTTCGGTGCGATGCAAAAGGTGGGATGCCGGGCGAGTGCGGTGGGAGAGGTCGGGGTGGAGGAGAAAATGAGGAGAATCGAAGGAATATGGGGAAAGGTTTCGGCGAATGGCGGCTTGGCAACTCGTCCACTGGTAGCGCCTATATTACTGAGCTGTCACGTCCACCTCAGTAATAGATGAAACAGCTAATAAGGTGATTTCTGACTTCAGCCACAAGATGACGAGCTCTATGGCCGGAGTGAAACATGAGCAAAAAAGAGAAAAAAAGTGCAGGGACCTACGAGGTTCGAGGGTACAAGGTTTACATACTCCGTGCTTCGCATCCGAACTCGGCTATGAGCACTTATCTGCTGCACATCCTTTTGATCTACGCTATTGATACTAAAAAGGGGCAACAGACCTCCAGTGAATAACAACTCCCCTGAACTGAGTATATCAAAGCTATCGAATATATTATTTAACGTTATGTCCAACGCCCAGTCCTCCAGTTCCCTGCAGATGGTCGGTCCACATTCGGGCCGAGCCCCTAAGGTAGGACGATCGATCGGGTTGGTTTGCGTCCGGACTGGCGACTGGTCCGCAGTGTCAGAAGTGCTTCGATTTTTTACTAGTATCTAGTATGTAGATGAATATAAAGAAAGCACAAGTATCTTCCCTGCTGCCAAGAGACTCGAACAATCAAAATTCCACCTCATCCGTCTCGCATGAGTCATGACGCACAGTTTCTCCCACTGGCACCAACAGCTCTAAAGATAAATTTTCATGCTCATTCCATCAGAATTCGTTCACTCTAAAAGCACAACAACTCAGCTCGAGCTAGATCATGATACAATAGTGAACCATTCGGTCCGCGTCTCCTGCCATTGCATTTGGTCTCCAAGCTTCTGGCCCTGGCGGCCGTGGGTGCGTTGGGGACACAGGCCCTGGACACTTTGGTTTTCAAAGAGGAGTTAGCCTGGGGCATCGGACAGTATCAGAAGATGTCGCTCAACTGATCTTAGAGCTGCGCACCCAGTCTTCCTTGCAGTCCATCCTTGGCACCACCAGCTTATGAGGACTTTGGACGACCTGGCCGGCGTGGTGGAACCTGCTCCAAGGAATTTAGGATCTCATCACCGAGAATGATCATACTGTAGGCAGGAAAAACAATCCAGAGACCGCTAGACGAAATCATTGTTAGATCGAGCTGTGAGAGGTTTGGGGGCTTAGATCGTGGAAACTTACTTCGGAATGATCCATAGGAAGATAAGAGAGGCAGCATCGTTGTGGCCGATGTTATCAAAGCCCGAGAAGAACTCATTCAGCCCTATCAAAGTCAATACCACCAACGGCCTGATAGGGGAATGACAAGCGACTTACAGTAAAGCAAAGTCTTGCTCAAAGTCATCACCGACGCGGTGAAAGCAACCAGGAGCGCAATTGCGCCAGTCCGTCCAGCAACTACCTTCTCTCCAGCCAGAAGCCAGACGAACCCCTTTTTTGAGCTTCTTTCCGCTGCGACCACTGACGACCGTGGCCCCGTGTCGGTATACAATCCACAGGTAATACAAGTAACCCAGGGTCTCGACTACGTTCATCACGGTCTGCGCGGCAGTGAAACCATTACGCGCATTGTATGCGGGCCAACCATAAATGTAGTCGACGGTTCCGTATAGCGCGTAGGGGGTCCAGATAGGCGAGTGCAAGCGACCCCCGGGCATACTATGCGGTCGCAAGAGTACATAGCCCGCATCCCATATGACCAAAGGCACCGAGACAACAAGCCAGATCGTTAGCGCTGCAGAGGGGGTATGAACCCATTTGTGCGCAGTGCCGTTGGTGGTTGGCGCAGGCGACGACTTGACGAGCTCTTTGGCAGCTTTCTCTGGCGAGGGGAAGTCGCGGGGATGATGTCGCGTGGAGACCATGACAGGCTAGAGTGGTTCGCGAGAATGAGAGCAGAGTCGCAAGGGTGGAAGAAATTATCGCGCGATCAATGAACAGTGGGAGCTGGACCAAGACCGGTACCGCATCAGAGGGAAGGTGCAGGAATGAAGCTTCACAATTAGGGCGGAGGAGGATGGAAACCAGAAAAAGCACTGCTGGTCGGAATTAGCGCCTGGAGAGAATACCGGGGGTCGCATGCCTGGCGATCCCAGCGCTTTGCCAGAGTTTCCCACAGTTTCATAGGGTTTCGCCTCGACTGACGGGCAGTGACGTCGTTGGAGTACTCGAAGAGTTCGTTTGCGGGTCAACATGCAGTGCGAGTAGCACGTTTTGGGCGAAGATTTGCCTTTCAACCAGGCCTTGAGAATAAACCATAATTACTGAGCCAGATGGGGGTCTGATAGATTGATGTGATGAATGTAATACTGCTATTCCCCGCTTCAAGGGTCCAGCTGTTGGAGAGACCATGACTTCCTTACCCCAGAGAAGGCTCGTGCTTTGTTCGGTATGGAGAGTCTACCAATCGGGGCAACTTCCCCTTTTGCCTCCCCTTGCGTGGTGACCCTGCGCAGACCACCGCTAATCTGAAAGATCGGAGATTGGCTTGAAGGGGACATATCTGAAGTACTAAATGTGCGATCCGAGGAATATTGACCTTGGAAAAGGACTGTTCTAGATGAGAATAGAGTTAGACAATTGTTTGGTCAGCAAGTCCACTGTTGCCCGGTCTGTCGCCACTAACCGGATACCAGATACATCAGGCAGAAAACGTGCCAAAAACACGTGACGTACAAGCCACCACGAAATAGGGTTCGAAACTCAGGAGACAAGGGAATGGTGACGCCGCGATTCGATTATAGCGAACGCCTCAAGGCTTGAAGCAGAGTATTCCCTCCTAGAACTGGCGTACGATGGATGCGGGTGATAGCCAGAAGGTGCGTTGGCCAGCCAGGACTGTCAGCCTGCCAATATAATCCAGAATGCTGATGCCTGACTCTATGAAGAACATCGAGCGCCTGGCGCGTGTTCGCGAGAACCAGCGGAAGAGTCGAGCGCGAAAGCAGGAGTATGTCCGGGAACTAGAGCAGCGACTGGCGACTTTCAAGAATGATGCCCAGCAGAAGGATATCCAGCACCGGCTGGCCAGCCAGAAACTCGAAGCGGAGAACCGCCACCTGAGAACGTTACTAGGGTCTCTTGGAATCTCGGCGGAGCTGGTTCAACAATACCTGCAGCTAGCCGATCAAGGCACCGCAGTGAATCGGAAAGTCGCGATTCCTGCGATGCAGCGACCGGCAGAGCTGCCTGTATTGTCGTCACCGTCTTCCGAGACTAATCCACGTTCAAGCTCAGCGCGGGCAAGCGCCTCGAGCGTATGTAGCACAGCAACTGATGGCTCAACCCCGAGGGAGAGCGGCGGTACACCAACCTCCTACACGCCAATAATTTACGCTCCCACTGCTTGTGCTCCGATTGCTCCTGCGTCGACCACTTGCGCGCCCACAGGTTGCGTACCTACAGCCTGCGCGCCCACAACTTGCGCGCCGAGTAGCTGTGCACCAAACAGCTGCACGCCCATGAAAGTCGAACCTGGAGCCATGAAAGTTGAAGCAGAAGAGCCACAGCTTCCGCAGCAGCCTCTGCAACCGTCTTTCGAACAGCTCCCACAACTGCCGTCGCAAGATCCGCAGCAACAACCATCGACGCAGTCGAAACGCACAAATCCTTCTCTTTGTGATTGCTCACCAGGCGACGCGATGCCCGAAGGTGATGGCGATTTACTCAACACGACTCTTTGTGGTATGGCAGAAGAATTGATCAATCAATACAATATAATCGGCATCGATATCGAGGAAATCCGACGGAGACTCTGGGCTGGATTTAAAGCCGGGACTAGAGGAGATGGCTGCCGAGTCGAGAACCAAGTTTTGTTCCAAGTTTTGGACGAGATCAGCAACAGCATCTGATCTGTTCTCGCCAGAATAAAGTTCATTACTATTAAAGGTTTGATCACGACTGCTATCCGCTGCACTACCAACTCTTCCGCTTGCCATACCACTTGACGGCATACACCAACCCCAACAACACAGGGACCTCAACGAGGGGACCGACAGTGGCCGCCAATGCTTGATCGCTATTGACTCCAAAAGTAGCGATTGCCACTGCGATTGCCAGCTCGAAGTTGTTGCTCGCTGCCGTGAAGCTCTGCGTGCAGGACAGCTCGTATCCAAAGCCAAAGCGCCGGGTTATCATCAGGGTTGCCAGGAAGATCACTGCAAAGTATACTACCAGAGGCGCCGCCACTCGAACCACAGAAACAATCTGATGAACGACCTGTCGACCCTGCGACGCGAACAAGACGATGATTGTGAAGAGCAACCCAATGAGAGACAACGGGCTGATCCACACAAGGAACTTCTTCTCATACCATTTCCCTCCGATCAGATTGCGTAGCCCGAATCGCGTCACTATCGCTGCGCCGAGTGGTATGCCGAGGAAGACACCCACGCTCTTCGCAGCTAGTGAATACTCCAGATCAATATCGTCGTCACTGATGACATTGATGAAGAATATGGCAAGCGGTGCAAACAGCACCATCTGCAGGACGGAATTGATGGCGACTAGAATGGCGCAATACTCATTATCTCCACCCGCAAGACCTGTCCAAATGAGCACCTGTTATTTTCTTTTGTTAGCTAGACATCACAAGAAGATATTTTCGGTTTCATAGAAATATACAACGTACCATGGCAATGCATCGTGCAATTCCTACCAAGATCAGCCCCTCTCTCAATCCCTTCTCATCCGGCAAGAATGCCCATGCCAGCGCCAACTATTTATCCATTAGTACCACTTCTAGGCCGAGCCACACCATTTTATCAAGAAACATGCCATGAAAAAAGGGGCGACGATCCAATTGACAACAAGACTGAACCCAATCTGGACCCACAATGCCTTCTGTCGAAGCGTCCGGTGCAGCGTTTCATATCGTACTTTGCACAAGATAGGGTACATCATAACCAGTAGCCCGACAGCTAAAAAAACGCTTTGATATCAGAAACCTGGAAAAGTCTCGAGCTAGATCCTTGCTCGATCCCATCACGAAACAAACAAGAAGAAAAAAGCAAACTCACCAATGGGCACGGACACTCCAACGAATTTCCCCCTCTGCAACGCAGGCCCTGTACTCGGCACGAAGTTTCCCAATATAATACCTATAGCCATAGCAAGAAAGATCCAAATAGCCAGGAACCGATCCAGGAGTCCAAGCTGGTGAAAAGCCGACCTGTGCTGGTCCTTGTCCTCCTGACAAGCAGCATTCGAGCCACAGAGTTCGGTGCCATTCTCGCTGACCTTGTGCTCGGGGAGATGGTCGTTTCCCAGGCTTGAAGCCTTGTTGGCTTCTAAATCGGTCATTCCCAATACTCTGGAGAGGCTTTTGAAGAATGTAAAGGGAGTGTGTTCATGAGTTTTTGGCCATATTCGCCATTGCTGCGTTTGCAGCTGTCTGAATAGTTTTGGTTTTGGGCCAATCAGCGTCCATGGGTGACATCTTGGAACGGGATGTTTCGAACACGTGATTGCTACCTAGCTTGATATCTATACGTGGGAAACTACTCCGTACTCAAGATAGCAAAGCGTGGAGCGATAGCACGGACGCAGAATCGATAAGAACATGGAATTCGTGGTTTAGCGAATAGAGAAGGAATTGGTCATTCTAGAAAACTTGGATCATGTGAGATTGTGTTCTCACACGCTCCTCCGAGATAATTGAATAAAGAGGACAGGGAAGAAGTTCATTGGCCGACCAAATCTACTTGCAGTAGGTGTGAATGATATAGACCTTGGAAGCTGTTTTAGACATGAATCTTGACCTTTAGTTTGTCAAAATTTGCGTCCGCGGAGCGTACAAACCAGAGTCGATTATTGAATATTGAGAAAACTGTGCATGGCACTAGAAGGGGAACAGCGAGTTTTAAAAGAATACAATGATCGATGTTGGGTATAAGAAACACCAAGCAACACCGACGATTTATGACCGAAATCTCAACCAAATAGATATTTCGAAGAGTACCCTGTAAGCAAGGATATCTTCCCCCTCTACAGAGCCTCCGTCATAGAGACAATGGCAGATGAAGTTGTTCAACAAAACAAGTGTTTTACCGACGATTAGCCGTGAAAATGGTCAGCTACAGTAGCTTGCATGTTGCTGAGAGCTTGGCACATAGAAAATTGGGCAGAGATCAGCCTGATGCCCAGTTGAACAATATAATCGGCATCGTCATACGATGCCACTACAGTCTTCTTCTCGGGGTACTCTCGGCCTCGATAAATGCCGATTGGAACGACATACACGCCGGCTCAACGCAATTTCGTCCAACCCTCGTCCCCAGACTCGCGAATCTAGGCAAATATAGCCTAATGGTACCTAGTGTACTCCGTATATCCGCGAAGTCCATGAAAATGCGCACTGTACACAGTGGACAGCTTTCCCCACTCTCGTCGGAGGAACAAGTTGTGTACCGGAGTGGGCCTGCGCTCCGTGCCGACGGGAAGAATAGAGGCAGTCCATTCTTCGCATTCGTATCGTAAGCATGACACTAATGACAGGGCAATCCGGAGTATAACGGGGAAGTTTTTAAATCCGGAGATAGTGTCTGCTAACATCATCAAATGCCGACAAGTCTGCTGTGTCGAGGAAGCCGATTGGGCGGGCTGTCTGGTGTATCAAAATCGCAGGCCGATGCCGGGGCGTAGCGTGGGGGAAGCCCCTGGGCCGGTGTCCAGAACCCGAATCGCGCATCAGTCATGGATGTTACGGCAGGCCATCTCGGTAGTAAAATGACATACGCAAAGGCATCTGGCGCCCTGGGCCGACTGAGTGGAACTTTTCGGTCCTTGTTCGACACGGCACGGTGTCCGATCGAGCCGATCAGGGAAATTCAAAGGGATCATTGCGATATGCAGATCTGATCCAGACTTTTCCATGGACGTTGAAAACACTAACAAAAGATGAGAATGGCTCTTCTTCGGCCAAGAAGAGTAGGAATCGACTACCCTAGTCAACTCACTAACAAAGCTAGACTAGCTAGTAGAGGTTAGTTGGTGAGCTAGAGGAAAACTAGATCCCCTCATTACGTTGACCAAGCCGAAGAAAAACCGCGCATGATGATGGGGACTCCACAAAGTCCAGGATTTCTGCAGTCGGCATCTGAGAAGCCTGGAGCCCCGCACTTTTGGGGCGTCCCCCCGACCTCCCGGTCTCCACGGTAGCCGCTTGGCGACGCGGATGGCTGCGCCATCGCATCATAACAATCAACATGGAAAGACTCCCAAGCCTGCGAGGTCGAGATGGCCACGTCCTGGAAGTAAACTTGGTGACCATTAATATCAACCTAGTTTAGGAAGTTTGTTGACATTGTTGATGTTGCTTTCGTCAAAGTAAAAACACGAAAGCCAAGCCCGACCCACCGTCTGGATCAGTGGATGTGGATTGAGCCAGTTGAGCTCAGGAGACACAAGCATAAGCCATGTGGGAACAAGTGCGCCACGCATCCAACATTATTATTATTGTTCCCACCACAAGCCAGAACAGGCTAGATATGGACACTGAAAACTCCTCAAGCCAAGCGGAATGGCGGAACCCAAGCCCATAAAACCCCGTAGGAGTTTCCCCATCGGGAAGGACGAGCGGGGAATTATCTTGGGGGAGTTGACGGGGTTCTGAAATTCCGCTTGGTGAACTGGGGTGCTGTTGAAATGCTATGGCAGTAAACCGTGATCATGACACCTTGACCGTGATCGATAGGTAATGAGGATCCCTGCTGTGTTGTCACAGTATAGATCCATGCCTGAACACAGGGATGCGGAGGGAGTGCGGGGGTAACAAGTCGGTAGTCAATGTGGTGGTCAGCTTACCCACTATAGACTATAGAACTGTTGAGAGCCACGAAGCTGGGGGTAGCTGCCAGCTGGACGTTGGCGCGGAGAATTAGCGGAGAAAGGGAACGAGAGCGAGTGGACAGAGCGACAGGAGTGGGAATAGTGGGAATAGTGGGAGTGGCAGGGTAGCAATGGAGATGTCGCCCGAAGTTTAGGCGGTTGCGGTGTTCGGCAGACTCGGGACAAGGTGTATGCATTTCATGAAGTACCACATTTGTTGGTAAGGATAACAAGGTCTGAGAACTTGCAGATTTTCTAGAACTATATCAGAGAAACGATCTGGAGGTTGGTACTGTAGTATGGCTGGTTCCTCTTGATATGTCGACAGAATTATTACTTTACTCGACTCTAGAACTTCCCCCTCGCGTTCCAGCCACAACCTTAAGTGATGATACGTAAGATCCAGAAAGAAGAAAACCAAAGACCTTGAAATAAATAGATCTCAACTACAGTACTGTATTCACTAGCTCTTATGATTTGTTTTTATCGTGTACCTGACTGGTAATGTCCCTTCCTGCATCAATACCACACTATTACTTCCGTACCTTCTAGTAACCCGTCGATCCTTACTGTTTCTCTGTTTCTCCACACTTCCTGTTTGCCTCCTGCTCCCACCCATTTAGTTTTTTAGTCCCTGAGATTTCACAGGGAAATTACGACATGCACCAACATCCCTGGAGCTGGAGGTAAACATTGTTTTAAATTCAAGCATCCCCCCTCCCCGCCATCTGTAGGTTGTGACAGTGTACACCCCTTCCACTTCACCTCACCTCTTTCTACTTCCGCTGCGCAGTTCAGCTTCCTCGGTACATCCCGAGTCCCTGAATTAGCCCGGATAAGCTTTCACACCCCTAGCAATCATGAAGGTCGGGTGGCTGGAAGCCACCGTCCTCACGGCCGCCACGGTCGCCAGTGCTAAGGTTTGTCATGCATACACTTGGAGTATATCTTGCGACAGCCGATAGCTTCATTTTCGTTTCAGCAGGGGCTAATTGTACCATTTTTGCTACAGGACCTCGCATATTCCCCTCCCTACTACCCATCTCCATGGGCGACCGGCGAAGGCGAGTGGGCCGAGGCCTATAGGCGGGCTGTTGACTTTGTCTCCAACTTGACTCTGGCGGAGAAGGTCAATCTCACAACTGGTGCTGGGTATGTAGTTTACAGAAACAAGACTGCGCATGGGATCGGGTTGGCACTAACATGCTATGCAGATGGGAGCAAGAACACTGTGTCGGTGAGACCGGTGGTATCCCCAGGTAAGCTGGCGAAATGGATTATACATTTGAGATGAGAAAGAGCAATGTGACTGACGGGTGACGCTGAAATAGACTTGGAATGTGGGGAATGTGCATGCAAGATTCTCCCCTCGGTGTTCGTAATGGTACGGCGATCCTTCTCAATTATCTATATCAGAATAAACTAATCTGTTCTCTACAGCCGACTATAACTCGGGCTTCCCGGCTGGTGTCAATGTGGCTGCTACCTGGGACAAGCGACTTGCCTACCAGCGTGGTGTCGCAATGGGTGAGGAGCACCGTGACAAGGGTGTTGATGTTCAGCTTGGACCCGTCGCAGGGCCCCTGGGCAAGTATCCCGATGGTGGTCGTGGCTGGGAGGGATTCGCACCAGATCCCGTTCTGACTGGTGTGATGATGGCTGAGACCATCAAGGGTATTCAAGATGCTGGTGTCATTGCTTGCGCCAAGCACTTTATCGGCAACGAGCAGGAGCACTTCCGCCAGGCCGGTGAGGCCCAGGGATATGGGTACAACATCACCGAGAGTGTTAGCTCGAACATTGATGACAAGACCATGCACGAACTGTACCTCTGGCCCTTTGTGGACTCGGTTCGTGCCGGTGTTGGTTCTGTTATGTGCTCGTATAACCAGATCAACAACAGCTACGGTTGCTCCAACAGCTACACCCTGAACAAGCTGCTCAAGGGCGAGCTTGGTTTCCAGGGCTTTGTCATGAGTGACTGGGGTGCGCACCACAGTGGTGTCGGTGATGCTCTCGCTGGTTTGGATATGTCCATGCCTGGTGATGTTGTTCTAGGCAGCCCTTACTCGTTCTGGGGTACCAACTTGACTGTCTCGGTGCTCAACAGCACTATTCCCGAGTGGCGTCTGGACGATATGGCCGTTCGTATTATGGCCGCCTACTACAAGGTTGGTCGTGATCGTGTCCGTACTCCTCCCAACTTCAGCTCCTGGACTCGTGATGAGTATGGTTACGAACACAACATTGTGAGCGAGAATTACGTGAAGCTGAACTACCGTGTCAACGTTCAACGCGATCACGCCAATGTTATCCGCAAGATTGGATCGGACAGCACTGTCTTGCTCAAGAACAAGCCTGGTGCTCTGCCCCTGACTCATCAGGAGCGCCTGATTGCTATTCTGGGAGAGGACGCTGGCTCTAATGCCTATGGCGCGAACGGCTGCAGTGATCGGGGCTGTGATAACGGTACTCTGGCAATGGGCTGGGGCAGTGGAACAGCCAACTTCCCCTACCTGATCACCCCCGAGCAGGCCATCCAGAACGAGGTTCTGAACTACGGCAACGGCCAGACCAATGTCTTTGCTGTCACTGATAACGGAGCTCTTGACCAGATGGCCGCCGTTGCTTCTACCGCCAGTGTTACCCTGGTCTTCGTCAATGCCGACTCTGGCGAGGGCTACATCAGCGTTGATGGCAACATGGGTGACCGCAAGAACATGACTCTGTGGCAGAACGGAGAGGAGGTCATCAAGACCGCCACTGCTAAATGCAACAATACCATTGTGATCATGCACACTCCGGGCTCTGTCCTGGTTGGGGACTGGTACGATAATGAGAACATCACTGCTATCCTCTGGGCGGGTCTTCCGGGCCAAGAGAGTGGTCGCAGCTTGGTTGATGTCCTCTACGGCCGCGTCAACCCCGGTGGCAAGACCCCCCTTCACCTGGGGCAAGGAGCGCAAGGACTACGGCGCTGCCATCCTGACCGAGGCCAACAACGGCAACGGCGCTCCTCAGGATGACTTCAACGAGGGTAACTTGATTGACTACCGCCGCTTCGACAAGGATGATGTGGAGCCAATTTTCGAGTTCGGTTTCGGCCTGAGCTACACCAAGTTCGAGTTCTCCGACCTTGAGGTCAAGGTCCTGAATGCCGACAAGTACGAGGCAACCACTGGCAAGACCAAGCATGCCCCCGTCCTCGGCAAGTCTGAGAAGGCCTCGGACAATCTCTTCCCCAGCGGTATCAACCGTGTGCGCCAGTACCTCTACCCCTGGTTGAACTCGACCAACCTCAAGGAGTCGGCTGCCGACCCTGATTACGGCATGGATGCGAAGGACTACATCCCCGAGGGAGCTACTACCGGCACCCCCCAGGAGCTCCTGCCAGCCAGTGGTCCTTCGGGTGGCAACGCGGGCCTGTTCGAGGATCTCATTCAGGTCACTGCCACTATCACCAACGCCGGCACCGTCGCTGGTGACGAGGTTCCCCAACTTGTGAGTATTTACCATATTTGGAAACGGAAAGAAAGATCTATTCTAACCTTTTTTCTTTAGTACGTCTCCCTTGGCGGCGAAGACGACCCTGTCAGAGTCCTCCGTGCCTTCGACCGTGTCTCCATCGCCCCCGGCCAGCAGATCCAGTGGACCACGACTCTGAACCGCCGTGATCTGTCCAACTGGGACGTGCCTTCGCAGAACTGGGTTATCTCCAGCGCCCAGAAGAAGGTGTACGTTGGCAACTCGTCACGCAAGCTGCCTCTCTCGGCCGACTTGCCTACCGTGCAGTAATTGGACCACATCCCTGCTACACCAGGTAAATTTCTTTTTGGTTGGAAATTCGGTGGAGGTTCCGACTTCCTTGAGGTCTTTGAATGACCGTTCATATTGCATTTTGCACATAGTTTACATTGGCAAGTTGCTTGCCTAATAACGAGACTCCGAATCAGACATATTATTATTATTCTGAAGCACCTGTATGGAAATGTTGACAAAGAGTAGCGTAAGCAAGACTGTGGCAAGGGTCCTTGTCGGGCGGATCGAGCCGCAATGGTGTGATCAACCCAATTGATCTTCCCCACACTTTGCAGAACTACATAAAACACCTCCATCCAAGCACATCCAACATCTTTATATCCTACTTTGAACCCTCAATCTCCAAATATCTCCTCTCATCAATCAAAATGCAAGCAATCCGCGTCCACCCGGCGCAACCCCCCACACCACCCTACTCCCCCTCCAATCCCGCCCCCTCAACATCCCTACACCTCGACAACATCCCCATCCCACACCCAACAAAACCAGGCGAACTCCTCATCCGCATAAAAGCAACAACCATCATCCGCGACATGCTCACATGGCCTGAGACCTACGCTCACCCCTACATCATCCCCGGCAACGACTTTGCCGGTACAGTCGTCGAGATCTTCCTCAGCGGGGAGGAGTCTACTTTTAAGATCGGCGATGAAGTGTTCGGTATGGTTCATGCGGATCGTCCTTCTACTTGGGCTGAGTATGCGATTGTGTTGGAGAGTGAGATTGCATTGAAGCCGAAAGGCATTGAGTGGGAGGGTGCGGCGGCTTTGCCGCTTAGTGGGATGACGGCGCTCGAGGCGCTTTTCGACCATGCGGGTTTATCTTTGCTGGAAGAGGGTGATGTCGAGGCCCAAAAGGAGAACGAGAAGAAGGAGGTGTTGATCACTGGTGCTGCTGGAGGTGTGGGTATTTATCTGGTGCAGTTAGCTGCTACCACCGGTTTACGGGTCATCGCGGCGAGTAGCTCGAACGCTCGGAATGGGGAGTTTTTGCAAGAGATCGGTGCTCATGAGGTTATTGAATATTCGGCGCTTGAAGATGTCAAGAATCGCTTTGATATCATTGTTGATACCGTTGGTGGGGAGACGTTGGCTCGATGCTGGAGGTATGTTAAAGAGGGAGGGTCGCTTATTTCGGTGGATTCGGGGAGTTTCAATTTTGTGGAGGAGCATGGGAAGAGAGGGGTTGGTAGGGATGGGG
This sequence comes from Penicillium subrubescens, assembly GCF_028828155.1. Taxonomy (NCBI): domain Eukaryota; kingdom Fungi; phylum Ascomycota; class Eurotiomycetes; order Eurotiales; family Aspergillaceae; genus Penicillium; species Penicillium subrubescens. Next base: position 2,458,901 of record NW_026643151.1, on the reverse strand, counting down.
TTAAGGGTTTGTTTTTTATTGTAAGGGGGAGTACTCGGTCTTTGCATGCGTTGGCGGAGTTGGTGGATCGGGGGGAGTTGAAGGCGTTTGTGGCGGGGGTTTATCCTATTGAGAAGGTGAGGGAGGCTTATGATTTTGCGAATGGGAGGTTTACGGGGAGGGGGAAGGTTATTCTTACTTTATGATGCTCTAGAGTAGAAGTCTAAGGCTGGGATAGGTATATGAACAGAAATAAAATAAGATATGAAAATGTATGAAATCGCTGAAATAGGCCTCGCTGAAATGACGAACAACAGAAAAGAACCGAAAAAGACATTTTGAAAAGGAAAAAGAAAAAAAAAAGAATGCAAACAAACTATCTATCCATCTTCAACCGTCATGCCATCACTCGGGTCGACGGCGAAATGTATCAAACATGGCTTTAAACGCAGATCCCTCCCGTAACAAGAGCGACTTTGGTGTATCAAATTCAACAATCCGGCCGTGATCCATGAATGCAATTTTGTCGTAGTCTAGAATGGTGTCTAACTTGTGGGCAATGGCAATGATAGTCTGATCTTTGAAATGCGTGCGAATAATGTTCTGCATGAGAGTGTCGGTCTCCGAGTCCACACTAGACATCGTCAGGTTAGGGAGAAGGTCAATTGATGAAGGATATGTAGAGGCTTCTTACCTGCTCGTGGCCTCATCCATGATGAGAATAGTACTGGGTTTGCATAGAGCTCGCGCCAGACAGAAAAGCTGCTGCTGGCCGTGGGAAAGAATGTCCTCAGACATGTCTGCGTCTAAGCCTCCTTTGGAATCAAGATATGACCATAGATTCACCGCTCGGAGCGCTTCGATAATCACATCATCGGGTGCATTTCCTTCGGGGTTGGCGTTAAGTCGAATGGTCCCGTGGAGGAAGAAAGCCTGCTGCGGAATTGTGTTGAGGCGAGAGCGTACATGAGAGCGAGATACTCGAGAGATGTCTACCCCGTCAATGTGTATTGAACCGTTATTAAGATCGAGAAGTCGCAAAATTGTTGAAATGAGCGACGATTTACCACTGCAGCAAAGTCAACACTTAACACCAAAAGGTAAGTTTTGTGGGGAACGAACCTGCCAGTTCTGCCGCACAGGGCAATCTTTTCGCCAGCGTGGATGGTAAGATCAATACCTTGAAGAACGGGCTCTGAAGATGAACTGGAGAAGAGTTAGAAAAAAAACATATCACCCTCAACAATCTCGAAACATACTCATATGAAGCCGATACTCCAGAAATCTGGACATTGCCCTTCTCTGGCCAAAATGTTGGAACAACCTCAATCTCAGTATCGAGGTCCTCAGTCTTAGCTTCTTGCACATATGAACGGATTCGAGAAACAGCCCCAATGGAAGTTTCTAGATCAATCCACTCGATAACCAAGGTTTGTAGGGTCCCACTGAAACCAACGATATTAAACAGCGCAATGCCAAGCAGATTCAACGAGGGACTTCCTTTCATAGAGAGTGCAATCGCAACCACAACGACGGAGATCCCTGCAATGACCAGATCAAGTACAACGCTCAACCAGCGCTGAATGCAGTAAAGCGTGTAGAAAGGTCTTTGAGAAGCCTCCAGAGCAATCTGTTCTTGGCGTTGATAATGTTCGGACCATCCATAGGCGCGAATGCTCGGAAGACCGCTCATCGCTTCTAGGAATTGAGAAAAAAGCGGCGCTTTGGCTTCGATATCTAGTAAGCGGACTTGACGAGATGTGCGGACGTAGTATGTGCCCACGAAATAAACCACAATGACGACAAATGGCAGCACTGCTGATGTCACGTATGATGACCCGACAAAAACTAAGAAGCCCTCGGTGAGAAAGGCAAGAACTGCATAGACTGTAAGCTCAAATGCCTCGGGAAGTTCTTCATCGATTAATTCCAAGTCTTGGCTGAATCTGGGTAGGAAGCCATGTTAGCATTAGGCTTTGAAGAAAGAAAGGAGATGGGATGAAGAACAAACCTGTTTGTGGTGGTTCCGATATCAGTTGAAGTGACGAATGAAGTGGTTGCACTGGGCAAAATTAGTGAGTCAGGATCGAATCTCTGTATTTCAAGTCATGAATTACCTCATAGTTGTTCCCAGAAGAATTTCGTGGAAATGGCGGGCAGTTTTCGGCACGATGATCATGCTAAAGACCCTGTGGACAATTAGCTTGGACCCCAGCAGATATCGGGATTGTTTTCCACATACCAATTTGCAATGAACGCAGAGAAGAGTATCAGGAAGCCCATAGCACCATAGACGCCCAGCCAATAACCAATATTCTCATTTGGCCTCGTCTCGTTCGCGACAGTCCACCATTGCAACCAAATTTCTGAAACACGGTCAGTGATGCGTAATTTCTTGAAAACCGAGATTTTCACTTACGTGGAAATATAATTCCAAAGGTGAACAAACAGGCACACGCAAAGAATACAGCCATAAGGGGCCATCCGATGGCTTGGAAGTAATACAGATACACCGTCAAGTCGCTCGTGCTGCGGCTAGTGCTGTCAATGTCATCGTCTTTTTCGAGATTAAGGCCTTGTAACGTCTCATCATCGAGGACTAAGTCGGGCGCTCTAGTAGTGACCACGGTGGAGGCTTTGCTAGTAAGCATGCTGACGTAGCCGTCCCTGGCTACGAGAGCCTCGTATGTGTCTAGCTCGATAACATGGCCACTCTCATTTAGAGAGATAACAAAATCGGCATAGGGAAGATGGTGAGCTAGGAGTATATAAGTAAGATGGTATAATATAAGGCCGTGGACATCAAACCTGAGTTCGTCGCTAGAATGACCGTTTGCCCGTTCTTCCTGATCAGACCCTCCGATGAGAAAACCACCTCTAGGATTGCTCTTTCAGTTTCTCGATCAAGACCGGTCAGTACATCGTCAAGTACGAGAACAGGCTCTCTAGAGTAGAGAGCTCGCGCCAAAGCCTACAGCAAAATTCAGCTCAAGTCCTTAGTCTGTCTCAAAATGTTTCAAGCTTACCACCCGCATTTGCTGACCACCACTCAATCGAGACCCACGAACACCGACTTTGGTTTGATCTCCACTTGGCAGTTGCTGAAGGTCCGCCTGAAGGGAACATGCCTGGATGACGGTATCATACCATTTTTGATCCCATTGAGATGCACCAACAATATTTTGTCGGACTGTTCCAAAGATAATCCACGGCGACTGGCTGCAATAAGCGGCGTTCTTGAAGGTGGTGGAGATGGTTCCTGAAACTTCTGGGACCTCCCCAAGTAAAACCCTCAGCAATGTTGACTTTCCGCAGCCGACGGGGCCCACGATCATGGTGATGAGGCCAGTTGTAATCTCAAAGTTCAACTTGTTAAGTACTGGCTCGTCGTCGACCGACCATGCGGCAGACAAATCCCGCGCAACGGCACAGGATAATCCATAATCATCTTGCCATTCAACCGGGTCGACATCGATCAATCTCGGAGTCTCGGGGCCGTGAGTCACGCGACAGTCTTGACGCTCAGTGTCGAGTAAGTGCTTTTGAATTCTCTGGAAGCAATTGACGACTGCCATAATGTCTTCTGATGCGTCGACAAAAGAGATCATCGGCTGATCAAGGAGGAAGAAGAGAGTCAAGGCTGAGAATGCCATACTGTTTGTCAGCGTGCCCGAATCCTGTGCTTGAGCCATGATAATATAAACACCAAAGCCAAAGACAGGCGCAAGTGCCGAAGAAGCGAAAGCTGTGTGTAACCTAAATTAGTAAATAGGTCGTGGGAAGACTGGGGTTGTACTGACAGAAGGTGATGATAAGACAGGTGTATAGCCGGAAAGTAAACGATGCTTTAATCTCTTGCGACCGCAACCCGCGGATGTTGTTTGAGATGACCTCCGTGAGACCTGTCATTTTGATACTTTTCATGACCCCAAGAACCTTTGAGGTCACTGCAACACGTTCCTCCACAGCTTCAAGCCATGTTCCCTGAGCCTTACCAGATGCAATCGCCAGTGGGATTCCAATAATGAGACAGACTAGCCAGGGTGATTAGTATAAATGCTTGTTGATCGTATTTGTGCTAGGCAATACGTACTGATGACAACTAGTGTGGAGGCGACAGTTGCAAGATTGAGCAGTCGGGCCAGCAGCCACAGCGCCAGACCAACTTCAATAGGACTGGAGTAGAGATCGGGGATCTGTCTGATGCCGCTCCCAATACGCTCAATATCGGTACTCATCAAAGTGACTGCACTGGCATCGGTCACAGCCGAGGTACTCATAACGAGTGTCTTGTTGAAGATGAGGGTGATCAAGCTTCCCCTAACCATGGTAACGAGACGGCATGTTTTGTGCTGGTATACGGTAAATGATGTCTATTATTACCGGGGTGAATGATGTCAGCGATGGTGAAAAGGTGTAGATGAATAGAACCACATACGGCAAGGCCGATGTAGACCAATGCATAGGCCGCAACAAGACCACGAGCGTAGTTCGTCGAGTTGACATGTTCGGGTTCTGTCATAAAGCCCAGCACTCGCTCGACCAAAAATGGTTGGGCGAAGCTCAAGCCAAGGAATGCGAGTCGAGGCAAAACAGCCTCCATGATATCCCACATGTAATGCGAAACCAAGGTCCAAAGCAATGCATTGGGTCGATACTTATCAGCTAGAATCAAAGTCAGACTTGAATGAATATAAGTTTCTCTGTGCGTGAGAGGAAATTACCTTCGTTCCATTTCTCGATTAGCTCCTCTGGATTTGAAGCTGTCTTGAGACCATCGTCTAGTGCCGGAAGGCTGTCCACCGTGAGAGTAGTTTTAGACCCCTTCCAAAGCAGTCCATTTAGCCACCAAAGAAGAGCACGGTTGAAAGTGCTAGCAGTTGACTCTAGTGAGCAGCCCTCGTAGGGTTTCTTCAACAGTGATCGCTTTTCCGTAGACTCAAGCACAAGAATAATCGCCTTACCAAGCCAGCCTACGGCAAACAAAATTGTCACCGGGCGGTTGTTGGGCATAAAATTGAGTGTTCGAACGCGAGCAAGATCAAAGATTAGAGTCGACCCTACAAAGAGGCATATGACTGTTGATGGGCGCAAGGAACGAAGATGCTCCAGGTGAGACAGGTAGACCAAGAGTATGGAAGCAGCTAAGCTCGCAACAGCGGTTGGAATAGTCATTCTCGTACTGGGAATTGAAGGCTTGCTCCAGAGAGCCAGGAGGATGAGTTGGAGAGCTATTTGTATGGCCAAGGCCGTCTGATTCGTCGGTCAGTGAGAGCTGTGTACAGGACGATCAAGGCAAGTCAAACCTCCTTTGCCGCGTAAAGCCATGATCGATTGACCTTATCGGAGGCGCAACTAAGGCTCCGAATGCGTAATACACCTGAAAGAAGAAGAATTGATAGTGGAAGGATTGTCAAGATCGTTTCTTCAAAACGCAGGGTAAAGTCAAATCCATGGTGGCACGAGGCGTTGACGAATGGACCGAATACGTCCTCATCGGCCACAGTGCATGGTAGAGGGGGGTCAAACATGGCGAGCATTAATTGATGGCATCACCTATGGTCGAGACAGGCGTTGTATAAGTATGAATGATCCAGGAGTTCCTCACAAATAGCAGTTCGGTGGTGATTGCTGATGCCTTGGGGAAGTGGGTCCGGTTCCCAGGGCTGATGGGTCTAAGGCTAACAACCGGTCTTCCGCGCGACGATCATCCGGGCTTCCAGGGTTGGAGCCCGACCGCTGTTGGTCTTACTCATATTTCCAGCATGCAAGAGAGCCGCATTCTCGTTTGCCTTTTTCCTTTTCAAAGTGAATCACTCGTAAGATCTGACAAGAAATACAGTATATCCTATGAAACTTTCTAGTTCCTTAGACAGATAATGGGCTACTTACTGACTCACTTGTGTTTTTTCGATGAGATTTCCGAAAGGGGCAAGCTGAACGTGGTTTAGGCCACCCACTCTGCACAAGAGATGAGCAATAATGACTCAAAAGGCAATGCAATCTAGAATGACTCCACCTCCTAGATTTCTAACCAAACTAGTGAGACATCCGGGAACCCTGGAAGATATAGTTCATAGTTTAATCATTGATGAGTAAAAAGCCTAGATCTAACTACTTTCAGACAAGACATGATACGATCACACTTTGTAAAATCCGTCAAGACAGCTAAATGTACAAAAGATCAAAAATGGAAATAAAGTTCAGAGCGATAGTAACAGAAAAAGAAATTCCGAGAACAAGGCTGGCCTTATACTGAAGTATTGTAAGCTGGCTGCGGCCCCTTCTCTAAACAGTCGCGAGCCAAATTTCGAGTAACCAGACCAGCTGACAGATAGCTGATCATGGTCAGAAATTCTGGAACAGTGCCTAAGATAACCTTCGCTGCTAGGCCTCCACTAGACGAATTTTGATATTTGAAAGCGATCACGATCGCGTAAAGTACGCGTACTCCAATAAGAGGCATAGCAATCTCGATAGCCAAGAGGAGGTTCTTCTCGGGGCCGAGACGGCGGTGTCGGGCATTTGCTCGGGCCGAGAGTGTCACCAGCCCGAGAACGATGAGCCAGCCAGTGGCGAAGATAATGAGTCCTACTTCCAAGAGATGAGGATTTTTGCCGCTGGCAGCAGCAAGACCGATTCCTCCAGCAATGACCATATGGGGAATCAGCAGGCCAAACCGACCAAGAAACGCAGGAAGTGCCGACTGAATCGAGTGATTGCTGATTTAGAATTAGCTTTCATTAGCTTTCAGAATCTAGTAGTGAGATGGGATTAACCCTTACGCTTCATGAAGAATTCCAAGCGCTGCCAGTAGTAGTGGCGAAAGACCAATCCCGTTGATAATCGAAGCGGATGTACTGGGCTCGCCAGTTGTGGAAAGTGCGTGGTATGCCATCCCATTTCCTACTAGACGTAGGCCACACATTGCAAAGACATATAGCCATCCAATTATGCCATTCTTTCCGTGTGTAATTAAGCAGTAAAGGGCGGGAAGAGAAGCAATAGCGTAGAATGCTAACTGAGCTAGCTCAAGGCCCTCCGTTGAGGTCGTCATGGCTAATCGTGGTTGGGTATGTAAGGGAGGGTAAGTAGTTATGAGAAGTAAATTACTATGAGATGGGGAAGATGTGTAGAATATCGAATTTGAATAAAAATTTTGAAATCATGGACTGGTCAAGCTTTATAAGTTTTTTAACTCTCATGATGAATACATGCTCCACGCAGTGAAATTTATTCAGGGCCTGTAAACTTGATGCCGAAAGCGAGGATCAGCGTAGTCATGGATTTTGGGGGTCAGCCTTCTGCTTCGAAAAAATTTGGTTGGAGAAGTTCTTACAGAGCTTCTCGGCCAGGGAGTTAACCAGAGTTGGGGCTCGAGCCGAAACCGAGATTTAGCGTCCCAGGGCGATGGGGCTCTGCATCAGCCGTCGTTAACTTAGTTTCACTCAGTGACACGTTTTACTGGTCTATGGTACCTGAATGGTCCAGAACCAAGCATAGGTCAAATACTTCAGCCCTTAAAAATACCTATTACTTGGGTTTTAATAAGCTATAATCTGGTGAGAACGCGCGTGGCGATCTCCCAAGTGTCTAGCCGCTTAACATTAACAGCCGATGCAAGTCCACAAATAAACATGTTACTTGTTTCTTTGGGAAAAATTTAAATCTTCTGTCCTAGAGCAATGGCACATTTAAAAGCATATAAAAACAATACATTTCTGGGTATCATGTTAAGACAATGTATCGATAACGCTCCGCATAGTCAAAAAAGACGATGCTTCATTCGCAGGATTTGAGATAATCGCGAGAGGCCACGACAAAGCCCATTTCCAATCAGCAGGCATTATACTGTCGATACCTCGCACCTCTTGTTCTGGAATTCCACGTAGCCACCAGATATTATCCACACTCTTAGCCAGAGCAAACAGATGTGCGAGGATTGCAAGAGCTCGCGGTCGTTTCTCGACGACAAAATCAAGAAAGAGCTTGGGAACAACAGGTGGGAACCCGTTGAAAATCTTACGGATGACGAATTCCGGTTGTTTACCTTGGACAGAAGAATATAAGCTCCCAAGATAATCTACAGCACCGCAATAAGCATTCCCAACTGTGTCTGTCATCTCCTCTTTGCGGTATTCCAAAAGATAATGGAAGGCCTTAGCAGAGCTTTCATCAGAGTCGCTTGGTTCCTGTTGCCACAGTGTCGGCTGTGCAACAAATAAGGGGCATAAGCGTGAACCCGACGCCATTAATTGGTGATAAACAGCCTTAACGACTGTTCTGATGCCACGTGCCATTGATAACCATAGAAGCGGGGGCTCATACGGCTTCGGAGTGCCTTCTGACCGCAAAAATAGGGTGTACAAAGATATCAAGACAGCATTCAGACAGACCGATTCGCTTATATTGCCGTCAAGTCGTGCCGTCACAGGCCGATGCCCTTTGAGAGCTGAGTCAATGTACCCATGATATACAGGTCGCAGGGAGAGTGCTTCGCCTGGAAGCAATGTCGCACGATGTTCCGCGCCAAGGGCGAGTAAAGTGTGAAGAAGTGGCTCATACTCGAATGCCATTTCGGGAACCGAGACGCTCCACATCTCGCGAACAGGTGTTAATTGAGCGGAGCTCATTGTGTCTGCAGTTGCAGTGATCCAATGGTGCATGATGCGCAGCTCGAGGACACGCCTGCCTCCAAATTCCGGGGAAGGTAGACTCGGCCGTGGTCTCCCATGATGTGTCTGACTTGCGTTTGTTGATCCGGTTCTTGGCTGACCGGGGCTGTATATGCGTGTAACGAGAGAAGGATATTCACACGATATATTATGGCGAGAGCAATGGCTGCATTTTGGTCGCCTCTCATCACACTAATAGAGGGTGAGCATACGTATCCAAGCAACCTAGAATGGCCAAATTGGCTTCTCTCACCTTAACCTTTCGTGCTTTACATCTAAGGCAGCCAGTTGTAGACTTGCGATGGCTAAGACGAGGCATCGGATTATGCGCACAAGCTAGTCTGGCCTTGAAGAAAAACTCCTGGAGACACTCGGTATCGCATTGAGGATGAGGTCGGGTTCGGGAAGAACGCGGTCTGGACATGAAGAAGATCAACTCGACATGACATTGAGGTGTCAGCCCGAGCAGTATTATTTCTAAAGGAGGCGCAAGGCTGTGGTCCCCACAACGAGTTTTCTGTCGCTTTCGGGTTGTTGCATAGTTTTGGGTATAGCGCAAACCTAACTGGCTATTTGATTGGACAGTAGCGAGGTTAAGCCCCATCACAGTATGCTTAGCGGGTGGGGCGGGTCTAAGCCTTGCCATCAGGTTGACGAGTAAGCCATTTGAGACCTAAAAATGTATCAGGAAGTATCCTCGTCCGTTTCAATAGGTAGCAACATAATACATTGTCATATGTCACCGGCTCGTTGAATATAAATACTGGTGGTATACTACGCCCAGAACGAGTTTCAGTGCATCAGATTTGTCATTCTTCTCACCAACAACCCGAGTCTTTCAAACTAAAAGCACACCATTATGGGCCTCATCAAGACCGGGTTGACTCTAGCTGGTGGCTACGCCCTTATTAAGGCTGCGTCGAAGTAAGCTTTTTGATGATCGATGTACAGAGTCAACTCTGCTAACACAGTATGCAAAGGGCCGTGAATGACCACGAAGATAAAAAGCAAAGGCGCACAAACCAGTCTCAAAACCAGCCTCAACAAGGCAACATGCAAGAAAACCAGATGTACCATCATTCTTCCCAACCTCAATATCACCACGGGAATCACAACGCCCACAATATCCGAGACAACCAAAGAGGCTTTGAAAACCCAATCAACCAGTCTCCTCCTCCGTATCACCAGGCTGGATCTGCACAAGAATACTATTCTGGAAAGAAGCTATGAGTATGTCACGAAGTTCGGTGAAATTGTGCATGAGAAGGTTCACCTTTATCATATTCGGTGGATTTGGAGTGTGGATTTCTGATTTTGATGGAGGGCGTTAAAGGGAGCGGCTTTTCATATTTTAGTTTATACTCCTTTTTTGTTCCATGCAATCAATCAAAAAGACTATACAGTTGGATTGAACCTTGATATTTTAATCATAGCCGTTGTACTTTTAATCCAACATGTCCTCTCATGCGGGTCATCTAGTTCCGTAAAGAAGCCCAAATTTCTCACCCCATTTGTCACCCTGATTGAGATAGTTATAAGATATCGTCTCAGTATATGAGTATACTCTATCAGTATACGTAGGCCCATGGCGTGGGGCTTGGCTGATTTGGTGGCGGCGGCGGAAAATTGGGGGCCAGGCAAATCTGTCAACAAAGATCTCTTCATGGAACAGCGAGGTAAAACGAGGGCTTTTGGTTTGACTTTTAGCGCCCGACTCTTTGCATCTTCTGCTGCCAGTTACCAGTTATCATCAACCCTCATCAGAGTCACTCTAGACGATAACGCAATCGTTGTGAGGCATCCCGATCGTAACAACCCCGCCTTGATAAAAATTGTGATGTGGAGGAGGAGATTGGCAGTCAGTGAAGGATGATGATGGCTTCAGTCGGGTTTATACGAAGGAGCCAATCGTGCCAGTTCAAGTGGAGATCCACGGTTTTTGGCCCCAACCTCTGTTGGCATAGGAAGCAGGTGCCAGGATGAGAGTGGATGCCTGCATCAGGGCACGAAGGAACCAATCTCCGCTCATAATCATTCTTGTTTATCATAGCGCAACTGCTGCGATCAGCACAAAGCCACCAACATCGTCGATGCTCGCACAGCATACCTGAAGCATCGCCCCCTCCAGTAAATTAGATGCACCTGGCCACCTGCCAATAAACAGAGCTAATCGCCCCACTCCGGGGGCCAGCGAAGCAAGCAAGCAAATCATATGCGAATTAGGATGTAGATCAAGGCATTTTCCTGCGTTTGCCATGGCTTAACAAGAAGATATAAGTCCCATCTCACCTCATACTCCGGCCCTCGACTTCCAAAGCACAACTACCGAGTGCTCAGAGTCCGACTCGGGGCTTTCTACCTTGACTCGCCCTCTTCGACATTCATATTGCAGTCATCAAGTATCGAAGCCTCAATATGGGCTCAACAGGCGTAATGAACCGACCGGGAGAGCTGTGGCAGCAATCTACAGCCAGATTGCAACAATCGACTACGAAATGGCAGCAGTCAACGACGGAAGTATGGCGTCGTTCTACCACTGCATGGCACGACACGAAGGATCGATGCCATCAAACCACCATGGAAACCTGGCAGAAGTCGGCAGACTCATTGAAAAATTCTAAACATATGTGCCGCCAGTCGACTGCAGGCATGTTAGCACGGTCGGCGAACAAAATCTACCAGTCAACAGACCGATTACAACAAATGCATCTTCTTGAACACCCAACCGAGCAGAAAAAGCTCCCGGCTGAGCAGAATTCAAACCTAAGCAGTATATCAACAACAAACATCCCTCAGAACTCAGAAACTTCAGAATCACCACAAGATGTTCGACCAGCAGGAACCAGATCTTTGCCAGAAACTTCCAAGTCATCGGAACCCGAGATATCATCCAAGCCAACGCAACCCGAGATATCAAACCGCTCACCACCGTCACCACCATCACAATCCTCACCCGTGTCTTCTATATCCTCCCCCTCTACCGCCTCTCCACAATCTCCATCTGAGACCCGTACCGATTCAACAGCTACTTCGTCTCTGTCAGTCGACCTGTCAATGCAAAAGCGACGTCCCGATGAGCAAGTTCGGGCATTGCTCAAGTTTATCGATCATGTTTCCTCCCAAGTTCAAAAGGCAAAGCGAATGAGGGATTCCAAGTCAACTCAACTAGGGGAAATTGAACATAATTGGATCAATTCAACTATTGTCGATGCCGATGACTCGGCTCGTGAACTGGCCGCTCTTCTTGAGCTATGCCGATTGGATATGGCAAAGCGCAAGGGAAAAGGCAAGATTGGTTCGACAAATCGCAAGCAGTGGAAGTTTCAAGGTCGTGGACGTGCCGAGGAAAAGCAATCGCGCTTGGTTCGATACCAGTGCCGACTCGACCGAGTACTAAATCATCTCGAGAATCTTCAAATACCTCAAGAGGTTCCAGCCCATGAACCCGCAGCAAAGACCGCTGCCGAGCTCTGGGTTACAGAGCCGGTAGCCAAATCTGTTGTAGAGCTTTCAAGCGATGCATCGCCCGATCCCGTCGCAGAGCTGCCAAGTGATATGTCTCCGGAGCCCAAAACTCCAGTAGCTGAGCTTCCCTCCTCATCTGCAACGCTCCCCTCGTCATCTGGGACAATCATACGAAAGCCCGTGCCGTTCATTGCAGAGCTTCCCGGCGACTCAGCCATAGTACAAATACAACCTGCATGGACCGCGAAAAATATACCCAAAATTATCGTTACGAATACCCCGGATGATTCGTCATTTACTCTAGTGGGAAGTCCAGATACACCCAACGCAACCTATGAAAGTAGGGAACTGAATGAAATATTGTCTTGGAAGGAGACACGAAACAGCATTCGCTTGCAGCAATCTGAGTCACTTTCGAAGATCGTGTCCTGTATGGAAAGCACCAGGTCAAAATGAAGCAGTCACTGTCCAGCGAAATTTTAGTTTTTTTGCCGATACCATGAAGCCACATTCCTGTTAGCATGGAGTTCCGGGTTGGAGTATTATTATATCCCTTTGTGTCATAGCTGTGAGCGCTGGGGCTTCAAGCCCAAATCAATTCTCTTGCATCATTTGATAGCCATTTTCACGTTTTAGGAAGTTTCAATCTACTGTATGTCATGAAATCGAGGCCTTCAATTTAGAAAATGGGTAGATTTTCGTTGCTCTGGATTAATTTTATGTACATCTTGGAGCCATGATAAAAGTCATTCTGGTCTTTGCCCATACACCATATGTACTTTTGAATACAAATGGTTCGACAAATCCTTTAGTTCGTGGCGGACACCTGCCAAAAGCGCTTCGATCCCTATTCGATCCCATCCAAGCATGCGTGTGAATAGCGCATAACTGTAAGTGGGCATAGCCTCCAACATGTTAAGTTGATGATATCGTCCCAGCTCTTTCAGCTTGGGATCCTTGGGCCACGGACTTTGTGGAAGCTATATCGAGGTTAGCACGGTATTTTCATGAGGGATCTGGAACTGTTACCTTGAAAATTTCTTCTCTGACGTTAATGAACCCGGCCTTCTCCATCTTCTCTTTCCAGGTGAAGACGGATGCCATTTCCTTTCCGAACATCTTTGATCCTGCGTGTAATTGCGTTACACTCTCGAGCATATTCGTTGCTTTGAGATGGGTATCGTCATCGGAATAGGTATTGACTTCGATCGTGGACATTTCAAACCATCCATTTGGATTCAAATACTGGAAGGCTTGTTGGAATAATGTGTCGTGATTGCGGATAGCACCCTCTAGCTCGCGTCCATGGATGAAGTCGAACGGTTGGCTGTATGACCACGGTTGTTCAAAATCGTCAATTTCAAAGCGACAATTTGGCGGTACCCTGAACGCGATATCAGAATCATGTGGAGATATGAGAACGTGAGATATGGATATGTACCATGATGGTTGAATGGGACTCAAATCGATTCCTGCATCGGATTAGTCGAAATATCCTTATTCCAGCGTAATTCCCATGTACGAGAAATCTCATACCAATTACTTCTGTTTCCGGATGTTCGCTGGAGCGAGTTAGTAGTGATACAACGCGTGACTTGTAAGAGATGGACCTTACTCGGCAAAATCGATCGCCCATATCCCCGTGCCTGTACCAAGATCTAGAACCCTCCTTGGGCTTCTTATTGGAGCGAGTTGAAGCTCCCCTTTGAGGAGCATCAAATAAATGTGGTGACTCTGCCATCGCCACATTAGTTCAAAGCCAGATCGACGAGGATAATAAGCACTAACCAGATCAAGACGGTCTTGTTCTCGCTCATCGTTGGGCTAGTGCGAGAAATTAGATCAGATTGATCAGCCGAAGATCCATCGAGATTGACCTACCAGGATATATTCGCCTTCATGGTAGGAGTGGTATCTGCGACCGTTCTAGAAACTACTAAGCAAGAAGGTCTGATGGCGGCATCATCGTATGGTAATTACCTCATATCTGACTAGTCAGTTATGTCTCGCAGAATAAGAAAAAAATGGACTTTGCTCTTCGATTTTTTTTTTATTGCGGGGAAGAACGTACTGATAATTTAGTGCAGTTGATGTGATACTTGTGGTATAGCTTGCGTCACCCAACCTTATCGGAGAGTCAGCGCAGATAGACGGACACATCTTCTTGCCACACCCTACACTTACGACTCGGCGTATGTTGAATCGACCTCCAAGGACTATGCGCGAGATAGATTAGCACTGAAATGAGGAATCATCTCCCCCACATCTCCGAGCAGCACTAACATCGGGCTCGATGGCGTCCGAGCCATGTTGCATGTCGTGGTGCATCCCACGCGGCGCAGGACGATGAGCGCGAGACTTCTGGTAGATCAATTTCAAAAAATTGGCGATTAGGGAAGGAGCGAAGGGTGTAAGAAAACGGAGGAATGCAGTGGCCAACAGCCACCCCAACTGGAGTCTTATGACCCCTCCAGCTTCACGACAGCTTTTTAGGGTGCCGAAGTGTCGGGTCCGGTGTTATTCAGAATTTGTTGCACTGTCCATCGGTTAGTGCTCCTTGATGGTTCTCTCAACGAGGGAGTGCCGTCCCGACAGTTTGGTTCAGACCTGGGAAAGGCTCTCACGGGCATTAGTGAGCACTCAAGGAAGGAGTCGACCGCTGGTGGGCATTGAAATGCGCCGCGGTGATTAGCCCAACTGTGTGCTGATCCGCAGGGCCAGGGAAGGAGGCCCCATTTCTTGTCCAATCGCCGACCGTTGTGGGGCACTTGCAAGTTGCAATGGGTCAAGAAGGCTGCGATACAACGGGTTGACTTGGGTACCACAGGCGAATGCGACTCATTTCTTCCTTCCATTCTTCTCGTGCCCTGGTCCGCGGGAGCTAATGTACTCCACACGGAGGGTAGGTGAGGTCTGCGTGTTGAATATATTGAATAGCACCCCAGCACCTCATTGGTGCAGAGTCAGGGCGATCCAGCAGGCTAAGCTCTTTTGATTGATGCTGGTATAGAGCTTCTCAACGGCCATTTCATTGAGCAACGAGAATCAAATTGACCAGGCTGGTTGCGAATTCATGGGCTGGGCCTGAATACGGTGTGGTGTTGGCCACGGAATGGGCATGCAGAAGCGAACCCAGCAGTCCGGGTGGTTGCCACTCAAAGCGGAGATGAAGTCCTCGGATTCCGATCACCGTACAAATTCTGGTCCCGCTCTTGAAGAGTTGAGCGAGGCTTGGCCAAAGAACAGAAAAATAGTCAAGTACATGTGCGGTTTCTGAGCTTTGCGGAAAAATTCTCCGTAGATTTTGGAAAAATTTTACCCAACATCAGAAGTGATGAATGCTTCAGGAGGCCTCATTGTATGCAGCGTCACGTGTTCGGGCGGGATCAACTACAGTAGATGCTTTGTCGATGCCTTGGGTTTAACGTTAATCCTTCTTGATATCACATTTTGTAAATTCAACTGGTCCACATGACTATCTTGATTCAATCTTTAAAAGTATCTATCTCAGGGAACAAGCTTCATAGGCTCATCGAAAGCAGGACACCTGGAAGGAAAAAATCTCCGGAAAGACGTTCTAGAATGCATTGACACATCAACGCCTTGAACTTAAAAAGCCTCGCCAGCACATCAATAACGGTACACTACTGTAGGTATTGAGTACTCTACACATAGCTAGCTTAGGATGGCTAGCTCAATATCTGGAAAGAATCCGAGTTCTATGCCTCGCAGCTACTATACTACACATTATTCCATGAAGACATACATCTCGTACAGCATATGCATAGAAAGCACATAAGTGCAAACATCTTGTCATGATTCTATGTAACATAGGTCATTTGTTGTCTTCTTGCAGACACCTTTCAACAAAGATTGATATCACTTCGTGCCGGTTGCCTAAAGCTGTTTAATGATAAGCGTAGAAAGTTGAGCTAAGTAGATAATACAACTTCTTTGAGGGAATGTATGTCTGTATTGGCTAGCATATCTGTTTATTACTACATAGTCTCTGTTGCTCTATGACTCTATGGTATTAGAATCTTCAACTCTAGACAGGATTCAGAAGGTTGCTGCCTGATTTTGAAGGCATAAAATGTTAGTGCCTCGGCAGGCGAAGTTGATGTCATCCCTCCGTCCAGCTGTCAAGACGCTCAATTCCCTCGTCAATCCTGCTTTCGGTCCTCCCAATTGTGACATCTATGCCCGCTGTCACTATCTCGACACTTCTTACACCTCAGCAATAACTGCAGTCGCAAAACCTGACGTGAGAGACACCCGCAAGCCTGGGGTCTCTGCACCTACAACCATGGCCACACCCACTCGTCCTGCTCCGTCCCCGGCCGCTCTCCTCATATACCCAGCAACTCTGCTATTGGGATCCTTATTCTCAGTGATATCACCCGTAGCTCGTGCTACTAGAGAGTCCTCCTTACGCCTGCCGAAGTCGGCCGCCCCTCTTGCACCTTCGCTCGCCGCTGACCTTCATCTCTCCGAGAATCCCGTCAACTACTTTGCCCGAAAGAATAACATTTTCAATCTCTACTTCGTGAAAATCGGATGGCTGTGGACCACTGTTGCCTTCGTCTCACTACTCCTCTTCCAACCCGTGTACCGCGCCTCATCCTCGCTCTCCCAGGCGCAACAACAAACTCGAGTCCGGCGTGCCCTCCAAGCCTTCCTACGCTATGCAATCGCGACCACGATATGGTACTTGATGACGCAATGGTTCTTTGGTCCCGCGATCATTGATCGCAGCTTTGTCGTTACGGGCGGAAAATGTGAAGAGGTGATGGAGCGGGCAGGAAAAATGGAATTGGGTGGGAGTCCCTCTGCCCAGGTAGAGACCCTGTTCTCTGCTGCAGCCTGTAAAGCGGCCGGGGGAGCCTGGAGAGGTGGTCACGATATCAGTGGTCATGTTTTCATGCTGGTGCTGGCGACGGCATTCCTGGCTCATGAAGCTGTTGGTGCCGGGGCATTCTCTGCGTTTTCGGCACCCACGCGGGCTGATGGAGACAGTGCGCGTGAACGCAAGGCGAGCGGTCCTGTCGTTTCTGGGCTTATGAATGACGAAACCGACTCCGGGTTGGCGAGAAAATGGTCATTACGTCTGGTCTGGGGTGTTGTTGGACTAGGCTGGTGGATGCTCTTCATGACAGCCATCTGGTTCCATACCTGGCTAGAAAAGGTGAGTTTTTCTCCAAGGCTCATGATTGAATTTGCGACTCGGCTGCTGTGGGTTTGACCTGTATATTATGCTGACCATCTCTGCCTTATAGTGGTCCGGGTTGATCGTTGCTCTAACCTCTGTGTATGTCATCTACATACTCCCGAGAAGACTCACACCGTGGAGGGATATTGTGGGCGTTCCAGGGCTATAGAAAAGCATTCGGATACTCTGTTCTGGTGCTTGTACATATTTTATTCGGCGATAGATGGCATTGGTCCTATACACACGATCGTGCATTTACGGTGGGCTTTGCGATCATACATCTGCGTTGCATGCAGGACGTTCTTCATAAAGATTATTCTTCATCAAGCTATTATTCATCGTCATTCAGACGTCATTTCTATCTGCCTATGCGGTCGCCGCTAACTAGATGACCCCCTTGGATTTTAATTCAGGGCCGAAGTACCCCGAACAAAAGGCTATAGAGGGAATGCGTCAGTACGAACGTCGAGTGCGGAGCGAGTCTTGGCTGAACTGTGAACTGCATAATATAGATGGCTCAGGCCACTTACCACCTGGAATTAAAGCCGAGGCATACATCACACGAGTGATGGGCCGTAGGTCTGCTGGGGTCAGAGCTACCGAGGCGGAGAGTTCCATATAAGGATCCCATGCGACAATGATCGCATCTGACCAACTCTTGAAATCAACTGCTCGTTCCTTTTCTCCAGTCTGCTCTGATTCACATTGAAGCCCCATACATGTTCCAAATTCCCGGAAAGCCAAGCGAAACTTGATGCTGCGTTCAAAATACCTGTTAATTTCAAACAAATCGTCTTCACGGATGAGGTTATTAGCACTTTCCATGATCTAGGTCGATACTCAATATGACCATAGAAGCCCAGGAATAAACTCACATAGCTGTTCAAAACACCTTGTGACAAGGGTTGATGCCCAGCTCTCCGTCTCGGAGAACCAGTGTGCCGTCCACAAAGTCATGCCCAAGTCCAATGGATCCTTGGAGACGAAATGTGGCCCCTTGCGGTCCATCACTCGCCTGTAGTCGGATATCTCTTCTTCCAAGACATCCCCATCACCTGCTGCTGCCGCCGTCGCTTGAAGCAGCCGGAAGGTGACGAATCCATCTATGGGATCAAGATTGCCCTCCGAGTTCACTAGTGGCCTGGATAAATCCATAGACATCTTCCAGATCATGTGTGGACGTGCAGCCTTGCGATCGACGAAGAACTTTGGGTGAATGGCGCGAGCCAATTGCACGGCCAGTCTGTTATACTTCATGTCGCCCGATGCTATCGCCATTCGGTTAAGCGCAAACATCCACACGGTCAAGTAATGGTGGTATTGTCCATCGCAGTCAGGCCCAGTATCGCTAGTCTTTCCAATCCGCAATCCGCCCCCAAGAGGGTTCTGGTCTGTGGCTCCTGGTAATCGCGATCGCCCATCTCGTGTCCGACCCAGGACGTTGTGAACCGTTTCGATTAGTCGACGCGCCATAACCAGATAGCGATCATCTTGACAGGATTTGTCGCCTACTCGAAGGTACTCTTTATGCATGGTCAACAGGTTGACCACCCCGAATGCGTCGGTCCATAGATATCGGCCACGATGACCACCCGATCCTGGAGGCGGAGTCCAACTCTCAGGCTCTGTTATATCGCTAAAGTTGCCATATACTGACTCCATGGCCTGTTGGAATCGGCCTACTTTTGGCGATGGACTGCTAATCGGAAGGGCCATGTTGGTGACGCTTCTTGAGGGGTTTGGAAACAGAACAGTTAGTGCTGATCTGGTAAATGGAATGTTTAATAGACTGCGAACAACGGAGTTACGGCTAAGAGTCATTGAAATGCTTTGCCGGCATTGTCAATCTATAACATCATCGAGTGGCAGAAAGCCGTTGCTCGGTTGGACGAGAGCTGTGGTTTGGATTTGCGGCGGCTGCGGTGACGTGAAGTCATGATGACTCCGCATTTACTCGGATGTGATCTCACTTGGACGGGAGTTACCAGCATTGCTCTATCAGAATGGCAAATTATTGCACAGTGAAATGTTCAAAGATGAATCTGTACATCTCGCTCCTCAACGGTTCATTTCATGCGCTCAATATCTCTGCGACGTATCTCGACATCCATGGCACAGCTACAAGAGTTATTCAACCAGGCTGTAAAACCTCTCCCGGAGATTGGGGATGAGACCTTCGCATCCCACTTCGACTCGTTTGCGGATAAACAAGTGATGCTCCTCGGAGATGGGAGTCACGGCACATCCGAGTTCTATTATGCGCGTGCGGAGATTACAAAGCGGATGATCAAAGAACACGGCTACACGATCGTCGCCGTGGAAGCGGACTGGTCGGATTCTGAAGCCATCGACCGATATGTTCGTTTGAGACCCGGTCCTAAGGCCCAAATTGGAGGCAAGGCAAAGGGCTTCGAACCCTTCAAGCGATTCCCGACTTGGATGTGGCGCAATCGCGAGATGCAGGAATTTGTCGAGTGGATGCGTGACTATAACAGCACCCAGCCACCTGAGAAGCGTGCCGGCTTCTACGGACTCGACTTATATAGCATGGGTTCGTCGATCCGTGCGGTGATTGAGTATCTTGACCGAGTCGATCCGGACGCCGGTAAAAATGCGCGAAAACGCTACGGTTGCCTGGAACGTTGGGTTGAAGACCCCTCTGCATATGGCCTGGCTGCCATACGTGGAATGGAGGACTGTGAGCCTCAAGTGGTGAAGATGTTACGAGATGTCCTCGCCAATAGACTGAAATACATAGAGTCTGATCCACATGACGGCGAGGAATACCAGAGTTCCTCGCAGAACGCGTTCCTTATTCGAGATTCCGAGCAGTACTACAAGTCGATGTACTGGAGCTCAGCTACGTCTTGGACGCTCAGAGATACCCACATGGTCGACACTTTGCAGCGTATCCTACATCACCGTCCATTAAACAAGGCAGTGGTTTGGGCCCACAACTCCCACGTTGGTGATGCTCGATTTACCAGCATGGGAAGTCGTCGGAATGAAGTCAACATTGGCCAGCTATGTCGAGAGCGACTGGGCCGTGAAAATGTCGCCATCCTTGGATGTGGAACCCACACCGGCACTGTTGCGGCTGCACACGAGTGGGATGAAGATATGGAAGTCATGTCTGTCAATCCTTCGAGGAAGGACAGTTGGGAAATCGTGGCTCATAACACTGGAGTCCCTCGTTTCCTTCTAGACCTTCGCCAAGAGCACATGGACCCGACTCTGCGGGCTGCGCTCGCTAAAGAAAATCGCCTTGAGAGGTTCATCGGTGTCATATACCGTCCTGATACCGAAAGAATGTCGCACTATTCACAAGCTCAACTGCATAAACAATTTGACGGCTACATCTGGTTTGATCGCACAGCGGCGGTTAAACCCCTCGAGATCATCCAGCCCGTCACAGCCCTCGGTAAAGAAGAGACGTATCCATTTGGGCTTTAATTTTATCACGAATTTTGATCTTGATGATTTAGTCCAGAGTCGAGGAAAAGTATCACTGCTTCCGGAAAAGCAAGCACGCGCTGATTAAACATTGGGAGGTATTCGGACATCACTTTCAGGCGCGGTCGCTTTGCAAGACGGCTCGAACTTAGTTCGTTTTTCAGCCTTTTAGAAGCCATCTCAGTAGGCCCTATCCAGGTAGTCATAGACACAGATTATAGCTTCTGGCGACAACGCCAGCATAACAGCGGTGAAAAATAGCTGGAACTTTGAAAAAAAGGATGACTGGGTACAGACGACAAGACTTGTCGCTATCTTACAATATCTCATCGTACCCGTCATACTTATTCGTGAATATTGAAAATCTTAGTACACTAACACACACCTTACTTTGATACCACTGGAGAGGATACCCACATGTATCAACCTCTCTTGACGGGATGTCTCATTCCTCTCCCTATGCTCCTAGGTGATTGTCAGAAAAAAAATGGCCGAGCTCCCCAAGCCCTGTAAGCACGAGAGAATCGAAGTCGCCCCATCCAGTCACATCAGCAAAGTGTGAGTCAGGAGTTGTATCTTCGACTGCTTCGTTCGCCCATCCACCCGTGCTTGAGTGATACAGGGGAGCCGTAAACGTGGCCCCAACCTGATTGAATGGCTCTGAAGATGGCGTAAAACTTGGTTCGGAAAGTTGTTCATGCACCTTCAATGTCACAATTGACGGATCTTGTCGGCCTCTGGTTTGATTCATGATCCGTTTTGCTTCTTGTCTTAATTCCTCCAAAACGACGACGTATCGCTGAGGGAAAGACGCCTGTGTGCCACATTTTGCGAGCTCTCTCTGTGCCTCCTCTCCTATCCGCAGATTATGTATAGGCTCAAAGTCGAGGTTCATCCAATTTTGAATGACCGAGACATATAAAACCACAATAGCGCTGAAAACATAGTAGTGAGTGAACTATGTGATTGTTAATCGAGTTCGGGAGATAGGGGACATTGTAGACTTACAAAAAAGGATTTGTACATGCGCCTTGTTCTGCAAAGGATTTGGAATATTTCCAAGATTCTTGTCGCAGCCTGTAGGCACTTTTTGATGTTCTCTTCACTCAAGGTGCGCAGATGAGAACTGTCCTGGACCGTTCCCTTGCCAACGGATGCAAGATTCCTTAGGACAAATGGCCTGTAAAGGAGGATTTGTGCGTGAGCGAATGCAAAGTTCAAAACGGTGTATTGCCTTTGGTAGGTCACTTGAAGGAGCTCAATATTGGGCGTGTCGATAAATGCACCAATGTCTCTCCTCCACTGAATTAGATCGGCGCCGTATTTCCGCGCAATTTCCACCTGTACATCCAGAGGTTTCCGTTGTATTCCGTAAAGCTCCCTGAGGATCCCACTAAGTATTTTTGAAAGTCTCGAGGTCCGATATGTCAGTGTTTACCTTCAAATGCTTCCCACCAATTTGCTTACTTGGCGTGGAAAATAGAAGCAAGCATAATGCTTTGCCTTTGGGATTCTGGGGGGAGAATTTCATGTCGCAGTATTTGGGAATCATTCGCACAAGCCGGGAGTTCCTTGATAAAATGTTAGACTAGGACGTCACAGAAAAAAGGGTCTTACTTGATCGATATCTTCGTCGTGAAATATCCTGGGACGGCCGAGCGCAGCACTCAAAAGATTGTCCAGACTATACGCACACCAAAACACTCTTTTCCTACATTCTTCTACCACGTAGTCTGTTATCATGTAGCGCCGTCTGCGTCGGTTCAGTCCAATGGCAAGGGCCAGACGAGCAGTGGTTCCAAAAAGGCTCCAGCAATGATTGATTCTGGATTCCGATAACAGATAGAAGCACTGTGCCAGTCGGGCTTGAATGCTTGTAAGTTTTATTGCACCCTTCTCGGACAATAGGTGGTTCTCTGAGGCTGCAAAATAAACATTACTGTAATTAGTTAGACAAGCTCGGTATGCAGTAGGTATACTGCGCACTCTTGCACAGAACCAAAGTCTGAGGCACGGCACCTTACCTTTTCACTGACTCCCCAACCAATCCATCGTTCTCAGCCAGGTATTGCTTTCCCTGTGCTAGAACCATCAAAATGACAGCTTTGACTGCCCGATCGACAAAGTTGCTCGTTTCATTTACCCCAGAATAGAAATCTTGGAGCCAGGCCTCGACTGTCCTTTGATGGAGAAAGCGATGAGTAGGGAATGAAAAGTCGAAATATCGATCAACGAGCACTTTCGCCTCGCGAATCGGTGGCAGTACTAAGAAATGAGGGTCGCATGTGGGTAGAGGAGCGTCTCCGAAATTGAATATTGTCTCAGTGGCAGAGATCCTGAAATTCTCATGAAGCCTTTTTTGGACACGGAGTAGAAATGAGACTCCTGAGGATGCCCCCACATAGTGTCCCTCCAAATCAGTTTCATCTGGCTCTGGAGAGTTGCGAGATGACGTGGTCGCCCGTGGTGAATCAGACGTCATTGGAAGAGCAGGCGTGTCAGTTGAAGCCTGCAAGTGGTGCGATTGTGGCAAAGAAAATCTGACGTCTGGGCTGACACTCTCCGTCAACCCAGTAGAAAGCTCAGTCTCGTGTCCACGAATCAATTGCATGTCCAGTTGGACACTGGTGTGCTCGGGAGGACTCGATTCGGCTTGCATCTTTCTTACTTTTCCCAGGACTTGATCGACATTTTTATCCAGCGCGGCTCGACCAGGTGTGGTAGTTGGAGAATGCAAACCGATGATTGCGTCTTGGTCAATGACCGGAATATGTGGGATCCTACCTCTCCTATAGCCGGCATTGTATTCACATTTTTCCGTCGACCGAACGCAAAGTGAGCATGGAAGTGTTCCAGAGCAGCGAAGCTTCCTCCTGGGGTTGGATTTAGTACAGCAATCGTGCCCTAGCGGTTTACTAATCCGTACCTTTTGCATATGTCGCATGCCCGAGTAACTCGAACACGCTCTTTGCCACGGCGGCGCTTGTTCGGGTATGTGTCGGGCATCTCTCCTAGCTCGCGGTGCTTTTGGATATTTTCAAATAGTATGTGGGTATGAATTGCGTATCAGCAGTGATTTTAGGGAGAAAATTCCGGATAGAAGCCGGGGGATCTTGAGTCTGGCGTACCCCGCAAACAGGGGTGTGGCCATATTGCCACTATGGACTGGCTTTCATTTCCAGCCACCTTTTCCAAGCTGACACACCAGGATGTTCAAGTCCACAACAATTTTTACCATTAGTATGCATTCGACTAAGGATCTTGTGCGAAGTACATAAACTTTTCGAGCTCCCCACCGGATTTTATGACCTTAGCTGGCTAAAAAGCTGGGCATTAGATATGCATAAATCGAACTATACTTGCCTCTAATGTTGTATGTACACTAGGAGCTATGTATCCTCATGCATTTTATGCATTCTTGCGAGATAATACAAAAGACAGACAGCCCTCCAGCCTTACTTCCAATTATTCTAATCGCCACGGCATAGATAGTTAGTAGGCCTCATGCCAAGATCGGGTTTTTATCCAACCGGAAAAGCCCTCGGAAAAGCGATTTCCGTTGTTGATTTGTTCGCTTCTCTTCCTTAGATAGGGCTGGTACAATAATTCGAAATCTCTCAATTCTTCGCATGAGTATCTTACAATAATTTTAAACCGTATGCCTTTTTGCAGCTGGACATCGCAAAATCTCCCAGTATGCAGAATGAAGTGCTTCCGCTCTAAACACTACCAAGAAATATCACGTTTGGGAACAGCTGAAAGGACTCCGAACACTCCCTGTGCGATAGGAGTTGCGCTGTGTATGGCGTTAGCAAGATGTTCCTTTGAATTGTTTTCACAATTGGAAACTCACAATATCGTCAATGCTCGAGTATAGACCACAGACCAGTACTGCCAGGCCCATAAGGAAGACCAGGAAATTGATGACAGCAAATGGCAGATTTTCCTTTGAAACCCATTTTCCCTTGCAAAGAAGTACCAACCACATGATTGGAGGGAGGTAGAATGAGAAGCCGGATGTGAAAAGCGCCGAGATAATGGAGAGCAAGTCCGTGAAGAAAGGGATAGCTTCAGCGATAATCCAGGCGATGATAGTGATAATGGCCACTAAAAGGATCCAAGTCATCCAACCTTTGGGGGTGTTGATATACCGAATCACGCTGTTTTTGTAAACTCGACCGTGAACCAATCGTCCGACAACAATCGCATTAATCGAGCCAGAGATGAAGATGACTGGCAAAGCCACGCCAAAGGCAATTCGGCTTATTGTGGTTCCAGCCGAAAGAATGGCCGGTGACTGTACTCCAGGCCCAACGAATGCATAAATGGTAGCTCCAGTGACGGTGTAAATGATGATTTCAATCAATCCCAAAACCCAAATTGACTTGGTGAAATCCGTAGGAGTATGCATCTCCTCCATAAAGGAGAATTGGCACGTGGCAAACGAATATGCGAAGACAATATCTCCGATAGCAACATAAGCTTCCGTAAATGTCACATTCTCCTTTGGATAAGCAGACCAATCTACCGTAGCAAGACCGCCTGGCGAATTGCTCCCCTGAATACCTGTCGCGATGATCGTGATGCCAATAGCGATGAGAATAGAGGCAAAATCGATGTAACCGAGAATCGTGATGTCGGCAAAAGAGGAAGGAATTGCAAAAAGGAACAAAATAATCGCAGAGACGATACCAAACACGAGAGAACAGATAGTGCTCTCTGTTATAGTAGCAAAAGCAATTGTACCGGTTAGGCAGTGCGAGCCGACAACGAAGATGAGCTGGATCACGAACACCGCAGAGAAGACTTCGTAACCGACCCGGCCCAGCAACAAGCCTCCCACATCTCCATAATGTTGCACAGAAGGGAAGGCCAGCTTGACCTTGCCAATAATCCACGACGTATAAACCGCGATCAACCCGATGCCGACACAGCAAACAACGCCGGCGATCATGCCTAGGGTCGCGAAGGCCTGGGGAATAGAGAGAGCACCCAATGCAATAGCATCGACAATCAGCATCAAAGTGAGCTGTTTCCAAGATAAACGACTATATTTAGCTTCGCCAGCAGCCGTAATCTGTTGTTCGGCCTCGCTCAGATCGTAATCTTTGACATCCGAAGTTGGAAACGGCGCAGGCGAGTTGGATTCTTTCATAGTTGCCTTCTTCACTTGCGATTCGGCTTGTGGCACATTTGTGGCCGCATGTGCCACATTCTCAGGGTCGCTCATGATGCTCATTTGTTATCTCCGCATGTACACAGTGACATTCCAAGACGGAGTACGAGAAACTCCAATTGGGCGTTTTAGATGCGGAGAAGCTGTCAAGTCTCGTGTGTCACTGAGGAGACCGACAGTAGCTAGCTCCGAACTGGCGATTTGATCTCAATTCTTGAAACTTCGCCCGGTGACTAATTGAATCTGCGCAATGTTGAGGATTCAGATCGTTTTACCAAATCCACGGTGTCGATAAGTCACGTATGTGGCACAGTCGAAATCAGTATTTGCAGAGACGATATCTCAAAGATCAGGAAACTTTCTCCTCGTTCCTTTCTTGCGGGGGTTCTCGATTCTCGATGTGAAATTTGCATGATCCGCGCTGCAGATTTCTATAGATCCACATTACGACGTAAGTGGCTTTGATTGGCCTAGCGGCGATCATGCCCCACTACATGAATTGCCTTCATTGGTTCACATGGTTTTTCTTAGTCAAATCGTGCAAGCTGCCTTGACTCACATTTTTGGACTGCCAAGTCGACTGTTGAAAGGTTTTCCAATTGTGTGACACTTCAAATGATAATAATGATAGCCGATAGCCTAGAATGAACAAAAAGGATGATGGGTGGATTTTCTAGACTCTACTTTGGTGGAATAGACGGAACTTTTATTTATACCGGCCATTCTTCATATCTTCCAACCAATCTTTTTAGATGCTCGCGTACCTGAAGGATCAGGCTCCCTGTGTAAGCCCTTCCGAAAGAATCAATAGTTGCGGCTGCCGGGCCGGTCAGGACACCGTCAATTCTATCATGAAGAGTGCAGATCGTCTTGCTAGAGGCTCCAAACCACTAGGCTCGTTTGAATATAGGCTAAACTGCCTCCTCATGATCACGAGAGTCACAGTGCGCAATTTTAAACAAATTAAAAATCGCAGCTTAGTATATATTCAACCACAACATCGGGGATGCATTAGACAACCGGAGGTATGGAAGGAGTTTCAAAAGAAATATACTATATGGGCATGCAAAAGGAGCATACGCTCTACTTTGCCCTTCAGGAACGGGGTTTGAGCGATGCATAGTCGAGGGGCATAGGTTAACCTCAAAGGTGTTTGTTTATCTACTGCTGGCCCGGAATCGCGGAAATACCGCGTTAAACATGCATCTATTTACTTGGACCACGTACAGTATGTCACCTACGATAGAATCAATCGTGCCGCTGGTCAAAGGCGAGAGCACATCTAGTGTATAGATCAAATTTGGGAGCTGATCGATGCCCCTCCTGCTGCATATCCGATGCCATGATTCGTACAAGGAGAGGTCCGCCAGCGGGAGGGCCACGCGTTGTGGTCGGCAGGTTAAAGAGCGAGGGGTCCAACTCATGCCCACTAAAGTGACAAAGGTACAGTAAGTTCATGCCGGATGATGTTGTGGGATGGGTGGAATATCCACTCCGGCTAGTGTGGCGCTATTCAGGCACTAAAAGAAGGCCGGCTGATTCGTCATCTTATACGAGAAAACGGCCCTTGTGTAAAAGGCGAAGGTGAGCCATGCCAATCTAATGGCTTTCCTAAAGTTGTTCATGTCAGCCAAGCGACACGAGCAATAGGGTAACACCACGGTTTGTTTTCTGAATCAACAGCCCACCCTTGCGGTGAACTCTCTCTTTCACTACTCCGTACCTCCTCCATCATGGTTCATCCAACGCGAGTCTTCAATAATTCAAGTATTCTTGTCTGCGTCAACACCTGAACAACAATCTACCGATAGCGCCTAGAACACGAGAGCGCTTTCCGTTGTTCTGGGGAAATCTGCAACTCACCTTGCGCCTGAGCACCCTTGGGACAGCCATCGCAGCCCTCTGCATTCTGTTAAAGTTGGCCAACAGATATAAGGACGCTAATGACGGCCAGCGCAGAACATTTGACGGTGCCATTTCCACAGTGAGCTGCCAAATTTCCGATTAGCTGAAAGAGTTACGCTAGTGCAAAGCTTAAAATCTATTATACTCCTCGACGATAAACACCGTATAAAACACGCCCCGGCCGTGATTACCGGGTTTGCGGACCTGGCTGTTATTGGTGTGGGTATTTACTCGATTTATGAGATTTTGCTCAGTGATTTTGCGCTCGCGGACGCACCTCCGGGGTATCAAACCCCGTGGAATCACTCCCAGTATGGGGCGGAATTTTGTTGATTGTTATTGTGTGAGTAACTCATCGCGCTAGAAGAGATTCATAACTCTACTAATGGTATTGCATAGGGTTGAGGCGGACATTGCTCTGCTGTTGGGGTGCTTCCGTGGGTGCAGGGAAAGGAAGAGAGGGACGCACGCATCGTCTTCAGAGCAACAATCGACGGGTTTGGCCGGAAATCAGGAAACTCATACAAAGTGGTTGCTTTTCGACTCAGAGCGGAAGAACAAAGTTGTTCTAGATGCGTCCTACCCCATAAAATCTCGCCATTCGACCACCAGTGTCCAGACAGTCTCTTTTCCGGATATCTGCGAGAGAAAATACCATTCATTACCAGAATAATGTAAGCGGACGATGGACAAACACAACTCAAAGCTGCATCATGAATTGTGTTAGCGGTCAACTTTGGTCTGATTATGCTTGCTCTGTAATGAAACTGTGAAGAATGAGATTTGAAGTCCTCATATAGTATCTCTTTTCGAGGTATACAGAAATGCTCCCGTCTTAACATCAAGCACCAAACAATCTGTTCATCTGAATTAATCAAAAAAAAGCCTTGAATCGACTGTTTCTCAAGCGAGAATCAAATCAAAAGTGACGGATACGAAACAAATACATCTCTTGTTGCCTGCAGTGAGGCATAATAAAATATATTCGTTGACTGTTGGATGGAGCGCCAACGAAGAACAACGTACAACGTCCTTTGGTAACGCCGTGGGCTCTGAACATAAAACCTATCTACTCAGAGTAAGAACCTGAATCCTTGCGAGACTGCTTGTCCCGGAAGACCATGCTCCTCATCCTCTTGCGCCTGCTCCAGTCCCTGAGTACTAATATTCGTTCCTTCTTCCTCATCTAACTTCTTATTCAAACGCCCAAGGACGATGCGAATGACGGTGGCAAAGCATATGGTCATTGCTGACATAGCGATGTTGACCGAAAACGCGGTTGTATACCGAGGTCCTGCCGAATCTGGGCGAATATTTAGTACTCGCCATGAAGAGCCCTGTTGGATTTCCACGTACCAGGATACAGATATGGAGTGTAGATTTGGCACACATTGCTCAGACAATTAATGAGCGCCAAGGCTGCTGCTCTCTTGGTGGCGGGCCGAGGAAGAACTAAAGAATTGTTACTGATTGCTCGTCATAGATTCCGTGCGTAATTACTGACCATTTGAGATATACCCAAGTAGGACGACGTATCCAGCATAGATAGCTCCAATCATCAAGCACATTGCACTAAGGTTGATAAGAAAATTAGTGGTCTTGCCAGGTCAAAGTCCTGCATGTGTCTTACGCATATCGAGCCGCAAATTTTGTGGTAGACAGCGCAATCACAAATGAAGCAATGGCGATAATTGGTGGCAGTGCAATATGCAAATATCTCTCTCCGGTCTTGTCGGCATGCCATGCGTTTATCAGGACGACAATAGTACCGATTAGGTAGGGCGGCGTGGTGAGGAGTAGCGTAGTCACTTTGTCCTTCCCGAGACCAGCCATGACACTTGACAAATTTTGTTAATGTCGAGAACTTCATCATCATTACATTGATCTGGAAGACTCACATCGGGAAGAAAGTTGTGACGGCACCTGAGGCGGTACATCCGTAGATTGCTCCGAGCAGCAGCCAGGTTTTATAGTCCCTAGAATAAGCTTTTAGTACAGTTGATGGGTTGAGAACAATATATACATACTTGAATGCAAGTTTTGCCCCATGAAACATGGATTGGTGTTGGCTATCAACCCAGTCATCTTCACCAATATCTTCGGCAAGTCTCCAAGCTGCAAGCTCTTTCTCCTCATCGGTCAGCCACGTGGTTGTTCGTGGAAGATCAGGTATAATGAAGATTGAAACGATAGCGACGAATACCTGTATGTTTGTTAATCTTGTCTCAAGTCATCTTCTTAACCGGAAATATTCACAGTAATAGCCCCTTCAATGATGAAGAGCCATCTCCATGCCGCAATTCCGCGATTGCCGTTAAGCCCACTGGTAATTCCAGCAGCAATCAAGCCAGAGAAAGCGCCAGAAAGTAGTGATCCGGAGTATAAAAGAGCAGTCCTCTTGACAAGTTCCTTTCGAGTATACCAAGCCGAGAGTAGATAGAGACAGCCGGGCTAGAAATTTCGGGTAAGTATGAATCCAGTACCGCGTGATTGATTGAGCCCATCTTACAAAGTATGCCGCCTCCACAAAGCCAAGAATGAATCGACAGGCCAAGAGCCCACCATAACTCTGAGTTGCAGCAGTTGCACTGGAGATTATACCCCATGCTAACATACAAGTTGGAAGATAAATCGAAGGCTTGCCCAATTTGTTCAAAATCATGTTGGATGGTACTAAAATGTTTTCAGCAAAGGTACACAATACTACAGCTTGGCAATAATCTTACCCTGCATCAACAAGTATCCAACAAACAAAATACTGACGGAGGTCTGGGACAACCAGCTTTAGTCTCGGATCCTCGTCATGTAATACAAATATTTACCTGGTATTGGTCGCCTCGAAGGTTCAGGTCTTTCTGAAGCCCCGCAAGCTTGGCAGCAGCAATGTTGTTTCGATCCAGATAGTTCAGGATATACATGATCACAATCATGATGAGAAGCCTGGAATCGACCTTCCGCACAAGCTTGTTCTCCATGTGCTGTCTTTCCTCCCGGGTCAAATTTCGGAGGAACACCGGCATTCTCTCAACCATTGGATTGGGATCATCTTTAGTTGACGGTGTGTATTCCACGTGATCAGATGTGGTACCCTTCGCACCAGACATCTCGGTATGTACGGAGCGTAATTTATTGATTTGAGTTCGGTCTTTAAAAGCTAAAGACACATAAAGGATTTCCAAACCCAGCCAAGCTCTTGGCTAGACTTTAGTTTTTGTACTTCAGCTGTGTTGCTGGATAAATGGGTCTTTTCCGGGGTAAGTGCGGGGTTGGCTGACGATCTGTCCCCAGCCATGTCCGGAAAAGCCTCTCGGATAAGGGAGTTAGTTCATGGAGAGATTGATTCGCCATGATGACCGCATCGTCATGCCTTGTAAAAGCTGACAGTGGCATGGACCAAATTTATTGGAAGTAAGCGAGAAGAGTAAACGAATTGGCTATGTTTGACAAGCGTAGCATACATATTTTAGTCCGAACATCCTTCATGCAACTCTGAGATGGGATTGAAAATTGCTTAATTTGGTGGCATGTGCCACTGGTCACCTACTCTAAATCCTTCTGGGAAAGGATCGGTTGAGTCTAGGACGACCTGCTTGAAGCTTGTAATCCAAGCTCGACCCTTAACGGTTGGTAGAACAGCCATGTACTTTCCGACTGTTGTGGTACCCCTGATCCGGCTAGTGAACTCAGTGCCTATGATGCTGCGATGCTTAAATACTTCTCCTTCTTGAATCTGGCCCCTGGCATGCATCACCGCTAGCCGAGCACACGTTCCAGTACCACAGGGACTGCGATCGAATCGCCCAGGTGAAACGACGACAGCATTCGTGGCCACTCTCACCCCGTCTTCTATTTTCAACGGCTCCATGAACTCTAGAACGCTGAACCCCTTGATCCCACGGTTTTCGGGATGCACGGGAGTATAAGCAGCTTCCGTTGCACGTTTGATTCTCTCCGCAATCTCAACCATCTGACGAGCGTGTTGATTGCTGATCATCAGTCCTAGAGAAGCGGCATCCACCAAGACATACATCATTCCCCCGTATGCAATATCAACAGATACCTCGCCAATTCCAGGAACGTTGACTTTATAGTCAAGTTCCAGAACGAAGGCAGGGACGTTGTCAAACTCCACGCTTTGGCATTTCCCTGCTTTGCATTCTGCAGTGACTGTGACCAGCCCGGCAGCGGTGTCCAAGCTGACCTCAGTAACAGGCTCCTTCATGGGAATCATCCCAGTTTCCAGTAGCACAGTCGTGGTGCAAATGATGTTGGATCCGGACATGGGCGCGTATTCCTCGCTCTCCATGATCAAGAAGCCGGCATCGGCGCGAGGGTCGCATGGAGGAAGCACGAGATTTGTGTTCATCGACGCCCGGCCGCGAGGCTCGTTGAGAAGCAGTTGACGCAGGCTATCTTTGTTCGTTTCGAAATGGACAAGCTTCTCGAACATCGTTTTACCGGGAACATCCAAGACGCCACCAATGATCACATCGCCAACTTCTCCTTCGGAATGGCAGCCAACGACGTTTATTGAGCGTGAAAAAGGCATGGTTGATTTCGTTTCAAGTCGTTGAGCAGCGAGGTCTTTTTTTATACCAAAGATGGGCGTCCTAGTTCGAAGAAAGGTCGCGTCTCTGGGATCTCGAATCATCCAACTTTGGGCAGCTTCCGTGTACAGAGAGGTCATGGGCTTTGGCTCGGTTATAACTGGCGTTCAGCTCGATCGGGGGGTTTCCCGACTTCTCGGCCATTGGGTCATCTGGCCAAATTAGAAGGTGTTTCCGGTTATTATTGGGAAGCAGTCCGGCATTATTTGCTTTTTCAGGGAACTTTGAAATGTTTGAATCCGCTATGGCAGTATAGTTGGCGCTTTAAGCGCGGCATAATTGAAGTTTTCTCCGTCGAGAACGACGCGTTTGGCGAGTGCGCACAGGTCCCCATCAGAGAGGTTTGCCCCGCAAAACATCTAGACCCTTGCATATCGGCGCTTAGCTTGATGATAGCTCGATGATCATGGCTCTGTAACGAGCTTTTATTCGGCTCGTGTATAGCAAAAGGAAGCCTGTTTGGTCAAAGCTACACGGGCTGCTCCATAATTCGCGCACGAGCAAGCTGGATGCCAAGGTCGATCTTCTAGTCAGGTGGAGAGCAGCCATGCAGCAATCATCACCTGCACAGTGACCCCTTTGGGATGAAGCTGCATATCGTATGCGATTTGCATATACTTTTGGGGGCTTGGAGAGAAGTCATTTTAGTTTGTAGCAGTTGATTCGACCATTCGACACTCTCCCCTGTCCGGTCACGTGGTCGGTCATTGTGGGCGGGGAAAGTGAGCAAGCCAGCTTCTTCCCGTCCTCAATGAAGTTTCATCAGTTTGGTTATGCATGGTCTTTTTCCAAAGACAGCTTCGGGGTCCGTGATACAATCGTGATGGCTTGAAACCGACATGGGTGCCCGATCTCGCTCAGGGTGTTTGTCCTGTCGGCGTCGCAAGAAAAAATGTGACGAGACGAAGCCGATCTGCGCGGCTTGCCTGCGCAATGCCCTCAGCTGTGTCTGGCCAGACACAAGCCCGCTAGGAGCAGCCCCAGAGGTAGTGTCAACTCCGCAACTGCAAACACAAACGTTCCCTGCCCGCTCCGTACCTGCGTCTGACGCGTGGGCCCTCACCATTGGTGCGCCCAGGGACCTCCCAACCATTACTATCCCGGCATCCCCGTCCAGTTTTCCTCTGTTAGGATCGGCGGCATCGGGATCGGAGACCTGGAGGCTACTTGATCATTACTTGAAAGATACGGCAAACCGGCTCGCATGTCTTCAGGATAGCGAAAATCCGTTTCTTCATACAATACTCCCAGTTGCGCTCGGCGATGAACTTATAATGAATTCAATTCTGGCCCTTTCGGGGGTGCACATGATGCAACGGCTCCCTCGGCTGAATCTCGAGATGCAATCATTGACTTGGTCCCGGTATACTCGAGCATTGCAGCAACTCAGGCTTGCTTTGTCGGAGACCATTGACGGTAGTAATGTAGATGCTGCCTGGCGTGCTTTGCTAGTTGTCTTGATATTCTATCTTCTCGAGGTAGGTGCTGTTATTCTCATGTTTTTAAATCACAGTTTGATACTCACGCTATTCAAAGGCCACAAGGGGCAACGACCCGAAAGCCATGCAGCGACATTTAGAGGGAGCTCATTATCTAATGGCTCATGTACTACGCTCTGGTGAAACGCCCACGCAACCCAGTATTGTATCGTTCGCGACTGAACTTTATGTCTACAACGCTGCCCTTGCATCATTCACTACGAATTCCCCGCCAGCCCTGATCACGTCCCCTAGCATGAGCCTGAATAGCCTTGGTAGCGCAGATCGTGAAATTGGCGTCCTATGCGGCTGCGCCTATGAGCTTTTCACCTTCGTACCACAAGTCGCAGCCTTACTCCGAAGTTTCGCCTCCTGTGAATCCTCGGAGACAACCTTCAAGGAGGACCTGATGTTAGAGTACTACAGCATAAGAGCACAGATCGAGAACTGGAAACCTCGCAGTGATCAGCGAGAATTGGTGCTCTGTGCAGAGCTCTATCAGCAGAGCCTTTTGTTGCTCCTAGATTACCGTTTTACAGACAAACCGACTGATGATATTGTCGACCTCGCATTCTGGAAACTTAACTCGATCATATCGCAGTTGCCCCCGAACTCTCCCATTGCGACCACGGCAAATTGGCCTCTTTTTGCATTCGGGATACATGCTCGGAAATCACATCACCGAGAGATTATTCGGTCATATCTACAGTCTCTCGTCAAGTTCTTTGGGATGGGAGTGATGTCAACAGCGCTCAGGCAGCTTGAAGAGCTGTGGATATCAGAGCCTGGACATGATGTGATCAGCAAGTTCTTTACGAACCAGAACGAATTGCTATTGATCTGCTGAGTGATTTGTATTCTGTCATGTTTTATTTTTATTTGTACAATACCCCCCAGACCCTTGAAATGAATGAATTCAACAATTTTCATCAATTGCATCCATATCCTGTGATATTGGGTCGCCTCAATAGGTGCTTACGAAAATCCCAAGGACTCGCGGTTATCATCTTGTACCCGGGCATATCTATTATTTGTGATCAGCTTCATCATGTCGCAAGCGTTTCCGGTCTTCAACCTACTCCAACAAAAGCCGAAACATGTACACTTCCATGTCTTCGTTTCTGAGTACTCGATTTGCCCAGCCCTGGCCACCCTCTGCAATGGTCTTAGCAATCTCTTGACCTGCAGTGTCTTGTTCGAAGAACCGCATCAATTCTGGGACTTCATCAACATCCTTATTGAGGGGAGCATAGTGAACCCAAGGCACAAGAACGTTGTCATGCCATTCCCGGAAGAACGCCACTTTCATAGGAAGGCTGTTACTTCGCATGAAGGCGACAAATCTTCCACTGTACGAATGCCCATCCATATCCAACAAATATCGATATTTCCATGCCTCTTCCGGGGGATCTGAAGGAGCATTGCTCGGATCATCGTTGAGAGGCACCCCAAAGAATTCCCCCTGTTCAGCGCAGTCCTCTTCTTCACAACCCGTGATCCAGACGAAACGAACATTGAACCAGCTTTTGATTCTGGCGTATTCCACGCGCTGAAGTTCCCAGCCGCTGTCACCACCAATATCGCACGCTGTGTGCTCCATTTGCTGCAGCACGTATTGTGCCGATGATGGCTGGGTCAGATTCGCTATGATACGCTGCCGTTCCAAGTTGCGCCATGCTCCCTTTCGACCGTTTCCTCCAGTTGTCGCGCCACGCCAATAGAGCTGAGGCTTTTTCTTCTCCCAGTCAAATGAAGCTTTGATATCGTAGTCGGTCATCCTTTCGTAATTGTAAGGTGATGGGACTGTGATATCTTGCGAGGCAGACAATCGTGACATTGAAAACATAGAGACTAATTCGTTGGTGACCTTGAAGCGATTAGGTCTCTCGAAAATTCCGAGGCGATGACGCAACGATGGATTCAGGCAGATATCGCTTGCGGCAGTCTGATTGAACACGAATCCTAGAGGATTTATTGCATATGCACTTGTGTTATCAGGTGCAGCGCCATCAAGGTCTCTCGCTGGCGTGCCCTGTGGACAGGAAATCCGCGAGGTAAGCCATGTCTCTTGCTTCTCAATATCATTGTACCGGCTCTTCCAAGTTCCCAGTATGGGATCTATAATATCTCCCTTTGAAAATTGATGTTCCAATAGAGAGTTGCGGTTCAAACGCGCCTGCGCTTCTTTACCAGCCGTGACCATTCTATGCAAATCTTCATGCGCGACAATAACTCGTGG
Source organism: Penicillium subrubescens (assembly GCF_028828155.1). NCBI lineage: Eukaryota > Fungi > Ascomycota > Eurotiomycetes > Eurotiales > Aspergillaceae > Penicillium > Penicillium subrubescens. The sequence continues at coordinate 2,422,715 of NW_026643151.1, read as the reverse complement.
CTCATCATGCTCGTTGAACGGAAGGTCCATGTCAGGTAACCATTGAGCGAACTTCTTCAAGATAGCCAGGGTTCCATCTCTCTGCCATAGTTGCTTTTGAGCACTTCGCTGGCCACCCACAAGGTGGATCGGTCGACCATTTCCTATTATGATCCCCATCAAGTAATTGTCATACCCAAGGTCTTCTCTCACACGTGCACGAATAACGCTGGGGTTCAATCCCCAAAATGGCAATATCGCATGGTATATGGTGTCGAATTCATCAATCATAACCGTTGATCGCCGTGAGGCAAACTCGTACCATTTATCGAAGCCCGGGGGCGGCGGCATTTGATATCGGCGCTTATATTCCGTGATTGCTTCCGCGAATGATTTGGACTGACGTGCCACGGTTGCATTAAATGATTTCTGAGCGTCGTGTACGAGTCGTGAGACAGGGTGGTCGCAGGAGCGTTCGTAGTAGGGCACATATGGACGGTGGAAGGTTGCGGGAAGAGGCGACCCTGAAAGTAGATATAGGATGAAGAGGACTGCTATAAGCAAGGCTGCCAGTGTTTGTGGTCTTCTTCGCGACCACCGGTTGTTGTGGATGGCCTTTTCTCGTACAGTGTCGGGAAATTGGTATTCGTCACTGGATAGCCATGGTTCCAACCATGTCATTAGCCGTAGGCGGATGCGGCGCAGTGTTGGCTTTTGCATGTCGAAGTTCAAGGCTAGGCCTGTCTGCCGCTAGTAGAATATCTCAAATACGTATGGTCATTTTCCGGGTCTCCTTTATTTTAGGGAGGTCCTTCTAGAGGAGCAATGTTAAGAGGGGTTCAAGTGGCATCAGCATGTTATCTACCTTAAGAACTCCATAAGGTTGCGTGTGGGTGATCTACGGGGGGCGCAGGGCCCAAGGGCTAGGGGCCATACAGGATTCCAGGGGCCTGCAAGCCAACTGCTTGGATAGGTTGTCACCGAAGCATTGCGGGGCTGCGGCGATCGTTTGGGAGAAAGGCGCGTGTGAACGCGGGACTACTACTAGCACAAACTTGATGATCTTGACTTGAGATAGGAATTGGTTTAAGTCCGGGTAATTGATTGTTCCTCTCTGTCTATGCCTCTATACTTAAGGGCCAAGAAAGCCAAGGACTATGGGGACGGGAGTTTTCCAACCCTCGTACTTCGTCAATACCTTGGCCAGAATTGTGGGTTTCTGCGCGTCGCGCCGCGTCCTGCCGCGTCCTGCACTAGCAAATCACATTCACGCAATTTCCATTTGTGAATCCTTCCACGATGGCTTGAATGCTGGCTTGCTGTCGCTCAATACTTTCCGAGCTATACCAGGCCAAATGAGGCGATAAAGTCAAATTCGGGATGTCACCCGAAAGCAATAAACTATTCTTCTTGGTGGCGGGCTCAATGGGAAATACATCTGTCGCATAGCCGGCAATCGTTCTGGCTTTGAGAGCAGCAATTATAGCTTCTTCGTTGACAAGACCCCCTCGGCCGACATTGATCACAAGACAGCTGGACTCCATCGATTCCAACTCTTTTTTGGAAATCATATTAGCCGTTGAATCGTCTAATGGGCACGTCAACATGAGAACGGTCGATTGCCGAAGCACAGTATCAAATGCAGTGCGCCCATCTCGGATGCTTGCATCAGGTATTCCTCGTCGATCTGCGATCAAGACTTTCATACCCAAAGCTCGAGCAAAGACTTCAACCTTTTGTCCTGAGTATCCCGCAAATTTTAGTCACGATTTTTGGTGTTTCAATCATTCGCTCCCATCAGAACTTACCAATCTTGCCATAGCCGACAAGGCCCAAGGTGTCTTGACTTATGGGAGTGGGTAATCGCTCATATGCACTCATTGCCGTAGATTCATGCTCCCACTCCTTCCCAGATATCACCCAGTTATGCGCCCGAACAATGTTTCGTTTGGCAGCAAAATACAGCGCAATTGCGTGTTCGGCAACAGCTTCCGTAGTAGCTGCGGGGGTATTGCAGACGCGAATGGAGCGCGCTCGACATGCCTGGACATCGATGTGATCAACCCCCACAATTGACACACAGATGAGCTTGAGATTAGGGCATTGAGCGATAGTTTCAGCCGTAATAGGAACGGCAGAAGTCACAGCGATAGTGGCGTCACGTAGACGCTCTGCTACTTCTCTTTCTTTTGTGTTATGGTATTCGATAAGAGTGTGCGGGGTATGGAAAATAGGCATCGCATGCTGGCAAACGTCTAGTGCAACAATAACTTCCGGCATCTTTGGAGATCAGCGTATAAAGTCAAAGATGCAACTGCTTTCAATGTAAGAGATCGGTGCTTGAAGGGAACCCCTGGAGTGTTGTGAGAATGGGTTGTTTTCTACCTCGGGTTTTTCCACCGATTTAGGCAGGAACATGCGCTTGGTGGGGACTGATCGTTATCTTTATTTCATATTACTTGGGCTTTTCATTTCAAATATGAAAAGGTATAAGTATCTCTATTTAGGCCGTCGGCCGAGTTGTAGATTTTCTTAGATTACCCTTTTAAAGGAAAAGGTATGTCACAATATGTGGATTCGCCTCTACTCGGAAGAAGGCAATACAGGGTATCTCCACAGCATAAAATCGAAGCTCGTTTGGTGTTCATTTATTCTAAATTTCTAGAAGCATTAACCCATTATCGTTTCAAGATTTCTTTCAATCATCAAGTCCAGCCAGTATATGCCCAATCCTGAGTCTGCTCTGTCCCAAACCTCATGTACAATCCCCGATACACGTTGCATGGGCAACTTGGGAATAATCAAAGTAAGCTCTGATAGTCGGGTATTGACTCGCCGCCTTCCCTGGGCGACATCAACATCCAGAGTGTTAAGGCAAGCGAGAGGGTTCGATCCTGGCCCAAAGACTGACTGGTTAGAAAACACAAGATCGCTAGAAATGCAAGTCAGGAGAACAAGCTGCATAAAGCGTGTTCCTGATGTAGATGGAAGCTGGTCAAGAAGTGACACAACATGTAGCGCTAAAATGCGGCGCATATCTTCTGGAGATTGCGCTGGGGAATCTTCGGGAAATAAAACGGAGAAAAGTGCTGGAGTATCAATGTCAAATCTCTGATTGAGACGCAGCCGATCATCAAGGATGTCTGGGAAGACATGGTAGATCTGTAGAAGACCCGCACAGCGATAAGCCTCCGCCAGAATTATAAAATGGGCAGGAGGCGTATTTGTATCACCAATATCTACTGGTCCACAATAAGATGAGAGTCCTGTGAATAAAATATCTTCCTCTAGGCGCTCGGCTTTCTGCCGCAGCTTGATCTCTTCGACCAAGTAGTCAAAATCGAATGTTGCAAAATCAATATTATCAACTCGGGTGCGATGAGAGATGCGTGCTGCTCGAACCACTCGGGCTGTTTTATAAAAAAGCCTCAGTGCCTTGGAAAGTGGGCCTGTCCAAGGATGTGGAAGAGTCTGTCCATCGATGAGGTAGACGGAGGTTTCTGGGTCAGGTCGTTCCAAGACACTCTCTTCATTGAGAAGTAAAGAATCCTCCGCAACAAATGCAGCAAGCATGTTCCAGTACAGAAGACACTGTTGGAACAATGGGTACTGCTTGGCAAAGAGCGAGTCAGGACTCTGGCACATCTGCTGCTGTTTGTTGAGATGGTCTTTTGCCTCCTTCAGGTATTCCAGCCCCAGATCAGCAGCATCGTGCCAGGCTGTAGTCAGTCCAATCATGAGCAGAGCCAAAAAGAACTCATCGTCTTGATTATCTCGATGCAAAGTACCAATTCGAGGGTTGTTGCGTAAGCAGGCAATTGCTTGCTGCTGTGTCTGCCTCCCAATGGCCCTCATGCCCGGAAGATCGTTGGCCAGGGATGCCGCAGCCATGCTCTGAATGGCATAGTAGATGGCCGCGTTCCTGCTCCAGAGGCGGCTAACTATGAGACGAAATGGGTTCAAAGGGGAGTCAAAAGATGACCATGCCTTGCACACGTAATCAAAATAGTATTGTACCAGGATGGCTGGCATTTGAATCAGGAAATATGGTATTGGTGTGTCTGCGATTCGCCGCCTCAGAACCGCCAGACTGTCATCCGATTCCGCTCCATCCTTGATGGTCGCTATATTGTTTGTTAAATCTTCAAATTTGGAGAATCTACCAGAAGACGTCTCGATGTCTGGTAGTTGATCAAAGAGCGATGAGTTGGCTTCATCCCAAAGCTCTTGCAACTCTTTCGTCTGGCCCGCCTGGATGGCTTGGCTAGCTGTGACGTTTGCATTCTCCTGCTCTAACAAAGTTGATGGTAGCAATTCTTCTGGAGGCGAAAGAACTGCCTGGTCGCCATCTTGCTGCTCTTCATCCTTGAAGACATATCGCCATTCAAGAGGTTTCTTTTGATAGCCAGGGCAGGTGAACCCCTTTCTCAAGCATTCCTGGCAGCTCGGTTTTGTCTCATCACATCTACGCTGGGTATATGTCAGTAGATGAATCTCATTTAAGGTGGAAGTGAGTCCTTGGCATGGTTAATCATAACTTACTCGCCGTTGCTTGCATCGAGCACAGCCTCCTTTGGATTTTGGCCTGCACCGATTGGGGTTCTTTTGCCTTTCTGGCCGGGGCATAGTTGTGGTTTTGTGGACGTGATGCATTATCTTTATCGAGTAGAGGGAAACGAAATTCCCTCTGCTCTCCAAGAGCAACCCACTCGTTGCTGTGCGGAGTCTGTCTTTGTTGTGGCGTCTTCAGGTGATCGGCTCGGCTTCCTTTCCTCGCCGTTTACCCCGCACATGCTTTCCGGCTCGAGACGGGTCTCTTTGCAGCGTCAGCGATTCGATGAACACATCAGACTGGTTGTGTTTGAAATAACACCTTGACAAATCTCGCATGCCACATTTTGGTCAAATTTCGCTTATGACCTACCCCTCTTGCCTGAATGCGTGGCATCATGTTGACTCAATCTCGCGGCGGGTTCCATTTCCCTTTTGGGCGATTGAATACACTACCCAATCGGGAGGGAAGCCGCGTTGGCACTGCTACGCAAAATGGAGCAGCTTCAATGAGGGTATCTGAAGAAGACAAGTTGAAGATCCATAATATGTTGCCTCCTCAGTTGACTGCCGAAGAATAAAAAGGGACAAGTATTCAGGCAATATCAGGCCAGTACTGGTAATCTGCAAGGGGTATAATGATCGAGAGTCTTGTAGTTGGGCAAGGAAAGCTCTTGATAATGAGCTTCTGGGATTTTTACCAGCCGTCACTCCAAATGATAAGTCCAATTGTAGGTTTGAGATCGTGGGCAACTTGGAGTGCTCGGCCCATTGTTCAGGGGCCATCCGTAGACGATCTGCCTCAATCCGGCCGTATGCCTGTCATTTTCGTCAACGCAAGAGCCTAATAAGTAAATTCAAACACTCAGATCCATACCTAGGGACTTTCGCTTTGGATTATATGACATACAGCCCTTTGAGAGCCAAGGCAGACCCCAGCACAATCCAAGTCTCTCATGCTGTGCAAGCGAGTAATGGCTAGCTTAGCCATCTGGTTCTCAAGCTTTGCAATTGCTAGAGACAGATCTCAGTGTCAAGAATTGCCTTCGAAAGGCTTGCTAGCACAATGATGGTGTGTAATTATATCCATTGCGCACGAAGGAGAATGGGCTCGAGAGAGCATATCTAATCACCACATGAGTGCAGACGGTACCATTGACACGAGCATACATGCCCATCTGGTTCCAATTCTCATGGTTTTTGACAGTCAAGCGCTCGCATCATCGCTTGGTACGGCCCCTGCCTCCTGGGTCGCCAATATCATTCCAATTGCGAAAGGGACCACTAGACATCCTGAATCGATCTGTCGATGGCGCTCAGATCTGAGGGCTCGGTTTGCCGTAATTGCGCCAACGAACATCAAGTCAGGACATCCTCATCAACTGCTATCATTCCTAGACAGCGAAAAATTGGTATGGTATAGCTTGAGATTGATAGCAACAGGGCGTAGCCGATCTGCCAAAGAGAGGGCGGCAGACAATGAAGGCAAAGGGCGACATCAGGCGTGGCAATGGAAACTTCCGTTTAGTGATTCCAGGACACTAAATGATGGGCACAGGCTATGTGCCTATCGCCTTTACTCGGGCACTTCCTATCATCAGGCCATACCCGCTAACGGCTAGTTGCATCCACCATGTGAGTACCCGCATATATGTAAGGTTGCCCCGGGAAGCTTGTTTGAATTGGTTGAAGGCATATCTTTTGACAATTATTTGTTAATTTAAAAAGTTCCACAATCCCGCAGTATCGTAACTATCGAGAACCACCCGACGTACCTCGAGAGATCGTAGCCTAGCCGTGGCAAACCATGGAAACTCAGGATTAGCGTAGCCGCGGTGCATTAGCGTAACCGCGCTGCTTGGCATCCAAGGTAGGAACTTAAACCCCATATCTTGAGGAGTGGACCCTTTTCCACAATTTGAAACAGCTCAGGCTGCTATCTTTGAGATTCAAGGGAAGTTTAAACCGCTTAAGGAATTTTTATACAGCCTGATTGACATCCACCTCGTGTATCAGTGAACTCTAGAAATCCTATCTATCCGCTCTGTGGGGCATACAGTAAGCAATCAAGCATGTATGTTATCTGACGGACGCCGTGAGTGTTGGAGTGACTTATCTCAGCCCTGGTAGGGGCGCTTTCCTTCGTAATTGCTCTTTCTCTTATTGGTGGGCAGATCTCAAGCCTATGGCAACCTTCTTAGCGGAAATCGTGGCGCAATGGGAACGCCGGGGAGTGGAGACTTTTCATTGAAAATCGATTACAATTGGGATTATGGGTAGATTTTCGGTAGTCCTCCGTGATGCCTTTGCGTCATCATTCATAGTCGAATCACAATTGGCTGATAGGCATCTGATACCCTACCCCCTGATTCTAATATCGAACCCTGGTCACGGTCTTATCAACTGATCAGTGCATTGCCAATGCTCGTACAATGTTCATTGGGCGTCGAGGCTGCCTGTATCAAGGGACTAACGGATGAAATGAATATAGCTTTCTATATCTCAGAATACTCAGCAAGTCCTTTGAAGAATGTTAGGTAGTAGTGATGATCAGACGAGGTTATACGGCTTTCGTTTAGTGTAGCCTGAACTTTATGTAGAAAGTAATGATATTGCATTGACTACCGCCCGCTGAAATGCGGGGTAAAGACTATCTACAATGATTGCCTATCTATATGACGATGTGTAAGATATAGAGTTTCCTGAAGCTGGACACAGCTTTGCTCTCCGACTGAGCCGTGCGGCTAGGTCTCTTGTATATAAACCGTATCCATTTCATCCCGGGGCTCAGAATTGGATTACCCATTCCTCCATCTTTGCATGGATTGGCTTGAACTACATCGTTATCAATTATTGCATTAACTCGGTCTTATTCAATCATGGCAACCGATTTTGAGTCTCGTCGACACCAGGATTCAGGGCCCAAGACAGATCTTTTCAATCACGATAAAATGAAGTATGAAACAGAGCTAGGAGACTCAGAGCCTGTTGCAGCAAACGGCTTGCTCGAAGCCTTGGGCTATGAGCCTGAGCTCACCAGGAACCGTTCAACTCTTCAGGTGGCCTTCATGTCCTTCGTTCTCGCATCCATCCCTTATGGATTAGCTACCACCTTCATATACCCTCTCGTTGGAGGAGGCCCAGTGAATATCATTTGGGGCTGGCTGATTGTTTCAATAATTATCCTCTGCGTTGCCTTATCTCTTGGCGAGATTACTTCGGTATATCCCACTGCTGGTGGTGTGTACTATCAATCATTCATGCTGTCGCCGCCGTTCTGCCGCCGAATCATCGCCTGGATCTGCGGCTGGTCATATGTGGTAGGAAATGTCATGATTACTCTCGCAGTGAATTTTGGTTCTGCCCAATTTCTGATTGCTTGCGTCAACGTTTTCGAGGTTTCACCTGGAGTCGGCATTTTCGAAGCGACAGCGTACCAGACCTTCTTAATCTTCCTAGCCATTACTCTTCTATGCAATACCGTCTCCTCTATGGCAAACAAGTGGTTACCTTATATTGACGTGAGTCCCCTCCAGGCTCAAACCTCCATATCACTCGTTGACATCCGTTGTCTTTCAGACATTTGCCATTTTTGGACATTTGCTGGAATCCTAGCTATCGTCATTTGCACCTTGGTCGTTGCCAAGAACGGTAGACACGATGCTGAATATGTGTTTGGAAACTTTGAGCCTCAATCAGGCTGGCCCGTAGGCTGGTCTTTCTGTGTTGGCCTCCTGCAGGCTGCATACACAACTTCCTCAACTGGAATGGTTATCTCGTGAGTACCCTATCTGTTTTACTTTTGCTAGAGTGCTCCTTTGTAATTTCGCATGCTTACAAGATCACAGTATGTGTGAGGAAGTCCAGCACCCATCGAAGCAAGTACCAAAAGCGATTGTTGGCACTGTCATCTTGAACTCACTGGCCGGATTTCTGTTCCTCATTCCCTTGGTATTTGTACTGCCCGACAGCCAAGAACTGATTGCCCTGGTATCCGGCCAGCCGGTTCCAACTATCATGAAATCCGCCGTTGGCAACTCAACGGGCGCGTTCCTTCTTCTCCTGCCCTTAATCGTTCTTTCTCTTATTTGCGGTATTGGCTGCACGACTACTGTCTCACGATCAATATGGGCATTTGCACGAGATGGGGGAATTCCATACTCTAGCAAGTGGAGACAAGTGAACAAGACGCTCGATGTTCCCTTCAACGCCATGATGCTCGGTATGGTACTGCAAATTGCACTTGGCCTCATCTATTTCGGGTCAAGTACCGCGTTCAATGCCTTCTCTGGGGTGGGCGTCATCACATTGACCGTCAGCTACGCTTGCCCCATTGCAGTCTCCTTCTTGGGAGGTCGGAAGCAGATCAAGAATGGCGAATTCGATCTGGGCAAACTGGGAGCAGTGTGCAATGTTGTAGCACTAGGTAAGATGAGAAATTTCCCCATTTACTGATCGCATATACTAATCTTCATATCATCTGTTAGCTTGGAGCATACTTGCTGTTCCCCTATTCTGCATGCCCGCTTCAATTCCCGTCACTGCGGAAACCGTTAACTATGCTCCTGTGGTTTTCGTCGCCTTTATACTTATCGCCTCCGTTTGGTACTGGGTCTGGGGAAACAAAAAATACGTCGGGCCACCCACAGCCGATGATGCTGTGATTGACATTCGGTTTTCAAGCGAGTGATACATTTATTACCCAAAGTTTCTTCAAACTACAAGCCAAGAACATATGGCACTTTGAGAGAGCTTTTTTTGTAACATGAAGCTGTAATCCTCTAAAGAAATGATCTAAGCTACTAAATCTGTGTTATATCGCCCAAATGTAGCAGTTGACAACGCTCTGAAGTACTACTTTATTACTGTGAGTTATGTAAATTGCTGCCTGATCATATCTGTACAAATTTCCAATCCAGACCCTCGGTAGACGAAGGTTGTTGCAGTCGGAAATCGTTCACCTCAAAGTCAAGCTAGCTCCCCACAACAAAGCTGTGTCTCGATGAATTCAACCATTTGATCAAATCCCTGCGGCTCTTTGATCCAGTGTCCATTTGCCTCGGCACCACTATACCAATGCCATTCTGCCGACACCTCCAGATGCTGCAGAATTCTGGCTGCTTGACGACCTAACCGAATGGGCACTATCGGGTCGTCTCTCCCATGACTCAAGAGCACCGGTGTTGAGAAGATGGATATATCAGTAGACACATCAATTTGAGGGAGGCCAGGATCGTTGATAATGTCGCGGAACAATTTAGACATCTGTCGCTTGTTGTCAAGCTTACTAGGCTCGATCAAGGACTGGTTGCCGCTGCTTTGTTGCAACAATTCCATCGCCTGTTGGCGTCGTGCCAGGTCTTCTGCCTTGTGAGAAAAGGGAAGCCAGCCACAGAATCCAATCATCCCGCCCAGGGGTTGATTGATTTGTCCTACGGCACAAAAGAAGGTCCAGAGTATGGTTGCCATGCCTTGGCTGATCCCGCAGAGAAAGACACGGCTAGCGTCCCCATCAACTCGCTCGATCTCATCAGTCAGAATCTTCATAATATGAGAGACCGATTCCCTCAGCCCCTCCACAGATAGCTCCTCTTGCTCTTCAATGTTGTCTATAGACCATACATCGAACCAGGCTGATTCGTCTTCTTTGAACCTCGAGCTGTAGCGTGTCTTCGCAGTTGGAAAGACCCAGCGCCAGCTTGGCAGGCTGTCTGGTAGGTTTTTCAGATTCGAGGTCAAAGAACTAAACAGGTCTTCACAAAATTCTGGTCCGTTGCTTCCCCGGCCATGAAGGAAGATGGCTGTGTGGGTGTGCGCATCCCGTGGAGCATGGATGTGAGGCTCTGGGAACTTCATGGTTCCTGATTTGGAGGCTGTTGCACAGAGTTTCGAATGGGGAAATCCTCAGGCACGGTACATTAGGGGTTTCAGTGACCGAAGATAGAGGTTGCAAAGTAGAAGTTGACAGGTGTTGAGGGATGAAAATGGCGGGGCATCAGCCACAACGGGAAAACGGCACGGACTCATTTGGTTCGTGCACTTGTGCAACAACGCGCGCACGTAAATAGCATTCAATAATGATGTCTGATGTCTCAGATTTAGCCGCAAGGAGTCCGTCACAACTATACTCGGCTTGAGGAAGAATTAAAGAAACCAAAATAGGCGTACGAACAAAGTCGCGTCTGTTCTTTCAGTACGGAGGCCTATCATATGTACAAAGTCATGGAACAAACACAACAATTCATTCACACTTTATACAAAGTCGGGTCCACTCGAGATTTGCCGAACTGATGCAAGTGCAACAGCCTTACTGTCGGGAGAGCTGCGGCCTATGCATCTCACTTTTCTGGGCCCGGGACAGGTCCAAGAGAAAGAGTCATAGATTATTTGCCTGCTATAATTTGAAAAAAAAAAGGGAAATCCCATGGAGAAGAAACATGAAATAACCCTCTCAACGAAAATGTGGTATGGTTGAACTTGGTAGGGTTCGAGCACCCAGGGCTGGGATGCACGGCGACCTCATAAACATGCTTAGTCATGTGACGTCAAACGCGTTTGTTTACATTTGCGGATCTTCGCTTCCATCACGCATCGCCTCACCGACTCCCCTCCTCTCCACACTCCACCATCTTCAATTACCCTCGAACTACACGCTTCTCAAATTCATTACAACTCTTTCTAGTCTCCACAACATTATCAGTTCTAGTTATGGCGGTCCGCCGCTCCGCGCGCCTGCGCAGTGCTAGCGCCCAACCATCTCCCGGTCCCGAGGTCAGTGTGCCCTGGCAACGCCCGTCACTAGATGACTGCAAGACGTCACTGTAGTTATAGTGGATATGAGCTAACACGACACGAGGGATACAGACCCAGGAGCTGGCTTCTCAACCCGACATCAGATACAGACTTGCATCCGTCGAAGAACGCGACGAGACTCTGGGCAATGACCATCCATCCGTCCGCACCCCGGTCACCAAGAAGGGTCTCCAAAGAACACCCAACGCGCACTCACATCACAAAATGACTGATGCTAGAACACCAACTTCCTCGGCGGTTCGTCCATCTCACGAGGAAATGCATCCTAGCAAGGTACAGCAAAGCACGACCAAACGGGTCGACTCCGGATTGATCCTGGGCTTCAATCCCATTCAACGGGACGCCAACGGCAACATTCTCAAGAATGCCGCCATTCAAGACACCCCATCCAAGTCGAAGGCCTCCCCAGCGCCCACCCACTTTGGCACTCCGGGCTACGAGTTCAAACGCGGCGAAGAGTCTCAGCTCAGCGACGAAGCCAAACAATTGATGGACAATGTTCGCGGGGAAGTTGCACGAATCAAAGCACAGATGATTCTTGACAAGTCCAAGCAGAACCAGCAAGAACGTGAAGGTGACAACATGCACGGCGACCGAAAGATTGCAAAGCCCAAGGGCAAGGCTAGCCGCTTCAGTGACGTGCACATGGCCGAGTTCAAAAAGATGGACTCGATTGCGGGACATCCTTCTTCGTTCCGGCCTGCGCCAGGTCGCTTCCAGCCCGTGACAAAGTCGTTGAAGCGCACCAAGTCCAAGGCACAGCTTGACGAACCTGAGCCTCAGAACTCCTCCCCTTCGCGATCTCCCTTGAAGTCATCGACAGAAACCGTGCCTACTACCACAACCCCTACGGCCAAGCGCGCCAAGCCCAATCCAACAGCCAACACATCAGTGGTTCGCTCTCAGGTTGAAAAATTGGATGCTACAACACAAAAACCTGCTAGCCAGCGCCCTCGGCCAAGAATCACCGGCTCTCTCATGACCCCGACCCGAGCTTCGATGGCGCGTTCCGGCTCCGTCAGTATCAAGGCTCCAAAGACATCCTTGATTCCTTCCCTGGCACGATCTCCCTCCACCAAGGGTCTTGCTTCTCCCCGTACTCCGCGTACCGAATTCAACCCACGATTCAAGAGCAGTCTCCCCACACTGAGCCACCTCAAGTCCATTCTTCGCAAACGCCAGCCCTTGTTCTCCCGTGATCCCGCCAGGATCGCCGCCGGGACGCATGTGGCTGCTCCTGACTTTAATCCTGACTCGCTCTTTGGTACTCGAAATGAAATGGCTGATTCCGCACCAACTCCATCGCCAAAGAAGCACGTCGAATTTACTCCCAGTGTCAAGTCTCGTTATGAGCTGGCTCAAGCTTCGCCTTCCCGGTCCAAGATCCCGACCACTCCCTCTCGTTCTAACCTATCCGATATCGTCTACCCTACTCTCCCTACCCTCACTCCGGACCACAATGCTGCTTCCGCTGGCGTGACCGAGCCAGACTCGGTTGTGTCGCCCACAATTCGACACGTGCGCAAGTCGAATGTCGCTGAGGAGGGATCTGTGTACCCTGAACTTCCCGTTGTAGCTCATGGTATCGCGCATGGAATCGGCAACAAGAAGAGACATCGCGACGAAGTTGACGATGATGACTTGCCGGATGCCGAGAATGCCGAGAATGTTCCCCCAGCTGATTCGCTGGAGGATGGACGCAGCACTAAGAGGCTGAAGAAGTCGGTTCCGCCGACCCCAAGCCCTGTCAAATCCCGACCTATCAAGACCCCGGTTCGCTCGTCCTCGAATCGTATGGGTACTCCTACCAATGCGACTGCTAGTGCGAAGCAGAAGTCCCGCGGTGTCCTCAGTCTCAGCCGTCTGAACATGCTGGCCAAGCCTAAGGGACAAGCCTGAGCACTTCTGGCAAGGTCGGACAGGCGCCTGGTGCGTTGGTCCATGTTTTGAGATGTGGTATTCCTGAATGACCTTCAGTGAACAGAAGTATCCCGTTACTCTACTTCAATTCTGTCAATGTCATTTTTTTCCCAACCTTGACTTGCTCTCCTCCCGTCTTGTTGCGGGAGGGTCAAGTCAATGTTCTTTCTTGTTCTCTATCTACAAATTCTCTTGGCGCGCTCATCCTCACTTAATTCGTTCTACTCTCCATTTGGTCTGCTTCGTTCTCGGGGGGTTTCTGTGGGGAAAATTCGGCGTCTGGTACACATCTACAATTATTGTGTCGGGCAATATTGGTCGGGGCGCCATCATGGTGCCATTTCTATCGGAGTCCTTTTAATTGTCAAAGTATTTCTAGCCGTTGATATGTTCGTGTCTGTGTCTATTGCCTCTACAGCCTGTAAGAAATTGGACTCCCCTTTGCACAGCACAAAAATCCACTGTCCTATAGTGTATGTGTAAACGTAATTTCCGATGAACTTGAGAAGCTTTTTATACGTTATGTTAAGAATGGCGAGGTCCAGGAACTTCGTGGATTGACGGCGTTCAGGTCTTTCATGAGACAGGCCTATCTTGTCGTTCCCCAGTCTTACTCTACTACTATCTCCGGATTCCGAATGACACGCCCTCTTGATAGCAGCGAAGAACAAAGTACCTCCTGTAAGACTGGGCAAACGACCGCAAATCGGATTGAGATAAAGACGAAAGTGGGTGGGAATTCTGAATCGGCCAATTAATATCTATCTGGGGAGACAGACTGCGAGAGAACCTAATAGAGGGCCACCTTATCTATTTACATGCAAGATATCATTCGTCGTGGAGAGAGAAAAAGTCCAAAGGTTAGGATAGAAATACACGAAGGGTTTGAAGAAAGTCCACGTATCAGAAAGCATCAGATATCTGTGCGTAAAGCCAAAGTACCATCCCTAAATGAAGTGATGAAAAGAAAAAAACAAAAACTATTCGCTGATTGATGCACACAGGATTATTTTGGGGTAAGAAAGCAAGTGCGGAAAGGGAAAACTGTAGGACATGACGATCGTGGTAGAGGCTGGGGAAGGACCCGAGTGCTGGGTATCTTCGCCATCAAGGTCGAGTATGACTCGAGAATGCAGGCTGATGGAGTCGGAGGGTCAAGGGGTGGATCAATTTTTCATCGTAGCCAGGAATGAGTCCAGATTGTACTCTTCTTGGTATTGTCGGTCATCCCAGAGTTCGCCGAGATCGTCGAGCCAGCCCTTCTTGCCCTTCTCCTTGACTTCGCCATCGATGTCGACCATATCGACTTCGTTGCCGGCGGGCTCGACGGGTTTTTCGGCTGTTTCTGCCGTTTCGCCTAGACTGAAGAGATCCAGGAGTTGGTCTGTGTCCATAGTGCCGAGGCCGGCATTTTGTTGATTGACCACCGTGGAGGCGACGTCGATCTTGAAGCGTTGTAGGCTGTAAATGACATGCGAGTTAGTCATGGCAGTCGTGGTTGGCAAAAGAGAGGTTGGAACTTACTTCAAAATCTTCTCCTCCAAGGTACCCCTAGTGATCAGACGGTAGACGTTGACGACCTTCTTCTGGCCGATACGATGAGCGCGGTCCATGGCCTGGATATCCTTCTGCGGGTTCCAGTCATGCTCGACAAAGATGACAGTGTCAGCTCCCGTAAGGTTGAGACCCAGACCACCGACGCTGGTGGTCAACAGCAGAACATCGTAACTTGGATCGGTATTGAATCGGTTGACAATGTCCTGGCGCTTGGTAGCTTCGACACCACCGTCCAGACGAAGGTATTGGACAGACGGAAGCAATTTCTTGAGAACATCGTTTTGCACAATGTCAAGCATCTCCTTCATCTGACAGAAGACCAGGGCACGGTGCGGGCTGACATAGCTTGCACCGGTGTCCAACTCTCCCTCGGCCGAGTGATCGAGACCAATACCGCAGTCAACAAGCAAGTCGCGCAAAGCGGAGAGCTTGGGTGCGTGTGATACGTCTCGGATGTTGGACCGCTTGGCAGATAAGTAGGACTGGACCTCATTGTACTGCTTGTGGCCTTCCTTGACCACCAAGGCAGGTGAGTTGCACAGACGGCGCATATACTGCAGAGCCTGGAAGATGTGCTCCTTATCGGAACGCTCTGTGCTGCCAACCTTATCTTGAAGTTCCTTCTGTTCCTTTTTGGAGAAGTCTTCGAAGAGCTTCTTCTGCAGATCACTCGGGTCGCAGTAGTAGTTCTGAATGATCTTGGGTGGCAGGTCGTTCAGAACCTCTTCCTTGAGACGACGAAGCAAGAATGGCAGCACCTGCTTGTGTAGGGCTTCGATCGCCAGAGCGCCAGCCTCCTGTTCTTTGGACGAGGATTTGCTGAAGCGACTCGCCGCGATGGGCTTGGCAAATCGGTCTAGGAAGACCTTCTCGGTACCAAGGAAGCCAGGCATCAAGAAGTCGAACAGTGACCATAGCTCAAGCACGTTGTTCTGAATAGGTGTGCCGGAAAGAATCAAACGATGGTTGCTCATCAACTTCTTCACAGAAAGAGTAATCTTTGCCTTGGGATTCTTGATGAGATGGCCTTCGTCGAGGACACAGTAGTTCCAGTTGATAGCATTGAGCAGATCATTGTCATTACGGCAGACGTCATAGGATGTGACAACCACATCAGCCTCTGAAAGCATAGGCTGAAGTCTGGCACGCTCCGATGGGGGTCCGACATATGCGATGCAGTTCAGGAATGGTGCATACTGCTTCACTTCCTGTTGCCAGTGACCAGAGAGAGAGGGCGGGCAGACTATCAAACTCGGCAGCTTGCGAGCATCTGGGGCTTGGCTCTTGGCAAATTCCTCAGCTCGCATGTGGTGGTCACTTGCAACAATGCAAATGGTCTGGAGAGTCTTACCGAGACCCATGTCGTCGCAGAGAATGCCATGAAGGTTGTAACGATTGAGGAAAGCGAGCCAGTTGACACCGTCTTGTTGGTAAGATCGCAACTCAGCTTTGATGGCGACGGGAATCTGGAACGACTCTACCTTGCGCACATCCAGCATCTGAGACATGAACTTTCTTTCTCGGTCACGGCCCTTGAGCAACTCTTCGGACATGCCAGGGGGGTCAGGGATACCTGCCTCCAAAGGAACCAGCTTGACAAGTGTCGCGAAAGAGGTAGTAGCCAGCAGACGAGTGTCATTGTCAGAATCACTCATGCGACCGAGAACAGGCACAACAAGGAAAATCACATATGGCAAAATACCATCCTCCATGACATGAATCAGATGGTAAATGCACTCGATGGCACCTTGACGGTGATGGACATCCAGAGCGTTATTGATGGTGGGCAGTACCTTCTCGACCAGCATCGTCATACCATCAACAGTGATGACGCTGCAAATAGTCGCGAAGCACTTAGCAGCTGCATAGCGAACGACAGACAACCGGCACTGTAAAGCCTTGGCAATGAGCGGCATCAGACCAATAACCCAAGTGTAAAGACCAGGATCGAACTTTGGAAGAAGGGCGCGAAGCGTGGACAGTCCATCCACAACCTCCTGGCCGAGCTCGTTCTCGGGATTCGTGATAGTCTCGGGGAGTTCGCCTTCCAAAGCGTCCTTCAATGGCCGCTCAACAAGGGATGCCAGGTTGGGGATTTTCTCCATAAGCTGTGCGCCAAACATGATCGTCAATTGCTCGAGAGCATCCTTGGCACCCCGCCGCATAATGCGAGCCTCCTTAGCCTCTCGCTCAAACTTGGCAGCATCGGGGTGATCCCGACGGTCCTCTTCTTTGCGGAGTGACAAGATAGACTTCTCAAGTTGGGCGTTGTGTGGGAATTCGGGAGTTTCGGAGGTATCCACGCAGCAATACTTGACCAAGTTTCCGATAATCTTGTCCACCGGTCCACGCTTGGTTGCGGCCGTGTAGTGCTCTATCAAGCTTGCAACTGCAGTTGCAGATCGTTGTTGAAGTTCAACGTTCTCCTCCTTCTTGACGCTGTCCATCATACCCTTAATTATGTGGCCAGGTTTCTTGGGAATGTCGCGTAGGGCGACCAATGCGCCTGCTGCTGCTGCCAAGACCCGCATATCCCGTTGTTCTCTCATGGCCCGTGCCTCATCAACCGCATACTGCGCCGTAGTGCGAGTATCGGTCAAGACCTGGGTAGCTGTAATCCGCTGGGCTGGGGTGAGGTTCTTCTTCAATCGGTCAAAGTCCGGACCAATGATCTTGTCGGCATCAGCCAGAGAGAATGCATTGGGACCAGCTTCAGGATCGCCTTGGACAACAACGGCCAACGTTGGCAACCGGGAGGGTGGAACGTGAGCGTGGTCTCGGAAGGTATTCAGCAGCGAATGACATTGTGCGCGCGCAACATGGAGGTAGCATGAAATATCAGAGTACCAAGATGGGCGCTCGTCTTCGATGATGGGACGAAGTCGCTCACACAGA